>NC_133539.1:16155000-17405000 GCF_048773025.1 Camelus bactrianus | reverse complement strand
TCCAAGAAGAAATTAGAGGCAGAAGAAGAACTTAACTCCTTTTTTGACCTAGACTCAGAAGTCATGCAGCATCATGTCTGCCACACTATACTGGCTGAGGCAGTTACAGTGGTCCGGTCAGGTTCAAGGAGAGGAAATGTAGATCCTGTCTCTCCTTGGAAGAATTTCAATATCACTTAGTAAGAAGAATATGTGGAAAAAGATATACACTTGGGCTGTCTTTTGAAAAAGCTATCTGACACAGTGAAGGATGCATATGCACAAAAGAGGTGCTTGAGACACAGTCAAGAGATTGTTAAAAGCTTTTAACACATAAGTTGTATAAGGTAATAAAAAAGGAAAAGACTAACAAAAACATCCTAACACTGAAACATGATCAGAAAAATATTCCTCCAGCTCTCTCTTCATTGTGATGTTCAGTTTGATGTGTCAGTTTGGCTGGGTTTCAGTATCAGTCAAACACTGATCTAGGTATTAGTGCTGTGAATGAATTTTGTAGATGTTATTCAGCCATAATCAGCTGACTTCAAGTAAGGGAGCTTATCCTAGACAATCTGAGTGGGCCCAATTCATTCAGTTGCAAAGCTTTAAGATGAGGGCTGAGACATACCTGAAGAAGCAGCAATTCTGCATATGGAGAGCAGTTTTATCTTGTACCTAAGTGTTTCAGCCTGCCCTTCTGACAACCGGATCTATAGATTTCAATGTGGCCAGCAATATCCCATGGTAGTGTAAACCCATTCCTTGTAATTAATCTCTTAATACATATCTCTTACTTGTTCTGTTTCTTTGGTTGACTCCTGAATGATACACTCATCAAAAGCATCTACTTCCATTTAGAACATTCAATATTACGATATTATATCAAAAAACATGCTTACTTGATCCTACAATATTGAGATGAAATGCTATAAATGATTTATACTAAGTTAAACCAGAAGATAGCAGGTTATATCAGAAAATAATTTAAAAATTCTTAATTTTTTTAAAATCATGAAAATATTTTCTCTGTTTGCCACTATAACATGGCTGGAGAGCATTCTTCTCCACTTTCAAGAATTTTGCCCATTGTGGTCTATTGCATGCTGACTGTGAGTCCAGGCTATAAGTTCAAAAAAAGACCTTGTTTGCATTATGTAGAATGGCAGTCATAATCAGATTATTCAATTCTAAAATGATTAAGCATGTTTCTACCTGAATATGTTTCTATAGGAATGCTACACACAGTATAAAAATAGATTTATACAACTTTCTTGTGTGGTGAGAAAAACAATATTCTGGATTTCTAACAAAATTACTTTGAGAATTAGATAATGCTTTGAACACTTGGCTAAAGATTAAGAGTCACTGTTTATAAAATATGATTTTTACTGATATTAAATAATTTTTTTCTAAGTTAAAATAAATAGGAATTTCTATTCTCAATCAATATAATTTTGAAGGTCCTTTTTTTCCCCTAATTTTATAAACAAGTAAAAGAAGTAACTAAAACCAAGTAGTTTATTTAAATCCAATCATACCATAATCTGGATAATTTTTAAATCTTGATTGTTTATAAAAGGACCACTTCAGAGAGACATGGCTTTGAATCTCTGTACTTTTTTACCCAAGCCTGAGACTTACATTCACTGCTCCTTAATTTTGTCTTCTGAAAAATATGAAAATGTGATCTTGTAAAATTTTGTGATAATTGGACATAATGTAAAAGTATTTGGCACATAAATTATATGCTAAATAAATTAGTATTATTCTCGTTTATGTTACAGTTTTACATTGAATTAATGGAGCTTAAATTTTATATATATTTTACTTTATAGTATTAAAAATACTTTGCTGACCAAACTTTAGTGCTTATTATTGAATTCATCAGTCCTCACCCATTCTACCTTTGATAATTTTGATTAACATTTTATGACATTTAGATCAAGATTTTTTTATAATTATATTTTCTTTTCTTGCCATGTTCTTTTCAACTATGGTTGATCTTTGTTAACAAAACACTTGGGGGACATCGAGTGGCATTTCAAGGCACTCATGTCAGCACCTGTTATAGATTTACAGCACTTAGCCTGTCAGAGATTTGTCCTTAACGTTAGAGAGGAGTAAGATATCTTAGACTTTTGAGTTTATGCTTGGTTACATTTAAAATAGCTTAAAAAACAGTTTCAGTATCAGCATATTAATACCTACGACAACGACATGACTCCCCTCAGGTCTGACAAGTTACTAGAAAATAGATGGAGTGGTCATTTGAGTCTTAAGTAATCTTTTATCAAATGACCGTAACTATTTGTTTAAATCTTTATTTCATTTAAATTTGCATGAATTTTAGGTGGTTACCCACATATTCTCTCTTGACAGATAAAAATTAAAGACAACATGTCACATTCAGAATGTGCTGGGGTAGCCACACAACCCTCCCCACGGCAGATGTAATTGCCCGACTAATCAGTGGATTGCAGTGGTCTGGGGAGTTTTTCATCTGGCTGCAGGGGAGGTTTTCAGATTGCATAAGGCCTTTTTCAGTTTCATTGAAATGAAATCACTCAGAAATATCCAGCTCTATATTCTCTCAGGAAAGCTATTGTCATTTATTCCTCAGACGCCTCCCCAGTTATTCTTTCTGCATTTAATGCACTGTTATAAGGTTTATCAACTCTGACTCTGAGTATTTGGAATCAAATGTAGGATCTGTGTTTCTTGCTGAGTGTGGTAAAAAACAAAATCAGATGTGCTGAAATCAGCACTAATCTTTTATACCATTTTCTCAAGCTTAGGGTAAAGAAGAAGAAACTATGCGTTATGTATGCCTGGGATCCATACCAAGAGTTTCGATGACAAATACCATCCTCTCCCTGTCCCCCTCAACACACACACATACCACAATATATACAAGCCTCTTTTAGCTGTTATGTCAGTAGCTGAGGAAAATATAAAAATACAGAAAGACAGAAATTAATAAATAAATAAAAGAAGAAAAAAATGTGCACAATTTGTGTACACACAGAAGATACATAAATTATACACATACTAAAAGAGTTGCCTTCTGTATCTAGATAAAATTTCAACAAGGAACATTTCATCCAAAATTGAGCAAATGAGACCGTGAAGAAGGCAGAGTTTCCAGAGCTGTGAGCAGGGATAAGGAAATTGACAAGGGATAGGCAGGCACTTAGAAGCTGGACATGATGGGAAGCTATCTCCACCCCTAGGCCCCGAGGAAGTGGTGCCTCAGTGAGGAGCTATCATCATGGAAGGCAAAGAGAGGAGGGAACAGGGATACTGCCCCACTCCCTGCCCTCCTGTCCTCCCATTTACTGTTGGCACAAATGGCAGTCACCCAGAGGGGCTGGGTAGTGCAGGCCAGAAAGGGGCATGTGATTTGGGAAATGACCAGCATAGCAGAGCTTATTCAACTGAAAGTGTGAGTGCGTGTGTGCTATTGCATCCATTAATATCAATTAATTTCAAAATATGTATATTGAGCCTTTACTGATACCTATTGATGTCTTCAGCACTGTTCTAGATTCTTGGGATGCAATGATGGTAAAAATAACCCAAGGAGGCCTGTGGACCCACAGAGGTTACATTCTAGTGAGGGGAAGGCTCAGTGAACAATGAACAAATAAACAGATGGTAATATGTGCCCTGCGGTCGATCAAGGATGTGGAATTTAAGCTGTGTTCCAAAGGGTAAAAAGGAAGCAGCCCAGGAAGTTCATGGGGAAGAACATTCCAAGGTAGAAAGAAAACGTCCTGAGAAGTCAGCTTCTGGGGCCAGGGAAAACAGCAAAGTAGTAGGGTAGGTGGAGAGTGAGCAGGGCTGACAGCTCAGATGTTAAGTGCAGTATGGTAACACCAGGGGAGGGTTTTAAGCCCTACTGGAAAGTGGGGTGAAGAGAGGTGAGGGGGAAAGGTATGATCTGCTGTGTATTCTACATAGATCTCTTTGGCTCTGCAGGACCTTACTGTTGTCTACAACAGAGCACTGCGGGCTGGCACTGGGGTGCTCACCACTAACATAGGGAAGCAAGGACAGGTTTGGGCTGTGTGTTAGAGGTGGCAGGGGTCAGAGAAGAATAAAGGACTACTCAGATTTTATTAAAATAATCCTTTCTATTATTTGGCACTACTTCAAAGACACCTTAATAAAATCTCCACCAAAGGGCCCTGAAAAATGTCAGTAAGACATAGATGTATTGCACCCCAAGAAAAGGCTGCTTTTCTATAGAATAGAATGTGCTGTAAGGCTATCTTGGACTTCAATTTGGTTTGTACAATACGTGAAGGTCCTGATGTCCAGGTTGTCTTACCTGTCAGGTGCTCCCACACAAGGACTTCAAAGCCAGGACAAGAGCGAGCAGTGAAGATTCCCAAGTATAATGCATTTACTCCCTATATTGAGCTGATATGATAATGCTATTAGACTGTGATACCAGGATGAATATTAAGTTTAGTCCTTCCCTGGCCCCTGCAAAAGCACACAGCCAGTGGAAGAGGAAGATTCATGAACTGGAAATGGCAGTGAATATGTCATGTATGATCATTTCCGGCATCATGTTCTAATAGTGCTTGAAATCCCACCAACCAGAAATCATTGCTTACAACATTTTCCTGCTTTTCTTCCTAATATTTTTTAAGCACAGATACAATTTTTTCTCAGTAAAAGAAGAATCATGGTATATATAACTACGTAGATTTTTAATACATAACATTATATTATGAATATTTTCCCATATTCATAAAAAGGCTTCAAAAACATGTTTTTAATGGCTACATAATATTTTACCACACTCTATAATAGTGACACCAGTATTTATTTCTTGGTTTTTAGGAAGTTGAGGTTTGATTTACACAGGGTGAAAGGCATACATCTTAGGTGTCCAGTTTGATCATCATTTACAAATATATACATTTATATAACCTGTATTTCTATCACTCTAGAAAGTTTCTTCTATGCTTCTAACTGATCAATTCCCACTATTCCAGGAAAAAAAAATCCCTGTTCTCATTTCTATCACCACAAATGTTTTGTCTGTTCTACAGCTCCACAAATGGAATCATACTATGTTCTCTTCTTGTATCTACTTCTTTCACTAAGGACAATGCTTTTGACATCCATCCATGTTGATGTGTGTAACAGTAAGCTGTTCTTTTCTACTGTTGACTGACCCATTCTCTACTAGCCCCATTGTCCCACCCCACCTTACCTTAGCTCCAGGCTCCAGTTCTGGCAGTTAGGCCCAACATTCTCTCTTTGAGGATAGTCCCTCCAACAGGAGGAAAATCTGTAAGTAATGGCAATGGTGACTTCTGTTTGGTGAGACTCTTCTATCTGCATTATTCAGGTGGTGGTTTAAGGTTACTATTCATTCCCACCCTGTGAATCTCAAAAATTCTATTTTATTTTTATTAGTTAGTGTTCTCTACAGGAAAAGAAAATAGAGTGCGCATGAAAGAGGAGGGGGTTGGGGGAGGTGGGAAGAGAGATATTAAGGAATTAGTTACATGATTGTTGGGGCTGAAAAGTCTGAAAAGTGTAGGCATGCCAGCAGGCTGGAAACACAGGTAGGACTTTTATGTTATAGTCTTGATGTAGTAAACTATTGGATAAGGCCCGCCTACATTACAGAAGGTAATATCCTTTGCTTAAAGTCATCTGATTGTAAATATGAATGGTATTAAAAAAAAAAAACTTTACATCTAAATCTAACATTTAAATTAGCATTTGATTAAATAACTGGTTGTCATAGCCTAGCCAAGTTGACACATAGACTAAGCATCATAGTATTTTATAGTCCATAGTATATTTTATAGCAAAAAAATTTTATAAAATCCAAATGCTACAGTCTCCTATTTAAATATTTACTGTATTCATTAAAATCCACTTTATATGGTTTAACATTTTCTCACAAATATTATTGTACAGTAGTGAGTCATCTGAGATATGAATTTGCTGATTTTATTCTCATGCACAGACAAAAGTCCCAGGCCATTTTGTAAAAGAATTAGATGAAGCTTTTAATTTAAAGGACACAATTTTGGTTATATGAACTTTCATGATTCAAGAAGATAAACATTCTAGAACTATTAGTACGGATAATTAAAATTTTTTTCTAGATCAATACTTACTTCCTCATATTTTATTATATATATGAGTACATTTTAAAGCTAATTCTTGTATCTTTATTTTTAAAAATACAAAATCCAACTTATTACTTCTTTTCTCTCTTTTTTATTTTTTTGATTCTCTGCTCATGGATACCTCTCTGGATACCATCATAAATGTGTTTGAATTTTGGCTCTGTCAATTGCCCAAATCCTCTGAGGTCTGTTTCTGAGCAACTATAAAGCATTAAGATACTATCATCTACCAGGGTTTATTGGGATTATGAGACTATGAGAGATCAAATATTTTGATAGACCCCCAGACCAAACAGGGTTCTGCAAGTTCATGTTACTATGTAACAAAAAGCTAGAATTTGAGGCCATGACATTTTGGTCAGTTTCACTAGCATTAACTCTGATTGCTGTCCTTCAGTAGTAGGTGTGGTCTCAGAGTCCAAGTATGCAGCATGACTGCCAGCATTTAAACTGCTCTCACTCAACATGACGCTAAAATGACCATATACAAAGAAGGAAAGACAGGATCCTCAAAGATCAGTTTTACAGTGAGTCACAGAGAAGTGATTTTAAACAGCCAAACAGAAACTCTTCAGTGATTTGCTTACACTTAGTTGCTATATATATTTGAATGGAAGGGTGGAAACAACTATAGTTGACCCAGGAGGGGTCATCTAAATTCTGAATTTTAACTGTCCTAATTGTGAAAAATTTTTTAAAATCTTAAGTACAAAGTCTATGAAGAAGTGTTCAGTATTCTAATGCAGCTGATATAAACTCGCCTTCCTAAAGTGAAAACTTTGGCCAGCATCATGTCAGCTAGGAACAAGGACACTAACACCAGCAGATGTGCATATTACTTCCTAACAGGTCATCACGGAGCAATTAGTGGAATAGCAGAGAACTCTGGATGATCAACAGCATAGCTATGACACGCTTTGTTCCCTATCTCTAGACAAATGCCCTTGTATTTTAGGATTGAGGGTGATGTTGAAATCATACAGCAATAATATATCACATTTTATTTTATTTAAAAAATATGCTGGAATGCCAGACAACTAAATAAGTTATTTTTTTAAAAGGATTGAGAATACAATTATGTTCTTTTCTGACCCCATTAATGCTTTAACACAATAAATTTGTATGTTTCTTGTGACTTTGTTGTAAATTAGAGGAGAGAAATTCCATTGGTCAAACTACAAATAACTGAAGGTTATTATTATACTTTCTTGGACATGACAGTCTAATGGGCTGAGAGAACTACAAACTCGTGACAACACTGATTACTATATAGAAAGTGTTTAATCATAGCCACATAAACAAGCTGGCTATAAAATTTGCTTTAAGTAAACATTTGTCTGATTAGTAGTAGTGCATCATTCCACAAATGTCTAAATGATCTTTTCTTGTCTTTTAAAAGCTATGCTGAAAATATTTCTCTAGAATACTTATTTTTATGCAATATTGGCAAACAGAAGTAGTTTTGAAGCAATTTCTCAGAGTTAAAAACAAAACAAAAGTCAACTTCTAAATTAATTTAAGAAATGATCTATAATTATGAGATTCTGCTGCAGATCTAATTTTAAAAACTCTATTTCCTAAAAAAAAAAGATAAATAAAACTAGAAAGACTACTTCAATTTTATTTGTATAAGCTTTGAGTTTATTCTTCCTTGGCACAATTAGTATAAATAAGCCTCTGTTTCTCTAATGGAAGAAAACTATAAATTCCTCTCTGGCGACTCACGAAACGCAGAACATAATAAATCAGTCATTAAAAGTTAAAGGATTATTTTTCTGTCCCAGATCTTAGCAGTTGTAACTTGGACTCACAGTTCAGGGAAGTGGTAAAAATCTATGTGGAACAACACATCTTTGTAAATTTGCTTGATTGGGATTATTATCAAGATCACACATTCAAAGACAGCTTTCAAAAGAACTTCAGGGAAAAATGTCTCTCTTGTTCAGAATTAATGCATCTGTTTCTATTTGCTGCATTCCTATAATCTCTGATGAAAGTTTCAGGTTTAACCCTAACTAGTTTCATATTAAGAATGTATCTTTAAAAACAAAACTACTCAGATTTTTGTGAGAAGAGTCTGCCTGCTACTTTAAGATACAACATTATTTTCTAGATTTTAAATGAATTTGAAGAGGAATAAGTAGAAGTTCAGTGCTAAAATCAGACAGTTGAAAATGCATTTCCTAACAAGAATGATACTCTGTAATGTCAATTTTGAGAATGATTAGGGACCATACACAGTAGCCCAAGAAGTGTGTGTGCTTTCCATCTACTGTTTTTAATGGAGGGAAACTGTAATTAGACGCAGCAGCATTGAAAGTATACCTGTTTTTTAGATAATGATGGTTAAAAATGATTTAAAAACTGTAATAAAGCACTCATTTTCACTTGAAATGATAATGTCAATCACATATTTGATTATCTTATACTCCTTCGATTTATTTTCATTTGATTTACCTACTTTTGCTTAATTCTAACCTTGGATGAAGCCAACGCTTTGCCTTTTTTCTCAGTATTCACATTTAGATGATAACTCTTGCTGGAATAAGTCATTCAGCTGCATGCGTAAACACCAACATAATTTAAGGTATCCATCTCACTTGGGCACTCAGTACTGATTTGCATACCCAGTGATTTCTCTAATTAGCTCATTCCAGTGCTTTCCTCTACAGTGTATTCACATAATCTCTATTCTCTTCAAGCCTCTGATCACTGCTTGTACCTTTCTCTCCCACCTCATCCTCTACTTACAAACCAGTCTCACTTATTTAAAGAGAAAGTATCAGATGGACAGCACTTTAAACTCCAACTATGAGTGTTTTTGACATATGCATCAGTCTTTCTCTTTCTTCCTATTTTAATTGAGAGACACAACATTTTGAAAGAATGGGAGGAAATATTTTAAAACTGGGAAAAATATGTATAATAGAAATGATGATATTAAATTTTCTCTTCTCAATTCTCTTCCTTTTCCTCCTGGCCCCATTTTTCCCTTTTAGTCTTCAAGCTTTCTACTATTAGAAGAGATTAATTCTATTAAATATGAGGGAAAAAAAAACAAAGTTAACATTATTCCTTTCTTTCTTTTTTGCCTTTTGCCAGAAATTCTGTTGGCATTATTTTTATTCAAAAGATCACATTATCCAGTATCTAATATATAACACTCAAGACATTCACCTAATTAAATGAATTGAATGAAAATAACATGAACATGACACAATGATCAGTTCACTGTTGACACCATGAAATAAACTGCCTAAAATTCAACCATTCAACAATGTAAAAATGGTGCAGGAAAAGCATTGCTTTTAAATACACATGTTTGATGAACACATCAATCATTTTAAATAGACTTTTTATAGAAAGAGGAATGGCTGAATTAATTATAGGTGATACTTATGCTGCTTGCATGATATATTTGAACTTTTGGAGCTCAGTTCATAAATGCATTCAAGACAACCCTCCAAAACCAAAAGCACATTATTTACTTGATAAAAAATTTTAGATGGACTCTTATTATTTTGAATAGTAGGTCAAGAAAATGAGAATGAAAAGGAAAGAATTTTCTAATAGCTTACATTATTTTTTCTTCTAGTTTTCAACTTTGAATTATATGCCTCTATGTATCATTCCCAGTTGCTAGAATGACACTTCCTGCCCGACAGCACAAACACATTCACACACACTCGCACACACACAAGCACGGATGCATATTTGGAAAAACAAAAAAGATTTCTTAACAAGCATGGATGCATATTTGGAAAAACAAAAAAGATTTCTTAAGTTTTCTAAGAAGTCTACTCTGATTAAGCCCTTGCAGTATTCATTTTACATTCCCTTGGCAAACAATGTTCTATAGTTATCTTAAAATGATCCTACATATTCTCTGATGTCTATTTCTAGTTGTTATTGAGATATTGCTTTCTATTTCTCATATGATGCCCCCACATATAAAGCATTCATATACTTGCTAATTTTCTGTCTAGTTCTTCTGCCAGTTGCTGAGAATGGAGTGTTGAAGTTCCCAACTATAATTTTTGAGTTTGTCTACTCCTTATGTCTCCATTAGCTTTTGCTTCATGTATTTTAGAGCTCTGTTTTATAGTGACTACATTAGAATTGTTACACATTAGGATCCTTGTTGATTGTTCATTTTTATCAGTAAGTCATGTTCCTTTTTATTTTGTGTCCTGAGTTCTTTCTCTGATATTAAAAACAGTTACTCTTAATTTTTCACTAATGTTTGCATGATATATCTTGTTTTATTATTTATTTATTTTACTTTCAAACCAGCTATGTCAATGAATTTGGGATTTCTTATAACATGGTATAGTAGGTTTGTGTGTGTGTATTAATCTACACTGCCAATCGCAGCCTTTTAATTGTTGTCCTTAGACCATTTACATTTAACGTAATTGTTACGTCAGAGCTTAACTCTGTCCTTTATTATTCGTTTTCTGTTTATGTATTATATTTCTTGTGACTTTTGTTGCCTCTCTCTCATTTACTTAAACATTTCTCTAGGATTCAATCATGATTTATTTATAGTGTTTTTGAGTGTATCTCTTTGTAAAAATTTTGTAGACACTGCTTTGGGCATTATTATATACATATGTGACTTATTACAGTCTATTGGTATCAAAACTTTAGCACTTCCCTTAGGCCCCTTCACATTCCCTATTTTTAAATATTGTTATGTTGAATATAAAATGATATTATAATTTGTTTCAGTTTTCAAACATGATTTTTAAAAGTTATGAGTAGACTAGTCTATTGAATATGTCCATATTTCTGTTCGTTCTTCCTTCCTGATATTCTAAGATTTATCACTTGCTTTTTTGTTTGATGAATTTCCTTTAGTGAATCTTGAAGAGTAGCTCTGTTAGTGATAATTATTTTTTGTCTTCATTTTTTTCCTTATTCATGAAGGATACTTTTTGCTGGATATGGAATTTGTTTTTGATAGTACCCTTTTTTCAGCATTTGTAAAATATTATGCCATTTTTCTCTTGCCTCCATGATTTCAAAAAAAAAAAAAACATACATTGTCATTCAAATTGGTGGTACCCTTAGGTAATACATTTGTTTCTCTTTGGTTGCTTCCAAGTTTTATTTTTATTTTATCTTTAGTTTTTAAGAGTTTAATACTCAGCTTCTTTAATCTGTAGGTTTATGTCTTTGTTAAATTTGGGAAGTGTTCAGCCAATATTTTTTTAATATTTTTTTTAATCCCACTTTTTTTCTCCTTTTCTTTTGGGACTCCAGTGACACAGATACTGAATCTTTTGCTATTGTCCTGCAGGTTTATGAGGTTCTGTCCATTTTTTTTTTTTCCTGTGCATGTTTTCTGTCTGTTACTCAGATTGGGCAAACTCTATCGATCAGTCTTCAAGTTCATTGATTATATCTTTTTCAAATCTTATGTATGACTATGCCCATATAGCACATTATTTTTCCTGTTATTTTTGTCTCTTCCATAATTTTTGTTTGCTTATTTCTTATAACTTCTACTTCTTTGCTCGTATTTTCTATTTTCATTTGTTTCAAGATAATTTCTTATTTAAGAACTTTAATAACAGCTGTTTTAAAATCCTGTCAGTTAATTCCGGTGTCTGATTTGTTTCATAATTTATATCAATTGATTTTCCTTTCTCAATCTAATTGTAATTTTTCTTATTCTTGGTATGGTCTATGATTTCCAATTACACATTCAAAATTTTGTATATTATATGAGGATACTCTGAATCCTATTAAATATTTTCTTTTACCAGGCAGTCATTCTGCCTAGGCTTAACACACAGGCTTTTGCCTAATATTTTTGGCTACGGTTCACATGACAATTTAATTTTCAGAATTTTGTTTTGTTCTATTTGGTTTATCTACTACTACTGGGACTCCCATTAAACTGTACTGGTGATACATGAGGGAACAGAAAGAGTGTTCTCAGGTGTCTCTAGGTGGTAAAAGAGATTTTTCTATCCTGTGGGGTTGAAGAGCACCTTCTTGGCTGGCTAACTCACTGCAGTAGAATATCATTCAATCTGTGATAGAAGTAGTCCTGCCCGGGCCACTTCTGCTACTATGTTAGATTTCAGGAAACCTCAAGCTTGATCTTCTGTTGAGAGGGTAGAATGCCCTGACACCACATTTTACCCCCATCCCAAGGTTCCTAACATGTTCACCTTTTTCTTTCCTTCTTTCAGAGGTTTTTTGTTTTGTTTGGTTTTTTTTTTTTTTTTTTTGGCTTCCTACTGCATTATATTCAGGGTTATAGTTAGCCTACTAATAAAAATATATTTTTTTGTCATTCCTAGTGCTACCAAGAAAACAGAAACCACACAAGTTACTTCAACAGAGGGAATTGGTTATAAGGATTTTGCCTGGCTGCAAACAAAAAGAGAAAATTGAAGTGTTGGAAACACATTAAATGAACAAAGCTTCTTCCATCACTAGGACTGGATTAACAAGAGGAGGAGTTTGGGGTTATCAAAATCTAAAATTATGTAAGAGGCCATGGATTTTGGACTCAGATTTCTCGGGAGGGAGTTCTGCCTGGTTGTCACTGGTATTTTTGATTAGATGGGATTAAGCTAATCTTGTAAACACCAAAAATTTGGATAATGATACCAACTGCTTCTTTGTTGTTGCTAAAATGAAAGGCATTGCTAGGACAAAGCTAATAGAAGGTTTTTACATGCAGAAAGAAGTACATTTTTCTGCCTCCTACTTTTTAATTCCCCTCTAGTGTTCCCTATGCGGTACCTTCTAGGGATCCCCTGTTAATGGAGAAGTGTAATATGCAGGATCCAAGTTCCATCCCAACAGCCCAGAATAAAGATGCATAGATTTATAGCTGAAAGATAGTCACATTCTTTGATTATATTTTGATGGTTCAAACATGGATGCATGACAACTTGTTATGGAAAATAACAGCTACAACTTTTCCTTCAGAGAAAAGAAATAGGAAAGCTTCAGAAAAAAGGAAATCATGAACAACAATCTTCTAAACAT
Source organism: Camelus bactrianus (assembly GCF_048773025.1). Lineage (NCBI taxonomy): Eukaryota > Metazoa > Chordata > Mammalia > Artiodactyla > Camelidae > Camelus > Camelus bactrianus. The sequence continues at coordinate 17,391,846 of NC_133539.1, read as the reverse complement.
ATTTTATTTGTCATGATAGACTGCATATGAACTGCATATGCTTCATCTTTTGTCATGACTATTAACAGTTCCTTCATGCAAATATTAAATAAGGTGTTCTAATGAGTGAATACTGTTGTTTGATCATCTATCATTCAAGTTAAAAATATATGGACCTATATTCTCAAGAGATGAATATATTTTATTAGAAGCCACACTGACTAGTTCCTGTATATGCATTAAAAAGATTTTCTGACCCTGCCCTTCTCTAATGTTTGATGAGTACTCTTAAATAATAAGAAATATCTGAGTAATATCTTCAATTTTAAAATATATGCAAGCCATTTTAAAATGAAAACTTACTGTCCTAGGTGAATATTCAAATAGAATATCCTGAATAACTTAAAAACCAAATGTTGACCTATTATAAAGTTTCTCAAGAAGATTTGTCTAAAAATCAAGACCTTGTTGAGATTTCCCCAGCCTTGGTTTTGTACCAACTCAGCTAATTCTCAAGCATTGCTCAAAGAGCACTCAAACAATTGTATAAATGTTAGTGGAATAGTATGTGTTTTAGCCAAGTCTTTATCTTTATTTGTATGAACCTCTGTGAAGGGTTAAAACTCAAATTGAGTTTAATATGTTTTATTAATATATATGTTTCAATATATATATATACACACACATACACACACACATACATATATAAATCAATAACTCAGTCAAGTTTATTTATAGGTAATAATAGGTAATTGTAACATAAGATGCATTGGTAGTGATTTAGAAAATCTAAGTTTCTCAAAGATTTACAAGTCTATGAATATTAACCAAATTATTTTCATGCTAAGAGCTCAACTTTTACTAGTCCTTGCACAATATAAGCCCTTAGTCTTCCCTACTAAAATGCATGCTCCATGAAAGCTCTCTACTTATTTCCCTCATTCATCAGTATTTCTTCATGGTAAAGGAATGCTAAGCTACACGTTGTGAACCCTGAATAGATATCTGTTGTATTACTGAATGAATAAATCTACTGAGAATCTCATTAACTTAGTGATGGACATTTTTAGATAGAAAAGCCATTTTTAAAAACATTGTCTTTTATAAATATGGTACATTTGTATATCATAAAATGCTATTAGAATGCTGAATTTACTAAGATTATATTTTATTTAAAATGAGTTGTAACATATCTGTTTTACAAATGCGATATTGTGAATTTGCCTACTGTGGTATTATATGTGTGTGTGTGACTCATGTCCTCTTACCCCAACTACACGTCCAGCATAGCTGTGTGCCAGGCCGTGCACATTTACCAAGTCCCACCTGAAACACATGTAACAGGGATGCTTGCTCAACTCTTACTCTGGCTCCAATGTCCCCACATCCATGTATGATCACCTTGCCTTTAATTCTGTCTCTTCACCTAGAACTGCTCTATGATTTCTCATTGTCCAGGTTCCCTCCTTTCTATGCTTTTGATTTAAACACCCAGGACACTCCTAACATAAGGGTGTGCTGTGGATAAAGCTTTCTCCTGCTTTATCCTGATACAAAGGAAAAACATTGGTAGATAGGTACTGACAACCACTTAATATACGGATGAGAAAACTGAGTTAAAAAAAGTCTTTTTGAAAAACTTTATACTACATGTCACTTACACAAATCCTTTTCAGTGAATCTTACATTCTCCTTTATACACATTTATTTAGCATGTTGATTTTCTTTAGCTGTACTTGAATTTTGACATTAAATCAAAGTCACTAATGCTTAATTAATGTGGAAAGCCAGCCAATATGACTAATATAATCTTTCTTTCAGTTTTCAAGGGCTTTCTGAATTGATGGCATGGATTTTTAAAAACTTTTTAGTGAAAATATAAATTAATGTAAAACTGTACCCTCTTCAAATTACCATGCAGACAGAGAAGGCAGCATTTTCATAAATACTACAAATCTACTAACTGTTGACAGCCTTATTATTGGATTAATATCTTATTCTTTTCAGAAAATTCTTGTGAATGTTTAGGTCATCCATTATGCTCTGAAAGTCAATATTCATTGCCAACTGTAGATTCATTTGTCAAACTAACAAGAGTAAGAATTAATTTCACTTGCATGGCCTACTTCCAAATGTGTCCTTTCCACAATCCCAAGAGAATCATTCCTCATTGCACTTAGCACAGTGTGACCCATTAATGGATTTCTTGTTTTTTTCGCTGCCCTTGTTGTATTTCCTCTATGGAAAAGATGGTAGTGGAATTCACTTCTCTTTTTACTCCAAGAATTCTTTTCTGTAATTCAGTCATAAACTTACCATCCAAATATTTAAAATAATAAAATTAAGACTATAATTCTTTCAGTTCCTACCATTTGTTATACATTCAAAGTGTTTCTTACATAATGGTTGTTTTAACATTTAGAATATTTCTAGTTGTTTGTTAAGAGAAAACCATAGCATTATCATGGGTGATATAATGTGAAACCCAAAGAAACTGGAAATAATCTAACCCAAGGTCCTCTTTTATTATTATCATTTTTAACTAATATTATGTGCTATTGAGACCTATGCTAAGTGACTTGTCCAAGGTTAGTGAGGACAGCCAAGAAATGAAAGAACAAGGGACAAAATCAGATCTTCTTATTATCCATTGTTTTCTAATAATCTTATATCTCAATGATCATAAGATATAATTTTTGCCAACACCTATATCATCATGCTAAGTAATTAATTACTTATTTACTCATACAAGAAATAGATCTGTATACCTACTACGTAAGATCTGTTCTAAGAATTTGGCATATAACAGTGAACAAAACAGGCTAGAATTCCTGCCTTTATGTCCATTAAGCATAGTAAATAAATACATTATATGGTAATTTAAAATATTCTAAATGCTATCAAGTAAAGAAAGACATCACGATAAGGAGAACTTGATATGAAGATGGTGAGGAGCAGCAGATGGAGTCAGAGAGGTTGTTGCAACTTGAAATAGGTGGTCAGGATAGACTTTATCATAAAAGACATTTGAGAAAGGATTGAAAGTTTAATAGTAATATCCAGGTGGATATATTGGGGAAGAACATTCCAAGCAGAGGGGACAATATGTGCAAAAGCCCTGAGCTATGGGAGACGAACACCAATATGAAGGTCAATGCAAGTAGTAGGAGATGAATTCTGAGGAGTAATTTGTGAACCAGTCCATAAAGGGCACTTTGTATGATGTAAGGGCTTTACATTTTACTCTGAAAAATATGGAACACCACTGTAAGATGGTTGAGTATAATGGAAGAAATTTTCCCATATTGAGGTATGGAGATGTCATTCTGGTTTATACATGATTTGGTTTGAATTTTATGCTGATTAAAACAACCTATATTATGGCCTGTCAAACATGCATTGTACATTTGCTTTCACTATTAAAGAAAATAATGGAATCAAAATCAAAATCAATTTCCAGTATCCAAAATGGAGCTTGGTGACCATTGTGGATGTGGTTTCAGACATGTTCCTACATTACTGAGCGTTCAAATGTTACAAACTCTATTAAACTCAAAGATATCGTCTGTTGGTCTCAAAACAGTATCTGCTAGAAGTTGACAGCAGCAATTTCGTGGTCTCAAGATCTCCCCCTTCTAACTCAAATAATACTTTTTTCTACCCCTTTCATAGATTGTTTATTGATTATTTCCATTGCCAAGTAGATTATATGCTTCAACTCACATTTTAAAAAACAATCTGCTGCTGTATGAAAACAGATTTGTATTGTATTATATTGTGTTGTATTGGTAGGGGACAAGGTTGTAAAAAGGAGGAGCTGGTGGCTATTGCTATAAACAATTATAACAAGTCTCAGACAAGGATGATGGCATTATCTGGCAAAATGCTTTCACAATTCTGACTAAGAATGCAAGATCACACTTTTCTGGCTGTGCAATGATTGTGAAAAGCACTCACTTTCACAACTACAGTAATAACTCAGGTTTTCACATGGCTTCAGTCCACTGGGGTTAGGGGTAGGGGCTCTGAAAGAAAGCACAGTTCTTAAAGTTGTGACTGAGGCTCTAAAGGGTACAATGAAGAATACCAGAGGCCTTTATTATGGTTTCTACTGTGAAAGGCAGGAGATGTAGGGCAAAGATTTAAGATCCCTTAGGTACAAAATATGTAAGAGCTCAAATACAAAAGCCACAAAGAAAGAAAATCAAGCTCTTTATATTTTCTTGTTCTAAAGATGTTTTTTAAAAATCTTTTTTTTAAACTTATTTACAGTCTTATCTAAAACTCTAACTATATGAATTTTAGAATTCAGTTTTTTCAAATTTCATTTTAAAAGAACAATATGTAACATATGTAATAATATGTAGCACTACTGGCAGATTCTGGAATTTTAAAGAACAGCCTAAGTAATCAAATCTAATTTATATACCTGCAGTAAAACACATGGATATTAACACTAATATAGAGATAGGATAGAGCAATTTGTTAAATAAACTCACACAACTTTATACTAGATTTTCTAATAAATTAATTTAACTAGACCAAGTATTGGCTTCCAATATAGAGAAAATGCTTTCTGTATTTTAGAAGTGTACATAATGGATTGTGGATCTGTATTTTATCAGCATGCTCTATCTTAGTTTTTGCCAATATATATTTATTTTAACATGAAATAACTTTTTAAAATACCTCAATATAATAAAAGTCATATAGGACAAGCCCACAGCTAACATCATACTCAGTGGTGAAAGTTTGAAAGCATTCCCTCTAAAACCTGGAACAAAGCAAGGATGACCACTCTCACCACATTATTAACACAATACTGGAAGCCCTAGTTATAGCAATCAGACAAGAAGAGAAATAAAAGAAATCCACTTATTGAAGAGACTGCCTTTTCTCCATTGTATAATCTTGCCTCCTTTGTCACAGATTAACTGACCATAAGTATGTGTGCTTATTTCTGGACTTTCAATCCTGTTCCCTTGATCTATGTGTCTGCTTTTGTGCCAGTACCACCCTGTTCTGATTACTGTAGCTTTGTAGTACAGTCTGAAGCCAGGGAGCTTGATTCCCCCAGCTCCATTCTTCTTTCTAAAGATTGTTTTGGCTATTCAGGATATTTTGTGTTTACATAAAAATATTAACATTTTTCATTCCAGTTTTGTGAAAACTGTTACTGATAACTTGATAAGGATCGCATCTGTATATTGCCTTGGATAGCATGGCCATTTTAACAATATTGAGTCTTCCAATTCAATAACACAGTATATCTTTCCATCTGTTTGTGTTGTTTTTAATTTCTTTCATTAGTCTTATAGTTTTCAGAGTACAGGTCCTTTGCCTCCTTAGGTAGATTTATCCCTAGGTATTTTACTCTTTTTGGTGTGATGGTAAATGGGATTATTTCCTTAATTTATTTTTCTGATATTTCATTGTTACTGCATAGAAATACAACTGATTTCTATACATTAATTTTGTATCCTGCAACTTCATCAAATTCATTGATGAGTTCTGGTAGTTTTCTGGTGGTGTCTTTAGGATTTTCTATGTATAGTATCATGGTCATCTGAAAACAATGACAGTTTTACTTCTTTTCCAAATTGGATTCCTTCTATTTCTTTTTCTTCTCTGATTTCTTTGGCTAGGACTTCCAAAACAACATTGAATAAAAGTGGTGAGAGTGGGAATCCTTGTCTTATTCCTGATCTTAGAGGAAATGCTTTCAGCTTTTCTCCATTAAGTATGATGTTAGTTGTGGGTTTGTCATATATGGCCTTCGTTATGTTGAAGTATGTTCCCTCTATGCCCACCTTCTGGAGAATTTTTATCATAAATGGATGTTTAATTTTATCAAAAGCTTTTTCTGCATCTATTGAGATGACCATATGGTTTTTATTCTTCAGTTTGTTAATGTGGTATGTCACATCCACTGATTTGCAGATATTAAAAATCCTCACACTCCTGCGATAAATCCCACTTCATTATAGTGTATGATCCTTTTAATGCATGTCCATTTGCTAGTATTTTGTAAAGGATTTTTGTACCTATATTCGTAAGTGATAGTGGCCTATGATTTTCTCTTTTGTAATATCTTTGTCTTATTTTGTATCAGGGTAATGGTGGCCCCATAGAGTGAGTTAGGAAGTGTTCCTTCCTCTGTAATGTTTTGGAATAGTTTCAGAAGGATAGGCGTTAACAGCTTTAAATGTTTGGTAGAATTTGCATGTGAAGTCTTCTAGCCCTGGACTTTTGTTTGTTAAGAGTTTTTAAATTACTGACTCAATTTCAGTACTACTAATTGGTCTATTCATATTGTCTATTTCTTCCTGGTTCATCCTTGGCAAATTGTACTTTTCTAAGAATCTGTCTGTTTCTTCTAGGTTGTCCTCCTTGTTGGTGTACAGTTGCTCATAGTAGCCTCTTAAGAGCGCTTGTATTCCTGTGGTGTCAGTTTTAACTTCTCTTTTACATTTCTAATTTTATTTAATTTGAGCCCTCTCTTTTTTTTTATGAGTCTGACTAAAAGTTTATCAATTTTTTTTGTATCTTTCCAAAGGACCAGCTTTTAGTCTCATTGATATTTTCTATTGTTTTTTAGTCTTTATTTCATTTATCTTTTCTCTAATATTTATAATTTCTTTCCTTCTACTAATTTTGGATTTTGTTTGTTCTTCTTTCTCAGTTGCTTTAGGTGTAAGGTAAAGTTGATTATTTGAGATTTTTCTTATTTCCTGAGGTAAGCTTATATTATTATAAACTTCCCGCTTAGAACTGCCTTTGCTATGTCCCAGAGGTTTTGGAGCACCGTGTTTTCATTTTCATTTGTCTCTAAGTATTTTTTGATTCCTCTTTGATTTCTTCAGTGATCCATTTGCATATTATATAGCCTCTGCATGTTTGTGCAGTTTTTGCAGTGTTTTCCTTGTAGTTGATTTCAAATCTCACTGGACTGTGGTTGGAAAAGATAGGATTTTCCAACCACATGATATGAATACAATTTTCTTAAATTTATTGAGGCTTACTTAGTGGGCCAGCATGTAGTCTATTCTGAAGAATTTTCCATGTGTACTTAAGAAGGATGTGCATTTTGCTGCTTTTGGATGGAATGCTGTGTAAGTATCAATTAAATTCATCTGGTCTAATATGTCATTTAAGGCCTGTATTTCCTTATTGATTTTCTGTCTAATTGATCTGTCCTTTGATGTAAGTGGGGTGTTAAGGTCCTGCACTATTACTGTGTTACTGCCAATTTCTCCTTTTATGTCTGTTAACAGTTGCCTTATATATAAGGTGCTCCTATGTTGGGTGCATACATATTTACAATTGTTACCTCTTATTCTTGGATTGATCCTTTGAGCATTATGTAGCGTCCTTCTTTGTCTCTTGTAACAGTCTTTATTTTACATTTAAGGTAATTATTACTACATATGTTCTTATTGCCATCTTGTTAATTGTTCTGGATTTATTTTTGTGGGCCTCTGTTTTTTCCTCTCTCTTTCTTCTTTTTGTTCTCTTGTGGTTTGATGACTATAGAGTTACCTTTGGATTCCTCTTCTGTTTTAGTGTATATATTTATTATATATTTTTGGTTTGAGGTTACCATGAGGTTTTGGTATAGAAGTCTATATACATACATGACTGTTTCAAGTTGCTGATCTCTTAATTTCAAGTTCATTTTAGATACTGTGCATTCGTACCCTCCTCCTCTCATGATTGCTGGTTTTGATATCATATTTTACATCTAATTGTTTTGTGTATCCTTTAACTGCTTATTGTAGACACAGGTGATTTTACTACCTTTGTCTTTCAACTTCCCTATTAGTTTGTGTGTAGGTGATTTTCTACCTTTACTATATGTTTGCCTTTACTGATGAGTTTTCCCATTTTGTAATTTCCTTATTTCTAGTTGTGGCCTTTTCTTTGCTACCTAGAGAAGTTCCTTTAACGGTTGTTGTAAAGCTAGTTTGGTGGTGATGAATTCTTTTAGCTTCTGCTTATCTGTGAAGCTTTTGATTTCTCCATCAAATTTTAACAAGAGCCTTGATGAGTAGAGTGTTCCTGGTTGTAGGTTTTTCCCTTTTATCACTTTAAATATATTGTGCCACTCCCTTATTGCCTGCAGAGTTTCTGCTGAAAAATCTTTCTTTTTATTCTTAATAGATTACTTACAGTGAGTTAATGATAACTGAAAACATTTAACAAATATTATTTGTCTTTGTTTTGGTATAAGACAATGTTTTAAAAAGAAAAAAAACCAAAGATGTTATTTTCCTATAAAACTTGAACTATAAGCAGACTTATTTCAGTCTTCTAATGTAGATTTAAGATATTTTCCATAGCTTTACCTTTTTAAAGAGAAAACTTTCTCATAGTGAGGGTCTGATGTTCTCTGTAACCATATAAATAACTGAGAGAAAGGGCAACACTGAATATTACAAAGATACATATTATCAAGAAAGTTCAGGCATACCTACTCATGTTTGACTCATAACTATTGTATTTATGTTCAAGTTTTTTGGACAGTGGTTGCAAGTAGAATCCTTCAATATTTATTTCTACACATCTTGGTTCTATTCAGATTTACCACGTATGGCTTTGAGTTTTTCTCACTTCCTCTTCCTTTATATCTAACTTTTTTCCTCTCAAAGTTCTTTTACAACAGCTTGCCTGAGTATATAAACATTGTGCATATGAGTTTATATGGGCTCTGTCCCATATAATCTCAATTTACACCTGCTTGATAAAAGCTGATGCAGTTTTTCCTCAAAATGATGCTAAAAAGCCCATCTATTCTAATGGGTAGAACTGAATTTCCAAGTTATGTTGTAAAAAAAAGTATTCATTAATACTGCTGAAGTGTTACCCAAGCAGCAAAAATCTGTTTGAAAAATGATAAAGACTCAAATAATACAATGCAGTGGTTCAAAAACTAGAGTGAAATTCAACTGTTAGTTCTATTAGGTATCTATTATATATTTCAAAAGTGAAAATTTGTTACAAATTTTACTTCTGTCTGAAATCCTGAATTGCAGATTTAATAACAACTTCACTTATCAAACACGTTTAGTTTTAAAATTTAGAAAAGTAGGAAGATATAATCAATACTATCAAAAAAGACATTAATATTGTATAAAATGACTTAGAAGAATTATATATGAGAACAGACTTAAAATAAAATAAAAATAATAAAGAATAAAAATTTAACTTGAAATACAGATAACATGCTTCATTATTTTCTTAAGTTTTCTGTTTTTTAAAAATATGTTAAAGATCTGCTAGCTTCAGTTCTTAGGGTGTAAAGATTTAGGAAACTATTGTAATTATTACTTGGTGTACTATTTTTAAAATGTGCATTTTAGGCACAATACTCTTGGTTTAAACAGTCGGCTCATTTTCTCAATACCTATTTTTCTATGGGAATTGTAAGCCCTTTTTGTATGGAAGCTCTTTTATTATTAACAAACTCTTATTTTATATGTTTTTTCTTTTCTCATTCTCTTTAACCACTATATTGAATTCTAGTTTTCCTCTCAAGTAACAAAATAGACACATATTTATGTATGTGCTCTTAAAATTGGAAATAGTTTTATACCCAGATGCAATAACTTTAAGGAGAAAACTAATTTCTGTATATACTGGAATATAGTTTTAAAAAATTTAAAATACACAACAGAACCATAGATGAGGACATTGGCTCTGGTGCTCGATTGACAGAATTAGAGTTTTGTCACTTATTTGCTATGTCACCTTAGTTAAATTATTTAAACTCATGAGCCTATAATGACTTTAATAATAGTAACTTTCTCTTCTAGCACTTTTGAGGATTAAATCAATTAATACATATAAAACTATATAGACCAGTGACTGCACACAATGCATAAGTGTTAATCAGTCTTCAGTAAAATCAGAGTTTAGACACTGATCCTTTGAAAAAGGATCAGATCATTGTGAGAATTAGAAATTCTTTAATCCAGCCCTTTCAATTTTATTTTTTATTGCTATAAATTTTTAAAATAATCTTACAAACAACAGATAAAATTAATGCTTTCCTTAACTCCTCCACAATCTTTTTCTTTTATTCTCTTCTACCTTAGAATTTAATGTGTATTTTGCTTCTAATATTTGTTTGTTTATAATACATATGTGTTAATACAGAATATATATAATACATATTATATACTATGTATTATTTTTATATACACATAAACACACATAATCATAAACAAAAGACCGAGTGCTTCTATGTGGATTTTAAGGCTCACATAAACTTACATAAATTTTGCTCTTTATCCATTTAACTTCATATTTACATATATGTGAAGATTTTTTCCTTTTCTTGTTATGGTCTTATTTCATGTTTTCTTATCATACTTTTTTCTTTGTTTATTTTCATCTTTAATTACTTTTGCATAATTTATTAAGTTTTTATTATTTATTCTTTTCATTTTCTGCTAGTTTGGAAATTACACTAACTTTAATTTTCCTGTGAATATAACTTTTAAAACTACTTTTGATTTTTTACTTAACAAGATCAAAAATATGCACATCTCTAAAATATGCACATCTTTATCCCACTCCTTGAAAATAGAAGTAATATAAGTATACCAAATGCAGAGAAAAAGCCTTCTATCTTCCGTTTTATTTATTTTACAGTTTTCCTATCTCATCTTAGCCTCCAAATTAGTTATTTACATCATATCATCAACTTCATAATCATCACTGTTTTTATAATAAATAATTGTTTAGCTATAAAAATTTATACTTCTGTATTTTGTATTTTGCTTATAGAGAAGTATGTTAACTTCTCAGCTCAGAGTTGATAAACCTCACAGGTAACAATAATTTGTTACTTTAAGTGTTACACACTTAGGACATAGGAGTAGGGCTTGAATTTTAATGGATAATTCCTTTTCTACCCACCACCTTAAATAGATGGCTAACTCATAAGATGATTCCTTGAGCTGGTGAGCAGGATATCTAAATCTCCGTTTTACAGATGGAACTAACTTCATGGATTTGTCAAGAAAATACAGTTCTCTACTGGACCTGGATCTGGTGTGGTCTTCACTCTACTGTGGACACTGGAATCTCCATAAAAATAAAAATAATAAAATAATGCCATTTGCAGCAACAATGGATGAACATGGAGATTGTCATTATAAGTGAAATAAGCCATAAAGAAAAAGAGAAATACCATATGGTATCGCTTATATATGAAATATTAAAAAAAAAAAGACACAAATTAACTTATTTACAAGGAAACAGACTCCCAAATACAGAGAAGAAACTCATGGTTACCAGGGGAGAAGAGGGATAAGAAAGGATAAGTTGGGAGTTAAAAATCTCCAGATACTAACTACTATAAATAAAATAGATAAACAAGTTTCTACTGTATAGCACAGAGAACTATATTCAATAACTGTTAGTAATCTATAATAAAAAAGACTATAAGAAGGAATATATGTATGTATATGTATATATATGTATGTATATATATATATGTATATGTATGACTGAAACATTATGCTGTACACCGGAAACTGACACAACATTGTAAACTGACTATACTTCAAATAAAAACTGAGAAAAAAAGAACACAGAGGAAAGAAAAAGAACAAGAGAACCATGAGTGGACACAGAGAACTTGCTGAGAAGTTGTGCTTATTAGCTTTCTCAGCCCCTGGTGTAACTAAGACTTTTATCTCTTCAGTCAATGTGCAGATATGGCAAATATTACAGAAATATTAGAGAAACCAGCTTAATATCAGCTGACGTTAAAGATATAATATCAAAACCGAGATGATGCAGAAAATGTATGCCTGTCTCAGATGATAAACAAATAAATAAATCTGCCCTATGCATTTTTCTAAAAGTGAATAATTAAGGATGCAACGACATAGGAGAGTTGTGTTTCTTTCAAAAGCAAATAGTGCTCTTGTGGTGGTGAATTTTATATATTAATTTGGCTGAGCCATAGTGCCTAGATATTTAATCAAACATCATTCTAGATCTTTCCATGAGACTGGTTTTGGATGAGATTTATATTTAAATTGGTGGACTTTGAGAAAAGTAGATTGTCCTCCACAACTTGTAGGTTAGGCCTCCAATATGTTAAAGGTCAAAATAAATCCAAAGGCTGACCTCACCTGAGCATGAGGGGATTCAGCCAGCAGACTGCACTTGGGTTTATCTGCAGTATTGGTTCTTCCAGATTGATCAGAAGACTGCCTTCAGACATAAGCTACAACTTTTTCTGAGTCTCCAGCCTCACAACCTCTTTTATCAGATTTTGGATTCACCACCAAGCTTCCACAATGATCACATGAGCCAATTTCTTAAATCAATCTCTCTCTCTCTCTCTAGATAAATAGATATAGATGGAAAAATAGATAGATAGATCTAAATCTAGATAATCTATATAAAATATGTATATAAAGAGTGTGTATATATATGCGTGTGTGTGTGTGTTTGTGTATCTATTTATCTCCTATTTGTTCTGTTTCTCTGGAGAACCTTGACTCATACAGTTCTCAAAATTTTTTCACTTATTTTCAAGGGTGAAGTCTGTCCCTTATTTCTCATGTCATGTATCCAAGACTGTAAAGGGTAAAACTATTATTTTTAGTGCAGTCCTTTTAAGTTTAAAAAAAAAAGAGAGAGAAAAACAAACAAATCCAGACATTTATGAACAATGTTATGTCAAAAGTAATGTTTTCCCAAGCATCTTTGCATTTTTTGAATATAATGTATTTTTAGATTTAACAGATTTATATTTTAATTATTTTAAAAGTGTGGACATAATTTATTATAAATTATATGTTGCTTCTCAGCTTTAAGTAACTTTTCTCTTTATTATTTGGATGAAATTAATTGAATTCATAGAATTAACAAATGCTTGTCCCCCTTCCTTTACCATTCACATGCTGCCATATTATAAAAAATATGTATGTTTTATAAATTGTAAAAGTGAAGATTATTAGGACACAGAAAACATAATTTAACACTAAAGTATTTGATATGAAGAGTATCAGTCTAACCACCAAATTTAACATCCTTTAAAATTGTATTCCTCTGTTTACATAGATTTCTTTGCATTTTCTGAATTGTCTCCTTATATTTCCAAAAATACATTATTTTTAATAGTCTTTTAACCAATATTCATCACACAACTACCATGGGCCTGGTTCTGGAGCAACAGTGGGGAAAATAGAAAAAAATAAAATGAATTAAATCTTTACTTAAGCCTTAATATTGTTTCTGGTTGAGATCATGGGTTTCAGTGTCAGATAAATACAAGTTGGAATAACAGGACTTCGTTACGTGGCTGTGGGCCTGGTGCTTCATCTAATAAACCTCAATTTCCACATTGTAAACTGGAGATGGTAATGGTATCTACACAAGGAGTCACTAAGAAAATTAACAACAGCAGTGCCATCAGTGCGCTCAGCCTGGCACCTGGCAAAGTAAGTGTCATCACTGCAAATTGTTATCTCCATGTCTAAGGTCTCTAAAGCTGGTGCTTATTGCCCTGGGCTATATCTGACTCAGTGTAACACACTATCTGGCTTTGTACTCACTGTTATTATTTGTACTTTTTATAAAGCTCTATCCTGGAGATTATTGCTTTTTTAACAGCTTGTCAGAATCAATATTAAAATAATAGCATCCACATTTCTAAGAAGATTAGGAGTAAATTGAAGGCAATTTAGTCTCTCTTTGGATAGGATTTTATTTAAGTCATTCAAAGAAAAATCAATTTTAATTTTTATCTTTGTAGCTTCTCCTGCTAGTCTAGGGTAAATTCTCACTATATTTTGCCTATGTTTGTATGTTGGTCTTTACACTCTTTCTGTGGGATTGGGTTTGGTGGAGATCACCTGGGCACCATCCTTCACAGGGGAGCTGTTATGTGCTATATATTCCCATGTGTCTTCTCTCAGTGTTGTCACCCTCAGAGTAATCCTTTTCTTTGCCTTTTCTTTATAATAAATTTTAAACCTTAAACTGTCTCCATTGCCTTCTTCTGAACTCTCCCTGCATTTCCCACACAGCATTAATTTTGATTACAAAAACAAGTCACTGCTGAAAATAATATGAGAATTACCTCATGGTGTCTCAGAGCAGGGCTCCTGTTTAAGAATTCAGCACTGTGTTTGCTTTCCCCAGGGCTGCGATCGTGTTTAGTTTATTGTCTCTTATGACACTTAGCTATTTTTCTGCCACCCTTGCATTTCTTGTATTTTTGCAATGAAAAATTATTTTTCTCTTCAGATATACTCCCCTCATCTTATCGTGACTGCATTTTTTTCCATGTGTTTTTCCATTCAACAAGGTCACTTTGTGTGGCGATTTTTTATCTTCCACACATTTAGCTACCGAGGCTCCCCTCTTATTTAATGTCATCTGCCAAGTTAATAAGTGCAGAGAATATTCCAACATCCTGATTTCATAGTGTCCTCTGTTAACTAATTCAAGGATTAGACTACTCACACATTTCTACTAAGAATGTCATTAATGCAGTGGTCATTTCAGATTGACTAGACTGAGCTTAGAATCTAAGCTCATGGTTTTGGCATCTTTTTAATGATGACTACTTAAAACTTCCCATTCACTCTCCATTTACTAACAAATTGCATGTCCTAATATTCGACACCATCTACTACTTGATTTTTAATGTCTTTTGAGATCTATCATGCACCATTTTTGTGGCCTATAAAGGTTAGTTATAAGAATGAAGACTCAACTGTGGTATGCTGGGATCTGGGAGAAAACTGATATAAGCAGAAAGAGATTATGTTATATTATTTGTCCTTTTATTCTTTCAGTTTCATTAATATGTTGTTCTATAAGCTGAAGAGTCGCTAATAAACACCATGGAATATATGGTTATGTTATAAAATCACAGTTTGGAGATAATTAGAAATGCAATGAAATAAAAGTGTAGTATATTCACTGATAAGGGAGATTCATTCAGATGCAGCCCACAGAAATGATTTCTATTGCAGACAAGTGTGGAGGGGGCAGTTAGGTTGGTATATGGAAGTGGGGCTTTTAGGAGGAAATTTAGCTCACAAAGATGAATCCTCATGAAGGAGAGGCCAGAGGGCCAAACTATCTTTTAAGCATATCTGCAATCTGAAAGAGGGCTTTCACCGTGACCTGATCGCGCTGGCGCCCTGACAATGGCCTCCCAGCCTCTAGAACTGTGTGAAGTAAATTTCTGTTGTGATAAAGCTACCCATTCTATTATATTTTGTTGCCGTAGCCAGATAAGTCTAAGATACAATGGAATACAGAGGTATGTAGAAGTATTAACTCTAGAGAGGTCAAGATATTTCTCCATCCTTTTTTTTTTAATTGAAGTATAGTTGACTTACAGTATTATATTAGTTTCAGGTGTACAACATAGTAACTTGATATTTTTATAGACCATACTTTATACACAGTTATTATAAACTATTGCCTATATCCCCTGCATTGTATATTACATTCTTGTAATGTATCTTTGTCTTTATAAGAGGAGAGAATTAAAAAAAAAAGTGGGATGAATACAATTAGTTTAGAAGATTCAACAGTAGGAAATTATTTTCTTCCTAACGGCTTTTATTCTATTGACGAAATTAATGAACACATCTGTAAAAAGGAGGTAAGGGCAGAGATGGATGTGGATATTGAACTGGTAGGAGAAGGTCTGAGAAAGCTGCAACAACGAATGGGAGAGAGAGTTAAGGAATCCTAGAACGACTGCTGCATAGCCCCGGGGCCTCCATTACTTACTAGGGGGAGGCAACTAACCAATAGGATAAGTGGCTTGACACCTCCTGGTAGACAGAAGCCCAGAATTTTCAAGGGAATGACAGCATCAGCAAAAGTTCCTAAATTATAGTGCATTTATCATCAGGTACAGGGAGTAAGCAGTATGTGCCCAGTGGATCCAGTGTATTTAAAACAAGACATCAGAGAGTGGATGAGAGATTGTGAAGAGTAACAAGTTCCAAGAAGGAAGATAGACCAGTCAATCCTCCTGAGCTTCATGATGGGGATTGAGACCCAAGAACAGGAATAACTATATAATGGAAATAGTAATCACACAGATAATAGCCAACATGTCATATTCCATTCAAATTACATGCTGATTAGTTTCCTTATCCCTTTGTATTGTGGAGCTTTGGTAACTATATTTGGGCTCCTGGCACAGAGGGACGTTACCTAAAGGAAGTTAGGAATGATGCGATTTAATCAGTGCAATTTTATGAATTTTGAGTTCTGTTTGTAGGGGAAACTGGATTTTTTTTTTTATCCTTTTCTCAGTAGTTCTCTCTCTGTTCCATTAAAGCACTCAGACTGTGTTCACTGCTTCTGAGAATGAGTGTGACACAGAAGAAAGCAGATAGGGTAATCAGTAGCCTCACCACTTACCAATGCCCTGGACTGACCAAGAATCTAGCCAATGTTGCTGATGCCCTAAAGCCTGGCATGGAAGGTCACTCCTCAAAGGAACAGCAGGCATGAAAAAGGATCAGATCAGTGGTGACCTGTACAGATGAGTGACATAAGTCTCAGATGATTCCCATGTAGATGGATTATTTGAAAGAAAAATGAGCCCTAATTAGGACACCCTAATTATTACTCAGACTATTAAAAACTTAGAGGTAAAGAAAGGGAACCCTGGCCATAAAAAGAATAAAATAATGCTATTTGCAACAACATGGATGAATGTACAGATCGTCATTCTAAGTGAAGTAAGCCAGAAAGAGAATGAAAAATACCATATGATATCACTCATATGTGAATCAGACAAACAAAAAAAAGGTGCAAATGAACTTATTTACAAAACAGAAACAGACTCAGACATAGAAACAAATTTATGGTTAATGGTGGGGGGAAGGCGGTTAGAAGGGTAAGTTGGGGAACTCGACATTTGCAGGTGCTAACTACTATATATAAAATAGATTAACAACAAGTTTTATTGTATATCACAGGGAACTATATTCAATATGTTTTAGAAACCTATAATGAAAAAGAATATATGTATGTACATGTATGACTGAAACATGTTGCGTACAGCAGAAATTGACACAACATTGTAAACTGACTATATTTCAATTAAATAAATAATAGAAAGGGAACCCAACTTGAGTGAGATTAATCTTCCATAACCCTAGAAGAATGGCAGCTCAAATTATAATTTGGTTATTAAGATTTTGCTTAAGTACTTAAGTTTATATCTAGTTTTTTTTTATCCACTGCAAAAGAAAAAGAAAAAAGAAAACGATTCTCAATTATCAACCTTGTTCTCATTCCCAAATTTTAGATGCAGTATATTTTACTTGCTGATTCACAATTCATTTAAAAGATAATAACCTAGCAATTACCAAATCCAACTGTACACTGGAACTTTATAAATAACAAAAATAAGTAAGGCTGGCAGGCCACAAAGAGTTTTAAGTGATAGCAATGCTTATGGGAGGAGGGGGAGTCAGAATGCAAATTCTTTCTAATGTGGGCAGTGGGTGCTTTGATTCAGCTAGTTATTGCATTAGGAGAATGCAACACATGTATGGCCAGATATTTCTTTCTTTTCTTTCTTTTCTTTTGTTTAAGAAGCTGAGAATGCAACCTCTTTGTGTCTAAATTGGCAATATTAAAAACACTGTACAAGACAAAAAAAATAATAATAAACCAAAACACCTTGTCTGCAGTTTGCATCTTGATTTTCCATGCCATTTTACCTTCTCTGCCTTAGAATATTGACTTTCAAACTTATAGTATTGATTTTTAAATTTATGCAGCATGGAAAATTGTGGTCACAAATACTGTGAGGAAGCCTAACAATAGAATAGTCTGCAATGCCTCTGGCTGTAGTGCTGAAGGGGTAGTTAGTGCTTCAATTTCTCCATACCTTTCTCGTCCACCGTGGGAACCTCCAAGGAGCAGAGACTGAGGGTGATAAAGTTAATTTGTAAGTCAGAGCCTGCACAATGGAGGCCACTCTGATGACCAGGCCGTCGTCACAAATCCAAACCTAAGTTAACTTGCATTTATGGGAAACATTGCCAAGGAAAGCTAACATATACCAGTCACAATCCTCCAATGCAGCTTTAGCTTCCTTACTTTGCCCTAAAAATTAGGACCGACTAGCTTTATAAAAAAAAAATTTTCTTACATCCTAACCAGTCATGCTCTGTTTCTGTGTTGCCTCACTTAATACTTTATAAAATTTGATCTTATTCAAAATCTCTCCACTGCTTGTAAGGCATTGATTTCACCCAATCCATGGATTGTTTTCTTTTGATTAAAGGACATCAAATTTGTTACTAAATTATTTTAGTTTTGTCATTTGACAGTGGTTACTGGCCTAAGGAATTTCATGTTGTTTTTGGAGAAGACAAAGGAATAAACTTTTAGACTAAACAGCTCTCCAACCAAGGAACAAAAAAAGCATTTAGTATAGAAACATTTGGGCATTCAGTAACTTCAATGAATATAAAGCTGAAGCATAATTTACTTCAAAGAACACGTGGTTACTACCTGATCACAAACTAATGAACTCTCAAATCCTTTAAGATTGAAGCAAAGATTAGTCAGAAAATATACATTTAAAAATATTGCTAGAATGAAATTCCATCAAAATACTTAAAAATTACCAAGAGGGAAATAAAAATGTTTTGCTTTATTTTCTAATACTCATTTAAGTGCTTTCATTATTTATAAAAGTTCTTGTTGTAGATCTTCTCTTTTATCTGTTCAATTTTTTTTTCTTTCCTTATCCAGTTTGATACTCACTACCTCCTGACTAATATGACAAAAATCCTTATTCTCATTTCATTTTTAGCTTTCCTTTTCTCATTTGTCTCTGTCCAGGGACATTAGAAAATTCATCATTTTTCATATTGACTGAGAAGCTCATAATTCACACTCCAATAGTCTATCTTGTTCCTATGCACTTATTTTTTGGAAAATTGATCATCCTTGATTTAATTCTCTTAGAGCTCAATATAAAAATTACCTAAAATTTTAAATCAACTGAAACAAATCTATTATTCACTTCAGAAGCCAGCATTTAACTTATTGCATTGTCTCTGCAGCTTTTTGGAGTCAATGCCACTACAAATCTGCATTAGTAACACCAATGACAAGAATTTCAGTCTCTTGAATATTATTAAAAAAATCAGCAAGCATTTTAGCTTTCCTCAGACAATGCCACATAGATGGCCCATTCCCCATATACACTTTATTAGAGCTCTGACCTCAAGACCATTTCATGGGAAAAGAGGCGGATTCTTTGCTGTAACAACCAAAAACTAAGCCCTTTGAGGTATGACCACACTGCCATGGTAGTGGACAACTACAACTCATGAGAGGAAGCGTTCTCTCCTGTCAGCTAACTTATTAAATTTGTATATTTCAGGTAAGATTTACGTGATTAAATAGAAAAAAAAATTCTTACAATGGCCTCCAATGGTACAGCATATGCAAGACATAATGTCAAAATGCAACCTCTCATTTTTTTTCCTTCAAATTGTCAACTGTAAGGATGGTTCATGATCTTAGTCTGTCTTCAGGCTGCTATAACAAAGTATCATGGATGGGGTGGCTTGTAATCAGTAGAAATTTATTTCTCATAGTTCTAGATTCTGGGAAATCCAAGATCAAGGTACCAGCAGATTCAACGTCTTTTGAGAACTTGCTTCCTAGTTCATAAGTGGACATCTTCTTGCTATGTCTTCACATGGCAGAAAGGAAAGGGAGCTCTTTGGTATTTATAGCCACAGTGAGTTGTGGGGGAAATCAAAATTAGAGGCCAAAAGATCAAATAAGAGGCTATTTTAACTGACCAGGCAAAAAGTGATAGACATTAACCAAAGCCTGGGAGCTGGAGTTACAAATTAAGGAGGCTTATAGAAATAATATAGAACATATGTTTCTTTAAATGTCAGGAATGTGTCAGAGTCCTTATTTAAAGTAACTTTAAATTTCTGATATGGGCAGCTGAACAATTAATTGTGCAAAAGTTAATCTAACTTGGAAATAATCAATTAGAAATTGGCATTTTTAGGAGACCTCATTTCTGTTACAAAATCAGATGTGTGTGTTTGAGTGTGTGTGTGTTCACTACAAATTATGAAAGAGAATTACTAATTTATTCAGAAGAGGAGAATGTGGATTCCCAAAACAACTACAGTTATTATATATTCAACTACATTGTTCATTTAGTGAAATCTAGACTCTTAAGTCAACAAGAATCACTCGACTGAGCATTCATTTGATTCATACCAAGCCAGACAACACAGGGAATAATATAGAAGTGTAGATTACAGTGCTTGTCCTAAGTATTGAAAGGGAAAAGACAAAGATTCACAGCCTGTGATTAATGACATTTTGAAGTTTATATTCAAGAACTAAGTAATTTGGTGAGCTGGCCACCTCCATTTAAGGGAAGGAGTGCTTCGGAATTCTGTTATCCATAGCTAGTGAAACCTGAGAAACTATTTCACCGTAGAAAATTTCTAGGCATGGCTTGCCCAACAAAAATCAGATTTCTCTCAATATCTAATATGTTTCCTCACTCCTTACAAATGGCTTTTCCATCATTTTCCTGGTCTGAAATACATATATATATTCTTCACTTCAGTAACTTAGGTTTATCCTTATACTAATCTAAAAGGCTAGAGAATTGATCCCCTGGTCAGTTCTTACTTGTTCTATCCCAAGGGGATAAATGTGATTTAAAATATCATAGAGTCCAAATGCTAAGAAAGAGAGGTAAGAATATTTCCATATGGCCTCCTTGTCTTTTGTAACACTTTATTTTGCTTTCTTTTTACAGATAAGAGGCATTTTTTCCTTTTCTTTTTCTAGTTTGCTGATAAATATTGTAGGTTAGGGTATAATATATAGAAGTGAAATAACTTCCCTATTAACTTTTCTCCATAAAATTGTATTTTATCACATGAACCTAAATATCATTTTTAAAGTGGGGAAATACTACATAAAGCTCAGCTACTTAAGTTGATGTACATATTAATTAATATATAGAATTTAAAAGCAAGTCATGTCTAAATTATTTAGACATATCATTCTTATAGCATTTTGGAGTAAAATATAAGAAGCATTCCCAGGGTAAATTATAGTAGAAATTAACTGAAAGGTTTTTTTTAATTGGAAAGTATATTCATCAAAATGTTAAGAAAATATGAAAAAGAATCATTCTATTAAAAATTAGGTTTACTGGAGTTAATAAGCACTAGGGAAATTCTACTATTAATCAATTTAAAATAATCTTTATGAATCCTATCTAGATTTTTCTCTAGAGATTTCATATATATATGATCTCTTTCATAGCTTGATTTAAAAAATATGTGTCATGTGCATGGTTTTCCCAATGCCTGAAGGTACTGAAATACAAACCTTATGTTATCTGCAGACTCATCTTTTTTATATTGAATTGTAAATTACCACAGATGGCATTAAGCATAAGAAAATGCAAAATAAGATACATAATAATCTAAAATACTTCATTTTTGCTACAAGTAATATGTTTATTGGATCAATCTCAAACTCCCTATAGGAGGGCAAGTGTTTCCACGCTTCTACATCTTCCTAAGAATGGTTGAATCTCAGTGGTATGACCACATTCACATCTGGTTGCACACTGAGCAATGCAGTAGCTCAGGTGATGACAAATGGCCCTGCCAGGCTTCAGGATAGTCAGTGGTTGTTACCACGATTAGATGATCTTCAGATGTTAAAGTGTTCTGCATCAGAAAAAAATATTTAATACTAACTCTCACTGGAAGACCAATGTATGCAATAACTATAACCAGCAAGTCAAAGCTGTTCACACCCTGTCTTAGAAGTGTATCCTTTAAATCTTCTTTATAATTTCTATGTTGTGTGCCAGGATTCCAATCCCATGTCCACCCATTCTAGTTATATAAATGTTAACTGTGAACAGATTTCAATTCTTTATGAAAATAATTAATGTGAATTTTTTTCCTTTGCTACTATGGTTCATATTCCATTGCTCTATTGTAATCCAAGTAAAGAAACCATGTGTTGAAAGCAAGGAAGGCAAAAAGAATACGTGAAATTTTGTGGATTTAATTAGGAAAATGTATATGTTTCTTATTTCTGATCTCATTATTTTTCATTTGCAATATATGTATATATACTAAGTAAATGTTCTTATCTGCCTATAATATTTGAATCAATCATCTCTCAACCTGCCCATCTCACATTTTTGTATCCTCATTCTAAGAGAACTAACACGCAAATAATATAAACAAGATGCTGAAAGTGGGGTAAGAATTGACCAGAAGTGTTCCAAAATTATGATCAATTTCTTGTCAATGTCACTATTTTTAAAACAGTATTCACATTTTATACAAAGTGAAGCATGCTGTGATTAGATCCTAATTACTTCGTTTTTAAAATTATTGTCTTAACGTTTAATAGGTAGATCAGAACAAAAGTCATTTGATCAAATATGTAATAGGAGAGATTTAACTACTTAATTAAATTCTGCTTTACAACTTTTTTCCTTTGTATAAGTAATGTCTGAATTCAGTATTTGAAAACTTCAAGGAAATACACTTGAAAATATGCTTGTAAATACTTGTGATAAACTTGCAAAGGTAGTTTTCCATTTTTGTATTAATGCTGATCATTTCCTAATATTATGATAGTCATTATGAAGACTACATTATAGTTTTCTTCCTTTCTTTATGATTCCTATATTGAACACTACAGAGTTGTGAATCAGACATGAACCAGGATCTTGAAAAAATGAGAACAGAACAGCATATTTTAAATATAAACTTTATAAAACCAAACAGGAATTATTTTTTATCATATCACCTTCTAAGGAAAACCATTGATGTTTTGCCTCTTTTCCACTCTATACTTCTACATGCCCTATTTCTTCAGTTTGCCACATTTTATATCACTTAACCCAGAACTTCACCTTCATAATCACAGTGATCAGCTGAGAAGGATGTGTGATCCATAGGAATAGTGACTATGTCATCATGCTTGGATAAAAAATATCACCAATGTAGATTTCTTTACTCAGGAATTTGCACTAAGAATATATACAACTTATGTTATAAATCAATGTTACCTCAGTAAAAAATAAATCTGAAAAAAAAAACCAAAACAAAAACATGAAGAATTTGCCTACCAGTGGCAAAGAAGCTTCTGAAAGGCCGTAAGTTAGGATGAGTGAGACAATTACAGGACACATGTTACTAAATGTTGGGAGACTACTTTACTTTCTGTTAGGATCCTGAGTGGTCAGGAATGGATAACTGGGGGTGGATTGGACAAGATAGCTACACACCAAGAAAAGGTTTTCAGGTATGATTTGTGAAATGATTGGTGCCTAGGTAGACTGTAATCGTGGTAAAAATGCTCAAAGTCTATGAAGAATGTATATAGTCAAATCTAGTTAATTTGGTGATCATTAGTCAATGCCAAAGTCAAACCAAACTGACCAATTTCTCATTATGCCAACTTAAGGGCTCAGAATAAAGAATGCCAGTGCCAGCTATAAGGAGGATGCTATGGAGAAATGTTGTCTCATAGAAGAATTCTCCCAGTGCACAGAACCCAGTAGAGTCAGATGTGCTATCCATTGCACAATCATAATAATACAACCCATTAGTCACTACTCCATATATTCTAAGACAGTAGGTTAATAACCGATAATATGATCAGCAGGAAGTAGGAAAGAAACCAGTGAAGGAGTGATACATGAGATGAGTTGGAAAAGTGAAGACTGTAAAAAGGAAATTCAAGGCAAAGATAATATCCTAAGTGAATTAATATGACATTCAGAAGTTTAGGGACCTAAAATAACTTTACTGTGGCTGAAGCAAGAAGTTCTAGATAAAGACAAGTAAGAGACATAGTTGGAGGTAAAAACAGGCCCAGATAATGGAAGGGGTTTTGGTCCATTCTATGGCATTTGTATTTGGTACATAAAGTGGTGATTATTCATGTTTTAATCAGGCAAGTGATCTGCCTAAATCTGCATTGGAGGAAGACCCTTTGAAGAACCTAATAAAGAAACCAGGTAGGTCAGTTTGCAATCTGTTATGGTACTCCAGGTTACACATAAATATGGCAAGAACAGACTGCAAACACCTTAAGAAGTTAGGATTGGAAGTCTCGGTAATTAGATGTAGGGAGTAGAGAGAGTCTGGAATAATACCTAATTTTCTTAGTTGACTGAATAAAGAAGGCTACTTTTCTCAAAGGCTGTAAGTAAAAATTATCAGATTGAGTCAGCAATAACAACTTTAGGTTTGGTCATGTTCTACCTGTGGTGGCAATGGACCAGACAAGTGGAATTCAGGTTAGTTATATCAAATAATCTTCCTGACACTTCCATTTAGATATCTGACAGACATTTCCATCACACCATGTTCAAAGTTGAAATCCTGATTATGCTTGTTTATTTTCTGATATGCCCAAATGAATGTAATGTCCATAAAAATAGGAAATGCATTTGCCTTGTTGACCCACTGTATTATCTGTTCAGCATTGTGCAAAGCTCAAAATACGCATATAGTTAATATTTAAATGATAAGTAAATACAAGAGGGAAAAACTGTAGTTTTATTAAAAGTTGTAAACAGCCTCAAGATGGCAGCTAAAATCCTAGGTATAAATGAAATTACTGAGAACCAGGGAATTGATAGTCTTAAATACAAGGCAAAAGGGACAATATTGTCATACTAACGTTTTTTTCCTAGAATACCATAGAACCTGAACCAAAAAGTTAAGAACTAGCAATACAGAGATTGAAAAGACTTATCTAATGAGCATCAGACACTGTGCTGGACACTTATATCACATGATCATCTCATATAAATTGCCAAGAACCTTACCATGTTTTCTTTGATTAAGTCAGATAAATTTTTGAAATATCTATTTTAAGCACGAAGATCTGAATATAGTGTAAGTAATTATAACACTATGAAAACACATTACATACAAATATAATGTGCACCAGACGAGATAAAATAGCTAACTCTATTTCTGCAAAACAAATAAAATAACTTGTTCTTGAAAAAGCATTTTGGAAGTCACTAAAACATTTATCATAGTTGATATGTTTATACGCATTTCATATACCTCGATTTAACCAATAATTTAAAAAAAAAATCCCATAGTTAAAATGCCTCAAGAAACACTGCTGACATGAAATGTTAATGGACACTCATGCTGGCATTGCCAAGACATCAATTACAGAATGCAAAGTTGATAGCACTGCTGTCCTTTGTACTCAGTTTTGTACTTGTGATATATTATGCTACTTTGCTATATATCACACTGTGGTTCAGACATTACCTACGTGACTACTGTTCTTTATCTACACTGGAAAGTATTCCTATTTTATCCAAAAGCTGCAGATGCATATTTCTGACTTAAAAAAAAAATCCTGAAGGGCAACATCAGTAATTTATTAAAATTCTTCATGGTTTATCAGCAAATAAACTCTAAAGTAACTTTTAAAATAAGTTAACAAAGTACTATGAAGTAAATGAGATTTTGGAATTCATTTTAATAAGACATTGTGCAATGGTGTTCAAGTTCATTTCTATACATGTTCCTCAGACTTGGGAGGGAAAAAAGATAGCAAGTCGTCCTTTACAAAGTTTCCCAACTGTATAAGTTTAGATTATCTTCTTCCTTGATTTAAGATTTATTTTTAAAAATAGATAAAATCATTATATGAAATAATTGGGATTTGGAGTTGAAAAAACAAGAGAGATTTCAACTCAGGCGAGGTACTGTTATTTTTTGTTGTTCGATTTAGGTTATTTTCTGTGTGTGTATGTGTGTATTTACATTAAAAAACCTGAAAATATTATGAAATATACCAATTTACATCACACAAAAATAATTACATATGTCTTTTTAGGATTCTAACTCATATATTATGTTTTAACTTAATTCTCTAGGACTGAAAGCATGTTGCAAACCTCATGAAAGTAGAGGGGACAAAATATCTAGAGTGAAAGGTGAGGTACCAAATGCTTCTTGTGCTTAAATGAAGGCAAGTTTGACTTTGTTTTATAAATTGGGCATCCAAGATCCTTTCAAACAGAGATTCTTACTGTGAAAATATACTTTAAAACACTAATCTAAATTATATAGAGGAATACTACATAAATATGGTAACAATGGACAAAGTCTATCAGGTCTTTTTTCTTAGCCTTTTTGGAAGAGAGAGCGAGCTATCTGCTATCTCAGGTTCTGATTTTAAGGACTCAGCAGCACGATCCCACCTTTCAGAGGACGCTTTAAATCTTTGTTATCTCAAAGAGGTAAAGCCTTTTATGCCTTCTTACTGATTCAAACCTATCCTACCTATATATTTTACTCACTGACTGCTTTGTATCTATCTTGAATTTAACTTGTCCCTTTTACATTTTTTCTTTTAACATTTTTTGTTTTTTATGACTTTGTGTTTTGAGTGGGATAATCAAATCATGGCATTATATTTGGCATGTTATCTGACTAGAACTTTATTTTCATGTTGAAAATATACTTGCTATTAAATAGATTTGTCCACCTATTGAAGGAAAATCTCTTGTAAGAAAATGTGTCTTGTGCCCGATGTTCTTTTATAGAAAGATGATGTAATTATCTTGCTACTAAATATTGTGAATTAGAAGATATATGAGCTACGACAGCTATAAAGTATATGTTAATTATGTTGATTTACAGATAAAATGGGACAAAATGTATTGCATTTGGCAACATAATGCCTATAATAGATATGTAGAATAATTTACTATACAGTATAATTGCCTATGTGTTACCTTATAGTTCTGAAGAAATTACTTGCAAGTAAGACCTATTCGGTCAACTGTGGCATCACTTTGCCATGCAAAACCATTCTCTACAGCATATTTTTCCAGGAATTGGTCCAGTTTTAAATGATACAAACTGTAGGTCTTGGTAAGTGACTTCATAGCTGATAGAAGCATTTTATAGTGACAATGATGATATAAATAATAGCTAAATATAAGCTGATTTTACTTTTCTCTCCTAGTGTTGTAGGGGTTAGCACAATAATTGCAGCCATTAGTGAACAATCTATCATTCTGTTAACAAGGACAAGATCTTTAAGGTCGTAAGTTCTAACATTTCAATATTTCTTGTATTCTCTAAACATCCCCAAGGCATCCTCAGTTTTAACTCTTTTAAAAAAATAATTTTTTCACCCTGAGAGGCAGCTCACTAGATTGCATCTACCTGGTATTACTGTATTCATTTTCTGTCTTGCCAGAATCATGCCAAATATATCTAATTCCTTTTTCCAGTCATGATAGTCTTTTACATATTTCCTTCTCCTAGCTAACCTTCTTCCATTTCCTCCACCATTTCCTAAAATGTATGGTTCTAATTGCTTCCATTATCCTTAAACCAACTCGGCACTCCAGGGGAAAATAATCAGCACAGGGAATAATGCAAACATTATCTCTCCTGTTAAATGCAATCCATGTTTGTCCTACTTTCTATTATTAGACATTTAGAATGTTATTTCCTTTTCTAGGTGCCTACAAATCAATAAGCTAATATAACAATAAACGATATTAAATATTACCAATATTAACCTCTCACTGGAGTTTCTACTTACCCTGCTTTTGGGGAGAAATTTAGTTTATATTTTTCTGTCCACCATCTTCATAGTCTCATAATTCCTATCATACAATTGACATTGCTTTAATATCATCTACAAATTCTTTCAGTATACTAAGGGGTAAATGGTCTGAGCTATTTGTCTTAGACTGATTTAGCAAGCTAGTTGTTCTTTTTAGCTTTTTCTCAATTGCCTTTGAGTATCTTTTTCTCATCAATTTTTCTATTAATTTTTATGTTAATATAATTGACTGAAACAAAAGGAAGGGAAATAAGATGGATTTGATGATTCTGTGGCTGTATTTTCTATCAACATTGATAGATGTTGATAGAATTTACCATCCATCCATTCCAAGCAGCAGACTCAGATCACATTGTTCTTTTTCTCCTCCTCCAAATAGTGCCAAGAAAATCTGCTCCTAATTTTTGCATTTTTGCAAGTAGTAGTTTAATATTCTTATAGGTTTATAATGTCCTTATTCTTTCTTAAGTACTCATTCTCTGTTCATATTCATTAATTTTATATATGTATCTGTGCTAGAGCTTTGTGTTACATATGATATCCTTAAATAATTCATCTTTTCCTTCTTATTTTCACATCCAAAATTGCATTTTCAGAATGTCAATCTGAGGAGCTTTACAATTTTTTTTTGGTATCATCTTTCAAATTTAAGACTTTGAAGAGTTTATAATTTTTTCTCTGAAACTTGTGAAATCTTTCTTAAATCTAAGATATCCTGGAATTTCATAGTCCCCCCAACTCCACTCCAGGTTTCATTAATGTTAATTCATTGTGGACTTATTCTTTCATTTCTTCTTAGGAACTGGTTATTAATTGACCATGAATATTGTGTCTTTTATAATTACATTCTTTGGTTTTTCAACTTTCCAGAAAATAAAATTTTTCATGAGGCAAGTTAAGAATGTGTTACCTGCTACAGAGCATCCTTACAAAGAGCTACTTGTTTGATGTCTCTTAAATTTGATATAGTTTTGGAAATGATGGATAAATAGATGTTAAAACATTTATCAGCTTATCTTTTGTGCTTGAAGCCCTGCATTTTCACTATTATGTGTATAAGCATGGTTTTCATTTCACTTATATTGCATGGGGCTTCCTCCTTCCTGAAGTTCGTATCTTTTATAAATTTGGAATTTTTTGTTATTTTCTCTCAGAAAATTCTCTCTCTTTTCTCTTATTCATTTTTAGAACTCCAATATGTTAGAGACTTTTTATTTGTCATCTTTTCTTTTTACATATCTTTCATCTTTTCTTTCTCTTTGTTTCTTCTGCTGAGTTCTGGATAATAAATTTAGCTTTATCTTCCTGATAACAAATATGTTCTTTAGTTCTACATAATTTGCTTTTCAACCTATCCATTGTAGCTGGGAATATGAGGATGCAAAACAGATACAAGAATACAACAGAAGCAAACTGAAAGAAAATGTTACAAATTTACTTTGACTGTGAGTTTAAAATATTGCTTGGATATCCAATGAAGATTGTCATCAGGCATTTGGAAATATGAGAATATAGAACAGAAGTCAAAACAAGAGACATAGAAGAATTTGTGCATTCCAAGTATCATATAATGTCTTAATATACTATATTATTTACTTGTATTTTGTGCTGATTTTCAATGCTATAAAAATTAGTTTAATAGTTTATAGCAATACTAATAGCAATAATAATTTAATGTAATATAGGAAAAACTTTATCATACTCAAGGATTGCAGGCTAACCTGTTTGAGAATAATTTTAGAAGTACTGTTTAGAGAAATTGGGAAAGAGTTGTAAATAGTGAGATCTCTATGATTAACTGTACAGGGGCACCATTTATTAGAACACAATGTTATTCATCAACCCTGTGGCCATGGACACCAAAATCTACTAGTTGGCTTACATAAAAATTACAATCTCTGACTCGCGTTTTTATTAACCCACCAATTTTTTTTATTCCATGACTGTACATTATATTTAAAAATCATTTTATGCTGAACTTAACATTTTTCTTCATTTAGTGTAGGCATATTATTTATTTTTCTAAGTATAATGGCTGAATTATGTTTTATATATTATTACCTGGGATCTATAATGAGGCATCAACAAACCAACAACTGACTTAAGGAAAGTAAGCTTGAATCACACAAATTTCATCAGAGGAGTGAGTAAAACTCCATTTAGGAAATTAAATGATTCCTAGGCCTGCAGGGTTGACTAGACTTATACAGACACATATAAAGAAAGACTAGTAAATGAGAAATTGGTAATTGAGTCATCAAACACAGAAAAGGAGAAGATTTACATGGGCTAATGCTTTCAGAAGGCATCTGTGGTAGATTATATTATCGCAGAGCAAAAATCGACTCTCCTTTTCCTTCCTGAATGGAAGAAATATTCTTCCCAACCCCACTGATAGTGGGCTTAGTTAATTTTGTTCCTGCCACCTCCATGAAAAGAGCAAGTCTTTGGTAGCCACTGTCATGCCAGATTGAATCCTGAATGAGAAGACTGGGAGGACAGAGCTGAATCCAATCTACAGCCTGGACCAGAATTACTAAGAGCCATCTGCATATTCATCACTGGGAAGCAATATTAATTGTTATAAATCACTGAGATTATAGCTTATTTTTATGTAGCTTTATGCAGCTAAAGATAACCAATATTCAAAATCATGGTTAATATAGCAGGAGAGGTAACTTCTTAATTGAAAAAATTGAATATTCTAGCCACACTGGCAATGACCTATTTTTTGCAGAGATAGGTACATTAATACATTAAACACCAAATAATTTTCTCTGTTCTGGTTACACAGTTTTTAAAGAGCCTACCAAGATGACTGGACTACTCATAAGATTAGAGAAAAAGGATGTATTTTTTATGCTAACATAAAAATTGCATTGTTATATGTAATTTCTTTTCTTTCTCACTTGAAATGAATAAAAATTTGTCAGTCTCATATTGTTGGTAAAAGTTTCTGCTCAGATTTAGACATGGATTTATTCTATTTGAAAAACCTTCTCTGGTTTCTGAGCTTGCAGGACGAAGAATCCAATTTGAGAAAGTGGTAAATTCTTAAGGTAACTAATGATTCACTGTAGTTGCTTTTAGTGTTGGCTGTAAGCCAAGGGAAAATATCTCATTTTTCTATGCCCTGCAAGTGTGAGTTATAAATAACAGCTCTGTAAATGAGGAAAGCCTGAAATCTCAGTCAAGTGTTAAATGCAATGTTTATGTTATAACTATTATTTTCTATTTACCAATCTAGAAAACATTGTGCATTGAGGTTTCAAGGAAGATGGAGAAATTCTTGTGACTCATTAATAAAATTCATGTTTTTTAATCTTGCACCAGGAAGTGTAATAAAAAAAACAGAGTAGTGACAGTTTTGCCAAAGACTTGGTTAAAAGGCAATATCTCTATAGATAACAATTTGCTCTCCTGACAAATTTAAAATCACTTTTAAAGATAATATATGTTATATTGAAATCAGAGGAAGCTTTCTACCTTTGTTTTTCCTTTTATGAGACATACAAAAGACAAGGCTTCACAGGACACTAATGGGGATATTAGATTTAAAAAGTGTCTTTAACTGAGAGGATTTTAAGATCTTTTTACCCTATGTCAATTATCAAATTGTCCAAATAAAAGACAAATTTAAGAAAGGAATCAGTTATGAGGAATCATATAAAAAAGAGGGAAAAAAGACTTGAATGTAAGTGAAAGAATGATGACAGTGAAAACTAAAAGAGGTTCAGAGTTGCAGTTACAATGAATTATGCATAGACTACCCAGAAATTGCATGGAAAGAGTTAATATCGTCACCACCCAAAATAGAGATGAACATAAACTTAACTGCAGCAGATGAATAACAAACCCAAGCGCTATTCTAAATACTTTTCATAAACTATTTCATCGAACCTAACAAAAACTCTACGAGGATGACAATTTAATATTACTTTTACAAATGAGGAAACTGAAGCTCAGAGTGATGAATTATCCTGTTCAAGACTGTATTGTCACTAGGTCACTAGGTGTCAGAGCCCAGATTTAAATGCAATATGTCTAATCATGGAATCTAAGTCCTACGTTGTAACTTGGAGGCAGGAAACATACAGAGATGTGCTAGCACTGGAAGGCTGCACCCAACTGTAAATGTTGGAATTAAGTGCATTTTGTCATGATTCAAATACACTTTAGAAACAATGGAAATGGACAGCTCCAATATCCCTGTATGATTTTTTTTTAAGTAAAAGTGTTTATAAAAAGTGGCTTTAACATCCATTAAATAGCATTCTAAGGTTCTAAATGCACCAAGTTCATCATTTAGGATTGAGATAATACAAAATTATCAGAATCATTGTGCTATCTTCTTTTCCCATCATGGATTTGCTCTTATCTTTGTAAGCTAAAGTTAAGTAAAAGATAGAATCATGCCAAGACAATTTAGGCATGACCAAATTATGGCTTAACTCATTTATTATGTTTCATATTGTCCCAGAGGCACTAAGAGTTCCCTATAATAAGTTCATAAGTATTTAGGTTGCCAAGTTTTTTTCTCTTTACAAATAAGGAAGTTATACCAAGACTTAATTCTGCATATGTTGTAGCATCACTGTTAACGCTCAGCTAGATGATCAATCGTACAAAAGAAGAGCAGCACTGATTACCAATTACTGTTGCTGATGGAGCAGACATTTGTCACTTAATCCCCAGCTGAGCTTATTACAGAAAACCCACATCAATGATTTTGCTATTGTTCTAGTAGGAGAGTCTTCATGGTTCAAGTAATTTGCTGAATGTAATAAAGGACCGGAAACATGCTAAGAAATTGGTTAGCACTTTCTTTTTTGGTTTTCCAAATTAAAATTTGAAAGGTTTTTTGGCCTGTGGTATGTCAGACACATATAGTGCTTATGCAACAAATCCTGCATCTAGCTTGAGGCATCTGAGTAGTTGAAATATTTTTGTTCTTCAAAGTAAAAATGAACTATTGCTCTCAATTTACCACATACTGGAAATCACAGTGACTTCTATTCACATATAAGTGAAATCGTATGGTGTTTCTCTTTCTCCGTCTGACTTATTTCACTTATTATAATGCCCAAAAGTCCTTCCATGCTGTTGCAAATGGCAAGATCTCATTCTCTTTAATGGCTGAATAATGCCCCATTGTGTGTGCGTGTGTGTATGTGTGTGTGTATACATATATAGCCACGTTTTCTTTGTACCTTATGCTTCCATGGACATTTATGTTCTTTCCATGTCTTTTTTATTATAAATAATACTGCAATGGACATGGGTGGGTGGGTGTCTTTTCCCCATTATGGGTAAATACCCAGACATGGAATTGTTGGATTATATGGTATTCCATTTTTAATTTTTGAAGAATCTGCAAACTGTTTTTCATACTAGCTGCACAAATGTACATTCCCACCAATAGTGCACAAGTATTTCCTTTTTCCCACATTCTGCCCAACACTAGCTATTTCTTATCAATTAATAATAGCCATTCTAACAGGTGTGAAGTAATGTCTTGTGGTTTTGCTTTGTATTTCTTTGATGATTAGTGATGTTGAGCATCTTTTAATGCACCTGTTGGCCATCTAGAAACCTTCTTTGGGAAAATGTCTATTTAGATCCTATATATTGAGTTGTATGAATTTTTTTTGTATATTTATAGATATTTACCTCTTTTCAGATATATAATTTACAAATATTTGCTTCCATTCCATAAGTTACATCTTCATTATATTAATGATTTCTTTCCTTGGGTAGAAGACTTTTAGTTTGATATATACAGCAACATATTTCTTTTTAAAAATTAAAAAAATTTTCTATGATTGTTAATGAATACATAATATACCAATCATGTAGTGGTTTTAAAAGGAGTTGTGAGCTATCATTCTTTTTTTAATTTTTATTTTATTGTTATAGGAATACTTCACATGAGAGCAACCTCCTAACAAAATTTTAAGTGTACAACATATTATTATTGAAATTGGAATAGTTTTAAATATCTTATTTCAAACAAATACTAAAAAATCATTTATTAATCAATGCATCATAAATAATGTACATAATTAAATTTCCAGTGTATGTAATCAATGCATGCTAGGACTTTGTGTATCAAATATACTCACTGATGTAGTCTGTGATTTGAGTGAACTATAATATAAATATAAAATGTTATAATTTCCTTTTTCTAATCTATAATTGGAGAAATATTATTGGACTTGAAATTTTTGGTAAGGATCAAACCAGTGAACATTTTTATTACAGGATATTAGATCATTTGTGATTGATGTTTTGGTGAAGCACAGAGGTGAGGACTAAAATTTTGCTGTCTGATCCTCTGCGGCTGCCCTCCAGTTTTGTACAGTTCACACGCACACAGGACTAAGCCACGCATGTGTGGTCGTGATTCGGCCTGTATGACTTGTCTGATCTCATTTGCTATTTCTACCCCTTTACTTCACTCACTGACAGCCTTCTCCATTGTCCCTTGAACAGATAGTTATGGGCTCAGCTCAGGGTCCTTTGCAAATGCTGTTCACTTTACCTGGAACACTCTCCCCTCGACATAGTCCCAGGACTGGCTCCCTTTCCTTATCTCTACTCAAAAGTCTCCTTTTCAGTGAGGACTTCTCTGGATACCTTACCTAAAAATTATCCATCCACTTTCATACACATACACGTGTGCTTCACATTCTCTTCAGTTTTTAATTTTTCTACTAAATACTTACCACTAACTAATAATATAGTGTTCAGAATACTTCAGAGAAAAATTATATATATATGTGTGTGTGTGTGTGTGTGTATCATTCATCCTATATATTCTCTTAGTATATATTATGAGATTTATTTTAAGGAATTGTCTCATGTGATTGTAGGGTATCGTAACTCTGAAATCAACAGGGCAGACTGCCTGCCTGAAAACTCCTATAGGAGTTGGTGCTGTGGTCTTGAGTCTGAAACTTAATAAAGGGCAGGCCACAAGGCTGGAAATTCAGGTAGGATTTCTATGCTACACCCTTGAAGTAATCAACTAATTAATTGGACAAGGCCAAAGTGATTTCCTTAAAGTCAACAGGTTGTATACTATGTTAGTCACATCTACAAAATACCTCCCTAGAAAATTCTACACTAATGTTTGACTAAAAACCAGGCACATAGCTTAGCTAAGTTGATACATAAAATTTAACCATCACACATAGTATTTTATTTTTTTAAAGTCTTATTTGTTTTCTGATTCTCGCAACAGGCTTTAAGCTCAATGAGAACAGAAGTTGTTGTCTGCTTGTTTACTGAAGTTTCCCCCTGTCCAGAATGGTTCCAGGGAACTCAATCAATATTTGTTGATTTAATGAATGAATTTATGTTGGATTGTTGAGGGATGTTTAAAACTGATTTGGGAACCCCATTACCTATCAGGTTTTATGAAATTCAAGAGACTGCTATCGAGGGAAGTGATCTTTAGGGGAGGGAGTTCCTCGTGTGCTGTGCAAGCTGATACCGTCAGAGAGTCAATGTGGATGAGGCACCAGCAGCCCAGGTGCTGAGGGAGATAACTGTAAGCAGTAGTCATGGGGAGACTCAAGGAAATGTCAGTAAGAGGGTCTGAGGGGAGGGAGAATCTAAAAAAAGAAAAAACCAAAAAGACTCCTAAAAGTTCCCATGGAAGAAAGAATGAGCTCTAACCTCCCACAATGCCTTGATGTCAGAGCGCAAAAACACTTCCAAGCAAGAAAATCTCCTTTCCATTAATCACCTTATCCCTGGATCAAATCCTGGAGGACTAGAGAAACCCAGGAATGTGTGGGGAGAGTGGAAGTACAGCGAGAACGGGGATCAGACACAAAACCAGCCACATCCACTCTGTCATTCCTCATCCCTGGGCCTGAAGCCGTACCCAGCTGGGAGGAAAGGAGTTTTAATTTTAATTATTTTCATTTTACACTGGAATGGATATTTAATTATTGACATGGGCCATTTAAGCTTAAAACACCTAAAGGGATTTTTTTTTTTTTCCAAGAGTGACTGAGAATGTTACTAGGCCAGCTCAATTGTTCATCTAATGGCTTGGTAGAAATAATCATCTTCAGATTAGTTTTAAAAGGGTAGTGAGAAAAATAATCCTTCCATCCTCTTGAATTTTGTCCATGTAGAAGAATAAAACGTATATATTGGTCTTAAGGTAGTATTAGACCGACAGTAAGAATTTAGTTAATAATATCTTTATCTATACCATCAGGAATGGATGTTAACTTTGATTCGATGTTTAATATTCTACAAAATGTATGTTACTGAAAATAAACAAGTTAGACAGAAAGTACATACCCATTAAACCTGTCTTTATATGTTTATATTCATCATTTTTAACCCATTACAGATGCTCTGTTGCTATTTTTTGAAAGGGTGGAAATAAGAATAAGAATGACAAGCCATCAAAATGAATGAAAAACCATAGACACTGTAGGAACTCAAAATCAAACACCAGCATTGGCTAGAATGTGAGAGAGGATTCATAGGGTAGGTGAAACAACTGGTCACTGGAGGATTAATAAGCTATGGATAGAAGAAAAGAGGTTTGGTGGAGCTGGGTGAATTTGGAAAAGACAGGACAGGTAACTGGAAAGAACACAGGCACCAAAGTTATATTTATGTTTGCAGTGGATTGAGAACTTTGATGTAGTTTATTCTGAATTTCCAGTGATTATATCAGCCTGCTCAGTCAGCTGGACCCCCGTGTGCTTATGAAGGCCACTTTTTTTTGTAAACAACATAATATTCTCATGTCCAATAATGTCCATGGTTCTGGTAGTCATAATCCATTTTAATTATTAATTAGTTTGAATTTTAGCTGTATAGTAAATCGACATGTCTTATTATAATGAGTATTGATGTGTAAAGAAAGCAATTTCATTTTAATTTTAACATCAAATATCTTTTAGGTGTCTAAAAAGTAAAGATGGCTTAACTCAAACATAAAAGGAATTTCTGCATTAGAACCACAGAAAGAACACTTAACATGTCATTAACCTAGAAACTGGGAGCAAAACTAACAGCCAGTTCTTGACCATCAAAAAAAAAAAAATAATTTAAGTACCAAGACTACTTCTTTGACTTTTTTGTGTGCTTTTTTAAAATACAGCTATAAGCAATATGTGATGGTGTATCCCTAGCAGATGTTTATCATAGATCTCAGTCGTTTTACTCAAGAAACTTGTAACATGAAACAGAGATCCCTGTTATAAGACATGAGTCAAATAAGCACATCATTAAAAATTAAAAGTTCTTGTTTTATATATATACATATTTACATTTAATATTTTCAGTTAAAACAGTTCAATTTAGAAATACTAATTAAAGAATTTCTCTGGCAGTTCCATTAGAAATCAGAGCTATTTTTTTGACTCTATAAGGATTTTCTTCCCCCAAACTTAAACAAAATTGTTAATGTAAATTGGAATAAACTGAATTA
Source organism: Camelus bactrianus (assembly GCF_048773025.1). NCBI lineage: Eukaryota > Metazoa > Chordata > Mammalia > Artiodactyla > Camelidae > Camelus > Camelus bactrianus. The sequence continues at coordinate 17,354,726 of NC_133539.1, read as the reverse complement.
TAAGTGTTTATTACAAAACAGTCTTTTTAGATTCTTACTTTTCATGATAAGTTGCTAAATATATATTATAAAAAATCCTAAACAATATTTTTAGATACATGCATTGTGCTCTGGAAATTTTAGCTACTTACAATGTGCTTCAACAGAAAGTCTGTGACTTTAGTTATGTCACCTAAACAGAAAATAACTATCTGTTTTGTCGGGGAAAAAGTACTTCCCTGAGCCCCTGGAGGTTCCTCCGGGACTTCCACCTTTATCTCATTGGCCAAAACGTGTTACATGGCAAAAGGTGAGAAAACAACTTATAGTATCAGTTTTGCTTAAAGCTGGCCTTACTAACAATACAAATAAAATCAGAACTTTGTGGTAAGAAAGTAGAGGGGATATTAGATGGGCATTTAGCAGTCTTGCCAAATTTATTAGCGTAGGAGAATCTTGTTTTGATAACCAGTTTAGTTCTCATAAAGAAAGAATAACATAAAAAAAGGATAACGTGAAGTTTAAAATTGAGGGTGTTCTTAAAGTGAAAGATGACCAGGATAGGGCTGAAAAGATTAAGAAGTATGTTGAATCTTCCTTTTAGGACACCCAAAATCATATTTACTTTTATAGGTTTCAATATTTTTATTCTGAAAACACTCAGGGTACCTAGTTGTAACCCTCTCTTTTTCACTCACTATTCAGAGTACGTGGATGTCTGATGCCCAGAAGCCATCTATTTAATGTACCACGTGAGCAAAACTGGACTTCTACTCCCCACAAATCTGCATCTGTTCCCAACTTCCCTACTCCTCCCAGTTGCAGGACCATTCTTTGTCCACCTGGCTTAAAACTCCACAGTTAATATTGGTTCAACTTTCTTTTTTATTTTCCATATTTAATCATCTTCCAACTCCTACGGTTTCCACCTCTAAAATTCCTACTGTAGTTCATATTTCCATTCTTACTGCCAGGATCCTAATTGAGGTTCTGCAGCGTTCAATATCCAACCAATTATTTTCCAGATTTGTTTACAATTACTTCAATTCCTTAATAAAAACATAGAAATAATTAAAATTCCTACTAAAAGGTTTCACACTGGCTTTCAAGCCTCTCAATAGCATCACTATTTTTCTGCTTTACTGTGTATTGTTTCTCTATGCTGACCTTTATTCCAGTAAAATTTAATTATTTGTTTTTCAAGTATTTTTTCTTTTTCTAACACCTGAACTTTTGCTCACACTGTACCTCTCTGCCTAGTGAACTCTTACTATTGTTTCTTCCTGTTTATATTTTATTCATTCCTCAAGTTCAAACTCAATACTCTTTTCTCCATTAAAGGTCCTCCTGACTTATCCAAGCAACTCTGATTTCTTCCTTCTTTTGCCCTCCATAGCACTTTATTTTTATTTTTTAAAGGGTTCAGCTTATTTGACTTTTAACTGAAGTGATTAGATATTCCTATATCCCCTGAACTAGACTGCATTTAGCAAAGTGTAAGGATTAACTACATAGTCCTCTCCTGCTCAGCACAATGTAGAAATGAGGTCTACCTACATGCCCAGAATTGCAGAAACTTTGGTATTGTGAATCAGAACCAAAGTGTTCTAAATAGCTCCCAGGTTCCTTACCAGAGTCTAACAGTGGCAGCCCAAGTGAAGAAGGATGTTTGCTAATAAGAGCAGACAGATAACATGGCATTCAGCAAAATTTCTCTGTGTTCAGACCTCCCAAGCTGTAAGTGGTACAACTAATCAAAATGATTTTTAACTCATTCTTGCACTAAATTAGATAAGGGCTATGAAATTATTACAAGAATATTAATGAGCTTTTAAAATATATTTCTAGTTGTGAAAATAGGTGAAATTTTGTTGTTAGGACCCTTAAGTAACATTTGCTAAGAAACGTAAACACATATTTAAAAAAAGAAATCATGTTATATATATAATAGCAATCACTACCAAATATTTTTTGCAATTTTTTTGTTTGTTTTGTTTTTTTAGGGCTGTTACTGGGGTGGAGAAACAAAGATATCCATGTCTCTTTTTATTCACCTTTGAGGACACATAGATTGAGTTCACATTAGAAAGCACAGAATTAGCTTGAGTGGCTATAACTGTCACCAACTACTGAGGAATAAATGCTGAAAGACAGCATTCACAACAGAAAACAAGGTATTTTCTATACATCTCACCAATATCACTAACTTATAACTCTCTACACCCCCTCAAAAAAAAACAGAATAATTACAATTATTATGTATGTACATAGACAAATCATTTAAACATGTCTACGTAATGCAGGACATTGCTTATATTATCTGTCTAGTAATGAAATTGCCATTAAGCCTTTATTATTAAAGCCATTGGGAGTAAAGTCTTTCATTAGAGTTAGTTGTTTAGACATTTAAACTCCAGATGCATATATTCAACACCTACTCAACCTCCTTACTTGCATAATAGCCATTTTTAAGTTAGCACGTTCAAGAGTTAATATAATGTCATCATGTTCTCCCCCTTCTCTCCACATCTCAGTTAACAACAACTTCACCCTTCCAGATGCTCAGGGTCAAAATATCATTCTAATTGGTTTTACTCATTTTTCACTTCCTATAATCCAACCTATTCTCAAAAGCCGTCAGAGTGATCATTTTAAAATAATAGATCATGTCCCATCTCTGCTCAAAACCCTCTAGTGGCTCCCTAGTCATCCAGAATAATATCAAAATTCTACGTATAGATTGGACCCAGCCCTACCTGTTCGGGGCCCATGTACCTCTTTAATTTTTCCTACTCTTTCTGCTCACTCACTCCATCCCAAGGACTGGCCTTGTTTTCCTGGAACCAGCGGTACCTTAGAACTGCATGAGAGTGATCATTATTAAATTTTAAGAAATTTAGAAAATCAGTTGTCAAACCCAGTTATTATTAAAAAGTAAATTATATGCTAAAAATTAAATGAATTATATTAAAAGCATGGGTAAAATATACTTAAAATTTATCACATACTAATTATTTTACTAAATTTTAGTATGATCTCTATTCTAGAGGCTATTTACACCTATCATGGCTCTATTCAGATCTATCATACATATATGGTAGAGATGTTATAGCATGGTGTCTGAATTCAGCAACTTCATGTTGGTAGGTTGAAACTAACCATGGTCAGAATATTTGTAACACAAAAAATCAAGAAATCTATAAATCAGGGATCTCCCTTTAAGCTGGCTATTAAACCTTCACCACTGTCTAGAATACACAATTAATTTGCATTTATCTTTGTCTGAAAAGCATTCCTCGTGGATATTTTCATGGATGTTCCTTTATATTTCTCAGGTTTCTTCTCAAATATACTTTGTCAGAGAGACATTCTCCACGCATTCTATTTTAAATCACGTCTCACCTCTGACTTTTTTTTCCTTTATTGACTTTATGATGTTATATATTCCATATTCATAACTAAAAAGTATTCTTATGATGACCTCATATGAGCTACAAAATCTGGATCTTCTGTTCAATGCTTTAGCTCCAGCATTTAGGACAAAGCTTAGCATATATGCTTAAAAGATGCTTAATTGAAAAAAAAATTTATTTTCTAAAAGTTTGCCAATTGATATGTTGATTTTTCCTGTAGATGATCATATTATCTGAAAATAATGCCTGTATTAGGCAATAAAAAGTTTCAATGAATTCTGATGAAAGGATATGCTACATTTTTTGACTCTAAAGGAAATAAACAGAAATTAATGACAAAAAAATCTCATATTTGGAAACTAAATTTCCAGTTATTAAATAACCCTACATAAAAATTAATTCCATTATAAATTTTAAAATATACTAATGAGGCACAGCATGTCAAATGTCTAGGACATCTGTAAAGCAACACGCAGGAGGGAAATCTATGGCTTTAAATATTATGACTTAGAAATAGCAGAATCTGCAACTAAATATGATAAAGTTTTATTACAAAAAGTTGAAGACAGAATAAAGAAAATAGTAAAGTTAAGGTCAAAAATAAGAAAGAGAGAAAAACAAAAACAAAGACAAAATCAGAAATTAATAAAACCAAACTTCAGTCTTTTGAAAAATATATGAACAGAACTTTGGTATAAATGAACAAGAAAATAATACATAGGGTACAATAAACAAAATTGGAATGATAAAAATAACACCATCAAAATGATATTGTAAATGAAATTAACATGTATATATTAATGAAATTAAAAATATAAATATTCAGTTTAAATCCAATTTTTTGACATAATACATAATGATCAGATATTTTTAAAACCCAATTATTTGCACATTATCAATATTCAGCTCATACTTGTATCAACTGAAAATTTCAGAATTATCAGTTTAGTGCTTATAGATTATCAAACAAGGAAAAAAATGGGGAAAATATTTGCAAATGATGCGACCAACAGGGATTACTTTTCAAAATATACAAACAGCTCATACAACTCTGTATCAAAATAACAAACCATCCAATTATAAAATGGGCAGAAGACCTAAGTAGACATTCCTCCAAAGAAGACACAGATGGCCAATAGGCACATGAAAAGATGCTCACTAATTATTAGAGAAATGTAAATCAGAACTACAATGAGGTATCACCTCACACCAGTAACATTTTGCTGTACCTGATAAAAATACATTGTAAATCAACTATACTTCAATAGGAACATTTTTTAAAATGTGTATCAAAGGTGAGTTTGGAGAATATTGAATTATTTTAACTATTTCAGTTTTCTCCCTCCTCTAAGTTAGCTAATAGTGACTTGTTTTCATAGTTGTGAGGTGTGGAAGTAAGCAAAGACCATCCATGTGAGAATAAACCAAAGGTATTTATGCAAAGCTTGCTGTAGCAAGGGAGTCAGCATTTGCTACTTTGTTGTGGTTGGCTTCTTGGGTTGGTCAAAGTTGTGAGTCAAAGTTCTATTGTGATATGTAATCTGGCCATTTTTTCTGTATATTTGGTCTCAAAGGAATCTGATGTGAACTGATTTACAGCTACTTTAATTAACCAGCTCAACAATCAGAACATTATATATCAAAGTACTTTAATCTGAACAGAGTGCCTCAATTAGTTAGATGGGAGTCACAAACATTATTTCAGTGTTAATGACAAAAATTTTTATAGAGAACTGTGCATTGCCTAAAGGACAGCCCACTCCAGGTCATGTAACTCTAGTCTTTTATTGTCTTTGAGCTGTTTCACAACCTACAAATATGTCTGCTCTTCTCACTCTATCTTGGCCCAATTACGTTTCTGTTCCTTCATTGAAGGAATTAAATAAGAGCTTTTATGATTTACTCATTTTCATATCTGTACGAGGACCATGATTTTAACTTTTTTAACCTGAAAAAGCATCTTTTAACATAATTTGTGATCTTCTAGGAAGAGTTACTTAGATCTGTATTTGCTTTAGATTAAGTGGAATAAGAAGTATGTAACAAAAAGTGAGTTCAGATACACTGAGTATTCAGTGTTTCAAACAAGCCAAGCAATATAGAATTCGGACCTGTGGTTGTAAAATGCTAAGACCAGTAGTACTTGACCCTACTAATGAAACTGAGTCCCCTTAAAACCAAGTTCCCTTATTGAGCTTTTGATTAATCTATCTATCCAAAACTTTATTCTCTTTCTTGCCCTTCTGACTTCAGTCTTGTACTAACTTAATACTAATAAGCCAGAGTCAGATGACTAAAATTGTTATTGACCACATTGTTAATGAACTAAAATTGCCGTTACAGACATCACCATTAACTGATAATATCAGGTTGTTTCTCCAGGGCCAGTAGAGATAACAGACACCCCCTAGCCACACCTGACTCTTGAAACTGTGATTAAGAAATATCACAGAAATGTCACAAGATGAAAATTAATCCTAGCCTCTTTGTCCTTCCCCTTTAAAAAAAAAAAAAAAAAAAAAAGCTAACTAAAAGGCCAAGTTGGAGTGCATCTGAGACTGGTCTCCACTTTCTTGGTTGGTGCCCTGCAACAAATGGTACTTTTCTTCACCAAGATCCACTGTCAGTAGATTTTCTTTGCTGCTTAGGAGTCCAGAGTGGACTGGCATTGGGTTTACGAACACTAAAAGCATTGGCTTAATATTTAGCTGTAGATGAGGTGCCCTGAGCTTTAACCTTGAATTTATTTCCTGAAATTAAGCCCAGAAACCTAATAAAAAAAAAAAAAAAGCTGCCTATAATCACAAACCACACATCACATCATGACAATGACTACCCATAAATTATTCAAATGATCATTTAATATGCTTCTAAATGGTTTGGCATGAATACTAGAAAGAGATTCCGTTAGCTCAATTTACTTTTATTATTTTACAGCTGCACTTCCAGAAATATAGAGGCCATTTCCACAAGTAAAAAGCCAAAAGATTTTCAATGTATGACACTTCATCAAATGCCTAACCTCAACCAAAACAGTCATTCTATTTAAAAAGTTCTTTCAGAAAATCTTCTCCAACATTGCAATAAAATCTGCAGTAACTGTTGGTAATGACTATTTGTTATTCTTTATTACTAAATTGACCATTTCCTTATTACCCATTTACTGGCTTTGTGTCTTTTTTTCATGTTGATATGAACTAATTACTGTTCATTGCACTTTTGCTTTGATAAAATGGTTGAATTCAATTGAATGAATTGTGGGTTAATAAAGAGTTCACTGCAAAAGTAAGACATTTTGTACCCTGCTTTGTAGCTCTAAAGAAATAAGGAATTACATGCTATGAAAAAAATGGACTCTCTTAAAATATTTTATTTATATTCATTTTACATAAAATAATATTATATGTATCATGAGAGTCTTCTCTTAAGATTTATAGGAATTTTTTTTATTAGTAGTTGAGTAAATAAGAGTAAAAAAAAACAACATTTGAAGGCTGTTCTCAAAAATAAGTCTGAGTGGATCTTTGAAATGTCTCCTAAATTAGTAAAAGCTTTATTAAAGAATTGTATAGTTTTTCTTAGTTTCTATACTTTTGATATCCTAAGGATATGATTTATCCTGTAAGTTTATAGATACACACACATAAACAGCAACAGCACACCTGCTCATTCTTTCCTAAATTCATCATTTTGTGCAAAATTACCAAGGCATGTAATGAAGTAGTTAAAATTGAGGATGTTAGTAGAAAAATATATCATCAATAAAGTTAATTAACTAAATACATTAACACAGTATGATAATCCCCAGGCCCATCCATGGTGCTGCGAATGGCATTATTTCATTCTTTTTTATGACTGAGTAGCATTCCATTATATATTTATATATCTCACATCTTCTTTCTCCAATCATCTGTCAATGGACATTTAGGTTGCTTCCATGTCTTAGCTATTGTAAATATTGCTGCTATGAATATTGGAGTATATGTATCTTTTTGAATTAAAGTTTTCTCCAGATATATGCCCAGGAGTGGGATTGCTAGATCATATGGTAATTCTATTTTTAGTTTCTAGAAAAATATCCATACTATTTTCCATAGTGGCTACAACAAATTACATTCCCATCAACAGGGTAGGAGGGTTTCCTTTTCCTAAGTGAAATAGATCAGATAAAGACAGACAAATATCATAAGATATCACTTATATGTGGAGTCTAAAAAAAAAATTACACAAATGAACTTATTTATAGAACAGAAACAGACTCAAAGAATTAGCAAACAAACTTATGGTTACCAAAGGGGAAAGGAGGGGGCAGATAAAAATAGGAGTTTGGGATAAGCAGATACAAACGAGTCAGACTTGTAGTAAGACCACCATCTCTGGTAATAATCTAGGAACCCAAATAAAAACATCTGTAACAGTTGGCCCTAAATGGCCAGGACCTGATTAATACCTGCTAGTTTCCCTAATTTTTGTCTCACTTTCCAACTTAGAACCAACCAATAAAAGCCAAATGTGCAACCCTAACCAATTACATAGGATGCCTATTTCTAGTCAGCTCACTCCAGCTTCTCCATGCCAACAGCCTCCAATCAGGGCACACCTGCAGCCTTCTCTTTTTCCACTGTAAACTCCTCTGCCTGCCTGAGTCTCTGTCAAAACCTAAATGATGGTGGCTCACTCCCTTGTTACAGCAATCTCTGTAACAAGCATAGCCTTTGCCTGGTCTTCATTTATTTCCACACACATTTTAATCTTCTTTGAAAGTTTTCTCTGTGAGTAAACAAAATCTATTTATAGGAAGAGAAAGGCAAAGATTCACTCTAGACTCTTACAGAATTTGTTGAAATTGAGTTTACTAAAAGTCTTAAAGCATCCTTCACGTAGAAGAATGAGTTAGAAGAGTAAAATAGATGGTAGTTATCAAATTATGACTATGAATGAACCACAGTTCTAAGCGCTTTACCCTATTTTATCCACAACCCCACCCTTTGAAAGAGTTGTCTGTTATCATTCCCATTTTAAAGATGAGGGAATTGAGGAATTTGAGAGATTAAATTATTTAATTGAATTCTGTAATCTATCAAAATGTTAAAGCTTAATGTACTTAACCAATGCATTAACTGGATCTAAAATAAAGAATGACTCAAAATTCTGGGGTGGGGAGAATAAATTAGGGATTTGGGATTAATATATTCACACTACTATATATAAAATAGATAAACAACAAGAACCTATCATACAGCACAGGGAAATATACTCAGTATTTTGCAATTACCTGTAATAGAAAAGAATCTGAATAAGAATGGAAAAGAAGTGGAAAATAATATGTATAACTGAATCACCTTGCTGTACACCTGAAACTAACACAACATTGTAAATCAACTACACCTCAATTTAAAAAAAAAGGTTATAAATAAATAAACAAATAAATAATGACTCAAAATTTTGTAGCCTACTTGTGTTTTTAAACATTTTCACAGAATGTAGAAGCTACAATAAGCTACATTGTAGCTACAACATAAATGCTATTGTTGCTTACTTGAGTAACTTTAGATTACATAGAAGTGCTAAAATGCTTTATAAATCAGTTTTGAATTAGTCATTAGTTTTCTATTTACAGAAATTGATGAAATATGGAACTCAACTTTAAGTTTTACATCTCAAAAAATGTATCTATTGGCTTAAATATTTAAAGTTGAAGCAACATGTTTACATAACAAACATACACTTAGGTTATAGTTTATATTTTCAAACATTTACCCATAAAATATAACATACTGTAAACTTCATGATGCTGCTATAGTAATTAAATATTATAAAATAAATTTTATCACACTTCAGTTTCCAAAAATCACAAGATTATTTTCTCCACAATTATATATAATATTAAGTACCTCCAAATGTCAAAAATTAATTTAGAATAAATTTTTATTTCTTTCATCACTCTCCAATCTTGAAGACTCAGAAATCTTTGATGATATTCTAGTTTCTTTCCCGCTTAATTAAAAATAGACATGGAGATGACCCAAATCCTTGAATCGGAACTTGAATTAGTCAGGTCAAGTTGCTAAAACAAAACACCATAAACTAGGCGGCTTAAACAATAGAAATTTACTTCTCACAGCTGGAGCTGGAAATTGGAGCTCAGGGTGCCAGCATGGTTGGGTTCTGGTTAACAGCTCTCTTCCTGCCTTGCAGATGGCAAATTTCTCACTGTGTACCGACAAGGCAGAGAGCAAATGGGTACCTTTTATTATAAGGGCACAAATCCTATGACAGAGGCTGCTTTCTCATGATTTTATCCTACCCTAATCTTCCCCCAAAGGCTTTATCTTCAAATATCATCATATTGCAAGTTAGGGCTTCAACATATGAATCTGGGGAGGACACATTCAGTCCCTAAGAGACCTCTAAAGCTTCAGGTTTTCTTTCCGTATTCAAATGCACCTTAAGGTAGGGACTTAAGGATGACCCATAAGTTTCAGGAGTTTAGATTCTTCAAACCTGTTCTCAATTATGCTGAAATCACTACAAAACACAGCTGAAATTTGACTGATCCAAGACATTCCTTTTCATCATCGAGCGTTCCTCCATTTCCCCTGAGAATTCACTCTCCTATTGAGAAGCCTCAACCTAAACTTTTTTTAGTTTTCCTTGCTGATTTTTATTCTTTTCTTCTTAAAATACTATATATATATTCATAATTAAAGCCAATAACCTTCCATTTTTCCTTTTGATTAAACTTTGCAAAGAGACAAAAATTCTTTTCTAAATTAAATGTCAACAATTACAACAACTGTTGCATTCTGAATATCAAAAATGGATATGTATTTCTCCTGAAAACAAACATTGATTACTGAAAGCAAAATGTTGCTAAAATCGAGTGTGGTTGAAGAAAAAAATATAGGCCTCTATTTTTTTCCCAAATAACGCCAGTTCATTTTCATTTTGTCTTTCCAGAAATGTGCTTCCAAAATGACAATGAAATGAGAAATTGAAGCAATTATCTACATCATTCACATCAAACAGACTCATTAAATAAGAACAGATGGTAAGGGCAGAAATTGTAGCTTGAAGTCTATCTTCCTCGTATACTACATATGAAAATAGATTGTTTCTTCAGTGCTTTTATTTTAAAACAGTCGACACCTCCTCTAACAGATGAGTTCATTTGAAATGTTAAGTGGAAGCTTCCAGTCATAAATTACACTTCCTTAGCCATTTAAAATAATAACAAGCCATTTACTCATCAAGCCCACAGAAGTGTAGTAAAATAGGTACTTACTGTAAATATTTTATTTGGGGGCCTGGCATGTCTGATGGACATCATGCAGCCTCCTATACCCCTCTGCAGGAATATGCAGATGTCAGGAAGAATGACACACAAGGCACCAATGGATGTGAAAAAAAGTAATTACTCACAGAGTAAACAGCAAAGCAATTCCTCAATAGGAAGCCATCAGGTCAGATTCTGAGTCAAACAAGAGCGAGTGAGGGCAGGTGTCCCTGATTTCTGTTTGTTTATATGCTGGAGGCAAGGTGAAGGTTCTGCTGGGCTTGGGTTTGAACGGTTTGAATTTCCCACAGGCACCAATAGGGGAAGCTCAGGGGCTTTCAGATAAGCTGGCTTGTCTAGAAGTGGGGCAAAAGGGGAGGGAGAGGAGTGGGGCTTGAAAGCTGCCTATAGTCCAGTATCACAAATAGTGTCAGACCTTTTATCACAGTGAACGTGTAGCTATGGGAGGCTGCTGGAGGACATAGTGACAAATTTCTAAATTATTTTGAATTATGTAAATTCAAATGCTTTTTACAATGTTCTAATTGCATTTGTAATCTAATTGTACATTCCTGATTTTGGAAATTAGTCCAGTAAAATTGTTACGGAAATTCACAAAGATTTTCATATAAAGTTTTATTGCAATATTGTAATATTGCATAACAAATGAATATAGATTCAAGTGTCCCAAACTGTAACAATTAAATTTTTATATTCAATAATGGTTAGTTTTATATATTTAATAACTTTTGTACCAGCACATATTTCATAATGGAAATTTTATAGAGATACTTTTACCCAAGACAATGATCAGATTATAATCATGAATGATGAGGATTATAAAACCTTGTATACAACATGATGCCCTGAGGATGTGTCCATGCATGTATATTGTTTTAGAAGGAAATATACTAGGTTACTAGTGGTTATTCTAATTGGTTAGATCATGGATGTTTTTTTATTATCTATGTATTTCACTTCATTTACTAAATGAATAAATGCTTTTATATAAGTAGAAAAAAGAAATAGCACTTATTTTCTTCTTCTGAACATGCATCACAGAATGTCTTTTGGTTGAATCATAGTCTAATAATTTCTTGTTGCATAATTGGGAAAAAGTTTATGGTAATTTTAGACACCTGTTATTTATAAATATACATGAATATTAAGAACTTTGCTTATAGTAAGATTGACACATTATAATTGACTGTACTTCAATAAAAAAAGAATCTTACTTCAGAATGAAATCAAACTATATTTGCTTATTTTACTTTACTTAGAATTGGGCATTCATGTTAATATTGGTAATCTAGAAATTATTATAACATAGTTATATTAAGTCTGTATTTTTAAACTTTTTTTAAACTGAAGTACAATTGATTTACAATGTGTTAGTTTCTGGTGTACAGCATAGTGATTCAGTTTTACATATATATATTCTTTTTCATTGTAAAGCCTGTGTTTCTAAATCGGAATTCCATACTGGACAGAGAAACAGCTAGGCATGTGAAATAACTATTAGAAGCTCTCCGTAGGACATTTTTTTCTATATAAATTGGAGAATTTAACCAACTTAGTAAAAACAAAAGAATTACTGAAAAATAAAATACAGTTTTAATTATGTATTTCTTGAATGTTCAATTTCTAATTATTACTGTGAATTCTGGCATCTAGTTACTGTTTTTTTACTTTATTACTTTTCTCAGTGCATGTACTCTCTATGGAGCACGATCCTGGACTTGTGGGTGGGGTTCCTTCATTTCTTCCTTCTCTCCCTCCCTCTCCTTTTTTTCTGTACTATATTACTATACAGAAAAGATCTAAAGTGGCTGCAGTCACTTCCATAAAGACATAGGGTACAAGCTATAAAATCGAGGTCATTTGGCAACATAGAATAATGAAAAATGACTACTGCATAGATTTTTGAGATGTGAACTATGATATGAAATATGTGGCCCTGGATAAATTTTGGATCTCAATGTCCTCATCTAATATGTGAGCTATCATACCTTTATAAGGCTTATCACCTGTTTGTTTGCAAGGTTCTTAGCAATGTTTAGAACACTTACTAAGCATTAAGTTATAATGTAACAGATTTTTTCATTCATTCAACAAATATTTACCGAGAACACATCATATTCCAGGTTCTCTTCTGGTTCCTAAGAATGCGGCAGTGAAAAACATAGACGATGCCCATGGACTTTATACATTATAGGGAATGCATTAACATGTTACAGGTAGTTACCTTGGTGAAATAGAACATTATGTTAGATTAAACATCTAACAGTATTTCCTATGTTCAACTAGACCTCATTGATGTAATAAATTTAAGCCACTGCTAAAAGTATATAAAAAATTATTCCACATATTTTCTTGAAATGATTGATGACTTCTTTACAGTTATCAAACAAAAAGGAAAATTTTATATTACCTAATTTCCAGTATTCATCTATTAATCAGAATTAAAAGTACAATGTGGCCTGAGAGATTTCTCAAAGAAAACACACTGAGCAAAGTTCAGCAGGTTTCATTAAAGTAAACATAATGGTGAGTTGTGTAACTGGATTTCTCATGATGTCCCCCCAAAAGCCAATGATGCATTGCTAAAGTGCAAGGGAATTAAAACAAATCTAAAAAGGCCCAACAGTGGGAGCTCATAACTATCTCACTGGCTCAACAGAGAGATTGCAAACCTGCAGATCATATGTTACCATCCACCAGCAGACATGTGTTTCTTTTGCCAGCACACAAATATCACAGAATTTCAGATAAATATCCATACTCCAGGTTTCTCTAGGAAAGCTGGAAGATACACCAACATTAGCCAAAATTCACAAAACAGCAACCATATTCACTGCTTGAATAACTATCCCCCTTAAATAAGCCACAAGTCCTCCAATTTGCTTGCTTCCCACTGTTGTTCCTGTTTTCTTGCCTGATCCTATAGGTTGTCTTAATCAGTCTGGGCTGCTATAACAAAGAGTCACAGGCTAGGAGGCTTATAATTAACAGAAATTAATTTCTCATAATTCTGGACATTGCAAGGTCCAGACCAGGGTGCCAACAGGTCTGGTGTCTGGTAAGAGCCATCTTCCTGCTGTGTCATCACACGGTAGAAGAGGTGATGGTGCCTTCTGGGGTCTCTTATAAGAGCACCAAACCCAATCTTGAGAGTTCTACCCTCATGACCTAATCACCTCTCCTGGAAGAAGACCCCAGTTCCAAATCCCATCATGCTGGGAAACAGGTTTCAGCATACAAATTTTGGGGTGACACAAACATTCAGTCTGTAGTAAATCTCTTCTCCCATATATAAATAGATACTTCAGCATAAGTAAAGGAATGGTTTCACTTTGTCTCCTTCAAATGTTTTTTTAATACTATTTTTTCAAACATATATATGAATACATTTGGATAGTATATTTCCTGACAAATAAGTATCTGTATAATCAAAGTGAACCATTTGAATGTATGGTCAAGCGAGCTGGCATAGGATTGATACTACTTCTGGAAATCTGGGAAGAGTGTCTCAACCCAGTATGGCTGGACAAGGTAGCTTTGTTGGCACTAGTGGTAGAGTGAAAAATGCCAAGTCCAAGTCATCATGGAGTTTACAGTTCTGTGGAGAATACAGAAAATAAGAAAAGAAATAAATCATACAATATTAGATATGTGCCAAAACAATAAAAGACAGAAGGAGGATCAGGAATGAATGAATATGGGTGAGAATTATTTTAGATAGGATGCATCAGAAAATTCCTTCCTGAAACACACTTTTTGAGCAGAGATGTGTTGTGTTTAACATTCATCCTTATTAGGTCTGTCCTGAATGTGCACAGCAGATATTCTGCATCAGATTTCTTATTAATTACCTGGCAGTAAGTAATAAGCGTTGTTGCACACTAACTCCCCTGCCTCAGGGATATTCTTTTAGGCCATGGAATGAAAACCACCAACCAGAGTCTGGAAGCTGGTTTTAGAGGAGTGAGACCCTTCACAGAAGAGAGAGGAGAAAAAAATGATTTTCTGTGCTTGTTAAGTGGAAAGAGGAAGCCACCTCTCTCCCTTCCTGAAAGATTTCTTCCTTACCTGAACATTTATTTAGGTAAATAAAGTCTTCCAGGAGCCAGATAGCTCTGTAAGTCTTGACTTTTACAACCTAGAAATGTTTCCAAGTTCAAGGGTGTCTCCCTTCCTGACATGTAAGGACCCAGGTAGAAAGCACAGTAGTCTCCCAGGCACGTGCCACTTACCCTGGAGACCTAGTCCAGGCTGTAGTCATTCAGGACTCTCATAGAAAAGAAGTTTTACTACTCATTTGGATCCAAGCAAATAATTAGACAAATAGCTATAGACACAATTCTCGTGATGCATGAAGAGTCTTAGGAAGTTGTAGCTTGTTTTAGAAGCACTTAACAATCCACAGAAGTTTGATTTCTCCACAAGAGAATATTTGGGGTTGGGATGAGGGAGATGCTTGAAGTATTCTGTACTGAACACATTTACTTTATCTCAATTCACTATTGCCCAATTAAAAGCTACAGATAATCTGATTATTTTCTTGACCACCTTTTTCACACAATAATGCACTTTGAAACAAAAATCAATACTGGAAAAGCTGTGCTTAAAATTTACATTTTTTCTACTATTAAATATGGTCATAAGGGCTTGAAAGGATTCAAAAGTAAAGTGATATAATATTGTACATGGGCAGTTTGTTAAACTAACATATTTGCTCCTAATTTGGGAGGAGATGTAACTATTTTTTCAAATGGCTCATACCAAATTCTGGGATGGATGGTGGATACACTGAGCCCGACCAAGCAAGGCAGTGACTGTAGAGTTGAAAAAGGTAAAAAAAAATCAAAGATAGGGACCTATTATTTGAAACTATCCCTGAAAGTATTACACAATGTCATTAATCAAAAAGCCTCAATCTACAGATGACAGAAAGGAGCTTAGAGCAAACTCTATTGATTATGTCAACAGATGTTTCTTGAGAGGTTCTGATGTTCAGGTGCTGTAGGTGAGTTGTGAGGTGAGGGAGGGAGTGACAAGGAAAACATCCAGGATTTTGACTGGATTATTTGAAGGTCCATTTACAGGAAACACAGAAGAAGAATGAACAATAATGCAAGATGATTCTGAAAATAACTCAATTTATCTCTTAAGGTACAGTTTGCCTTTTCTATAATACAAAATGGGAAGACACAAACTCATGATGGAGTTCTAAGAGGATGAAATATAGAGTTAGCTGAACACAGCAACTTAATATTAAATCTTCTGAAGATTTTCACATTGAATTGTAATGAAATAGTATTTGACTGCACTAAGGATGCATGTATGTGTGTATATGTATATGCATATGCATATATATATATATGGTGGTATAGAGGTATGGGGATTTCACTGTTTTCCTGAAGAGTTTAGGTCCATCAGTATGGCCAAGAAGGTCTTAAAGTTTCCTTCAGCTTGACTAAACTTTAAATAGGTTCCTTCCTGACTCTAGATCCCTAACTTCCCCCTTTTGTAGAGCAGTTACTTTAGAAAACCTTCAATTATACTTTTTTTCTCTACTCCTTTGACAGGTAAGCCTGTCTTCTCCCAGCCCCCCGCCAATGTGACAAATAGGGAATGTCTTTCTCATGGATGGTGGGGGGTGGGAGTGGGAATTCTTTTATTCATTTGAAATGTATTCACAGAAGTAGATAGCATCCCTCCCCTCCCATCCCACACCACCAGTCTGTGACAGATTAAGAGTCTAACTTCCATAAGAGACAATCAGTAAACACAGATGCCCTGAACACTTCAAATAATCTTCCTTCTGAAGTCCTCTACTGCTTTTCCTCCCATCCTTTGTTCCAGCAGAGTTGAGTTAAATTTCTCTTTCCTATGTCAGCTGTCTTGAATATTTCTTACCTGTTTAATTTAGCTGGTGAATTTTTCTTTGACAGATGAGAAATAACAAATACAACTGAAGATATATTCTCAACATCTGACTCAAATCTAGATGCTTTAAACTGCACCCACATGAGCGGCCAGAGATGGAGCATAAACTCTCTAGAAACACAGAGAGATGTCCTTTTGCCAAATCATCAGAGTATTGTTTTGTACAAAGCTACTTTGTTCTGTTTTCTAAATCATAAAACTACCATGAAAAAATGATGAGAAGGAAGTGCAAGTTGTTCATTTGGAGAAGCTCTGGTTTTAGAGAGGTATTTACTTCATTTTTGTAGTAATCATAATATTGATATGATAATAGTGATAATATTTTATTGAACAATCATTCAATCAATTTTCAAGGGCATCGTTAAAATCTCCTATTATGGAATTATCTGGTTCTTTTTAAATGTTTATCTGTATTATCACATTTAATTCTCAAAACTTGTTTTAAAAATAATATTTTTATACCATTTTACAGATGTGGAAACTAAGACTTAGATTAAAAATAAAACAAAAGTTTGCTTAAGTTACTTTTTCCAGAAAGACCAGTTTTCTGAGTTGCAGGAAACACTCTCTGTTCTTTTATTTGTGAAATCATTTTCCAATAAGGCATTGTGGACTATATTCAATAATATAGTAACAAAGTTTACCTAGATCAAGTTCTGAAATTCAGACAAGTATATGGGATTTACTCAACACTCCCAAGCAATCCAGCACCCAACATGGGTGATCATGGATGGCATAATTTGTTTTATAAAGACTTGATATCCCAAGGGAACAACAGTTCTCTTATACAAGCCAAACTACAGACAATACTATGTACACATTATCAGAAGGTAGACTTACAAATTTACACGTCCCAACGTTTTATATTGTTCTCTTAGCTCCTAAAGAATAATCAGTGTTGAAAACCTAAGGTGCTTAGCTGATGTTAAGAAAAATTTGAACAATGAAAGCACAAGTATGAATGAAATTACTGTATACTGACCAATCTTCAGTATTCCTATGTTATAATACAACAGACAGCATTAATCATTCTTTTATATAAAAGAAAAATAAGCACGTGACCATAGTCACTTAGCTCAGTTATGGGGACCGAGACCCAGATTTATGTAGTTTGATTTTTATGTCCATGCTTTAGTTGATGTTGTCATGGAAAAAAATATCCAAAAAGTTGAATAGAAAACAACCACAGTAATGGGTGGTGAATTCAGTTTTAGAGATGAAAGAAAAACATGGCATTGATCACAAAGTTCTCCTGCAAAAAATGTGGAATTTAGATGTTAGAGGAGATCCCAGTTTTATCCAATGCTATAAGAACTGCCCTCAGACAAGACTTAAAGTAACAAGATTTTACTTTTTTTTAAATTTTTACAATTTTTTGAAATTGATTTTACAATTCTAAATGTAAACGAATAAAACACTGCACAACATATGATACAGGTATGAATAAGGATTTAGGGATCAGCATGCATTTATGTGTAACTTTTGGTGGTAACCACCCAAAACAATAATATCTCCAACATGCAACAGAAAAAAGGCAAATTTGGAAAGAGCTGATATTGCATAAAGTATGCTTTCTTAAAATAAATACAATGTTTTGTTAAATTCTAAGATTTCTTTGAGAAAGATATGACATATTGTTTTTTTTCTACCGTGTCAAATGAATCTTTTCATAGCCCTTCATAAAAATAAAAAATAAAATAAAACTAAGGACTAATGTAGCTTATATTATCAACCATTTTTAATTTGAAAGTCCGTCCCTTGAGCTATTTTTAAATTTTTATCAAGCCGATAGAAAGTTTTTGAGCAATCTTTCAATCACTGATTCCCATGCCAATAATAAAAATTATCATAATAAATGTGTTTTAAAAATCTACTTGCAAAATTGAAATGATCTGCTTGTGAACACAACTATAATAATTTCTTTACTTATTTTTTACAATTAATAAATGGATTTAGTAAAGCTGCATATACAAAAGCAATATACAAAAAATCAGTTGCATTTCTATACACCAATAAAGGAGTATCAGAAGGAAAAATTAAGAAAACAATCCCATTTGCAATTACACCCAAAAGAACAAAATACCTAGGTATAAATTTAACCAAGGGTGTGAAAAACTTGTACACTGAAAACTTTAAGGCCCTGATAAAGAAACTGGAGAATACATGAATAAATAGAAAACTATTACATATTCATGCATTGTAACAATATGGTCAAAATGTTCATCTGGCCAAAGCATATGATTCAATCTCTAACAAAATTCAAATGGCATTTTTTACAGAAACAGAACAAGCAACCCTATCGTTTGTCGGGAACCACAAAGGATCCCGAATGGCCAAAGCAATCCTAAGAAAGGAGAACACAGCTGGAGACATCTCGCTCCCTGACTTCACACTACATGAGGAAGCTACTGTAACCAAGACAGTGTAGTATTGGTTCAAAAACAGGCACACGGACAAGAGGAACAGAGTAGGGAGCCCAGAAATCAACCCATGCATCCGCGATCAGTTAATTTTGACAAAGCTGTCCAGGACATACACTGGGCAAGGACAGTCCCCTCAATAAACAATGCCAGGAAAACTGGACACCACACACCAAAGAACGATACTGGACATCATCTGCACCAAACAGAAAACTGAAATCCACAATGTTCCACGTCCAGCCCTCCCTCTGCTGGGTCCTCTGAAAATGCACCCCTCTCAGTCAGCCTCTTGAGTCAGCCTCTCACAGGAAGCTTCTCCCCACTGTTTCCTCACCTTTTACTCTAGCGGTGGCACCTCCCTGTGAGTCTGGAACACAACGGGCTCCTGTCCGCATGGATGTGACGCAGTGTTGTCCCAAAGCTGAAGCTCTGGGATGTCCCGAGGAAACCGACCTCCTGTTAAGGTCACCACGCCCGGCGATGTTCAGAAGCCAAGGCCCTGGTGGGGGGCGGGGGTGGTCTGGAGGAGACCAAGCACCTGTCAGCTGCAGGAGGAGGCAAGTCCAAGCACAGAATCAAGTCCTCCA
Organism: Camelus bactrianus; assembly: GCF_048773025.1. Lineage (NCBI taxonomy): Eukaryota > Metazoa > Chordata > Mammalia > Artiodactyla > Camelidae > Camelus > Camelus bactrianus. The sequence continues at coordinate 17,335,102 of NC_133539.1, read as the reverse complement.
GCTGAACACGCGGGAGCCTCACGAGGCAGAGACGGGCTTGGCTCTGCCTGCTGGCCAGCTGGAAAGCGCAGGCCCCACCACTCAGCTCCGTGGCGCTCCCAGAGGGCAGGCCTGCAGGAGCCACTAAGTTTGGGAATTCAAACAGAAATTGAGCCAAAAATCCAGGACAAGCCACAATCCAGGCCTAGCTGAACCAAAGTTGTTGCGCTAGTCATCCCTGTAGGAGTCCGGGTGTTGTTAAGAGCCACCGTGAGAAGATGACATTAGGAGCCACCATGTCTTCAGTGCTGTGGATGACCTCTCCTCCCTTCTCTTCGCTTTTCCACAACTTGCAGAAAAATTCCCGCTCTCCTCCTCAGGTGGCTCCAGGTCGACCGCGCCTCCTCTGTGTGTGTGTGTGGGGGGAGGAAAGGCCGTTGCCGCCGCCGCGCTGAGGATGCTGGGATGGACACGCATGCGCCCGGGCGGCCCGCAGGGCGGGGCCTCTCTTCCTTCCTTACTGTGACGTACTACCTGCAAATAAAGTGTGATTCTTCAGAACACTGTGAGCTGTGCTTCGTGTCTGTGAAAGCGCGGCATTAGAGAATTGCACCAGGTGTAGAAACAAATGAAAGATTGATCTAAGTGTTAAAAAAAAAAAATTCTGAAGCCAGAAAGATGCTAAAGTACTCTTCCTTCAATTGTGTTTTCTTCTCCAAGCTTATATTCAAGGAATTTCCAATAGAACCTAAAGAAGAGCCAAGAAAATCTGCAGTTTATCTGTGTCTAAGCATTTTTTAGGAGAAAAAAGTCACAGAATTCATCCTTACTCTAAAATGATCCACAGAGCACATGCTGAAAGTCTCTTCATTTCATCAATATTGAAATCTCGTCATTTCAAGATATTTACATTGGGAAAGACTGTAAATTAGATACATCCCAAGGATATGTTTTGAATTCACACTAATAATATATTAGGAACATTTATTGAACCAAAGCTGAAGCACAAACTGCTGTGGTCTGAATGTTTCTGTCCTTCAAAATTACTATGTTGACATTCTAATGCGTGATGTGATGGAATTACTATGTGAGGACTTTGGGAACTTCTTAAGCCATGAGTGTGGATCCCTCACAAATGGGATTAATGTTTTATAAAAGAGGCTCCAGAAAGATCCCTAACCCCTTGAAGGATACAGGAAAGGTGCCAGATACAAAGGAGAAAGAGGGCTTTCCCCAGAACACAACCATGCCGCTTACTTAATCTTGAACTTCCTGCCTCAAGAGCAATGAAAATTAAATTTCTTTGTTTGTGAGCCACCCAGTCTGTCTATTTTGTTATAGAGGCCCAATCAGACTAAAATACAAACCTAAGTCATCCTTCTATGCACTAAAACAGACCAACTTATATTAAATATATAACATTTCAAGCCCCACTTAGAACTAATTATATGCTAGAAATTCTTTTTTTTTTTCTTCTCCACTTTAGTACCCACAAGAATAAATGCTATTCTGATCGGAATTATCTATTAAGCCTATTCTTCTCTTTTTGCACTTTGGACATTGATATATGTGTTCCTTAATATATATATGAATATATATTATATACTTTATATATATTTATATTTATATATTATAATATATATTTTTTGTTTCTGAACTTTATATAAATGAAAATATATAGTATTTATTTTTCTGTGACTTGAAATATTTGTTCAATATTATGTTTTAGAGATGCAGCCATGTTCATTATGCTTTCATTTCCACAAGTATATTAATAGCCTATTGTTTGAATATAACGCAATTTCTTTAATCATTCTAGGATGTATGAATATAATAAACGTTTCTCAGTGCACATGTGCAAGAATTCTTGAGTGAATATACTAAGGAGAAACATTTCAGGATTGTAGGATATTGACATATTTCAGCTTACCATTAATAACAATTCATTAATTCAATGTTCATAAAGATTCTACAGAACATCACTACTACAACGAATGAGAATAGACTATATCTATATCTTTATCTATATCTATATTTGACTTCTTTAATTGTCCAGAGGCCCAAGGGTGTCTGTATTTTGTATACCTGTATTCAATTTATGACACAACAAAGAGCAGAAACACAATGATTAGTAAGATCAGTTTCAGCACACTTAGATCACAATAATACTGGAAAAGGGTTTTTTCTTATGTCTAAGTGTGGAAATACATGCCCCTCAGTCAACAGTTCTAATAAGAAAACTTCTTTTATATCCTTGAAAATTATAGTTAGTGTTGTGTTTCAAAATACATAAGCTATTGCTGATATGACTAAAAGACACCAAAAGAAATCACTTAATAAAATGTGAGACATGAGAACTACTTACCATGAAATCTATTTCTTTCCATTTATCAAAATTTTCTCCTTTCCTAGACAGAAGCAGCCGGCAGTCTTGTTTCCCCAGGGACATACAAGCAGAACACTAACTGAAGCCACATGAAAGGTAAGTATACTTATCCAAGTGGAAAATATGGCAAGTACATATGTTATTTATGACACCAATTAGTTCTTGAATCAACAAATAAGATAAAATGTTTTCAAAGAAAGACATCTACAGAACTCAGTATACACAGGTAAATCCAAAAGGAAATCTTAAGAGATTGAGCTGGATAATCCAAACCAAAGGAGTTATTTTCTTTGAAATACCTGTGAATAAAGGATACAGAAACTAGAGTTGTTTTGTTTTCTTGTATGTCATAAATTTTTCTCTTGGAGTGAGTAAGCCAAATATATACTCAATGAAGAAATCCTCGTTTAAGTATTCAGAATTTTTTTTGTATTTTGGCCTCATGAAAAACATTCAGCTAGGTATTCATATGAGGAAACTGATCCTTAGAAAGTCTAAGAAATTTGATCAAGTCACCTAATAGAAAGTATAGTGCTGAAACTCATGATCATTGCTGTCACAATACAAAATTTGCATTCATCTCGCTAAAGCAGGTTACCTCAGAATTCATTGAAATGCAAGATTTGCAATAGATTACTTAACTTTCATTATAAAGCATAGTACTCTCAAATTGAATTATGTTTGATGAAGTATTGCAAATAATTCCTTCTTGTGGCACTTTAATTTTCCTAACATGTCTTCAGTCTAAAGAGTATTAGCGTCAGATTTAACATTGTTATGTTCCATACTGAAATTTATCTATTTGATCAGATATATTTAATCAACTTTTTATTTAAATACTTAATTGGAATCATTTTGGTTCACATTTTGGATCAACCAAGAAAGGAGTTGAACTCTTTCACACTGAGTTCATGCGCTTACAAAATGATTATGTTCATATGCAGAGTGGCTGTTAGTCATTTGTCTTCAAAAATCATTTTTACACTGAAAGTAACATTAAAAAGTCTAAAACTGAGGGCTTGAAAAAATTTAGTGCTTTGCTATTCCATACAGAATATGCAGTCATTTAATTTTGGGAAGAATGATCAATATGTAGGATTTGTATGTTTAATATAAATTTGGCATCAGCAGAATAAGTGAGATAAGAGAACACAGAGAGAATGAATAAATAAATATGTGAGAAAACATCAAAAAGATCATCTCTACTTAGGATTTTTAATGATTTTTTTCTTTATATGTTCCTTCAATTTCAGAATCTCACATAAATTACATTTATGTAAAATGTTTAAATCTTTACAACTTTTAACTCTATGATGAGTAATAATAAATTCATTTTTAACAGACACACACACAAACACACAAGATATGAAAAAAGCTAAATTCCTCTTAATAAGGCACATGGCATTTCTTGATTGGTCAGCTGTGTATTTTTCATGGGAAAGTCTATACTTCCATGGAGAGAGGTGTGAGCTGGCACTTTAGTAATAGGTTCAGAGCTGACAGGCTAAAAAAAAAAAAAAAAAGGAAAAGTTATTCACAATCACTGATTAGTTGTTCAGTAGATGACCCAAGTACATGCAGAAAGGTGAAACTTTTTTTATATTGATATTTGACACTTTTATAAAAAATACCACTTGAAGGAAAGGTTGGGTTTTCTGACAGTTACTTTGGAGTTAGTATTTTTATATATATATATATCACACATTGCTGTGAAAGACAATTATGTTTTCAATAAAAGGGGCTCTACATGTTGGATTCCTGTCCTGTTCCTGTTACCTGTTCTACCAAGGACATACAGCAAAGGGAAGAGAAAAAAAACAGTAATCAAAAGTAGTGGGTTGCTTGGGAAAATGACAACACAAAGGAGGAAGAGAAGTGAGGCTGGACGGCCAGGAAAGGTGTGAGGTGGGAAGCCATTCCAGGCCTGATGTGCTTGTCTCCAAAGAAACATCTGGAAATGCTCCTGAGAATTCTGGTTCACGATTTATCTTCCCAGCGCAGCACAGAAGGTAGCGGTTTCTCTAGGTTTTGTCTGCCAGAACAGATGCTTCTCTGTGAACAGTTGTTTTATATGCATTCCTTTTACATAACATTGGGAGTCAGTTTACTTCTTCAAGTCATCTTGAGCGCAGTTCTTCTTCATTACAAGTGACAGTTTGGGAAAACTAATGTGCGACGTGCAGAACACTTAGCAAGATGGGAACATTAAATGTATGAATCTCTAAAGCCTTCTAGGTTGTAGAAGGACGGTACTTTACTGCAACAGCAGTCTCATTTCATCCAGTCCTGGGGGAAAAACCTTGCCTTACTTTCCAGCATAATTTGTATACTTCTCTGCCATCAAAGAGAAGTACCCTGAAGAAAATTTTCCATTTCAGTGAAATAACAAATTAAATATCTCCCAGTTGTACCTAAAACTTGACGTTGCTAAAAAAATTTTATATTCTAAGGTAAAAGAAGTTACATTCCACTGGCATTAGCCTATAATAAAAATGGAGTGCTGTAAGATAAATGGGAAGGTGGAGAGTTAGTTCAAATTCCTAAAACTCTTTCTCTTTGATGTACCTAAATGAATAAAACTACCAAAAAGATCAAAATTTCATCGAGAATAAAATTAGAAGAGTCTCACTGACATTCTATATATTTTATATGTATTTATATCCGATATAAAGAAATAAAGATTATAGAGAATACCAGTAGCCAACAAACAATTCTCTGTCTCCTCTGTAAAGTGCCATGTTCTTGTAAGCACACAGAAGACATCTTGAAGGACTCCGGTAATACTCCTTTTGACTATCACAGAGCAGCCAGGACTAAAGAGGAATACAGTCCTCTAAATGATTTCTTTTCAGACTTGACATTCTAAGAAAAAAGCAAATGGAGTGGAGACAAACTTGCTCTATAGTTGCAGTCAGAGGATGATGCCAGGCATAAGGGTCCCTTTATTGTCAGAGAAAAACCATTATGTAATAACTTACAAATCCGAAAACTATAAACATTGTGATGTCAACTCTACTTCCATTTCTCCCCGAAATAGTTGTTTAGTATACAAGAGGAGATGAACTGATATCTGAGGACACCCTATAATGAACCAGGTTAAGTCCTGAAAATTGGTGAAGCAGCCCACAGAGATAGGGTGCTACCTATTTGGAAAGCAGTTGTGTGCATTTCTATGACTTGAATTATCTTTGGTAAGTTTTTCTTCTCTCTTTTTTCAGGCAACTGATAAATTGATTTTAGATTGGACTGTGTCACCATCCAGTATCCAACACAATTTCTCAAATGGAAGAATATAGGATATAGGAAGGTTACCTATATTTGAGCAAAGTGCAAAACTTGATAGAGTAGTTTGCCTTTAAAGCTTGATTTTATCAATTCAAGTAACCGAGTAACAATTCTAAATATATTAGTAAACAGAAAATTATTTGTTGTGTAAATCTTAAAACGATGTGTTACTTGACAGTTCAATCCATATCTGGGTTTTCATTCCATTTTCAGTTTTACTGTAATAGTTATAGATAGAAAATAGATAATACAAAATTTGAAAGATCAGAGAGCACTTGGAAGAGAACGATCTCAAGGATATTTCCAGTGGTGGATTTGGAATCTTCCAGAAGTCCAACAGAATCACTAATATAATGGTACTAAGCAGAAAGAGATATAGGGAGAGATGGAGGTGAAAGAAAGACAGACAGACAGACAGACAGACAGACAGAGACATAGAGAGACAGCAAGAGAGGGAGAGAACATGAGGACAGAAAAAAGTGAAGTCTGAACGACAAGTTCTGAAGGTTTCTTGGATTAGTCCAACATGGTTGTGGGCGGTCTTTATTAAGGAAGCAGCATTACCTAGCATGAGAGGACTGATTTAGATTTTAAGGTTTGGTCTTTGACTACAGACTGTTCCAGTGGCTTGAGTACATCACCAAGTGGGAGCCTACTCCATCTCTGAATGTTGGTGATAACAGGTTCCTTCCAACTCTGGAAAAATGAGGTTCCAAGAATTGTGTGGACCACCGAACTGCCTTTCTTTCTAGTTCAGGTAATTGAAGCATTGTCAGTAAAAATAATCTTCGGTGGACTTTTACAATGTTTGCCGTGTGTGTTTGAATGAATAATAGTTTCTTCTTTATGCATAGGTAGTAAAGCTATAAAACAGAGCAGCAGCATTTGTAAGGCACTCATCATGTGGGAAAGGCATACAGAATGTACCAAAGGATAAGGAAACAATTGCTTCTGACCCTGATAACTGCATGGGTTACATGCACCTAAACCTTGCTCTTTACAACAAAATAATAAAAATCAGCTTCAGAGGACATAAATGACTGCCCCAGTGAGGGGGCAGATAACGTACTCCCCTTGCGAGCTCTGAAGGGTTCATTATAAAAGGAAGAATTTCTTATCCGTAGAATCCCCTGAGGAGGAAAGGCACTGGGGAGTAGAGAAGACAAGCACAACATGAATTCTCGGAGCATTTTGGTGAGAATCTCCATGAGCATCTGCTGCCAGACAGTAAATCCAGTGGTAACAGGCATGCAGTGTGAGGGCCTTTCTTTCTAGTATGCATGGTTAGAGTGTCTTATCCCTTCTGGCATCACTGTTCTTATTCTATCTGAGCATAATGGGGATTGAAAGCTCCACAAGGGAAGTTAAAGGTGAAGAAAAATGTGACAGTATTAAAAAGAAAAGCTACTTCTAATAAACTTGTTTTCTTTGCATGCAATTCATTCTCATTTTCTAATTTCATCAGGTCACATGAACTATTTCTCAGTCTTCCAAGATCTGTCATTATGAATGGAAACGTGCATTATCTCCTTTAATTCTACCTCTTTATTGTTGATCTCTCAGTAGGATGGAGACACATTACATGTGTACTATAATTTTCAAAAGTGAGAGGATGGAAGAGTTTAATAAGCAATAGAGACCATAATGAAACCACTTTGGCTGCTAAGGACTGGGTGAGCAAGGTCTGCTTAGAGATACATGAAAGTATTTGTTTCAGTGAGTGTGTGGTAATACAACTTAATTTGACATTATAGATTTACAGTTAAACACAGGCAATTTCTAAAGGAAGTATTAGTGCTATCTACCTTTCTTAACAATTATATTGTAGTTGTTTCTCTCACCCAACAAATATGTGAAATCTTCAAAATATTTCAACTACATATTTAATATATGTATCAATTAATATTGTTTTGTAACTGGGAGGCATATAAAATAATCTAAGTATAGTAGAGAAATACCTTAGTTGAAAAAAACGGATTTTCTATAAAATGGGATCTGTCTTTGACCTGCCCTAGAGGGCTTATTTACATATGATTCTCATGAACCTTATTATAACAGGAGCATCTCAACACTAAGCAGATGCCTTAGTCTGTTAGGACTGCTATGACAAACCATGATGGACTGAATGAGGAGGAGGGGGTAAAACTCAGTGGTAGGGCACATGCTTCTTAAGACTGAGATTTAAGCAGAGTTACAGGGAAGCCGTCACTGTGCCCTTGATACCAGGTTAATGACAGTTGATCATCAACTGACAATCCTTCTCTGTTTTATTCTGATCATCAGAGAATGTAAATAATGAGAAAATAACACATGCAAAAAAGTAAAAATATGTGCTTTTCCCAAGCCGGAAAGTGTGAGGTGTTTTTGCTGCTTTCAGGTGAAAGTAAATTATAGAGGCATCAGAGCAATTACGGGCTGAACTGTGTTTCTCAAAATTTTTATTTTGGAGCCTTAACCTCCCCACCCAGTACCTCAAAATGTGAATGTATTTGGAGATAGTGTCTCTAAAGAGGTAATTAGGTAAAATGATGGTGTTTGGAAGGGGAGCTTAATCCAGGCTGGCTGTTACCCTTACAAGAGGGGGAGATTAAGACAACAGGAGATCACCCACCACGGGGACCACTGTGTGAAGAGGCAGCATGAGAGTGGCCATCTGCAAGCAAGGAGAGAGGCCTTGGAGGAAATGAACCCTGCCAGCACTTGATCTTGGACTTCCAGCCTCCAGAATTGTGAGAAAATAAATTTCTGTTGTGTCAGCCCCCTAGTCTATGGGATTTGGTTATGGCAATCCTAGCAGACAAATGCAAGGGCTTCGGCCACTCCTCCTTCCACTCCATCACCAGGTGCACGAGGCAGTGTCTGTATAGGAAGGAGTCCAGATGCTTCTCCCACAAACTCTCCTAATGGCACCACAATAGCACTTTTTTAAATAAAACGGCCCGCCAGGCAGGTAGACCATACGTCTGTGCGGAGAGATGACTGGGAAGCCCACAAGTCTTTCCACTCTAGCTCATGAATCGATGGCATTTAAGTACACGCAGTGGCACATGGAAAGTCTTGCATTGGCTCTGTTGCCAGTGGCCATTCAACACAAAGGACTGACAAAGACAGGCCGGATTCTGAGACAATGATCACAGATACTGGTGATCTCCGTTCCACAGGGCAATTTGCTATAATGACTCCCCACAGATCTTGCTAGGACTCCGTCTCCCTTCACCACAGAAGTTCTAAATTTCTGGCCTTCAGATTCTTTTTTTTTTTTCTTTCTGATGCACCCACATGGCAAGAGTAAGTAATCTTGAAGAGGAAGCAACAGAATTTTAAGAAGAGTGTTTGTAGAGAGGAAAACATTATTGCTGTATTAAGGTTCACATTTCAAGCAGTGAAAAAAACAAATTTGTTTCTGATACCTAATCACAGCTGTGAAAGACAAATCCTCCAAGAACCTAGGGATTGTGGCCAATGACAGATGAACAAATTTCAATTGCTGTAGAAAACCCACAGGATAAAAAATGTCAGCACTCAGCAGTCTATGGTTTCTTCCAGTACAAGGATACAAGAATAGTGTTAAAGTAAGAAGGTATAATAAAGCCAAAAGCTGTCACATGAAAGGAATTCAGAAAGGCCTGAACCAGGTCTAATTGTCTCTTAAAAGGTCCCTAAGGGTGCATTTTCTCTCCTGAATAATGAATCCCTGAGATATGCACAGAACACCTCCCAACCAATTCTTCCGAATAGTCTAAAACGCCGTGGGTCATGTTGGCACGTTCTTGTTGTATAATCAGCCCCAAAGTCACAGGCCTCGGAGGATCTTTTGTGAAAACAGTGCTAATGATGTTAAACTTTACCTGAGCTCTGTGCTCCTGGACAACCATCAAGGTTAGGGAGTCCCCCACCCTTTTGTGTTTCAGGAAATGGCTACTGCAAAGAATCACCCTTCCCTATTGACATAGATAAGCCTTGTGAATGACGCCTAGTTTATCTATGACAAGACCAAGCACAGACACTCCAGATTCCTTTTTTTGTTTTTTTCTTCAGAATGATTAGCTGAACTATTTGTACCCGCTGACCAATCTGGGCAACATACTCGGTCACTTGACTTAAACACCAGTTAAGCCTCTACTTCCCCACAGGCCCTGAACTTCGACTGCCCTTTAAGATGAAGCAGGAGTTGGTTTGAAGAATAATCCCTCCAAAAAGACCCCGTTCTGGAATCTACTGACTTTGGAGGGAAAAAACATTACAAACTTCCATGCCTAACTGTCTGATTACGCCACCCACCCATCCCACTCCTCCATGTCTGGTCATTCTAGACCTGGTTTCTCCTCTTTATAAGAGCAAGTTCCTTTCTGCCTGACCATTGAGGTGCTTGCAGACCTGATCTTAATATTCTCCTTATTCTAAAAGTGCCTCTCCCCTTGTTGCAGTAGATTTCTCCTTCTAGCAATTCTCCTTTTGAATGAAATCTCTCCTTATCTAAGCTTGGGTTTGTTTTGTATTTGAAAGTGTAAGTCATCAGTGTCACTGTTATTAACACATAGTGCTGGTAAGCTGCCCTCAAAACTCCATGGACACCTGGCGACACAACAATACTCTTAGTAGCATTCATAGTGTTTCAGTGTATTCCATGCCATGTATGTGGACGGGTATTTTGTATAAAATTGTATAGTTGAGAAAATCAAATAACAAATACGAAATCTGACCTAACCTGACTTAAAAATAACTACGTGGATAGTTTTTTTTTTGAAAAGCAGATAGATCTGTTGAAATATAAATTGTTCAAAATAATTTTTAAAAGGTTGAGAAGCCATCAAATTTATGTAAAGAGCTGGTTTATGTTAGATTTTCAAGCCTCACAAAAGTTCCACAAATAAAAAATAAAAATAAAAGTAATAATTACATTCTCTTGTATTAGTAGATGTAAAATTCTAACTAAATTAAGCAATAAACTCAAAGAATAATCTGCCACAAATGACTGAGTTTTACTTAATGGACTGTTTAATATTAAATGAGTGTTAATATGTTAATGCACAGATAGATGAAAATTTAAATAATGTTACAAATTGTATGAAATATAACATGAGAACTCAGTATTCCAGTCAACATAAAATCTGACCATAGCTAAAAATAGAAATATGCTTAGAAAAAGACCACATTTTAAAGCATAATAAAATGTTCATCTTTTTATGATAGGAGGTTCTGTTTATTTTCTTAATTATTGCTCAATTTAAATTAGTTCTACAATATATATAAATTAAGAATATAATAATAATTTGTTCAGAAATAACACACGCTGCATGAACTAAGGAGTAAAATAATCCAATTTTCACTGCAGCCCTGGACTCGAAGTACATTTTGGCTGGTAAATCTTTGTTTGCCACTCAGACATACGGGTAGGATTAGATAAATTTGACCAGGGACTCAGGTCCCTTATTGCAAACTGCAAAATGTGAATAAACAGAGTGCCAGGACTCTGCTTGGGCAATTGTTGCTGCAGGGTAATTGGCAGCAAACATTGTTTTGCTTCTGTTGATCATTATTCCAGAGTAAGTAATTACACTTGATTGCATACAATGCTATTTTCATTAGTATTACTGATATTGCCTGAAACAGGGATGATCCAGTCTCACTGAGATTTCACAAAGTGAGATTTTGGGGACATAGCATTTCTTCTTGCCACCCTTCAGTCTAGTGATCTTTTTGATAAGACCTGCTAGGACAGCAGAATTCTCTATTTATTTCAGTAATTCCATATTTATTTTGTGATTTTTTTCAATTGTTCTTTTTTCCTTCTGCCTTTCAATTCAATTCATAGCACTTCACAGAGAAATAAGAATCAAAAAAGATAAGTCAAATATATCTACTAAAGCACAGATTTTAATCCTCTTTTATAATTAAAGTAAGTGAGCTAAAAAACAGTAAAGTATTTGATGCAATAAATAGCTTAATACTATTGTCTTTTCCTGAGAAAATAGTCACATAGACTTCATAGAGAGAATTTCTTAGATACTTTTTATAACAATTTCTTGTCCTAACTAACCTCTAGTTAAAATAAATAAATAACTAGTTACATTAAATATAAATAAATAAATATGGTATAAAGTAAATGAGGCATCTTTTGGGACTTAAATTAAATAAATTGTAATGTCTATGATCTTGCAAATTATGATTTTTTTTTCTATTGTGAAGATGCTATGGACTGAATTATGTTTCCCGTAAATTCACTTGTTGAATTCCTAACCCCAATGTGACAATATTTGGAGATAAGACTTTTAAGAGTTAATTAAGGTTAAATGAGGTCACAAGGGCAGGGTCTTATTCTGGTCGGACTGGTGGCCTTTTAAGAATTGGAAGAAAGCAACCATCTAAAAGGCAAGAAGAGTACTCTCACCAGAACCCAATCATGCTGGCACTTTGATTTCAGATTTCCAGTCTCCAAAACTGTGAGAAAACAAATTTCTTTAGTTTAAGCTACTTAATTACGTTTCATTTCATTATGGCAGCTAGAACAGACTAAGATGCATGATTTTAACCAAACATTTTAACTTTTTCAACTGAGGTACAAAGACATGTAAAATTGAGACCATTTCTAAAAAGATGTAGTTTAAATTCCAGTACAAATAGAATATACCAAATGACAAGCAATACCGAAGTTTCCAAGAAATATGTGATGCTATCAATAAATAGCTCCATTGAACCCTACTGGCTCATGCTTCTAGAATTTATTTGGGGGGCGAGTTACTAACCCATTTTCTCAAAATTATTTACTGGGGACTAAAAATGACAAGGGAAACTCACTGTTTGCAAAACATGGATAATATAAGCATGAGGAGTAGTGTGTGCTAAATTATACCCCAAAGTGCATGGTGATCTGTGAGAGTAGGACAAAGTCTGACCTGGGCAGTCGTTGGAGAGATTAAGCTGTTACGTTGCAGAGCATAGTTTGCAGATCCTCAATAAAAAATGGGAATTAAAATGTAATTTTCCAAGGGGGCTGTGTGTACTTATATGATTTTTTTTCTCACAATTTCAAAATATCAACAAAGTAAGTGTTGACTTTATGGTCCTTTTCAATATTGTAACGTTTTTTAAGGTTCAGACACAGAAATTTTATTTTCTTATTTTTGCATTTGTAAGATTTTCTTTTCTGGTGTTAAAATTCACTTTCAAACACATGATCAGGAAATAACAAGATGCCAGTTGTAGAAATTATGCAGTTTTTAAATTTTCTCGGTTGTTCCTTTATCCACTGAAAGTGTTAGGAAGTTAGATAAGTGGGGGCACCGGGCAGACAGGTGGAGGAGAGAGAGAATGTTCTGAAAGATGGCATTATGCCCGACTCCAGCATAAAGGGACTTTACTTCTTCTAAATGAGTGCCAGGAAGAAACTGGTTAAAACCTGACAGCCAAGACTGTGAGGGAGCAGAGAAGTCTTAACCAGACATGACCCAGTGTTCATTGTATTATAATTAACATTGTGGTTTAGGCACCCCCCCCCCCCATGGGTTTTTGTGTGTACATGCACAAAGAGGCCAAACATGACTAAGCATTCCAGAGACAAGAGCTGTCAATCAATCAAGAGACCACCTCTAAGCGAGGGTGTAAGACAAAGGGGAGACAAAGACCACTGCGTTTTCCTCCTTGGATCAGCACCCCATTCCTGGAGGTGTACTTTTCTAAATAAATAAATAAATAAATAAATCTTTAAAAATCTTTCATTACACAATGCACTGACTCCCAACTGCAAACTTGTCTTTTGGGTATGACAAGGACTGGAGTTTTTACCTTTTTGGGTAATAAAAGTAATTCCACAATCCAACATTTTTAGGCAAAACCTTTTTTACTTTTGTTGGTTTCTGCTTGTTTAGGCAACAACAACTTCATCTTTAGTATCAAGCCTTCACTTGGACTATGAAAGGAAGCGTGTACCACAGAGGATCCCAAACTCAGACGTCTGTCTTACAAACTTCACTGATAACCTTTCGCACATTGGCAGCTATCATTTGATCCAATGTTGCTATTTTGGTCTCTAGAAATTTCTCTCTTCAACTACCTTAATTTCATGTCCAGTTTTAAATAATTCAAGTATTTGGGGATGTCATGGCAAGTGGAATTTCGAATAAGCTTTGAAAATCTTTTTTCCAGTTTCTTTTTTAATGGATTAATCTCAGGTATTCTTTCTGGAATAGCCACTTTAAAGTCTGCATGAATTTCATCATCCAAAATCCTCTGAATCAGATTAGTTCCCTCTGCAGATGCAGCTATGTTTTCTTCTGCTCTTGTAATCTTTGATGCATCTCTGTAAATACAGCAGCTTTATTAATTTCTGAAGCAAAAGGGTATGGAAACCTAAGAACACTGGCAAATGACTTAACTTTTTATTTTTCTTTTTCCCATGTGCTAAATCCAGTGTCAAATCCAAATAAGCACCTTGCTTTGGATTAGTACAGTCCTGAATTTGAAATTTCTTAAGTGAATAGCTTTATTAACCTTGTATATCTCCTATGGGTATAAGTGCTTTAAACAGACATCTTCAGGATTGCTTTCCACATAGTGGTATGACTTCTACTTTTTTAATCTTATCTTTATTTTTTTTCTTTCTCATTTGATGCTTTTCCTTTGAAATCACTTTTATTTTTGGCTTTGTAGCAGCAGCAAAATGTCTGATGGGCATTTGAACATTTCCAGAATGAGAATAAAGAGATAACTGATAAACTGTCTTAGAAAGATTGTGTCTTTGATGAAGTATTAAGACTGTACCAAGGCATCTCAGGGGCACTATTTTGGATTATGTTGACCTATTATAACCTTTTTGTTTTCAAATTTGCCAAAGCAAAGATCTCCCTATTACAGATTCCAATTTTAACTTTCAGTATTTTTTATTATATGGAGATTGCTCTATGAAAAACTCCAGATTAAGACCAATCTATTTCTTCTCTCTGTATTGATGAAATAGATTGAAGATGCTACTGATTTGATGGATTTTGCATAACTTGATAATTCAAGTCATTTCTATCAGACTGGCACCACATTCCCCAATTCTCTAGCCATCTCTAGAAGCACATCTTTAAGGAAATTCTGAGGTTAAACTAAAGTATGGCTAATATTAGTTACTCTGCTGGTGTTCTCTCTATTAGCAACACTACGTAGACATTTAAACTCTACATGATAGAAAAAGAATTGGACTTCATTCTCACGTTGCCATGGAAATGGGTTTTCTTTTATCTTACTTGCTACACTTGCTACTGTAATTTTTTTGAACGTCATATTCTATGAGTCTCATATTGTACATTTTGATAAGCAAGGAATAGACTAGAGCTCTGACAAGAGGATAGTGAGAGAGGAGTACACTAAAGGGAGGTGTTTCATTTAATAGGATAGCATGTATTACTGGAAAGTAATTTGGTACCTAACGCGTTTGAAATTTATATATATGTATATATATTCAAATTTGTTGTCTTTGGAGAGGAGTGAAATTATACAACTATCTCTCAGGGGAGAAAAAATATGTATATGTATATACTATACTGTTCTTAAAATATGTATATGTATGTACTATAACCTCCTTATTGGTTTCATTTTAACTAACTCAACACTAAAATTAAAGTTTCTTTCTTTTTACCTAATTTTATTTGCTAAATGGCCCCATGAATCCCTAAGTTAATCATTTCTACTCTTCTAACTTATAATAAATTTATAATGATCTGCTCAGAGAAGGTCTTCCTCTTTGTTACCTCATATGAACAATTAGATTCTTCTTAGTTGCCCCAGATCAGTTTCACATCTTGCCCTTATATGTTAAACATCATCTTGCTTCCTATAAACAATTTTTTTTTTTACTCTCTCTTTTCTATACATTATAGAGCACTGTCACCATTTCAGAATTTAAGTTCAGTGTGTGTACTCACACTGATTCTGGTCGTAGTGATACATAATATCAGTGGAACTGCGCACTGTAATAGGAAGAAACCAACATGTAGGAATTCTGCTCAGTATCTCTAAGCAGCATTAACTGACTGAACAGCATGCCAGGGACACAAAAATCATTGAATTGCTAAAGTAAGACTTGGCAATTTGTCTTTTCCCCTTTAAAGCATTCTGGTAGTGGAGGATTAGAATAAGGAGGAAGCAAACACTGTAATAATTGGGTCAGCAAATAAACCTGCATTCCAGTCATTAATACCAAGCCACTGGTGACTGAGTATTCAGCACATGCTTAATTATTATTCTCAGTTGATAGGGTGGAGACATTCCTCACAATTGCCTCTTTATATGGTTTTCATGGAACTAACCTGTAAAACACATTTTCTTCTAGACAAAATAACCTCTTAAATCTACCTCTCTTTTCTTCCATTCTAGTCTCTAGTCTGTGTTTCATTAGGTCTGTTTCCAGTACTGTTTTAGTGGTTTTTGTGAGGCTTTTTGGCGTAAAAGACTTAAGAAAAAAAAATCAATTTATTCAGGAAGATTCTTTTACTTTTCTTGTTTCAGTTATAGCCCATATAATTTCATAGACAGGTTTTTAAAAACTTTTAATCCTAGGGTTATAATTCTCTTTTTAATTTTATAAATAAGGGAACCCTCAGTGACAAAGCAACTTTCCCGGAGTAGAAATGTACCACAAACAACAAAATAAATCACCCTTCATCGTTGGCTTTTACTCTTCTAAAGGAAATTTTCTCACAATTTATTGTTGACACGTCGCACTATGTATTTTTTGTTGTTGTTCAGGCTGTCCTGTGTACTGTAAGATGTTTAGCAGTACCCCTGGTCTCTATTCACTGGATGCTAGGAGCGCCTGCGTACACCCAGGGATGACAATCAGGAATGCTTTCAGACATTCCCCTTTGCCACTATTATTGTGTGTGCTAAAACCACATCTTTGCTGTGCCAAATTTATTAAGTTATCTTTTCTTCCCATTATACATACTTTTCTTTAGGGTGCTGATTTTCAAGGGTCAGTCCTGCTACTGTCTGAATGTTTGTCTTCCCCAAATTCACATGTTGAAATCCTAATGCCCAATGTCATAGCATTAGAAGTGAAACCTTTGGAAAATAATTAGGTCATAAGGGCTCTGTTCTCATAAATGAGATTAATACAAAAGGCTTGAGAGAGCTCCCTAGACACTTTTGCCATGTGAAAATACAAGAAATTTGCAACCTGGACAGGGGCCCTCACTGGACCATGCTGGCACCCTAGTCTTGGATTTCCAGCCTTTAGAACTGGGAGAAATAAGTTACTTTAACATGCTTATAGGCATTCGAGGCTGCAGCATTTTGTTATAGCTTGTTAAACTTTAAAAGGTTTTCCCTGAAGCATTAGGTCTGGTCTCTATTGCTCATTAACTTCTTAGCCAACATTATATGGGTCATGGTAGATTTGCATACGTTATATACGTCACAAATTGGTTAAATCCAAATTTACTATTCATGGGGGGAGGGTATAGCTCAGCGGTAGAGTGCATGTCTAACATGCGTAAGGTCCCAGGTTCAATCCTTAGTACCTCCATTATAAACAAACAAATAAACAAACAAACCTAATTACCCTATCAAAAAAAAAAACTAAATTACTATTCATTTTAAGATTTGCAAATGTTGCTTGATTCTTGTAAAACAAAATGATAATATTTGCAATCAAAGAGCTTATGGAGGAAAGACATCATCTGCTTGTAGGATCTACATTGGTCTTTGTTTCATTCCTATTCATGTATGGATGTAGTATACAAACAGACATACAGGCACAGAGCTGCTTCTGTGCATAATCATCTTCTGCTCTACAGCAGCTAGAACAATAACATGACTGTACTAAAAACACTTACATTTGTTTTATTGTTTCTTTTACTTATAAATCAGGTAGGAAGGGACAAAATGTTTTGTCAGTTCAATTTCTATATAACTAGCTTTCTGATTGTCCCAAATGGATTGAATAATTATTGATTCACAGAAACAGATGCTATGATTGAAATGCATTGATGTAACATAATGATGTAATGATGTTAATTTCACACACAGGTAGTGGGAAAACCATTTTTTAAAAATTTTATATAAAGTAATTTATCTATAGAGATTAAGGATTTTTTTCCATGTAGTTAGTTGGAAATTTTCATATGTCTGTAAAGCCAAATTATATTTAGAAATAAAAATGCATATGCAAGAAATTGGCTGAGTTTACATGGGAAGAAATTCACTAAAGCACGAACTATACCACAGAAGTATTGATGCTAGAGGAACAAAGGAGAAGAGAGAAAATGTGTTCATAAAATCCATTGTAGAATTTCCTTTCTAATTTGAGAAACTAACACACAAATATAAAACATAACACCTTAGAGTTTACTATAAGTAATGTTATGGCCTGAGTGCTTAACAGTTAAAAATTTCCAGTGATGGCAAGAGGAAGATAGGAATGATCAATAGCAACCATGGTTTATCTCTGGAGTTCCATAAAATCTCCAGATGTGCAACACAGGTATAAATATGACCACACTCATCTTTGCAAGTTTACTCAATAACATGAAACTGTATCTGTTTGCCTCTATATCTCAGTATTTACATAACTTATAGTACCACAGAACAGTTCATTTTGGTAAGGTTACTGTTTTCTTATGGAAATAAATCCTAGCATTTTGATTTTGACCTTCATGTTAAAAATTAAGCAATACAGATGCAATAGTTTTCAGTGTTTTCCCTTCTTTATAAGCTATGATCTTCATCTATATGTTTGGGATAGTGAAAATGAAATTTTCATGAATGTTGTACGTCTTCTTCTTTTCTTTGCAACCACACTTGAAAAAGGGAAGCTTTTTTGTAAGAACATCCTTGAGGCAAACATTTGAATCTCTAAAGAAATTGCAGGGGGGAAGTTATAGCTCAGTGATAGAACATGTGCTTAGTATGCACAAGGTTCTGGGTTCAATCCCCAGCACCTCCATTAAAATAAATAAATTAAATAAAAACCTAATTACCACTGCTCCAAAAAAGACTAGTTAAAATTAATTAATTAAAATAAAAAATAAATTACATACCCAGTAAAAGTAGTCTACACACATTGTTAATAGCTATAAAACAGGATTTGGAATAGAACTTCTTTCTTTTTTTAGTCTTCCAGAATTGTGGCTAAATCCTAAAGCAGAGGAGAAAGGAGACTCTAATAACAAATTATTAATGTTTTATACAAAATCAATATAAAAAGCTGTGTAGTATAGACTAACAATGAATATTTAAAATGCTCTTTTAAAAATACTAAGTTTAAAATACCAATATAATATGATATATTTAGAAATAAATCTACCATTGTTTAAAATCTTTAAAGTGAAAATTATAAAACTTTAAAGAAATGTGTAATACATATTTCCAATAATAATCATACCACAAATTTAATTTCCATTGTAAGAATTACAATGCACTGAGATGAAAAAACCTGGGGAAAAAAAGCAAAACATATGAAGAAGAATTTTATTGGCAAGGAACCATATTTTTGTTTAGGAGCATCCAAAATAAAACCACAAAGAGATATAATTTTGCCATCTTCAGGTTGACAAATGATAGCAAGAGACAGAGAGAGAGACTGGAAAGAAGAAAAGGAGAAAAAGAGGGAGAAAGAGGGAAAAATGGTCATCAACCAGTGTTTGTAAGTGGACAGAGCTCTTATTTGTCACAGCAACTTTTAGAACTGTTTGATACTACCTATTAAAGTAAAAATGACTATACACTACTACCCAGAAAATTTTTTGCTAAGTGTATGTCTTAGAGAAACTCTTGCTCACTTACACAATAATGTGTTTTCATTTGTTGAAAATTATTTGAATTTCCACCTTATGCAAGGCACTGATGGAGACATTCATGAAGCCTACATTCCAGTGGGAGGGGATAAGTATTAAACCAAATAAGTAATTTCTTTCTGATGTTGATTAAAAAAAAATAAAATAAAGCAGGCAAGAGTAATGAATAGTAGAGACTGATATGGGAAATTTTCTCTAAAAATGGCAATTGGAGACAAGATCTGAATGAGATACAGGAGACAGCTGTGCACATCTGGGAATGAGGATTCCAAGCGGAGGATACAGCATGTACAAAGATGCCCAAACATGATTGCCTAGAGAGTTTGAGAAGAAGAGCATTTCAGAAATGTTTATAGTGGCTAATGTTCTTAAAGAAAAAATTGACACAACTTTATATTAACAATAGAATGGATAAATTATGCTACACTTATATAAAAGAATGTTAGATGGCAGTCAAGATAAATTAATAAACCTGATAATTATTAACTATCTGTTAATAAGTCTGATTCCATTTTTGATATTTGACTGCTGACATCTCCTCCCTCTTCCTTCCTGCTCAAATCTGTGAAAATTAATAAGAAAGCTCAGGGGCTCCCTTCTTTGGCACCAGTGGGAAGTTCAAATTTATAATACTGCAATTTATAATGGAAATATATATTTGGTCTTCTGGCACAGAGGTCCTAAAATCCTTGGAATCTCCTGTGCTGAGCGCAATGAAAATGTCTTTTGTCATTTTAATAAAGTGACTTTTGGACCATACCTAAGGATTTGGGTTGACTACCAGGAGAACTAGCCCTGTGATTAGAAAGTGGGAACTTTCAGTCCCACCCCACTAACCTCTGGGGACAGGAGAGGGGCTGGAGGTTGAACAGACTGCCAGTGGCCAATGATTCAATCAATCATACTTAATGTAATGAAATCTCCATAAAAACAGAGAAGAATGGGGTTCAAAGAGCTTCCCGGTTAGGGAAACAGAATGCTTCCTCGTGCCAGGCCCCAAATGCCATGAAGACAGAAGCTCCTCTGTTCACGACCTCCCACCATATAACCCTTCATCTGGCTGTTGATTTGTATCTTTTCATAAACTTTGTAATAAACCAGTAATCTAGTGAGTAAACCTGTTTCTTGAATTCCAACAAAACTCTAGCAAATTAATCAATCCCAGGGAGGGGTTTGTAGGAAGCTGTGACTTACAGCTCATTGGTCAGAAGCAGGTCACAATCTAAACTGGAGACTGGCTCTGAAGTGGGGGGCAGTCTTGTTGGACTGAGCCCTCAACATGTGGAATCAGATGCTATCTCTGGGTACAGGGTCCCCCTGGGTGGCAACACCCATAAGGAAAGGGCAGTCACTAAGTTTTACTCTCCTAAAAGCAGGTGGTTTGCTAAGACTCTAAAAACTGCTTTGCTGCTATTGTTACCTATTCCTCTTTTATCAGAAGAAGATCATGATCTTTGGGGTCACAATAAAAAATTCCAAGGTACCATCCTGGCACAATCAAGGTATGAATTCAAACATGACTTAAGACTAAGTCCCTAAACTCAATAAAGCTACCATTGTTGTGAGGGAAGTTCCTAACCCTTATGATACTTTCTTGAGAATCTCTGGAGGAAAAAACATATAAATATAAATGGCGTGAAGAGGACTCAACTAAATCCCCTGCATTACATTCAGTAACTGTTAAAGAAAACAAAAACAAAAACAAAAACAAAAAACAACTGAACAGAGTGGGAGGAAACAAAAAACTGAATCATATGTCTGCAGTTTTCTGATTTAAATTAGATACTCAACACTTACTAAAAGAATTTATATAAGAAGAAATATAAAATGGCACTGATGGTTTTTGTGCTTCTACAAAATAGGTTATAAATTAATTTTAATATGTGTTAAAATGTACCAATTGACAAACTTTCATGGACTTAATTAACACTGGGGCTTAAATTATAGTTTAGTCTGTGAGTCCTAATAATTTTAAACAAAATATCCTCTTTAATCTAAGGAAAGTTACCAAAGATAAAATAGAGGAAAGCAGGTACACTTCGCCTTAACCATCAGAACTCATGTCTTTCCCAATTCCCCATGGTCATAGCACCTATTGCCTTAAAATGTCTTGGCATGGATGGATATACTTTGACTCAACAAGCAAAATATTAAAGTAAACAGTCATGAATAGTAACTAATAATAATAAATTAAATTAAATTTGAATTAGGATTTTAGCCCTTAAAATCCCCTTGACAAAATACATCTCAATATAACTTAAAACAAGACCTTTAAAGATTGAAACTGATTATATAAGGCCTGTTTAGATAAGTGGTGATTATCCCCACTGCTTCTCTACTTAACAGCTCAATATGGCCTGTTCTTAAACCTGGAAAGAATGACTGGTGCTTCACGGTAGATTGGCTCCCATACTCAATATCATTGAAATTACTGACTCCATTCAGTCAGAAACTGGTAGATCCTTTGTCATAGATTTGGTGATATTCTTCTCAGGGACTATTTCACCAGCATTTCAACCCCAGTGTGCCTTCACCTTCAAAAAGACATGGTATGTCTTTACCTAGCAACCCGTGGGGTACAATAGCCTTGCCATCACACACAATTCTTGCAGCCAAGATCTCAACCACATCCAGCTTTCTCCAGGAACACAGATACATCATCACAGCAATTCCATCTTTCTGTTAGTTGACTCATTTGACATACAGAGTCAGGACATCCAAATATCCACAGAGAATGTCTAAGAAGGAATGGGCCACTGCCACACGTAAAGTACTAGTTCCCACCATCTCAGTACATTTCTGAGAATCACCTGGTCAGTGGAGATGTTTCATCCCTGACATTGATAAGAAAGAGCAGCTAAACCAGCACCCATAATATTAAAATGGACTCAATATCTTTTAGGGCTTTTTGGGTTCTGAAAAAAAACATGTTTCTAATTTTAAATTTTATCAAAGCCTAGAAATGCTTTTATTCATAATTTGACCCTCTTTGAATGTCCCTCCTTCCAACCAAAAAACTCTAGAGTCTGTCTAAATTACATTGTAGCAGATACTCCAAATATTTCCCCCCAGAGACCCCTTCATTCTACAGAATAGAGGAAATTCCTTTCATGCCTCCTAGACTCCTAGGACCAACTGATGGTCATAAAACTTCCATAGGCTTCCCAATGTAAGAAACTCTTCTTTGTTGCATGTTACCTGACATTAGGGCAAAAATTGCTGGATATATACATGGATCTTATTGAAAGAGAAGCTTTCACAGGCATTAAACATGGAACCTTCTATACCCAACTGCCCATTACGAGTTAGGCTGTGGAAGAAGCACTCCAGAAGCTTGACATGGCCTCTTGCTAAATGAAAACAGTGTTAATAGAATAGAATGAATCCTGGGCCCTCTAGCATATTCCTTACTCAAGGGGGTGGCTTGGCTATCCTTAGTACCTTTCAGATGCCATGATGTGGATGCAGTCATTCCTCTAACAAATCTTTTGATTACGTGAGAGTCCATTGGGATTAACTGACTGAACATCAAAGAGAATTCATATAATATATGAATGGCAGCCCCGTCATTACATGTGCTAGAGCCCTCAGGGGAGTCAGCACCATCCTCTCCTTAACCATGTATCTCGGATCAAGACCAAGACACCTGGGTCAGTACAATAATGGATGGCTTGGGCAGCAACAGCCCCATCTGCACATTTTGACAGACAGTAGGACCATTTTCAATGGTATGACCATCTGATCTGGCCAATAGCCAAAACAACAATTCCTTATCCAGGGCTGCCCCATCTGGGAATAAAGATCACTGAAAATCTCTTACTTCATAGATACCCAAAATATAAAGCACAATCATACATGTCTTTGCATGCACTAAAGTCACAATACACAGCTTCATCAAGACACTGCTTATCCCCTTTAGAGTTCAAGATATCATTGACAGTTACCAGGGCACACATTTCACATCTCAAAATACTCAATGCTGAGCTCTCAAACAGCCATTCACTGCGACTTTGACATCCCTAAGTGGCCTCAGGTTACCAGACTGATAATGTGCCAGCCGTATAGCTTATTTAAATAAAATTCAATCAAATAGAACATGGGGAACATGGCATAGCTCATCAATCTCCAGGACTGAATAAAAGTCTGGCTCCCTTTTTGATGTTTGACTGCTAAGAACTTCTAAGCCCTCCCTTTTCTTCTTTTCATCTTCCCTCACATGTGGTCAACCCCAAGATAAAGCCCAAGTGCTTCCTCTTTTTGCACTAGTAGGAACATTAACCCTCACCCTGGCCTCACCCCAACCATAATAATAACCAGAACCATTCTCTGCTCTTTTTGTTCTCAAGTCATTTTCAGACTTGCATGGAAACCTGCCTGGCTCTCTTTAGAAAGTCTCAGTATGAGTAATAAAACTTTCAGTACTGTCTTGTTGTGTGTGTGTTTGTATGTATGTACAAGTGTGTGTAGTGTACATATAATATTTGTGTATAATATAAATATAACATATATTTCCACATACATGAAAATATGTATATATATGGAAAATTACAGATAAATGCAATTAAAGTTAGCATAAATTCACAAGAGTGGCTATATAGGCAGTGAGGGTGGTAGATGAACATAAAATATATAGAAAATAGATATAGGATATATAGAAAATTTTTAAAAGATTGGAAATGTTGTATTTTCTAAGCTGGTTGGTAGGCACATTGAAAACCATTTTTCCTTCAAACACTTAACTTGAATGTTTGCATTCAATTGTAGAATGCAAAGAGGATAATATCAATATTCTAGTCATAGGAAAAATGAAAATGAAAACTTGAATTTGAAGGGAAGACAAATTTCAGGCATTTGAAAGGAAATTTGAAAGATTTAAAAATTTTTTAGTTGTACATGAACAATAAGAGTTTCCACAGCAATACAGACGAGATACTATCTAACGAATAGCCCTCATCACTGGAATTTGAATTGTTCCTTATCTATTTATCATATGGCAATATTAACTTCAACAACAAAAACTTTAAAAATTAAGGCAAACTAAAATATTTTCAAGTGACTTAGGAAAAATTTAACTTAACACTAACGGCCTGCATTTTCATTGTGCTTAATACAGATTATAATTTTTATATACTATTAAATTATGACTGAATGTCACTGACATATGATGAGTTTAATATCTTCAAGAGTTAGATTTAAAGTCAGAGTTCAGAGGTAAAATCTTGCTGTGTTAAATAATTTCTATGGCCCTCTGTTTCCCCATCCATAAAACAAGGATAATAAAAACCTTTGCAAGAGGTTTGCTGTAAGGAATAAAAGATAATAAAAGTGAAAATGACTTTCACAATGTCTGACTTACATAAGGGATTCAATACATTTTTGACATGATTTAGGAATGCTCTTAAAATAAGAAAATATTTTAAATATTTTATATGTGTGCTTCACTGCTCCCTAATGAAACAGTGTAGAACTGGCTCTTGCCCCTTGAACACTGACATAAATTTAGACTATTTATTAAGTGCCTGCAAGTTTAGGGACAATGAGAAGGGTCAGCATGATGAGTTTCGTAAGACAGGAATCAGGGAACACTCAGGGACCAATAACATCAAAATTCCAGCATTCATGTATTTCTCAGGAACACAAATTTGTTGCTGGGGGTGGAAAGAGTGACAAAGGACTGGCTGCCAGTTCTGATAAAATTGTTAATTTGAATTACCAGACTATTGCTATTTAAGACTGAACTTCTGTCGAACTTCCTGATATTCTGAATTTATCCCATGTCATCTCTGCTTCATGTTTGAACCCAAAAATTTGTGTGTGTCTTTTCACATCTATATGTGACTTCTGCTTGATTTCTGTGAAGATCCAAAACAGAAGAGAATGGAAATTACAAGTCTAGCTAGGGCAGAGGTCATGCCCAGTGGAGACAGTAATGGAGCTACTCAGGAAGGAAGTTCAGGTGACCAAACAGAAGGAGGTCTATGGGATCAAGTTACAGTGAGAAACAGCAGTGGTACTGAGCACTCCATCCAGAGGCCAGTGCTGCTATACGGTGGATGATCCTGTTAATTGTAGCCTGATCTGGATACATTTAAAATTAAACCCCTAGTGGATGAGTATAGCTCAATGGTAGAGCACATTCTTAGCATGCATGAGGTCCTGCGTTCAATTCCCAGTACTTCCACTAAATAAGTAAATTAGTAATAAAAATAAACTCCAATAACTTTTGAGGCCCACTGGGAAGTATTCAATTGAATAACACCCTGCAGAGATGCTACCTGATGTTGATCTTTTATTTGTTATCCTCAGCCCCATCCTGGCATAGGAAATTTGGGTGTTGCTGGAGACAGAAGGGACTTTGTAGCTTTCAATTGTAATTTAGCCTTTATTCTCTAAGCCTGAACTTAAAATTTTGAAAAAATAATTTCTACCTCTGTACTTTAGCCACAATTACCAAATGGGTTTTTTCAAAAGTATCTTAAAAATACTGTAAGGAAGGTGTTGGAGAAGGTCATCAGGGAGGATGTGACCGTGACTTCTGATTGAACTGTGAGCTTGACCTGGGCAATCAGAGACTCCTCAACCCCTCCCCAGTCCTTGTGATGTATGTTTGCCCATCTTCCTGTAGCTGGAGCTGTTCCCGGGATGTAGCCTTGAGAGAATAAGGTGTTATTGAGACCATCTGTGCTGTGTAGTAACTGATCCTTATTAAAGTCTATATAAACTTCTAAGATTCCCGTGGGTGGATGCAGAGATCTACAAGCCTCGTGTGTGAATTCTCTTGCTTATTCTTTTATTTTAATTGAAGCATAGTTGATTTACGGTGCTGTAAATTGGTGTACAGCATAGTGGTTTAGAATATATATATATATTAAAATAATTAACAGTTTAATCTACAAAACAGAAAATTATGGGTATTATGGAAACTCCTTTATTCATTCTCTTTCTCTCTCCCCCTCTTTCTCTTTCTCTCTCCATCCATCCATTAGTCCATCTATCCATCTCTATACTTCTCTATTTAGCCTGCCATTTATTTGGATAATGCTAAACATATAGCTGCTTTTCAGTTCTATTATTAAAAAGAAATAGGATGAAACTCTACTCATTTAGAATAATAGATAAAAATTAACTATAGGTAAAAAGGACACGTAAATGCTTTAAGTCTGAAAGAACAAATAAGTCGCTTTCCTTTTGAAAGTGGCTAACACATCATTCTAAGAAACTTTCTCTGAGAATTTGTTGTGATAGGTACAAATTCTTTCAGGGTAGTTCTCAGTGTTTTGAAAGAGATTAAGAATAAACTGGGTACAAAGGGAAATGCAGTGTAATGCATCTAAAAAATGTATTATTAGATATATATTTCAGTCACTTCTTTTTGTGTACAAAATGAGTATTTGTTTTCCTAAAAGGACATCATATTATTAAATCCTGGAACTGTCCTCTAGAAAATTGACCTCTGAAATATCTTATTATTAATTTTTAACTAAATAGATAATTTAAATGTTTGACATATTACTATACATAGCAATATATATGTTACTTTATAGATTTATATATATTATATATACTTTATATATGATAAATAATATATAAATATAATTATATTTTCTAAAAAACATTCTTTTCTACTATATTATATATTATTACTAATATACATTACTACATTTTTTAGTATTACTAATGCTATTGATTTATTTTTTCCAGTGAAGTTGAACACTGCAATCTATGCACACATACTAGAATTGATTTACATGTCTGTAACTGATAATAGAAAGGAGTATTGGTGGTCATTTCAGTTCTTGACGTACCAAAATATGTAATTTATTACATACAAAATTTTTATCTCTTTGGATCAAAATGTAATTTATCAGACATATCTTGAAGCATTTAAATTGTTTTTTCAAAAGCATCAAATTTAACAGAAAATCCAGGTTTCAGATGATGTCACTGGACAATTCAAAATTAAGGCTTTAGTAACTGATGAGTAACTAGGACAATTTGAGCCCATGAGCATAGCTGATGCCAGCAAATATCTTCACTCTGCTCAAAACTAGTGAACTGGCTCAGGCCACAGGAAAAAGAATATTTCAAGAAATAAGAAGGAATTGTCATGCTAAAATGACCCCAATGTTGCCAGTTGTAACTAAATGAAATCTATCACCCTCATTGGTGACAAACAGCTGGCAGGCATGCTCACTCTTAGCATTCTCTCACTTAGCATATTATTTATGAATCTATTTAGTTCTGAAAATGCTTAAGTATGATGAACAGAATAGAGAGATGATTATTTCTCCATGCCATACGTGCACAAAGGAAGCATGCATGCACATTTTAAATAATAATTGGCTGAAAGGCCTTGACTGCAATGCTTTGGCAAATACGTTTCTGCTCTCTTCATATTGTAATTAAATATGCAAAGCTTGGTTCTTTTGGCCTGTTTTTTTATGATTTGCTATTTCATGGAAGTTTCAAAATAGTCTGCAAACAGAAAAGACCTATTCTGTCCTTTATAAAACAATGCAGAGAAATGTTTATATTTCCAAGCCTGAAAAAAATTACTTGAAATTAATGACATTTATTCTAAGGGAAGTCAATAGATCACAAGTCATAGAAGTTAATTTAATTAATTCTGGGAGTTTATTGTTACCGAGACTGCTGATGTTCCTCAACTCCCTCCCCTCAGTCAATGTTTTTTGTTTTTTTGTTTTTCCATAGATTATATGGTTACTTTTAAATCAAAATTTCTTAGGTTATCTGAACTTTGCCTGACAATCATGCAAGATGCTATCTTTGTTTCAAAGGATCGAAGCTTATGACAATGTAACACACTTTTATTCACACATATTTGCTTTAATAATGTCAAAAGACATAATATACTACTCAGCGTGTGAGACTTTATAAGAATCATATCCATTCCTGAGGGACTTATTTGGACTTGGAGTACCCACCTCCCACTGAGTTAATTTTGACCCAATTTTTCCTTTACACAACGTAGATTTGATGGTTAAATGATTTCCCTGCTGAAAAAACAGCAGCTTAACTAGTTGTTAAATTTGAATAAATGGAATAATACATTTAAAAGAGGTTGGGAGCTATAAAACACTCTAAAATGTCAATTATTACTATTATTTTTGTTATACTTTTACATTTCAGAAAGCAGTCAGCCTAGTTGAGCTCAGTGTAAATTGTTATTATTTTTGTTACACCTTCACCTTTTAGAAAACAGTCAGATCAGTTGACCTCAGTACCAATTAGTGTGATACTTCATTTAATTTCCTACTGGTCCTATTATGAAATTTAAAACATAATTCACTGACGTCTACATAGAGAGGAAGAATGCAGGGGGCCAGAATGAGGGAGAGGAGGGGATGCTTCTAGAGAGAAAGAGTAGAGATATGTGCTCATAAATCCACAGTTACCAAAAAAAAAATCCCACCAACAACTTACAACATCCTCTTTTGTCACTTTCAAGTAATAACATGAAGGCAGGAAGTTACTCCGCTGTTTCCTTAATAGAGAATAAAATGTTAACTTCATATATTCATGAGGGAGCAGTCTTATTTAAATTTTATTTCAAGCTACAGAACAAATTATGACCACATAAATGCAATAATAATATTGATGAGTAAAGAATGTCAGCTAATGTTTATCAATTATGCAACACTTTGCTTAGACTTCACTTGCATCAACTCAGCGATCTAACATCAAAAATTTAAAATCATGTCATAAGAGATATTACTGAAGCTTAGACAAATTAAGAACTTGCCTAAGGTCATTCAAGTTGCATGTGGCTTTGAAGAATTCTGCGAGCTCCTGACTCCAGGAACACAATAACTAGCATGCACTGAAACTTTGCCACAATTACCAATACTGAAATCTAATAGTGAGGCTCAAACTCACATTTGCCCTTTGAAATGTTGACTACTCTGTGAGAGTTTCAATACTGGATTACATATGGCTTTAGAACTCACTGAAGATCTTTAGATACTGCTAGTGTAGAAAAGCCGTACAGCGTTCTAGATTTAGTTGAAAAGTGCATATCATGAATACAGAATCAAAATGATCATCTTCCCTGTGGAAGTAAATAAGTCTTTGTGTCTGGGGCATTTTTATCACATTAGAGAGTACTTCATCAGTAATACATGGGCTTTTTTTAAAGGAAGTAGAAAACTTGTAAATTTCAAAGGGGTAAGCAGAAAATAAATGACTAGTGAAACTGAGAACTACTCAGTCAACACTATCCAAGTTAGAAGTCTGCAAACGGTTTCCAAAATTAAGTAAACTGCAGAGAATAAATGGTACTAGAACCTGTTCACATTGATTTCTTTTTTTTCCCTTTCCTTTTTTTTTTTTTTCTTTTTTATTCTCCTCAGTGATTGTGCTGGTTTCTAAGCATCGAAAAAGGAAGGGCATCAGGCTGAATCCTGATGTGACCCTGACTCCGTGGATGGAGCATCTGTTGTTTCTATGAGCTTGTTTGTTTGAGTGACTAACTGATTATGCTACTCAGGGTTAAGGAGAGACAGCACCGTCACGCTGGCTGACAGCAACCATGGGTCTGTAGCTAGAGTTGCTCACGTTGAGTGGAATTCTTGGTCTTAGGCTAAAATAGGCACGGTGTTTCTTACAGATTATTTTGATTTTTGAATAAATTTATATTCATGCTGTCTATTAAAATGATCACAGGATATGCTGCTTTGTTGTTCATTGCAAACATATGTAAAGCAATTCATTATTAAAACTCTAGTAAAGTAGATTGCTTATTTTTTCTTTAAAAAATTATTTTTAACAACTTTATTGAGGTATAGCTGATATATAAAATCTGCACATATTTAGTGTATACAATTTGATGATAAAACTATTACTACAATCAAAGTGATAGATATAGTCAATACCTCTAAAAGTTACCTTATGATTCTTTGATTGTATTTATTTATGTATTTATTTATTTTGTGATGATAAGAACACAACATGAGATCCATCCTCTGAACAAATTTTTAAGTGCACAATTCAGTATTGTTAACTCTAGGCACTATGCTGTTTAGCAGATCTCTAGAACTTACTCATCTTGTGTTACAGAAGTTTTATACCCTTTGAACCACAACTCCTCATATCCCGCGTTCCTCCAGGCCTTGGCAACCACCATTCGACCTTCTACTTTCAGGAGTTTGGCTATTATAGATTCCTTTCTCTAAGTGGAAGTAGCAGTGCGTGTTCATCGGTGACTGACTTATTTCACTTACCGTAATGTCCAGATTCATCCATGTTGTCACATATCGCAGGATTTCCTTCTTTTTTTTAAAGATTGAATAATATTCCGTTATATGTATAAACCACCTCTTCCTTATCCACTAAGCTGTTGATGGACATTTGTATTGTCTCCAGGTCTTGGCTATTGTAGATAATGCTGCAGTGAACACAGGAGTGCAGATGTTTCTTTGAGACCCTGATTTTAATTCTTTTAGATAAATATCCTGAAATTGGTAGATTGCTTTTTAATTTTTAATCACTACAACACTATCTTTAGAAAACTTGATAGGACATGCAATACTTATAAGGAAATCAGTTTGACAAACTTCAGAAGAATCTGAATAGTTAGGTTTAGCCCCAAAGCTGGTCTTTCTCTGTTTGTTTTTAATCTACAAGGCATCCGACTTCATAGTTTGTTGCATAGGTTTCTGTTGGTTATGTATTCACTTTAGTGATTGATGAATTTGTGAAATAGCTAATTAAATTTTAAAAACTGTTGCATTTGTATCTTCGAACATTTGGCTAATTATCTTCTTGGTCTGATCACTGAGAAAAAGCAAATTCTAAATAAAACACATAAATATATATGCATATATTATATTATAAATATGTATTATATTATATAAATATATAAATATACATTATAAACATAATATAAATAGAAATATATATAAATATAAATATAAATAGTATGTTTTATATATAATAAAGCATTCATATTATATACAGCATACTTATTTATATTATATGTTATATAAATATATACACACAAATCACATACAATTAATTATATATTATTTAAGTGATCTATCTTTGTGCTGCTCATTGAATTAATAAAATGGATTATTTCACTGAATTAATACAAATTTAAAGGAAGAGTGGAAAATTAACAATGTAATCTTTTAAACTGGATCTTTCTCTTGGATTTGTTTTTAATTGGTAGCTATTTCTCACAACTGTCCGTATTAAGATCACTTCCAACTCAAATGATTGAACTGAAAAAGCAAGACTTAATCACAGAGGAGCAAGTAATGTATCTCCTCTGTACATTCCTGTATCCTTGGTTCACAGATAGTGCCTATTACACAAGAGGTGCTCAATGCATATTTGTTGAGTGATTTGAATGAATTCAGTTTCTTGTATGCTTTAGATTCTTATCAAAAGCACTGTTGGTTTTTTAGCTGAGGTGAAATAGTTGAATCCTCAGGTAGATATTACTTAGAAATAAGTAGGAAGTGTAAATGCGCCGCATGAAAAAGAGTAACTGTACTGAAAATAAAGTTATTTTGCATCAGGACACTTCTATGAGCTTTTGAAAGCATTTGCAAGGCTGTGATTTTGGTGAAAATATATATAAAGAGGTTACAAAAATGAAGTTAAGTTGGACAGAATTTTGAAAGCATTTCAAAAATCAGTTTGCAATGGACTGAAGTCAGAATACATAGATAGCTAGCATCTGTTAGAATGAGTTGAAGGTTCCAATTTTTACTTTCCAAGTTTGAACGAGTCATTCCATAGTGCTGGCACCCCATTTCAAAGAAAGTGTTACATCAATTAACTTCAAGCAATCTGTGCAATTTTTATTAATCTTTCCAACAAGTCTACATAAATCCTATTGCTAACAAGGTCAAAGCGTGCTTCAAACTGAAAGCAAGACCACTGTCTTCAAACACAGGAGAGCATGAACAGATTTTCTACTCTCCATATTCACTACTATTTCATGATAGAATAATGTCTTGAAAACCTCTGTTACAGTGGGTGGGGGGTTTATCTCAGTGGTGGAGTGTGTGCTTGGTGTGCACGAGGTTCTGGGTTCAACTCCCAGTGCCTCTGTTAGGGGAAAAAAATAAAATAAAATGATCTTAAAAATAATTAAAGTCTATGACTCATTTAAAAAACAAGCACAAAAGTCTCAATGGGAATCCTGGTTTACAGCTCAGATTTAGCAAGAAAGCAACCTGTCAGCAGACAGGAGGGATGTCTTGGGAAAACTAGATGTTGCCTGAACAACATCAGATCTGCTTGTAAGTTGATTCATCCTTTCTCTCCCTCCATTCACTTTCTTCCTCTACTGGGTTTCATATTGGTTCAAACATCAAGAGACATTCTGTATCATCTAGGCCTACACTAGACTATTCTTGAAATTAAAGTTAAATTAAATTTGCATATCTGGCTTTTAGAGTTTCTCTTTCAAAGTCCTTTGCCTATTTCATAAGGAATTTTGATCCCCAAGTGAAATTATTTTTCATATCTGTTAAATAATTTACTCTTTAACTGTTTTGGAAATGAAAGTAATGACGTAAACCCAGGCTTAATTTCATTCTTACTGTGCTGACTGCTACCAATAATCAAATGAACTGATTACTTAACCTTCTAGAACGGTCTCTAAATTTGCCATTAATGGAGAATCTTTCATAAACTAGTAAATCAGAAAGTTCTTATCATAAAGAGATTGTGGAAAATGAAAATTGCCCTTAGTATTTGACTTTTGAATTACTTAGGAAGACTGATCATTAACATAAATTAACTTATTTTAAGTGACTAATTGGGAATAGACTCATCCCTTCATATACCCTGGGGACTAGTTCCAGGCCCTCCTCAGATACCAAAATTTTTGCGTGCTTGAGTCCCATAGTTGGCTCTCTCAATCCACAGTTCGGCATCTGCAGATTCAACCAACTCCAGATCGGACCGTGTAGAACTGTAGAATTTATTGAAAAAACCCATGTGCAAGTGGATCCGCGAAGTTCAAATTTGTGTCGTTCAAGGATCAACTCTACTTAAACAGACATTAAATATTTGATCATATTTACTATGTGATTTCAAAAAAAAAAAAAAATGCTCCTGAATTGATTCCACCTGTACGTAGTGAGCACCAATTATGTGTCAGCCATGTTGCCAAGGACTAGAACACAAAGAAGAATGAGAAATTTTGATTTTTTTTTTTACGTGTAAAAAATGTACAGTCTAAGGAGTTCCCTTTCATTTTCTTGTTGATTTGCTTCCTTAAAATAACAGAAAAATTTAAAACTAAATAAAAAAAGATGTGAATCAATACTGAAGGTCTTTTCAGAAGTATTATTAAATTTCAACTAAGTATTAAATCCCAAAATTGTGTTACTATTATTATCATCATTATTATTTAAAAATAGAAGTAAAATGTAAAAATAACACTAGTCATAAATAATCATTAGTAGCTAGTGCAATATTCACAATTTTTTGCTTTATGATTTTCTTTAAAAAAATATAACCCTGGGTAAGATTTATTGTCTTCTCTAATTCTTCTCTAGAAGTCAGTATTATCTGCTGCATGAAGAAATTCTTAAAATGCCAAGTTGGTTTTTTTCAGTCAATACACCTGTATGTGTATATCCAGCTATTATTTTCACATGTGTTTGGTATATAATGAATAACCAACTTAATTTCCCAGACTTCCCCTTTCTTTCACATGGGCCGAGGACTACTGTACCACTAGGGGGAGGAGTGGGATAAAATTAAATTGAAGAAGTTAATAGTGCTGGCTGAGTAAACCAGGTGGAGAGAAAATTGGTGGGGATGACAGCCAGAGTGACATCACTTCTTTGGTGTCTTTGCATAAACCACTCTGTTTTCAAGATTATAAACTCTTATGTATTTTAGGTTCCCTACTAATATTTAAATCACAATCCAATGCTTTATCAAAATCTTATTAATTGCTCTTTTAAAATGTCAGAGTTTAATTGTATTTGTAGTATTATGAATACTAGCAATAATGGTAGGGATTACGTTCATAACAAAACTAGTGGTGGTAATATAAGTTATGATTTATTAAAGGTTCATCTTGGCCAAGAATTGTGCTAACTTTTGCATTCATTATTACTTGTATTCATTCACAATGCTTCGACAAGTATTAGTATTTAAATGAAAGCCATAACATATTTGAAAACCTAATGGCCACTGAGGAAACCGGCTTGACAAGATAAATACTCTATTGAGTAGAAATTTGATGCTTTAGATGGGTGTGGTTTTGAGAATATTCTTGAAATCCAGAAACATCAGTTGACTGCCCAAAGTCATATAGATAATTATGGAAGATTTAGCAATGGAATTCCTGACCTGTGATCATCCCCTCTTACTGTTTCATAATCTCTGATAAATAGTGCCATGGTTACATTTTGTTTGAAGCCTGTTTATAAAACTTATTCTTCAGATTTGACTTTGGAAACATTACATTAAACCCCTTGTCTCCATTTCTTCATCTTTAAGATGCATGTTATAATAGTATCCCCCTCATAAGATAATTCTAAGGATAAAATGATAAAACTGGTGACGATTTCATGACCATTAATTCACTAGAACAGTGTCAGACACAGAAAGTATTAGCCACTACTGTTCTAAGACTAAATGATCCACTGTGAACATTGCTTTAATTAAGTATACAGCTAATTAATATCCAGGATCATTTAGTGGTTTTTTGGCCATAATAGTCAAATAACTACATTTGTTTATGTGACTGTCTAATGGCCTTAGATATTTAGCACATGTTAAATAAGTGGTAGGAATGGAAATACAGTCAATCCATTTTCTATTTGCACTGTCAGTGGCAAATGCAAAGGAAATGTAAGTAAGAATCACAAATGACTTTTGTTTTTAATTATAATTTTCTAATTAGTTGTAGATTCAAGATTATAGTAGCATATATATTACCTAGTAAGGGTAATGCTACAAAAAGTAGCTGCTAACTCTGGTCAAATTATTAGTTCTTGATGTGCAAACTAAAATATCCAGGAGACAGAGAAAGCGATAGCTATAGGGTAACCTCAGGCAACAGACCTTATGACTTGCTGTGAATTCTTAGTACATAAATTGAGAGAATTCCTCAAAGTATACACATGGTGTTCCGCATAAGCGAGGGAAACTGCATCTTTAAAATATGGTCAAGGCACCTTTGTCTTCCTAATACAGCTGTTAAGCACTTCTTCTATATTAGGACAGATGTGATTTTTATGGAAAGGAACTGCAGGACTCGTTTCTCAGGATCCCCATTGATAAAATGGAATTTCTTTCTCAGAGTAAAGAAAAATTCCTCAGCAATTACCTCAATAATTTAAGCAAAAATCTATCTACCATTCTAAGTAGACAGGGGACTAAATTGGAAAGACAAAATTACAATGACATCTAATTTTCTTGTGATCCTATACGATCCTTTGTATTTTTATGGGGGATAGTGCTGTGCTGAGTATTTGTGGAGTTTTCAGGAAAAGGAATGCCCAAGACCTATTTAAAGTTCAAATTTGATACCCACTTGAAAGAAGAAGATTATAACAAGTTACTAAATAACAGACTAATCACCATTTCACTTTAACTAAAATATTAAATTTGAGCTCCAAATGTGGCAGATTAGTTATTTTAGTTTGGGGGGAGAGGAAATGGGATGACTGATTGGGGTCCTGTGCTTGGGAGGGTGGGCCAAAAGATCTACACTTTAGTTTTCTGACTTTCATTAAGTATAACTTCACAGTTTTGATCTAAATATATTCAAAGATTCCCAGACCATCTTTTTCAAGTGCATTTATCTTGAGCAACCTATACTGGTTGCTTTGTTCCAGTTGCCTGTTCTCTCTCATGGCTCAGATTCCATTCACTGCAGGTAAATCAATGTAGGTTGGATCCTCTTTTCTCAAGGAATTTATTATCTAATTGGGGAACTAAAGATACAAGAAAGTAAATAAAATTTGTGAAATCACAATATATATCTGTAAAAAGTGGTGTTTATAGCACCGAAGAAGAATAAGTCAATGCCAGTGAGGAATGATTTCTTAGAGGAGAGAGTATCTGAAGGGGGAAAAAAACATTTAGACATACCCTGGATAGCTTGTTCTATTTAGGCACCAAAACTTTTTAGAACTTAGTCTTTAAATAGTCCTATTACCTAATTTTGCTACTCAAATAATTCAAGCCAAAGTGTTGCCTTGTTCCAATACTAATTATTTTATTTTTTATTAATCATTTAATTGATGATTAAATCTCTCCATTGTAGTACATTAAATGTCACCTACTTAATAACAAATACTTAGGTAATAGATATTTTGTAAAATTTATATTTTTGTAGATCTTTTTTATAGCAATATGGAATATGAATATTGTTTCATATATTAGAGTTTTAAATATCTAGGCCTAATAAATATTTTTTTAAAATTTAGTTATTAATTTGTATTATATACGCTTTTCAGTCTTGCTGTAATATAGACAAAAATGATTACCTTCTATATTTTTAGAAAAAATAAAAAGTACCATTTGCAAATTGTGTCACTAAAAACATTAATTTTTCTTCTAGAAATGGAATATTTGTAGGTAATAAAATATGTTATCATATATTTCTTTGACTGAAATATGGGTCAAGAAAGTGGCTTGATATTAGATATTAAAAAGAATAAAAGAAGACAATTTTGACCACATTCAGTTTTGTGGTACAAAGAATATCATTCAAAGGTACAGCTCTAATTTTTTCCGCCAAAGTTGAGAAACTACTTTCAAAAATATAATTCTAAAATATTGCTTATTCTTGTTGAGTCTTGAGTCAAAAATAGATTAGAATTTTAAAGTAGGGAATGATTAAGGCTAATTTATGAAATCTTTCCTCCCTTCTCCAATTCCTCTCATCCATTCTTCTCCTTCTTTTCAAAATACGCAGTGGCTGAGTATAATTTCACTGAGTAATTTTGTCCATAACAAAGGCATCATGGTTTTGTTTGTTTGTTTGTTTGTTTGTGGACTGCTACTCAATGGTAAAGTTTTGTAAGTTCCTCTTTATATATTACTTGTAAGAGGTTTTGTGTAATAATCAGGATAGTCTAGAAATGACCTCTAATGTTACTATGGGTTACTTGGGCAAGAGCCCAATTAGGACCGTGATTTACTCCAGTCTAGAGGACTGACAGTTCCATTTCCAAAGGGTAATGAAGCTGTAGAGTAAACAACTTCCAGTTATTTCTCTCAATTCCCAAGATGCTATTTTACTAACTGGCTGGATTTCCCAGGTCTACAACTCATGTAGACAGCTGATACACCAAATGCCTGGCTCCTTCACTTAAAGTTTTCATCTTATGTTTGCTTTTTAACAAGAGTTGTGGATGATCAGAGATCTCAAACTCACCCTCTTATTGGTTTGTAAATGTCTCCTATAAGCCTATGCTTGTTCCATGTCACATAATCTGGGAAACATCCTGGTGCACATTAAGAGAAGATCAAGAAAGGATTCATCTCATAAGAGAGCAAGAGAAGTGTGTATTCTTTATATAAATAAGAATTTTTTTTAAAAAAATTTAACAAAAGTATATTCTATATATAATATTAATAAATAGCCAATAGATATGATTTAATTAGAAATTTAAACTTGGGATATACATATATATAATATATATTATATATTTGTTGATAATTATATATAAATATAACTATGTTTTATATATATATATATATATATATATATATATATAAACACACACACATAGTATCTGGGAATATTGGTAAAACTAAAACCAAACCAAACCAAGCAAAGATTATACCAGATCCCTTTTAAGTGTCACACTCACTCCCATTCTTTGATTTTCTTGGGCTCACCAGCCCCCTGAGCCTTCTTGGGGGCTCAGAGAGAGCTTTGTCCATCATCACCGCAGCCTGATTTTCTAACATTACTGACCATTTTAGCCTCTACCAGGGTGAAAGTAAGGCTTTGGTGAAACCTGTGTAAACACTGTGGACCACACACCTGGACAAGGGCTGCTGTCAGACCCTACAATAAGGTTCCTCCATCACTTCCAAGACCTGATGAAATGCTGCTCTCCCTCCTTCTCTGCCTCACTTCCCTTTTGGCTTTGCTCTTTATGGAGTGATCTTTCTTCTTT
The DNA here is from genome assembly GCF_048773025.1 of Camelus bactrianus. NCBI lineage: Eukaryota > Metazoa > Chordata > Mammalia > Artiodactyla > Camelidae > Camelus > Camelus bactrianus. The sequence goes on along the minus strand of NC_133539.1, from coordinate 17,296,541 downwards.
ATTCCATGATCACAATAATAAAAACCTTGGCTCGGACTAAACCAGGGCAAAGACAATGGATACCCAAGAAGAAAACCTGACTCTTTAAGTAGTCTATGTTGAAAGACCCATGTCTGTTGAGAAGCAGGAGTCAAAGACATTTTGGGTTTACATCAAGCTTTTTCATCCAAATGTTCCCTTCTCTGATGACAAAATCCCATTTTTTTCCTTATCAGAGATCTATTTGACTTGGACCTAGAAGTAAGTTGAAAAATTTCATGCCAGATAAGAAAACAAAACAATTTGTGTAGTCATCAATAAGAAATGAGAAAGAAGGGAGTAGTAAGATTGCATTTTGAAGCTTACTCTGAGTATTTCATTTTGTTTTCTCACCTGATTGCCTAAGGAATATGTGAAAGATAAGCAGAAAAAATAGCATTTGTGGTTTATAATGACTTTTGCAATATACAGAGAACAGAGGACTTTTTTATGTTCTTATAATTCTCTTAGGTTGCCCAAAAGCTTTAACTTAGATACTTCAATGACGTTCTAAACTAAGCCAATTACAAAAATAAAGTTTCTAGAGAAAACACATAAAATGTTTCCCTTAAATTCACACCATTTAAATATACAAGATTTCCTATAGTTGGCAAACAGTTAAGAAATTGAAAGGAAAAGATTTATGGATGAAAATCTGTTTAAGGAGTTTTGGAAATATTTTTCTTCCTTTTGCTAAATTCTTAAATCCTAATTGATGCAATATCAGATTAGCATTTTAAAGCAAATTATCACAAAGCAAAGAACTATTAAACAATGGTGAAGTCACATTAAACAAAACCATATTTTAGTATACACATCATATGTCAGGGGGAAAGTTATCTTATGGAACATTTCTAAAATAAATAGTTTTGTTACACTGCTATGACTAGTGAAATTTCCACCGAAAGTTTAAAATGTGATGTGATACATATTTCATGCATATGTATTTATATACATATATATACACACACATACAGATTATACATACATATGTTTGTGTATGGGAAGTGAAACTATTTTTATGGTTTTTGGAAAATCATGGAAAAAACTTAAAACATTTTAAATTGAGTATTGTAAAATAACCTTGAATGATTATTTTGTGATATACTTTCAATCACATCTGCCTAGGACCACATTCTCCTTCAGTTTCTTTCTTTGAAATCAATGTCTGTGAATGCCCATTTTTCATGTAGAAAACATTGAGGGAGAAGTTAATATTTTTACAGAAAATTTATATCCCATAGTAACTTAGATACTTGGTTTTAGAATGCCTAAAAATTAGTTGGAAAAGTATGTCATATGGCTGTTATGTAAGAAACTTCAGTTTTCATGGTTCAGGGTCCCTTTATTATATTTCCTTCCTAAAGTTTCTCTTAGGTTCCAGTAAGTACTTTTAGAAGTTCTTTCCACACTGTCTTAAGGCTGCTTATCTATTACAGTTAGCATAATTCTATTTTACATATTACCAATAGGACTTGAGAATTCCCGGGCTAGCCATCACAGGAAGGAGACATTTGATTAATGGTCCACTGGGTCTCCAGGGTGAAAATTGCAACATCAGAAACAACCACTAAATCAAGAAGTTCATTTTCATCTACTGCCTCGTATATATTGAGGCTACTTTGGAAAATATAATATGACAAAACAGAATATATCAATAAGTAGTAAGCAGACCAGAGTCGTGAAAATAGGATGTATGAAATAAAAAGTTCTAAGTCTGAATTCCAATTTTCCTTTTACTCTAAATCTGTGCTTCACAGCTCAGTTTCCTCATTAATAAAATGGACTTTTAAAATACAAGTCTCCTTTGAGAATCTAAGAAAAATAACTGTAAAAAGTTATTTGAAACATTAGAAATGCAATAGATAGTATTTTCATGACAGAAAATAAAATCATAAAATATGATTTTAATATGGAATGCACTTCACAGTATATGACTAAGTTGCTAAAGAGAACATCTACAAGGTTTGTTTTGCAGAGAACACTTGGGAGTGCAGCCAATTCAAGGATGTACTGAGACTTCTCAAAATAAAATTCTTTTTTTTAATTTTTACAATGCTCATTTTAGAGCCCTTCTCTCTTTCCAAAGTGCTCTTGTGAGATTTGCCTGCCTTTCATCCAACTAAAAAAAATTGGGTTACAGTCTTAATTGCTTGCTGTCCTCAGGCCATGATGGAACGAAGATGTGGCAAGAAATCCCACTCTTCTAAGTAAGCAAGAGGCAGCTTAATAAAATGTTTTAAATAGTTGAGAAATGGTTTTGACTTTGAACACAGGAAATTTTGTTTCGAATGTGATTATAATGTTTAATTATAATTAATTAGATTGCTGTCTCGATTTTTACTAATTGTTTTTTGTTAATTTGTTTTTTTTTTTCTTAAAGAATTTATGAAGCAAAAAGTCTGTGACACTCTTTTAGGTGTTATGTTTCTGAAACTGATTGCGTAGGCACCAATTCCCTCCTCAAAATAAAGAAAATAATTCAATAATGAAATACATTATGTCAACATAAGTGTGTGTGTGTATTCATGTGTGTGTATAATTCCAAATTAGGATTAGGGATTTAAAAGAGAGTTAAATTGATTGATACTAAAATCTGAAGATCCAGTTGGGAGTTTGTTTGATTGGATTGTAGAAAAACACTCCAAGTAGAGGGGAAAATATCATCTTATAAAAGAGTTGAGAAAGTAAAGGACACTTGGGTCTTCCAAAAACGAAGGAAATGATAAATAAGGTTGAAGTGTAGAGAGTGAATGAGGCAGTGGCAAAAGATGAGGCTGGAGAGGAAGTAGTTGTACAAACCCTCAAATTATCTTATATTTTATTATGTTTCAAACAATGTAGAATGGAAAATTATATTTAATGATACATTTTATATATATGTGTGTGTGTATACATATATGTGTATATATATATAATGTATATGTATATTTCAATGTCTCTGATGTTCCCATGCATTAAGGATAAAGGAATGATCTTGAAAGACAAAGTCCTGGACTTCAGGGATTTTACATTTTAGTGGGCTGGGACAGCAAGTAATAATAATTATAATAAATAAACAAATACATGATATCTCCGTTGCTGATGAGTTTCATGGAGAATGATAAAATAAGCAAAAGCAGAGAAAGGAGTTCAATCCTTGGGGAAGTTGCTCCTGACCCTTTGTCAGGGAAGCCCTAAAGGGGAAGGAAAGACTGAGATAAGGTCAGAGAGATGTGTAGGCGGCCGGTCCTATACGGCCATATAAACCATTTTATGGACTGTGGCTTTTACTCTGATGAAATAGGATGGCCTGGGGTCACTTTGAGCAGAGAATGACACACAGTGACAGATGTCTTCAAAGGTAATTTGACTGCTCTGATTCTCACTCTATCTGGACCCACGAGGCTCATTTTCAGGTGTAGGGCTGTGCTGAATTTAGCCAGGGATAGAGGGACGGAGGAGGATAATTGAATCTTCCAAGGTTAGTATATTTTAGAGAAATCATACCTAAAATCCTATACACATGCTCATCACATACACATACATTTTTAAGAGATAGCTATGTTGTTAAAATTTTTAAGAAATTTGTAATTAATGGTAGAATTTTGGTTTGGTAGACTACTTTAATTTCAATATCTAAAATAGATTCTAATAAAAGCAGGCATGAAATAAATTACATTTTGATGAAAATGATAAATCCAACCCCACAGACAAATACATAATTATTTACACACATTATATTCTCAAGATTTGATTACTTTTTCATGCCCAAGACCTCTATTTCCTATGTTAGAAAAAACTCTAAAAGCATAAAAAGTAAAAACATTTACCAATTTTTATTTATATCCTACTCAAAAAGAAAAAGACTTAGAGACTGATAGTTATTAGTGCAAGTTTTAATACCCTGGCCCTCCTCCTTCCAGACATATGGGAGGACTGCAATTTCCCAGTTCCTTAGCATGTCATGATCATACGGCTTGCTTTGGCCAACAGAATGTGAATGGAAGTGCACTAGTTATCTACTGCTACTTAACACATTTTTCTAAAACTTAGATATTTAAAACAGCAAACATTTAGTCTCTCACATTGTTATTGAGGATCAAGAAGCCAAGAGTAGCCAATATTCTGGCTCAGGGCCTCTCATGACATTGCAGTCAATTCCTGAATCATCTGAAAATTGTCTGGGCTGGAGGATGTATGTCCAGAAATGCCTCAGATGGCTGTCAGCAGATCTCACTCCTTCACTGGCTCTTTGGAGGAGGCCCCATTTCTTTACCTTATGGGACTCTCCTGACATTGCAGCAAAATCTCTGAGAGCAAGGGATCGGAGGGAATGAGCCTGACCCAGACGGGAGCTGCAGGGACTCTTTATGACTTAATCTCTGGACGTGACCCACTATCATCAAAGTCTTTTCTGTTGGTTACCCGGCAAAGTGGTGCTGACCCCTCTGGGCAGGGGCGATATACAGGGTATGGATGCTAGAAGACAGGGGTTTTATGGGGCCATGTTGGAGCCTGGCACTATCGGCATTGACCTGCTTTATCTATATGCTTAAGCATCAAAGAATAATTATAAATTTCCCCACACTGCCTTCCCTCTGTAAAGGCAATTACCCTTCAGGGTTGAAAAAGCATCAGCCTGGGGTTTTTAATGAGAATAATACAAAGCAGAGCCCTCTCCACTATCACATCCTGTGCACCCTCTTATCATGAACATGTGGAGTGAAAGTAAATGTAATTTTCCTTTAAGCCACTGAGATTTTCACATTGTTACCTTAAAATTGTCTAGTCTATCCTATCAGATAACATACAGCAGAAGGTGAAATATATTTTTTGTCAAGAGAAGTAAATAATACCTGCTTTGCAGACCATAGAGTTGGTCTCTGTCATGATTACTTTGATGTAGTATGAAATTGGTCATAGTCAATATATAAACAAGTGGAAATAGCTATGTTCCCATAAAACTTTATCACGAAGGTGGTGGGGCAAATTTGGCCTGCAGGCAGTGGTTTTTCGTCCGCTGGATCAGAGTGTAAAGGAGCAGGGAAAGGAGTGAAATGTTTATTATTTTCTTTTTCTTGTTTATTCCCTATTTCTCTTCGTACTGTCACCAGATTTCAGTAGCAGGAGGAAATGGCCCTCCCTATTCTGTGAAATGTGTATTGTGAAGACATGCCGTATTTTTCCAGATTAATAATTTGATAATACATTTTTCACATCATGAAAGACCAGATATTATGATTTGGCTTATAATCGTAAGTATTATTCTTTTATTCATACCTGTTACCAGACTGGCTTGGAAGAGAGTTTCTTAAAAAAACATAAAAGCACAACAAACCAAGGAAACAACAATGAAACCATAATGTGTGTTTTATTTCCTTATAGATAATTTTGTTCTGGAAAAAAAACAGTTTTCAAAATATGTTACTTTTTTTCACTAGCTATAGGAATCTAAAACTAACCTTTAGAGTGAATAAAAATAATCACAAAATCATCTAGTTTAATGATCAGAGATCAAATTACTTAATGATAAACAGTTCATTTGCTAATGTTTATATTGCAGCTTTAAAACTCCTCTGAAACTTCCTCTTTCTGCACAAGACTCTGAAGATTTCTGGAAACTTTGGGGCCTAATATGTAGCCCTTTTCTTGAACTTGTATTGTGCACAAAAATACAAGTCAATATACACACAATAAATTATGATAGCAAACATTTATTGATGCTTACAATATGCTGTCTCCTAAGTGGATAAATTCATCTTTTCTGTTATGTGAACTAGATACTGTTACCATCTCTATTTCACATTCAGGAAAACTAAAGCACAAAGACTTGAAGTAATTTTCCCAAGCTACACAACCAGTGTGCCTCGGCTAAGGAGCTCCATGGGCCATGTTCTTAGTTATATCACTAATGCAGACTCCCACACAATGAAGCCTGATGTAACTGCTATGGGGAGGGGGTTGTCTAGGAGTTATGGGGTAAATCAATCATCAACGGCACCAATTACAAAAAAGTACACTTACACTGAGTCAAGAAGCCTTATGTAAGTTTTGTGGATGGTAAAATGGTGTTCTCTATCAAAAATGATGGTATTTGATAAAATGCCCAACAAATTTTAATGCTCTGTTATTTGCTTAATTTTTCAAACTATAATCTGTAAGTCTCTATGAAAAAAACAAGCTAACTAAAAATCAAAATCTTGGGATTTCTAGCTCAGCCATAAGGAAATTGGAAACACCTAAGAATCTCAAACATCAAAAAAAGGTAAACGATACCATTAATCTGTATTCTTAATTGTAATTAGCAAATATAATTAGCAAGCAGTATTGTAATAATAAGTATTTCCATTTTACCCTTAATTTAGATTTATTTTATAAGGAATTATTTTACAAAAAAAAGAGCACTTTTTTTCAATACATAAAAATATTAAAAATGTGTCTTTTAAACTTAAGTATAATTAAAATCATGTACCAAGAAGATAATAATGGTTTTCTCATTACTGTAATTTCATTATGTTTCTTATCATTTAAGAAAGTTCTTCTGACTTTTTCATTAACACATTTCTATTACTTGGTTTTTTAATAACTTTAAATATATAAACAATGTTGAAAGAAAGACAAATGTATATTTTCTTTTAGGTACTGCATATAAAAGAAAAGTATTTTTATATAATGCTTATCCACTTTATATTCAAAATCAGTGACTAGACAAAACTGAATGTTTAATCATTTATTGTTCTATACTGTAAAATATCTTCTATACACATGTGAAAGATATCACAGAATAAAATGACCACATGGCATTTACTGCTTGTCTATGCTTTAATTTCCCCCATCCCTGAGCTGGTGTTATAGAGGACATATCAATCATCATTACTGATTTTAATTATTGTATTTAGATATGGTTTAAATATTTAAACAGAAATATGGACCGGCTTCATAAAAAAAAGAGGAACTGATATAATAGTATATTTTAAGACAAAGGTGGAAACAAAGCAAACGAAAAAATTTCTATTAATCTATTTTTACACAATGAAGATTTCAGTAGTTCTTACTTAGAATTGATTTGGAATTCCAATTCTAATTAAATGAAGTTATATAATAAAAAATATTGTTAATGATGGAAACTTCTAATTCATATAATTGTGAACATTTTCTTTTCATCTGAAAACTAACTAGAGAGGGTCAACAAAATCCCTTCTCAAATTGTGTTTTCTTCCTTGAGTTGAAAATATTAGATTAGTTGTGAAAATCAAAGTGACTATTTTTTTATTTTTTAAAATACGTTTGTAATAGGACGAATCTTATCTTTGAAAGTGGTTAGTTCGTTCCAGATCCAAGGAGGCTAATAAACACCATATGGAGAAATTCTTATACACTAATTAAAAAGAGACTGAAATTTAAACATGATGTAAAACTAGCCAACATGCAAAATCAACATGTTTTTTTACAATTTTTTATTCAAAAATTGTTCAAGTAAGATTAAGAATGAATTAAGACTTTTAAAACATATTTATTTTTTCTCCATTTTTAAGAACAATATCGAGCCCTTATTGTGTCTAGCTCCTCCCTGTCACTGGACCCATGAAGTAGCATGCAAGAGCTCGCTTATCCTGGCTGATGGCAGCCAAACGTGTGCATCTCTTTTCAATTCCAGCTTCAAAGCTTTCAAATGTGCAAATTTCCATTGGCAATGGTGGTAATATGTACACCATGACATTCGCAATTCTGGGCTTTTTTTCTTCCTCCAGAGAGCTGGCTTTCCAATATTTCCTCGCATATCACTGGATACACTGCAGCAAACAAGTTAGACAAGGATACCTTCATTCTGAAGCCTGTCTTCTAGTAGAGGGATATGCTAATTAATTAATTAACTTGAATTAATAAATGTTAACTTATTTGAATTTAAATTTAAATAGGCACATGTGGCTAGCTACTATCAAATTGGATAACACAGATTTATACAAAGAAAGATGATACAACAGCATTCCAGATATGAACATAAAGGCACACACTAGAAGGCAGGAATCAGATTGGAACATTCTAGGACACATAAGGTAAATGCTGGGAAATCCTAGTGGGAGAAAAGGAATTGGTGAGAGATTAGGTGAGGACAGTTGGCTGGGCAACTTGAAGGCTCCTTTAGGTCTTACATAATTGTTTGCTTCTGGCAGCTATATGTATCAAACTTTGCATTTAAAAGTTAGAAAGCATTTATGTCCCTCCAAATAGCACATTCTTGGCATCACTAGGAATTCAATTTGCTTTGCTCTATTTTCATAGAAAAAGTACAGGAAATAATAAGATATTCTAACACGCAGAGATCTAAAATAAAAATCCAGTGCACCAGTAAAATCAGTTTGTTTATTATGTATAATGCATGACGCTAACAATGAAATTTCTGTTAAACTGTCATTTCTTGATCACAAATCATGACAATCTCTGTCTTGATCTCATTAAATGAGTTGAACGATCTTTTGAAAATATTATTATTATTCTTAATTAAAAGGTGAGTCTATGGTTCAGAGGTTAAGGTGTTCACGCTCATGAAAGAAATTGTGGAAAGATTTATATCAGGCTTTCTGAAATTCAAGACATATGGATATAATGGAGAGGAAGGAGAAAAATATAGTTATAAATATAATTACAAATCAACCATTACAAGTTAAATTGTAAATAGTAGCTTAGATTTCATTTTAAAGCAAAACTATTAATATATTTAAATAATTGACTATTCATGTCTTTCCTTAATAAACAAAAATTTGGGATCTATTTTATATGTATGTATGTATTTATGTGCTGAATTATTCCTCCCTTCCTTCCCTTTCTCTCTCTGCCTTTCTCAATTGATAAATAGATGGCAGATAGACACAGACAAATAGACTAGCTTTCGTACTAACAATTAGATGAGAAAAGATTTTTAAAAAGCTTATAAATGGGTAATTAATAATGGACTTCTGGCTATTCTAAGAAATCTAGGGACACATCTGTTATGTTGGAAGAAGAGATAACAAGCCATTATTGATGCTGGTTAGTACTCACAAAGAATGGATATGAAGTTCAGTCGCTGATGATAGTCAATTAAAAGGTTAGTGTCTGTATGAAATAGTCAAACACTTTACAGAATATTAACACTGGAAAAATTAGAGGGAATAGAGAGGATCCTTAGAGAAAACTGATGGTGGACTGCATGTAAAATTACTTTGGCTATGAAAGTAATTATTAATGGAAAGTTGAATAAGCAGAATTTAGGACTTGGAAAAAATCATCACATTCTTATTATTTCAATATTTTTTAAAGATATCTTAATACATTTTGAGATCAGTTAAAAAAAAAGTTTGGGAATCTAATTTGCAGTTTTAATTCCCAAAGACCCAAATACAGTGGCACATATTGGGAAAATGATTAATGCATTATCAGAAACTTCTATTTAAAAAAAGAGAAAACTTTATAAAAAGCAACTGTATTTGAAATTACTTTCACATCAGAGATAATTTGAACAGAGTCATGTTATGGTTGGCTTAAAATGGGGCTGGCTAATCAAGAAACCCAAATTATAGAAGTAATGGAATTAAATAAGTATAATCCACTTTAAAGCTGAATCCCTGTGAGTTCTGTTTGTTAAAAGCAAACAAAAATCTATTTGAAAGAGGAACTTTTTTCTGTTGTAATATCAGAGAAATGAAGGTCAACTTATGTAATAATATATAAAAATGACTTTAAAAATCATCCTTTTTGCATATGGATTATTGTAAAAACATTTCCATCCATCTTTCAATGCTAGTTATATTGTTGATTAATATTGCTTTCCTTAATTAAAAATGTTATTTTATTGTTTTTCAATATAGAACTTCATTGCACTGAACTCTTTATGTAAACTTTACATACAGGAAACCAAACCAAACAAACAAGATGAAAGGGCTATGGGCCAAGCATTTTCTTATTATTTTGTCTGGATTAAACCTGGGCTTTCCTCAATAGAGCTTTTCCATTCAAGATATTAAAGTGTAAAAAAAAAATATTAAGTTATTATTCTAGTCCTCACCTAATTCCTACATAAACTGACAGGCAAGAAGAGCTAAGGTTAAGCCTTCTGATTGATTTTTGGGAAGCAGGTTAGTAATAGTGTTTGTTCAATTGTTTATGAATAAGAATTGTTTTAATAGAAGTGTTTGCCTGTAGATAAAACATTCTGCTCTATTTCCTTTCCTCTTTAGACTTGATGTGGCTAATCCTCTCATATTTGAACTGCTAGATGAGAAGTTTGACATATTCAAGGTCAAGTATTTTTCAGTCATTAAAGACCATCTTCTTGCTCTCTGTGATTGCTAATTCATTAGTTTGAAATAATTTGAGGGAGTTGGCAGATGATAGAAGTAATGCAAAAATTTGCCCTTTTTAACAAAAAAGTACTTTGCAAATACTATATTGCTTCTCTCCATTATAAGATATTTAATTTTTTGTATGTCTCTAATCAATTGCACTTTTAGTTTCTGAGACAACTCCTTTAAAAAGATAGTTTAAAATTACTGGAAAAGAAATAGAATTCTATTACCAGTAATAATACATTAGAAAACATTGTTACTAAAAAAAGTATTGTAACATGCAAAAGTATCAGTTCCTCAAGGTGATACTAATGAATGTCCTTTATAAGAATGAGTAGCAGAGCATTTCGTGTCTTCAGTAAGTACCTGTGTTACTGAACTTCAGTTCAGCTGCTAACTATTCAAAGCCAATACTCGAGAAGCAAGTGTTGGTTGGAAAAGAAAGGCTGCTTTACTCAGGCCAACAACTGGGGGAGACGTTGGACTCATGTCCAAAAATAAACTCCATAGATTCTGCCGGACCATGAACGTTTTTAAAGGGAGAATTATTCCAGGATGGGGTCAGAAACTTTCCTATTTCCTACTGTATGTAGATTTTCTTCTGATTAGTTAGTGGTAAAGTAACAGGGCAGTGTTTCAGGAATCTTGTGCTCAGCCTTAAGTTACCACCCTCCACCTGGGTGAGGGTCTTAATTTCTACAAAATAACACAAAGGTGTTGTTATGTGTATTTATTGAGAAGGAACCAGGACCCTGCCCCGAAGCTGCACTACTGTTTTTCGACTTCTTCTCCTTTGTTTCTGCATCCCTTCCCTTCTCCGATCAACAACTGTTTGAATCTACCCTTTGGAACTCAGAGAATGTCAATGAGGCTGAACAAAGCCTATTTCCTACAAATAAGAAATGGGGAACAAAGAAAGGATTTGTACCCAGGAAGTCCCCACAAGATCTTGCTCCTTTTCACTTATGTTGTGTCTGAAGAGAAAAAAAAAGGCATTGGCAAAGGTATATTAATGCAATAGAATAAAGGCCATGGCATATGAATGCAGTATGATAAGGACAATGAACTGCCTTCTCTTCTCATTCATGTCCTATGACACTTCCTATGGACAGGAACTACTTTCATCTCAAAGTCAGGATGTGACTTCGAAATCTAGAATATAGGAGGAAGCACTGAACCCGATTGTAAGTCTCCAAGAAGGAAAAATGGAATGAGAAGTGACTCATAAGCATGTGAAAGCAAAATGACTAAAATTTCAAGAACGAGGAAACAAAAATTTAGCAGGATCAACTTCAGTTTAATTGAATACTTTAGATCTTTTTCAGTAACAGAAATCTTCCGGACAGTGATTGTCCATATACAATGAAGCAGTAAAGAGATTTTTTTCCTCACAATGAAATAATATGGAGAACTTTGGGAGGGAACAACAAGTATGACATTGACTCCAAATCATTTTCAATACAAATACACATCTTAAATTCAAAAGTTAAATTTGAAAAATGTTCCAATATTATTTCTTGGGGGAAACTCTTATATTCATTCTTGAAATAACTATTTCTTTAGAGATATAAAACACTCAGAAGTCATTTTGTGATAATATTTGTACTGTGTGGTAATCTTTTGGATCCCAGTTCTGGATCTAAAGATGCTATTACCCAAATGTTTCATGGTTTCGCTACTTAAATCTTTATCAAGGATTCTTTATACATTCAACTTTTAGAAATTGATTTCATATAAGTTTTACTGTCATCTACTCAATTATGAAAGTTTAAAATGAGTTTCATAAATTTAAGACATCAGTGTTTTCAAAAATATTCTCACTGCACTTAGTGTAGAGAAACCTGTATGGACTCTCTCAAACGCAGGAAGGAAATTGCATATTTTATGTCTTTAGCATATTGCCTTCTACCAAGTCGGGAGACTATATCAGAATACAGAACATCTTAAAAAACAGTGAAAATCTATGAATACTTTATCCATTTACCATTGCATTAACCTGCATGTATCCAAATGTATTGGAATATTTATTTATGTTATGGTCTAAACTAATTTAAAATTTATTGTTTCTAATAAAATCTTAAAGTTGCCAAAGCTTTTGTAACATTTTGTCATTATACAAGATGGAGTAATGTGTCACTAAATGCTAGATTTGTCTTTTAACTCAAGTTTAAAAATTGCAATGTGCATTCTGTGACAACAATGTTAAGAGTCTAGTGTAATATACTATCTGCTCAATTGTAATTTTGTTCAATGAAAATTTTAATCTGAAATAATTTTTCTAGGATTTATAGATCGGTAATTCTGAATAACTGATATTGAATTTCACTTGAAGTCATCAGAGCACAATGAAAATTTTCAGCCAAATGATTGTCTGCATCACCTTCTTCAATCACCATTAGACCACAGATTAGTGTTTTCTTCTCAGATGCTCAGCTATGTTTTGTGGCTGATAGTTGACAGGAAAGTTAATGGTGCTGAGAATCTACCGTATATCAGGCCTATAATCCCAGGAGCCATAGCTATTAATTCCTTCACCCATGTGCATATGGGTGAAGCTCCAAAGAACTGCATAAGGGTGATTTTTCACTCTTGCATCCCTAGCAACTATCAGTGTCTGAAAGCAGAAAGCACTCAATCAATTTATAAGTATATGAATAAATAAATGAATGATTATGAATCTGATTGGTACCATTAGTTTCATGAAATTCACATATGTAATTGTCCATTGCAATAAACTTCCTAGAATAGTAAATTTTAAATTCAGACTGCAGTTAATAAAAATAACCTTTTCATCTATGTTGATTAAGTGCAAGCAATCATTGTGTTACTTCATGAAAATTCCTAGAGAGTAAATTTGAGATTCAGATTCAAATGAAGAAATATCACTCCGTTAGTTATATTGATGAAACACAATTATAATATCATCTTATGAAAGGTGTCATAAAATGTTACTTATCACATTTAACTTATGTAAATTTCTTCTGCTGTTGATAGCAGGGTCAAGTAATGTATGTTGATACTTTATATGCAAGCAACTAATGCAATATTTTGAATGGCATATATGGGCAAATAAAGACAAACAATTACAAGGAAAATAAAAAAGATGAAGCCTGTTTTATCTAACCATGATAGCAATAGCTCTATCTGGAGTTTTTACATGATGACACATTAGAAATGAAACAAATGTGGTCTCCACACAAGACATAAGTTAGGAAAATGGAAATAATATTGATAGTATAAATATAATCCTGTAAATGATTGATGATTTACTTCTTAAATTATGAAAAAATATATTCTTCTGGGCTTAAGTAAATTTGAGTCTGTCTATTTATGGCTGAGACAAAATTAAGCAAAAATAACTTTCTATCTTTCAAGTTTACTCTTCAACTGCTGTTCAGTGCTCTACATTTCCCAGGTGTTTTTGCTAATCTATTAAAACTGGTAATTTTTGGACAACCTTTGGGGGAGAATTAACAGAAGTTATTCAAATTCTTTCTCATCTCTCTTACTGGATTAGAATGTATGCTGGTGGATACTAATAAGTTATTTGCTGAATGGTTCATTTTGAAGAAAGGGGATTGATTTCCACCATTTTCTTACTATGCCTTGTGGTTCTGTGGGTCCAGTGGTGACAGCTCCCCTCTCCCTTTCATAATGGCTGCGTGGCTACAATTTTCACTGTGACTTTTCTTATGTGCCTAGTGTCTTAGATGGGGTAGCTGGAAGGCCTGGGTCAGTGGGGTAGCTGGAATGTTTTTATTTAGACCACATGTCTAGAACCTTTCTCACTATCCACTCGATTCTTCTCCAAGTGATTTTTCCACATATATATGTGGGCTTCTTACAGCATGGCAACTGGATTCCACCAGGCAGGAAGTGAAGCTTGCTACTTTCTCAAATGCTTGAGCTCAAAAATCCCAAATTATTACTTGTAATTCATTCAGTTGGTCAAAGCCAGCCACAAGGATGGTCCATATTCAACAAAAGGAAAAATTAAGCTTTATCCCTGGAAACTAGGTACAGAACACGTCCACAGTAGAGGGGAGGTGCTATTGGGCAAATTCTTTGGCGACTAATTTGCAAAACCCAAAGCAAAATTTTCATCAACTGTTCATTTGTAAGATTTTGTGAAAACCTGAAAATTATTTAGCTCAATTTCATTAAAAAATATTTAGCAATATCTTACTTGTCTTATATGTCTAGGCTAGCTTTTTGGCATAGAAGACAACAAATTTTGAATAAAATTTTTTTTAAATAAATTATGTGTTTATACTTATAGTTGTTTCTCACTATTACTTTTGGGAGTTTTAAAATTCACTTGCAAATAAAACGATAAAGCTTAACTGTTATGAATGTTAACATTTAATTTAGAAAAAAAATCTACAAAATAAAAAGCAACATTTAAAAAATTAAGAACATCTCAGTTGCTTCAGTAGGTCAAGAGCAATTAAATTTCCACTTTTCACATGTCTATTCATTTTTTCTTATTTTTATAAAGCTCTTAAAAAATATTGCTCTCCATGGTCTTATAAGCATATAAAGACACATTGACATCAATGTCTTTTGCCCTTCAAACATTTTCCTTTATGATGAAGTCATTTTTGGTAAGCTCTAGTTAAATCAATGGGCCATAAATATAAGGGCAACTGACCAACTGAAGAATTCTTGCTGTATTCAGTAGAAGTAGTTCCTAGGATTTTGTGCTTAATTCACCCCATTTTGCTGGTTCATAAACCATGAAAACACCAATTTTATTCAATATTTTTCTTGGCGCACTGATTGAACAAGTTTCCAAGAAATTAGATACATGATTGAGTTATATCTGCTCTTTCAATGTTCTTTCTTACATGAACATAATTTTATAAATTTCCAACAAGATTTTATTTTTAGACAAATACGAAAAATACCTATTGTACACGCTATCAATGCTTTTAAATCTTTATATCTCTCACAATAAAATTAATAACAAAGGGAATATTAGCTAAACTCTTCTGCCTTTGCAAATCAGGACATTTTTAGGCGAATTTTAAAATAATGTTTCAGAGAAGACTTAATTATGAGTAAAATAATTCTTGCCACTTTTAGACTGCAGAAAATATAAGTCCTCTTCAGCTCATGCCATTGGAAAAGTTAGTTCCTTCATTATGTTTCCTGACTTCTGTCTCCCTTTATGTTCCAGTGTTTTTAGGCAGTGACTGTGTGCCTTTCTTTGCACAATCTTCAGTGTTAAGACTTGCTGAAGTGTGATAAGGTGAGAAAGGGCATCCAGACAGCATAAAGGTGGTCAGTAGAGCAATCACTAGAGTATCATTAATTGATCATGGATGGAATTCAGAGGGATCATAAATTTGTCTACAAAAAAAAAAAAATGGTCACTATTCTCTGATTGAAATTTCTCATTTCCTAAATAAAGGTAGGTAATAGATTACAAATGTATTATGACTAACTATTACTTTTCACAAATATAAAACATATTTTTGTATAAAGTTATTGCCAATTGCAGATATCTCAGAAATAATAAATTGACCACCACTTTGATATTATGGTAGGTTTTAGAAATACTATTTAACATTATTTAATATGTTAATGAAGAAATACATATATTAATATATTATGTTGTAAATATTTGCATAACTGTAGATTTTCTATAAAATGCATTTTTCATGAATTTACAAATCAAAGAAAGAGGTACATGGATGAAAAACAATTAAGAATTCCTGAAATTCTCTTTGAGCATTGTCATTAACTGATATTTATCATTCCTCTCTTCCATCATTTATTTTAGATATCTTACTTTGCCTTGTGTAAATGCCTTTCCTGATGGAGTTACCTGGATTTTTATTTTTTACTTGCCTTGCCCTTGGCAGGACATATTTTCTAAAATTACCCTTTAAATATCATTTAACATGAAAATAAATCTTCTATCTTATCTCTAAGCAAAATTTATGAGATGTTTTTTCAAAATATTTCCTGACACTGCACTTTCCTATACATCTTGTATTTTTCAATATAATATGTCACTAGCAACTATTCTAATTTTTATAGCATCCATTGTGAATTTTCATTATCCATGCCATATCAGGCATTAGGATTTTGTACACTATCCCTGATTCTCACCATCTTCAATGTTACTACTTTTGTATGAGATGCTCTCTTCTCTTACCTGGTTATTGCAAACAGAGGCCAAGCTGAGCTTCCTGTTTCCAGCCCTATCTTCTCCTGAAGGATATACACTGCATAGCACCTAGAGATTTCCTTCTTCTGAATGACTTGAGTCATGTCACTGCTTTCCAAAATCACTGCAATGTATGCCCATCTCATTCATATCTAATAGCCAATTCTTGCAACAAGCAAGAATGTTTTACATAATTTAATTTTATGACTTCTGTCTGGGTAGCTGCAACAGTGTTTTCTGCCTGTGATCTCACAAAGGTGAAATCAAAGTGTCAGTCTGGTGGGGTTCTTATCAGGCTTTGAGAAGAATTTACATTCAAGCTCCCCCAGGTGATTGGCAGAATTCGGTTCCTTGTTGTTGAAGGACTGAGGTCCTCATTTCCTTGTTGGCTGTCAGAGAGGAGTCACTATCATCTTCTAAAGGCCAACTGCATTCCTTGAAATGTTGCGCCCCTTCATCTTCAAGTGAGTGCTGTGATATCAAGTTCTCTTCATTCTTGGAATGACTTTGACTTTGTTTTATTATGTTGACCAAAGCAGAGTAACTTAGGTCTGCTCAGTTTCTCTTTTGAGAATTTACTAATTAAATCCTACTGATTAGTAAACTTTATTACATTCTCAAAATCTCTTTGCCATGTCACTTGATACAATCAAGAGCTGTATGTCTCACCATAGTTATAGTCCTAGGAATTAGGGTTGGAAGTCTTAAGGTAGTCATTTTAGAATACTCCCTGACACAGATGGAAAATGATTAGGAAAAGGGATGTTTTTGCTTTCTATTGCTACATACCAATGTTGTCACAAACTTAACAGCTTGAAATAACACTCATTTATTTATTCACAGTTTCTAAGAGTCAGGAGCCTAGCATAGCTTATCTGGGTTTTTTGCAAGGCTATAATCAACATCCACCATGACTGGACTTGAATCTGGAAATTGACTATAGAATGATCAGCTTCAAGTTTATGTTGTTGTTGATAGAATTTAATTCTTTATGGTTGTAAGAATAAGACCTTATTTTCTTTCAGTCTATTAAGTGGAGACCATCCCCAGTTTCCAGAACCCACACTCAGTGTTTTGTGTTTTGTGTCTCCAATATAGCTGTTTGCTTCATCAAGACAGGCAGGGGGAGTCTCTTCCCAGAATGGGCACTGCAATCTTATATAATGTAATCATGCATGTTAATCTCTACACCTCATCATTTGTACCTTATTCTATTGGTTAGAAGTAAATCACAAGTCATATCTGCTCAAGAAAAGATCAAAAAAATGTGTGAACACTACACAGAAGGGACCATGGTAGGGGGGGCACCTTAAGAGTGTTTTCATGACAGAGGAACTTTGGAAAGCAAAAGTAAGAGAAGAGACAGCTGTGTGTGCACAGAAATTGTGTGTGTGTGTGTGTGTGTGAGAGAGAGAGAGAGAGAGAGAGAGACAGAAGAGAAAAGAGAGAGAGGTAAATACATGTTGGTGTTGGGGTCCATATGAATAATTCTATTTGAACCACATCAATACATATGTATAAACCTGTTGTGCTGTTTTTCTCCTTAGTCATTAAACTCTAGATCTTTCATCTTCTCTTGCTTTGGGTAATACAGCTTGAGCTTGATTTCTGTCATCAGCAACTTCTGCCAATTGGGAATCATAGTTCCATATCAGTAAAACGTTTCAAATAGTAACTGAATATTAAATGACAGCTATATCACTTATTCTTAGACAGAAATAAGAAATAAATCACAAAAGTACTAACTAGTTAACTTGCCATAAAATATTAAGAAGGCCATTTCCTCATTGAATTAAGCATCTTGATGCCTCTTCCATTCAAAAAGTCATGTTAGAAATGTTAACTTTGCCATGAGAAAGGATTTATATATTTTAGTCAATAAAACTTTTAAATAACCTTCTTCATGTTCAGTATTATTCTTGACACTGAAGATAATCCCTGAACACACTTCTAGTAAACATGAGTCTTTGCCTCACAGAGCTGGACATTCAGGAGAAAATTAAGGTGGTTTACTCTTATTCAACTTAAGGGAGGGGGGTTACACTCAGTAAATTCATTTCAGTTTAGAACCCATTTCAATTATCATAACCCATTATGAGAACAAAATGATTGAATTAAAAAGGATATGGATAAGGTAAAATAATAGACTGTTTTCTTTACCAAATTAACTTATTTAACATATATTAGGGAGAGTGTTTGAAAACTACTTACTAATAGTGAAACCCATGGCCCAAATCATCTTGTAGCAATTCTCTCCATCTTTAATGTGCATAGGTTGAATGAAATTTTTGGTTTGATGGATCTGTGGTGAGACCCCAAATCATGAACTTCTAACAAGCTCTCGAGTTATCCCAATGCTGCTGAATCACTGTTTAATTAATTGACAAAGTCATCTTAGAGAACTGCCGAGTCACTATTTAATAAGTTTTCTTCAGAAAGTTACTTTTCCTAAAACTTAAATGCTCTTGCCAGATACCTTTAAAAAATTGTTGGATGTCTCTGTCCAGTGATTGTGTATCTGGTTAAGGCTTCTGCATGTGGCTTTTAAGGAGCTCATTTGCCCCGGATCTCTTACTGAAGTAGGATGAACCTTCTTTGTAAACTTTCCTCGCCAGGAAACTGCGTGATCACTGCCTGAGGTTACTATGTGAGCAGGTGCATGCAATTCCTCTGCTTTGGAATAAAAAGCCAGATCAAGAAAACTAAATCCAAATTTTCTGTCTTTCACATTTTGCTCCTGAAACACCTGACACAGTTTTAAAGAGGACAAAAGAAATATCAAGCACCCTAAATTTTATTTGAGAATAATTTCTTTCTATAAGAACCACATGTATATAGGAAAGTGCAGTTAAAATCTTTACAGGCAAATCACACTGAAATAGAACATTATTGTGTTGATGAAATATTCCTTTTCAGAACAGACTCACAGTTCTGTAAATAGGTTGTATTATTAAAGATAAAGGCAGTACTTTTAACTTGGATAGCTCAAACTGCCTGGCTGTTTGACTAAAATACATTTTATAGATATATAATATATATTTTAAATGTTGGCATTCCGTATTAAAAATAGGCCCTTTTAATTATTCTTAAGTTCCATTAAAAACACAAATTAGAACTATAACAGAGGTAGATCTGGTTTAAGAAGATCCAGTTTAAATCTAAGCTCTTTTGTTTAAAATCATGAGATATGTAAAGCCCAAAATTTCTGTCTCAGCTTGTTTCTTGTCTGTGTACCTTTGAGATTATGAGGATAAATTTAAAAGAGGACAAGTGTTTTATAAATTGTAAATAACTTTATAAGTGCAGAGCATTATCTTATTATTGTAATATTTGAAACTGGGGAAAATAAAATAACTCTTAACTTTAACATAAGCTAATTGTGAAATGCTATACCAATATGGATTCTGAATGTTATCGATTCATTTAATAGATTCTGCTTCTGACTTAATGGATTTTTTACATAATCTAAAAAAGTAATTCTTCTTTCAACTACTAGACACTGAACAAAAGCAACAAACTTTTATTGAAGCTTGCAATAAAATCAAGAAAAGTCTCAGGAACCAAAAGCAAAGCGCAAACCAAAGGAAGTTTGGTAGCCATTGACTAAATAGAAATCCTCCTGAAAAAGTTTACCAATACCAGAATCTTAACAGCAGTCCAGAGTAAGGGAGACGCTGCCTTATGACATAGTTCCCTATGACAATATCAGAAGGTTATAAGTCTGAACAATAGCCTTTCAGAATTCATGGACTGCAAAAGGATACACTGACAATGAAAGGGTAAACGTTAAAAATCTACCCACCACAAAGACGACAAAATAAGACCTTTATTAGTCTTAGCTGTGTGAGAGGAGGCTACTTTCCCAAGAGAATATGAAACTATAGCCATTCTCTTAGTTATATTTGGGCTTTAAAATTTTGCTGGAAAATCTAGGCCAACTAATAGATTTTAAATGTTTTCAGATCGGTAGCACGCCGGAGCAACTTGGCAGCTGCAAGCAGAAATCTTCTGTTAAGAAAAGTTCCCTATCAGTATAGGCCTTAGGAATTCATTTAAGATCACGCAAATATTAGCTGACAAGCCCAAATTTCAAAACATGAGAAACAGTCATAAAGGCCTGAATTAATGTACATAAACTGCAAAATAAATTTTATTTAAAAATCAAAACAGAATTGAAAATATAAGCAAAGGAAAAGAATCTATAACAGAATCTAAGACAGTTTTTAAATTACCCAATTAGAATTTTTAGAAATTAAAAGTATATTCATTGAACTTAAAAGTTCAATCAATGGTTTAATCAGAGGATTAGACACAGCTGAGAATCAGTTCATTGGAAAAATTTTGATTACAAGAAGGATGGGCGCCCCTAGTCCCTGCATTGTTCAAAGGTCAACTGAACTACTAGCAGTAATATTCTGTACTAAGAACAATAATTTAGGGTTCTACAGCAAAGGTTCTCAAAACTTAGCTTGCTTTGGAATCACTTGGTGGGCTTGATAAAACATAGACCAATTGCTCCACTTTCAGAGTTACTTTTTCAGTGAATCTGTGGTGGGGTCCAATAATTCACACCTCTAACAAGTTCCAGGTGATGCTGATGCTGCTGGTCCAGAGATTAAATTTTGAAAATTGCTATTCTACAGCATTGTGAGGAACACAGTGTGATGCTAGGAGAAATGAATAAACATTGGCAGGTCAATAAGCGGGTGTCATAGTATATACATACATATGTACATATATAATGCACATATGCACATGTGATCTCTATGTATACATACACACACATATATTATGATACTGAATTTTAGGCCTGTGAAAAAAGTTGTCGATTCAAAAGTTTATTTTTCTTATTTTATGAGAGATTTGGGGATAGAACTCATTAAGAGGAAGAATTATGAATAGTATATATTCCTATGATAGAAATCTAAACTAATTCATATTGATACTGCATTAAAATTATTGAATTGTTTAATAGTTCTAATACAGAATTCAAATCCAGATATTCCTCCCATTTTATAATATAGAAATGTTGGCCCCTTTAACCATATCTCTCAATTTTATCTTTTACAATATAGCTTTATAGCATGTTTCCTTCACTTCATCCCAGGATAGAAGATATGATCAATAAGCATGCTTCTTATCGCCTTTATAACATAAATGCAAAACAGTAAAATCTTAAAAGTGTAAGAAGCAAATTTAGAGAGACTATTTTTAAAGTGTAGGGAAAAGACGACCCAGGATGCTTTAGCATGCACCGGGATGTTGTATGTAGTTTGAATTTTTGAGAAAATGCAATACAATGTTAACATCTGTTGGGTATCTTATAAACTGCTTGCTTGGGGCACTTCAAAGTTTGATATTAGATCACACTGCATTCAAATTCCTCTCAAACATCTTGTATATGTGTGGTTTCAGGTTTCATATGCAGGTCTTTCCTCCAATGTGAGTTGATTTTTGCATGGGGTGTACGGTAGAACCCAATTTCAGTTTTTTGCTCATGGCATCCAGGTTTCCCACCACCGTTTGTAAAGAAAGTATTTACTCTCTACTCTTAATGCCCTTGTCAAATATTAGTTGACTGTAATATGCATGGATTTATTTCTGGGCTTTCTATTCTGTTCCATTGGTATGTATGTCTGTCTTTATGCCAGTACCATATTGTTGTAATTATTATAGTGTTGTAATATTGTTAAAATCAGGAAGTGTGATGCCTCCACATTTGTTCTTCTTTCTCAAGATCACTTTAGATATTCTAGATCTTTTGTGGTTTCACATGAATTTTAGTATTTTTTTTTAAAAAATGCCATTGGGATTTTGAAAAGAATAATATTAAATCTGTACATAGTTTTTGGTAGTACAGACATTTTAACAATATTAAGTATTTCAATTTATGAACATGGGATGGCTTTTTATTTATTTGAGTCTTCTTTAATTTTTCTTATATATGTTTTATAGTTTTCAGTGTACAAGCCTTTAACCTCCTTAAGTTTATTTCTAAGTATTTCATTCTTTTTGATGGTATTGTAAATGGGATTGTTTTCTTAATGACTCAAAGGAGTTTTAGATTAGTATTATCTCACAAAAAATGAGTTCTGAGAGTTATTTTAATTATACATTATAACTATTCTCTAAAAGTACATATTAATCTATACTCTACATTTGTGGTTTTTTTTCCTTCATGACATACACTTATTGATCAGATGAAGAGTAATTAAGATTGGGGAAATTATTTACCAATGTATATGCTAACCACTCAGCAATGCAATTGAAAATCTTGTACAATTATACAAATGTAAACAAATGGATCATTTGTCCCATTACATTTGTAAGTTTGGAAATAATTTGCATGCTTTAAAATTTAACTCAGTAGTAGAGTGTGCACCTAGTATGCACGAGGTCCTAGGTTCAATCTCCCGTACGTTTGTTAAAATAAATAAATAAATAAATAAACCTAATTACTTCTCCCAAATATAACTATAAAGGATCATATAAGTCAGTATAATTCAATATTTAAAAAAATATAACTTTATATTTATGGGAGAACAGTTATATATTAATATAATACTTTAAAACTTCTGTTGATATAAATTAAGGATTATATTAATTATAATCCTTATATATAAATATAATATATATAACATATATTGGTAAGTATTCATGTTGTATAAATATGAGTATCTTATGAAAATTACTAAAATGATAAGTGCAAAGGACATTCTATGATTTCTAAACTCCAAAATAGATTTGTTATTTTAGAGCTATCTACATTAAGGAGAAGTATATCATAAGAAAATTATGGAAATTCAAAAAACATTTACCAGTGGTATAACTATTTTAACTTAATAGTAAAGCTCAGTGGAAACTATGTGTATATCAATGTTTTGAATATAAAACAACTTTCCTTGCATAGCACTTAAACACTATAAAAAAGCTAGAACATTAACCATTTCAGAAGTAGAGACATTCAGTCATACCAAAACACAGCCAATTATTTTGTTTTATTAATTAAAACTTTGTTTTTTGTGTTTCATAATTTCAGTTTTTCTCAAGATCATGAATGTAGAATTTTTTAATAACTTTTGACATTTAAAAAATCCTGTTTTCTTTACAACTAATAAATTTGCTAATAAACAAAGATTTATGCCATACCATGTTATTTTACTGTCTCACTGAAATCTATGCTTGTTAAGGATTTCTTTAAATTATAAGGTACCACGGACATTGGTCTTGCTTGTTACATATTCTCTAATCAAATGTGGACTTGCTAGCATGAGATCATTACCTGCTAGAACTTCAAGGCCAATGTCGCCTTTAGAGTTCATTATTAAAGAATGACACTGCCCTTCTTCACATGTCACTAGAGGAGCTGGAGCCTTAAAGCGCCCAAGTAGAACTCAGAGCCTTGTCTCTGACTGCACTTGTAAATGAAGATAAGATGTGTTTCAAATCACTGCTGCTTCACATCTTTA
Source organism: Camelus bactrianus (assembly GCF_048773025.1). Taxonomy (NCBI): domain Eukaryota; kingdom Metazoa; phylum Chordata; class Mammalia; order Artiodactyla; family Camelidae; genus Camelus; species Camelus bactrianus. The sequence goes on along the minus strand of NC_133539.1, from coordinate 17,272,572 downwards.
CTTCAAACCTATGGTTCCAAACATTCTTAGTCATTGATATGAGACTATAAATCATCAAATTCAAACCTCTTGTTTTATAGTTGAGAAGAACGATGCCAAGTAGAGAAAGGTATTTATATAGAACACACATAATTTGATCATGGGACACAGATGTGTGCTCTCCCTACTACCTCTTGATTTGGAGCTGCAGTTTCTGCTACCGGACTCAGTTTCCCTTATGCTTCATTTTGATCTGATTTTAATGATCTGATCCCCTAATTCCATCAGACTTCCTTTTTTATCCTGTCAGGACAGAATCCACCATCCCAGATAATTTCTATCCATCTAAACTTGGGAGTTTCAGTGACATCTTTGTTCCACCTAGTGCACAATGAACATATAATAACTCCTGTCATCTCTGAATATTTATTGAACAAATGAATAAATGCATCTAAATCACCAAATGGATTTGACTTTCTGCTAAGTATTGGCTTCGAAAGTGATCTTTCACAACATTAGGGAATTACTCTGTTGGAACTAAAGAAGATTAAACTATACAAGCACACATTTAAGTTAACTTAAAAAGCTCTGCAATTTTAGGTTAATTAAATACAATCTATTTCTTTTAAATATTTTTCTTTAAATTTTAATATGCTCAAAATTATTCTCAATGCTGTAATTTTCATTTAAATAACATCAAGACGTTGAATTTATATTCCCAAACCCAGGCATATGCAAAATGTTTTTTTAAAAGTTATACTCTGCTTAATAAAATAAGTTTTATTCATATCTATCCATGTGAAGCTATTCGATTTTGGTGCAGTTTTTTTTTTCTTTCTTGCAGTAAATGGTGTAGTTTTTAAAAGTATACTGTAATTAACTTTATATATTTATACTTAAGAATTTTTCATCTGGTAAGCAAAATTGCATTATACACACTGAATAGCAATAACTGTAAAATATTTTAAAAGGTGCATTCCTTTATGTAAATTAGAAATGGTGAAGTTTGCTAAATTTATGGTAGGCTAATGCATCTTCATAGTCTCCCTGTAATTCTATGAAAACTAATACCTGAAGAATATGCTTTGAAAAGAATCAATCCCTTAAATGAGATGCTTTTTACCATATATAAATTTGAGTTTTATAAGAGAATTTCAAGCCTAGAATGTAGAGATTTTCAAGTATTTATATGATACTCTCATTTCTCCTAGAATTTGGATCTCTAAATAAAATTAACTGTATCAAATGAGACAATGCATGTGAAAATATGTGAAAGTATATATTATCTCATCAACATAAAATATTATTGTTACTATTACTTTTATTATGATTTTTCTGCCTTTACAGAGCTGCACTGACCCTATATAATACAAATGATGTGCATTATTCTTCCATCTTTGAAGTAAAAATGTGCTCAAATCATGTTTTTTGTAAGAGAAACTATCACATTTCAAACTTAGTGTAATGCCGTGGCAGTAATAGTTCATCCATTCACTGAAATCTGAAATGAAGGCTATGGGTGTCATTAACTTTTATATCATATTATATTTCTTGCTTTTTGAAAATAGCCAAATAAAGCCAAATATACCCCCGATATCAAGGGTCATAGTCTCTTTTATTTTTTTTCCTTTAATATGTGATGAGTGGTCTAAAATCAGAAGTCTTTATGAATTCAGGAAAAAAAATAATGTAGGCCCTTGATATGATGCAAGTTAACTGGAATAATAAAGTGATATTATGAGCAACATTGAGACAACACATTTTATAACTTAGGTGAAACAGACTAATTTTTTGAAGAACACAAAATCTCAAACCATGGGAAATAGACAATCTGAATAGTCTTAGATATATTGAAGATTTGAATTAATGGTTAATAACCTTCAAAAAAGCAAGCACTATGCACTAAAGATGTCACTAATAAATTCTACTAAACAATAATATTTCATATTCTCCACAAACACTTTCATAAAATAGAAGGAGAATAAACACATCCTATTGTATTTCATGTGGCTAGAATTACCCTCATACTAAAATCAGATAAAAACATTATGGGAAGGGGAAACTATATTCCATCATCTCTTATGAATGTAGATGCAATAATATTAAAAAAATTAGTAAGTCAAATCTAACAATGTATAAAAACAATTTTATACCATGACCAAATGGGAAATATTTTAGTATGCAAGACTGGTTCAATGTTTGAAAATCTATCATGGTAATCTATCGTATCAACAGGATAAAAAATAAACATCACATGACCATAAGAACTGATGTGAAAATAAAGCACCTGACAAAATGCAACACCCAGTCATAATGAAAATCTATTCTAAGGATAGAAGAGGACTTTCTCAGCCTGATAAAAACATCCACAAACAACCTACAGCTAACGTTAAATTGAACAGAGAGAAAATAGATACTTTTCCTTGAAAGACTGTGAAAAAGACAATGTTGTTTACTCACCACTCCTATTTAACATCCTACTGAAAGTCCTACTTAGTAAAAGATAAGAAAAAAAAAAAACAGTAAAATGTGTGCCTATTAGGAAGAGGCAAAACACTATCTTTGCAGATGACATGATGTCTATGTAGAAAATCTCAAAGAATCAACCAGAAAATTCCTGGAACTACCAAGCTAGTCTACCAGTCGCAGGGTACACAGTGTTAAGAGTTGATCTGTATTCCCTGAAAGACATGTTGAAATCCTAACTCACGTATCTGTGAATGTGACCTTGTTTGAAAAGAGGTTCTGTGCAGATATAATCAAGTGAAAAAATGAGGTCATTAGGGTGGACACTAATCCAAGATGATCGGTATCTTTACAAAAAGAAGGAAATTTGGGCAGAGACAAATAGGAAGAACATTATGTGACAACAGAGACAGAGATGAGAGAAATGCTACCACATTCCCAAGAACACCAAGGAGGGAAAGCTAACAACGGAAGCTAGGAAGAAGCAAGGAATGATGCAACCCAGAGTCTGATGGAGGGAGCTTGGCTCTGCTGACACCTTCTAGCCTCCAGAAATGTGAGAGAATAAATTTTGGTTATTTTAAGCCACCCAGTCTGTAGTTACTTTGTTATGGCAGCCGCAGGAAACTAATGAACATGGTTTAGATACAAAAGTCAATTATTTCCCTTTTTAAGAGCAATAAATGATTGGAATTTGAAGTTAAAATCCAAACAATTTATAATAGCACCAAAGGTAAAATACTTCAGCATAAATCAATCAAAATGTGGGCAGATTTAAATGTAAAAGAAAACTATAAAACTCAGAAGAAAGAAATCAAAGGAAATCTAAACATATAGAGTAATATTCTATGTGTATAGATAAGACTATTGTTAAGATGCCCATTACTCCTAACTGGATCTCCAGATTCAGATTTATGCCCCAACCAAAATGCTACTGAGTTGTTTTATAGGTTGGACTTGGTAACAGTACATTAGGTAAAATCTAAGAAAATCTGAATAAAGTATATACTTTAGTCAACAGAAGTTTATCAATATTGGTTTGTTAGCTGTAACAAGTACACTATACTAATGTTAGATATGAGTAAGAAAGGAAACTGGGGTGTATGAGTACTGTCTGTACTATCATCGCAAATAATCCATAAATCTAAAACACTTACAAAATGTATTAAAGTTTTTCAGAAATAGAAACGTTTGTACAAGCATTGCAAAAATGTTTCTATGATGTAAATCCCTTACAGAGATCTAAAGTTTTAAACACAGTGGAACATGTGTTTAGGTTGCACTAGGTGAGAGAAGTATAATTTAAAATATTTATGTAATACAAAAAATGTAGAGAAGAAAGCTTTTTAAAGGTTAAGCAAATAAAATTATAAAATTATATACTGACACCATATTGTACCAATAATCATATGAAGTATGAATGAACCAACCACTCTAATAAGCAGAGATTATCCAACTTTATGAATTTTTGGTTACCTTATAAATTTAAATGTAATGGTTTTCTTACTTCTTCCTTTACTTCTAACTTTTCTTACTTCTTACTGTGACCTATTTACAAATATTTATTAAGGGGGGGAAACTAGCTCTATAAGTATACAGCATGTAATAATGTACAAATTATCTAAAATGTATTTAATTAAATTGAAAAAACATGTTTCACATCAAGGGACTATTTCTAATAGAAATTTTTGCAAAATGCTACCATATTTAAGGCTATTATTAACACTGAGTATGGTTTAGTGATACAATTATTAGCCAAAACCCTGTTATAGATGTGTTTAATATAAAAGCATATTTTTATGTTACTATTCCCATATACTATCAACCTATTTCCTATTTTAACAAAATGCTAGTTTTTAACTCAATCTACAGAACAGTTATATACATATATATAAAATATTTATATAGTAGTTCTTAATCATGCTTAAAAGTAAGTGATTTCAAATGATATTGTCCTTAGATGAATTTGAACAATTAGGTAAGAAAGTAAGAAAAAAAAAACAGCAATAATTTAGACTGCCATCAAGTATTTCAAGGGCATTGTTAACTTCTAATACACAATTGTGTTTACAAATAAAAAATATTTTCTCTTGAAATCAAAACAACATTTACTTCTTTAAAGAAAAGCAACTTGAAAGTGAAGGAGGAGATTTCTGATTATATATTTCAGGAATTCTATTATTGTTTCTTCCATTTTTTGCTGGGTTATCACCTCAATCTCACAAATGCTGTCAACCTAAGATTGGGAAGTGAGGCTGGGTCATAGGAGACGTGGTTCCAATGCTCAGTTTCTTTTTAAGATTATTCCTCCAAATAGGAAGTCAGAGAGGCACGTGCTAGTGTCGTCCTCTGTACACATTTGTCCTAGAGCTAGAGCCTGCTCGCAGGCTTCAGAGGAAAGTCTTCTTTTAACTCTTATTTTCATTTTCTGAACATGACAGATGTCTAGCTAACTACATTTGTTAAGGCTGGTATTTTAAAATGCCATCAAACCTGCAGAATGTAAAGGATCTTCCACAGTGTACAGAAACATACAAAGGGGATAGATTAGTTTCTGTCCAATTAGTAAGCTTAGTTATCTCACAAATTATAGGATCCCTTCAAGGCAGTGTTTGCCTATTAAAAAGTCATTTATAGTAAGAATAAAATACCAGAATTCTGAGTTTCTTAAACATATATTTAGCATGTGGCAAATATACATTCCTAAAAAATCTGCTTAATTAGGGAAATGAAACTTTAGGATTAATTTAGACTTGTAAGTATGTATGTCCAAGACTGAAAAAACACTTGGAAATTTTTAATGATGAAATTCTTTTAATTGCACATAAAACAAACAAAACACACTTGGAGAGTGGAAATTTAGTATAATTTAGCAGCTGCTTCACTGAATGGTCAGTATGAGAATAGCTTGTATGCATATTACTTGCAACAATTTTAAATTACTATAAATAATTAAAAATATGGTTTTCTAATTGTTTATTCTAAATTTTCTTCTCAACAAGAATACTTGTTTTCACTGGATGTGTATCAAAATTTCAACATCAATTCAAAGCTCTTCTCCTTTAAGAAGATTGAAAATATTTTTTTCAATCACTAGACTCACAGTTGTCACCTCTCCTATATAACACTGTGCCATATGCATGTATATGTATATACATATAATTATTCTTGTTAATTACAGATCTGTGTCATCTCTTGTACTAGATTACGAGCTCCTGGATGACAGAATTTAAGTGTTCTTTATGCCTATATTTTATGGCCATGGGCTTTGTCATCAATAATTGTTTTCACAATGAAATATAATTCTATTGTGTATGCAGAAGGAATATTATGAGATACACAGATGTAAAAATGGTATGATAACACATATGATGTGTAAGTTTCTTTAGTTATGCTTTTTGAACTGTAGAATTTCAACAACAGTAACTAGGAAACAAAAAAATATTATTCTATAAAGTTTGATATTTTTTGTCTACAACTTATGAAAACAAAGGATTTTGTTGATAGTTATAGAATAAGTGAGAGGTGAAAGAAAGCACAAAGTAAAAGCAATCTTCTAATCTTTTTGGCATAAAAGTTAATTACTAATTCAAAACTGAGATGAAAATGCTCTCTGTGGATGGTTTATATCTTTCTCACAGTTAAGCATCCCAAGTCTTACCTAACACTGTAAGGGAGAGAGGTGGTGAGGCAGGCTTACTGACCCTGGCTGATTAACAACAAGGGAAAGAAGGTGTCGGGCTATTAAAAGACAGGTTGTTTCTCTTATCCCGCAGCTGGCTCCTTGTTTCCAAGGACATAGCTATGCAACAAGACATTTTATGTTCTACAACTGCTGCATTGATCCCAAGGCCATCCCCCAGTGTCTCTTTCTTTGTTCTCTTTCTCCAGCCAAAGTTTCTGTGTTAGGGCTGAGCTTCATGAGAGGAAAGAGCCTGTAATAGGACATGACTGACGCCACCCACATGAAGATCACAATGGCAGAGCTTCCAGTTAAAGGCCCTGCAGCCTGACCTGGGGCTGGAGCTGTCTAGACCAGCTCCCTGGCTAATGGCTCCCTGCTCCAGTGTTTTCTTTTTTCCTTTTTTTCCTTTCCTTTCCTCTCTGAACAATAAAGCAGCTCTTTTTTTCACTTTGTCCCTCTGCCTCTACGGATAATTCTTTCTCAGTTGGCGAGCAAGGACGTATACATTTTTTGGGGGGAGGCTTGCCTGCTCATTTGGTGTGCTTTCCAATTTTGGGTCCCCCTACCTGCTGTCATAACAACAGTACCTGGGCCAGAGTCTAGTACAGAGTAGTTTTTCTGTAAATGTTTGTTGAATGAAGAATTCAAAGACTTGACCAAACAAAGGAGGTATGATTCATATCTCTTTGTGAAATAGCTCAGGAATACAGGCAGATGCTTGGAGATTTTAGCTTTCCCCACCTCCAGTCTCTGTCAGTCTCTGACACCATCCAGTGTCAAAAATACTAACTGTCACAGTAACATGAATTGGAACTCACTAGATACACTCATTCTTGGTTTAAAAGAGCATTTTTCCATTTATAGCCTTCAAAAGACAAATGAGTTGGATGAAACTGTCAATAATTTATGTACTCAATAGAATATTTATTAAGTACCTATAAAATGTAAGCCAAGTTACAAAAGCAGGAAGTGTATGAAAAAGGAGTCTGGAGGGTTTGACTTAGTTTGGTGGCCAGGATGTCTGCTTGATCTGAGGATGCTTCGACTGGAAACTGAGGAAAGAGGAGACCATAATTAATTTCATTAAGTGTGCGACTGTGTGGGTGTGTATGCAGTGGAAGCAGGGAAGGTCTGTACACCGAGGCTAGGGCAGGGCAAAGCAGCACTGCCAGCAGGTTGCTTCCAGGGAAATCGAGGAAGCCAGAGTGGTTGGAGAGGAAAACATTGCCTCATGCAAGAATCAACTCCTCCTAATTTTGTTCTCAAAGCATGGAGAACAGTGTCTTAGGCAGAACTCTGCACTGGCCCTTGGGGAACATTGGTTCCGACTTGGATCTCTGTTCCTGCTCAGCAGGTCCAGGGTGTCAGGGATACCAGAAGTGGCCATTGACTCACATAACAGCCACAATGAAGGAAATAAGTACATAGTAGCCAGATGTATAAAAGTCTTTTCAGCTGGTAATAAAAAGTATTAATCTTAAAGGAAGATAAAACCATTACTTATTACAACACTTTCCTCAAGAAACACAAGATATGGGTATGCTCTGTGTTATAAGGCCCTCAGCCTCACCTGAATGTTGCAAAATCATCAGCTCATGTGGTATTTTCTTAGAGGCTTTGAAATAAGAATCTTTATAAGTTGTATTTGTATCATTTAATAGTTGTCATTTTAGTTCAATTTTTCCTACTGCCCAGATTTTTTTTTTAAGCCAAGCCTTGGTGTTTATATGCTAAAATATCTACTTAAGCCACATTTGTCAATGGCTTTTGCTCTGCTGTAGAAAAGTCACCAAAGCCCTGGGAACTGAGATCTCCCACACCTCGTTCTGAGTTCTGAGTCCGAACTCAAAAGAGAGGACATTTGTAAGGTGCAACACCTAGGTTTCTCAAAGTTACTAGTGTCAAATTGTAGAGACTAAACTACTGTGAGATAGAAGAAGCAAAGTCAATCAGTCAGTCACACACCAAGAATCAAGAAACTCTTCCACTTAACGAGGTAACTCTCAAGTTTCTACATCTGGGACAGGATACAAATAATCATGATTGAGTTTGAATGTCTCCCTGTACAGGTACGTGGTACTGGAAGCACATATTTTATAGAGCAAGTGGAGGTATTCTGTTCATTTTAAGAAGCTAATTCATATAGCTTATATGATGTTTATTTTATTCCTGGGCCTTTGTCATGACTAGTATAAGTGCATACAGCCATGAAGGTCCTTTAATTTTAGGTTCAATATTAAACTAATATTTGAGCTACTTATTTCTAAATCCAGCAGAATAAGGTTAGTTAATCTGAACCTTCAGCAAAACTGCTCATTTATTCACCCAAGATACAGAGATCATAACCGTATACTGGGTATTTTTTCAGCATTGAGGGAGGTTACAACAGTGTATGTAACAGAAAAGATGGCTGCTCTCATGGACCTAATGTTGTTGTGAAGAATGGACAATGAACAGATGAGAACTTGAATGGGCAAGTAAATATTATGATAAGTGCTATAAGGAATAAAAATTAGTTGTCTGGAGACTACTCTACATTTGGTAGTCTGAAGACATTCTTAGTGAAATCAAGGACCAGTAAGCACATACAAACACCTACCGCATTTGGAAAGGGATGAATTAGAAAGAAAGTGGTAGGGGATGATATCAGAGACAGAAGCCCCAGCCAAACCACATCAGCCTTTTTAGGGCAAGGTGAGGTGCTTGCATTTTATCTTAAATGCATATGAAAAACACTGGGTTTTATTTGCGTTATTTAAAGTATTTTCTTTATGTTTCCTTATGACTGCTTTGTAAAAAAAATATTTGGGGTAGGAGGAAGTCATCAAAAATAGGAGCCAGAGGATAGTTATCAGGCTGTTACCCCTGGACTGCTGACAGATAATGGTAGCTTGAGCCAGGCTGGTTGAAATGGAAGGAAAGAAGAACATACCTATCAAGGCCATATTTTAGGAAGAAGCGTCAGGGAGTGTGGGGTAGTTAATTTTATGTATCAACTTGGCTGGATCACAGGATGCCCAGATACCTGGTTATACCCTATTTCTGAGTGTGAGGGCGTTTCCTGATGGGATTAGCATTTGAATCTGCAGAATGAGTAAGTAAGTGGACCACTCTCCCCCATGTGGACAGGCATTATCCAATCCCCAGGGCCTGAATAGAACCAAAAGGTGAAGACAGGAGGATCCACTCATTCTTTGCCAGAGTGTGACAACAATCTTCCTCTCCAGTCTTCAGTACTCCTGGTTCTCAGGCCCTTAGATGTGGACTGGAATCTACAACATTGGCTTTCTAGCTCTCAGGCCTTCAAATGTCACTGGTCTTCCTTGTTCTGCAGTTTGCAAAGGGCCACTCCTGGGACTTCTTGGTCTCCGTAATTTCATGGGCCAATACTTTATTATTATATAGCTCTTATTATATATTATATATATTATTATATATCTCTTTGTATACATATTATAAATATGTCATATTCATATATATATGTAATTGGTTCTGTTTCTCTGTTGAACTCTGACAAATACAGAGCACTATATATTAGAAAACTGAAAGATAGAAGAGTAAAGAATAAATAGGGTTTATTGGTAAAAATCATCATCTTATGGGAATGTAAATTTTGTGATGTTTATCAAAACACTCCTGTGAAGATACTCTGTAAGGTATAAAAGTCTGGGGTCCAGGGAAGAAAGGTCAAAGATACACGTGTGAGTCATTGACAAGCAGAAGGTAGGTTAACATCAAATCTGCATATAATTATCTAGGACCCAGGCATGAGCCCTTCAGCATGCCACACGTAAGAAATGCAAAGAGGAGAAGGCTCCAGTGAAAAGGATTTGGAATGTTTTGACAGTGATGTGAAGGGAAAACTAAGAGACTGAAATGGCCTGATATGCAAGAGAAGAAAGTAAACCAAGATGGTTTGGTCAGTGGGGTCTAAGGCTGTTGTTCTGGTGAGAAATCTGAGCACAACAAACTTTCTATTGCAATATGGAGGTCACGGGTGACCTTGACCAGCAATCTTGCTGGTAGGGTGAGGATGGAGTTCCAATACACTATGGCTTAAAAGAAGAATATGAGAATGAGGAAACAGAAGCAGTGACGGTGCACATTCCTTTTATAATATGTCCTGTGAATAGGAGGGAATAAGTAGACTATTAACTGCAAAGGTGTAGAACTTTCTATTTTTTAATTTATTTATTGACTTCATACACTATAACTTTATCTGGTTGGAACAACTAGAAGAAAGAGGTAAAAGAATGAACTAGGACTCTGGTCCTGGATAAGAAAAATAGGATATTACATTCAAAATTGAGAAATTAGAGAATTTTAAGAGAGGGGGATAGCTCATTTATAATAACAAGAAAGAGTCAGAGATTGCTCCCCTGACTGATGTTTGTCAGTAGATCCAGAGGCAAGATGAGCTGAAGTTTCTGTATCGATGTGTGCTCCTCAAACCAAAACTGATGTCAGTGGCCAGCTCGATTCTCAGGACCACGGGCTGTAAGAAGTTTGTGCCTACCTTCTAGATATAATGATCTCCATTCAGAACCCAAACCCCCACTACTCTTCAATTTGCCTGTGTCAAACACTGGGTGCTAATATTTTCCAACATTTTTTTTCTACTTTTTCTCATATTTAATTCAGTAAAGGTCAAGGGCTGACAAAGTTTAATAAGTTATACAATAGACATTTCAAGATAAATAGCACCTGAAAATAAGAGTTCCAGCTTGTGTTTGTCACTAAAGATTTGGTTGAAATGTACAGATTTTAAAAAAGAAGGTGATAGCTCAGATATGATGGAAGGAAATGATGCTTTTAGCTCCTTCTTGTATCCCCCCCCCCAGGACGAAATCTGTAACTTTACATTTCTTACTACTTCAAGAGTGTTGGAAATGTGATTATTAAAACTAAACTATTTTAACTCTGTGCCTTCAGCATTTTTTCCTACCTTCTCCAACATAAAAGCAATCTTATGTATCTTTAGAAATACACGATTACAGAGCATGCACATAAATAGATCATTATCATTTTGTGGAGCATGAGGTCACTGATCTCTCCAGAAACTTCACCGGTGAGATTTTTTTTCCCTTGAGGTTTTGGGGATGAGAGATCCAGCCTGCTGTGTTACCTATCCCAGTGACTGAAATAATAGCAATTATAAAGAAGTTATAGTAAATAAGCTCTTTAGCATACAGACATTCTCCCAAATCTAAGTTTCCATTGTAAAGATTAAAGATGGTTCCTTCTAGATTCATTGCTTCAAAGAACTGTAGTAATTAAGTCAATTAAGTTTATGTTCTCTTTATTCTAAAAATAAACACTGGCTATGTGATATACTAATGGAATAACTGTCTAAGAACGGTTTGTTGGTACAATGCAATTCATTTTGGTTATTAAATTTCAGAATTGAAGCTATTTATGATTCTTGCCAAAATGAAATTTGACTTATTCTTGCTGTCAGCATGGCTTGTGCACCCAGGGCCAAGTGGTCAGAATAACTTAATATTTTTTAAATGAATAATTATATATTTCTCATCTTGTATTTTCAAGTTTTTAATTTTATTTACTATCAGTTTCCAAATGGCTGATTTAACCATGTATTCTTCCTATTGTAAATTATATTTCACACAAATTGTGGCAAATGGTATTTTCCTAATGGCATATCAATACCATAAATGTGAAAATTGTTGTCAAATCACAAAATGCTTCAATAAAACAAAAATAGAAGTTTTACTTTAGAGACAACTTCAAACTTCATTAAATTTGCAGACCCTTTGAATCTTCTGAAGCACATGCATTTAGGATACAAAAACATGACTTTTTCAGTATTAGGAGGGAACATTAAATGATTAAATCATAATATGATTTTGCTTAGAGGAGACAGAAAGCATTAATATTTATTTTCTTAGTTCCTCTTTCACTTGTCAGTTTCATTTCTTTTTCTTTCCATTTTTATTCTAAATCCAAAACACACTCACCCTGTCAGCTAGAAGTACAACTCAAATTAAGGATAAAATGCATGCAATAGGGAAATTTGTCTCTTCTGGACCATGGCTTCCTTTGTCCCCGACCCCTAACACATGCATTGGCTTGCTTTCGTGCTGTCTCTCTCTCTCTCTCTCTATCTCCCTGCTGTGCCCTCATTCCTCACTAACTTGACTACTTTGAAACAAGGTCAGTGGAAGGATTAGTTTGAGGGCCACGTGGCACAGGCAGCCGACTTCATCTCCTTCCTCTTCAGATTAACTTGAAAAATACTGAAATATCAACATTTACTGACATTCAAAGGCCATCTCTGAATCTTTGAAAAGGCACCTTGTAAATGGTCACCTCATAAAAGGTAAGGATTGAAGATGCTCTGTTTTCATCGGAGGTATAACTCCAGGGCTCTGATAAATATTGTTACAGCTTGTGGCTCTGCAGGGAGGTGACAGGAGAGAGATACTTGTTTATTTCTCAGCTCAAGTTCTGTTATAATGACCACTGCTTTGCAGATCTAACAGCAATGAAATTTCAGGTCATCAGCTTCAAATGCCACAGCAAGCAACAGCTGCAGCCCGGTTTACAAAACAGTTAACATGCACATTTTTTCCAGGTGTATTGAAAATTTGGGTAACTCCACTGGCTTTCTTTGCCATAATACTCATGAAAGTAATATTACAGCAAATAATCATATGTATTACATTTAATAGCATAGTCTCATTTGCTATAAAAATAGTAGTTGTGTTTCTAGAATGTTAAAGTGCCCAGAAACATACTATAAAATGATTTTGGGGGAAAAGTTTAGAACCTAGTAAGATTCACACTTACAAAGCAAGACACTTGCCTTATAATAAAGGGAAAAAAGATTGTTTTTAATGTCTATGTTTGGTTTTATGATAGCAAAAAAATCAGTCTTCATCACTGCAAAAAATAATGTTACCGAGTTGGTCTCTTAAATCTCAATTTACACCAGGACCTCTTCCCTTTCTGCAAGCTACAGTGATGCTGGCAACACACTGCCAAAGCTTTATACTTAAAAATATTTCAAAAGAAAACAAACTCAGGATGTATTCCAAGGCTTTGGCCCCCAAATCTATTTTTTCCATTCCTGGGGTTCTGATCAAAATCCAGTCATATCCAGTAATAACACGAGACCCTGCAAACTGCCAACCCTGTTTGACAGACCACTTAAATCCAGCTTTTAAAATTTCTCGTGCTTGAATTTAATCATACAGAGTTCATTCCCTTGCCATTGGCTGGCCAACATATTCAGCTTTGAATTAAACCAACGTGTCATTGAGCAAAATATATTATTTTATTAGGAAAATTCCTCTCAAAGAGCTCTGTTTTCTCTTATAGTGATTTAGTAAACAAACATAACATTCTCCAGAGCTTTCTGAATTGTTCTATACTTCTGTGCCACAAGGTTGCAAATTACTCTGCTTATAGAAACTTTCTGGATCTCTCTCCTTGTGAATGATTTTTCTATGGTTGCTCTAACAAGTTACCAGAAATGTAGTGACTTAAAAAGATACAAATGCATGACACTGCTGTCGGGTCTCACTGGGGTAAAATCATTCCTTTCTGGAAGCTCTAGAGGAGAATCCATTTCCTTATGTTTCCAGCTTCTAGAGGCCTCCCGCATATTTTGGTGGCTTCCTTATTCCATCTTCAAAGCTAGCACTGCTGCCTGTCCCTGATTATCCTTCTAAAGTCTCATCTCCACCTGAGTTTTGCTGCTATCTGCTTCCACTTTTAAGGACTTCTGTGATTACATTGCACATATCTGGACAATGCAGGACGCTCTCTCTCTAAAAGCAGCTAATTGAAAACCTTCATTCCATCTGCAGCCTTAATTTCTCTTTGCCATGTAACCTCACATATTCATGGAGTCGGGGGATTCGGACTTGACATCCTGGGGAACATTATTCTTCCTACCACTTCTTGCAAATTGATGAAGTCCTCATTTGCATCTGTAGCTAACTACAACTTTCAAAGTAATCAAAAATAGAGCCAGGTGCTTTTTTCTCCCTGGCAAATTGGAGCAGTAAAGAGATGAAAAACCAAAAAAAAAAAAAAAAAAAAAAAAAAAAAATTCACATATTCCGTCACAACCATGGACAAAAAATATTGGTGAACCAATACTTTGAATGCATCTCTCAATAAATAGATTGAACCTAACTGTTTATATTGTTTCTCTCTCATATATTTAGACATATTTAAATTTTTTTCTTGATGTATTTGATGTTATTAATGTAAGATTGTTGCATATGTTAGGGTAAATGTTATCACATTTGTTTATGTTCTTTTATATGATACTCTCAATTCTGTCAAATTCACATTTGACTGTAAGTTTCTTGAAATAGGGCTATAAATACATCTCCATGTTTTTTGTGGCTTCCATATTATTATGTTGCATATTACGGACGTTAATTGAGTGGATGAGTGGATGTATAATTGCCCACCAGTAAAGTTATTTCCACAGCAGTTTGTCCAATAATCAGCCTTTACAAGCTGTGGCCAATATTTATCCTGTCACGGGATACATTTCTTTTTCTCCCCATCTCTTTCAAATAACAATTCAAATCGCAACGACTTTAGACTAATTTAGGAAATGTTAAGCCAGTCATCTTTACTTTTCATTCCAAGCTTATACTCTAAGTGGAAAAAGAGAAAACAAATATATATATATAAAATATTGCTTATATGTATTATATATAGACATATATCTAGCTGAATTTGAAGGCAGTTGCAATAAATTTTTTATAACATATATTTTATTCTAACTTTGCTAGGTAGTCATTTTATGTTCTCAAACATTTAGCATGTAATTTTAAAATTAAAAGACCAGAGTTGCATCTAAGATTGGTAATGATGAGTGGGGACTGCCACAGTCTGATGTACAACTGAGATGCTTCTGCAGTCAGGCCAGCTGCACTCTTTATTATGCTATATCCTATTGGCAAGGGAGATGTTTTTGAAAGTCTTTAATCTTGTCAGTTATAGAGTCTGAAATGGGTGTCTCAGGCTGGAGAAACACAGTGTCTCTGGTTTGGGCACTGGATTTCAGTGAGAACTGATTATCAAGCCAATTAGCTGCTTTTTGAAAAAACATGTGCCCAGTAGCTTTGTCAAGCCCAAGTGTAAAACTCTTAAAGAGGATAACTCCAGCTGCGTGCTGCTTCCCTTTTTCACGGTAAAGGAGTAAAAAGACAGCAATCTTTCCTGGGCTACCAGACCTCAGAGATTAGAGGCACTTGTATTAAATCCTAACTCATCTGCTGGTTATAAATGTCAGGGGAGTTTGTCCCACTAAAGTACTTCTCTAATTAGAATTTCCCTTATTGAGATATTGGGATGGTCCCCTCTGGAATTTATGAGACAAGAAATTACAAGCAAATAACGTAATCCATCAATTCCTAGCACGCGTTTGGATGAAGTAGCAATGGACTAATATATACAACATTTTAACTTTTTTTTTTCTTTATTATAAGCTTTGCTCAAAGCCCTAGCAGTCAAATTTGCTGTTTCAAAGATTCAGTTACAATTGCCAGGAGATCTTATTCACTCCTGGCAACCGGATTGAAAAAGCAAAGCTGGAACTGAACTGACAACGGCTAGGTGAGGGATGGTTAAAGCAGCCAGATTTTCCCCTTTCCCTCTCTCTGTCCTTTGATCCTTTGTCCCAGAATTTGTTGTCATCTATGTCTCAGCATCGGGGGCACACGAGGTTCAGGGGATTATTTACTCTCCCCCCTCACATATTACCACGGTTCTACCTGACATCTCTTGGCACCTTTTGTCACCTTGATACCCAGCATCCACAAGAGACCAGGTGTTTGGGTACCTGTATCCAATACAGCTCTAACAATTCAAAGACTTATTTCTCCAAAGTGCCTAAGTGTATTCAGATGGACTACATTTAAAATGAGATCTTGGCTCCATCTCTAATCTTTAAAGTGCTGAGGTCTTGGGGACCTGATTTTTTTTTTCTCTTGTCCATTACCTCATCATGTATATTACAAACTGTGAATTTTTCAGTATGTAGTTATTAAATATGTACTATGTGCCAACATAGAGGATAAAGCAATGAACGAGAGAAAAAAAAAAAGTCTGCCTTCATGGCATGATAGTGGAATAGGGAAAAAACAGAACTGAGAAAACAAATAAAGCCAATGGTATATTAATGGGAAAAGCTAACAAGAAAAAAAATCAGAGAAGGGCTTGGGAATTAGGGGGATTTTGGGGGGATTTTAGGAAGAATGCCCAGAGAAGGTCATCTTAATGAGAAAATGGCACTAGAATGGAAGAATCTAAAGGTGAGGGAGTAAACACTGAGGATGACAGAGGGAAGGAGATCAGACAGTGATATCGTGAAAAACAAAAACCTGATGGTGGGGTCGTGTCTGGACTATTTGAGGAACAGCAAGGGAATAGTATGGCTAAGACAGCAAGTGGAAGGCAGAATACAAGGTAAAGTTACACTGGCTCTGATGAAATATACCCATGGTCATGTCATTATGTAAGTTCAGTTAACATATAATTGAATGCTAACATATTGCATATGGTATACTGTAAAATTAGAGAAAGTGTCATGAAGAGCTGGAAACAGAACTCCTTCTGTGAAAGAAACTTGAGTTTGATGTACTGAGAGTAGAGATTGCAAAGCAATTCAAGCAAAAGCTTTGTGATCAAGGTCCCCAAGTGATTACCACATTTCATTCTCCTCTTCTTCAACAGAGGTGGTTACATTTGGGCACATGGCAGGCCAGCTAGATTATCTTTCCCCCACTCCTTTATTATTGTGGCCATATAATTAAATTATCAAAAAAAGGCAGGTATATGGGAGCTAAATAAGCCCTGAGACATACAGAATGCATTATTTCTCATATCTTCCACCATCCTGAATCTCAAACAAACTTGCAAGGGCTTCTTTCTTCCTTCCTCCCTTTATTCTTTACTCCTTCCATTCTTTCTTTTCATCCTTCCTCCACTTCTTCCTACTTTTCTTTTACAAATTATTCATCCACTCTGCATGCCAGGTACTTTATTAGCCACCAGAGTTTCAGTTATAAGCCAAACCAGGATCAGTCTTACCTCTACTCAATCTTATAATCACATAGATGAATATACCATGAAAAAAGAATTAGAGTTAAATGTTACTTTACAACTATAACTAGTAATGAAGAAAAGACATAAAAGATACAATTTTTAGGGTTTATATTAAAATGTCATTAAAAACATATATGCTCCCTATGACTACTAAGCTGATGACCTCCCTCATCACTTGGTTTGTCCCTATTGCATGTTTATGGCTTCTATTCAGACAGATGAATAGCTTTCAAAGATAACAGTTATATAATTGCCTTGTGTCTTCATTGTACTACAATGCCATTCCCTGCACAACAGCCAATGTGAAAACGCTGAAGGGAAAACAATGTTAGTTTCATGCAAACTTGACATGAAAGGGCCAACCAGGGGCAGGCAACGTGGATTCTTTCAATGTTGAATATAAGTATGGATATGAGTTTCTCCTGGATCCTACCGTCTAATCAGGTGTACGATGAAATATCTTAGCATATTTTTGTCTGTCAAAATATTCTCCATGATATGCAGAAGTAAGGGTCGACAATGGCTGAAGCCTCAGCCATATGAATCGAATGGCTAAAACAAAACACTTGTGAGAAACACGGCTGAGAAAACAAGGGGTTAAGGCTTGGAGGTGATGCTAGTCACCCAGAGTTAGCCTAAGGTCAGGAGATCATTAGAAGTGCCTTAAACTAGAATGTGACACGATGACAATAATGTAGCAGCAGCACCAGAAGATGGACATGAAGAAACTGAGTGGGAGAAGGAGCTGACCCATGGTGGACCAGCAGGGGAGGAGAGGAGGTGTCAGAACTATTGACGAAACAGGATGTACCAACTTACACAAGTATGGAGTGTTAGAGAAAACACAGAAGGGAGGGTCTACAGAAACTAGAAATTCCTGTCTTTGGCAACATGGTGGCTTGTGTAACCTACATCTTATTGGGAGTATTTAAAAGGAGAAAAATATTTCCTCGCTCATTTATTCTTCAGAAAATTGTTACCCTGAGTGCTCTCAAAGGTGATTTCATGTTCATAAACCAAATCTTTGTAGACGTAAATGGGAGATGCTATTATGTATCACCTGGTACAGCCTCTCATCCTGTTATTGTTCTGTTTACATGAATGAACAGTTTAAAGTACCATAAAATCCCAGCACATAGACAGAAACATCACCAGTCTGAGAGTCAAATAGGAGTTTTAGAATAGTTTTACCTTTGGCTTTTAAATTAAAAGCCTAATGTGTTTTCTTCTCCAATTAAGCACGATTGCCAAGTATAATTGACCACAGTAATGTAACTAGTAATTTGGGGACATTCTAACATACATGTGCTGTACACATTTTTAAGTGGGTTTAACTTATTTTTTTTTTTTTTTTAGAGCTTTAAGCTTAAAAACTGCTTCATGAAAGATCTAATAGAATCCTTCTTCTGAGAAGAGGAGAAAGAATTATGAAGTACAGATAGGTGCTCAGGAACTGCAAGGTACAACCAAAGGGAGATACCAAGCCTAACCCCTTACATGGGGCAAGATCAGGCTACAGCTTTGTCCACTGGACTTTGTTTTCAGAATTCACACGAATTGACTAGCATCTCTGTCTAACCTCCTTTCACTCCCCCTCACTCCCCACCAACAGTTAATACTTTTCTTCATTCTGTCCTCTGGCTGCACTTGTCCCAGGAAGTTCCAGCCAATGGTTGAACTGAAGGTCCTAGAGTCTGGCGACCTCTTGTCAGTGTAAGACTCTCATAGGCAGTCTGCTCCAGAGCTCCCTGAAGAACCATCTGAGCCTTGGTCTGAGCCTCTCCTTGCCCACCCTGCTTCCATACTCATTTCTCTTTCCAGGTATCAGGTCTGCACTGCAGTTTGAAAAATTGCTTTGCTCCACTCTGTTTTGTCTGCATTTTCTATTTCACGGGCATTAGCCCCAAATAGACTTCTCCAACTCCTCACCCATCTCAGCACCTGCTTCCTAGGTAATTAAGATGTTCATCTTTCACCCACTGCCAATGTGAAGACATGACATTCCCTAAGAAATTCATGGAACTATAGTATATCTCCACAGTAGACAATTTGTACAAGCAGTTATCACTATCACAATGATAATCACAGAACTTCATAAACTCTCCAATTTAAAATCAACTCTGGAGGAAAGAAGAAAAAGAAAATCTCCTGAGAACGGTTGAGTTGAACTAAAAAGTCTTAAGATTATGTCTTCTTCCCCAGATAGAATGGAGACTTAAATGAATCATTAAATTGAGTTAAATAATAGAAAAGCAAATTTCCAATGCATGCATATGTGAGGTTTTATATTGAAAACCTTGTTTTGGAAATAATAGCATTCATCTTTTTTATTGAAAATTATTTTGGAAATAAATGATTGTTCTTGTAAGTAAGAAAAAATGAGTATTCTACAATATAATTCAGAGTTTTAGAAGTATTTATTAAAAGTGTTTTATATTTTTGAAATTTAGTTACCTAATGTATTTTTTCAGTATATAATAAAATTAGATTTTCAGTTGTTTCATATCTCTAATTCATCATAATCTGATAGAGTCATATAAAACAGTTTTTAAAGAATACAAATTGTTAAATCTAAAGTATAGTAGGAACAATTTAATTTTTAACATTGCAGTACACTTTTTTTTCTGTATTTTACAATTTTGTATTATGCCAAAGGCAAAGGAGATTGTCATTTCTGTTAGATTTTTTTTACCATCATATTGATTTCAAAGTAACCCAAATATAATATTCTAAAATATATTTAAACTATAAATGTTTGGATCAAAAAAGAAAGTTTTGCTTAATATTACTTAAACTACTATGTGTAATTTGGGGCTGATTTTTAATATGTTTTCTAGAAAGATTGTTTGTTCATTAGAATATCGGTTTATAATTTTTATTTAGGAATACATATTCCTAAACCTGATAGAGTCAATTATCTCTTATCCACGTGTGGATTCATTTTATCATGTTAGTAGGTTAATTTACTAACTAAAACTGGGACTAATTATTTTAGGAAATATACTTCAATTATTCAGTTAATGGCTGTTTTCCAATATTAATTCACCATGAGCCCCTATCCTTCACTAGAGATTGGTCAATATACAGATTGTCATTGGCAGTGAAGACAGACTGGTCCCTTGTGCCCTTTCAACCTTAAACAGGTGTTTCATCATTATCTTAGCACGAATGCAGTCAGGCTAGACTATTTTTGATGCCTAACCATTTGCATAGGGAGCACCACTGGGAAAACATATGGTGGTCCTGATATAGTTGCATTCTCTTGGTCAAAATACTATTTGGTACCATCTAGTTCTTCATGATTACATGTTGTAACAGATTTTGAAGAAGTGGTGTGAAAGAAATGGTTGATATCTCTTTGTTTTTTGCACTAGCTTCTTAAGAAGTACTGGTTAATTCCTGAATTTTATCTATCTCTAACATTAAGAAACCAAGCATCAGACTTGGGCTCTTGGTGCCAGTTTAAGTGTTTAAGCCATGAAATAACTGTACTTGTTTACCTGACGGACATTTGATCCAGTTCAGCTCTGCATGCGAGCCTTCTCAACGGCAATGATAAGGAGCCTGGTGAAAAAAAATAAACACACAGACAGACAGCATCTATATAGATAACAACCTGCCAACCTGTGAGGTTGGACAGAACTGTGGACCTACATCAAGGGGCAATTGTGGATCTCTGGTAGGGTAGTGAATTAAAAGATAAGGATGCTAGAGGACACCAGATTATATTATCCCTCACATCTACTTCCCTGTAAACATGTATGGTGTGTCAAGGTGTCAATTTAGAACACAAAGTGGACTGGGGGAGAAGGAGCAGGAATGAACTTTCCATAATGATGGAGTACTTAGGACCTTGCCTTTTTTTTTTCTTTCTTTCTTTCTTTTTTTTTTTTTTTTTTAAATCAGTATTTAGGTTCGCTCTCTGATTTAATACCCAGTGGAAGCCAGGGATCTGTGAATTTGAGTTCCACTGAAAAAACATTGCTACAAGTCAGGCCTAATGACTCCAGAGAAACCAGCTGTAGTATCAGTATTCAGGTTCTGAGCTGAGAAAAGGTAATATGCAGGTGAAATGTTGGAGAAATTGGCAGTCGTTCTTCAGTGGTGTGCAGATTTCTCTAGCTCTTCACTAATGTGTTTGCCTTTTGAATCAAGGAACCTAGTGTATTTTTAGGATGCAATTGTGGTGCAGGTACCTGAGCAGGCTTTCTCAGGTGAGACCCTTTTTTGAGCAAGATGTGATATTTGAGTTAAGATATGAAGATATAGCATCGCTAGGGGAAAGCAGTCAGAGAAGAGGCAGGTGACAGTATCAAGCCAAGAGATAATTTGGCATCTTCAATGAACTAAAAGATGAAAAGTAAAATTAGAACACTGCCTATAAACTAGGGAGTTTTCAAGGCTCAGGCTACAAAGTGAAGCAGGGGCCAGGTGATGAAGTGTCTTGCTTGGACATGTTTTAAGCAGCAGAGTAGTGAATAACTTGGTTAGATTTATGTTGTGGAGGCAGCAAATCAATAAGAAGGTGCTTGTAGTAATTGGAAAAAAAAAAGACGTGATGCTTGTCTGAACTAGAAAACTAGAAAAGGGAATGGAAAGTGAGAACTCCAAGATTTAAGAGTGATCTAACCGATAGCCTGTGTACTGGAGAAGACGCTGAACTAAAGTAGATCTGGTTTCAAACAGCATCCTCATCATTGAATGACATTTGCACTTTGGCCAAGATGTTTAATCTCTGTAGTTGACAATTTACATTGGGAAATTGAAGGTAAAAGCAGTACTTCTCACGTTCTTGAAGGAATTCATTGTGATATTGTCTGCAAAGCTTTTGGCACAGTGCCTGGTATAAGTCCTTAAAGCACAATAACTATTTTTACTGTAGTCCACTGAATATGGCTATTGATCAGAGGTCCCTATTCAATTTAATGATATTTTATCAGCACTTGTTCTATCTAAATATCCCTTCATGTGATCTTGTTTGTGGTTTTAATAGAGCAGCATTCGCAATACTATATAAATTATAAAGGGATGGATAATATTTTCCTAAACTGAATAAATATTTACTCCAATGTTTCTCAGGAATACTTAATTTTATACAATCCGTAGTACTGATTCTCTTTTACAGTTTAAGTACCTATGTATGGAACAGATTCATAAATCATGCAGAGGAGGGTTGATGGTTACAAAACCTACTCCTTAATCTTGAAATAAAAGTGTTCCTGACACAATTTTGAAAATAACAATAATGGATGGTAAGATATGTAGAGAGCAAGATAATCTTTAAACATTATTTTCTAAAATGGAATAACCATTAATAGGATTGTATTGCTTGTACAGTACTGCCTTGGATCCTTGTTTTGGGGACACTGGGCAGAGAAATATGTATTATTTTTGCCACAGCTGATACAATGTAGCCTTTTGTTTTGAAAAGCTTTCTAGCTTTTACTCTGGGGTTAAATTTTAAATATGATTTTTAAGTTATGTTCTCCTCATGGGTTGAATACTCTCAAATAAATCCGGAAGTCCTGATTACCTGCATTTTGTGTCTGTGAGGCCTCTTGCTATGACAAAGGTTAGTTTATGAAACCATTTATCTCAGTTGGCAGCTGAGCATTCTCTTCCTCTTTGGCTAATCCAGAGCTGTTCATTCAGGGAGAACAGTATTTGTAATGCTGTTGCATTTACATATTAAAGGAAGGACTTCCTAAATAGGAGATGATTGCGAATCAAATTGGGGTAGCTACCTTTCCCTTCTGGAACCACAAAGACCATACGTGTACTTCTTGGTGGATGATTCTGATTGTTTATTGCAGACTAGCAAAAACACTTATGAATATTATCATAGAGTATAATCCTAAACTGTAAGTTTTATTATTTGACATCCATTTTACATATGGTATGCCTTTTTTTACATTCTAAAGGAAAACTTACAGTCTAAATTTGTGGCTCTATTAAAGTTTTTGTCTAATATGACAATAAACCATAATATTAATATCTAGTATTTGCCCAAATCAGTTTATATGTTAGAGACAATTCTAAGTGCATTTCATGGATTATGTCACACAACTGCCAATGTGACCTCATGCAGAATACTATTTCTTTCGCCATGAGACAGCTGGAGACTTGAATGGCTGAGTATATTTCCCTTTGTTAATCTCCAACTACATGGTACAACATATATTTCAAAAGGACCATTCTGGCTTCAAATCTTGTGTCCTAAAATATTCCCTATTGCTGCCCAGGAATTATGCAATCACTGTTGTCTAAAAGACTGATACAAGAGATTCCTATAACCTGAAAGATTTCAAGGCACGTTACCAAGTCTATGTTAATTATTTCTATAATATAGATAGGAATATAGATAGGTAAATTTTTCTCAAATAAAATATATATGAGACTCAGTATTTCAAAACAATTTTGATGTTTTAATTGAAGCTGAGATGAGCCAGCTAATTTTTTCCCCTAGAGCTCAGACTCAGAAATCTTTGGAAACCATGGAAAATAGAGTTTTAGCAAATCTTGAGACTGGCCTCTTATTTATCTTCCCTTCTTTAGGAATCTGCCAGTTATGTTCAAAATGGTTGTCCTGCAAAAGTGGATTTGAAAATATAACCTAAATATTTATTGCCCAATTTCCAGTATCATAATCTAAGATGGCTAGTTAAAATCAAACATTCAATGTGTTTTTGTAGCCTATTTGAAAATAGAATGGTGGCCATTCAAAATATTAATTCCTCTAACTTGATACATCTTAAGAAAATTAAATTAAATCTTTAAAGAAGTTCTTATATAATGTAAATATTATTGAAATACTGGATAGTAACAATTCAGAAGAGAACTATATTTAATAAATCCATATCATTTGCCCATCTACTATAAACTTATGTAATCAAGAGAGTAAAGTATTGGAGTAAAAACAAAACAAAAAATACCTATGAGACAGAATAGGTTATGTGTGTACACGCAGGCATGTGCATGTGTATGGGAGAGGGGGTGGGTAATGGTAGAGATGGGTGGTGTGGCCATCTCTATAAGTATATACACATACACATATAATATGTATGATATACATAAAACATCATATATACATGTTTACAACATTTTATTATTATTATTATTATTATTATTATTATTATTATTACAGTTTCATCAGTTACAAAATCTATTGTAATTGATGCTTTTTCTCATGCTAGGGAATCATAATAGGTAGACATGCGTTCAGAAAGGCACAAAGATGCTGGTGTAGTCTGAGAAAGAGAACAATGCTGTACTGTATTGACTGACTCCAAAGATGGTGGGAGCAAAAAACTCCAAACAAACAGCAACAAGAGCAAATAATGAGGGCATACCATGACCCAGGTGCATTTTCCCTGGGTCCTTTCCCCAGATTACTCCATCTGATCTCAAAACAACCTTTGATTTGAATAAGGGATAATATTATCCTTACAACTTAAAAACGGAGCAAATCAAGGAGCAGAAAGATTAAGACATTTACTTAACACGAACAAAGTTAAGTTCAGACTTGACATTTAAATCAAGGATGCTTCCCTCTAGAGGTTATTATAGTCCTTTTTTTAAAAATGAAGTGTAGTTGATTTACAATGTTAGTTTCAGGTGAACAGCAAAGCAATTCAGTTATACATATACACACATACGTATTTTTTTAGATTCTTTTCCATTGTGTTATTACAAGAAATTGAATTTAGTCCTCTGTGCTTATACAGTAGGTCTGAGAGGTTATAGTCTTAATCGTGTGGAATCTTAAGGAAGCATTAGTAAAGTAGTAGATAGATATTTTTTAAAATATATAATTCCCAGTGCTGAAGAGTTTTAAGTAATCTATAAATTGATAAATAGATTCACCTTTTTCTTTTTTTGAATCATTTCTGATTCATCTGCCTAGTGAAGCAGGCAGAAATACTCTAAAAGTTTCATCTGTGTTTTCATAGACAATTAGGGGCAATTTAGAACTGTGAGTCTAGTAATTTTTATAGTATGCACTACCTATAAAATTCTCACCATCTGCCATGGGATCTGAAGTACAGTGGTGATGAAACACAAGAATATGAGGAAAATATTTCTAATCTCTGTCTTTGTTTATTTATAACTTTAGTGCAATCCTGAAATTCTAAATCCCAAATTACTTTGCAAATATTTGCAAAAATACTGTTTGCAAATATTTTCTCCCTTTCCATAGGCTGCCTTTTCACTGTGTTGATGGTTTCCTTTGCTGTGCAGAATTTTCTTACCTGTTCAGATTTGACTATTTTCTCAGTTGCCTGATGTCTCTCTTTTAGTTTCTGGATTTCTCCCAGAGGGACTTGATCAATGTGTAGCTGCTTATTTCTTGCATCCAACCCCTGGGAGGAGGGTAAGTCAGGAGCCTCCTACCCCACTACCTTGATGACAGTCCTGTCTTTGTTTCCCAAATAGGCAAATATGTCAGAGTTTGTATATCTCTTTGTAAATATTTTCAGAGTGGTATTAATAGATGTTATTACAATTCAAGCTTGCCACCAACAACACATAAAGTAACTGCCTTCCTCCAATAGTTTCAGTTCCACTATCGATCATAGATCATTGATTCACCAAGGACCAGGATAGGCTAGATGTGCCTAATGGCAAACAACTCCCAAATCCCTGGAGTTTACATCAAACAAGTTTTGTTTTTTGCTCCTGCTGTGTATCCACCATGGGTCAGCTGTGTTTTTTTTGGTGCACTATCTTCACTAAAGGGTTCAAGCTGAAGGAGTAGCCAAGCGCAGCACCACTGTTAGTCTTCACAGAAAAAGGAAAGAGAAAATATGCCGATTCTTTCCCAGAAGTGGTTTACATCACTTCCTCTCCCGTGTCATCAGATTAAACAAGCCATGTAGTTGAGCCTAATTTTTGCGGGGTAAGGAAGTAAAATCTTCTCCCAGGAGGTAGCAGCAGATACAGGTGGGAAGTAATGCAGCCCACACGGATAGCAAAAAAGTACATGATGATCGTTTATTTTTGTTGGATATATATGAATGTGTTCTTATATTTTTTATGTGTTCTTTGCTGGTTGTATTTTTCCTTTATAAATGTTTATTCATATCATTTGTGGCATATAAGGCTCTTACTATTCCTTGAGCAGAGTTCATGGCAATATGAATTTTCCCAAGTGCTATCTGGGGACCCTCAGGAGTCTCAGGATGTATTTTAGCAAGGATCCCAGGGGCAGAATTGCCTAGCATGCTGATTTCAGTGGGCTACTTGGCTGCAGAGAAATTGTAATAGCTCCTCAGTGCAGCCTCTTCCCCTGTGAATGATTTCAGGTTGCAGGGAGATTTTGAATGGATCCAGGTCAAAACAAAAACACACCTCTATGTACACTTCCTGACAAACTGCAGGTGATACCAACATATAAAGAAAATCTAACGCAGAATAAAAACCAGACCCAGAATATGGCAGATCACAATTCTGAGCTGTACTAATTCAAATCCACTTTTTACTGAGGAGACTATTGAAGTTGCCCAGGGTAATTGTGTCATCAAAGAATTTGCTTTCTGAGCAGAAAAGTTTTCTATATTTTTAGTATTGAACACCTCTGCCATAATTTAAAGATTCAACTTAATTTTTTTCTGTATTTCTAATGTGTTACATTATTTCATGCTCAAATATGGATATTTCAATGTTATAAATTTTCAGATTATTGATAATGGGAGATATCAAAAAGTACCATGCTTTTTGAAAGTGTTAGTTCATGTTAGTAACTTTAGTAACTTGTATTTAATTACAGCTGGTTTTATTTTCCTAGATGAAAATATAGTAATCTTTTATTAGAAAATAGAACTTTAAAGCACTAAATGGGAATTTGTAGTAGAAATTGGAATATAATACCTAGGTGCCATTTATTAATACTGATAGTTTTATGATGATGGTATAAAATATCCCTTGCCAAAATATGCACATTTAATTTTTGAAGCATATAATTTGCAATTGTAATTTCATCTTAGTTTTATTGTGACTCTTTTTAGAAGTAATCATCTGTTTTTCACCTAACAATTTTTTCAGCCCACAGGTAATTACTGTCACCTTCTTGGTGACAGACCCAGAGTATAGTCTACTGTAGAACACACCTGAAAATGTGTTCTCTGTGAGCATCCCACCTAGTTTGTGAAGGCAAATGATAAATAAATGAACACAAACATGTAATACATCAGGTAGTGGTCAGCTTTGAAAAACAAACAAAAAAGCATTATAAGGGCAGAAAATGGAGTGATTACTATTTTTATAGCTAGTACACAGTTCTTTGAGGAGAAGATACCTTAGCAGAAAAATAGATGGATTATATCTTATATGCATTTTCATCTTTACTAAAAATGAATAAAATGACAGCAGAAATAATAGAATGATAATGTCATCTGTTAGGTAAAATTTCATTATTCCATTTTAGTCTATATTTCCTATAGCTTAATTATGTTGTCTATTTCTTCACAGGAAACTTTCATCAACATATTGCAAACAAGAATGGTATGTAAATATACATTTGGAATAACTTGATGGTATATAATGTATGCTGATTCAAATGTTTGAACACGTAATATTTGGAATATTATGTAGAATATAATGAGACCTTGACTAGTATAACTAAAGAGGTGAGAATCAGAATTAATTAGATTTTACAGTTAAAAAATTCTGTTCAATATAAGGAATACCTACCTAGTCCTGGTAAAGTTTTGACTGTTCAGAGATGATATGGACATTTATGTTGTTCTTTGTTTAAGACACCTGTTTTCTTTGAAGAACATCTTATGCTGTTCTAAATAAGCCACTTGAATGGTAGCAGCCAGGATCTACAGACTTTTTAAGGGGAAGCCAGAATAGTGATGTTTTAAAGTGTTCTTCTCCACTTCTGAGCTATGTTATGAAAGAGACTTGATGAACTGCAAGATTTAATAAGTCTATGATTTGAATGAGGTTTAGATTAAAAAAAAAACTTATTGTCCCTTATGGCTAAGTGACTTGACCAACATTGCACAGCTAGTTAATTGAATTTATAGGGATGCAAGGTTCAGACACTAGTTAATCGAATTAATAAGGACACTAGGTTCAGAGGTCTTTTTTACAAATGAGTTCTCAGAAAAGCTGGAGGTAAAATTTGTGCTTGAAGGAGTCCTGAGTGTGAAAACATTTTATCACTTTATAATAAAACTTTAATTTGTGTGCATTTCTTTCATCATTAAGTTCAGCACGTGGTTCTGCAAGTAAAGACACATGGTGTACTATTTCCTGAACAGATCTTGAATTATTTAGCAATAATACTCTTGTGCTATAGTAAAAAATGCTGCTTTGCAAAGTACTCGTTATGGTTTGAATTGTGTCCCCCCAAAAGATCTTGGAGTCCTAACCACCAGTACCTGTGAAGGTGATCTTACTTTTAAACAAGATCTTTGCAACTGATCAAATTAAGATGAAGTCATTAGAGTCGGCCCTATTCCATTATGACTGGTGTCCTTATAAAAAATGGGCATTTTGGACACAGAGACAGATACGGAAAGAGAAGACAAGTTAAAGACACAGAGAAAACACCATCTCCAAGCCACGTTAATTCCTGATGCTGCCAGCAGCTAGGAACAGCATACTGCAGATTTTCCCTCCTACCCTTTGGGAGGAACCAGCTCTGCCCACACTTTGATTTCAGACTTCTAAATTCTAAACTTCAGAAGTAGAATGTATGAAATCACACATTTCTGTTGTGTTAGTTACCCAGTTTCTGTTACTTTGCTATGGCAACCCCAGGACACTATTAAAGTATTCTTTTAATATTCCAGATGTTTTTCCCTTTACAGCATGTGCTTTCTTTTTGAATATGGCATCTCTTTCAAAACCTTAATAATTTATACAACAATGATATTGTGCTAAGCGCTATGTTTCTATTTTGCCCCAACAATTTATTTTTTATTGAAATTTTAATGCTCATGACTATTTCACAATGCGTAGACATTCTGAAATACCCTTCTCTTATTAAAACAATATGATGTATATAGGGTTTTAAAATTCAAGGCTTATCAGCCACTTTCTTTTGGAATCCAGCAGGTTTATTTTATTCTTTACCTTTTTATTATCATAAGTTTAATTGGGTAAATGTATTTTGTCCATAATTTTAGAAATTTTAATACCACTTCAAATTCAAGGCATGCTCAATTGAACTTCAATTTCAAAGTAGTATTTCTGAGACTGGGAAAAATCTCTTATTTCTATTACCATGATGGCAGATAATTTATTTTTGTCCACATAGTAAATCTCCCCCCAATGCAATTTTTCATACTTTTTGGCAATGCATCCCTCCCTCTGCCCCTGGACTCAGCAATGCTTCCTGTCGCTGCAAATTAATTTGCATTTTATATACACTATTTTGTTTCTGCCTTCTTTCATTTAGCATTGATTTTGAGATTCATCCATGGGGTTGTGTTTATCAGTAATGGGTTTCCTTTTGTTACTGAGAAGGATTCCATTGAAAGACATAAGACATTTTATTCATCCATTTATAGGTTGATGGACATTCAGGTTATTTTCAGTTTTTAACTATTGTGAATTTTGCTGCTATGAATGTTAGTGTACATGTCTTTGTGTGGAAATGTGTTTTCATTTCTTTTGGATGAGTATCTAGGAGTGTAAAGGCTGAGTCATATAGGAATATGCTTAAACTATTTAAGAAACTGACAAAACATTTTCCAAAGTGGTTGTGTAATTATGTACTCTGAGCACGCATGAGAGTTTCAGTTGCTCCAAAGCCTCACCAAATACCCGATCATTGTAGCATTAATCATTCTAGAAGGAATCTAGTAGAATCTCACTTGGGGAGATTTTAATTTGTATTCACCTTATTTCTATTTTTGTTGAACATATTTTTATTGCTTAATGACTGGTTTTACAGTTATTTTGTCTAATGCCTATTCAGACATTTGCCTGCTTTTATTGAGTGTTTCTCATTTTATGATTGAGTTGCAAAAGCCCTTTATACATTTTTGCCTATAAAACCTTTCTCAGACATGTATATTGTAAATATTTCTCCCACGTTGTAACTTGCATTTTTATTTTCTACATTTTTAAAAATTTTGATCGAGTCCAGTTTATCATTTTGATTTCATTTAACATGCCTGACTTTTTGTCCTAAAACATGTTTGCCTACTCTAATATTACAAATATATATTTTTTAAATTTTTGCCTAGAAGTTGTAGTATTCTAACTTTTGTACTAAGGTGTATGATATGTTTTGAGTTAATTTTGCGTGTGATGTGAAGGAAAGTCAATGTTCTCCATATTCCACATAGATATATTCCACATAGATATTTGTTCCAACACCATTGGTTAAAAAAAATGATTTCTCCTTAATTGACATGGTGTCTTTGTTGAAAATCAATTGGCCATTTATGTGTAAATCTATTTCTCTATTCTCTATTGTGTTCTATATATTTATCATATTTTGCTTATTAGAACACTATTGTAAGTAGTTTAAATCCCCCAACATATTTATTCACTTTATAAGTTGCTCAAAAAATTAATAACTATGTAAGGTAATGGAAATGTTAATTAGTTTGATTGTGGTCATTATTTCCTAATGTATACATATACTAAGACATCAAGCTGTACATTTTAAGTATATATAATTTTCACTAGTGAGTTATATCTCAATAAAGCTGGAGAAACATTGCTTGTTTTTTGATAACTTGTCGTTTTATACCAAAATAAGAAAAACCTGCTGATTTTTTTAATAGTATTGTATTGGATCTGTAATCTATTGATCCCTTTTGTAGGAATTGTCATTTTGGTCATATTAAGTCTTCCAAACTATGAACATGCTTTATCCTACTATTTATTTAGGTCTTTTAAAATTTTCATCAGCAGCTTTCAATAGTTTTCGGCTTAAAAATCATTCATGCCCTTTGTGAAATGCATTTCCAAGTACTACATGTTGGTGATACTGTAAATAGAATTTTACAACATAATCTTATGACATTTCATAGAATGCTATGTGCATCCACTTACATAATACATGGAAATTTACAGTCTGTGTTATGTAGGAGGGAAGATGGGCTTTGTAATCTGACAGACTTAAATTTAATTTTGATAATTATTAGCTATATATTTTATTCAACTCTAAGATGATCATGATGATAATATCTATTCATTTAATTGTGAGAATTAAAGGCAACTTCATGGTACACAGGGAATGCCACTACATTTTAAACCCCTAGTTGCAAATGAAGAGGGGGGAAAAAGCTTTTCTTTATCACTTCCATAGAAAAGAAAAGTATGTTTTCTTTTTCTGCTTCATGAAACAATTCCCATCTCTGCCAACACAGCACTCTCCCCTCTCCATGTCCTGTACAAACTCTCTTACCATTATTTGGATACCATAGCTATCCACATAATCACAGAAAGACTCCTTTTTATGCACATGTAAAACATTATCCCAGCTTCAACAATTTCTACTGCACACATTCTAAACAAGAATTTTAAAATAATCTTAAAATTTTCATTCTAATGCCTGCTTTTTATCAAACAGAAAAAGTAGACAAGACAAATCGTAGGACATATTATAGAAACTATACCTTAGCCCTTTCAATCAATTGATGAGAAAAATAACAAAACATTCTCACTTTTTCTATAAATTGTGTTTTTTGAAGTAACAATGAATTAATTGAGCCACGGAAACATACAGCACTTCATTGAACTGAAAGGGAAACCAACAATGTGGAAACCAATACCTAAGAAAAAAAAAAACCAAAAACATGTTTTCTAATCCCTGCTTTTATGCCTCCTTTTGCCTTTGATAGAAGACGAAAAACTGAATTTTAAATAAAAATGCCACAGGGATTGCAATATTATATTTCAACCTGTTTTGCATACCAGCAAGGGTTACTAAAAAATAAATTTAAATGTATGAGATGCTACCCAAATGGAAGTGGGAAGACAGAGAAAGAATTCTATCAAATCTATTATTCATTAGCTCCTATTCTCATGGCAAAAATGACATTTATTTCATAGTTATTCACTTTATTTATGACAGATGTGCTAAAATATATTCTGAGACTGTTCATATCTTATCACTAATTTGTCTTTAAGTCCTAGATCTTTCCTCAGCTTCTCCAAGTCCTGGGTCACACACATGTGCCTTTGTGTGTGTGTTGGCTCCATGATAAAGGGCCTTGGTATCTTCAGGGCCTTCACTCCTGATCACTAAGATCAGGGGAGCCAAAATTGACAGGGGTTTTATCTGTCTTTACCGGCTGCAACTCATGCTTGTAGGTTCCAGCTCACACTTGATCTTGCCAGCCTTGCATCTATTTGCCCATCCCAGGTGCTTGCCCTGGGGTAATCAAGCATCAGCACCTTCCAGACAGGAAGACAACCTCCTTACAGAGACGGCCTAACTGGCTCCCACAACTGCCTTAAGTCCTTCCAATAAATCTCTCATTGAACCTTGACCAATTTCATCATAGAAAGAAATTACATCTTTGTGGAAAGTTGTCAAGGATGAGTTTCTAAGATTTGACTGTGTATGTAGTGATTTTAGTTATCTGTATTTTTCTTCTTATCTTTTCCTCAGAGTGCCTGCTTAGTAAAAATGACTTTTAACCCTTAAAAGGAGCAATATTTTGTAAATGTATAGGATTTTTCTATATCATTATTAAGTAGAATTTAATATTCTCTGAAATAATTGAATGCTTATGCTTATTCTACTAAAATGTAGACGAAATTAGAAGCATTTTTGTTTTGTTTTGTTTTTCTGTTAGGTAGACATTTTACTAAATTATATAAGATATAATACAGTCTTGCATTGCAATTTCATCCAAAGGGTTAATAGTTTTATTGAACAGGTTCACTATAGTTTACTTACTTAGACTTCTAAGAATTAAACTTTGAATGGTCATAGAAAAGATATCATTTCTTTCTCTTTAATATTTTTCAAAGAATATGTTATCACTTTGTGTCATTCTTTTTCCTTGGAGGGGATACATTGTTTTGATTTCATATTGAAAATGAAACAGGCACACTAGAAAACAAAATGAATTTTGACATATTTTACTCTTGAGAAGAATGCTGGACTTTGGTGTCATTGAATCTTATCAGAATAATTCTCTGTGGAAGGCTAAACTCTGAAATTGAGACAGAATTTCAGAACTCTATAGATTTGGGGAAAAATAATATATAAAGAAGCCCCTAAGTATCCCTGTGCTACACCATACTTCTACTGCTTGTTCGACCTAGCTTTGCTAACCACACTAAAAATGAGTCTTATATGACAAATTGTTATAGTTAAGAAGCTCTTCAACTACTGTCCCATACAACTAAACTAAACAACCCAGATTATTAACTTACATTGTTAATAAGTGAGACCTCAAAATTTAGAAACTTGGCTTAACTTGAAATTTATGGGAAAAGAAACAAATAAAAACCATGGCAGAGTTCCATCCTTTTTTCTCCTTATTGTTCTCCCCCATCTCTACACAGCTGGCCTTCCATAATTGCAGATTCTGCATCCATGAAATTCAACCCACCTCAGATCAAGAGTTTAGAAGTTTCCAGAAAATTCTGAAAAGCAAAATTTAAATGTTTCATGCTCCAGCAACTATTTACATAGCATTTACATTGTATTAGATATTATAAGTAACTTAGTGATGATTTAAAGGATAATATGCCTAGGTTATATAGAAATATCATGCCCTTTATATAAGGAACTTTACCATTCAGCAGGACTGGGTTGTCCAATGCCTGCACATTCCAAAGAATGGTTTAGCTCTTGAACAGCTTTTGGGAGATAATCTCTAAGTCCTTGAAACATCTTTCCTGAGAAGACTGTCTTTGCTTACCTGGGACCATGGGTGGTGCCAGATAGTAGATGACAACCAT
This sequence comes from Camelus bactrianus, assembly GCF_048773025.1. Taxonomy (NCBI): domain Eukaryota; kingdom Metazoa; phylum Chordata; class Mammalia; order Artiodactyla; family Camelidae; genus Camelus; species Camelus bactrianus. The sequence continues at coordinate 17,238,464 of NC_133539.1, read as the reverse complement.
GTGATTTATGATAAGGGTCTTGGGCTGTGTGGTATTACTTGACCTAGAGAGGAGCTGGATACTGAGCAATTAAGGTCAGCCATGGGGACACTCATTGCATACATGCCAAACCCTGATAAAAACCCTGGACATCACTGTGCCACAGTCATTGCTGGCAGAAAGTGCTTCCCTTAAAACTCCACGGGACAGGACAGTTGGAAGCTTGCCCCTGCTTTCTCTTGGACTCTGTTATACACACCTTTTACCTTCGTTGATTTTCATCTGTATCCTTTTGCTGTAAGAAACTGTAACCCTGAGTATAACAAAAAGTGCCCAGAGAGTGAGGGTAGTTGAAGTTTAAATCTGATGGCTTCTTATTTCACTTTTCCCAACTTTTCTCCACAACTTGTTTTCTGACTCCCCTGGTCCTACATTACGGACTATTCCTTACATTATGTCTTATTATTTTCTTAAAAAGCACTGTGATCTATTAATCTTCTTTAAGAAGTTAGCTGGTAACAACACGGTTAGCCTTTCTCAATAATACTCACATTTTAAGAGACCCTTTAAAGTTGAAAAACTCTGAATAATTACTGAAAATGGAATTCCACCCAAGATGAACAACAAAGACGGTGTTGGAAATTAATTCTACAGCGGTAGAGCATTTGGGAATGCCTGGAGAAATTTTTGGTTGTCAAAATTGGGGTGGAGTTACTATTAGCAGAGGGGGTAAATGCTAGGGAACTTACTCAGCATACTACTCAGCAGGGAGGTATCCAGCCCCAAATGTCCACTGTGCAATGTTGAGAAGATACCTGCCCTACAGTTATCTATAATCATTTGATCTGAAAGCACTGAATTCCACACTATTTCAGGGAACAGAAGAGCACTAACATATTTCTTATCTAAGACAGAAATCAGCATGTGAGGTTTACAGTTTCTAATGAATAAACACAAACCTACAACACAGAGGATATTGGAACTACATGAAGCTTAATCACAGGTAAAATCAGCTGATAGGACTTGAGATATGAGCTTAAATATGTCCTGATATTTTGTTTGGTTAATGTTGTTATTATAATTTAAAAAATTTCTATTTACTAGGTGAAAATTTCCTATTGTTCATCATTGATACTTAATTTAATTGAAAAAATGCAGTATTTGCTTACGTGCATCTGGACAATGATTTTAATAAAACAGTGCTTTGTATAAAAAGAACTATCTCAGTTAAGAAGTCATTCACATCACTTTAAATCCCGTCAGTACTTAGGCTGTTTCAGTTAATTTCGCTATGACCTTCAAATTGCAAATTTAAAAATTCCTTTCAAGTTTTTAAATTGTGAAATTAAACTAGTATTGCCCACCATATTGAGACAGGTGGTGAGCTTTTGAAAGGAAGTGTCCTTGCAGAGTATAAAGTCGGCACAGTGAATTTCAGACAATTTTTTTTTTTTGTCATCAAACACATTGCTGATCACATAAACGGTTATCCTTTGCCCTCAGTCCATGCACATAAAATTCTGATTGATGTCAATGGGAGCCATGCAAGGCTTTTGAGGGCACTGAAGTTTGAAACTTTATGGTGTTTTCAGAATATCTTTGAAGTCCAGTTTCGGAGGAGAAATACAACGTTTAAAGAGTAGTTCTTCAGGGCTTATACTTATCCATTGGGAACAAGTTGAGATCACCTATTTTAAATGCAGTGTTAGGCTGGAATTGCAAAACACAATATGGGTAGTGAGTAGCTGATTTCTAATGGATTGTCTCAGTTGATTTCCATTCTAGATTTATAGCCTTGGGGGCCCATAGTGGCAAACCATCCACCATTCTTTCCGAATATTAATATTCATGAGTTTCTTTCATGCAGTTGCACTAGTGGTAGACTTTATTTTATCCATAGCACTGCTATAAATTATATGCATCACTTTCATTAACATAGTCTACAAAATTCATTAACCTAACAAGTGAGATCACCTTTGCATCAACAAATTCATTAGTGAATTTCACTTTTATGTTGTGACTAAGTATGTTTTCTAAAACTTCTTCATTTTTTATTGGTGCATATCTTGATAAATATATTTAAGTACTCAACAAATAAAACTCCATGAACTTACAGCAAAAGATGGGGTCATAGAGTAATTATAAGCAACCACACAAATGATGGCAAGTGATGGTTTGTCTCAGAAGATCTTAAGTAAGTCTACTCTGTAGCATATAACACTTATCATTTATAACATAAAATTAAATAAATCAATTGTTTTAATGTGAAACAGAATTTTTGAATAATCTATATTTCTTATGTAGCAAGATGAAAAATATCTAAGCATTCAGTTACTAAATGAAATATAACAAACAAGAAAAGGAAGGGTTGCTTAATCCCATTCATCAAACTATTTAGTTAAGTTTACAGCTTTTTAAATAAAATGCATATCCTGTATAGGAATAATCAAACTTTTTAAATAAGAAAGAAATTTTCTGTTATCTGATTCCTCTGTATTTCCCCATTTGAAGAGTTAAGTGCCATAAACCAAGTTAAATGTCCTAAATTTTATCTTTCTTAGCCACCACTGGTTTTCATTTTGAAGCATAATTCAGTTGTGCTTAGCGCTCTTGAATCTGTGAAGCTTCTCAGAAGAAATCTTTGTCATTTTGCTGCTTTAGTCTTATTACTTGCAGGCAAAGCTCAACACTCTTAACGTCTCATCCAGAATGAGCCTGACAGTCCATCTCAACCATAACTGAAGGGAAGTGCTGAGGCAGCAGTCAAGAGAAGGGATGTTTCACAGAGGAAAATGAAATGACAGCCTTTCCACCAGGAGCTAACCTTTACATTCTGGAAGATTTCAGGGTACGTATGCAGAAATCGAGATTCAAACAACTGCAAGTTAGAAGACAGGAAGTAGAATATAGAAATGGAGCCAAGAGATGGAAGCAAGAAGAGAGCTGAGATACAATTTAATAACCTTTAATTTTTCTTGATAAAGGAAAGATTGAAAGGTTTTAAGTAGGCACATGATTCATTAGATTCACATGCTAAATGCTGGTTCTAGTTTTATTGAAAGAATGCATTGAAGTGAAGACAGAAGTCTCTGAGACAAGTTAGAATCATCCAACTGAGAGATGATACTGTTCTGAGGTGATGCAGAAGATGAAGTTAACACCTCTAAGAGAAATAGACAGTAGTGGATATCCAGGTGGTAGAGCTGAATGTATTTATTAATTAATTGGATGAGGAAAAAGAAGGAATAAAAGAATCAAAGATGATCTTAGGTCTTTGGCTTGGGCCACATTATAGACAGAAATGTCATTCAATGAGAAAAACAATACAGATGTTTAAATAAATTGGTATTTTGGAGAGTAAAATAAACTTAGTTTTAGACAAATGGGGCTTTGGGACTTCTACAGACATTCAGGCATGAAAGCGTATAACTGAGTACCGTACCAGAGAACACAGAACTGCAAAGCCCATTTCCTTGAGTAATGACTCGTCTCTTAGGTTCTGCTAGGAAGGTCTCATTTGTTCCATCAAATTTACTCCAGTCTTTGCCATTATGCTCTGTGCTCTGGGACTGTATCAGTGGATCCCTTGTGCTCTGGCTTCTTATCAGCTTAAGCTAATAGTAAGAGATCAAAACGGGGGAGAAGCCTGAGGGCCTCCCTCTTTGTGGAACTGACATTAGCTGGTTGCATTGGACTGAATGTGCCCTCCTCCTCCAAATTCATGTGCTGAAACTTCAATCGCCTCTGTAAGGATATTTAGAGGTGGGGACTTTGAGAGGCAATTAGGTCATCAGGGTGGAGCCCTCATTATAAGATGTGTGTGCCCTTATAAAAGAGGAAGAGACAGGACATCTCCCACTCTCTCTGAGTGCATGTACTAAGGAATGGCCATGCAAAGACATGACCAGGAAGAGAGCCCTTACCAAGAATCTGACTGTACTAGCAGCCATCTCCAAACAAAAACAAAAAAATGTTTCTTGTGTGAACCACCCGGTCTATGGTATCTTTCTTATAGCAGCCTGAATGGACTGACATTGGCTACTGAAAGGCCAGCCTCTTCACACAGGCACTCTTGTTCCAGGTTTTGATAGCCAACCCTTCCTCTTTTTGTCTTATCAAGTCTAAATTTTATCAGCCACCAACCAGCACCCCACTTCTAGCCAACACATACTCCCACCAAATTGCCTCAGGTTTTCTTTTGACATCTTTGTAAATAGTCCCTTTATTACACTTCCCAGATTGCCCAGCTTGAGAGCACCACCTTATTTCTGCCAGGATGTGACAAATTAGAGGCTGAGGTTTGTGTCGTTTTGATTTCTCCAAAATCTCCCTTAACAGAACTCAGTTGTCTTTTATTCAGAAGGGAAAATAAGGGGGAAAATATTAGTAATAGAAAACTACATAGTGCCTGTGGGCTGACATTTTTCTCCTTGTTTCACTGATGTCTGTAAAATTTAAAAATTTTATTGTTTCTCAAAGGGAATTAATTATGAAGACAGAATTAGTTCCACTGCTTTGATTTGTGCATGTGCATGTGTGTGTGTGTGGTCTCACTCTCCTTATCCATCTTTATTCCACCCCTGTAAAACATACCTAGGGATTAGCTTAGCAACATGCTTCTGACCAGTATACTCATCACAGAGCATGAATAAGCCTCAGTGTGACCTGAACCAGCACTGCCAGACCAGGTCCAAGACAGGATTTCTCAACCTCAGAACAACTGACATTTTCATCCAGGTGATTCTTTGAACAGGGCTGTCACACACGTTGTAGAACGTTGAGCAGCATCCCTGCCCTCCAGCACACGAGAACTACTGGCATTCCTCTCTCCCTCCGCACCCATTTGTCACCATCAAAAATATCTCCAGAAATTTCCAAATGTCCACCTGGTGGGGATGGGAGAGGACACAATCACCCCAGTTGAGAACCACGGGTTATAGGATAAAAATATTATTGATAAAGACCTATGCTGTCCTCATTCTATAACATTTGAATGAAAATATTTAAATTCTGCAAAATAAAACATACATGACTAGTCACGTTGCCAGTCAGTAAAGCTTTTTTATTGTCTAAATAAAGTCTCATTTTTCATTTTTAACATTATGAGCAAATAAGAGGCAGCATAACTGAATGGTTGAAGAACCTGCTTTTTGGATCCATATTACCACTTACTGACTGACCCTGGGGAAATCAGCATCTCTGTCTCACAGTCTCCTCACTGGGAAATGGGGACAGTTAATAACCATTATATAATGTAGTTGAAGGATAAAATCAGGTAACATCTGTAAAGTGCTTAGGATATTATTGGGATTATAAGGATGCACTCATTGTTTCAAAATAGAGGAACAGATTTGGAGAAGGGCTTAAGATTGCTGACCTGTGTGTAGTTCCAGCCCCACCAATATTTGCATAGAGAAATCACATCACTTCCTTCAGCCTCAGTTTCTTCATGTATAAAACATGGGCTTGAATGATATTCTGCAAGTCATCATGTTCCAAATTCTGAGTCTTTGATCGCGAAGTCATATTTTTCTAGCAGTCTTTAAAACAAAAGGAAGGATTGCATTGTTACACACCCCATAGAAAAAATATGCATCCGCATGAATATCGCTGCCTTATCCAACATTTCATTGTAACACGCATAATTTCTAGCCATACAGAACATGTCTCAGCTGTATTTACCACCGATGCACTTTTTCCTATTTGCTGCCATTTGCCTTCAGCAACCATTACTCAGATGGGCCTGCTGCTCATAATACTGTCAGGAATGAATACCAAACTTGAAAATAATGCTAGTAGCTGAATTCTCTCCAAGTTGTTGGTAGCTTTTGGTCTTAGTGGTATATCAGCTAAGTCATAAGCAGACAAAGGAAATGGAGAAGTAGTAAATCCAGAAAAATGAGATTATAAATGGAACACACACTAAACTAAGGTGGGTTGCATGGCAATTTCCAAGTTTAAAGCACAAACTCTAAGTTCTCAAAACTAAAAGGGGAGGGAATAATTATATCTGTCACGTTTCTAGATAAAACAGAACATTTCTGGAGACTAACCAGCCAGACACCTAGAGAAAGAACATCTTAGATACTAGGACGTAAGAGAAGGGTGAGAGGAAGACATTAATAATGTTTCTTTCCAATAGTAGTAATTTTCACTGCAGCTGGGTTTTCTACCCCCCAGTAACAACAACAACTACAAAAAACCCTCTGAATATGATTTGATTTTCATTCTGCTCAACCATTCTGAGATACCAGAAAGTCTATTGGAGTTAGATGGTCCAAGACATCACACCTCCCATGGAAAACACCAGTACTTCTAGTTTTCTGCCACGTTCTCACCCGCAAAGCCATCACTCAGCATTCCCTGGAGTGGGATGCCACCCAGTTGGTGCCTCTGCACAAAGGACAGATTAGAGTAACTTCTCTTAAGTGGTCTGGCCAAAACCAAAAAGATTTGACTCAATTTGAAAAGAACTGGGGACCCTAAGTGTCTCCCAGCCAGCCTGGGTCCCACTCTGGAGGCAGTGTGGACTTTTGTCCACCAACTGATGTAGGTCTCACGTGAGGAGTCCCAGCAATTCTAAATGTTTTATTTTTTCAGGGACACTGTTCTTGGTGGAAGCCAGGCATTAACTAGTCCCCTTCCTCAAATACTGTAAGTTGCCCCTTAAGGGCAGTCTTAGGAGACCTAAAAGTGTCGAAGGAGAGACTAGCCCTCAGATGAATGTGATGATTTTTCTCAAGTCAGGCTACCCTAGGTTACGGGGAGTTTCCCAAAGAATAACTGAAGCCTAAGGCATGTGCAAACTGTGAACATTTAGCACCACCATGCGTGTTGAATTAAAAAGTTGGATGAAATTTGTCTCTGACTGTATTTGAAGTGATCAGTGATATCCGTTCAGTTCTCAGAAATATTCAATTTGGCATCAACTAATGGGTCTAAACCTAGGGAAGATAGAATTATCCGAGACATCCTCTTTGTGGATCAAGGCAGAGTATATGCAGTTGTTCTTTCTATACCCAGATTAATGCCTCAGGGAATTAGAAAGGTCAATATAAAATATTAAAGAGAAAACTACATAGATTTCTAAGGTGTGCACTGATGGTCAGGAGATCAGTTCCACTGTGGGTTTGGAGCTCTAGAACATTTTTGAGATTCGTACTTCAGGTTGCCACATTCTGCTGTTTGGAGTCTTGTTGGAGGCAGCCTTAATGAACTAAATGCTCTATAAAGGAAATGGGTCTCATCCCAGTCTCTGTTGGTCAGAGTAATCCAAGTGGCTGATGCAGTGTCATATTCAGAGGCAGAAGGCAAGACAGTGTAGAAACAGGGAGTAGATGTCGGAGCAATTCGCATGTTTCAGCACATCTTGCAAGAAGAGGCACTGCTCTTTGGTTCCAGACTATCTTTCCAAGGATGTGTTTGTAGTGAAAAGCCCTAGTGGACAGAGATAGTGTCTCTTTCCTCAGCAAAGGGAAGATTTTTTTAAAACTGTCTCCCTCTGTGCCAAAGGTCAGGTAGGTTTGCCTGAAGCCTATTTTAAAAGATCAGGATTTCTTAAACTCAGGATTTGTTTCCTGTAATGCAACTCATTGCATGTCCAGGTGTCACGTGACACTTCTTTAGTTACCCTTTGGAAACAGGGGCTCAGTGAAATATCATAAGAGAATGCTGATGTTCTGGCTACCCCTCCTGCTACGAGTAACAAACCGTCTTTTGTTACTGGCCTGGCAGTCTTGTTTTCTCCCGGCATCTGTGAAACTATGGTTGACTAATTTGTTAGCATGAAGCAGAATAAAATCTCAGTCTAATTCTTGAGCAGAAGTATTCTTCTGTCCTTCAACCATAAAAGTAGATTTAATACTAGTGTGTTCTATTTTCCCTTTTGACATGGGACACTCTTCTGCTTGTTCCCTGTTCTTCTCTAACCATTCCACTGCCACAAGATTCCAAGATCCAAGGACACCATGGACAGTTCCACCACACATAAACAGAAGAAGGAATCACTACCATATGCACCCAATTTTACTTTTGTCTGATCTTGTCTGTGTTTTGTCTCTTCTTACTCACATCTTGGCCCTGTACACCTTGGCCCTGTGCACCTTCTTACTCTATAAAATTGGTGATACCTCTCCAACTTAAAAAGTGACTTAATAAGTATGACAAGTAAATGTAAATTAAAAAGAACTTAATGTTTATAAATACCAAACAATTTATAAGAATTAAAGAAAAAATAAAATGCGTCAGAAAGAAAATTCCAAAATTTAATCAAGCTCTTATGAAACTTGATTCTCGGCTCCTGTATTACCTTATTGAGAAAATCAATTTTTGGGGGAACACTTTTTGGGGGTGCTTTTTTTTTTTGGTGACATTCATTATGGCAACAATCTAAGCTAATTCTTTCTGAGGTTCTACCACTTACTCTGGAGGAGAAAATTTGTACCCAAAAACCTTAGTAGGTTGTTCATTTCACATATCCAGAATCAAAACCTGTTTGAACCTGAAATAAAATACTGTTGGTGGTGTTAATTTTGTCAGGCAAAAATATCAAAAGCAAAGAAAATGTCATGTCCTAGGTTTTGTTTGTTTGTTTGTTCTTACACATGTGTGTCCATGAGTCTACAATTCAATTAAATTTAATAGAAACTAGACACAAATAGAGATGTTTGCTATGTTTGAATATCATACTTAATGTTTATACGCATTTATTCACTGTCTTCAATTAAATAGCAAGATAATCTGGGCGCCTCAGGACTGGCTTCTCTTTTGTCTACATAGAAATCTTATATTTTTGACAAACTACTTAGTTTTTAGATTAAACATATTGATTTAGCCACATTCCTTTTATCCAATAGGATATGCTTTTAAGTAAATATTTATGTCAAAGGAGACACAAACTTCTAAACATCCTGGGGTAAAAGTAAAAGAAAATGTACATTAACATTAGAGAAGGTCTTATGTCTTAGTTCAATTATTCTTTGTACAATATTATCATGTTTTTTTATCAAACAGTCTCAGAGGGGAGACTCGTAACCTTTCAAGTTTCTCAAGATCATCTACAAAAGAGCAATTTTAAAAGCATTTTTATCTGTGACACTATACAGTGCAACAAAATGTAAAATTCAGAAATTACATCCTATGATAAATCTCCCAAGATGTTCCTTTATCACATTCATTGACATTTCTGCAGTACACAGATGAATTTATTATAGAACTGTGTCCAATAAAACTGAATTAGATTAATGGAAGAGAAAAGGAATCCTAATTCTGTAGAGGCACATTTTGTGAATCTGTATCGACTGAACTTTTTTGATGGCAGTGTTAGGCAGTTAGATAAAATTGAGCACCAGGCAAGGGGAGAGGAAGGGGGAGGGAGCAACCCAGAAAATAATAGTACACCTGCACTCAAGATAAGGGGCTCCAAGAACTTTTACTTTCTCTAAATGAGGGCCAGCAAAGAAGCCGGCTAGAATCAAACACTACGGCTTCACAGTAGAGAGAAGGACCAGGCTTAACTGGACCCAATGCTCATTATAATATAATTAACATAGCAGTTTGAGCTCCCTCCTGTAGGTTTCTCTGTGTGCATCCTGGGTAAAAACATGCGTAAAAGAGATGAGCGTGCCTGAGCACAAGGAGCGTGAGCTGTCAGTCAGCTTGAGCACAAGGAACCTGAGCCATCAATAATCAATCACAAAAAACGCCCCCTAAGCCAGGATATAAGAAGAAGAAAAACAAAGGAGTGGCGCCATTTTTCTTCTCCTGGATTGGCCCGCTCCCAATTCTTGGAGGTTACTATGTTTTACTACCATTTTACTTCACTAATAAAATCTTCTGTTTGTATCAAGCTGTCTCCCGTTAGACATTCATTTTTTTTCGGGTGACGAAGAGCCGAGGTAACTTTTATTCCCCTCCTCCCGGTAACAGCAGGTGTTCTTTTATTTAATGTCATGCTAGAAACTAAAGCAATTAGATTTTGTTATCTAGATATGGGTACAAGTTTTTTTTTTTTTATCCATTTGAAATGAAATGTATTGTTTAATTGTATTATAATTAATTATGTTACTCTGATACATAATTTAAGATTGATTGTAGGCAAAAAGGCCAATTCTATTTGTGTTACATAAAAATGAAATCCTTCTTCCTAGCTATGTGATATTTTGTCAATAGCATATTTTTAAACACAAGCTAAGAAAGTATATTATTCAGTACAGATTTATTTTTCTATTTATATGAAGAACATTTTTGATGCAAAAGGAATTGTCAATTTGCCTTTATTGTACAAAAGAAGAATGAGATTCTGTTATCTAATTTGCCTAGTGGACCAGAAATAGTTATGGCAGGCCTGGTAAGGGGCTGGTGATCAGTGAAATCATTTTTCTCATTAATCTTTGTGCTTACTTTTGAGGAAATAATTATTTACCTCTGTGTCTAGTGAATTTTAACATAGGCTCCTGAAACTGAACAAGAAAATTTCTAAGCAACTTCCAGAGTCTAACCTATATATTTCTCACTAGTCTTCATTTTTTAAAGGTTTTTCTAGGTTTTATTTTGAAAGTCTGAAATACTCCTGTGGGTACAGGTACATTCAATCTGAAACAAATGAACAATGAAAAATGTTTTAAACATACACAGGAGCTGAATCAGTCACTCAAAACTACACATGCTAAGTTGGTGGATCATTCCTTCAAGGAAAATACTCAATCATTAAACAAATGGAAAAAAAAAAGCTTCTAAGGCAAGTATTTCAATAGCCATTCTTGACAGCAAAGCAGTGAGCCCAGTTTAGATCATTATTTTAATATTTAGCTTAAACTGGCATCTTCTATTTGAAAATACAAGATCAAAATATTTGCAGCCAGAAGTTATGTTTTAATTCTCTGGAGTATAACTTGTGATTAGTTTATTATATCTAAGCAGACATTATTACAAAATGCTCACCAAAACCAGCATTATTTTCAAGTAATGTATTTTCCCTGATACATCAGACATAATTAAAACTCAAGAAGAAATGTCCCTGGGAGGATATGTATGTGGCTCCCACTTCGCTGTTCTGCATATAAGCAGCTTGGGAGTCATCACTTTCTATGAACCAATAAAAATCTGACAGACTGAAAACTCAACAGCTTTTTTGGATCTATAGAAGAGGGGAGGACACGTGGCAAACCTCTGCCCCCAAGACTGGAGAGACAGATGGGAATGCAGGGAATCTCAACATTCCCGAACAAAGACTCCAGAGCAGAAACCATGGAGGAAGCAGGGTGGTGGGGAGAGGCTGGCAGGAGATGGTATTAGAACAGGCAGATAGCTAGATATGAGCAGAGAAAGGGGGACGCAGGCCAAATGGCAGGAATTGGGTGAAAAGGAGGGGCACAGGCCAAGTGCAGGAAACTAGATGTCATGTAAACAACAGGGATCTCGGGGCAGAGGAAGAAAAGCAGGAACCTCTCAGTGGGTAGGTGGTCTCATATTTTGGAGTGACAAGTGGCCTGGAGACTGACAAAGAAAAGGTAGGAAAAGGCAGGAATCTCCAGTTTCTAAGTAACCTTTTGCTCACTATGCCCTCATTACAATAAAATTAGCCTTGCAGATAAGAAGTACCCATCATGCACCAAAGCCATAACACCTAGACTAAATAAAGACAAAAATCCCTCCTCCCCTTGGGAAGTTGGAGTTGGGATGAAAATCAGGGAACGCTACCCCAGACCCTTCCCTCCCCAATGAATATTCCTCCCATTCATTTTTACACCCTGTGTAACCAACTTGCCAAAGAAACTCAGGGCAGCCACTGACCTGAGCCTGCCCGCTCTCCTGTTGAGGGTGTACTTATCCATCCCTTAATAAATCCTCACTTTACTTTCTTAACCTCTGCGTCCTGTCTCTGAATTCTTTCTGCAGTGGGAAAAGAACCTAGTCACTGGCAACAACAGGACAGAACTGAAATGGATGAATTACAGGAGGCTCCATGCAGATAACTCCCAGAGCCAAAACAAGAGGGGGACCTCGTCACAGGGGCCCCTACAATATTACGAGATTGATCTCCAGGAACTCAACCAGGGTCTCATCGTGAAAGTCAGAGAAAAATCCTCTCTGGCTTCTGGCAGGGAGAGGGAAAAGGAAACATTTGAAAGACCTCAGATCACTCAGTTCTTAATAAGGCTTGCCCTCAGGGTAGACTAATTAACCAGGGCCTAACCAGCTGCGTTTTACCAGAACCTAACTGACCTGAGGGAAGGAAAACACCCAACTCCAGCCATCCTGTCCCACCAAAGGGAGGAGGGGAAAAAATTAAAAAACTGAGAAACCCCTGTGAATTTCACAGTCCAGAGATGCAGTTTCACCAAAAGACTGAAATCAAATCATTGGGTCGTAGGACATTTTCTCATCCTGATCACCTCACCACTGCATTACTAAAAGACTGCTTACAGCAGTTCCTCTTACCCAGTGCATCATGTCCTGGTACCAAGGAAAAATTTCAAGGCACACCAAGAAGCAAAACACAATTTGAAGAGAACAAGCATTAGAAGCAGACATGGCAAGGACTTGGGAATTATCAGGCCAGAAATTTAAAACAGTTTTGATTACTATGCTAAGGGCTCTAATGGATAAAGTAAGCAGCATTCAAGAACAGATGGACACTGTAAGCAGAGAGATGGAAGTCCAAGAAAGACTGAAAAGAAATGCTAGAGATCAAAAACAGTGTTACAAAAACAAAGAATGCCTGTAATGGGCTGATTGGTAGACTGAAAATACTTGAGGAAAGAATCTCTGGGCTTGAGGATATCTCAGTAGAAACCTTCCGAATCGAAAAGCAAGATTATATGTCTAGAACTGATAGTATGTGAGAGGTATTTTTAAAAAAAGCCGAATACAGTATCAGGCTAATTGGGAAATGGATGCGGAAATTTTTTTCTTCCTAATGGTCCCTTGTATCTGTGACTTTCAAAAGACGATAAATATTCTAAGAAGATAACAATTTCCAGAAGAACTGGAGAAAGCAGCTTCACTGCCCAGAAAAAAAACGTATGTTTTGGCATATTATTACATTTGAATTGCTCCACAATACTTAACAACTTAAATTTCTGATTTTGCTAACCTATTTAATTTTTAATTTTATATTGTGATAATGAAAAATTAATCAGGTGGTCTAAGAAAGAAATGGAAAATTTTAGTTGAGCTAAATTTGAGGATTATAACCTGGGAAAAGCGTCTCAGAAAGCTCTGAGAACTGTTCCTCCGGTTTGAAATCAAGGCACAGATATAGAAGTTTTTTGAGACAGAGGACTGTACATCAAATAACGTATTCTGGGCAATTTACATAATCCAGATCTAAGCATCACTGAGGGGGGTCTTCTGACCCCTGACAAAATCCAGGAGGAAGGTTATCTTTGAAGGAGTGGTCTTGTTAACGCTAGGAGAATGTTGCTCTTTTTGGTGGAGCAGGTACTCCTGCCAGCGGGGTAGGTTTGGTTAATAGATACTGCAGATACACAATGCACGGTAAGAGGAGAGAGGAGGCCAAAAGGCAGAGAAGATTTTTCTCTTTAAATTTTTCTTGTCTTGCCATAAAATATAAATTTTATTTTGCAATTGTATTAATATGTCTTTTCCCCTTTTTATACTAAATTATAAATCCTTTGAGAGCTGAGATTAGCTCTGTCTTGAACCCTCAGTACCCTCAACATGCCTTAGCTTAGATTAGTCAACCTAACAGATGCTCCTTTCTCTAGATCTAATTCGTAAACATACTTCTCTGATTCTTTATTCCAAAATTTCCATGTTTTTCTCATATGGGCAAACTTTTGTGTTTATAGTCTGTTAAATGTTTATTCTAGTAATTTTATAAAGGAAGCTTTAAAAAGTGTATTATAATAAAGTGAAAATAGTATAAAACTCTTTATAAAGACAGATAAAATATTTTTAATAGCTGAGACTAAAAATATCAATTAGTGTGTCAAAAATTCTCATAGTTTTTTGCTCACTTTTGTATGAATTGGCAGTTAGAATTTTTAAATTTGGACTCCGGAAATATGAAAGATAAAAGTGAGACTTGTGAAGTGTTTAAGAAAATAACTTTCACCACAAAAGACCAAACCTATAAGATCTTGATGTTTGTCATGTGAAAATATTTTATTTTCTGAAAAAAAAGGGTAAAATGTAAGAACGCTAAGACTTGAAAAGTGCAACTCATAAGATATAATTTCTATAAATAAAAATGAGGGGTGAGGGGTGAAATACCAAATGTTGGTGAGTATGTGGAACAAAAGGAACTCTCATTCATTGCTGATGAAAATGCAAAATGCTCCAGCCACTTTAGAAGACAGTTTCATAGTTTTTTATAAAACTAAACATGCTCTTAATGATACGATCCTGCAATTTCACACCATGGTATTTACCAAAGTGGGTTGAAAACCAAAGCCCACACAAAATTGTGCATATAAACATTTATAGCATTTTTATTTATAATTCCCAGCACTTGGAAGCAACCAAGATGTCCTTTAATAGGTCAATGGATAGACACATTTTGGTACATTCGTACTATGGATTATTATTCATAACTCAAAAGAAGTAATGCTTTTACTAAGCTACAGAAAAACAAGAAGTAAACCCAAATACATAATTTAAAATGAAAAGTGACAATCTTAAAAGGCATCATATCACACGATTCCAAACATATGACATAATGGAAAAGGAAACCTACAGAAACAGGAAAAGGAGAGTGGTTGCTAAGGGATGGAGGCGGAGCAAGGAAGGACAAATAGGTGGAACTCAGGAGATTTTTAATGCAGTGAAACTACTTTGTAAAATAATAAAATAGTGAATACCTGTCATTATAAATTTGCCAAAAGCCACAGAATGTACTACACAGAGTCAATCCTAACATATATTACAAACTTTGGCGGCTCATCAATTGTAACAGAAGTACCAAACTTACGCAAGATGCTGTAATGTAATATGTAACACCATCAATGGGTTGATGGTAAGGGGATAGGTGAGAGGTCTGTACTTTCCACTCAAATTTCCTGTTTAAAAAAAGGCTATTAATTTTAAACTTTTGTGGTAGAAACAAACGCGCAGGATTGTGAAAGAAGATACTTACATTTTCTTTTAGGAGAATATAATTTTGCATACTTCCATGACTATTGAAAATGAAATTTAATTATCTTTTCTCATCGGTTAAGAATCTAGGATCAGATTGTGTCAAGAGGTCTTAACCCTGAATATGACAGAAGACGTGGGCTTCTCTGTCAGTTCCCTTCAAACCTAAAAAATGACTCAGCAAAGGAAAATCAACAAGAAAGAACTAAGAATTGTTTAGAATATCCAATATTATGTAAATATTCTTCAAGCAATAGTAACAGAACGATGAACCTTGAAGTTTCTGTCTTAAAAGTGTAGCTAGAGAGCAAAGTAGAATCTTTGACAACAGTGAGGATTCTACCCTGATATGTGGCCAAAAGTCCCACTAAAACAATCATAATATTACAAACATCTATCGATTAACTACTAGAATATGTTAAATATGTGGTAAAAATAGTGTAACCGTGAGGATTGTCTCTGTTTTGTGATTAGAATTATTTAATAGAAATAAACAGCACCCACTGGATTCCATGGTCAACTCCACAAAATTCCTTGATCATTCAGGCCACTTGCTCAAATCCTTTTGTGACTCCTAGAGGCTTACTGAAATGAGCACTTGTATCTATGTAACTAAGGCTTACTATAAACAGTTTGCTATTATGTATCTGTCTAATTAATGATGCCAAAGTGCCATACATATTTAAAAAGTATATTTAATGGCTCTTTAAATACACAGTTAACATTTCAGATTATTACAGTTGTAATAAAGAATCTGACTCTATTTTTGATGTTTGGTTGCTGACAGCCTTCAAGCTCACCCCTGTCCCTTTCTGTTTTTTGACCTCATATCTGGAGAGACCAATAAGAAAGCCCAACTCCCTCCCATGGTGACAGCCCACAAACTCAAACACTGAGACGTCTCTAAAATTCATCCCAGCCTCACACTCTAATTACACAGACATACACACAGAAGCTGCCAGCATCCCCACAGGCTCCCTTGTTTCATTTTAGTCTAAACCTGAGCCCTTCTGTTTGAGGAGTCCTTTTAATGTTCACTCTGGGTAGTAAAGTTTATTACACTTTCACTGGTGCCAGTGCATCATTCATCCTGACATCCGCTAATTCTTGCATGGGTGCTGCCCTGTATTGATTGCATTTATGATTTGTTTGATGCTCATTATTAAACAAGGAATAAAATGAAAAGCTTTGTCATCTTTCAAGGTAAATTATGAATTCTCTGATGCATGTTAGCTTACATTCTTGTCTTCCTTCCTTTCTTCTTTCCTTTCTCTTTCCTTTTTCCTAATATTTTTCTCTCCTTCCATCCTTCCACATATAGGTAGTAACCTCGACTGCACACAATTATGATAGATATTTGCATGTGAAGTGGAGAGAGCCCAGATACAAATAAAACAACACACTTGCTCTCAGGAAATGCAAAATCTGGAGTGGGGGATAGCTCATAAGAAGAAAGAAATGAGGACAGAGGCCAAATACATAGTTCTTTTTATAAATCACAGTATCACAGTTGTTCTATTCTTATTTACCCACTTTATCCTCTCATCTTTTAGATTAAAATTTTGTGATCAGAAGTAGAGTTATGTTCACGTTTTTGTAGCCAGTAATAATAATAGCAAAAGTTTTTGCTATGTTATGACCATTCTAAGTGATTTTATTTATTAAATAATTTAATATTTAAAACAACTCTATAAAGGAGACATTGTTAACATTATATGATTAAAATTATGTTATATATTAAAAGCTATTCAATTGTCTTATAGATGAAGAAGAAGGGCGACAGAGAAGCATAGGGTCCCAGGGCTAGTAAATTGCAGAGACAAGATTGGAAGCAGGCAGTCTGACTGCAGACCCTGTGTGCCCACCTGGAAAACTACACAGTCTTAATCTAGACTTCTGGTTCCCAGTTATCCTTTCTCTCTGTCATGTAGACATTTTAGTTGACCAAAACATTTTATTTGTATATAACTTGACTGCATTCTTGATTGTATCCTTAATTCATTATTCAGTCATTTTCTAGAAGTCTGTATCACTTAATAGGTATTAAGGCTTTGGAATGATGATATTGACTATTTGTGATCTTATTCTTTGTTCATATTTATCACTAAATCAGAACAAACATGCAGAATTCTGTTTAAATGCATATGATCAATATGGAAACATTTAACACAGTTGTCAGGGAGAGAAAAGGTTTCAGATAACTTAAGGTTGTACACATTGGCCCTGGTTTTTAACCAGGCTGCATATAAAATATTCACTGAATTTGTATTCATTATAGGGAATTCTAAATTTCATATTTTATTATCACAGGTTTAATCTAGATAATACATGCAAAAAATATATAAAAAGTCTGTAAACTCTAAAAAGTGAAATTAACAAGGATTTGATACAAAGACTTGAGTTTTTATATTTGTTTTTGTTTTTTTAATCTTTACTAGTACTGTGTTGACACCTAATTACAGCAACAACTCAAAATCATAAGGTAAAACTAATTTTTAGATTTCTAAAAAATTTCTTGATTAGAATTCACTCCCTGAGAAGATTCAAAACATCTTTATGTGCAGTGCAAATTAATTATGGGAATTCTTATTACTCTTGAAACTAGAAGATGAAAGCATCAAAAAATTAATTGATTAATAAATATCACAATAGGGAAATAACATTATTTGAATACCCTCCTGGCTTGAATCCCAGAGCCCAGTAAACCGATGAGTTTTCATAAATATCAAAAACAATGCACAGGTTTTGTTTTCAGTAATCCTTTTATTCCATTCCACACACAAAGCACTTAATTTTTGAAATACCACTAATCATTTTGCTATAATCTGAAATTCTGCAGGAAATACCAGGAATACCAAAGTAGCAGAATATATATATTTTTTCTTTTCTCCAATATAGTATATATGAGTCCCATCTGCAAAATGTCATAAAAATATTTCAGCACTGATTCCAACCTTTGGACAGCCCATCCTCATAATTATTTGCACTAGCTTCTCATCACAAATTCAAAGGAAAAAACTCAGGTCAAATAGTGGTACTTTTTTTTGAACTATTTCCATCAGTAAAATATAAGATGAAGTCGCTCACTCATTTAGTTTCTAGGTAACATCTCGTTTTGAAAAGCTACCTGGTATGTCTTCTGGAGATTAAACCTACAAGAAATTTATACAAATATGAGACCTAAAGTAAAATTGTGAAGCCTCTATTGATCAATATGTGGAGCGTGTTAACAAGACACAGGAGGTAGTTATACTGAAGACTCTCTCCTTTCAGGAGCTTCATGGGAAAGAGAGGCCATTGCAGTTTTACCTATTGGCCATCTTCCACCATTGCAATTTGTAAACTCATGCTCCTGCTCACCTCTGGAGTGTGATCTGGTGTCATTTCTGCAATTCCACACTACCCAAAGAGCACTGTTATTTGGCAACAGGAAATACTGCCTTTCGTCGGTATGGGCATACCCACTTTTTACTCTCTTTGGTCTGTGGTATTCCCTCAGTCTCAATCACCCTGTGCAGTGTGCCCAATCCTAGAACCTTCTGATTAAGGCTTGCCCTTCATCTCAATCACTTTTTTTTTCCCCCAAAATACATTTACTGACCACTGCTCGATCCCATCCATTTTGATTAAATAGGTTGAATGTCACTAATCTGCACTTTCATGGTAATCTTCAGTTGTAATTTTAGAATGCCTCAATTTTATTGAACTTGTTTCTATTTGTTTCTTCAACCCTCAAAATTGTAAGTTTGGTGGAATTTTAATGTGAGGGATCTTTATATCTCTAGTACCTAGCATTTTTGCATGGCATAACTTCTCAATGAATATGACCTTGAATTGGTTATTTATACAATTTCTCTCTCCTTTTTTTTCCTCCTGAAAAAGCTTACCTTCAGGTTTTCATACACAATAGAGTGTCTTACAAGTAGAACTTCTGTTGAATAGTTTCTATTTAGTCTTAGTTATATTTACCCAACAAGATAGCAATATGTAGTTATCCATATACTCGCTCAGATACTAAAAAGTTGAAAACTACAGGCAATGCAAAAGTATTTAAAGATTATTTGTATTTTTAACTAAATATGCTTTTTTATGTTCTCTGTGTGGGGGGGTGCTACAAGTTTGTAAGCATGTCGTATAACTGTAAAGCCATACACAAAGCTTATAAAAATGAGAAACTTTAACAGATTCATAAAAATAAGTTAAAAATATAGATTTTAGCCATGCTGTATCCCACAAGGATCTGTGGGACTCAATAGTTTGTTAAAGCAACAGCAACTTGCTGATGATCAAAAGGTAACAGGGTCAATTTAAAAATTAAATCTGAGTAATATCAAAAAACAAACCTCTTTCAACATTCAGGACCCATGAGGAGACTTTGCATTTTACAAAACTACAAGGTTTCAGATAAGAGCAATTACTCAAGATGTTAGCAATGTATATTTACATGAGGCTTCATAATAGTAAAAAGGATAAAGTACCGTAGGAGGGAGAAAAAACACTGGAAAAATCCAAGATGTGAGAGACATTTAATCACAGATCCCAGGGTTTGTTCCAAGTCACATAGGTTATAGTTTGTCTCTAGATCCTGATCCACCAGTATCTGTGTACAGTATCTTGATTTCAGGAAGGACCCAGTCTCACTCAAGGAGGTATCCTTTATAACCCTCTGCCTTCATGACCAAACTTCATCCTAGAAATCAAGAGACCAAAACAGAAATCAGGTACAAAGCATCATTCGGGATATTTTCTATACAAACTGGATTGGCGGGATTCCATTCTTTTTGGAAGATGTAGAAGAGAACCATTACATCAGCTTTCAGGCTTCTAGAGGCTGCATGCATTCCTTGACCTGTGTTCCTTCATCCCTGCAACCTCGGCTTCTCTCATCACATCTTTTTCTCTGACACTGACCCTCTTACTCCATTGTATATGAGCCCTCTGATTACATTGGGCCCATTCAGATAATACAAGATAATCTCTCCAACTAAAGGCCCTTAATTTAATAACATTTGCAAAATCCCATATACAACATAAGGTAATACATTCATAGGTTCTAGAGATTAAGGGGTGGACATCTTTGGGGAACCATTCACAGCTGGTTTTTAATTTGTGCATTGAGCATTGACAGAGAGCTCACATACAAATTATATTTTCCATTTTTGAATTCCCATAGACCGGTAAGGCCCTAATTATCCTATACATTTATTTATTGTACTTCTACTGCCAAGATCCCAGGCCATCTTACTCGACCTATGCCTACTTTTATCTGCAGAGATATGTTTAATTGCTCATCTTGAAATAGTGTTCACAACCTGTCCCAACCTTCTCCTCCAGCAAGCTGTTCACCTATTTGCTGAGTTTGTGTAATTCATTTTTCTCTCAGAAGATCACTGACCTTCACCTCTTAGGTTTTTTTGCCATCCACAAATCATTTTTGTTTTACTCTGATTCTTACTTGAAAGTGCAATCAACTACAGGTCTGAGTACTTCCTTTTCAACAGAAACAGACTATCTCAGAGGCCCATGAAAAGAACTATGATGGGTAATTTAGGATACATGCTTCTGATGGCAATAACTTTGAGACCACACCCTTGGATTGAGAAAGGACTTCCAGTACTCAAGTGGAGAAGCTGATGGGTTCATAAACCTGCTACTCAAGATCAAGCAGAACAAAAAATTAATTACATAGGAATGAGTAAACTGATTAAGGATAATCATTATTTTATTTGAAACAATTTTTTTAATGTTCTCTTTTCTGGACAAAATGAATCTTTTTTTCTTAAGTTATAACTACAATTTAATAGATTGCATTTTGTAAACAGAAGTAAAATATTTTTTCTCTCTGCCAGACACCTCCAGAACTTGGAAAATCTTATTGAGTATTCTTATTTCCATGACAATATAATAATTTGTATAGATTCAGTAAGACTCCGTCCCTCTTGTAATAGAGCATAATTGAAAAAGTATGTAGTGTAGACAGGGCTTTGAAATGTTATATTTAAGAATGATTCCTAGGCTTAGATATGGTCAGGCAGTTTTATGAAACTAAGGTTGATAGTATGGAGCCAATGATTACAAAGCTTTCTTGAAAAAATGAATAAATAAAGTGACCTGGTATATTACAGGGTTTGCTTACAGGCTTACAGGGTTCTAAGCCTTATGGGTGAGTAAGGTAAGTTACTTCCTGGCAGGCATAAGAACCTTAAGCCATTTGAGAGACCCTGAGCTATTAATGCTAGATCTCTGGTAGCATGAAAGACACCACTTTTTGTTCCGTCCATTGAGTGGATTTATCTTGTCTTTTCACAAAGTGCAACTATCAACCAGCTTTAATGCAGCTGTTTCCAGACTGAATGCCAGCCCTCTACCCTTGAATTGTAAACTGTGCTCTTCAGTCACTGATAATGTGTAGGAGTCCATCGGGCAGTGAGATTAGGTAACTTCTCAGGAGGATGTAGGGTAAGACACAAAGCTATGGCAGGGACATCTTCATGGATGCAATATGTACCCCCCAGGGGTACCCTGACACAGGTTCTCCAGCATTTAATTATGACACATTTTTGTAACATTGTCTGTTAGAATGTTGTTCTGACAGGTTTCTGTAACTTAAAAGGTTTTTCAGGTCTCAAAATAATTTTATGTCTTCTCATAACAGTAACTCTTTTAATTAAAACACATGCACTAGTTAAATTGCTGAGGGAATGTATTTAGCAGCAGCCTTAAGTAACTTTCTTACAAAATTCTACCAGTTATTTATTAATGGTTGTCATGGGCTTATTCCAAAGTCTGTGGTCAACCTACATACAAGTGAGTGACATTTCAAATATCATTGAGCTTTGCAATACACAACTTCAAAGAAACTGACTGTCAATGAGTAGATGAAGCTCCAAGAGACATGTTGTTGCTCAGAGTTCCATTTCAAATCAGACATTAAGAGAAATAAATTTATGAATAGAGAGCTATAGAGGACTATGAACATTGCTAGTTGTGGTATACAGATTCTCTAAAATCCAAAGATTTAATAAGTCTTTATGTTATTTATTTTGCTTTGGAACTTGCAGAGAAATAGCTGTGGAAGATCTTTAGTATCAATGACCCAAGTAATTCTTAACATTCAAAGTCTTATTTTTTGCTGGGTCTAGTATTTTTAACCAAGTTTATTAGCCTCCCTTTGAAGATCATATCATGAATCAAAGATAATAAATAACATTGTTTTCCAATTGAATCAAATTTAAGCATTTCAGTGTCAGATTGTGGTGATGAACAAGGTAGTTTAAATATTTCTATGGGTGCATAGTAAACATGTATTAAAATCTGTCCCACATAAATGTGTATTTGTTTTTATTACTTTCTCTTGGAAAAAAGAAATACATTAGCCAAGCAGATAATAGACTATAATGATTCTGACTTTGTTGGTTGATTCTGGAATAACCTTTTATCCATATTTAAAAGAATAACAAATACAACAGTGACAAAAACTTCCTTGACCACTTCCTCATTTTATAAAAAAATTAACTTCAAACATCTATCATAGTAAGTACAAAAATGAACTTGAAATTTGATTATAGAAAAAACAATAAAACATATAAGAAAAATATATTCCAACCTGAAGGAGATAAAGGTTACATAGCCAGAATACAAAAGCACTGCATATAAATAATAATAGGATAAAAATGGGCTTTGTCAAATTAACAAAGACATGCATTTCATGGTACTATTTTCAGAAAAAAAAATGGCACACTACATAAATTAAGAGAAAATATCTAGAAATATATTTCTTACTAAGCACTTGTATATAGAACAACAACAACAAAACTGTAACAATAAGACAACATCCTAATAAAACAATGAAAAAAGACTGAACCAGACAATTCGCAACAGAAGACAGGTGCATGGCAAAGACGCAGAAAGATGTTCAATATCATGTCATCAAGGAAGTGCGAACTTAAAAGCCTATGATTCCACCGTTAGTCCATTAGAATGACTTAAATAAAAAGAAAGGCAATACCAAATGTTGGTGAGGATTATGACACAACTGAACTTCGTTACTTTGGAAAGATTGTAAAATTGTGTATGTACCTTATAATTTATGTGACAAAAATCACGTTAAAAACATGTTATCCTTTAACCCAGAAATTTCACTACTAGGTATTCACCTAAGAGAAATGAAAATACATGCTCACAGAAAAACTTTACATACGTGCTTATAGAAGACTTTTTAAATATCAGAAAATATAAATAACCTAAATCATGGTATAGTAATATGATAAATTGCTACTCAGCCACAAAAAAAAGCAAAAATTGTTTATAATAAAACACTGTGGAAGAATCTCGCAGTTTATAATTAATGAAAAAAGACGGATTCAAATAGCAAATATTGTATAATTCCACTTCCCTAAAGTTCTAGAACACACACAACTGTAATAATAAAAATCAAATTAGTGTTTGTTTTGGGTATGAGTTGGGAGAGATCACCTGAAAAGGACAGAAAAAGGTATTTCAAAGGCAATGGGAATGGTCTATAGCTTGAATGACTTGGTAATTACATAGATATTTACCTGTGTTAAACTCACTGAACTGTATGCTAAAGATCTACACATTTTATTGTATGTGAAATAAATAATAATACAATTGATTAAACATACTTCCTAATGAGACATAAATAAGAAGTTGTATATAAACATGCTTCTGCTAATCAAATAACACAGCATAATGGATAAAATTAATTATACATCTTCAGATTATAAGATGATAGAGATCATTCAGCAAAATACTCTGTCAAAAATAAAAGTAATTCCTTCTTCTACAACCTTAAAAAGGGACAGGGTCACCAGTTGTCTCCCCATGTCAGCCCTCCCCGTTATGGGAAATCATTTTATCACAGCGTGGTGAAAGTTCCCACGACTGCAAAGATATTGATACGATCGATGAAACTGCCTCTGTAACATTCTCCCTTTAGTCTTGACCTTTGGATTGTGTGAAGTAGGATGCATTTCTCCTCATGAGACAACCTTTAAATACGAGATGATGTTTATTAATTGCGGTGTATAGTTTTCCACAATGAAGGATGTTTAATTCCACTACACCACACATGTACCTTCAAATAGCTAATCCTCTTGGTTTATCTCCAACTTGTCAATATTCTTCTCTGAAAACTGGTCTTAAAAATAAACAGCTCAGTCAATATGTGTTCTGAGGAGCAGAGCTCCATTGCTCTGCACTAAACTTCTGTCATCATAATTTTAGACTGCATTAGCTTCTTGCCTACCACTGTGTCCGCTCATTGATTAGTAGATTTGCATCAGCGAAAACCCTGCCTACCCAGTAGTGCACTGTTGATCTGTTCTGAGCTAAATATTAGATTTAAGTTTTATCCTTTTACATTCTATTTGATGTTCACAAGTAATTTTTCTGCATTATAATTTAAATACTTGATAAACTGGATTGTGAAAAACAAGTTTTATGTATAAATTCAGTTTTTTTTTTAAAGCTGTTGTATCAGAGACCTATCCTATCTAGCAAATCAACTTAGAAGACTAGTCAGCAATTTGGGAGTTGTCTGCATTTTATTTTAATTCAGAGGAAATAAAATACATGATTGATTCTTCTCAAACTTTCACTCCCATTTTTTATATAATGCAATTTAAGCAAGTACTTATTTAAACATTTTTCCTGGTGTTGTTCCATTAATAATAATAAAAAAAAACTGTAGGCTTTTTACCAAGCTCAAAGCAGATGTATAATAAATTTTTATAACCTCTTAGCTCTGCAATACTTGGCTGAAACCTGGCAAATGACTAAATAGGCATCTCTGAGATGCAGCAAATAATAACCCCATCTTTGGCAATTTGCTTATGACAGATATCCACTAAATACATTTTTATTTATTGTTTCTATTTTTCAAAACTGGATGTAAAAATTATAGAAAATGGATTTTCTGCTTGGTAAATCGATTGCGTACATCTGACATTTAGTTATTTTGTGTATGAAGCCACAATCTCTCATAATTAATTAAATTATTCAAACTCATTCTTTCCAAATTATACCTTGAGAAAGACTGCAGATAATTTATTCTGTACTTGGAGAAGTGTCTATAAAATAATTATTTTTTATCACAAAGATGACCTGACATTCGTATGTTATTAAAAAAATTGATACAAATAAAAATCAGTACTAAAGCATTGCATAAACTGAATGTTTGTGTACCCTCACAATTCATATTTTGAAGCTCTAGGCCTCGGTGTGATGGTATTAGGAAGTAGGGACTTTGAGAGCTCACTAAATTAGATGAGTTTATGAAGTGGAGCCTGGTTGATGGGATCAGTGCCCTTAGGAGAAGAGGAAGAGACGCCAGAGCTTCCTCTCTCTGCCGTGTGAGGACACAGGAAGAAGGCAGCCATCTGCATGCCGGGAAGAGAGCCCTCACCAGGAACTGATTATATCCAACAGCATCGTGATATTGGGAATCTCCAGCCTCTAGAATGAAGGGAAACAAATATCTATTGTTTAAGCTACCCAGTGTATGGCATTTTGTTACAGCAGTCTATGCTAAGACAGTGATTTGTACTAAGCAGTGGGGGTACAGTTGTGACAAAAACCTAAAATTGTGGAAATTACTTTGGAACTGGATAATGTGTAGAGGTTGGAAGTATTCTGAGGTGCATGTTAGAAAAGGCTGAGATTTAGCTGTGAAGGGACTGCTATAGGCTATTCCGGTGAGAGCTCAGAAAAGAAGAGAGCTGAAAAGAAAACTTTATTTTTTTAAGAATACATAAATAATCCCAGCCAGGATGTTGGTAAAAGTGGTAAAAGCCATTCTGATGAGATCTCAAATGGAAATTAGAAACATCTTAGTGCAGAACTGAGCTCACTTCTGAACACAATGAGAACAAATATGAGTAGCTGACTACTTTAATTTAAAAATAAATGAATAAATAAAAATTTTTAAAAATTAAAAAAAGAACAAATGGGAATGGTTGGGAATCTGTGGATGGAAAAGTCCAAAGAGGAGACATCGAGGGTAGGAAGGAACTCTTGCTAAACCGACTGAATAAGAATTCTTGGTGAAGGCAGGACCGGACCATCAGGTATAAAAGGTGGGGAATGAGTAATTGATCAGATATTGAAGTGGCTCAGTTATCAAGTGTCGGGGATTCTCTTTAAAGTGACTTATCAGGATTCTTGCTAAAACTGAACTATGCAGATTCAAAAAGGACTAGGGCGAAGGTCAAAAAGAGATCTTAGAGGAGCTTGACTGAAGTTTAGTCAAGGAGAGAATCTTTATACAATCTAAGTCCTTAATGATATAAGACTTTTTCTCATTAGGGCACTATTTTTTTTCCCCCATTAAGGACCAGCTCAACCAATCTGCTGAGACTTGGTAGTACGGGATATTTGCCATATGGTGACATTTGGCAAATGATCAGATATTTAAACAATGACCAACCTATACATTTCCATATAAGCATAAAATTGTTCCTTAATTCCATATAAATATACAATTGTTCTCTATTGATTCTTGTTTGCAAAATAAGTCTGATCTCACTACATTTGCCTTGATTACCTAAATAAATATAACAATAAAAAAAGTAGAAATAGACCACATAGGCCTTTTAAAATTTGCTTTGCTAAAACTTTTCTTAAGGAATCTCAGATTGAACTTCTAAGAGCCCTTCAAGATTAAAAAGTCAAGCCAAGAACTTACTACCAGACTTCACTTGTAGCATTAATACATTTGGATGAATTCGTTGTTCAGGGTCTCCAAAAAGGCCTAAGTTTCTCATGCCTGCCAGAAAGTGATCTACCTTACTCACCTGTAAGGCTCAGAACCCTGTAAGCCTGTAAGTAAACCTTGTAGGATACCAGGTCACTTCATTATTTTTTTTTCCAAGAAAGCTTTATAATCATTGGCTCCATAATATCAACCTTAGTTTCATAAAACTGCCTGACCATATCTAAGTCTAGGACTGAGGCTTAAATACGACATTTCAAAGCCCTGCCTACACTGTCAATTTTTCTAGTTATGCTCTATTATAAGAGAGACAAAGTCTTATTGAACCTATGCAAATAATTACATTGTCATGGAAATAAGAATACTCAGTAAGATTTTCCAAATTCTGGAGGTGTCTGGCAGAGAGAAAAAAGAAGTATTTACTTCCGTTTACAAAATGCAATCTATTGAATTGTAGCTAGTTATAGATAACTTAAGAAAAAAGAAAAATGATTGATTTTGTCCAGAAAAGAGAATACCAAGAAAACAAAAATGTTTCAAACAAAATAATAATCATCCTTAATCAGTTTACTCATTCTCATGTAGTTAATTTTTTATTCTGCTTGATCTTGAGTTAGTGGGTTTATGACCCATCAGCATCTTCATTTGAGTTCTGGAAGTCCTTCCTCAATCCAAAGGTGTGGTCTCAAAGTTATTGCCATCAGAAGCATGTATCCTAAATTACCCATCATTGTTCTTTCCATGGGCCTCTGAGATAGTCTGTTTCTGTTGAAAAGGAAGTACTCAGACCTGTAGTTGATTGCACTTTCAAATATGAATCAGAGTAAAACAAAAATGATGTGTGTATGACAAAAACCTAAAAGGTGAAGGTTAAAGATCTTCTGAGAGTTATTTGACAAGGACATTAGGGTATTTCAGTGGCATATGATATTCTAAAATGCTAAAATGATTTATGTCTGCTAACATTATATCAGACATCACAGATAGTCAGGGTGTTAACACATTTCTAGGAAGTTTATACACTTTCTGAGATATTTATGTTAATAAGATTTATCCATGCACATATATAACCAAGGAAAAGCTAAGCATCTCATTATTTTCATGCAATTCCACATATCAAACAAACCTAATTATTTTTAACATTTTTTTTTAATAAGGTAAAAGCACAAATCTTTTGAGAGTTTCTAGATGCCCTCTGGAAAGCCTCAAGATCAAGATCTAGGCTTCATCTGGAATTTGATTTTGGAAAGGGAAAATTGTTAAAAACATAAATAAAAATTTAAGTTCTTTAAAAGTGAAACATTTTGGTTTCCCTAAATAATCAAGGACATTATAAGGTTAACATAAAACACTGAGTATTTATCAGTGTCTGGCATTAATTTAGGGGAAGCTCTTAATCATTATGGCTCTACTCTTTTTTCCCTTTTTATTTTCCTTCCCATATTCCCGTTCCTTGTATGTTATGCTTTTTGTAGTTATCCCATAGTTTTTGGATACTCTGTTTTGTTTTGTTTTGTTTTTCAGTCTTTCTTCTCTTTGCTCTTCAGCTTTGGAAGGTACTCTTATCACACCCTTAAGTTCAGAGAAGCTTTCCCCAGCTATGTCCTTGTACTGATGAGTCCATCAAAGATGTTCTTGATTTCTGTTAGGGTGCCTTTGATTGCTAGCATTTATTTTTGATTCTTCCTTAAGTTGCCATCTCTCAGCTTACATTGTCTGTATGTTCATGTATGTTGTCTACTCTCCCATTTAATTGCAGGTTTTATTTTTTTTCCAGATTATTGCTCCGATGAATCCAACATTCCTTCCATATCTGATTTGGATTCTGCTATTTGTTCAAAATGTCTTCAAACTGTGTTTTTGCCTTTTAGTATGGCTTGTATATTTTTGTTGAAATGTGAACATAGTGGACTGGCTAAAATGGCAAAACAATTAGGCATCTGTAGAATACAGCATTTGTGTACAAAGGTTTAATGTATTTAACTTCAGTTATTAAAATTAAGTTTCATAATTAATAATATATTTAATCCTATTTATTAGAATTACATTTTCAACAATAATTCAAACTTTGAATTAAGATGTAATATATGCTTTCAGGAAGCCTGATCAACTTTTGAAGTATAATAGCACTATGAAAAATTAATTTCAATTTTCAAAAACAGTGACTATAAATAGCTCTCTGTTATTTGAAACCCTTTTATCTTTTTTAGCTAACCTCAGCCTGACTTTTTTACTAACAACACAATAGACCACTAATCATTCTCAGTGAGAAAAGACTATGAGTGACAAAATGGGGCACATTTTTTGTTGAATAAATAAATAAGAATATTATTTGATAGCACAAATTGCAGTTTTTTTATTCTAGTAAGATAATAGTTCAATAAAGATCTCAAAAAATTAATTTGATGTTTAATATATTTGAAAACATAGATAACAATGAAAACAATACATTCTATTTGGCATTTTAGTGTAATTTTCCCAGTAGATCTTCTAAATAAACTAGATGAGTTAGTGAGCAAGAAAAAAAAGTCACAGAAAGTTTTGCTTATAAACTTCTCAAGAAAAATGACCAGATATAAGAGCGATCTGGCTGCGACATCTGTTACCCCATTGATCGCCAGGGTTGATTCGGCTGATCTGGCTGGCTAGGCGGGTGTCCCCCTCCTCCCTCACCACTCCATGTGCATCCTTCCCAAAGCTGTGGGCTGGTTTGAAGAGGATGGCCATCCCCGATAGAGGAGGACCATTCTTCTCAGTCAAGGGTGTACGAGTAGCTGCGTTCCCCTGCTAAAATCTCCAAACAAGCTCTCAAGAAAAATGACCTGTACCAAGTCAATTGTTGCTAAAGCTAATATTGCTAAATATTGCTCAATATGACCACATTTGTCTTGTTAATCCCTGATACTAACATAAAAACTTTAAGGAGAATTTCTTGCTAAATATGTTAAATATGTTTTCAAACTAATCTGGTGATACATGATTATTAACAAGTTCTAAAACATTCTTTCAGGAAGTGAAAAGGAAAAGAAAACCAAATATGATTTGGTTCACAGAATTGTTCGTTAGATAGCAATGATAGCTTACATAAATTTAAGCCTCTACTTTGTATAATGGCAGCTTGGGGAATATTAATCATTTTCAGTTCAGAGAAACCATTTATAAGTAAAAACAATTACTTTAAAGATACAAATAACAAAGGAACATTTAAAAAAAATAACAATTTCAACAATTTTAAATTTGAAAGCTCCCAAAGGCAATCAACAACTTGAAAGGGATCCATGAAAATAGTTACTTTATGAGTAACTATGGCAAGTTTTGTTGCCTTTTTGATAGGGGTATGAAAGAGGAACTTAAAAGTAACTGGGAAATTATTAAAGTGAAAGATCTTAGAAGGGCTAAGATAATAAATTCTTTACGCATTCTGGGATGGAAAAGCCAGAAGCCCAGTGAAAATTAAAAGCCTGGGAGGCTTGAAAACTTGCTGTGGCTGTGAATGTATTCTTTAATCCACATATATCTCAACTGGAGGAAAGCCTAACTGACTTGAATAGTCTGAGCACAGTCTGAAAATCCTTGCCTAACCCTGAACCATACCTGTGCGGGCGCCATCACTGTGGAGTCCATCAACAGAGACATCAACCAACAATTGTAAATATGAGGGATGTAAATTGAAAAATTTGAGTCCAGACATGTTAATTGCATAAGCAGATTAGGATTTGATTACCTTCAAAGAAAGCAGAATAAATTTATTAAAAAAAAATGCCCAATCTTCAACAAAAAAATTACTAGACCTGTAAAGCAATGAGGAAGTGTGACTCTTATTCTGAAAAGCAGCAGTCAACATTAACTTTACTGAGGCCCAGAGGCTAAGTTTAAGAGCCGATACTTCAGAGTTTCTGTTAGTAATTAAAAGAATCAAAGTAAAAAAATGGTGAAAATTAATTCACAGATCAGAAATCTCAATTTAATAAGGCAACTAATCTTATTGAAAATTTAAAGATGAAAAATACAATACATTGTATTAAATTGAGTGAAAGTACAATAATGACATATTTATTAGATAAGTCTAATAAAGATTTAAGATGACAGAATAAAAAATGCATTCTCCCCAAGAATATAAGATCCCCTGATGCATAGTAAGGTCTTAAAAATATGTATTTATTGAATGGATGAATGATTAATAAAGGCCTAAGGAATTTTACTGGGGTGGTGTTTACTTAGTAAGCACACTGTTCTTACTTAGAGTGTATATTCATTGTATGTATATTCATGGAGTTGAGAAGGTAACTAGTGGTATATGAGCACCACCACCAAGGACATCCTTTGTCCTGTCATATGTATAGAAAGAAAAGAATGTTTTTGCCCAATTCTAATATACTGTACTATTCTCTCTTTAAAGACTACCAGTAGTATCTTTTCATGGGGATGTTTCAAGAAAATTTAATGCATGTACTTGCATCTAAGGTTCATTTCTTTCAGCTTTACTGTAGCAAAATTTACATAAAATAAAATTCATTCATATAAAGTGTTCAGTTTGATGAATTCTGATAGATGTAAAAGTGTGACCACCACCACGATCCGGTTTTAGAGGACTGCCATCACCCCCGGGTGTTCTTTCATACACTTTTGCAGTCAATTCATCCTCTGAACCCCGGTCTCTAGTGATGAATCACCAGATTACTGTCAGTATAGTTATTCCTCATATGGTTTTATCTAAAGAAAAGCATACAATATGTAGCTCTTGGTGTCTGGCTTCTCACTTAGTATCAGTTTGTTTAGATGTATCATGTTATTGTTTATCAGTAGACTGGTTTTTACTTCTGGGTAGCAGTCCATGGTGTGGATATACCACATTTTGTTTATTCACTTATTAGTTGGATACTTCAGCTGATTCTTTTGGGGCAGAGCTCTTATGAATGCAATTTTGATGAATATTCATTTGCATGTCCTTATATGAACATAGTTTTATTTCTCTTGATTATATAGGTAAGAGTACAAATGCTTAGTCATGTAGTAATTTTGTGTCTAAATTAAAAACCACAAGCGCCAAACTGTTTTCAAAATCATGCTACCATTCTCATCTGAATCATCTAAGTGGAAACAGCCAATATGACATCTTAAGGCAGTTCCTGATGGTTGTCAGATTTGTTCAGTGGGAAAACTGGAGTGGGAGGTCTGGATTCAACCACGTTAGCATTGAAGATTTGCATTATTCTGATGCTTGGAATACTTTGATAGTGGCCTAATTAAATACTGCATGGATCAAATTTGACAGCTATGGTTTAATTCCACGTCAGTCAAATCCGCTGGAGGTCTGATGTATTCATGAGGAAATTTCCAGAAGCCAAGACCGTAGAAATGAGGGGGTGAGTATTAGGGGGGAGATGATTTCCTATTTGTCTTTCATGTTACTGCATGTCTTCCCAGCCAGGGACATCGGCAATTTTATTCCAGACTATTTTTTGAATCATATTTGGTGTAGCAAACAACCTTGGAAGGTAGAGGTAATGCCCCCCTCAGGGACAGAGGCAGATGTGTATCCTGACCAGGATGATATGGATAGTGTCTCTGTCCAGGGCAAAGATTGAGCATGTTGGCCAGCAGCACATTTTAAGACTGGAGATCAGGCATTAGGGGCTCCTCAGCTGTGACACAAGCCTGCTGTGTGTTTGGCATCACCTCTGCCACTTTACGTCATCCCCATGACACTTGGAGGCAAAGAGAACAGATGAAACATGAAACTTAGGTTGTCTACTGTGTTGTGAGTAAAAATGTCTTCACCTCTGACCCAGGGGTCTAAGTCTTCTGCCAGCACCTATGGACCCAATGTCACAGTAACTTACCAGCATGTAAGTAAAGGAGATTCTCAAACCTGTCACAGTTCTTGACATCCTGATATCATGGAGCTCTTCTTCCAGAATGGGGAGATAGACACTTATGCACTAATGAATTGGATATTAGTCTTTCAAGTGACACAATACTGTGAAAAAGAATAATGCATAATAAGGAGGATTGAATGATGGCAGTGCTATTTCATATAAGATGGTCCGACACTGAACAGAGGCTTAAAGAAATAAGAGTATGAGTTATGAGAATATTCCAAACAGATGGCTGCTTCTTTACGTAAATCCTCAGATTGTTTTAGTTGGAAATATTTTGTACTGTTTGAATTTGGTTAATCCGATGCATGTATATTAGCTTTCTCAAAAACAAACAAACCAAACTAAAATTCAACTTAGTGGCAAAAAATAAAACAGACTGAAAAGGCTTCGTGGAAGGTCAGCTAAAATGCAGTCATTCTAGATGGATAACTACTGAGAAATCTAAGCAAGTGCGTGATGAAATTGATTTTGCCATTGTTAAAAATAAAATATTTTCTTAGATATTTTTTCTATGTCCTAATTTATATCCTCAGGTTTCAGTTTATATTTAGTTGATAAATTTGTGTCTTCAAAATGATGTGATTAACATGTGTGGTCTTATTTTGAGTATATAAAATTACCACACTAATACAAGACACACTCTGCTCCTCCTATTCTTATTAGGTGAAATTGCACTTTTTGGAATAAGTCTCAGTAAGAATATTTTCCCTCTGTTTTGTGGCAGGGAGAAGAGTGATTATTGGACAAAACCTCAGATCCCAGGGCATAGAAGCTATTGGATTACAGTTGTAAATTTCACTACATTTTCTGCATTCTGATATACATAAGATATTGCCAGATCATTATTACTGTTTTGAGCAAGTGAGTTTTCATAGGGTTGATGGTATTTTGTATCATATATGCTATTTGTCATGACTGTTTTTTGTTTTGCTTTGTTTTAAGAAAGTAAATATACAAGTGGTAGAGCATATACTTAGCATGCACAAGGTCCTGGGTTCAATCCCCAGTACCTCCCCTAAAAATTAATAAGTAAGCTGAATTATTCCCTCCCCCCATAATATATAATAAAAGCCATATTTCCATATACTTAAAAAAACAGCAAAAAATTAAGTGTATAAGATATTTTATAATCTTAGTTATATTGTTAAATTCTAAGATTATTTAGCATTTTATCATATTCACAATGCATTTATTCACTAATTTTACATTTCTTTTTATAAAGACTTGTAAATGTATTGACCTATTTATCTTCCACTGCAAAGCTTTAGATATTTAAAATTCTTCTTGCTTAGTTCCTTAAAACTGAAGATAATTTTTCATATAAAACATGAGATGATAAGAATATAATGAGAATTTGAAGAAATAAGCAATTTGTTTTTAAGAGGAAATGCTTTATGACTTATATTGAATCTGTTATCCTAAAATACATGCTTTTGGCTGAAATGAACATGGATGATGAATGATTAATCTCATTCACCGTGGGCCACTTACATATTTCAATCCTGGGTATCTTAATGATATATAAAAAAAAACTGTTTAAATCTGTTTTACTTTTTAAAGATGTCCTATTAAATATGTTACAGAATTTGGAAGTTTTAGTATTTGAGTAGAACACACAGATCCCTTTCCTCTAACACACACACACACACAATTTAAATTTTTTAACAAAATTAACAGAAATGACCAATTAGTATTTTACCAATGCAAACTAGCAGAGTTCAAGTGCTTATGATGTCACCTCGCTGATTCATCTGGAAGTAGGCTGGCATTGATATATATGTTTTCTGCCCTAAAGTGGTGAAGAAGTAGACTACTCAGGGCAATTTGGTGGGAAAAAAAGTGAAGAACTGGAAAACTCTTGCCAAGACCCCCTGATCTGTGGAGCTGACATGCTTCAGCTCTTGGTAAACTTTCCTCTCTGCTCTCCATACATCAAACGATGGCTGAACATCTCCTGCATCTCGGAGTATCTTCATGCTTTTATTAAATTTTGGAGTCTTTCAAACTCTCTCTTTTCTCTGTGGTAAATGCCTATTCTGGGTTTTTGTAGTTGTAAAAGGATGTCACTCTCAATAGCTAATGAATCTAGTCACCTGATTCTAAGTCATATTGGATGCTAAGTCTACTAGCCCCTAAGAAGCAGTCTGATCCCAGAACTCCCTGTCACTGGCTCCTCTTTGGGGGTCATTAACTAAGAGAAAATAGTAAATGGAATAGTATTCCATAGAAAGTCAGAGATAATGAAAAATGCATGAACTATACTCTAGATGAAAGGAGAGCAGCTTCAGCTTGTTGAGGTCCAAGAATAAAAAGCTATAAAGGAGAACGACTGGGAGGGAGAAATTGAACTGGCGTTTTTTGTGAGAACAACAAGATGAAAAGTTTGTGTTATATCCAGGAGGTTATTCCAGTTTTTGTATGATGACACTCTGTGTGGTACAAGGATGCAGTGTTTTGCAATTCCTTTATGGTCTTTTTATTGCTCTCTATGAGTTGTTTAGATTATCGAGTAAAACTGAGCATTTGTTTTACATTTCTGACAATGGAAAAAGCTTAGCAAGCATAAAGTTGTACAAATTTGGGAAAGCAAGGGAATTTTAGATTGTAGGTAAAAAGAGATAAACATATATCTGGCACATGCAATGAGGCATACTGAAATAAATACTGTTTGTTCAAAATTCCAAAGTTGTAATTTATCATACATTGCCTAATTCTACAAAGACACAAATAATCACTTTGTAATTCTACAAAGACACAAATAGATGGTGGTGGTATGTGACTAATTAATCTAAAATCTGAGGAAGTAATTGAAATCTGTGTATGTGTGTCTGTGTGTATACACATCTATATAACCTCATCATTCTGGAAACAGTGTGCTGCCGTGACCTGGGCACAGTGCTAGAAGTATGAAGACAAGGTGAAGATAAGAAGAAATAATATAATCATATTAATTATATAATAATTTTTATCAATGTTAATTTTGGCAATTGAGAATAAATAAATATTCTCATGATAATCCTAGGTGATTTAGGGTCCAGATAAACCTGAAATGTAATTGAGTTGATAGATTGACAAGTTGTCCAATTACCTAAGCTACGGCTCCATTCTGTCTTCTGTTTCCTCATCCTGATCATTCTCTCTGCCACAACGCCTGTCAATCAAGCCTTCTCCACTCTCGCTTTCAAGTTCAGAAAAATAGCTTATTGTTTTTTCCCTCTTAATTCCATAGAAGGAATGGAATTTTTTTGTTATTAGCCCCAGAACTGCAATAATACTTTTGGTTTAATAAATCTTACACTTTGATATATTAAACTATCTTCAAATAACCTGATTGATTCTTGCCATCTGTTTCTTGCCAGGACTGAAATAGAGTAATGGACCATGATATCACACATCCACTGAGAACTAAGTAATTTGGTCAATTGGGATAATAAATAATTTTGAAGGAAAGTGAATAATTTTTTTTTCTGGAAGTGGTTCTGAGAAAAAATATAAAAGTAATAACAGAATAAAATAGTAAAAAAAATACTGTAATCTCTTTGAAAAATATTTTGACTTTTTTTGGTATTATAAAGTGCCAAGATGAATATGACATTCTAGGAGTACAACGTTCCTTTAGGAAGACGTTATCCTTTTTTGTTTCCATGACTACCTGTTTAAAGAGTAGGAGTCTCTTCAAATATGGTATTTTCCTTCTACTCCAATGAGACCGCTCTCTTGATAACTCTGCATCTTCTCAGCACTGCTCTATTCATTTCACAGGCACCTGTTTTCAGAACAAAGCCAGGGGTGCACATATGTTTTACTCTTTATTTTACCTACATTAATCCTGAAACTAGAAATAAGTATTTTAACTACAATTAAGATAGTGAAAATACATGGTTTAAACCCTGCCTTTCACTCCATTTCAAAAATTCCCCAAAGACTTGTATAGATATGTCACTAAACTGATTACCAGATGGCCACAAGGAATATAAAAGGGTGCTGGATGTCAGCAAGAAAATGTAAACTAAAACCACAATGTGATACCAATACATGCTTATCAGAATCACTGAAGAGAAACAGCCACAAAAATCAAGTGCAGGCTAGAACGTGAAGAACATTTACTTATTTTCCTTCTGAGCTTTTCCTGTTTCCTCCAACTAAGCCAAATAAAGTGTTTGTTTGTTTTTTAATCTCCACTGTAATGACAGAGTCAGGAGCACACTGGAGTTTCAGAGGACATTCAGCCAGTTCCTGATTGACTAACAGTCCCATTTGTTTGGGACATCAGTTCATTTCTCATGCAAACACACACACACACAGATACACAAACACACACACACACAAACACACACACACACACACACACACACACTTCTGCAAATCTCATTGTTCTAGGTGTCAGTTTATGTGATTGTGAGTAAAGTAAGAGAATGACTCCAAGGTATGTGGAAACTCCTAGAGCTGAGAGAGATCAACTTATCCTAATGTAAGGAACCTCACTTGTTCGGTCAGGCTAAAGGTTGCCGGGAGTTGCTGAACAAACAATGGGCCACCTGCTTGGTATAGGCAGAAGAGAAAGCAATCAGCCTCCAGTGGTGTGATTGGGCATGCAGTGAGATTCCAGGGGAGCGCAGAAAACCTTCAGAGCATGAAGATGTGCAGGGGCTGCAGAAGATGTGGCAGCCTCATAATGACTCCCTGAGCCACCAGCAGCTACTCGTGGGCTCCACTGAGGTCTGTGGAACCCACAAGCTGGTCAGGGGCTCTGGTCTCAGAAGGATAAGGGCTGTGAAAAGGTGATTTCCATGCTGAGGCTGCAGGGTCAGAGGGCAGAGTTACCAGATTAATAGTCTCTTCTTGGCAGGCTCCACTGGATGCCTTCATGCCCACAGAGCAGGACCCTCTCACCCCCAAAATGGCAGGACCACCTCTTTTTCCTGAAATGTCCCTCCTTTGGTCTCCCCTAAGGATGTTTAACATCCAATTTACTTTAAAGGGTTAATACTTAAAGGAATTTCTTTGTTTATCACAGAGCATATATGAAGGGTACTCTTAGACCGAAGGGGCAATCAACTGACAAAGTGATACAGGAAGCCACCCAGAATTCTCAGTTTCAGCTAGTGAGCAGCATGGAACCACAGTAGTTGTACTGTGTTTTTCAACTGGTTAGAACTAGTTTTTCCTTTCATAGCTCTAAAGAAAGAAGGGAGGAAAGAAAAAGAGTGAAGGAATATGTATTAGCTTTCAGGGAAGCCTTAACAGAGTACCACGGGCATTCATTTTCTCACAGCTCTGGAAGCTTGAAGTCTGAGATCAACATGTCAGCAGGTCTGATTCCTTCTGAGGTCTCCCTCCTTGGTTTGTAGACGGTAACGTCCTCTCTGTGTCTTCACATGGTTTTTCCCTCTGTGAATGTCTGTGTCCTAATCTCCTCTTCTTATAAAGATACCAATTTTGTTGGATTAGCACCCATGTATATGACCTCATGTTACTTTAATTAGCTTTCTAAAAACTATCTACAAATAAAATTACATGCTGAGATACCAGGAGTTAGAATTTTAACATAGAAATCTTAAGGATACACTATTTAACCCATAACATAACTATTTCTGTAATGATAAACAATTCTGTAATGATCTATTTAATATATATCCACTAATTCAATCACTAACTCTTACTCTGACATTATCTTCCCAGGTATTGAATTTCCATCCCCATTTTCAGTCCTGCCATCAGGGTAGGAAACGGCTTGATGGCAGTCATACTTTCACTGAGACAGTTAATATTCCATTACATTTAAGTCATTTTCTTTTAAAATTACTTTTAGTTTATTTTCAAATTCACTTTCCCCAAAGGATGGGACGATGTAGTCAAATAGCATTCAACCAGCATTGAAGACGGGCAAGACTATAACTCAACCTTGTTGATCTCCATTATAAAAACATGTCTAAAATGTTCAGAGTACTAAGAAGAATGGTAATACAATTAAAATTATCTAAAGGTAATACATGAAATACAATCTTGGAATTAAGGATAGTCGTGATATTGGCAAAACATGGGAGATAGCTTTGTAGGAATATGAAGTATATAATTTTACCAATATAATAATAAATAATCAGTTAATCATTCTACAATCTTGGTTTCCATCCTAGGGAACCCTTCATAAGTAGTGAATCTTTCTTTCCTTGTTCCATAAACCTTCTCATGGAAGTGGAGAGAGTTAAATCTCTTCAAAGTAATATCTATTAGTCCTGTTGCTGGGGTTAATCTTTCACAGACTCTGAACAAAGAGTATTTGGTTTCCTTCTTGTCCTCCCTACTTGGAAAGCTGGAGAGCAGTTGTTTGAATAAGTCATTTTATTGAGCTTTATTTAGCTTTCTTCTCTGGTAGAACATTCCAAGATTTGCTAAGAGTGAAGAGTCAACAAGCTTGCCTGGCTCTTAAACAGGCTTATTTTGAACCCTAGTGTTGGTCATTATTAAAGAGATACTTTTGTTCTTTAGGTTATTTTTGTCTTATTCCTTGACTGACTTAGAACTCAAGTGCAGAGAAAGATTTGTCATTTATGTACCTCAGGCTCTTAATAATTATCTATGATTTCTGGCCCCCAAAGTTCAAATGAAAAATGAAAAGACCTATAACACATACAATATAACAACAGGGTTAGAACTTTACAGTTTTTGTTGTTGTTGTTGTTGTTGTTTAAATTTCACAATAGCAGCATTTCTTTCAGAATTTACAGGAAGACATGATTTCTTTCAAGATAAATAGAGCTTAGGTGGGAACAAAGATCCTTGGCAAATTACTCTGGAAGCTGCTATATCAACCAAAAATTATTAAAAATTTGATTGCTAAAAACACTCCTAGGATAATTGCTTAGCAAATACTTGATAAATTAAGTTTTTCTGTATGATTCCCTGAACTCTGCTTTTTTTCCCCTAAAGATGATGATCTCTTTAATTTATCTCATAGTTTATTATTTATATAATTTTATTAATTATGATCTGTCAAGTGGGTAGCGAGAACCTAGGGAATATCTACAATGCATATAGAAAAAAATATTTATGAAAGATTTATCTGATTAGGGACTGCTATCCAAATATACAAAGAACTCCCAAAACTCACCAGTAAGAAAACAGCCCTTAAAAAATGGGCCAGAGATCTTAACTGACAGCTCACCAATGAAGGATTTTAAAAGACAGAAACACATGATGAGTTAAGTAATTCAATAATATCATGAAGCAGATGTTAGGAGGAGAGTGCTAACTGGAAGGCCAGGACACCCAAAGAAAGCACAAATTAAGCCACATTTGAAATGGTATTTTGCCTATCTGGACATCACCAGTCATAAACATAATAAAAAGAATAAATGTGCATGACTGCAAAGCTGACATCAGACTAATGGTGCAGACTTCTCTAAGAAAATTGTTTTGAGAGAGACTGTACTTGGGTAGGATCTGAAGGGCATGTAAAGTTAAACAAGAAAAACAGGAGGCAAGGGTGGGGGCATGGATGACTTTAGAAAGAAGGGCAATTTGGCATTCCAAATTTTTAGAGTCTAATTGTATAGGTAGCCTTTTCCATAGTAAAATTTCCCAACAAAACTGTATTTTTCATGTTTTGTTATTTTTCAGCTTAAGTATGAGATTCAGACATAACTTCTACTGTTTATAGGTAAATGTCTTTTTATGGGTTTTTATCCCACCTGGAAAACCCTGTGTCAAGTGGAATAGTATGATGTGTGTGGCTCTGGCAGTTATAATTCTAGGCTTCTCTGGTTGATAAAAGCACAGAGAGATTCAGGTCCCCACCCATGTTGCCTTCACATGGACGTCCTTACTGATCTGCTGAGAATCCCAGGGTACAACCTAAAATAACAAAAATCAGAAAACAAAATAAAATACAGGTGCACACACACACACTCACACACACACACACAAAACCTCCCTAGTAAATTTCAGACAATACAGACAATGCAGAAGAAAAATTCATATTCATCCCAAAGCCTGTCTTACTATCTATTGCTCTAACAGTTCTCTTTTCATATGCCCAGAGGTTGCATTTTTCTTATGAAGATCTAAATCAACATCACAACTCTACTGAGAAACATTTGGCATGGGGTAAAGAGATGAATTATGTCACATGATGACCAGAGATATCAGGTCTTGAGGATACACGGGGTCTGAGCCTTCCACGTACCACTCATAGAAGATATCCTACAATTTCCTTTCCCACTTGCAAGGTACTTTATTAGGTTTAATTTGCTTTACCACCTTATCAGCCCGAATAGCACCTTGAAATTTAAAGATGTGCTACCATTTTTCCAGATTTTGCATTTACATTGGTTATTTGAATTTCTGTATTACGTTTTTAATTTTTTAAAAAATTTAATCGTAATGCCCATGGTAACAATGACATTTGGAATCAGCCCATAACCTTTCAGTATTGCTCTTTACATGTAATTTTAGAGAATGCATAAGACCTCATCCTGTAATGCAAATTTTATGCTAGATCAAAGTCATCTTCCTGTTGAGCAGAAAAGCTCCTGATATCCTACCTAAAGCTGGCTGAATCTTTTTCATACAGGATTTAAGGATATATTATTTTTGAAATGATATATATATGCATGCATACATAATTATATATATTTATCTTTGCACATATAATTATATTGCCTAAATTGTGTATTTACATATGAATATTTTACATACACACATTTTATACATTTATTATACAGTTAGTCACAGGTATGATTTACTGTTGGTCTTTTCACTATCAGGACTAACACATAACGAATAAATACTTTAAAATTTTTAAAGAAAAATGATATAAATATGCTCTGTTTCTTAACTTTGGAAGATACAAAGAGATATTATATTTGGAAGCTGCTATACATTATTAAATCAAATTTGTTGTTCTGCTACGTAATCTTTTCCTTCTTTCTCTTGATGTCCCCATTTATTTTGAAGAATGAGTGAGAAAAGCTGCTGTTCAGGCAGACAGTTCAATTTATAAACCACTGAGGAAAATTTCCCTTCAGTAGTGTAAACAAGATCACAGAATGAGATTCACTGTAAACCTTATCTTTATAATGATTTTAAATGGGACAGATGGCAGTTTACTCCTGCTACTTTATGTTGGGCACATAGAATCATTTAATTTTTATATCAATCTTCCTATTTAAGGTAGACTATGCTAAATTATTGATATGATTTGCCTTGTTTATTTCTTTAAGCCCTCCTCTATTTACAATTATAAATTCGGTGTTTAAATACAAAGCATGATATTTGGTAATTAGAAAAGTCTGTTATGCTCATGTGTTTTCTATGACATTTTATATGGAAAACTCAATTTCATTACCCATTGAGACAAACAACCAAACGTATTAAATTCTTCCAACTAATCATAATTAATTGTAAATGTAACCCTAGTGAGTCAGTAAGATTGCCTGTATTAGTTCACTAACACAAATAATAAAATGAGAATCTAAATGTTCCACAAAATGCATTCTTTTGGGTATATGTTCACTTCTTTAAATCTATAATTTGTTACTTATATGTATAGTCAACCTTTAATTTAGATATTGAAAAAGATAAATGCCAAGCAAAGCTGCTGTCAAAAGTAATCAAAGTGTCAATTTA
The DNA here is from genome assembly GCF_048773025.1 of Camelus bactrianus. NCBI lineage: Eukaryota > Metazoa > Chordata > Mammalia > Artiodactyla > Camelidae > Camelus > Camelus bactrianus. The sequence goes on along the minus strand of NC_133539.1, from coordinate 17,196,146 downwards.
TCAAAGTATTAGGTAAATTAAGTCACTAAAAGTGTTCCCAAAGAGAATATAAACAAGGTCAGTGAATTATAGGAAGTACGCAAGGTGAGAGAGAGTTTTTTTGCTCCTGGGACCCGGTTATTATTACCTTTGTCATATCAAGAACGGATATAGCTCTAAAATTAGGGGGAACTCCAGGTCTTTATCAACATGACTGAGAAACAGAATATTCTGTTTGTTTTTCCTTCCAGAGTATCCAGCTTCCAATTGCTTCCAGCCACATGTATGTTCCCATCTGAATCTGAGCCACTTCCACTTTCGCTGCTATTACTGCAAAAGCCTCTCAGATTTTCCTGTCTCTTAACTTGCTCCCCTCCTTGCTATTGTCACCACAATCATCAGACAGGTCCTTTTAAAATGAAGGTCTAAGCATGTCAACACTGGGCTCAAAATTGAAAAATAGCTCCTCTTTACTCAAAGAAAAGACGGTCCCACCCTCTGTGATTCAGCCACCACTGACTCCCTCAGTGAGTTGATCTCCTTACAAATTTTCCTTTCACAAAGTACTATAGCCACACTGGTTTCTGGGTCCTTCAATGAACCGGACAACATCGCTGCCTTGTAGCATTTGTGCTGGCTCTTCCCAGGGTTAACTGACATCTCCTTGAAATCTGCTCAGACTTTGCCTTCACAATGAGGTCTATTTCTCTGAACTCCGATTGTAATCACTAAGTTCCTGTTTCTCCATGGCCTCCCCATTGTCCTTTCCCAACTCTGTTTTATTCATACAAATAACCTTTAATGTTTGATATACTAGACAACATATTCTTGTGTTTATAATTTGGTGTTCTATCCAGCTAGAATAAAAGCTCTGTCAGGGCAAAGACTTCTCTCATTTTTACTCATTGATGGGTCCTAAGGGCCTCAAGAATTTCTGGTATACATGTGTACCTCAAAATTATTTCATGTGGAAGAAATATAGAAAATACTTTTAAAACACGTTGTGAGGAAGTGTTATATTTTTCTTTTACTTCTAAAATAATTTAACTCATATAGAGATGCAAAACTCATTTCAGTGTAATATACAGGCAATTTGATAATGGAAGCAGTTTCATGTAGAGGTGATTTAATTTATAGAGATGTTACAAAATTGTTAGTTCTGTGTAGAAAGGAAAAGGGAGTTGTCTTTTCGTTTGGTTTGATTTGTTTACTTGTTATGAGAAGAAATGAAGTAACAAAAGGAATATTTAGTTAATCTCAGCAATTAGAAGCAGCTGATACCCCCAGGGTGGCAATCTGAAGCCTACACCAGCTGCTGCATTTTGCAAAGAGATGTAGAAGGGTTTCTATGTCAGCCAAGGCCAGCATTGCCAAATGGTGTGTTTGCTGGGCTGCTGGATTCCAGAATTACCTAACTGCTACTGCTTCTTCAGCAATTCTAGCCATTTCCAGCAACTGCCTTGATACTCAAGCCAGAATTAGAGAGATACTCTCCCTGTCCACCTCCCTACGTCCTAGTGACAGAAATTCTCTGGAAATATTACCCCAAAAGGTAAAGACACCAGTTCTTGTCATAGCTGAAAAATAAGTTTACAGCTGGGAGATGGAGCACTGTGTGGTGAAAGATTTGAAAAGATGTATTTAGAAAAGGAAAAGTGCACCCCCAAGAACGGGAGGCAGGCTGATCCAAGGGAGGAAAAGTGGCAGTATTTGTCCCCCTTCCTCTTACACCGTCACTTAGAGGTGGTCTTTGATTGATTGACGGCTCTTGTCCCTGGAATGCTTAGTCATGTTTGGCCCCTTTGCACACGTCCTTACCCAGGGTGCACACAGGAAAACCCATGGGGGCGGGGGGTTGGGTGCTAAACCACAGTGTTAATTATAATAGAATGAGCATCGGGTCATGTCCAGTTAAGTCCTTTCTGCTACCACGCATTTCAAGCTGTCGGGTTCTAACTGGTTTCTTGCTGGTGCTCATTTAGAAGTAAAGTCCCTTACTGCTGAAGGCTGGCATAACATCATCTTCCAGACCATCCTGTCTCTCCTCCACCTATCTGCCTGGCGCCCCCACTTATCTAACTACCTAACAGAAAGGGAGCCTAAAATGTATGGTTTGTAGACGTCCTCATGTAGCAGAGAAAGGTTGGTATCAGACAGAGACAATGGAAAACAGCCAACTCAGCGAGGAATTACTTCTAACAACTAAAACCAAGTCTCTTTTGGCATACACCAGAACAGTGAGTTATGGGGAATTTTACATGTGAGTTATATTTTTTCTCCCACTTTTTCTATTACATAAATATACCTTCAGAAATAAATAACATTTAAAAACATGGACGATTTTTGCCACGTGAAAGCTCTGTCATTGTTTCACTGAAACCAAATGACAACTTTCACTTGGGTTCCCTTGTTTAGTTGCAAAATATGGTAGCTCTAATTGATCTCTTCATTTTTCTTCACATGTTTTCTATTTTATGATGCTCGATTAACATTAAACAACATGTTCCAGGCCATCAGCTTTGATGATTTTTTTTTAAAAAGATTAAATGTTTTCTCACTAGAATGGTTTCCTGAGATCCCACAGCTTTGGTGGACACTTCTTTTCTTCATCAATCACATGTAAATTATGTTTTCTAGGATAGTTAACATAGTTGGATGTTTCCTGAGATGTGTAAAAGCAAGTCTATTTTCTCACTAAGCAGAAGTAAGATACACATGGAAACACTAACATGCCAAGCATGCATACCAGAAAACAGATTTATGCATGTTGAATATTTATAAACTTTATTATACGCAGTTTCCTTACCAATCTTCGAATCCTCCCTACACAAATCAAAAACTTTTCATAGTCTTTCTTTGAAAGAAATATAAACTCAAAAGTGAGGGATGAGGATCTTGTGAAGGAATGTCACCTTAAAAACAAAAAGATTACTAGTCAAAGAATAATTCAGAGTCACAAAGTTCAAAATCTTTAGCTAAACAGGGACATTTCAATAAATTGCCAATGGAAATTAATCAATAGTCGATCTATGAATGAAAGAAGTGGAAATTTTACCTGAGCCAGATTTAGTGCTTGTAACCTGGGAACAGCAACTCAGAAACCTCAGAACTGTTCCACTCCTTAGATGTCAGTGTGACCCCTTACAAGATCAAGAAGGAACGTTATTTTTAAGAAGTTGTCTTCCTGATTGATGTTAGGAGGACGTTGCTCTTTATGGTTGAGCAGGTATTTCTGCTGATGGGGAAGGTTTGGTCAATGCATAATGCACATACACAATGCCCAGCCGGGGGACAGGAGGCCAAAGGGTAGAGAAAACAATTTTTTTATGTTTAAATATTTTTTGTCCTGCTGTAAAATATGAATTTCATTTCACATAGTGAATGTTTCAATAAAGACTCTTAAACAGAGCACTGGAAAGCCCCTCTCTCAGAAAACACAAGTTTGCAAAACAGGAATCAAAACTAAATATTAAGATCAACAAGAAATTCACCAACTATTATTATTTTTGGATATGATTTATTCTACGTGTTGTTTTATCTTTAAAAGAAGTTTATTGTAATTCAGGATTTTATTTTAATTCTATAGGTAAATTGATTAGTTCACATTTAAAATCAGTCTTAGTGTAAAGTCTTCATGAAGAGACCAGGGAAGCAAAAATGAAATAAAAATAGAAGCAAAAGAAAGCAGAACAATAATGTCTTAAGAAGAAAACAAAACTTCCATGGCCCCTTAGTAGGCTTTTGTCAGTTATACTAATGCCCTGCCTTGTTTGTCCATTTCTGCAGTTTCCCGGGACTTGACCTTCCTCCTGCTTCCGGCATCCATCAGGAATTGGCTCAGTCTGAATTCTTGGGACAATTTGGTAGCCAGCTAAACCCCACCATGCCTATAAGATCATACCATTGGTCAGAGTGCTCAGAAAGCACGAGACACAGCCCCAGGGCGTGGGGTGGTTAGTTTTTACGGGCTGGGTAATTCCACAGGCTGACAAGTGGGAAAACTGTTCCAACTATTTTACGGAAGGGGTGGGGATTTTCTGGAATTGGGCCCCTGCCTACTTTTTGCCCTTTTATAGCCAGACTCAGAAATGTCGTGGCACTTGTGGGTGTGTCATTTAGCATATAATGAGGCTCAAGGTCTACTGGAAGTTGAATCTTTGGCCGTGTTGGACTTAGTCGGTTTCAACCAGTTTACCAATCTTCAATTGCTGTGCCATTGTTTTAATGGTGGTGCCCTGTTTCCTTCTTTCCTGTCTCAAATTTATTGTTTTTAAAAGGGTTTCCTACATCTAGATAAGTTCCGTTTTAACATTTTATTATTGACACTTGAACACTCTCCAAATTCACAATGACGATCTCTTTAGCAAATCAATAGTTATTTAATTTATAAACTTAGTATAACAGTTGGGGCTTGAGATCTGTATCATGACCAGGAGGTATAGGAAAGACTTGAAAACAATGGAAATGAGGAAAGCACTTCTGGAGAATGAATTTATGTTCCTATGTCTTAGGTGTAGTAGTGGAGAAAAATTGGAAATCTGCTAGCTGAGATACAAGTAAGGGAACTATAATAAAGTAACACAAAAATATAATGCTTTGGGTATTTTATGTCTTTTAGTAGCAAAAAGTAAATATTATAAACATTTTTTTTTCTCTTTTCTGTGGTATGAATCCAAGTATAAATAGCCAGTGCTGGAAATAGAGCTTAAAAAGTTATGGGCCCACACTCTTTCTCTCTTGTTTTTTTGCCATGTCAATCAGATGGCCCTGGTTTTGGTCTCAGCATCACATCCGCACTGTAGTCAGCTGGAAGAAAAAAGAAAAAGGGGACAGTGTGTTCCTTTCCTTAAACGGCATCACCTGAATATTGTACCCATAACTTTTAGCCCCTTAATGAAGGGTCAGAATCTAGACCTTAATTCGTATGTAGCCAGAAGAGAGGCTTACAAATACAGTCTTTAGCTGCAGAGCAAGGGTCCGTCCAAAACTTCTATTAATAGATATGTTTACAATCCATATTGGGGGACAAATAGCAATCTCTTCCATAGTAATCATTGTTGTATTCTAAACTAAAAAATACACTAATTTGTAATTACCACTTAACCTAAGTTGTATTTAAGGGAGATCTGTTTGTTTTCCCTAACACCTTGTTTTTATTTTCTAGTTTTATTATGTGTTGTCAGTATATTTTTCTCTTTTGAGAATTTACTCAGAATTTTCGTATGTCCTAATATGTAATAAATGTATGGGTCTTTTGCATCCTATTGGAGCTGTCGTAGAAAATGTATTATCTTTTCTACAAGGCATTTTTCATATATAGCTATTGTATATGATATTCAAAACCTCTATACCTTTTCTCTTGAATTGTTTTATGTATAAAAGTTTTTCTGAAATATTCCATTATTTCTTTCACTAAGATAGTAATCATTAACCAAGAGACAAATGAATTAATAATATTATCTGGAATTTATACATAAAATTAATAAATACTTTTTAGTAAATATTAATAACTTTTTAGAAGATTAATTCTGCTTCAAAGACATAGCAATGAAGCCTGAATATGCTTGCTTATATTCACTGAAAATATATTTTTTTGTTATACAAGAGAAGAAAAACTTCTAACTCTACATTTTGTATTATAAAAGATAAACTAAATATTTATATATATAGAATATGTTTATATATATAACTTATATATATAATTAATATAATTTATATTATATATATATTTATAATATAATTAATATAATGTATATATATATATATAATAAAACAAGAGATAGTAAAAAAGCTTTAGTTCAAGGCATTTACAAAGAGATCATTTAAGCATACCAGAGTTCTTAAAAAAGAAATCTTTCACATTCTAATTAAAGTAGCAAACTTCACAACTTGAGTTACTCAGCTCATTTGTTTCTTGACTTCTTTATTTCAAGTTAAATACTTCTAAGGTAGGTCATATAATTCAGTGACCTTTAAAGTAAAATTGAAATATTTGATTTTACTGCTTTTCTTTATCTCTTTTTCTCTCACCACATGCAGCCTATAAATGCCAGTAGAATTAATTGCCTAATTAAAGGGAATAAAAACATTGCCTTTTGAAAGGTTTCAAATTTGTATACCCTGCTGTGGGAACTTTGCTTGCCTACTTGACCTACATAGGCTGCACTTCTAAAAGAAAGAAAATAAGAGGTCGACTTTGGAACACATATTTAACTTGATAATGAGTGCAACAAGACTGCTCTATAATTTTATATTATTTTATACTTAAGGGCTTAATCTGAAGTCATTTTGCTGTTTAATCTTTTACCATAACTATTATATATGCTTTTTAGTAAGATCCATTATATGTTTTTTTTTCTGGATACAATTTAATAATATGGTAGCAAAGCAGAAATAAAAAAATACTAATTGTTGTTAGATTATAACACAGTGGCACACATCTCCCAGTAAGAGGATTAGGCGAGTTTGATTCACAGGCTGCAGGATAAACTGCATACCCAAGCATCGTACAAAATTTCTTTTACCATATCTCTTGAGGAAAAATAAATATATATAGTTAGATCTGCTTTATATTTATTTTACTTTTTAGGTAATCTTCTTGTCTCTGAGTAACATGGGTTTCAGCTATATATAGTATAGTCATGTCAATTCTATAAGGTCATACTATAAGCATTAAATCCAAAGGTATGGATATAAAGGCAAGATGGCCAGGTTAGAAAGAGGTGTTATGTTATAGGAAGACAGAAGCAAGAGAGATTTTGTGATCCACTGCGAAGGAAGAATGGGCCTGTGACCTAAAATTTAGTTAGATATCTAAACTGACGATGCTACGCATGCATCAAGGGGATATTAAAGGCTTTATTTCTCATATGATGAGGATTTCTGGAGAGAGTGCAGCAGGCTTCCAAGCAGGTCAGAAAATGACTTGAGGAAACAGAGATTATTAGCTTTCCTTTTATTGCAGTTACTGTTGGGGACAGGCCGAGGGCTCTTGTGTATGTGGTATGCTGTTTACATGGTTTGACCTTCCAACTGGCATCAAGGCAGGGAGCTAGGTTGTATTGCTGGCTTGCCAAGATGTGGAACAGAAGAGGGAAAGGGAGGAGTGGGGCATGAAAATTATCAACAATAAAACAAAATTGAATTCAGATTCAATTACAACTCACCCCAATATATGACTAAACTAAAATGGGTCACGGTTCATTTTACTGTATTTGAATTTGTTCAAGTAAGCCATCGTGATGTTCTAAGAGAGTGGTAAGGATGTGAAAGTTTGATTGAATGCCTTCGACATGGGCTGTGATGACTAATTATATGTGTCAACTTGGCTGGGTCATGAGGTGCTTAGAAATTTGCTCAGACATTATTCTGAATGTTTCTAAGAAGGTGTTTGTGGATCAGATTGACATTTAAATATTGTAGATGGAATAAAGCAGATTGTCTTGCCTGTTGTAGGTGGGCCTCATCGAATTAGTCGAAGGTCTGCCTAGAACAAAAACACTGACTCTTCCTAAGTAAGGAGAGGCCTTCCTGCCCAATGACCTTCACACTGGGACCTTTTTTTTTTTTCTGCCTTCTAACTCAAACTGAAACATCAGCTCTTCCTGAGTCTTGAGCCTGCTGACCTTTAGACTGAAACTACACCATCAGCTCTTCTGATTCTTAAGCTTTTGAACTCAGACTGGAACTAAACATTTGGCTCTGTGGGTCTCCAGCTTGCTGACTCATTCTGCAGATCTTGGGACTTGCCAACTCCATAGTCACTACTTAAAATCTCTTTATATTATATAAATGTATACATCTTACTGGTTCTATTTCTCTGGAGAATCTTGACTAATACATGAGTCCAGTGTTGTGTATTTTGTGAAGTGAAATGAGTGTCTTGATCACTTCCAATGATGTCTAGCACTCCAAAGAGGGTAAAGAACGTCTTAATAAGATTAGTGTGGCTTTAGGATGTGAAGAGACGTGTGAGACTTTGATTATATTATGGGCATTTGTGATCAACAAAATTCTCAAAATTCTTTTTCCCAGAAGGGAAAACCTTAGATATGAAAATTCTGTTGCTATCATCTTTCTGACCAGATGGCCAGCTCATTGTCAGTGAACTAAGATTCTGTAAATACATGCAGCTAGAGACAACTGCTAGCCAAGACGTTCAGACGAAATTGGGCTTGTTCAGGGTGGTATGGCCACAGGCAGCCGAGACATTCAATGTTAAGACAACTGTAAAATCTGACTAATTCAAATTCATTATCTATCAGGGTCATTGGTCTGTAGTTTTCTTGGAGAATTTTTCTTTGGCTTTGCTATTAGGGTAATACTGGCCTCATACAATAAGTTTGGAAGTATTTCTTCCTCCTTAATGCTTTGGAAGAGTTTGAGAAAGACTGATGTTAATTTTTCTTTAAATTCTGAGTAGAATTCACTGATAAATCCACCAAGTCCTGGGCTTTTCTTAGGAGGTTTTTGAAGATTGATTCAAAATCTTTCCTAGTTACAGGTCTGTTAAGATTTTATTTTTTTTAAACATTTTTTATTGATTTATAATCATTTTACAATGCTGTGTCAAATTCCAGTGTTCAGCACAATTTTTCAGTCATACATGGACATATACACACTCATTGTCACATTTTTTTCTCTGTGAGCTACCATAACGTTTTGTGTATATTTCCCTGTGCTATACAGTATAATCTTGTTTATCTATTCTACAATTTTGAAATCCCAGTCTATCCCTTCCCACCCTCTGCCCCCCTTTCTTTATGATTCAGTCTTGGTATGTTATGTTTCTGAGAATATCTACTTTTTTGGCATATAATTGTCCGTAGTAGTCTTTTATAACCTTTTATATTTATTTAACATTTGTAATATCTTCTCTTTCATTTCTGACATTATTTGAGACTTATTTCTTTTTTTCTTCATTAATTTTGCTAAAGGCTTATAAATTGTCTTATTCTTTTATAAAAACCAACTCATTTCATTAAGTTTTTAAATTGTTTTCCTACTCTCTATTTTATTTATTTCTTCTATATTTATTTCCTTCCTTTTGCTAACTTTGGGATTATTTTGTTCTTTTTTCTGTTTCTTTTAGGTGTTCAGTTATTTATTTGAGATCTATTTTGTGTTTTAATTTTGGCATTTTTCACTATAAACTTCCCAGTTAGTATTGCTTTTGATGCATCTCAAAAGTTTTGGTATGTTTTCATTTCATTTGTCTCAAGATATTTTCTGATTTCCCTTTTGATTTCTTCCTTGATCTATAGGTTTTTCAAGAGAGTATTAATTAATTTCCACATATTTGTGAAATTTCAGTTTCTTGTTTTATTCCATATTGTTGGAAAATATACTTGGTATGATTGCAACATTCCTAAATTTGTTAAGATTTGTTTTGTGACCTAACATTTGATTTATCCTGCAAAGTGTTCCAAGAATGCTTGAGAAGAATGTATACAGGCATACCCCAAAGACATCATGGGATTTCAATAATTATTTAATTTCCCAATGTATGCTTTATCATAAAAAACTGAACAAGTTCATATTATTCGATATTTAGATTATAAATAAATTACTATAAATAATACTGCACTGGACATCTGTATGGCTAATTTGTTCACACTTTCTCATTATTTTCTTAGAAATATATTTGCAGTGCTCATTTATCTTATCAAAATACAGACAAATTTCCCAATTGTACTCCAGGTAATTTATCCTAGTTTACACATCCACCATAGTATTTGAGAGATTTAGTATCTAATAATTTGCCAATACTTCTTATTGAGTGCTTACACTGATAAAATAAATAAATCTGTAGAAATCACATTTTCAAAGGTAATGTATAAAATCTATGTTGATAGGTGTTGACAACAACAAGGTATTGGTATTTTGAGGGCTTTATAACTAACGCATACACTATTGTAGGGAAAAGGAGTAAGACAAATTTTCTTGTGAAATTCTTTGTTATTTTTAACTGAAAAAGTAGAGTCTGTTATATTGTATTTTCTTCTCTTGAGAGTACTGAAGTATTGGTAGCTGCTCACCAAGGAAAACATCTGAAGAGGAACAATTATTTTTGCAGTAGACATGAGATAGAATGTTAATGAGCTATAACTTAAGTATCAAGATAATCCTCTGCTACACAGAGGACTTTTTTCAATATGCAGCAATAAAAATCATCTACACCTCTTTCAAGGAACTAAGAAACTCAGAGAGAGACATCTACATTATCTGAATAATAACAAACCTGAACAATAATATCTATTACAAATGTATTTAGCCCGTATGTCTCTTAGTCTCCAGTAAACATTTGAAAATTATGTTTTATAGAATATTGTTAATATAGAAATTAAACAAAACTATAACTGCAGACCATGTGATTTACTTGATTCATCACAATGGAAATGGATAAACTGAAATTGTAGTCTAAAATGTTGCATGTTATTTGAATTAAGATTAAAGGACATACTACCACCTAGTGGCAAAATGTGTTGATCTAGGAAAACGATTTTCATTTTTTTTTTCATATGAATACCAGGCTGACGTGTGAATATGTTATGGCTAAATGAGGTGTGTAGTAATCAACAAAATTGTGCATATGTTAGGTTCTTAACTGCTACAGACTTTATTCTATTTATTTTAACAGTTCAAGCACCTTCACAAGAGGGAGATAGATATTATTGTAGATGTGACTCCAGGGAACAAAAATAGTAGCCTAGTTTCTCCTCTCTCGGACCCCTGCTTCTGTTACTATACTCCCTCTCTGACATTGATACTCCTGTCTTTCCTTATAAAAACTCTTGAGATTATAATTGGGCCACTTGGATAATTCAGGATAATCTTCCCATTTTAAAATCCTTAATCATGCCTGCACTGTTCAATTTAGCATGTAACATATTTACCAGTTGTGGGAACTAGGGTGTATATATCTTTGGGAACCAATTATTCTCTCTACCTTAAATTGGTTAACTTTGAATCTATTATTTTTTTCCATTTGTCCCATCTTTCTTTTGTTTCTCCTCTTTTCCTGCCTTCTTTAGGTTTGAATATTATTTTATTTTTGAGCCCATTTCATCTCTCTATCTAGTGTATTCTAGCTCTTTGTATTACTTTAAGGTTGATTGAAGGTTGTAACATCTTTATGTTGTTACAGAATAAGTCTTTTACAACAGTATACTTCCACTCTTCCCATATATGTTATAAACTGTAAAATACATAAGTTTTACTTTAAACTTGTAATTAGGCACGCAAAATTAAAGTTTTATAGTTATAGCCTTGTTGCCATTCATAGTACTCCTTATCCTTTGTATAGATCCAAGCTTCTATCTGGTGACATTCTCTTCTGTGTGAAGGACTCCTTTGAAATGTTTGCAGTGCAAATCTGTGGGTTACAAAGTTTTTAAGTTTTTATACTTTGTCTTCATTTAATTTTCTTTTTGAAATGTATATTCACTGAGTAAATATATGTAGGTTGACAGTTTTGTGTTGTTTTATTTTGTTTTTGTTTTTCAATTATGTTGATCTAATTCGATGAAAGAATTTTTTTGTTTTGGTTTGGTTCATTTTGGTTCTTTCAAAATACTTATTTTAAAAATATTTAAGATTTTTCTACTAATATTATTATTTATATAATTTCTTGGTTAATTTTGGTTGAATATGTATTTTTTTCTTAACTACAGAATGCATCTTTGAATACCTGGCAATTTTGATTGATTGCCGGATCATGTAAATATACCTGATTGGGTGCTGAATATTTGTATTCTTAAAAAATATTCTTGAGTTTTGGTTTTGTTTTCTCAGATGCAGTTAAGTTACTTGAAATCAATTTGATCATCTTGGGTCCTGCTTTTAAACTTGGTTTATGCAATGTTTAATCTCTGGCTAATTCTTCATGGCTACCAGGGTAAGATCCTTCTTTATATTCTACTCATTGTCCATGAATTACAAGGTTTTCTACTTGCCTTGTATTTTTTTTTTTTTTTGGCATAGTTCCTTCTAATATTCAAATTTTAGATAGTTCTTTTTCTGGCCTCGTGTGGATTCCTCATTCATGTGCCCTGAACGATACTCAGATTGATAATGTGTGATGAACAATTTGCAGATCTCCAGACTTTCTCTCTGGGCAGCTCTCTCTTCCCCAGCACCCTGGTACTCTGTCCTAGAAGACTCAGATGCCTTGGTTTCCCTGGATTACTACCTTAATTTATCAACTGAAGTGACTGTGGATACTTCCTGGGTTACTCCCGCTTAGGCTGTAGGCTATAAACTCTCTGGTCAGTAATCTGGGACAATTTTAGGGCTCATTTCATTTTTTTCCCAACTCTTAGAGATCACTGGATTTCCTTGCCTGTTAATTGTTGTCTTGTGAAGCAATGTGTCATATATTTAGATCAGTCTTTCAATTGTCCCAGGTGAGAATATGGTCCCTGTTATTCCATAAGAAGAATTACTTTCACAATTTTTTTTCAAATTTTAAGTTTGAACACTTTTAAAACTATAGCAAATTTTTGAGAACACAAGCAACATCCATGTACCTCTCATTTAGATTAATTGATTTTTAATATTTTGCAATATTTTCTCCTCAATATATATCTAAAATTTTTGCACCATTCAGAGTAAGTTGTGGGCATCATGAGCTATTACCCCTTAATACTTCAGCATATATTTCTTGAGAAGAAGGAAAATCACTTAGACTAAATAGCAAAAGTATTCTGTTGTCCTAGTAATACAAAAGCAAACATCTCCTGATGCTTTGGCTTGTCAAAACAGAGGAAGTAAATTTGCCAAATCAGTAGTTGAGAATCAGAAGCCAAGTGCTGAATTAATTTGTTCCAAGTTAGATGTTGACATCTAAAAGAGATACTCCAGCTGGAGTACAAGTACCGTTTAATCAAGTTTACAAAAGTAGTTGTGATAGAAGATGATAGTAACACAGAAAGCAGAGACTAAATATGCAGGGCTTTTAAATGACTTGATCACAGGGCTTTTAAATGACTTGATCAAATCTATATTTTCAAGGACCTAAGAAGTTAAATATTAACAGGGTTTGAACAAGACATTTTTGTATTCATAAATACGCTTCTTTTTAGAGAATGAATTTAAGGTTTCAGAGGGGCAGCCAAAAAAGACACAGTCATACACTGTAACTATAATCTAGAAGGATTATCATAGTGGTTCCGTGTAGGTTACTTGTCATGAGGTTGGAGAAATATAGAAATATTTGATTAAAAATTAATGAGAAATAAGGATCAATTGAAATCAGATAGATTAGATAGACAGATCAGATCCTAATCACTTTTCATTCAAACTTCAAGGAATTAAAGGGAGAGAGGAACTGTTTCTCATTGGTATTATTTTTTAATTTTTAATTTTAATATACTATTGGAAAAACAGTTTTCAGTAACGTCTGTACCAAAAGACTGGAATTTGCTAGAGCAAACCTCTGAAATGATTAAAATAAATAAATTAGTTGTGAGAGTGTTGAAATACAGCCTCCTACATAGCATTATGGGGAAAAGTTAATTTATCACTATCATGCTTAGATGATTAAACATAATTTGATCTATTAGGAGTGCTAAAGAAATAAGGAATTGTTATTCTATTGGGGGGCATGTACAGACATCCTTATCATACACATGTGTAGATTGCTATAAATTAGTTTCTTGTAGATTATGTTTGGAATTTATATTTTTGTTTATGCTCATGCTTTAGGCAATGTCGATACGTATTTTGAGATGTGTCACTTGCGGTTTATCCAAGTTGCTTTCATATGAGGGCTTAAAAGTGTATGGCCAGCTTGGTACAATGCTTACTTCTGCATTAGTCAGAACTCATTTTTGTAAATTTAAAATGATTTCCTACTTTATGTTTCCTTCCCATCATTGGACTATAGACATTACCAATCCTTTAACCTGCATGCTTCTGCAAATAAATTAAATATCCCATGGGTTTTGTATGCTTTAAAATTGTCTCGAATCATTTTTTCTCACTTAAATTTTAGATTAGTAGTTATTTCTGTAGTAGCAACACAAAAGCAAAATGACTTCTAAGATAAGTTTACTTGGCAGAAACATGTACTTTCTTGCCTAAAGAATAGTGAGCAATGTTTAAGATGCTCATTCATGTTGGTTTACAGACTAATGCCTCCCTGACCATCCACCAGTGCATTTGAAAATTAAAGGCTATGTGTAGCAATGAACTGAGACAAGTGGTGCATGGTGTTTCTCTGAGATTTATCACTTCCACATATCTATTGAAGTTTTCATTAAATTAAATGGTTTTTACTTGCAATGGGATTCACATAGCTTCTTCAGTAAACTTGAAGTTTCTCAAGTAAATAAAAATGGACTATGTTGTACACCTGAAACTAATACAATATTGTAAATCAACTATACTTTGAGGAAAAAAAAGAAAAATACTTGAGTTCTGAAGAAAATTTTGCCCTTAAAATCTTAATCAAACTGAATACCTTGAAGTCTCACAAATACCTGGAAAAGTTACTACTAAACCCCAAAAAGTTATTTATTAATAACAAATGTTTCTCAAACTATGATTATACTTGCAATTTTTTTGTGAAATTCTTTAAGAATTTTTTGAGTATTTAGTCATTACTCAAATGTTACATTTTATTTTATTATAATTTTTTTTTTACTGGAGATACTGGGAATTGAACCAAGGATCTTTTGCCTGCTAAGCCTGCTTTCTACCCCTGAGCTATACCCACCTCTCAACTGTTACACTTTAGAGAATTTTTTATACGTCTATAAGAGTGCTCCAGTAACTTATTCCCAGTCATTGTGCAACATAATTGTATTAAAATGGTTGTTTACATACTCAAACATACACATATGAAACATATTGGAAAATCATAAATATATGCAATCTTAGAGACACATATTATGTCTCAGAAAAATAACAACAGCTTCAATAATGGATAAAAATATAGTTGAATGCAATTTTCCAAACAATAATCAGCATAATCAAGCTTTAGTATTTTATGAGTACACATCTTGAATTTCGTAAAGCCACATCTTTATGTACAGTGTGATGTTATCTGCTTCATTATCATTATCAAGGTTGACTTGTTAAGCTGTCAAGGATGTGATATGGTAATGAACAGATAATTGCAGATCAATTGCAATCAATCAACAGTTTCCTTAACTTCCCAGAATTTTCCTCCTTAGATTATTAAATTAGATGTTATAATGTTGCCACTTAATTAATTCAGATCTGATGGGCCATTTTCCTAGCGTAATTTTATACCATGACTGGATTTTTTAAGTGAAATTAATCAATTTGTTGCTGTTTCAAAGGAAGCAATGCATTCAGTATTTTAATGCCTTAAACATTACATTGACTTTAGTAAATTCTTTAAATAATATGTAAAGAAATCAATTATTCACCTATATACAATGTGTCACTAAATCAAAAACATACCTAGAAACATAGAGAATATTTTATATATGAAAATAATGCATATGGATGTTAGTAAGTCTTTATATATTTGTTTAATCTACGAACTACATAATTATAGCACTTACCTTATTGGATTATTTTGAGGGTAAAAGAGATAATGCACATAAAATAGTTTACATATACATTAATTAGCTAAATCCACAGATGCACAAATTTTAAAAACCTTAGTGGCTAAGAAAATAGAATTAACTGTAACCACAAGACCAAGCATAACAGCTAGCTGCTGACTTCGAAGATCACATGGAAGATCAAGGTTGGAAAGCAATGATAAACAGCAGCCATAGACTGATAAATATTTTCAGAAATAAAGAGTTGTTCTCTAATTATGTTGTTGAGTTTTTTTGTTTGTTTGTTTTGTTTTTTGTTTTTTGCTTCTCTTGCTTTGACTCTTTGGAGTTTGGTAAGTTTTTCACCCCATCACTCTTGGCTTTTTCTATTTCTTTAAAAATATACTATTGTTGGTAACTTATCTATGTATTTCTTTTTAGAGGTTGTGTTTAGATTGAACTAAACTAAAATAAATGTTTATTAGATAATTTACAAATTTAAGGAAATGTACTTTTTCTGATAACTTTATTTGCTTAAATGGGAATGATGGCTAATAAATAGGTCGACCAAATGATTTCCCTAGAGACTGAAACTAAAGGCGGTTAAGAGTTGATTAGAGGGTGGAGAAAAACAGAAGCACAAGGAGCTGAGCTCCATTATTGGTGGATGCGCTGTGTGCTAACAGTCTTTATGGTTTTAGAACCATAAAGCTCACTGATTTTACCTCTTTCTCTCTCTATCTGCATCCACCTTCCAATTTCTGTTGTCCCTATGACCTTAATTAGGTGAAACAGCTTATTACTTTTGACCAACTTGGTTTTGTGAGTAAATATATACACACATACCTCCGTGTGTGTGTGCCCATGTATAATCAAATACTCAAATACTTGAAAATGGAAAGCGATCTTTTAAGTCAAATCTTTGCTTTGTTTTGTTTTGCTTTGTTGTGAAATGAAGAAATTGAAGGAATGAGAAGTTAAATTTAACTTTTCATTGGTGTCAAGATATCCCCCCATTGGCACTTGTTTTTCATTTCTAAAATTCTTTGATACTAAAAGTTATTGAAAATAAAATTTTCTATTTCTGTACTTTATTATTCATCTATATAGGTTAAGGCTACATTCAATAAGAAATCACAGATAATTTTTTCATAAAATATTTTAAATAATATTTAGAAAAGAAATAGTAGTTGTATTATCCAAATGTAATTCCCAGTACAAGTGTGTTGGTTGAATGAGGGAAAGATATTTCCCAGAGTGAGTACCTGACATTATGAAAGACTCATGTTTGAGAATGAGTAACGGTTTTGAGTAATTTATGCAAAAGTTGGATAATAATCTTGCGCATTACTAATGCAGCTTGCAATTTTAGCAGCCTTTCTTTCTCTCACAGTTGAAGATGAATTGGAAAGGTGCCTTAATCATGTCCACATTTGAAAGGCCTGATTTTCCTCTGTCCGCTGGCAGCTTCCTGTAGATCAGTCTGTTCCTGTCCAGATGCACAGAAAGTAATTGGCAGGTCCATTTTATTTGTTTCTTCCTGGCCTTCAACTGCTGTCTGCATCCATTTTCTGGTTATGCTTTTAGTATTTGACACTAATGCCAGAAAGTGGTCATTTACTCTTTAGCAAATAAGGTAATAGTATATAAATGCTGAAAAAAATAGACCTCAAAACAGGCAGTTCAGTATCGAAAGAGCTCTAACTCCAGATTACTCTCATTCGCTCATGGACAAACAGCTGCTAGATTAACAGAATTATTTTAAAAAGTCAATTTTCAGAGTGTAAAACTTGTTAGTAAGCGTTATTTCTGCAGAAAACACATGTGATGGTTGTCTGGCACATCCACTGGGAAAAGGGGGAAGGCAAGTGGTAAAAAGCTGAAAGATCAAGTTGGCATTTTCTACAAAGCGTGGGTTCAAGTGTGCTCCATAAATGCTGGAGAGGTGGCAGGACCAGAACAGGAGGCTGCATGGCTGGGTCCAAGTGTGTGCTGGAACTGGTCCTGACTGACTCGTGTAAGCAAATTTTAGGGAATTTCACAAGTCAGTTGTTAAACATATCCCTCCTTAAAAAGTGAATTCTATTGACCTAAAATTAAATAAAATATATTAAAAACAAAGGTAGTATGCACGCGAGCTTTTCATCTCTACTCCACGTTCAGCAAGATTAGTTTTGTAGCTTGAAATTATCTATAGTGACAGTGTTTACACCATGGAAACAAGCAAAAATACAAATTGGTACTAACACATATTGGCTTGACCCTTGACCTTAGATTTAGAGCTTAGAAGTTAGCTTCCCGTGTTGAAAAGATCTTGCAAGTGAGAACAACAGAATTTCTGTGGCAAAAGATAGCAATTAATGACTAAAGAAGTTTTAACAATGGGACTTGGAAGTGGAATTAACCAATATAAAAACATATTTAAACATTGAAGACTAGGAGATTAATACTCAGTGGGAGAAAAAAATTGCAAAGCATCTTACAAAGTGCTGCAACCAGTACATCTTCTTTCCTCATTGAGCTAGCCTCCCTCAGAGACAGGGTCACGACTGTAGTATATGCATAAATAAATAAAGCTGATCTATATACTGGCCGTGCATACACAGTTATTAGATTAAGCAAATCTTTTATAGCCTCTGCCCTTCTGGACTGATTATCCTCTTGGCGTGGAAGTAAAATAAAACAAAATAACAAGCAAGTGGATAAATAAATATGTCATAAACTGTAGGAAGAACAGTGAGTTAAAGAGTAGAGACTGATATAAATGAGTATCATTAAGATGGGACTGCAAATTGGATTAAATAAAGCAATTATTGAAAGCTTCTGTCGGAAAATGATACCAATGGGTGTTCTAGTCCTTCTTCCCCTTACTAAAACTTACATGTCACCTGAATATTTTGATCTAATTAAAAACTTCTCAAGTGTAGGCTTTCTTTCTCTCACAAGTCTCTACTCTAAACACTTAGTTCCAGGTAACTCTGTCTCTGAGCTTCAGGAAAGGAGATTTCCTCACAGACAACCCCTCCCATTTCCAAATCATTCATTTTTAACTTCCCTGAATCACTGGAATTCTTGCCTTGAGATTCTACCATCAGATCCCCTTCCTTTTCCTGCCATCTGCTGGCCACCCCATCTCTGCTCCTGATTCTCAGAACCTAGTCATTCACAGGCTCCATTATTTGGTGTTACTGGGCTGAACTGTACACCCCAAAACTCCTATGTTGAAGTTCTAAATCCCGGTACATCAGAATGTGATTGTCCTTGGAGACAGGGCCTTTACAGTGGTAATTAAGATAAAATGAGGTCCTATGAGTGAGCTCTCACACTAAAACTGATGTACTTTTAAAAAAGAGATTAGGTCATAAACACACACACCCAGAAAGCCACGTGAAGACACCAGAAGAAGACAGCCATCTGTAAGTCAAGGAGCCACGCCCTCAGGAGAAGCCAGTGCTGTCAGACCTTGACCTCACACTTCTAGCCTCTGTACCTGGAGAGAATGCAGTTCTGTTATTTAAGCTACCTGGTCGTGGTACCTTGTAATGGTAGTCTTAACAGACTCACACAGCTGAAACTGAGACAGAGTCAACCACAAAAGTTGCAATCGTTTTTAAATCTCTCCTAAATATCTCACTTTCTGGCAACCACCTCTTGTACCTTTTATTTTTTTAATTGAAGTATAGCTGATTTACAATGTTATGTTTCTGGTGTACAGCACAGTGATTCAGTTATGTGTGTATAATTTTTCATATTTTTTATTATAGGTTGCTACAAGATATTGGATGTGCTATGCTGTTTTTTGTTTTTTGGTTTTTGTTTTTGTTTTTTTTAATATGTGGTAGTTTGTATCTGCTAATCCCAAACTCCCAATTTATCCTTTCCCTCCTTTCCACTTTGGTAATCATAAATTTGCTTTCTATGTCTGTGAGTCTCTTTCTATTTTGTAAATAAGTATATTTGCATCATTGTTTTAGATTCCACATATAAGTGATACCATAGATTTGTTTTTCTCTGTCTGATTTACTTGGTATGATAATCTCTAGGCCCATCCATATTCCTGCAAATGACGTTATTTCATTCTCTCTCTCTTTTTTTTTAAACATCTGAGTATTATTCCATTGTATATATTACATCTCCTAACCTCCTGTATTTTAAGTCAATTCATTTACTAGGTCTTCCCCAAAAACTTTGAATTGATTAAAACTACCAGTTTATTGAACTACTAATTTTTAACTATTCATTAGCCTCCTCATGTGCTGATATTCCTCTTAGCTTAGATTCGATCCTCCACTTAAGAATGGGTTGCTTTACACTGAATATGTTTTCTAAGGAAAAAACAGTTACAGTTTTATTGTTGATTGACTCCTACTGAGTTTCTGCATTTATATACACATATACAATTGTTTTGTTCTCACTTATGCCAAATGCTTATTTCTGCATTAATTGATAGGATCATGCAATTTCGCCTTTTTAGCTTATTGATGTGAGAGATTGCGTAAATTTGTTTTTAAATGTTGAAACAAGCTTGAAACGTGGGATAAATCCCACCTGATCAGGGTGTACAATTATTTTTATACTTCTTTGGATCTGATTTTCTAATATTTTGTTGAGGATTTTTGCATCTATCTTCGTGAGAAGTATCTTTAAAATTTTCTTGAAATATCTTTGTCTGGCTTTGCTATTAAGGTAACGCCGGCCTCATGGACTGAGTTAGGACGTATTCCTTCTGCTTCTATCCTATGAAAGAGATTATAGAGACTTGGTGAAATTTCTTCCCCAAATGTTTAGTAGAATTTATCAATGAATCTATCTGGGCCTGGGGCTTTCTACTTTGTAAGGCTATTAATTATTGGCTCAATTTCTTTAAGGGGGAATAAGCTTATTCAGATTGTCTATGTCTTGTGTAAGTTTTGTGGATATAGAATTTTTCATAGTATTCCTTTATTATTCTTTTAATGGGTAAAATAAACTTAGTGTGAAGATTTAAAAAAAATAAGGTATAAGGGTAGCATTAGTGGTATATTTTTTCATTTTATGGATTCTAGAAAATAAGAATTCACAATGTTTTTCTCTGTAATGCCTGTATCTTTCCTCAGAAAAGATTTGCATGAAAACAGGTTGCTCTGCTGCATATGCAAACAGATAGGTGAATAGGAGGCAGGAAGTGTCAGAACTTAAAAGCAATGTAGAGAGCTCATAGTGTTTGATGTCCCACGTTTGCTACCAGACTTGAGCATCTGGGAAGAACCTGAACGAAGTCAGTATGTGAGTATCCAGGTCACTGAGATGCAAGGCTCCAATTTACCCTCCTGGCTTCACAGCCTCAATACCTTTGTATGTTTTATCATATTTTCTCAAAATAAGATAAATGTCTACAATCTGAACCTTTTTCTCGAGGCTTCAATAAACCTGGCATAAACCTGATTGAAAGATTGTATCACTGTATTAGCAAGGAGACTCAATTTCACCACTTCAGAGTGTGTATATAAGTATTTTGTTTCAGAAAAGGCAATAAAAAACATTTTTGGAGGTGCTCTGATTACATATTTTCTACTGTTTAGCTTACTCATCCAGCCCCAGGCCCAAATCCCGATCAAAAACTCAAAATACGTAAGTCAGAGATTTGAGAGTGAGGTAAAAGTGAAAAATAATTTCCTCTTTACTGTCTTAAAATATAAATTAAAAATTTATATATAAAAGTCTGAGTGTATCTTTACTCTTGTACTAAATATGACTCCAGATAAATAATACAACTAAAGTGCAAATTAAAACTCAAAAGTACAATTGGGGAGTGTATTTTAATGGGGACAATCATTCTAGCAAGATACAGAATCAAGAAGCCTTACAGAAAAATATTGAGAACTTTGACTACATAAAAATTTTGCATAGGTTAAAAAATGTGACAGAAAAGGTGTAGGTAAATTGCAAAAGATATCTTCATGATATATTTTAAACAATGGACTCATTTACTTAATCATACTGTAATTTATCATGTGTCTGTCAAGCTTCAAAAAGATCAGCATTGAAAAATCAAAGCAAAATAAATGTGAGAATGCATTATGATGGATTGGTTGTCAGATATTATTAAAATAGAGTTACAGTAATAAACTGTCCCAACTCCTTAACTCTTGTTCGGTTCCCTGTACTAAGTTAATGTGTAAAATATATTAAATAAGAATAAAAAGAAATTTGGATAAAGGTTTTCATTAAAGTCTCTTTATTGCTTTAAAGTATAAGAAAATACTATATCTATAAATATTTCTGACAATGATAATAAATATTAGTACCATAAATCCTTTATTATTAGCACTGAACCATTCTCTATTTCTTCCAATCTCCCTAGAGAGTTATTGTCATGGGTTGGGTAAAGTGCCTCTGCACTGCATACCCTACCTTTTGCTCTCCATGATCTGCACAAGTCAGCAATAGCTATCAGTTATAACTTCAGTAGAGCATATGTTTCTTCTGTATGAGAGAACAGTAAGTATTATTTCAGAAAAATCTGCACGAAAAATAAAACAAGTCTACTAGAGAGACAGAAAGATCCCACATATCTAAAGATCAAGAAATAATATTTTCAGTTATCAG
The DNA here is from genome assembly GCF_048773025.1 of Camelus bactrianus. Classification (NCBI taxonomy): domain Eukaryota; kingdom Metazoa; phylum Chordata; class Mammalia; order Artiodactyla; family Camelidae; genus Camelus; species Camelus bactrianus. Next base: position 17,174,064 of record NC_133539.1, on the reverse strand, counting down.
TATTGATGTTTACTATATGCTAAGCACTGTTTCAAACACATCGTAAGTATTAATTGATTTAATTACATCTCTCTTTAAAAAAGTACAATGTTAAGTACCCTTGTAATTTTTTGTGACCTAACCTTTCTAAGTCCCATTACATGGTGAAGCCTGGCAAATAGTCTCAAGGCTGTCTATTCTTACCTATGGTGAAGGTCCCACTAAAAATTCTGAGATAAACTTGGCATCTATTTTAATTGCATTTCTTTTATAATTAGATTATTTAAAAATACACAAAATGAACTTATTTACAAAACAGAAAGAGACTCACAGACACAGAAACCAAACTTATGGTTACCAGGGGGGTAGAGGGATAAATTGGGAGTTTGGGATTGGGATTGGCAGATACAAATTATCATATATAAAACAAATAAACAAAAAGGTCCTACTGTATAGCACAGGGAACCATATTCAATGGCTTGTAGTAACCTGTAATGAAAAAGAATATGAAAAAGAATATATATTTGCATAACTGAATCACTATGCTGTACACCAGAAACTAATACAACATTGTAAATCAACTATAGTTCAATTTTAACAAGTTTAAAAATTCGGAAATAAAGTTGGCATTTGTTTTAATTTCACTTATTTTATAATTAGATAATGAGATTATGTGAGAACTATTATTTTACACTTAGTCAGATGTTTCTGTTGTTTTAGCTGATTGTCTTGGGAAAAATAGGCTGGATAGGAGTTGGATGTAAAGGAGACATCCATTCTATTAAACCAGCAACAATGCTAAATACGTATGCAGAGTAATTTAAAATAGGCAAATATTCCATGATCCTTCCTAAGAATAATACATTGTGTTAATCTTTTCAAATCGCTATGATCTTGTCTCTTTTTATACGTATAAAACAGGGATATTTTACGGCATTAGGTTTTAATTTCATAGTATTTTTTCTTTATCTGTTACTTCCGTCCTTATACTTGTGTACTACTTAATGTAGGAAGATTACTCCTGAAGAGAAGATCAATTAATCAGTGAACTTTCTTGCAAATGAAATTAGTTGAAAACATATTTTATATGTCAATGTAAAATTGCTATTCCAGAACTTGAGTTAGAATATGTTACTTTTCCTTAAAATACGGAATATATTTTAAAATAAGGAAAAGGATGAGGAAGCATAATATTGAGATGGCATTATCAGTAGATTTTCATACAAATCTATAAATCATGCTTCAACTCTATGTATTTAGCACATTCCAGTGCTCCCATTATGTTTGAATGATGAAGCAAAATTGCATATTTCTACTGATGCATTGCTCTTTTGAAAGGAATAAATTTGAGAGATGACTTTGATTTGCAATGCATAAAATTTTATGCAAATATATAATTTTATCATAGCATACAGAATGCTTGTCAGCTGGAACAAAAATAGTTCAATATCAACTATCAAAAAAACCATGCTATCTTGGAAAAGTATTCAAATAAAAGTTATGTGTGTGAAATGTTATGCTTTGGTAATTTATCAGGACAACAGATATATTTAAACCATATACAAATATACTTTTCACACACATTTAACCTAACCTACTAAGTTTTAGCACATAAGCTTATTAGTTTAAATAGTTTACAAAGTCATCTTATATTACTAATATTAGTAATAATAAGTCAAGTTTTTCCCAGAATAACCATTTTTTTAAGCTGTGATCACATAGTGGAAAAAACTCAGGGGAAATACTTGGATAATATTATCCTAAAATTATTATCTTAAAAGTATCTTATATTAAAGAAAAACATATCTAAAACATAAAAATAAAATCCAAAGTTTCCTAGCAAAATTTTTATTGATTTTTCTTATACAATAAACTTATTTTTTAATGATCTGTGACATTATTCAGTAACAAATGTCTTCATATAATTAATTTATTGATAAATATCCAAGTAACTTCCATATTTGCTGCAATATTTTTTCAAAATTTTATAATGAACACCTCTTTATTAGCAGCAGTCCAGTATGCTGATACCACATCCTACCAGGAAATATCGAGCCTCATCTGATCACTAGGCTAATTGTTATGATCATAGTTCTTTTTTTTTTTCTGATTAAATCTACCCAAATTCATATTGGAGAGCAAATTTCCATCATCCATTCATTCACTCATCATTCATTTGTCCAGGAAACATTAACTGGAGGTTCTCTACACTTTGGCACTCTCCGGTACGCTGTTTCTAGCAGTGAGGCAAACCCCCAACTGCCCTATGCCACTTACTTTCAGTGGGAATAGACAAATATTAAATGAAATACATATTTTAGCTACACAGAAGTTACAAATACTATAGACCTAAGGCAAGGATGAGGAACAGGTTTTCCAGAAGTCAGACAGTTTATTAAGATATTATATAGGGGGATAAAAGAACATCTAAGAAAATACTTTATCAAATAACAAAGGGAAATTGATAATGATGTAGTTCTGTAAAGTAAGTGCATTCAAAGTATATGAAAAAGAAAGTGCATTGTTTCTGGATTGGGGGCATAAGTCTATTTTAAAAAAAGGCTTCAAAGAAGTGGGTGAGAGAGAGAGAACAGTATATCAAGTAAGAGAAATAATTCGGGGATGAACTGTGCTGGGCACTGCAGTTCACTGTATAGATTTTGTAAGTAGGAAGGCAAGAAGGGTAACTATTTGAGGGTTTTCTACACAATGTGACTTCTGTTTCAACAGCATCATTCTGACTGCTGTGTTGAGGATAGACTATAAGAGAACAAGGCAACCAGTTACTAGATTCTCTTGGATGCTGAAAAACATCATGCAGATTCTCCATTGGAGAAAACTCCATTGTTCTCAGGAATAAAGCACTCATTTTCCCACTTCTTGAGAGCGTTGTCTGTTGATAACTTCCAGATCGGTCAGTGCCAAAAATCTCCCTTGGCTGAAGGAGGATGCGTCACCTGAGGCTACATGTGGTAACTGAACTTCAGTTCAGTGCATCTCTGCAGGGTTATCCCAGTCTAGAACTGCCTAGAGAACTGTTAGAGACCTCTTGTAACTGAATCACAGTTCCCTTTTCTCCCTCTAGCTGATCATGCTTCTAATTATTTTTCATGAGTGTTGTTCTAGAGAGTACTCATCAATAACTGTCTGCACAAATCTCCATTGTAGAGTCTATTGCAAAGGTAGTTCTGCCCATGACAAATACTACTGCAATAATCCAGGCAAGAAATGATGCTGTGACTGATGACCTTTATGTTGCTAACTCCTGTGATGAATACTTGTCCATCAGCAGGGTTTGACACCAGTGGTTTCTTTCTTCTCCTGGAGACAATTTATTCACTGGTCTTCAGAATACTGAATTCACCTCATTTTCCACTTCCATATCTGGTCACCCCAGGTCAGTTTCTTGGTTGATTCTTCTTTACACTCTGGATTCTAAACATCACAGTGCCTGAGTCCAGTCCTTCATTCATGTCTCTTCTGTACTTCTCCTTACTCCCTATAAATTGATAAAATTTCAGATTTCTTAGTTACTGAGATTAAAGTATGTGCTGTCATAACTGATACTTCCTTTTCTTTCATACACATATTATAGGCCTTTCAGAAGACCTTGTCCACTCTATATTCAAAATACATTTGAAAGTCAATCCCTTTTCACCACACTGCTGTCTCCACACAGTCAAAGCCACCACCTTCCCACATCTAGATTATTTTATTGGTTTCCTAACTCATGCCCTTCCTTCCATTTTTGCTGACTCTGCTAAAGCCACAGCTGCCCTTTGATACCTTAAATCAGATCTTGACACTTGTATTTTCAAATTTTCCAGTGGTTGACATTGGACCAAGAGTAAAAACCAATCATTTTATTATGATTTACAAGACCATGATGATCTGCTCCTGAGATGTAACTGTTAATTTGATTAAGATTTATTTTCTGTAGGCTGTCCTCCATGAAGAGGAGCTGGATACCTGAAAAACTCTATGGAGACCAGACACTCTACATAGAAAAAACAGAGCTCTATGGAGCCCAGGTCAAGCACCAAGATTTCATCACAGACTCCTCATCTCGGTGGGATTTGTTCCTGTGTGTGAGATGTGTGGTTCTGCCTCAGCGAAGGGCAGTGCTGGCAAAATGGAGCTGGGGGGGAAGATACTGTCTTATCATATTATTATATCTCAGAACTGATACCAGGTGAGGAGGTGGTGATTCCTTAGTCACCTGCCTTAAACTAAAGAAGATCTGAGTGCCTTTCTTGAAATCTGTCATCCTGCATTTCTTGATCTCTGTGCACTGCCCCCAAATTGAGCACTGGGAGCAGTGACCCACACATCCACAGATCCTGTCCATCTCCATGGCTCTTCCTCAGTGAACACAGCTCAAGTAGGTCAACACGTAGGCTGCTTGGCCATCAGTGCTTGTCCTCAGGGCAGCTCCCTACCTTACTTTGTAGACTTCACCACTTTCCATCCTCCTTTTTCCTTCACTCTGCTCCAGCCTTATTGTATCCATGTAGATATTTGTGCCTGACACATAAGATCACCTCTGAGGACCTTTGTTCTTCTGCTCTTTCTACCTGAGATGTTCTTCCTCCAGTGAGCTGGAGACCTAACTGCCTTGCTTGCTTCAGAATTTTAAACAAAATACATTTCTCAGAGAGGCCCTCCTGTTATTTTAATGTGCTTTCTCTGACTCAGTTCATTATAATTTATTCTTTACCATGTATCACTATTTAATTTCAGAATTGTGTGCTTTTGCTTCTAAAAGCCAGTATCTTTCTCAGAGAACTCTCTATGTCTACCTGAGCCTAAACTGCAATAGCCAGCAAGACCCAGAAGTGCCTGGTAACTTCCATCTCTCCTGGTACAGCACTTAACACATAACTAACATGTGTGGGAGAATATAAATCCCAACAACCTTTTCTCATATCAGAACAAACGTGTAGTCTAACTTATATCCCAGAGCTCAGCAACCTTGCCTGAGGTTCTGCCCTTTTGACTTTCTCCCCTTCCATATCTTGTTTTCCACATGTCTGCCTTTATTGGTTTCCCTAGGGACATTTTCCTATTAAAAGGCTTGCAAATAAATAGTTGTTTTCTATCTGCTTCTGGGAAACCTGACTCAAGACAATAATGGAAGTGATTCTAGGGAGTGGAGTATACTTAAATGATTCTGAAGTTGGATCTCTCATCAATCAGATAGCAACTGGTTGACCAATGAATGGTACAAATTTTCAGCATATTGTGTTTTATAACATTACAATTGGTAATTATTTTATGTGTCATCATCTGGGATGAAATACAAATGTAAGATTCACTGTGTCATGCTCTATCTTTAGCATTAGAGAAATATGGGGGAATGGTAATTACAAGGACTATGGAATTGATTGTTTTCGTTCAACACTAACACATTAAATAAAGAAAATGATAAGCTCAAGTAAGTCAATTAGGAATTGAATTCATGGTAGAAGAGTTATTAGGTTTCTATGTCATCATTTAAGAGACCACATGTTCCTGCACCTGAAGGGAAATTGATGCTGATGATTTTGCCCAAGATCTGACTTTAAGAGTAGCAGAAGTTCTAACTGAATTGTTCTAACTGAATTGTTTTCTCAGTAAGTCAAAATCAGAGTCATAAATGAAAGAAATAGAACCCTGAGACTTGGAAAGGGAACATCTGAGTAAATGGGCTCAAAACTGTTGAAAAACCAGTTTCCTTGAATCCTCTAAACCTGCAGAAGTGGCTGACTTTACTATAGCAGATCCCTGGTCACTGTGAAATGGATTCATCTGAGGCAGATTCCTTGCAAAACAAAACTGCCCTCCACAAGGTCTTCCACATTCCCTCTTGGCCAAAAAACCAAAACTTGTTATTCAGTCTTTCCATGGCCTACAGAAGCTCTGAAACCGGTAAGTGAAGAAAGACATGGAGTTGTTGGACCTGGTTAACATGTACCAACAGGAAACAAACAAACAAAAAACAATCCTGTGGCTACGACTTGCAAGCTCTAGGCCAAAATATAAGAATGAGACAGAACATAGTCATATGGAGTTTTGTGGTTTGGAGGGAACATAGAATTCAGTGGATTTCAAGAGCACCTGGGGCCAGCCCTAGTACGCTGTAGGGGTGGCTCCTGGAAGTGGTATGGGCCATAATGAGTGGAGTGAAGTTTCTAGATGTGCCGTGCTAAAGAGTGTGGAACAAATGAAAAAGCTGAGGGATCGGTCATGCTAGAGTGACTGTGTACTTCAGGATGTCCCCAAGGACACTGGCTTTGCAAAAGTCATAAGGAATGTGCTTGTTAAAGGCTTGACAGTGGCGGTTGTCTCCAGCCCAAGAATGATGAGTAGGCAGTGATGCTTTGGAGCTAGTGTCAGTGTTGATGTAGAATTCTGAGACTGCAAAGGCTAGATGCTAGCAACTAACCACTACCCAGAGATAAGGAGCAAATAATTCCCATGACAGTTGGTAGCATCGATACAGTAACTAAGGGGCATTACTCTGCAGGGATCTGTGGTGATGGCTAAGAGACCATCACAGTTCCTAGGAAAAGATATGAAAAATGCCAACAAGAGTTTCTGTATATATGTGTGTGTGTGTGTGTGTGTGTGTGTGTGTATGTATGAATCAGCTCAAATTAGGGTCAAGAGGCAATATGGATTTATATTTATTGGTTGACCCCAAATTATAGTAACTCTATTGTTTGTTAAGAATTATCAAAAAGACATATCTACATATATCTCTGTTAAGATTTTATAATCTTTTGGCCTTTTCTCATTCAAGGATGCCTATGCAAGGGGATGCGTTGCTTCTTTGTGCAACTGAATTATTCCCTCAAAACACCATTTGAAATGTTAGCAAATAGCATTCTTGATTTTATGGTGACCTTATTGGCCAAGATATAAAAAGCATTCAGTGGACCATCTTTAGCATACATAGCTCATTGTTATTAATTTCTTTTTCAAAATATATCTATTCCCTTATTCTGGGAAGATGCTAAAGAAGCAAATGTAACCAAACCTACGACCTGGTAAACAGGTGCCAACGCAAAGTTAGCCACACTTAGTCATTTGTGTTTCAAGGCTCCCAGAAACTCCTTTATTATTTATAACTTCCCTTCTGTTCTGAACTCAGTTCTGGAACAAATGGGTAAACCTATATATTTCTTGTTAAGAATATTGCTAAGTCTATCTTATGATAAAAAATATACCTTACATTTTCTATACAGATGCATTCAAATGAAGCATTTATAAAATTATACATTTTAAAACTGAGTTGAACCATACTGACTAAGTTGCATTCAATCTCCATTCCCTGGCATTCTTAGAGAAGTAGCGACTGACAGAGAAATATTTCATTTTTGTGGCAGTCTGCTGAACACTAGCTTCTCACATTACTAGTATTATGTCAATCCTGAAGCTATTTTTCTGCATGGAAATTGACTTTACACACATTCATAACGGCAGCAGGAAGCCCACGTGTGGCTGTGGAGATGCGTGCCACTTCACAGCAAAAAATGAAATATACCCACAAGATAAGCCTTCTTGACAAAACAAGTGCTTCATACTGAAGCTTTTAAGATGTAGATTGAATTTCCATGGGGAAAGACTCTGTCTACCTAAACAGTAGAATTCCAATCTAAAAAATAATACAGAAATTCACTACAAAATTTGAAAGAAGAAACGTGTGTGTCCTCAGTAAGTTATAGTTTGCTTTTAGTTAGAGATTAAAAGAACACATGAACTTTCCCATAACTTTGGAAATTGGAATTCATATCAATGTTACACTTTGGAATACCTGGGTATACTCTCAAATTAAGAAAACTTTCTTTTTGTAGTCCTTTAAAAAATAACTTTTGGATTTTTCTCAATGTGTATTGTTTCTTAGGTCAGTCAAACCTTATTATAGTATTTTTCATAAGAGCCCTGTTTAAATAAAGCTGTCTAATTTCTGAGTGACTTTTATTGACTTTCCTGTTCTTTCCAATCAGAGACATTGTTTTCTACTGAAAATATATTTTATGCATTAAAAGTTATACTTCATTAAGTAACCTGATAACTAGAGGGTGAGTAAAATGAAATGGTTTTAGAAATATTTTAAGGAAGCAATTCTTGAATACGTATGTAATGGAAATATTATTGATTTGAAATTCACATGCCTATCCATGTATCATAGCTAACTGTGTATCTGTACTTTCATCCAACTATCTATGAAAACAAAAAAGCATGGCTCATATAATTAATAGTGAAAAAAAGTAGAACTGTTAAGCCCAGTTAAAGTCTGTAAATTAATATTTCAATTATTTTAGAGTAAAACATTTCTTGAATGGCATGTTTAAATATCCTTTGGATGAAGACTTCTAAGTTTTATATATATAGGTGTATAGTTTCATATACTCTATGAAAGAAAAATAGATGTGTAAACACAGTATGAACTTCTGAGCTCTCAAAGGTAGACCTGATGAAATATAAAAAATATTTTTGTGATGTAGATTAATTTCAAGTTAGCATGTTACAGAATAAACTGAAAGAGGCCATCAAATTATAGAATAAAGGTGTGTTCATGTGTAATCTATTCTGAGATATTGATGTACTACAATTTAATAAAGAGGATACTTTCGTTATCTTTGATGTATTATGAAAACAGAAAGATGAGATGAGAGAAAAAAGGAGAATCTTGTATACTGCCCTTGTGTATCACAAAACTTTGCTTTGTGATTTGTACGCTACCAAGTTTCACATGGTTCAGAATCATGAACTTATCAAAAGTGTGAATACCCAAAAGATAAAAATATGAACAGTCAAAGAAAGAAAGATATAAAAACACACGTAAAAAATCCAAAAGGAATTAACATAGGGTTTAAAAAAACAAAACAAACAAAACAAAAAAGTTATTTATCACAAATAAATAAATAAACAACAATTAATGACATCTTCTAGTTATAAAGGAATCCTGAAAGTGTCAAAGGAGTACAAACACAGCTGGTTGATCACCTGAATGATACATAAAAGATGAAGATGAAATGGATCAAAGGCCATGAAGCAGAAAAGAACTTGGAGTCTACTCTGATAGAAGATCATTTGTTATTGTTATTATTAGTGACCTACAGCTAAACCCGTAAACAAAGAAAGATGATGACCATATTCTTGTGCACAGGTTTAGATATCCAGATTGTTTTTATTTATTTATTCATCTATTCGTTGAATAAGTATTTACTGAGGTTTCATCATTCATCCACTGTTGTAGGCACCAGGCACTTAAAATCAAATGAGGGTTAGTGTCAAGAAGATTAGTTTTTAGTGAAAGAGACAAATATTAAACCCTAAAACCCTTGTGCTTTAGGTAGCTGTAGATAAATGAACACAAAAGGAAGGGTATGAAAAATACAAGAGAGTCAGAAATTTTCTTAAAGATTACAAAGCCTTGTCAAAAAAGTAAAAGCAATTCATGAAAGAACTAGAGAATTCTGAAAAAAAAAAATTAAATACCACATTGCTGTGTGAAAGTGTTTCAAAATCAAATTAAACAATGAATTTGTATAGTGTATCTAGTTAATGGGATCGTAAAGGGCAGATTGCAGCATCTGGGCTCTTAAATTTTATAGGTTAATCTGGCATCCAGAATGGCTCGTACAGATCAACAGCCAGTCCTTCATTGTTGGGTGCACTGGGAATACAGAAGGAGTCCTGAAGCCATTAGAGATTCTGCTCCCCTTCCCCACCCCGATACATATGACCAACTATTGTCAGAGTTTAATGATATAGAAACTTCCCCTCCCATTGACCTTGATATCAACCAAGGTCACGGTTACAGTGACTCACCTCTTCCTTTTCAAGATTTTGATTTTGGAAAGGAGTCCTCAAAATAATGGTAATCTGTTGCCAGCCATTGCCTTTTTGTCTCTTAGGTAAGTAATAAAAGACTTAATCACATCATCTTTCTTCTGCTTTTGCTACCTGGGGAGTGGTGAACCCTGGAGAAGATGGAGCATTTTGAGCGGGTTTCACTTCTTGATGTCAGGACTTAGCTCTGGCCAGCCCTCAGGACTGCATCTGCTGGAGGCATTTCCTCTTGTAACCCATGATCTAGTCATTGATTCAGTGGTCACTCCTTACATGCAATGTATGTGGTTTTAGTTGCTATGTGTGAAACCTTTGGGAACAAATATAATTGAATCCCATAAATACTTATGTTTATAAGAGGTCTTTAATCATATACTAGCCTTTTATGTAGAACTCACACCCCCATCTCATAACAAAACTACAAAACAAACACAAAAAAAGCAAAGTGCAGTGCCATTATTTCAGCAAAGTTAGCTGGTATAATTAATGAGAGTTTTACAGGAAGATAAGCATTGTTAAGCAATAAAACTGTTTAAAGTACTTTTCAAATACACCGTTTAATTTTGAGCTCACATTGCTAGTGTCTTCTGCTCTATAAGTCCACTCCAATGGTAACTCGTGCATCCCCGTAGGAGCTCGTTACTGGATGCCCTGTGCCTCTGGAAACCTCAACTCCTGACCTTGATTCTGCTATTTTATAGGCTGGCGTAGCCAAATAACGTTTCATAGCTCTTGCGCAAGCTTATCGTCAACAGGTTCAGTAGCCTTCCCAAGGATAAAATTTAAGAATCCCTGAATGACCTTCAGCCCAGATGTCCAGTATACTAGAAATAACAGCCGTGTAAGAGTGCCTTTGAGCCTCATTGGCGGGACATTACAGTTAATCACGAACACTTCAGTAAGATTCCAGTGAACTTATGTCTCCCAGTTAGAGAGACTTCATGCACTCACCTGCCAAATTTCTATGCTGATGGTAGATCTCAAGCACATTTTTTCAGGAGCCTCCAGAAGTCATTGTGAGGAGACAGCTCTCCCAAGGACCTTAGATATTAGAAGGTTATTAGATATGGACATTTTCTGCCCAAACTTTCCCTGACTGCCACACTTTCCTTTGTCTCTTGCTAGCCTTCTTTTCATTCTTTTTCCATCTTTCCATTGGTTTTAAGTTTTCAATGGTTAAATTGGTATTCTTAAAAGTTTTTTCTTAACCTTGATTTTTTTGTGCATCAGAAAGATGAAGGGCATTATATACAAGCCTGCTGATACTCAAACCTTGTTACAGACTTGGGACATTGGGGTGTTCTATGTTTTCTTCAATGATTTCAGGTTGGGAAGAATCTTGGCTTAAAAGTATTGTTCAAGTCCTCCTAATAATTCTAGTTTCCATCCTTGCTGTAGTCACAGGGTTCTCCTTTTGCCCTGTACTTTCTCTAGAATCTTAAAATATTCTAAATAGCAATTCATTTAATAAATAATTGAAATTCAACTACAAAAAGTAATAGTTGTGAGAAGCTCTGATACCAGCCATCACCAAAGAGTCAGAGATTTCAGCTGATACTTGTGGTATAGATTTGGAAGAATTAACAAAATTTGTTAAATTATGAGACTCAGTCTCTCTTTTGACTGAAATGAGAAACTGTAAGTGAAGGACTGAAACTATCCACTTAACCTCATTATGACTTTGTCCCCTACAACTTTCCTTGCTCACCTCTGATATTTCATGATCTTAACCTCTAAATAATTTTTTCTACCCTCTTAGTGAGAACTTATCATAGAAATAAACAAAACTTTTAAAAAGCTGTTAAATCCCAGAACAAATTCCTCTCTCGTCTGAGGTCCATGTTGGACCAACTAATTCCCCAAATTAGCTGAACCTTTTGATAAAACTCTATAGAATACTTTATCTCTTTGAAGAGATATCTCTTTGAAGAGATATATATCAATTGTATCTCTTTGATACAATTGATATATAACGTTGTGATAGTTTGAGTTCTACCATAATGATCTGATACATGTACACGTTGTAAAATGATTACTACAATGAGTTAGTATCCATTCCCTCAGATAGTTACATTGTTTTTCTTGTGATGAGAACTTTTCAGATACATTCCCATAGCACCTTTTAATATGGTGTTGTTAACTGGAGTCACCATGCTGACCTTTATCTCCTCAGAATTGTTGATCTCAGAAATGGAAATTTGCGCATTTTGACCACCTTCACTCATCCCCCACTCCCCATCCTAGCCTCTAGCAACTACCAGTCTATTCTCTCTATCTATGAGTTCAATTTTTATGTTGTGTTTGTTTTACATTCCACAAATAAATGAAATTGTATGGTATTTGACTTTTCTTTTCCTACTTATTTCACTTAGAATAATGTCCTCAAGGTCTATCCATGCTGTGGTAAACGGCGGGCAGGAGTTCCTTCTTTTTATGACTGAGTAATATTCCACCAGAAATATATATATATATATATATATATATATATATATATATATATATATATATATATATATATATTTTTTCTTTATCAGTTTATCCCTCAATGGATACAGATTTTTTTTTGTTTTGGTGTCTTGACTATTGTAAATAATGCTGCAATGAACATGGGAATGCAGGTATCTCTCTGAGATAGTGATTTTCTTTTGAATATATACCCCAAGGTGGAATCGCTGGATAATATGATAGATCTATTTTTAATTCTTTGAGGAACCACTATACAGTTTTCCATAGTTTTCCATGCAATTTGCATTCACACCAACAGTGTACACAGATTCCCTTTCCTCCCATCCTCACCAATGCTTGTTATTTCTTATTTTTTTTTCTGTGTGTGATAATCATTCTAATAGATGTGAGATAATAGCTCATTGTGGTTTTGAATTACATTTCCCAGATGATTAGCAATGTTAAGCATCTTTTTGTGTTGGCCATGTGTATGTCTTCTTTGGGAAAAAAAAGTCTATTTGGTTCCTCTGCTCATTTTTAAATTTTCCTTTTAAAGTTTAATAACCAATAATATCTAATAAATTCACATTTCTTTCCATGAATATAAATCAGAAACAATTTAGAGTAAGCTCAAAACTATCCAGGACACCAGTAACAATAACAGGTCATATTTATACTGAGCATCTCCTGTGAGCTAGACCCTGCACTAAATGTCTGAATATGCAATTTCTCATTTAATTGCTTTGTCAGAAGTGTCACAGGCTCACTTGTTTTTCACAGCTGACAATGATGCCATTATGACATCTTACACTGATTATGTGTTTCCGAGCCTTTGCCTGGCATTCCAGCCTGTGTGTAACATTTGTTTAGTGCCATTGAATTGGTCATACCAATATATACCATATACCTATGATCAAAAATGTTAAAGGAAAACATAAACAGAACAAAATACTTTCATGTAAATGCTGTGTATTAAAGGGCACAATAATCAACTTTTAGGCAAATATTATGCTTTTAAATCATATATTTCTAAATTAAAACATCATGGTTCTTTTAAACCAATGTCCATATATCTATATAGAGACAGTCTGCAACATTTAACTTGCCAAATGGTGCTATGTGTGGAAACTGTGTATATTTTTAAAATAATTAAGCAATATTGCTAAACAATGTAAAAAGTTCAGTAATCTGAGTCTTAGTACCAGGTATTAGAAATCATATAAAAATTACTTCTAACTGTTAAAAAAGCAGTAATGGATTTACTAATATCTTGTGAAAGAAAATATTATATATTAAAAGAAAATCTGTTAAATGAACACTCATAGTGTTGTAACCACACCTCATGGGACCACATATTAAACACCATTTATAGCTACTGGAAGCATGAGAGCATTTGCACAATTGGCTGCAAGAGGGTGGAGTGGTAAATTGCAGCATCAATGGAGCATGAATGAGCCTAATTAACAACACTGAAGCTGCTTCATTCATGTTTTTATTTCATTTATCTTCTTTCAGTTGCATGATATATGTACGCCGCTGCATTCATTGAAATGTTGTTTCTCCCTGACACGCTGCAGTATTTCCTGTCCACCTGCTGCATCTTGACTCTCATCTCAGGACACTGTAAGTGCAATTATCTTTTTGCTCATTAGCACTCTAATTAAAGCCTACTATATCACAGATCTTCTATTAAGAGCTATTGGGGGGAGGGGGTATAGCTCAAGGGTAGAGCATGTGCTTAGCGTGCACAAGGCCCTGGGTTCAATTCCCAGTACCCCCATGAAAAAAGTAAATAAATAAATAAATAAACCTAATTACCCCCCCAAAACAACAACAAAAGAAGCTGGAAAAAAAAAAAAAAAAAAGAAAAATGAAAAATATCCCATCTCTGGAAGCACCTATGAAAACATATTTCTTAATTTCATATAAGTCATGCATATGGATTTAATTTATTTCAACAAAATATCAGTTATTTTTCCCTTTCCTTTTTAATATACATACATATTAACATATTAAAGAGGACTAAGTAAAGAAGAAAATAGATGGAGTTTAGATCCCTCAATCACAAACCCAGCTATTCCTCTCTGGATATTTCTGTCAGTTTCTCAGTTGTCTTCAAAATATCCATTGATCTTTTGTTATCCTCCCATTCAGTGGAATAACCAACTGTTCTGTTTTGTGCAGCTGCAATACCAGAAGTCATACAAATAATCTGTTAGAGATAGTAGACATCACTTGATACACATCACTGGAAAGAACATTCTAAAGCCTGAATTTAACTCTGGACATAAAACATGTAGTAATGGCAAAATCATTTAATGTTGCCATGGCATAGCTTCCTCTCTGAATTATGACAGAGTGATTTGATAACCCTTAGAATGTTACTGATTTAGAAATTTATTTGATCTATTTATCATCTTATCAAATACAACTTTGCAGGTAGGAACAATTTAAATGCAGAATATATGTATTTCCATTAATATGAGAAAGCCTAAACAAAGCATCATTAACTAGTTCTCTCTGGCATTGTCCCTTGTTTGGAAGACCTTATCACCCTGTCATGAACTTCAGTAAAGCTAGAGAGATATGGATCCTGAACAACAGTTTCAAGCTTGTAGATGGTCAATGTGTCATAACATAATAACGACAAGGGAGTCTGCTCACTACATAATATCTTACCTACATCTTGTAATGATGAGTAAAATTCAATATATTCACAAAGATACACTCATATATATGTGTATATGAATGCTTATTATATATGTGTACATTATATATATCTGTTACATATATATTAATTATATTTTTTAACAGTTGTATTGAAGTATTAGGGATGTACAGTAAAATGAATACATATAAATTGTATAACTTGATAAATTTTGATGTATGCATATACCTGTGAAATGATCATCACAGTGAAAATAATAAACATAACATTACCCTCAAAATTCTTCTGTGGCTCTTAAAGTCTCTGAAGTCCTTTTGAAGGTGGTGATTTAATGCAATTTTTTTTTAAAGAAAACGTTTAATACAGAAGTGTGATGGAAATACATTTCTAATGGAAGTCATAATTGGTCACTTCCTTCCTCTACCACCCACTCCAGTGCTTCAGTGAGGCTAGGCTGGTTGGATGATTAGGTCGTGAGAGCTTAATCCTTAAGGGGGTTGAGCCATTGATTTCTTTACCCTATTAAGGTTGTGATGACTGCAATTGCCAATTCATCTGATGGAGAAACAACATCGAAACACCTGTATTCTAGACATGTTTCTGATTTGTATCATGAAGTCTAACTATTCATACTATGTTTTTTCCTTTTGCCTGTGGTTCTGCTGGTGACTTGGCACTAAGTGGCTAGCTGGTCTCCTCAAGAGATTTTTCTCTACAGAGTGCAGCACAGATCTCAGCAGTGGCAGTGGCCTTGATGGGAGGGAAGCCATGCTTCTGCGCTCATACATCACGTTCATCCTTAACATCATGGGAACTCTGTTCACGGATCCATCATAGAAACTCCACGTGGTCCAGAAGAGGGCAGCTGACATCCATCAGTTCAGTGTGAAAGAACTCATCTCAAACAATGTTCTCCTTTTATAGGAGAGTGGATGTAAATTTCAAAGGTTCACATACCTTGTTTCCACTACTGCAGTGCTATCCTTCTTCTCTAGACTGTTTCGTATCCAAACTTCTAGTTTTATTCTTAGCAGGTAACTTACTTATGAGCCAAGCCATTCACCACTGTCCAGGAGTCTGCACATTTGTCTTCATATGGCCACATAGACAACAACAAAAAATTCACTAGCAAGAATTTGGTTTATTGTGTGGATTTTCCACCTCTGATGTCTGTTAAGGTTATCATGGTTTGTTTTCTGTTCTAACTAACGTACTGAGACAACATTTTTATGAACTACTCAGGGATTTTAACTTCCTACTTTAAACACATATAAAAAACCACAAATATAAGTGTAAGTGTAATCTGAGGAGAGGTGGCAGATCAAATGATGCAGGTAGGATGGGAGTCTGACCCACCTCTTTACGTAGCTTATTGCGTCTTCTGGAACTTTTTTGAACTATGCAAACTATACTATTTCCATCGCACTTTTGATTGCTAACATCCCTGCTGACCTAATTATTCATGGATCTGATAATACCCTGAGTCATAATAACCAGCTCCAGCCACGTAGGTCATTCATATCCCACGGTCAGTTTCCTGACTCCAGTAAGTTTCAATAACATGTCAAAAATTCTTATTCAGTTGGCAAATAGTTCTCTCTGTCGGAAGACATGATCTTGCACGAAAGTCTTGATGTCGGTAGAAGATTTTAAACTCTGACCACAAATTACTGTCGATTTTCTTTAAAGAGGTGAAGGCAATTTTTTCATCCCTTTGATTTGAGAAGGCTTTGCAAATTGTTTTAACTGATAGAATGTGTTTTGGAATAAAGCTATTTTTCACAAGTGGGATCCTTGTGTGCGTGATGTTTATTAGGGGAGTTTTGTTGGTGTCAACACCTGTAGAAGGAAAGAATAACAAGCAAGATTGAACAGAGAGAGAAGTTAACTGGTAAACAAATCTTGACAACAGCTTTAGCCAAGCTGACAGGGAACTTTGGAACTAAAATGTCCACAAGAATTGTCCTGCATTGGGCGAAAGTAGCCAAGTCTTTCTCTATATCACCACCACAACCATTTATTGGATGTGGCCAGCCTTGACAATGATGTGACCCTGGGCCAGGTGACTGCAACCGAGACGACTTTTGCAAACCCTTACATCAGAAGGCTTTCCATCAATAGCACCCTCAACAGCTGGGAAACAAACTCTTTCCTGAAAGGGAATCGGGGTGATAGTTCACAATGTCTACTACGCTGTGTGACTTCCCAGGCTAGGCTGAGAAATTTTTTTGCTTCTTTTTAATTCTCTTGTATTAATCATGTATTAATATATTAATCATGTATTAAGCATATTTTTATTTTCTGTATTTTGTGATGCTTTGCCATTTGGGGGCCATGAAGACCTACCCCTCCCAAAGCTAGCTAATTCCTAGAGACAGAAAACAAACTTGTCTAGGAGCACATTTTTGATACGCAAACCACCCAAATCTGAGTTCACACCCCCATCTGCTCCTGGAGGAAGGGACAAGATCCCTCTACTCCAAATCACCCTAAATCACCCCTGGACAGCCTCAGGTAGCTGAGTCCCTAAGTCCCGTAAGTGATCACTGCCAACAATGTATCTGCCTAGGCAGCTCTCAAAAGTATGAAAAATAATACATTTTTACTGTTTAAAGACACTGTTTCTGTACAATTTGTCTGATCACAATAAGTTAATAATCACAATAAATAAACATTTGTAAAGAATAGATTTATAAAGAATAGATAAGAGAAGAAGAGGACTGTTAACAAAAACTGAAACATTTGGCATTGAGGAAACTGCTAATAAGTAACAACAGGAGAGACTGTTAGAAGGTTGTGACTGTAAGTAAAAGTAATAAACTAATCAGTGGTAGAGTGTGGAAAGAAGAAAAAATTCTGCTATTGGAAAGTAAAGAAAAGAATACATACATTATATAAGAGGGATGCCTTCAGTAACACACCAGATAGAAAATGTACCAAATGAACTTGTGAATAAAGAGATTGTCAGGCAGAATATTTAAATTGCCAACTGGTTCCTTTCAGTTGCATATGTTAAGGTACAGATAGAGATGAACTGAAGAAGAAATTGTTACTTTTTAAAGCAGATTCTAGAAGGTAAATTTTCAGCCCAGGACACACCTGGTTAGAAAATAAAACTTTATCATTCCCAACTTCTCCAGCTGGAAAATAGTCAATAAAGTGAAAAATGGCTTCGGGTAAGAATTAAATCTCATCCAACTGGTCTTAGAAGCCTATTTAAGGAGCACAGGCAGACCTTGGGCAAAAGGTCTTCAGAAAGTAGATGTAGAATTGACTGGATACAATGCTATTTTGGGCAGTTTTCTTTTGTTTTTATTTTCCCTTGACTGATTATAGACTTAGTTTGTAAATCCAATATATTAAGAGAACATAGTTTTGAAAAGTAAAATGAGACATTATTTCATTAACCCATTAATGGGAGAAAAAAATGGAATCTCCAACCCCTACCTCCTCAGAGAAGTTCTAAGAGTAGATTTGTTTCCTCTCTACCTCTTGCTGTCTCCTTCCCCAGGTAAGGAGTAAGTCATCATTGAGGAAGGCCTGACACATGTATGTAGAACATGTATCTCTCACATCAGCAATGGTTGTACTTCTGTAACTTATTTCCTCCCTTACTGTCCCTCTTGCATTTCACAAAGAGAAGCTAAGGTTCTCTTTTCCCATAAGAGTAGGAGTATTTTCCACCTTCTTTGCCTATAACTGGGAAATAAGGCAGCTCTGAGATCCACACTCTATTCCATTCAGTTTAGGTGGCAGGAAGTCCCAGCGTATTTTCTTTTTTTTTTTTTTTAAACATTTTTTATTGATTTATAATCATTTTACAATGTTGTGTCAAATTCCAGTGTTCAGCACCCAGCGTATTTTCAAACCATCTGATACTGGAGTTTATTCCCATATGTTTTCAATATCTTCTGTTGGCTGATCACACATCCTTCATGCACTAGGGGCCTGAAGGGATGAGAGTCAGAATTTAGGCAGCAAAACTCACACTGCATTACTGACAAAACCTTTGTATAATACATGGTTTACTTTGAACTAAGAGTGAGATGGTGATCTAACCACATTAGCTGTGTATATGTTTTCAGTCATTTCATGGCAATTTATTGAATGAGTCCTCTTTATCTTCTTTTCAGATTCTATAGGATTTTAGGCTTTGGATTTTGAACTAAACTACAGTTGGGCTGAAGTAGGTAATCACTTTCACTCAGGGATCTATATATACAAATGATCCATATCTCATAGGTTGTTATTTGATGAGTAGAGTATATGTTTTTGCTAATTTATTTTTAATTAAAGATAAAAAATCCTTGATTGGTAACTTAAAAATATTATTCTTTCTGAATATGCCCTGATGTGATTTATTAATCAAGAAAAGCAATTTAAAAATGGATAGGAGGAGGAGGAAGAAGAGCAGGAGAAGAAATGAGGGGAAAGGGAGGATGCTGATGAGAAGAACAAATGTCAGTCCTCAGCTGTGAAGTCTTGACTGCAAGCTCACGCCTGCTGTGGATATGCAGGAGTGGAACGGATCAGGTACAGGGTTCCCCACTTCCCCTACCATCTCCTAGGAAGTACTTAGGGGAATAATTGTAAAATCCCTTATGATTTGGCTCTTATTCCTTTCAAAGACACTAAACCATGTGTTTGTGTATTTTCTTTGAAGTTAATTCAAAATATAACAGCTAGATACTCTTTCGTGTTAATCATATGAGTTGAACTACTTAATTTTAACAAAGATGATGTTTCCAATCTATCTTTATTAAATTTATTTGTTAATTTGAGAATGAGAATTAGGTCTCTAAAATAGATCAATTTCTAATTAACTAATATAATTGTGTCCAATCCTTAAACTAACCTTCACAGTTCACATTTATTTGTTGAGAGAGAAGGCTGAGTCATGAATAAACAGTGAATGGTTGAGCTACAGAGGGGATGGCTGCTATCAATAAAATCTCTAAAAACTTTAATATTTGTACTAAAGTAATATTCATCAGTCACTTAAATCTTAAAATAAATGTACACAGTTATTAAATATCAGTTTACATTAAAAAAATCAAGAGTAATCAAATTTTTTGTTTTGTAATGAGTTAGACACATATTTTTAATTTAGGAGAAAATATAGAAATGCAATAATTAAATGGAGAATTAAAACATTGAATATTTAATAGTATACTCCTGGAAGGAATTCTCATGTTTCCTGGGGAATTATTGCAACTTAAACTAAAAAGTTGGGCTGAAATCTTCTTATAAAATAAGGATGATTTCTAAACCAAAGTTTCTAAATAGCCACTTTTATACAATATAATTTATTTCTTACTAGTAAGTACAAATGTTTTTCCCTTCAATTTTCCTTGAAAACTAATTTGGTTTCTTTTTATTAGAATTTATTATTTCCTTATGGGCAACACACAAGTGCACACACATACACAAACTTGGGTTATGCATTTGCCTTAAACAGAGCATTTTAAAAGCTTAAATGCTGCAAAAAAACCAGAAATTCATTTAAAGAAGCCATTTACAACAAATTCCAATGACCCCAAAGCATCTTAGATATAGGACAGATTTCAAATTATTATCTTGAATACATTATCAGGGGAAAAATTATGCTTTGTTTCCCTAATTTATTGTACCACATTGATTCAAAATGCCAAACATTTAACGGTAAATATTAAGGTACCATTTATAAGTAATTTAAAGTAATTTAAATTTAATTAAATGAGAGTAACAGTCAGTAATTATTCTATTCATAGTGAGATTTAAATGATAATACTTATTATAAAAGTAATGTTAGATAAGGGCTTTTCAGCTAAATTATTTGTCTTAATTTTAAATAGGTTTTAAGCATTAAAATGAGGATAGTATTTGTAAATCCTCATTTCAATCTCTTTGCTATTTTTTCTCATTTTGAAAATAAAGGGATGGTTCTCATAACTGTCACAATAATCTCTCAACAAATTATTCAGATTACACTCATAGATACACATTTCATCTGACTGCTTGTTGAAAACATTGTATTATTCAATTTACCTTTCTAAATCTTGTAAAGAAGATAAAGTGAAGGGACAGAACAGATTTTTTTAAATAGAAATTATAAATGTTGATAAATATCAATATAGAAATAATATTTGTATATTAATAAATATTAAATTTTAAAAATCCATAGGTTGTAAATTATTTTATCTTACAGAAGGTAAACATCCATTAACTTGTGTTGATTCATTGTTTTACTCCCGATGCCACTTCTGGGTGAGACCAGACCAAGCATAGAAAGGGGAACAGAGAAACATGTCAAGATCAGGTAGCTTTAAATTGCTTTAATCCACAAATAATTATATCAAGTCTCCAGGATAACAATTTCTAGATATTCCTGGTACAATATTATTTACAGACAATAAAACCAAGTGTTCAGCTCAGCTCTGAAATTCTCATGCTAAAGTCCAAAGCCTCAGTACATCAGAATGTGACTATGTTTGGAGAAAAGACCTTTAAAGATGTAATTAAGGTTAAATAACATAGAGACTAACTCATAGATATGGAGAATAGACTTGTAGTCCCAACTAAAAATTGATACTTGCCACCCCCTCTACAAGGACTGCCACAGGCCACTGCAACTGCTGATCTTTAACACACCCTGAAAGGAGTTCAGGGTGGAGATCAGGAATGAGGCGCTCTGTGTTCTGGGCAAACTGGCAGAACAGACTTCAGATAGATGTTTTCAGGAGATGATTTTATGAACCCAAATTCTTGTGTCTCTCCATATCCAGAAAAGCACTAAAATCATTAGCAATGACATCTGCTACTCCTGGCTAGGGGCAACCCTCTGCCAAGTGTGTGCTCGACTGCACGTACCCTCCTCACTGAAATCACATATAACACTGATGCTCATTACCCCCTACATCTTCGGAGCAGTTCCTCAGAGCTGTCTGAAATGTTGTCTCTGGGCTATAGTCCTCATTTTACCCCAAATAAAACAACTCACAACTCTCACTTCGTGTGATTTTTTTCATTTGACAGTGATTACTAGAGGGGAAGGGATTTCAAGGGTAGGAGGTAAAGGGGGTCAACTGTATGGTGACGGATGAACAGTAACTAGACTTATGGTGGTGATTACTCCGTAATGTATACACATATTGAATTGTAATGCTGCACCCCTGAACCTCGTAAAAAAAACAGTAAACAGAACAAAATATGATTCCAAAACAACTTTCTTCTGCTAGTAAACATCAAAATGATAATTAACACCATTCAAACTTAGCTCTGTTTGTAACTCTAGTCAAATAATTTAATTTTATCTAAATACTTTATTTCTAATTGTCTGCAAATTCCTGTGACATAAAGTGTAATTTAGTCTGAGAAATTTTGCAATACATTGGACTATATTCACACTTCTAGATTTAAAAGGAATACAACCACTCTGCTAACACTAATTATTAAAATAGCTGTCTTACGAGACTGGCAATTTGAAGTCACATTTGAGAAAGTTATCATTATTAGTGGAAGCAAATTGTCCAGATATTTGACACATTTTGAGAAGAATCATTATAACATCTTTTAAAGCAGAACAATTATTTGGGCCTTTTAAAGTAAAAATAATTATTTGCTGGTAATTAGTTTAAAGTGATGCTGCTAGTTCTCCAGGCATCTGTTCTGTACACCACACATGTAAACATGATTTTTAAATTTGCATCACCTCTGCTACAACATTTTTGCTCCACTTAGCTCATCTCAGCCTGTAAAAAGCTTTAGTTATGTACAAATATTTGTAATTCATGTTTGGAATAATTGTTCATGTTCAAGGTCTTACACTCTGTTATGAGACATACGTGTTATGTTACTCAATACGCACACAGACCAAATGGCACAGGCAATTTTCTTTCTTAAATCCCTTGCAAAAGAAGTCTGATGCCAGTCAAACCCCAAATCTATACTTTGGCTAAATGCTTTCCATTAAAACGAACGGGGAACGTAGCACAAACAAGAACATTCCTACTCTATGTTCTTTGTCTCATTTTCTGCCTACTTTATTCTTCCACAAGCATAATTCTGTTAGTCCAACTAATCAAGATTTTCTGCTGAAAAAAAAAAGTATAATTTATTTATTGTGGTCACATACTAAGATCCATTCCCCTCTCCAATTGGGCACATGATTTAGTTTTTAAAGACATATACCTTAAAGATTCACTAACTAGACATTAAATATAATGTATAATGATTGGATATTTTCCTTTCACATTTCAATAGAATCTGAGTGAGGACAAACATCTTGACAAAAGCCACCAATCATAGTGTCAGTTCCATGCCTTACTGCATGACATGTTGGCCTATCATGAAATTATTTCAACTGCAGCAAACTGTTTAAATGATCTTACCTCTATGACAGTTCTTCCATTTATATGAACTCATTTATATCTAAAAATTCCAATGTGGATTAAAAATAGCAATTTAACTGGATTATCTTCCTCTCATTCTTGGAAATACTCTAGTCTTGTCATGAAAATTACAATTATGCTTAAGCCATTTTTACTATCTTTCTTAGTAAGTAGTGACAAATGGAAAGCACTCAACGGAAATTGAAATGCAGAAATGAATTGAAAAGTAAGCCAAGGCATTTCAAGAAAATGCTAACACAAAGAGAAATAAATCCCTTTTCTAGAAGACGGACAATGAATAAATTACATTGACTTCATATTGGCTTTCCGAATGGTTTTAGTCTTCAACGTATCATTTTTGAAATTATAAAATATAACATTCCGCAGCATTTCTATGATTGTAATTGAGCAATAATAATTGCTAGTCATTACTGTTTCAATTTTAGTAAAATAACCCATTAAGTTCCCTCAAATTAAAGTAACTATAAATTACTAAAATAGCTACTCCTCCTTTCACAGCGGAATTTAATTGTTTAGACTTAAAAGCTTATCACTTTTGAAGTAAGCCAGAAAGAGAAAGAAAAATACCGTATGAGATCGCTCATATGTGGAATCTGAAAAAAAAAAAAAAGAACATAAATACAAAACAGAAACAGACTCATAGAATAGAATACAAACTTATGGTTGCCAAGGGTGGAGGGTGGGAAGGGACAGACTGGGAGTTCAAAATTTGTAGATACTGACAGGCATATGTAGAATAGATAAATAAGATTATATGCTATAGCACAGAGAAACATATACAAGATCTTGTGGTAGCTCACAGAGGAAAAAAAATGTGACAATGAATATATGTATGTTCATGTATAACTGAAAAATTGTGCTCTATGCTGGAATTTGACACAACATTGTAAAATGACTATAACTCAATAAAAAAAGTTTTAAAAAATGTTTAAATAAATAAACAAATAATAAAAGCTTATCATTTTTATCAAGGAGTATCAAGTAGAGAAAAAAATAAAGTAAACTTTAATTGCTAGTGAAGTTTCTCTGTGATTATAAAAAATGTCCTTACTCATATTTAAATTCTAGCTACTTTTCTTAATGGAAACATAAGATTCTAAGTCTAGTTCTCTCTCACTTGGGATCAGGATAAAATATCTGTTGGGTATGACTGCTTTTGAGTTGCACTGGTGGAATCACATCTCATTATTCCCAAGATAAAAGCAATCATGCCATTAGCTTCATGCTTTATGAAGTATTCAAATAACTAATATTGATAAACACATGTAAATAAATACTACAACTCAACATTTCATACTCCTTTTTTGTATTAAATTTTATTTTATGCTTAAAACTTTTTATAAACCTCATATCCTCTTTTGCATATGCTTTGGAAGATGTTGATTCTCCCAGGCCATCTTTAGGACCAGTAATCCATGCTTGGGCATAAAATTGAACCAATCAAAATCTTTGCTATGAATTATCTATTCATATGAGAAGTATGCACTAGCCTTCCTTCATCTCATGGTTTCAACTTTTTGCAGTGGATGAATATGAAATCAATAAGCAAAGAGAAGCAGAAAAGCAGATGAGGAAAAAAATGCAGAAGAAAAACTCTGATTATATTTCCAGGGTTCTATATCTAACCATATTTGATGTAACCATATCTGAAAATAATTTATTAATTTTTTAACCTAGAATTTTATGAAAATTATTTATTATTCTTTTATTTTCAGTGTCTGAAAGTTTCAATAGCCTGCTCTCATGAACCACAATCTGTATTAAATTTCAGTTTGCTTTGCAAATGATGTAAACTCAACCATAATAGTTCACCATTTGCAATCCAAACGATGAAACTGTCTGTAGATGGTGGTGGGTAACATAGGTTATTGCATGTGATAGACCTTATAACATGGAAATAGTTGAGTCAACATAAGGTCTAAGACGGGAGGCTTCTGCTAAAAGGAATTGTTGAGAATTCTATTTACACTACAGAAAAGCAACTAATTAATAGTAGTACTAATAGATTAACTGAGACCTTTGGAAATATAGTAGAAAACTGTCAGGATGCTAGTGTGGGCTGCAGCTTTTTGTGGTCTTCCTTATGGTGAAAAAGACAGAATCATTGTTCAAAGATAAAAAACAGTCATGTAAACATTTAAAATTCATTTTAATCAATGTCATAGAAGTATATTCCAGAACAGTAATGATGAAAATTCTGCTTCTTGCCATTTTAAACCTACTCCTTTTTAGCCCTCCAAACACATTGGGAAAGCTGAAAGGCAATTATTGTTTCATTGCCTTTAAAAATTAGGAAAGAAAGCTTCTCTTTTTGTGAATTTAATAAACAGCATCATTAATGTTTTTCAGTTCACAAGCTGAATACATTTCAGTGACTGTATAACCAGATGTTAGGAAACATAAAAGTTTAAATAAGAGCTATTCAGAAAAAAAAAATATATATATAGCATTATACTTTGTTCTTTCAGAATTCAGGAACTGCCTTCAGTCGGGGAATATTTGTGGCTTAACACTTCTTGAATTTTATTTTCAGTAACATCCTCTCATTGAATTCTGGCAGAATAAAACAGTGTAAAGGGACATTAAGATCATAGGTCCTGTTTGCAATGAAATGATGGATTGTCTTATTTCATTTTTACTTCGTTCTTCAGTATATCACTTAGAGTAAATGTTGAAAACTGTAATAAATTGACATCATATTTCCAAACCCTCTCCTTTATACTGAAGGTCGTTTGGATGTGAGCCTGCCAGTAGTTTCCAAAAAGATGCTATTGTCTAGATAATACTTAAAGTAAAATTTGTCAAGGAGAATTTTGGAGGTGTTCTTAATGCTGATTATATACAGAAATACACAACTATTTTGAAGTATACTTTAAAAATTTTAAGAATTTTATTTTTAAGGCAACTACTTATTCTAATTAAGTGTATGTTTTAGTTTAATGTTAAATATTCTCAAGTATCTAAGTAATACAACGTCAACTAGCTCCCACTTGGAATTTAAAAAAAAAAGGCTTTAATCATGATTAATGGTGAATTATTTTTAGAACATGAGAATAACTACCTGAAACATATAATCAAGAATTAGTAAAACTGCATTAAATTTTAGATTCACAGGTTTAGCAAATTTACTTATTGAGGTAAAGGTTGTTCTATCTCCCAGCCAGTTAAACTAAGACCTTAAAACAAGAATGGAACTCTGGAGACAAACAAGGACTTGTCTTCACTCTGTCACTAAGTAGCTATGTTAATGTCAGCAAGTTGCTTCAGTTCTTTGAGTCTCAGTTTCTTTGCCAGAATCATGGGAATATAATGAGGATGGCTTGATGAGATAAATCATATAAAGCTGTTTGAACTTTGCTTAGTGCCTAGTAAACATCCAATACATATTTGTTGTTCTTATGTCTGATGTTACTGTTGTGGTCACTGTTACTATTAGTAGTAGCATGGTGATATACCGATCACTATACAAATCTAAAATAGATGCATTCAATGATACACCATTGACTTTTAATCTGGGTAAAAGTATGTATCAAATAAATGGTTTCATTAAGTCATAAGCTGTGTATGGAACATTCATTTATATTACTATGGTAAGGTTTAATGCCCTCCTAATGTTCTCTTACATGTTCAAAGAGAAAAACTTTCACAAATGGCTCTGGAATAGTATTTAAGAGAAAGGCATAGATTGTGTTTGGAGCCCTGGCTGTATGCCTTCCTAGCTTTGTGACCTTAAGCAGACATGTGAACTATCTGTGCTTAAGGCATCCTTAGAGTGTGTGGAGCACAGGCCAATATTTTTTGCAGAAATCCTGTCTATATAAATAATTAGAGAGCCTCTAAATTAGCAAGTCTACTACATTCTGACAGTCTATCCTTGCACTATTCCAGGAATGAAATGGCTTACTGGTTGTCAGTGGGTGTTATCAGCTTCCCAGGCTGCCCTTCTGGAATCAGGGACCAGCTATCAGAACCTGGGACATCCCCATTAATTGTGAATCTCAATGTTTCTCAGAACATCTGTCATGAGTTGGGAAAGGCTGTTTGAGAGTTAAAGAATGCCCACAGGAGAGAAGTGAAGACTTTAGTCCAAACAGGAGCCAGGCTAGATTCAGAACTCCCTACCCAGATGATGGCACTGGTCCACACTGTGCCAGGTCCACAAAGGGGGATTTTTTTTTTTTTAAGTAGGCACTTGTAAGGGACTCCATGAGTCACATGACCCAAAGTAGCAGCCCTGCCTGTTCCTGTATGAGATTATTACTGCTCTGAGCAACAGCCTCCTCAGCTATCAGATGATGATATCATAATATGTCAATACCACACGTAATATAACTATATCACATGCTTTACAGAAGATTCTGCACGTACTGCTCAGCACAGCTCTTGGCATATGCTTGTAACATTATAAGCATCAAATAGTTTCAAAATACGAAGATATTTTAAAAATCAAAAGTACAAAGAGACCTAGAGAGGGAGAGAGAGAAGTTCAGGCTGACAATTCTGACAAAACGTCTATTCTTCAATTGTAACCACATCTTTATAAGCAGTACAGAGAGTTAAAAATTCTCCATTGACTCTACCAATGTCAAGTACATTTTAAAATAAACTTTAAATATTCTACCTAAAAAAAAATAACTTGAGGATTTGGAAATTGTAAATCAGTGGTTCTCAAACTCAATGTGCATCAAAATCACATAGAGCTTGTTAGAACACAGATCACTGGAACTCAACTCCAGAGTGCCCTTTAGATAGGAGGAGCTTAAGAATTTGCATTTCTAGCAAGTCCTCCAGCTGATGCCCAGGCTGCTGGTCCACTTATAAGTCATATTGCTGATAGCATCATCACTGCTCTGATTTTTCCTTTGTATTTGTTAATTAGTCCTAAGTCTTCTTCAGCCTTGTGTCAGGAAGAATTAACCACATTCATATACTTAGCCTCCAAATAGTTTTAGAGAGTATTTTCCTTTGTTCCATATAATGTAACATTTCACACATACCAAAAATATATGTGACCAACATTCTTCATTCTTGATGAATTCAACGCCATATGCAAAGATCATGGTGGTTGAAGGAGATTAATTCATAAAGGCCTTTTAACTTATTAATGCATTCACTGTATTTTAAGGTTCTGAATCATTTGATGACCTTTCTCCCATGACTTCATTCCTGTCATTAATGTCATTATTATGTTTACATTTACTGATTTTGTATTCATGAGTAAGGAAATATAAGTAAAAATACAATGGAATATTCACAAACAAAATAATTTTACTCAATGGCAGTGACAAACACCTGGAATCACAGACGTTTTAAGCCAATATGTTGCATTACTATACTTGTCATGCTGAAAGTACGTTTTATTTAAGTGCTAAATAAAGGTGTGTGCTCTTTGACTCTTAATGTGAGGTCTTTGGGGATATTAAAATAATAGTTTAAAAGAATTATAACTTTTTTGTTGCCTTATTTTATATTTCTTATAATTCATATTTGTATGTATTTCTCATAAACTTTAAGTTGGTACCTAGCTCCTCTTTTCAGTTCAACTTTTCTTGATTTTCCTCCAGGAAGAAATTTGGGTATTTTATTAAAGCCTGAGCTTTGGGTGAAATACTGTGTGTAGAGGAGAGGAATTTATATTACAAAGCTGGATAAGTTTTAAAATAGCTCTATTAATAGATAATTCACCTCTTATAAAATCTGCCAGTGAAGATGTACAGACGAATGTTTGCAGTATGTTCAAGGAGTTGCACAATTATTGCTGCAATCAATATTAGAACATTCATTACCCCCAAAGAAGCCCTTAGCATCAGTCAATCCCCATTTTTACCTAACATCTAGGCCACCATTTGTCTATAATCTATCTCTATAGACTTTCCATTCTAGACATTCCATATAAATGAAATAATAAAATATGTAGTCTTTCTTGGCTGGTTTCTTTCATTTAACATAACGTTTTCAAGATTCATCTAAGCTGTAGTATATATATTGGTACCTTATTTATTTTATTGCCAAATAATATTCCATTATATGAGTATGCCATCTTTTAGTTATCCATTCATATGTTGATAAACATTTGGATATTTTGAATAGTATTTCAGTTAGCGTTCTTGTGAAAGTTTTTGCATGAACATATACAGTCATTTCTCTTGAGTGTTATATCTAGTGATGAATTTGCTGAATCATATGGTAATTTTATGTTGAATATTTTGATGAATGACAGATGGTTTTTCTGTCACTGAACTATTTAACATTCACACAGAAGAGTTTGAGAGTTCCAGTTTCTTTAAACTTTTATTAATACTTAGTGTTTTTTTTAATAGCCATTTTAGTTGATGCAATATGGCATTTCATTGAGGTTTTAATTTGCATTTCCTGATGTCTAATGATGTTGAACATCTTTTCATGTATTTTTTGGCCATGCATATTTGCATATCTTCTTTGGAGAAATATGTGTTTATCTTTTGCCCATTTTTCAATTGAGTTGTTTTATTATTGAGTTGTAGGAGTTGTTTATGCATTCTAGATACAAGTACTTTATCAACTATATAATTTGTAATTTTTTTTCCAATTCTGTGGGATATTTTTCACATTCTTGATGATCCTCTTTGATGATACTCAATTTATCTATTTTATTTTAGTCTTTGTTTTGGCATTTTAGGTGTCATATCAAAGAATTCATTATCTAATCGCAGGTCACAAATACACCCATGTTTTCTCTTAAAAGTTTTATAGAGTTAGTTCATGTATTTAGGGCTTTTTTTCCTTTCAGGTAAGTTTTTATACATGGAATATGGAATGGGCCTAACTTCATTCTTTTCTGTATAGATATCCAGCACTATTTGTTGAAAAGCCTATTCTTTCTCCATTGATTTGTCTTGGTACCTTTGTCTGAAATCAATTAAATATTATATTTTACTCCAGGAATCTCAGTTCTATCCCATTGATTTAACTTATCTTCCTTATTTCAGTAAGACATTGTTTGATTAAAGTAGCTTTGTGGTAAGTTTGAAAATCAAGAATTGTGAGTCTTCTGATGTTCTTTTTCAAAACTATGTGGCTATTCTGAAGAGCTTGAAATTCCATATCAGTGTTGAGATCAGGTTTTTAATTTCTGACAAAACAGCAGCTGAGCTTTTGACAGAAATTCCATTGGATTAATTAGATCAATTTAGAAATTACTGCCATTTTAGCAATATTAAATTTTCTAATCCCCAAACATGGGATATCTTTCAAAGTATCTAGTTGATCTTTAATATTTTCTGCTATATTTGCTTGTTTTCAGAGTGTACATTTTGCATGTATTTTGTTAAATTTGTTCATAGAATTTGATTGTTTTTTATATTACTGTAATGGAATTATTTTTTAATTTTATTTTTTAATTTCTACCTTTACTGTATATATTTTATCATAAAGGAATATTAAATTTTGTCAAATTATTTTCTACACTTAATAAGATAATCATGTTTATTTTATCCTTTTCTTTTGATATGGTGTATTGTATTAATTGATTTTCAGATCTTAAACTGTCCTTGCTTTTGGGGAATAAATGCCACTTAGTCATGGTGTAAAATATTTTTTATAGATTGATATTATTTTGTTAAGAAGGTTTTTGTTTACATTTATAAACAATATTGGTCTGTAGGTTTTTTTTTTTTCTTGTCATACATTTGTCTAGTTTTAATATCAAAATATTCTGCAGAGTTGTTCTACCCATTACTGAAAGTGAGATATTGTGTCCAACTATTACTGTTGAACTGTCTATATTCCTTTCAATTCTCTAAGTTTTCATTATATGTATTCTGGGACTCTCTTAGGTGTGTGTATGTTTATAAGTGTTATATCTCCAGTTATAATAACCTTTTTATTATCATAAAGTAGCCCTCTTTTATCTCTAGTAACATCCTTTTTCTAAGGGCAATTTTATCTGAAATTTGTGAAGCCATTCCAGACTTTTTATGGTTTGCAGTTTACACAATATTTCTTTTCTCATCCCCTTACTTTCAATGTATTTATTTATTTGAATATAAAACATGTCTCCTATAGAGAGCTTATATTGGGATTTTATTGTTTTCTCTACACTCACAGTATCTGCATTTTGATTGGACTGTTTAATCCATTCCCATTTAATGTTATTCATAAAGTTGCATTTACATTTGAAATTTTTCATTTGGTTTTCTATACGCCCCATGTCTTTTTTCTCTAATGTTCCTTTACTGCTTTCTTTTTCCGTTAAGTTTTCTAGTGTAAGATTTAAATTTCTTTAATAAAGTTTTACTATATTTTTGAGTGAATTTCTTAGTGATTACTTTATACTTATAACCATGGAGAACCTATGAGAAACTACTTCAGGTTTACATTAATGTTAATCCAGTGAGATATAGTAAAGTGCCTCCTATATAGTCTTGCACCTTCTCCCTACACTTTTTGTGCTATGATTGTTATACATATTGCATCTACATATGTTATAGACCCATATATACATTGTTATATAATTTACTTTATATAATGTTATGTCTTCTAAAGATGTTGAGAAAGGAAAGAGGACATGAATATATTCATAGTGTTTGATATCTGAACTTTCTACTTTACTAGTCCTGATTCTCTTTATTTCTTTCTGTGGTTTTAAGTAACCATCCGGAGTCATTTACTTACTCCAGTACAAATTTTCTCCCAACTACCTCATTTGTGCTGTTATTGTCAAATGTATTACATTCCTATATACTATAGGACCAAAAATACAATTATATATACATTGTTTTATAACATTGATTTTTAAATCAGTTAAAAGCAAAGAGGGAAAGAAATATGAATTTATACTATCTTTTATAGATACATAATTACTGTTACTAGTACCATTAGTTTTGGAATTTAGACTCTGATTTGAATTGAATCAGCCTCAAGAAGTTCCTGTACTATTTATTTTAGGGTGGGTCAGCTAGTAGCATATTCATTCAGACCAATGGAGACCCTGCAACAATTTGGCCTAATGTTCCTATTTTGCGGTGGGTCGATTCAGACAATGAATGGCAGCATGGGAAAGGTCCAGAATGCCTCAGCTGCAAAGTGAAATGGTACATTCAAGAATGTAGAAAACTTGGGCCCAAGGGCGTTTCATGACTTACATGACAGATTAACAACTTTTCCCCATTTTTGGGAGAGAGTCATTCCGCAGCTTCAAACTAGAGCCTCAGTGGGACATGGTTGTTTTATTCAATGGGCAGAACTCAAAGCCTTTCTTATACTGGCCAGAAATTCTTCTGATGAACTTAGTTCTATTTGTACTGATGGCTGTTTGGTCTGTTGCTTGGAAAATTACACTGACAGATTTAAAGACCTAGTTCTTTGGATTCACGAACATTTGAAACAAATTGCAGCTGTTTATCAAACTCCTGGGTCACTCATCTAGATGTCCACAGCAGGCCGTCTTCTCTGATGTGACCAACTGGAGTCAGCCTGCTGTGGGACCTCACTACCCAGACTCCTACCATTATTGCTGAGGCCCACCGTTGCTCCAAACACGTCAGCATACTTACCCTTATAGACTAGAAACAAGGTAAAAGACTGTGTTTCTAACGCAGAGGCTACCACCGCACGCCAGCCTTAACTGTTGCAAGAAGTTGAATTGTCTGTCTCCTGGAAGACTGCAATTTGAATAGAGCGGAGAATGTATGAAATACTTGTGGATATTTTTTTTTTGCCTTATTGCTATTCTGAAATTGGGCTCCTTAACATTTCATATTCCAGGTGTCAGCATATTGAGACGGCAAAAATTTCAGGACATAAATAATTTTTGTCTGAGATACTGTGTATGGACAGAGAGAAGGAAATAAAAAAACATTGGGCTAATTTTAAATACATGTCTTCCATCATCAAGTCAGCTTATGGTAGAATGTTTGAATTATTAAATTACTATCCAATAATTTACCCCCCTCCCTCGCTTTGGGATTCTAAAAAAAACATTTATTTAACACAGGAACTTCCTCTAGTCCAAGTCCTGGATGCATCACTGGTTTTATATACACTTAAAAATCCCCACTCACAAAAACCACTATATATCAACAATATTTCTTTCAATTATTTAATATGGTGTGTTTTGGCTTTTCATAGGCGCAGTGGTTTTATACTCAAATATGCATGGTCATTTTTAAAAATAGAGCAAGATGTAACAAGATCTAATTATTTCACAACAGATTCTCCCTGATTTTTCTCAAGTACTCACTATTGCCTTTCTGTGAATATTTTGGCCTAAAAAGAAGGAACAGGTGGTTTGGTGACAAGAAGCCATGTGCATGTTAATGTGGCATCAATTTCTGCAGAAAAAAAATCAAGCGTTCTCAGAATTTCAGGCTGCCAATCTACTTAGCTGGCACCTGCAGTCTAAAATATCACAGTATTTTGTGAGCAGGCAGGTTGCCAGCATAACAGATGGAAACAAGTATCGACAGCCAAGTGATCATGTTCGTACATCCGTTGTGGGTGTTGAAGGCAAACTGCTCAGTTAAGAAGGTCAAATAGCTGTTTGCCCAGAGCTTCCTCAATTAATATTAAAAAGAATAGCTGTCTATGCATCATATTACCTATATCCTTATTTACCTTGAATATATACATTTATAGATACACCAATGAAATTTTTATATTATAATCAGTAGATTCCATTCCAGTGGCATAACAGATGCCCTGAGCCTTAAACAGCAAAAATAATTAATTTCAACAACAGAAAAAAAAAATGTGCTTGTAAAGTGAATGGATGTTTTGGTAAATTATATTTAATTTTTAATATATTCTCTTTAAAGAAGGAGGGCTTGATGTAGAGCATTTATCTCCAGTCTTTTGAAGTATCTGACAATCTCTTACATAAATAGCAGCCATTCATTTTGTCAAGTCAGTAAAATGTTGCAACTCAAATCAAGGCAATCAATACTTAATTTCTACCAGTTATTTACTAGATTCAAATAAGTTACCTTCAGATTACACCAGTTTATATTGCTGTTTTTAAGTCTATCAATTTTATGTCTTCCTTTCATATATTACTATGAATTTATTTTGGTCCAAATAAAAGCAAAACTGACTGATAAACAAGGAAGACACAAAAATATTCTGCAATTTTTTTTCTGTTCTTCAATAGCTTACCAGCAAAAAACTATCTGTAGTGATAGAAAATGTAGGCACAACAATGTTTTAGTGGTAAAATTAATAGAAGTTCAGAAAAAAAAAGTGGGTAGGTGGACTCTAGGAAAGCTGCCTAGAGAAGGTAGAATTAGGGAATGAAAATCTGTGGACCCTTCATCAGACAAAGGGAGTATTCCATAAGCTAGGTGTAGAACTAGTTCATAACAAAGAAAATAGAAAAATTCTACCTTAAATTAAAGATTTTATTGTTGTTCTTTGGATCATTGGAATGCTATCAGCTTGCTGAGTATTTGCTGCATTTGCTGGCTGTTCAACAAAACCAAAATAAAAGCTACATATACACAGAAGTAACTGTATATGGGTAAGCATGGGATCTGCTGGATTGGATACTGAATGATAATAATATTGGTTAAGTAAGTTTGAATACATGATGATAATGATAGTTACAGAATCACTAACATTTATTTGGAACAGGCAGTATGCTAATTGCTTCATATGTATTATTATATTTAATACTCACAACAAAACTACAAGATAGTCAGCATTGTATTCCCAATTGAAAAATAGTATGGTATAGAGAGAGAGGCAAAACTAGGTACTAGTCCACATTTAAATGAGAGGTTGGCAAGGTTGCTAAATTTCAAAGTCCATTTTCGTAACCACTACAAGAGACTGTGAAAATAATAAAAGAATTCCAAGCTAAGTAAAACTGTTTTAAACTAATAGTGTCATGAAAGTTTAAGAAATAAAGGAAGAATGTACCTGAGGGTTTTTTTGGTTTGTTTTTTTAACATACCTGAGTTTTAATCATAGCCACTTCCTAATTGTGCATTTTTTCCTAGCATTAATTTTGTTGTTTATAAAATGAAAGTTATTTATTTCAGGACTTCATTCTTCCCTGGTCAAATTCTGCACTTCTTGCAGAGCACCTGAGGTTGATTTTCTGAGACCTATACGTTAAGATTTTATCTGTCTTAAGTTTTATTCTATGCTATAAATTGAATTAGTGATTACACAGAAGTTTATACTGTATTATATTACATCTAGTTATTTCCTTTCACATTCAGAAACTAAAAAAATTACTTTTTAGAAGGGAGAGGCTGACATATGCATTTTTGCTACATATGCAAACCCTAGATTTTAACACATATATGCATCTTTGCTGTTACCCACTTTCTTTTTCTGAACTTCTATTAATTTTACCACTGAAACATTGTTGTGCCTACATTTTCTATCACTACAAATATTAGTTTTTTGCTGGTAAGCTACTGAAGAACAGAATGATATTTGAGTGTATACATCAGAGATAACTTTAATTCACTGGCTCACTGAATTTGAAATAGTCTCAGGTATGTATCTCAATGTTCTTCATATTTGAAGGAATGTTTCCTTAAACATGAAACAAGCTGTGTTGTGGCAGCCAAGGTCTACGCTTCTGGGAAGCCTCACCACTGTCAATCTCCCACAGCTTTCTGCATGGAATGGTGCTTCTGCTCTTGATTTAGACCCACAGGACATTTTCTGTTGGATCTGCAATCTGGGTAACACGAATCAGATGAATGGGTAATACTCTTAGGATCTACTAGCTAAACTTCCCTCAAACAATACAATACAATACAAACAATAAACCATTTGATTAAAGATGCTGTTTTTTGAGTATAAAAAGCTTCTTGTCAAAACAACAAAATACAGAATATAACTTTAATCATTGAAAATCAATAATAGAGAATATGAACTGTCATACATTTAGCAAGACTTCTAGAAAGGCAGAATGATGGGTGTGTTTGGTTCTTGCAAATTAAACTAAAATTTTAAACAACTTTTATCAAAATAAAATTTTCTTTTTCTGCTTCAAGTAGATACTTTTTTTTCTTTTAATTATTATTGTTTATTGAAGTGTAGTCAATTTACAATGTTAGTTTCAGGTGTACAGCAAAATGATTCAGTTATACGTATATCTTTTTTCAGTTTCTTTTCCATTATGGCTTATTACAAGAAACTGAACATAGTTCCCTGTGCGATACAGTAGGTCTTTGTTTTTTATCTATTTTATATATAGTAATGTATATCTGTTAATCCCAAACTCCTAATTTATCCCTCTCCCCCACCTTTCTGCCCTGGTAACCACAGTTTGCTTTTTATGTCCATGAATCTATTTCTGTTTTGTAAATAAAATTTATATCTTTTTTTTCTAGATTCCACATATAAGTGAGATCATATTATATTTGTCTTTCTCTGTCTGACTTCTTTCACTTAATATGGCAATCTCTAGGTCTGTCCATGTTACTGCAGAAGGCTTTTGTTCATTCTTTTTATGGCTGAATAACATTCTGTTGTATACATATCCACATCTTCTTTATTCATTCTTCTGTTGATAGATATTGAGTTTACTTCCATTTCTTGGCTATTGCAAACAGTGTTGCATATATCTTTTTGAATTACAGTTTTTCCCTGGATATTTGTCCAAGAGTGGGATTGCTGGATCATATGGTATGGCATTTCCATACAAATTTTAACATTTTTTTGTTCCAGTTCTGGAAAAATGTCATTGGTAATTTGATAGGGGTTGCACTGGATCTGTATATTGCCTTGGGTAGTATGGCCATTTTAACAATATTGATTCTTCCAATCCAAGAACACGGTATATCCTTCCATCTACTATGTCATCTTCAATTTCTTTCATCAGTGTCTTATAGTCTTCAGAGTACAGGTCCTTTACCTCCCTGGGTAGGTTTATTCCTAGCTATTTTACTCTTTTTGGTGTGATGGTAAATGGTGTTGTTTGCTTAATTCCTTTTTCTGCTATTTCATTGTTGTAGTGTACAGACATGCCACTGATTTCTGTATTTTAATTTTGTATCTTGCAACTTTAGCAGATTCATTGATGAGTTCTAGTAGTTTTCTGTTGGCATCTTTAGGATTTTCTATGTATAGTATCATGTCATCTGGAAACAGTGACAGTTTTATTTCTTCTTTTCCAATTTGGATCCCTTTTAGTAGATACTTTTAATGTTTCCTAATAAACATTTAGGTGTTTGCTCAATGTGTTGTCACACTACCTTCTCCTAAATCTGATCTTTTTCATAGAACATTAAAATTTGTCATTTTGTTTATTTTAAATTTTTTTTATTGCGTTATAGTCATTATACAATGTTGTGTCGAATTCCAGTGTAGAGAACAGTTTTTCAGTTATACATGAACATACATACATTCATCGTCACATTGTCTTTTGCTGTGAGCCACCACAAGATCCTCTATATATTTCCCTGTGCTACACAGTACAATCTTGTTTATCTGTTCTGCATTTTGAACTCCCAGTCTGTTCCTTCCCACCACCCATCATTTCTTTGTCCCTTTGAGATGAATATCTTTTTAAAAGTCTCTTTCCAGTCTTACAACCCAGGACTGTCTTTCTCAAGGACCTGGGAGCCATCCCTTTTAAATGTAATCAAGGAAGAAAAATCCCCTATGTGCCATTCCCCATGGGAGGGTAGGAGCCAACTTCAACTTAATTTGGAGTAAAACCACTTCTGATGATGAAGATAGGAGGAAGTTTACTTTTCCTTTGAGTCAAGCCAATTAGCAAGCCCAGATGGCCCAATCACAGAGAAAAACATTTGCAAACTTAGGAATCAGTTAATGTGGCAGATGCATCCCATTGATCAGCCTCCCACCTGATGTCCTCCAGTTCTTTCCCACTAGCTCACTCCAGCATTTAGAATCCCGCTGCCTTTTGTGTCTGTGAAACTGATTACGCAGACTCTGTGTTCTCTCCCCTATTGCTGGCAGTGGGATGGGGATAACATTAACTTCTGTTTGCTCATCTTGTTCTGTGTGATATTTTTTTCCTTTTTAGCATGTTCATATAAGATTTTTCTAACTTTAAGCTCTAAAGAAATGTTGTAGATTATTCATCTTACTGATACTTTCTGATTTGAGATATTTCTTATTTTATATCTGTTATGACTACATCCTAGTAATGTGAGTGCTCTATGAATATGAGACTTTTTTGGGTAAATTTTGTGTATTTAAGTTATTTTTAGACTTCTTGATCATGTAGATCATCTGTTTTTTCTACCACAAAATTTCCCATTTTTACTAATATACACTTTAATATACTTTGGACTCTTGTTACTCAAAGTAAGTTTGTGCCCAAAATGCAAATAGAAATTTGTCAGAAATGCAGAATTTCAGACCCATCCTAGAGCTAATGATTCAGAATATGCATTTTATTCAATGCTCATTGAGACTTGAGCAGCTTCCTTCTCTTTTATTGAAGCAGGTCTACTGATCCCATTCAATATTTAGAGATGGAGAATTTTTCCCTCTGATTAATAGCAACATTTAAAATATATAGTGTCAGGAAAATTTAAAGAAAATGGATGTTCTGTTCTCATTATGGATAGAAAGTAAAATAGACTATAGATGAGGGTTTATTTCTGGGGTCTTAATCCTATTTATTACATTGATCAACAATGCTATCCATATGACAGTACCACACTTTCTTGATTATTGTAGTTTTGTTGCAAGCTTTGAAATTGCAAAGTATGAGTCCTCTGGCTTTTTTCTTTTCCAGGATTGTTTCAGTCTTTGCATTTCCATATGAATTTCAGGATCAAGTTGTACAAAGACAGTTGAGGCTTTGCTAAGGATTAAATTGAATCTGAGATCAAGTTTTTAAGTTTGATTCTGTTCTGTATGTAGATTCATTTGTATTATCTTTTAGATTCCACATATAAGTAATATAATAGCATAGCATAATATGTGCCTTTATGCTGAAAAAAGACTTCTAGCCTAGTCTGTGGCACAGATTGATAAGCAAGACGCATACATATAAGCAATTGTGCTTTCTAGAAGGTGAGTTGAGGGTAAATTGATTCTTTATAAAAGTGGCCTGATATCTGGAACTAAGAAAAGTCCAGGAGAGGGAAATAATCTTTTTTATGCATAACTGCTCTAAGAATAGCATTATTGTATAGAGAAACTCTTTGTTCATTTATCTGGATATCAGTTTCTTAGTACTCAAGAGATGTCAGCTAAATCAAACCCTTTGTGTGTGGCGATTATTCTAAAACATAAAAAAGAATAAAGACTTTCCAACATGTAAACACTATTACTAGCATTTTCCTTTCTAAATCCTTTTGATATTTTTCAAGTACCCCAAGCATATAACAATTCCTGATGTAATATACAGTCTTGAATAACCTTATGTATGCTCACTGTCCCTCTGGGTTTGCTAAGCCACAGCCTCACAGATCCCTAGCACTCTGGAATTGGTCTGTTGGTTACTACCTCAGTATTCTGAATACTGCTCTCGTAGACTAGAAATATCCCTTCACTACCTTGTCCATTTAAACGACCCCTCTTCATTCTTCCGGTTGCATTATAAATAACTGGTTTAATGCCATGCCCTTAGGGAAGCTTTGTCTGAGGTCTTGGGCCAGTTTGGTCTCCCTGATGTACATACACATCACACCTTTTTCTTTTAAAGCAATTTCACAATTACTTTGTGTATGAATAAGATGAGATTAAAAAAAACAAATTATTTCTGGGGTTAAATAATACTAAAAAAAATGCAGGATAAGCATGATTTGGAGGATTATTGAACTTATATTTTTCTACCCCTACCAATCCATAAGGTCGGAAAACACAAAGACAATGTTTCCTTGACCCCTGGTGTAGCTCTCACTTCCACGCCAGTCCTTATACGTCGTTGTCTTTAATTGACTACTTACTGTATGAGGGAATGTTAGAAATGGATATGGGGTCATAAACTCCTGGTTTCTAACTTGTTAAGCACAAATAAGAGGTTGACAATTGAGAGAAACTTACTTAATTGACACACATACAGTTTCTTGCAAATTAATTACTCTATTTTTTAGCTCTAAATTAAAATAATTTAATTTTACAGTTAATTACAGCTTTTTAAAAACCTATTATTTTCAATATTGAAACAAGTATGAATCTGTGAGCTAAGAACTACATGGCAGTCATCAATAACATATCTAAATACATTATCTCATTGAATAAAAAATGAAAATAAAACTGATGTTAAAGCATATTTTAAGAAGTCAGAATTTTGTAGGTATCTGCTTTTAAAGGGGGTATTTACAGTAATTTAACATTGGCATTTATGCAGACAACTAAGCTTGTTATCAGACAGGGAAATAATGTCTTTGATTTGTTAAAATATTATTAAATTTGAGGATGATAAATATGTGTGGAATATCTTGATTAATTTATGTGATTAATGCAATAAATGTTTATGGCCTTTTATGCAGTTAAATTATATGTTCAGAAACAATTGACCTATAACACAATCAACATAATTTATACTATGCAATTCAAATATATGATTAAACACCATAACTTAAGTACCTTAAGGTTTATTCACCCATTATTTTATAGCCAAGTCTCTGACTAGGGAGCACTTCATTTCAACAGCTAAAATATAGCAGCGATCATAAGTCAGATGGTTATCAGACAGACGTCTGCTCAGTTGTTCCCAGAGGAAAGTTCATTTATCTCTCATTTTGCTCTAGTTCACACACAGAGGAATTAACCAATCTGCTGCACACATTAGTTATAGAATCTTGGAAGCCCCAGAGAGAGACAGAACCAGATATGAAACCAGGGACAGACATGCCTTCATTATCATTCACAACCAGTGCTTCTATATTACTTCAATAACTGGGAAGGCTAGTGAACATGTATTCTTTCCTGAATGAATGTTTACAAAGAA
This sequence comes from Camelus bactrianus, assembly GCF_048773025.1. NCBI lineage: Eukaryota > Metazoa > Chordata > Mammalia > Artiodactyla > Camelidae > Camelus > Camelus bactrianus. The sequence continues at coordinate 17,132,870 of NC_133539.1, read as the reverse complement.
CAGAATAATGTCTGTCTTTTATTATATTGGGAAAATAATATTTTTAATAGTAAATTTAATTACCTTCCTGCATCTTCTTTTTTTGTGTTTGGATTTTTAAAAAAAAAAAATTGCTGTTGTAAGGTGATGGTGTTTTGAGCATAGGTAAAGATTGTAAAATTACCTCTGAAACTAAAGTATTTTAAACTTATAAAGGGACATTAACATGGTACCCATATATGATATAAGCCTTAAGGTTGTACTTACATAAACACCCCTTCTGATTGTCATCCTGAGTTTAACTGATATTACAGATTTATATCTCTGACCTGAAAATAGTTCTACAGTTCTGACATTTAATTTTGTTTCCTTTTTATAAATGTCTTCAAAAAAGGAGAATCTTTAGTTGTTATCTAACATTTGTCTTAGTTAGACTTTAAGAGAAGTACACAAATTGATTAAATTTTTGCTATGGAGTTCTCATTAACACAAATTTTCAATGAAATTCTAATGACCACATTTATATAAAATAAATTTTTCATTTTTTGTGTGAAATCAATTTGTATACTAGTTCTACACTTACATAGAGAAACTAAGTTGGAAACTTCTACAAATTAATCAAGCTATTTAGAGAAAACCTTCTACTAAAAAAAGAGATGTGCTTTTGCCTTTTTGTATTATATTTTAAAAGCTCACCTTAATCAATATGTGACTTTCAGGTTCTTAAATATACAATTGATCCCACCTAAAATGATACATGGAGACAAATTACGTATGTGTAGTGTACATATATACTTATATGTGCATATATATGCATTCATGTTAATATGTGCATATAGACCTGATAGGTATATATACTCAGATATATGTTATGGTCTTGTCATTACATTTGAATTAATTTTTATGTATAATTCTGTTCTACTTCCAGTTCTGAGCACTTTTAGGTCTGAACAAATTAACACAGACAATGTCAATATATTTTTTAATGTGCAATTATAAGTCCTTTTAAATTCATAAGTTCCATGCTCTTTTTTTATTGCAGAGCTTCCAGGATGCCAGAAATGTTATTAATTAAATCAATCCAAAATCGAAACAGAGAACATATAGAAGAATACGATTAAGTCACAGTGACAGGACGTTACTGATAGAAAACAATAAGGAGAAATCTGAGTAACTCTTGATACATTAAAAAAAAAAAAAAGGAATACAGCTTCTCTCTTGATCTTCAGAAAAAAAGATCCCGTGTTTACAATTGAAAAGGAGGTGTTTTTAACAAATGACAAGTGTGGACAGTGTTTGATCATCATAATTGTAGATTTGGTGAAGGGAAATATCTTGATTTTTCTATGGCTGCTAAAACTAATTGCCACAAACTTGATGGGTTAAAACAACAGAAATTCATTTTTTTCATAGTTGTGGAGACTAGAGGTCTGAAATTAGTATCATTGGGAGAAAACTAGGTTATCAAGAAAACTGCACTACTTCTGTAGGCTCTAGGGAACAAATCCATTCCTTGCCTCTTCCAATTTCTGCTGCTGCTGGCACTCTGTGGCTTGTAACCACATCACCCCAGTATCTACCTCTGTGCTCACCATAATGGAAGCATTATGCCAAATTTCCTTTTACCTCCCTTTTATAAAGATACATGTGATTGCATTTAGGACACACCTTGATAATCTAGAATATTCTATCAGTCTCAAAAGCAATAATTTAGCCACATCTGCAAAATCCCTTTTGCCATATAAAATAACAGTCACAGATCCCAGGGATGGGATGCAGATATCTTTGGGGAGGTCATTATTTGGCCAACCAAGGACAAGTGGAGTGAATCGTTTCCCTTTCCATTATGTACAACTCAAAGTGAACAATATTGGCAAGTGTCAATCCTGTTGAAAGGCAAAGAGAAAGGTCATTTTTCTCTCATTTTACATAAATTGATCATTTAGATGGAAATATTTACATCTACAAAAAATGGAATTTGTAGAAAAATTATGTTGAGGAATTAACTTCCTTGACACGTTGTCGCAAATTGAGTATCATTGCATATGTTTTTTTTTTAGTCTACTGCTGTGGTACTGCATGGGCGAATATATTAATATATTTTACTAATTTTAAAACTGTTTATTGTACATTAAATGTGTGAAGTGTCAAGCCCAGTGATTTGGAGAACTTACAATAACACTGGTTGATTCACAAATGCTGGTCAATTTCTATCTCATACATACTCAAGTTCAGGGAAAAAAAAGAGCGCACTGATATGATTACAAATGTGCTGCGTATTTTTCTTTTAAAATAATATATATGTAAATACATATGTAAATGTAAAGAAGCTATGTTTCTATCATTTATCTTGAATTTGGTTAAGAATTACACTTCATTTTAAATATTTTCCTATTAACAACTGCCTGAGAATTCTCCTAGAGGGAAAAAAAATATATACACACACACATATATATATATATATACACACACACACACAAACACACACATATGTATATAATGTTTATTTACTTCTTGGTAAGCTTTGAGCTAAGGAAAAAAAACTGATATAATAGTGCTTTTGATTTGGAATGCTCATTGAAAATGAACACTAAATCAACTATTTCCAAAGATAAAACGGTTAATGGCGTGTGTTTCCTTATTGTGGCATCATAGCTCTATTTTCTTTCTTGAAATAACTATGGTTTTTCTCAGTTTGGATCTACAAATTTATAGTTAAAAGGAGAATGTAATATTTTTACAATAACCTCATGTTAGAAATTCCGGATCAGAAACCTTACTCAGAATGTGTCACGTAGTTTTCTTTCATATAATAGACACACACTTCTTATTTTCTCAGTTAAATACCACCATGATCTCAATCTAAAAATACTTAATGAGAGAGCACAAACAATTCACTTTTGACAAGTGCTACAGAGTTGATTTCAGTACTTCCAGAGTAGAAAAGAGACAAATTTTTAATCCAACTTCTCTTTAGTTTTGAGTTAGAAAAGTCACTCCAAATCATGTGAGTGGGCATTTTTTGAATTAAATATGTCAGGTGATTAGAAAGCAGAAAGCTTGTATATTTGAAAAATGAACCTTGACAGGGCATCCCTTACAGAGGTCAGTCTATTCTGCTTAACATAGATGTTAGTATACAGAACCAAAAAGGAGAAGAATTATTCCTTAAAAATTTGAGGGAATATCAAAATAGAAGCCTTTCAATGTACAGTTTATTAAGAATTAGTATATTGATTTCTGACTTCAACAGATGTCTTAAAGGTGTTTATAATTTTCTAATTGTAAAAATAATAAGATCTCATTATTTAACATTTGACAATATTTATTTTGCACCTTCTGTATACCGGGTACTGTAATAGGTCCTGAAGATTCACTGTTATGAACAAAATTTCTGCTCTGTTAAAGATATAGTACACTGAGAAAAGAAGAAATAAAAGATAAATAAAATATATAAAGTGCCAGATAGTGGTAATTTTAATCAGCTTTAATCAGTTTAAATTTTTCCATACAATTTTTGGTATTCTTGTCCTGAGGCACATTCACTAATTTGAACATGCACAGGGAACAAAGTTATAATTCTCCATTTTACATGTTTTTATTAATCTTATGGACAAAATGCATTGCAGTTGTAAAATTTCAAATTTTCTTCTCCAATCCAAGAGTATTTTATTGTTATAACTTAAAATAATGTACAAAATGCATGAAATAAAATTTAATTATATTGCTAGACAATATCCCATAGTAGTATGTGCAATGTAGAAAAATGTTACCATGGCAACCATGTGTTTGTGAAGTCAAAGAAATCATTTCTGCTCTAATACAACATGAAATCTAGACCTTACTTAGAAGAGTCCCAAGAAGCCATACTTTGTGCAACTCATTTTTCAATTTATCCCATATTCTAGTGATGACATACATAAAAATAGTACCATTTCTTCTGAGTTGATAGAATATATTGCAATACTAATTCTTTAAGAAAGAAGCCAAAGGTATAAATAAGTAAACATACTAGAAACAGTATGTCAAAGAAAAAATACGTTATTCAGAGAAGAAATGATTTTATTTAAAAAAAAATCTCTTTCTTGAACATTTTTTCTAGCATAGCCATAGACAATAGGTTAAAAAAAAGTTGATCTCATGTAAGATGACTCATCTTTATATCATACAAGGGATAGCGTAATCCACATTTAAAAGTTTTAATGGAACTAAGCAAGATAGCTTGAAAACCAGTAAAATAAACTAACTTTATAAAAGTTTTGTAATCTCTATTATAGAAGTAACTGGACATTGTTAACCATTTGTGAAAATGAATTATTAAGGTCCTTGTTATAGTCTGTGTGTATGTATGTGTGTATATGTATATATATGTAGTGTTTTTCTCTTTAACTTACAAATCAATAAAACTGCCTTAATGATGTTAATGAAATAATTTGGTGACTTTCTTATGTCTCAGGAGATACTTTATTTGAAATCTTTATCACATAACTTATTTTTGGACAACAACCTTTTTGAAAGGTACAATTGATTTTAGTTTTTTTCATTATTCTATAATGTGGTGTGATATTTTTCAGAAATTCCTTTGCATTATTAAAAATACTATGTATATAACTTTAGATGCACAATCAGTTCCTCTGACTACTTTTGACCACAGTGGTGACTATAACAGACTGTAAACATCTAATTCTAAATTCTAATTTGGCAAGAACATGCTCAACATATTCCAGAGATATTTTCATGTACCTCTTATTAAATTTTTATTTTATAATATATATCTTATCTTTTAATAGTTCTTGCTATTTTTAATAAAATTGTATGTATTTAAGGTATACAACATGATGACTTGATATATAAATATTTATATATATATATATACACACACACACACAGAGTGAAATGATTACCACAGTCAAGCTAGTTACCGTATCATCTCCTCACATAACTACCATTTTTTTGTGTTTGATGGAAGCACCTGAAATCTATTCTCTTAGTGACTTCCAGTATTCGATAAAGTATTGTTAGCTATAGTCATCATGCTGTATATTGGATCTCTAGACTTATTCATCCTATGTAACTGCAACTTTGTACTCTTTGTCCAACATCTACCCATTGCTCTCACCTCCCTGCCCCACATCCCTGGTGACCACTGTGCTACTTTTCACTTCTATGTATTCTACGTTTTCAGATTCCATGTATAAGTGAGATGATACAGTTTGTTTTCTTTCTACATCTGGCTTATTAAACTTGGCATAATGTCCTCTAGGTGCATCCTTTTGTTGCAAATGGCAGGATCATCTTCTTTTTTAAGGCTAAATAATAGTCCATTCTATCTGTCTATCTGTCTAACTAGGTATATACTTTAAAAATATTTCTTAATATTTTAGGCATTTTAGTCAAAGGTAATAAGGGGTCTTATATCAGTATATACTTACCTATGATGGGCTTCATTCAGAAGCAACTAATACCAGAAAAAAGTTTAATTTCTAGTCTTTAGAATTTCATACCTATATATACAGAATCAGTTCTTTTCTACATATATTGCAATATATGCCCTCCCTTTAGTTTGTTTGGTGAAATTATGTCTATAAACTGGGAAACACCTGCAGAAAGATGTGAAGCCCTCTCAGTCTCATTTTATTATAGATTAAGAAGAAAATTAAACTCTGAATTAAAAAGCATAAAAAATAAAACAATATTTATTGGTCAACCCATCTAAAGCTGTAAAATGCTTTACATTTTTATAATGTATTTATCACAAAAATTGAACAAAATTGCAAATTGACTTAAAATAAGAATTATTTAACTTAAATGTTACATATTTGGGTATCTCCTGCTGTTTGCTCTGTTCCTCATTGTCCTTTCATGGTCATGCCTGCCCCAGTACACTAATCAACAGATCAATTAGGCTATTTACTTAGAGACATTCATCTCCTTAGACACAGACTTTACTGTCGATTTGGGCTTATGGCATGAGAATATCTAATCAATTAATAAATTAGTCTAATTAATTACAATTAGTAAGTGAGCTTTAATTTTAGATGAATTTGATACAGGAAAACTTCACTATATCACTTATTGGGGGAAAGACTATATAATTAAATTTTAAACTTGCAGGTGCTTATCATTTGGGAGATTCATCTAGTGTAGAAAAATTTGCGGTGTGTAAAAGAAGGGTATACAGTGTACAAAATGTTCTTAGTATCTCCCAAATTTCCTACTTAAAACCTTCACTTCACCCAGATTGAATCTAGTCACTATTTTTTAAACATGGCTTTTCATTAATATAAACAATGCTCTTCCAAGTGTAATTTATGTATATAGAAATCTATATTCTGAAAATGTTTTTCTTAAAGCAAGAGCAATGTCACACCACCTATGTTTTCATCAGTGTCTACATGTTATCTAAACAGAAAAGGAGCTCAATATATGCATGAGAAATGGGACATACAACTTTCCTAGAGGAGTCATGACAATTTAACAAATCTATCTATTAATTCTTCAATTCAAAACATACTATTGTTTCAGATTTATATATTTTCTGCTAAGCATTTGGAATCTACAAATATTTAAAAAATGGAATCACAGAACTTTAGGTTTAGAACTCAAATTTATTATCTGTTTTCAATATCAAAAACTGAGGTCCAGAAAGGATCAATGAGTTAAAACATACATGAAGTTTAAAATAACAACTGGAACTCTGGTATTTAATTCTTCTGGTTAGAGTTATTTTAAATTTTACACATTGTCTTCTAGAGATGACAAATTCATATACATATTTAACCATGTTATGATATATGACATAGTCCTGTAACTAGAAACATAAAAGACAATTTATCAAAAAAACACAGTTTAAGGTAAACCTAGTTAAGCAAGTAATTTTCTAATATTTATAAACATTTTTAGATTATTAATTTCTGTAAACTTATGACTAAGTATAACATTAAAATGAAGATTCTCAAGGGATTTTATGGATCAGAAATTCATACGACATTGAATTTACTGCCAAATTGTGTAAAAAATAAAAAGTTTAGAGCTCTTACAGTTTCACAGTAAAAGAACCAGAATCAATTATTTTGGAAACAAGACAACTATAGGATAATACAGTTTATAACAGAGGCTTGCAATTTTTCAGCCCAATAAACTGTGTTACATAATAAAATATAAAAAGCAAATCCCTACCCTCTCCCCAACACACACACACACAGAGTAACTGAACTGGAAAATGGTGAAGCTGGTGCAGTTAAAACAGGGTTTGTGGTCTATCTGTCACTCGCAATAAACTCAGAACCCTCCACCCAGTAGGGGTTGTACCTGCAGAAAACCAAGAGGAATGATTGAAACCCAAAAGTCTATTTGCTAAATTGATATTTAGCAAATTATGAGGATGTGGCTGATAAACTATTGTATAAGCAAAACATTTTTTCAAGGCATTAACAGAATTGCTCTACTATTTCTAGAAAACATCATAAAAAATTTAGCAACTGTGCTTTTTATTTGCATGAAACAATTCTATACTATATTGAAGATATTTTAGTGTAATGGGTATTTTCTGATACTAATGATATATGTCATTCAAACAAGTTTGAAGAATGAAAGATCAGAGGGCAAATCAAAATCTTGATATCCCTTTGAGGAAAGAAGATACCAAACTGGCACATGTTAGTGTCTTAGATAATAGAAATCCAATAATTGAGAAACTCTTAAAAATCTCAATGGATAAAAATAGGTTCTATGATCACAGCAGCAATTCAAGATATATAGGAAGGGTAAAAATCAACTTATTTCATAGACTCTGTCTAAATTATCTTAACTCAAACAAGTGATTATAATGTTAACAGCTAAATATAATTTTGCTTATATAAAATTTAGAAGAATTAAAATTATCTTCAAAAGTATTAATTGAAAAATAATTTGATTATTTAATAAGGCTAAAGTAAACGGTATTATATCTAATTGGGGCTAAATTTAATCATGTCTGTGGATTTTTAAAATACTACTGCAAAAAATGTACAAAACACTAAAGCAATGTTTCAGTTTAACTGTTATCACATATTTTTTTCTCGTAATGAAGTTCCTCTTGTTTTACCTGCAAACTAAAAAGCTAGCAGTTACCAAAATAGTGAGTAAACTGTATTCCAGGAATTGATATCTTTCATCCCTTATGATGTTACAAGAAGAGCTAAAATTATGCTTAATGTTTTCCAAACATGTTTTCATTCAGCATTTGAATTTTTAAGATAAAAGACATTAAAATTCGCATAGAAGAAATGATCATATGAATAAACTATACATTAAAACTTTATAGTAACACAACTAATATGGATCAAGAAGAATGTATGTTTTAGAAAACATGATCAGGATATTTAATACAGAACATGTAACGGTAGAAATTTAAGAAAGATGTGCATTTTCTATATAGCACTGATTTATTTAAAATCTTCTCATACCTGGATTTAAGGTTTAAATGTTAACTTCATAAATAATTGCTAATTGCCCCATTTTGTGAATCCAGTCAAAGCTCCTGATAGTTGCTAAGTAAGATTATCTATTCTCTCTTTGCTGTAAGATAGTAATTTTTATTTTATTAGATTCACGTTGCATTAAAATTGATTTTACTACTTCTTAAATTCACTAAAAGGCCATTCCTTTGTCTCAATTAACATACAAAAAATGAGATGTAGAGTTTAGATGACTTGTTCAAGGACACATATGACTTAGAGGGAAAATTAGAATTTTCTTTGCTTAATTTTTTTAAATATATATTTTTATTGAAGTATAGTCAGCTCTCAATGTTGTGCCAATTTCTGGTGTACAGCACAATACTTCAGTCATATAGGAACATGTATATATTCATTTTCATATTCTTTTTCACCATAAGTTACTACAAGATACTGAATATAGTTCCCTGTGCTATATAGTATAAACATGTTTATCTACTTTAGATATAGTAGTTAATAACTTTGCTTAATTTTTCAATGTGTTGCTGTCTTGTGAACAATGTATATTTTAGTAACTTATTTAAAAATAGATTACTTTGATAAATACCTTCTTTAGAGAATCTTGAATGCTCTGATATATTTTCACTGCTTTTTATTATCAATACAGTTTTATGAAGTACTAATTTATTTTATTATAATAATTACTGCACACAAAATGGAGGCATTTTAAAAAATTACAATAAAATCTTTAAAACTTCATCTTTTAAAATTAATTTTTCTGTGTTTTGATTTGACTTCTAAATTGATATAGTTAATTCTATACTTATTGTTGCTTCAAATATTTTTTCCATCTGATAAATACAAATTTCCTGGGATGTAGATTGAAAGAAAATGATAATATTTTCCCAAATTTTAACAATTGATACAGTTTCATTTATTTTAATCTTTATGCTTTTTTTCCAATGCCAGCTTAAAATCAAATTTTAAAAATACTTATGATGCCACAAAATAAAAACGATAATAATAATACCAAGATGAAGAAGCACACACACATTTAATTAATATTTTTATTCAAAAATAAAACTGAAGCTGGCTCATGGTTTTAGCTTTCCATAAGAAATAATTTCTACCTTCAATTCACCAACATATTGTTTTTCTATACTATTTTTCAAGTGTTAAAGTGGAATTAAAATGCAACCAACTGCTTAACTTATGTCGTTGAAGCTTTATGTACCTCAGAGAGAAGTTGTTAGGATATAAAGTCATTATTACAGTGTTGGCGTTCCTGTAATTTTCACCATTATCATTGTTAACACAGTATCTCCAAAATTTTGAAATGTCTTGCAATACATTGCTGCTCAAAGAGCATATAACATGCACTATTTTGTCTTAGATGCATTTGGACATGTATACTCAATATTTAGGGCAACAACTCCTCTTTTTAAAGACACTTCCAGAAACATTCGTTACAATGGGAGAAAACAGTCTACTTCTAACATTAAAAGAAGAAAAAAAAATTTGATACACTGAGAATTCTTGTTTGAAGAGTGGAAAATCCCAAAATGAAAACCAAACCTTTGACTATTTTTGCAGTTTCCTGGGAGTCTATGATTATTTCAAAATATTTTAAAATTTGAATTTAAGTTCAAAATCTCAAGGATACCAATGTACAGCTTCAAGAAATCTATTAATAAAAGTTTCTTTAATGTTGAAAGAAAATGTTATCTGTGGTATCCAAAGGTATTAGAAATAGTTTGATTTATGATGTATCTTCATTCCTTTTGTACTTTTGAATTTAAAATATTATGATAATCTAACATAGAAGATATTTTACCATTATAGGGAATTTGATAATTATGTATTTAGTATGAATTTTTGAAGTATTAGTTTCCAAAAAAGCTACTTATGTTATTTTTATGAATAATGAAGTAAAGTGGCACTTGGGGATATTTATTATGCTGAAATGATACACTCTTCAGGAATGATTCATGAATGCAATCAGGGATTTATTTATGCAGAATTTACTAAAATAATAAAAAAAGGTATTTAACTTTCAATTCATGGCAAGATTCCTCTTTTTCATTTTATTTTCCTTATTTTTGTTCTAAGTTTACAGCTATGAGTTTCTTCAAATGTCACACTAGTGTTAATCTGTCTCTCTCCAGAAGAAACTACAGCCTTTATGAAAATGCTCTGTTGACTTGACACAATGCTAAGCAAATAACTACAACCAATAATATTTTGCTGAGTGAATGCTTGAGTGTTCACATTATTCCAAATAAATTACACTGATTTTTCATGGAGTACCTCAGGTATAGAAATCATTGCTTGTTTATTGTGGTAAAAAAAGACACGTAACACAAGATGTATCTTCTTAACAAATGTTTAACTGTACAATACAGAATTATTAACTACAGGCATAATGTTATAGATAGACCTCTAGAACTTCTTCATCCTGTGTAAATGAAACTTTATACACTTTGAAGGGTAACTCCAGATTTCTACCTCTACCCAACCCTTGGCAACTGCCATTCTGCTTTTTATTTTGATGAATTTGGCTACTTTAAATACCTCATATAAGTGAAATAATGTAGTATTTTTCTTTCTCTGACTGGCTTATTTTACTTAGCATCACGTTCTCAAGGTGCATCCATGTTGTGGCATATGACAGGATTTCTTTCTTTATTATGGCTGAATAATATTCCATAAGAGATCACATCTTCTTTAATCTTCAGACCATGTGCATTTATGTTGTCTCCACACCCTGTTTATTGTGAATAATACAGCAAAGAACACAAGAGTGAAAATACTTTTCAGTTTAAAGATTCCTGATTTCAATTTTTTGCAACAATATCCAGAATCAGGATTGCTGAATCATACTGTAGTTCTATTTTTAATATTTTAAGCACTTCATAACATTTTCCATTATGTCTGCACCATTTTGCATTTCCACCATCAATGCACAAGGGTTCCAATTTCTCCACATCCTCACCAACACTTATTTTCTGGTTTGTTTGTTTTTACACTGGCCATCTTAACATAGGTGAGATGAGATTACATTGTCATTTTGATTTGCATTTCCCTGATGATTAGTGATGTTTAACATCTTTTCATATATCAGTTAGCAATTTGTATGTCTTTACAGAAATGTCTATTGAAATTCTTTGCTCCTTTTTCAATTGAGTTTTTGTTGCTACTGCTAATGACTTACAGAACTTACTTGTATATTTTGGCTATTAATCCCTTATCAGGTTTATGGTTTGCAAATATTTTTTTTTTCAGTTCAGTAGGTTGTCTTTTTATTTTGTTGATTGTTTCCTTTCCTGTGCACAAGTTTTCATTATGATGTATTCCCACCAGTTTACTATTGCTTTTGTCATCTCTGCTTTTGGTGGTGTAACCAAGAAATCACTGCCAAAACTAATGACACAAACTCTTCTTTTAGAAATTTTACAGTTTCAGGTTTTATGTTTCAGTCTTTAATCCATTTTGAGTTGATTTTAATGTATGGTGTAAGATGAGTATCCAGTTTTATTCCTAAGTATTTTATTCTCTTCAATTTTAATAGGATTTTTCCCTCAATTTTATTTTTTTGGTTGCTTATTGTTAGTATATAAAAATACAACAATTTTTTTGTGTGTGTTGATTTTGTATCCTGCAAACTTGCTGCTTTTTTTTAAAGGAGTTCTATTTATTGTGAAATTGTTCACATTTTTTGCATTTCAGATCACATCTGTGAACGGAGATAATTTTATTTCTTCTTTTTCAATTTGTATTCTGCCAAATTGTTGTAGTTAAAACTTCCAGTATGATAAATTTGGTAAATTCTTGGCTATAGGATATCAAGTGACTTTTTTTTGCATTAAGATTGTATCTGGAGTGATGAGCTAGAAACTTGATAATTGTTTCACTCATCATTGACATTCAAGAGGATTACTTCAGTTTCAATCTGTAATTCTGTCTCTCTGCTTGAGCCATGAAGTGATAGAAATTCTCTACGCATTTTTCTCTCAGAAAGTATAGGAAAATAAAATTTAAGAGAAAGAATATTTTCTGTTTTAACAATGAATTCTAAAAGCTTGACATCCATACCCTACACAATCTGCTTTATCTCAGCTGCCAGTGCTTAGAGTAAAAATTCCAAAGAATTTTGAAATTCTGCTGCTGGGTCAGAGATTCTATGGTGGTGGTGCCCCATCAGGGGACCATGGGAAAATCTGTCAATCATCTCTGTCTTCAAACAGTCAAAACCATTTCCATAGAAGCTAAAGTGTTACCAAGTACCCTACAGCAGTTCAAATATTCAGTTGGCTTTTTCATTATTCTCTCTTTCTATATTTCTACTTCTGTTTTTAACTTATATGTTCTCATTTTGTATTTTAATTTTACCTGAGGCCCTGATCTTGGATACTCTATATTTCATGATAAAATCAATGTTTAAAAAAATGGCCCCAATCTAATCTAACACAAAACTTTTTTGTGTGATCTGATCCATGATCACCGACTGAGAAAAAGTTAAGTTCTGATAAAATGCTTCGATAGCTTTCTTTAAAAAATTTAATGCTATTAAAACTTTTTTTGTGAGAATACAATAATCTACTTCATTGTCCATCGAGAATCTATTGTCATCAAGAATCCAATGATTCTTTATTGATCAGCATTTTTTTTCTCTTTTTTTTACACAGTCTAAAAATGAGTAATTATTTTATTTCTCATAAAGTGTTCCTTTTAAGATTAAATTGCAGTGTTGGCCTGCTTGAGGTCATTTACCTTAAAGGAAAATTATAATACAATTTGACATATGTTTGTTAATGTTTGAAATGCTTTTTTTATAATATGATGAAACTATTTTATTTTGCTGTAAATTCTATTTCAATTATCTTTTTCAGTTTTTAAAGTTATTTACTTTGTGAGTGTGTGTTGTGTGTGTATGAATTCATTGAAACAACGATTTTAGTCTCGGTTTTCCCCTACCTCATACCATCTAAAGGAGATTAGAATCTTGAAGTTCTTCAAAATTACGTCGTCTGAGAGGCATCCTTTTTGACTCCTTTAACAAGAAAATGCAATTTGTTTGTGAAAGAGCAGATGAAGCTTCAAATACGGAGACAAGGAGAAGGGTTTACTTTTTAAAGGTTCATTCAATCTGGGTTCAGGAAAGATGACAGAAATGGTGAAAGCCACATAGTTTGGGGGTGGGATTGGGGAGTGGGATGCTGGAGGAACTAAGGTTGTTAACAGGTGAGAAGTGAGGGGGAAAGAGGGAAGGAGTAAGAATCAGAATGTGTGTGCCTTCCATGGTTTTGGAGAAATACAGGAAAGAATTCGATTTCTGTTAAAATTAGTACAAGAAAGGTAATCTTTCTAATGTGAGCATTTGTTTTACATAGATCTAAGTATAGGTATTTTATGAAAAAATGGACTTGCTACAGTAATTTATTACCTCTTTAATACATAGAAGATTCAACCTGCAAAACTACTAACTTATTTATTTGAAGGTATAGACAAGTTCATACTTGGAATCACTGCTGTGAGCACTGCTATTTTATGATAGCTTTGGGGCAAGTAAAGAAAAGACGATCTACCCAGTCTGATTGGAGGACATCATTGACAGCAAAAGAGGGAAGGAAGAGGAGCCAACCCAGTCCTCAGACAGACTTGAAAAATACACAACATATTTCAGGGGATAAAAGGCAAACTAACATAGATAGAGATAATGTAAACCTTTCAACTTTGTTTTTCTCTGTGGTTTAATTGGTGTGTTTGGGTTCTACTAGTGTGGTGTGTGTATGTGTGTGTGTGTGTATACCTATAAAATATATATAAATATACATACTTATAATATATATATGTAAATCTCCATATAAACTCTAGAATTAGTTTAAAATTTTCTACCAAAAAATATGTTTGTTAGGATACTGATTTGGGATTGTGTTAAAGATATATATTGCATGGTGAAAAATAAACATTTTAACAATTATTAAGCATTCTTATCCATGAAGTTTCCTCCGTTTCTTTAGGTATTTAATTTTCTGAAATATTCTGTTGTTTTCAGTGTGCCATTTAGCGTGCCAGTATTTTGTTGTCTTCAATGTGCACATCTTATGTCAAATTTGTCATTATGTCTGTTATTTCTATGCTATTATAAATATGTTTTTCAATTTCTGATTCTTCGTTGCTAATATGTAGATATATAATTCATTTTTTCATTCTTTTAGTTGTTCCATATATAGACCTTTATATTTAAAGAAGTTTTCTTATGGACAACATATAGTTTAATCCTTTAATTTTTTCTTTTTTTTCCTTTAAATTTTTCTACTTTGGCAATATATTCCTTTTCATTGATTTGTTTCCTCATTTTGCTTAAAAGGCAATGTTTATCCTGATAATTGCAATGTTGGCACAGAATTTGTAAAGTTTGAATCTGCCTAGGAATTTGTGATTATTGATAATTTGCCAAAAATGCATTTAGTATTATATTTTGATGAGACAGATTTATATATGGGCAAATTATTCAGGAAATTTTTGTAAACTTGATTTTCTTAGAGATATTCTGCAGAAAATATTTTAATTTTATGAAACTTGCATTAACATAAATGCAGCATCCTGATAAAGACTCAATTTAAGGTTAAAACATCATGCTAATTAGAAACATATTTGATGTTATTTTAATAAAGTTAACAAGCTGTGCTGAAAAGAACATTCTTAAAAATGTTTCATCTATGTGCTCTTTTGAGGTAATTTATATTTGCTGTTTATATAGTAGACATTGTCTTACCTTAAAATGAAAAGCATTGTAGTAGCCCCCGGAAATTTTCCTGTTAAAGTTTAGTTTTAAAATTAGGGGTTTTTTATCTGTGCTAAAGAGTGCCTACTGAGTCTTTAACCTTGAGTCAGTTAACTGGTGGATTATTTTCAGCCTATGCGTTGGAACCTCTTTTCACTGTCGACCTCACGCTGAGCACTGGGCTCCTTGAGTTGCAGTAGTGAGATTGGAAAGCACGTCGTGATTAACCTTCAGTGAAAGTGAGCTAGTATCCTTGCCGCTAATTTGGTATTAAATAGTTTGTATCACAAATGGCATCTCTATATTTAAATACCAAAATTAATCATCAGTGAAATATGGACAAGAACAGTACCTACACATAAGGTTATGGTGAAGACTAAGTGTGTTAATATATGTAAAGTATTTGGCATGCTGATACGTGTTTATTATTATCAGCGTCATCATCATCATCATTATCATTATCCTCTTAGTGAGATGTGCAGAAAATGGATGAATAATTACCAAGCATTTATAACTGGTCCTCTGCCAGATGTTTTTCATAATTTACCCCCAATCTGAATGAACATGTATAATAGGCATTATTCTCAGTCCACAGAATAGGAAGTGACCAGGATCTTTTCTGTCATAAACAAATAGTAGCAATGGTAGGTGCTGCTTTTCTTATATCGCCCACCCTGCACTGTACAATATCGGTATTAATAATTAGATACTCTTTCTCCAGCTCAAATAGCTATGTATAATCAAACTAGCAGACAACAGCACACTGGCGAAGATTTAACAATCAGCTCCAGCCACAAAAGAAGATGTATATCTGTAGGTACAGAATTTATTGCAAATTTTACTGTTATAAATTAGACATATCATATAATTTACAAATAATAGCAAAATAAATAATACTCTTTATGGTAAATTCCATATAGCTCATTGAATTTCATCAAATTCTTTCTTTGATATTTTTGTGAACTATCATGTCTCTAGTCATTGAATATTTGCATTTGTTGATTTTTGTGTTTATGTGAGAGTATGACAAAAGTCAAATAATGAAAACATGTGTCAGCACTTTCTTCATTCTTTAGTGAAATGAATGAGTTTCCCTTGCTGAAATGGATAATTGTGAATATTAGAAATGTATTTCTTCAATTTTTGTGCTATTTACAATGTAATGGTTATACTTTTCAATGTAATTTCATGAATAATATGTCTTATTCACTCAGCCAAGAAATAAATATAGCTCTGATTTTTAGTCAAATTTGATGGTGTACAATGGATAGGGACCAAACAGTCAGGGCAAGGCAGGCAGGGGAATGAGGAATTCAAAACAACGGACTTAAAAGACCTTGAAGAAGACCAGTAAACACTCTCCCCCTTTGCTTTCCTGAGCAAATAGGGGCTCCAGAAATGATTGAGCATGTGCACTCACGAACCTGAAAATTCCATCCTTGGGGATATAAAAAAGCACTTACAGCCACCTGCAGATGCAGCTCCCTCGCTGTCCGCAGAGGTCCTGTACCTCTGTGCTGTTTCTTTAACTAATAAAAACTTACCATGTGCTGTGGCACCAGAGTCTCCTGTGAATTCTCTCACTGGGAACTGTGGGTCGTTGACCTCTTACCCGCACGCATACAATCACTGTAGCTGATTTTAAGTTACCAACGTGACATCACTGGTTGTGGAGCTGGGAAGAGATGCCCATTGGCATACCATCATAGAGTATTTACCCCATACAGGCTTAAGCCTGTAGCAAAGTGAGATCACTGACTGACAAAATCTGTTCATACTAGCCCATGTCCACACTTATCTAACCTAAGTGGTCTTTGGTTACTGCCCATGACACCAAAGGCCTCAAACTTAGAATAACTTGTAGCACGTTTTTATCAGTTGGTAAGTATTTAAAAAACAAATCCTGCACATGCACAGAACTTGTCCCAGAAGCATTTTGAAAGATGTACATATTCAGCCAGAGTCATGAAAGCCTCACTGGTTTGAGGGTCCACATGACTTCAGAGGCTATTGCCTTTAGAGTGTCCATGTGGCAACCTAGCCACTGGGCATGGTAGCACAGCCGTAACTGAAAGATATTTGGCTCTAATAAAAAGCCACTTGTACCTGCTCTTAGGGAAGGAATTTTAGTTGTAACAGTTCACCAGCAGTTAAGAATGTCTTCCACAGACCCACAGCCAGTCTGTAAACTAACACCTAAAATGGTATTCCAGACACAAGCCATAGGGATATTCTTTTCCATCTTCTTTTTCAATAGTGTACTTTTGAATTTTATGAATTAAGTTTATTTTATAATAAATAGAAAATATGAACCGATAGCCCCAACTTCAGAATGGGTTGTATTCTAAAAGTACAACAATTTGATTTTTTAAGAAAATTGGAAAATATTTTTGTTACCAAGTCCAAAATTGTTCTGTTCACTGCATAGCTAATATATTGGGAGATGAGGTGTTGGGGCAAGAAATAACAACTTTATTCAGAAAGCCAGTAGACTGAGAAATTGGGGGTTTAATGTCCTAGGGAATCATCTTCCCCAAGTCAGAATTTGGACCCCTTTTAAAAAGAGGGGGGGATGTGGTTGGCTGTTGAAAACTTCTTGGTGTGGGAATCCTTTGTTTTTGCAGCTGTCCACTTGGGTCAGCTCATGATGTTCCTGTAAACCTCCAACAAGGCAACTTTATATTCTGCAACTTTTTATCTTAATATGAAAGGGAATGTGTTGTATCCTTAAAAGTCAGAGACTTGAGAATGGGCTATCCTGTATATTTCAAGCTAGATGCAAAATTCTTTTACAAAAGGTGCAGAACCAGCATGGCTAAGCACAGGAGACAGAGCGCAGGGTTAGAGCTAAAGGAACAGATCTAATATGGAATCAGATTTGTTCTTCCCTACTATGTTTTCTCCAGTAAAGGTATTAAAAACTTTTATAAAACTTCCCAAGTGTACTCCCCATAGTCATTTAAGCCAGAACATTCTGGATTTTAATTCTATGAATAAATTTGAGCTCTGGAGGCTCTAGTTCTATTTACCTTCATATATTGAAAGATTGATACTTTTCTTAAAATTTTCTATAAAAATATCCTTCGTATGTATCTTAACTGAGTCTATTTTTCTTTTTGCTTATACATATCAACCCACCTGCTAATTGATCTGCATTTAACTGAAGATAGGCACCATATGCTTTTAATCTATTTTGTATAAATATTTCGAAGAATGTCCTTCAATTTCGATGTA
The DNA here is from genome assembly GCF_048773025.1 of Camelus bactrianus. Classification (NCBI taxonomy): domain Eukaryota; kingdom Metazoa; phylum Chordata; class Mammalia; order Artiodactyla; family Camelidae; genus Camelus; species Camelus bactrianus. The sequence goes on along the minus strand of NC_133539.1, from coordinate 17,114,432 downwards.
ACATATATGTTCTTATAACCATATTATAATAGAAAAGAACAAATCTTATTCCATATTAGATCTGTTCCTTTTACTCTAACTCTGTGCCCTGTTTCCTAGGCTTAGCCTCGCTGGTGCTGCACCTTTTGTAAAAGAATGTTGCCTAGAGACTGAAATATGCAGAAGAGTCTATTCTCAAGGCTCTAATCTTTAAGGATTCTAACATTTTCCCATTTACATAAGGACAACAAGTTGCAGAATAGAAAATAACGTTTGTTTTGTTGGAGGTTTACAAGGACACCATGATCTGACCCACATGGACAGCTGCAAGAACAAAAGATTCCAAGAACAAAGAATTCCTACACCAAAAAGTCTGCAACAACCGAGCATTCCTCTCCCCTTTTTAGTAGAAAAAGAATTCTGACCTGGGGAAGATGTTTCTCCAGGGCATTAGTCTGCCATCTTCTTAGTCTGCTGTCTTCCTGAATAAAGTCATTATTCCTTGCCCCAACATCTCGTCTCCCGATTTATTTGCTTGTCATGTGTTGAGCAGAATGAGTTTGGACTTGGTAACAATATTCAGGTGAAGCCTCCAGGTCAACATATGACATTGACCCCTTCTCTGTTTTCCCCCATCCAGCAGATTTTTGAATTGAATTATTAAGGAGATAAGGAAGGAAGGATGGAGAAAGGTAAAGAAAGAAACCAAAGCTATGAGTTTTAACTGGCCCATTAAGCAGTTCTTTTCTGCACCAAATTTTTTTTTTTTAAAGCTCAAGCACTAAATAGTTAACTTTTGTTTGTGAGATATATTACTTAAAAAAATTCTGTAACCCAATTTAACTTTGACTTTTCAGCAAACTTTATATCAAGCTAATGGTCTATTTCACCTTAGTCATTTTTGAAATTCTCTTTGTGGGTCTTTTTTATACATAGAGAAAAATAGGATTGACTATGTCTTTAAACTGATACTGACATTTTCATACATGATACATTTTCACATTAAAATAAAATTACCACAAAATGACGATAATCCAAATAGAGAATATTTTTAAGCACTGACCTTTTCAATTCTTGGTTTTGTGTCTTTGCTCCAGGTGGGAACAGACTTCGTATATAAACAGAACATCACGTTCTTTATGTGTTACAGATTGTGAATTTTGCTTGAAGTTATGTGTTTTAGATGCCATCAATTATTTTTAATTTTATGTTTGCAGTAAAATCAGCTTTTAGCTATATTTAGCAGTACTTTCTAACACATTTCCTGTGAAAACACTGTCTTCTCCTGTACTCCCTGAGAGGGTCAAGTGAACTGAGACCTACCGAAATTAGCAAGCAACACAGGACTTTTCTTTGTCTGCACTACCGTATAGTGCTTCCCTTTCAGAGTAAGCCTTTCAGGCTTCTGTACATCTTTTTCTTTTCTTAGCAATATCTACTTAACAGTCTGGTTAAAAAAATTAAAAATCACAGAGTTCATATTTTTTTGTAAAAGCTCACTCCCTTTCCCCTTTTTGCTAATTCTAAATGATAATATATGAAGTACCATTTGATATACTTTGTCAATCTTTATATTTAGGGTAACCATGTCTAAGATATAGAAGTTTACTGGCTAATTTCCAAACTTTCTACATGATGGGAAAAAACAGCTCAGAACTCCCCAGATCAGGATACCAATAACCTTGTGTAGCATTAATACTAGAAATTAACCAGTTTACTAATCCTCACTTTCAGAACTATAATACATCAGTGTTGCCCAGTATGTCTGTATGTCCATGGAGTAGAATCTTATACACATTCATTTTTTAGACCACTATATTCTTTAGCACCTGTGTAGAAGTCTTGCTAATAATCATCACTACTTAGGCTGACGGGGCCATCTCTGAGGTTGGGTTTGTTCTGCTACCCCACCAGGATTCTTGGGTCAGTCCTGTTCTGTCACTACTTTGTTACTGATTTACTGCAGTTCTGTTGCCACCCAAGATGCTGCTGCCTTGTCCCATGCCAATATGAGGAGAGACCCATTCCAAAAGGAACATCTTCTATAAGTTAAATCTCATAACACTTTGTGTAATTGAAATCTCACTTCAACAAATGGCATCTTAAATTTCTGCTTCTACACATTATTTCTAAGAGATCTGGGTTAGTTAAAATTTGGGTCACCTGAGAAGGACAACAAAGACTAAGTTTTAAGGCTTTAAAAAAAAATCTAGACTTCATCTTTGTCTTATGCAGAAGAGATCTGAAGATCATTTCCCAGGGCAAATAGATCCTTCTATCCTGGTGCGTTGCTATCAGCAATGCCTCTCATAATCCAGAGTCCACGCTGGCTTCCCGAATTTGAGCCATCAAATCCACATAAAAGCCAGTAGAAGGAAAGCCTGAAGAAGGATGGGCACCAAATAAGTAGATTGAAGCAGAAAAACCCAAAACCCAGTTTACATCCAAACTCAGCTCAAGACTAGCCACCTAGATAGGGCCAACCCAGCCCAGAGGAACTGGAGACCTCCACATGTGAAAAGTAAATTCTTATATTTGAATGTCAGTAAAATTTTGAGTTTGCTAATTACAGACATTAGTTGACTAATCCAGAATATTCTGCCTCCAATATCCTGTGTGTATTTCCATCGTCCTACATTACATTACTAATACTGTCTAGGAGCCTATTTGTCTGCAACTGTAGACCCGCAGCAGTCCCTCCATGCTCCCACACAAGCCAAGCTTCAGGTGATTCATCCTAGTAATTTCAGAATCATGACCCACCAAGAATTTAAATGTCCTGACCATTTAACTACAGAAGAAACTTTGAGAGACCAGAATATATAAATTCCTGTTTCCTCTTCTGTGATTTTATTCACAACCTGCTACTTTTCCACCTACCCATTTTGTCCAATGTTTCCAAATTTTTCTCTGTAAGCTCTCAAATTCTAAAAACAAAATGTACCTCTGTACCTTGAACCCTTCACTGAACATCTTTGTTTTATCATTGTTGTTACTGTTGTGGTCCTAATTAAAGGACACCACTTTCCTTGAAGTCTTCTTTCCTATGACACGTGTATGTCTACTTTCTATGTTATTAATGGAGATCTCTGGGTAGTAGGATTAGAGATGACTATGCTTATACTTATCTCCTGTATGTATGTTTCTGTAATTACCACATTTTCTACAATGCAGAAGCATTGCCTTTTATTGAAAAAAAAATTATTAAATGACCTGGAAAAAGCATACAAAAACCATTTGGCCTTCTCCACTTATTAAAATCTTAAAGCAATTATTGAAATTACTTCGCTAGTGTTAACATCAAATTGATGAAGGCTTTAAATCAGCTTTTGCTAAATCTGTCATTGTATTTTAACATTTTTAAAAAAACTATAAAGCCCGATAGGATCAGTAAAAATCATAGAAATTTTAATTTTTAGTAGCATCAAATTTGCTGGAGGCAAATTCGAAAGTCCATTTAAAATACTGACTCTTCATGAGTTAGTGAGATATATATTAATTAGGAATTTTCAGTTCTTGACCCATTAATGCTATTTTTTATAAATACATTGGGAAATACTCATTTAATACTTCAACAGTTTTATTTTCCTTGCTACCTCATCTCTCATTTCATGCTGAAGAGCTCTAATTTCTTCCTTGATTAAAATTTTGCTGTGATAATAATGAAAAACTATAATTACGATAATTTTTTTTATCTGTAAGGATTTGATATCTTTCTTATATTGATTTTTATTGTCTTTTTAATTCTCTCCATCATGTTATTTCCATATCTTAAAAATTACTTTCTTCTTCTGAAATGAGAATTCACTTCTTTTAGTTTATTTTTAATTTATTCAATGAGGTCATTTATTAATTTTCTTTTTTATTAGAATAAGATACACAATGACTCATGGATTCAGTTTCTAATTCCTAAGTCTATATGGTGATATACAGAATCAGAGATTCAAATCATATGTTTCCACAGAATAAGAATTTTTGAGCTTTTCTCACTATTGCTCAGTGATATAAAATTATCCCTGTATATTTACGTAGTCTTGTCTTTCTTTTTAAAGTACAGTTTACCTTGTGTCAAATGTTATATAAAAACTGATAGACATCTGAGTGTATATGAACACAGAAGAGTCTCATATGATTTATTGGTACCCATCAAAATACAGAAGATAGAAGAAAAAATTAATTAGAATAATTTTATTCTAATTAATTCTTGTCTCTTTCACTTGCCCCTTTATTCTTTTGTTATCACCTCCAGCCAGTCTCAGTTCTTCTCTTTTAAAAACAGGTATTAAGTAGTAAGTCACTTAAATATGGACATTTTCCTACTCTCTCTGCTTTTTTTATTTTATTTTTTTTCCCAAATTATCTGCTTAACTTTGTTGTCCAACATTGAGAACATCATTCTCTTCTTATTCTAAACTGTCTTTTTAAGCAATCTTATCCATGACTGTGGCTCCCAATACTATACACAGATGACTCTACATTTATTTGTCTAGTGTGAGCCTCTTCTTATTTAGACACATCTATTAAATGGCTTCTCTGAGGTTCCTCTCCAATGGATGTGCCATAAAGTCACCTTATCGCAAATGCAACTTCATTGTACTGTCCCTGCTGTCCTCAATATCAGCAAATGGCATCTTTGTCCAAACCGTGGGCATCTTTTTATGTTTCTCTTTCTAACATCTATTTTCAATCCATAAAATTCTTTCAAATGTGTCTCCTGAAACTCTTTTCAGCTCATCCATTTTGCAAAATGTGCACAATCTAAACCACTCTCATCTCAATCTTACACTGCAAGAAAAAGAACACTCTCCTTCAGTTGTCTGTTCTCATTGCAGAATGAATTTTCTTATTAAAAGTAAAACTTGAGGATGTTTCACCCCAGCTTCAAATTGCCTTGTTGGCTTCCCAGGCCTTATTTGCTAAGTAGCAACATTCCTGCTGGGGCCCCAAAGGCTTCCCCAGCCACTCTGTACAGCTATTCTTCTCCTACTCCTTATATTCCAGACCCAGTGAGATTTTATCCATATTTTAACATGCCACACACACTTTAGTCTCAAGTAATACTCATGATTAAACTTGGTCTAGTTAATTTCTATTAATTGATCAACCTTCAGCTCAGAAGTCTCTACTTTAGGAAACATGAGAGCAGGTAGGTAGGCAAAGGCATTGTCATAAGAACTTAGTACTAAAATATTAAAACTATTATCTAATTTAATCTTATTATTGATAACAGCATCACATTAATAATGACAATAACAACAGCTAACATTTTTAGAACAGTGTCTATATATCAGATACTGTTTTATGTGCTTATCTTGATTACCTCACTGATCTTCATAAAAACCCAGGGGGTATCTACAAGTATCTTCATATTTTACAAATAAAAATACTGCAGCTTAGAGACAGTAACTTTCCCAAGGTCACATAATTAACAGGTGGCAAAGTGAAGAGGCAAATTCAAATAGTTGAACAATGGTGCTCATGTCTCATTACCCTGTAGCTTCAGAATCGGATGTTATTGAGATTAAAAAAAACAAGGAAGTATGATTTGCATCATGATATACTTTAATATAAAACTATTGACACAAATATGTCATACTTCAAACTAATGTAAAACTATTGACACTAAAATTAAGTGTAAATATTTTTTAGATTACCTCATACTTCTAAAATTAATTTCTGATTTTAATTAGCTAACCTTTCACAGTGCAGATTTATGATCCTATTTGTGTTCTGGAGTAGTAAAAATCATGTCAACTTACATTTGAGAAAAAGCATTCAATTAGAATCACAGTATGCCCAGTTTATCTTTTAATATTCTTTGTTTAATGATGGAACAAATTGCAATCTTTTTTACCTCTCATATATTTGTTTCTGTTGCTGTTTAGTCTCTAAATTAAAAGTTAGTTAAAATAGTTTAAAACATTTTATCTAGGGAATATTTGGTAATGCAGATTTGGTTGTTGTTAGTATTCAAAATACACAATAATAAATAGAGTGTTACGATAGAACACAATGATGCTCATTAGTCATCAAGTGGTTATGATGACCTCCTGTGCCTCAGATGTTGTGAAAGGTCAGTGTGGTTGGAACTTAAGTATCGGTGAGTGCAGAATAGATAAACAAGATTATTCTGTATAGTACAGGGAAATATATACAAGATCTTGTGGTAGCTCACAGTGAAAAAAAAATGTGACAATGAATATATGTATGTTCATATATAATTGAAAAATTGTGCTTTACACTGGAATTTGACACAATATTGTAAAATGACTATAACTCAATAAGAAAATGTTAAAAAAAAAGTATCAGTGAGAACATGCAAAGTTGTTGGACAGATATAGAGAACTTAGACATGCATAACCAAACATGGTATATTTTTACAGTCAATGTTTGAAAAGCATATAGCACATAGAGTCAAAAGTAGGTAATAGATGGATGGATAGACAGATAGATAAATAGATAGAGTTAGAAAGGCAGATACAACTATACATATATTTTAAAGCTTATAGTATGTAACTTATTATAGACACATATGTGGATGCCAATCCCATTAGTCTTTTATGTCTAATAGAATATTCTGTATACCTTCATTTAGCCTGTATTTTTGGGTAAGTTTTCTCATTTCAATGACAGTTCAGTGGGACAATTCGCATCTACCAGTGTATGTTTTTACATCATTTTTATATGTAATAGAAGCAATCATTGAGCTGACAGTGCCTCTCAGTGACCTACAGTTAGAATAATACCTCAACCTCGAGTTAAAAATAACATGTCCCCCCACTATGGGGTACCGGGTTGTTGGGAATGCGGCACATTGTTCAGAGTAGCCAAGACAATGACTGTTTCCTAGGCCATCAAACCAAAGACCCAGCTATTCTCACTATTAAATTCTAACAAAAATTTGATTAAAACCATAAAAATACAGAAGTTCTTGATTCAGAATAACCTGTATATGAGCCTCACTGGCATTCAAGAGTTTAGCAATACCAACAGCACTAAGGTGAACATTGATGAAACTGCCTGTCAGAGAGAAAGAATGGTGACTTTACGTGGACATGGTATAAAAAAAGCTTCTTTCTGAGGGTTGTGTTATATGAACGTGTAATGGTTGATACCTTTCAATGATCCAGCCAAGGAAAAGCAACTGTTTGGATCCTCCAGCTGTACTTTTACTTTGGCTTGATATGTGGATTAGAATGGGAAAACAATGGACAAATTATTTTAGGAGAAGTAAGACAAATTGGTGGAGAACATGGAAGCACGCAAACAAATAAATGATTTTACATTGACTTGGTGTATTGTGGATGAATCTCTCCCTATACTTCAACAGACTTGCTAGAAGTGACTTTGTTCCTCTGGAAAGAGAGGACTTCTTACACCAAAAACAAAACAAAACAAAAACCTAACTAAGTAAACTTAAGTGATGAAACCAGAAATTTGTCAGTCCTATGTGATTCCGATGTCTGCTTATTTGACCAGCACTTAATATACACTCCTCACTTTGATAGAACAGACACCTGCTTCTTCCCTTAAGGCACCTTTCACCAAGGGAGTTGGAAGAAGCTTTTTCTCCTTCACAAACGTCAGAGGTGATGCTGGGGTTGGCACACTCCTTGCTCCAAAACGTCAGTTCAAATCTATACTTTCTAATCTTACTGCAAATTGTTCTTCATTTCATGAGTATTACTTCAAACATTCTCCATCATTCCTATTCTACTCTTTTTCACCAAGATAGTAGACTCTATTAGATATGAACTTTTTTGTATTCCCTCAATTTTATTACATTGCACTCATATTCCCCCCCTTCAGACATTTATTTTATTTTGCCTTGAAGATGAAAGGAAAGAGGATAAAATCTCCTGTACCAGTATATGGATTCTTACTTAACATATCTGTGTTTATGTCTTCACAGATAGCCTTTTGGAATAAATCCTTCAGGGGGTAGTGAGGTTGATGTACGTGTTCCTTACCCCCTCAAGCACCTCTTGAGCTTATACCGGTGCAGGGACATTAAATGCTGTAACATGAGCCCTGGGGAGGTAAGTGATGATCCTCAGATCCCCAGTAATAACAAATGAGCCCAAAGACAATTCATGCATTTATGAATACATTTCATGTGTTCATAAAGTTCTGTGCTCTTATTTTTCAGAATAGCAGAAACATCATTTCCTAAACTTTTAGTGGTTTGCATGTGACTTTTCTCTGTCGTGATCATATTTTGTATTCTTAGATTCAATCTATTTAACCTAGGACTTCCACTTCAACCCCAAAGCCAATGCCTGTTTGGGTGTTTAGTGAAGTTTATATGGAGAACAAATCTAGAGTGTGAATTCCATCAGATATATTAAGATTAAATGCATTCATATTTGTCTATTTAACTTAATATTCATACTTTAAGCTTCTCTCAAAAAGTTGGAACACTTTAAATAATTAAGCAAATGTGAATATTTTTCTTTGTACTTTTCAGGTTTCTCATTACTTTTCTGACCATGAAAACTCTTCAAAAAATGAAGAACACAAGACTAAGATTAGCCATTTTTTTCTATTTGCTAATAACCTATTTGTGTCCATTTTATTTATTCTGTTCTCAATCAATAAAAGTAAGAAAACTCATTTTATATAAGCATACGAAGCTATTAAAAATAGAATACATAAGCCACAGGGAAAATATTCATGAAATACATATTATCTCACAAAAGATCAGAATCCAGCATATATAAAGAAACTTACAACTGAAAAAAATGTTAAACAATAGATTGGCAATTGATTTGAAGAGACACTTAATAAAAGAAGATATGTAAATGGTCAATAAATTTGTTAAATTTCTCAAAATCCATAGTCATCAGAAAATTAATTGTAAATTAAAAATACAGTGAGATACCACTACATACCCGCAGAAATAGCTAAAATTAAAAATATCAACAACACTAGATATAAGCAATATTGTAAAATAATTTGAATTCTTATATATGTAAAAACAATACAACTACTTTGAAAATATCTGTGAATATTTTTTGTATACTTACCCTATGATCCAGCAATTATACTCTCATAGATTTACCAAGAAAATTAAAAACACAAACACAAACGAAATAAAGTGATATCATCACAAAATAGCTTGTATAAACAAGAACATTGCAACTGTCTCCACATGCACACACAAACACACATGCACACACATTTTTTTTTCATGCACACACATTTTTAAAGCAACTTGGAATTCTCTTCTATAAGAGACCCCAAAGCATAAATATTTATAGGTAAAATATTGAAGAACTGCTTTTATCAGCTTTTTAATCGAACATTCTCAAAGAGTTACTTTAGTTCGACCTTAATTTTTTAAGCAAATGTCACCCAAATTTTGGTGGTTTGCTTCAGTGACTAGTGCATGCTATGATCTTAGCATTTTATTACTATTTATGGTACTGCATCTGCCCTCAATATGCATGGGAATCATACGTCGAAGTTAAACTGGTACAAACTATTTTATTTTTATTTTCTGGCAGTATCATGGTCATCATTTGACTCACTACAACCACAACATTCAGAAAATGTATATGCGTTCTTGACGGAAAAGAACAGCGAAAGTAGTTTTACATCTGTAAATTAAGATAAAAAATAAATAATATAAATATTGAATCCCCATTTTAAAGAAGAATGTTAAGGAATAAGTAAAAATTCCGCAATTTAAGTTGAATGATTATGGAAAAATGTTATAAAAGGTCTGTATTTTCTCATATTTTAATACATATATACAGTTGACAAACTAAATGAAAAAGATCTTGAACATGCATTTTACTGGTATACCTCATGAAACTCCCCATGTGAGTTTCCCTGTACCCAACCACATGATCTATACCCTCTCAAGTAAAAGGAATCTACTGACAATGCACTTGGGTATTGCCACAATAGCGCACTGCCTAAAAATTTCTGCATGTGAAATGCTTTTGACCTACCACAGTACATCCACATAATGAAGCACGTTTAGAGTAGCACCTGTCTAGATCATTGTGGAGGTAAATCTGCCTGTGGCACTGCGCTTAAAAGAGGCTAGAAGTACCTCTTTACCCTGCAAACCCGGGACACCTGAAACATTTGGGAGTGTATATTAAAATCTTGTAAAAAAAAAAAAAAAGTCCTGCAGTTTTATGTACTAGAGACACTTCACTGAGCATAACATTGGCGGCAGTAGAATCATTCTTCCTCTAAGAGCCAATGTGGCTAATTTAGGGATCACGATAAGTGAGGGACTCTTTAGAGCAGTAAAAAATTTAGTAAAGCCATTTGGTCCTCATTTCCAAGAAAGCCATATGGTGCAATGAACGAGGCAAGCAGAGCTGTATGTAGTGTGTGGTTTGCAAGTAGATTGATAACATGCTTAATTTTTCTCTTCTCTGACATTTAGTCGTAACAATGACCATTTGGTGTTGAGTATATCCATAGGGTTCTTGCACAATTAAAACGTGGGAGCCCGAGAGAGAGGAGAGGAGAGGAAGAAGAGGAGAGAAGAATGATGCTTCTGTTAATGTGAACTGAGAGGGGCTTCAATAAAGAATTTTTGGGTAAATCGTATATATTTTGACCTTAGATTTGATATTCTTTTTGGCCTCATATGTAATTGAAAACTCAGTTTCTGAGTAATAATTTCTTGCATAAAACATGCTTTAAATACTGTGACAGTTCAATTGCAGTAGGAAAAACACTTGACCTCGTGAGAGTGAATTGGGCACAGACAGGAACTGATGCCTATGAAGGGAAAAACAGCACCATATAGAAAAGCAGAAGGTATATTCCCAGGACATCAGCCTGACAGGAAGTGAGTATATTTGAACACTGCCATCACAAGCAGTGAAACACTTCTCCTTTATAATAGTCATATTGTAAATAGTACCTGAGTCATATCACTGTATCAAAACATGCCATCATTTAAATTTATCTGAAGAGGCAATCCCATTTCCCCTTATGTATGTTTTATTATGATCTTGCTCTCAATGCAATCCTGTATTTCAATCTTAAATTTTTTAAACAATCTTTTTAATTTTTGGTGTGTTTACATGGAACACTTAACCCTTGATTCTACCACCATGCCTGATAAAAGTCCACCAAGGCTGGTCTTGGGAAAAATCTTTATGGCATGTTGCTGTATTTAAATATGTCCCTTCCCTCTGATGATCAAGCTAATATTATTGAAAATGTTTATATGCCTTATGCTTTTTTTTCTTAAGATAAATTATTACTCAGGAAATTTTCCCTTAAAGCCTTAGATATCTAATAAATTCCCCCATGAGTTCTCCAGCTACTCTCTACAAAAAAGTACCAATATAAGTAGCCATAAGTAAATAAAATAAAAATTTTATGAAGTCTTGATACTCAGCTGAAATCATTGACCATGAAATAAGAAAAGAATAAATATCCACACTTTATTCAGTTTTTTCTATCAGCCTATCACAAATTGCTTTTAAGCAAACAAATTATTTTCTTTAGCTAATCCAGGCTTAGGATTTTTGCCAGATAGTTTTGACAAAGTGAAACAAAACAGAACAAAACAGTTGAATATTGCCAAACGATTGCTTGAAATACGCATTAGAGAATCTGAAAGATCAACTATATAAAACACAAAGGGAATTCAGAATTGTGTTGATAGATAAGGAGTCAACAGCTCTCTGTTTAACAAACCAGACAAAAGAACAGATTTTAGCAAGAAGGAAGGAGGGATGGGAGGATGTGGTTGGGTCTTTATTTTGATAATTGTGCTATTTCGAATTATAACAAGGTTCAAGTTGCACACACAGGAACTGGCTGATGTGGTTAGGATATCTGTGCAGGAAGAAGATGCTAAGTGTTAAAAAACCTATCATATTTGATGACTGTAATTCCACATGTTGAAAATAGAAAGCCTCACAGACTCCACAGGGCACACCCACAGAAGACTTGCAACAAAGGCAAAGGACATGATAGAGCAAGAGAAAGAGGGCAGGCAAACATCAGGGGTCTGGGGCACATCCAGGACCAAGCCAACCCAGAGTCTTCTTCATTCAAGGACATGCTTTGGCTCTGACATGAACTGCAAGAAGAGCGTGATCAATCTGAGTTTCAGAAGACGTCTGACGAGTCTTTCAGATATAGCTCTGTGATCTGTCAGGTGGAAACCACTCAGAAATACACTGGGCCTGGATGTTACAAGGGGAGTTTGGACTCAAACAGAACAGCAAGAAACATTACGTAGTGAGTTAGTTAATCCACTTTCTTTTTTCCTGGCAAGAACCAAAACCAGATTCCCAGGCCTTACGAGAAATAAGGATAAATAGCCCCCTAGTCCAGCTGAAAAATAACTAGCCTACAGAATGACCTGCCCCCAAGCAGGGTGGCCTGGTTAAAGTTACTTGCATTATGTCAAAGAGCTGGTAATGTTGTGACAGCTGCTAAATCCTATGAAGAAGTGGCTAGGATTTGCTTATAAAAGGAAGGAGGATGCTTTAGGATTAGCAGAGTAGACTCAGAGGTGCCAGGATCTCTTACAGGCACCTGGTCATGTATAGATTCACAAAATTTCAGGATGAGTGAAAAGGAAGCTCATTCTAACTTCCATGCTCCAAGCTTATTATCAGACCCTTTTAATCATGTGTCTTAGTCCGTGCAGGCTTCTATAACAGAAAGACCATAAACTGGATAGGTTATTAACAATGGAAATTTATTCCTTACAGTCCTGGAGGCTGGCATCAAGCAGGTTAGGTGTTTGGTGAGACCGCCTTTTTGGATCATAAATGGTGCTTTCTTACTATGTCCTCGTGTGGCAGAAGAGGTGAAGGATTCTGCTGGGGTTTCTTTTATAAGAGCACTAGTCCCAGTCAGGAAGGCTCAACCCTCAGGACCTAGTCTCCTCATAAAAGGCCTGCCTCCCACTAACATCACTTTGGGGACCAGGATTTCACCATATAAATTTTGGGAGGTAACCTTGGGACACAAAATGTTCAGTCCATACCATCATCCATTCAGGGATTTAATGTCATCTTTTAACAATTATTAAAAAAAAAAAACTCAGAAAAATCTCCTATTCAGAAAAATGCATGCATTTGAGTTAGAAAGTATTAAGATATTTCTAAACCATTATTTTATGTAGAATCATTAATATTGTTATGAGCTCTCAGTAAACTACTTTGCAATCTAATCATTACTTTCATACTTGCCATTTTATTAACTTAAGAAGTGAACGTTACAATTTTTGAAGTTAAGTTATAGAAATTTCGTTTTATGTTTGGTTATTTAAAGCACGAACTAGTAACTGAGGCTTTGAAATTTAACCTCAGGTGCAAATATTCCTTGTCTATGTCAACCAATAATGCACACTTAGCCAATATGTTTGGATTAAATCACAAGAGATTAGGCATATTTATGCCATGAGACTTTCCAGACAAAGAGTTCCCCATATATACATGTATGTGTTGATTGATGGCCATGAATTTGTTCAAAGCCCAGAGAATTGCTGAGTGATGCCAAGCAGTTGGCAGCTATGCTGGTCAATCAAAGTAATACCTCATTCCTCCGGAGACAATGACAGGAACTCATGTTGAACCTGACAGGTTCACGGACATTGGCTCTAATGAGACCACATTTCCAGGCAGTCACTTTAGGCTACAAACTGAACTTCTCTGTGCTCGTAGTTCTTGAGGGGGAGATGTGATTCATTCCATTGCATATGGCACAGACAGGCAATGAGTGGTCACAGCTTAAACGAGATGGAGAGGACAGGCTTTTTCTCTCCAGGATCTTCTTTGAATTGCTTGTGTCCAAAACCTCCCACTATTTTAAACAAATAAACAACGGAAAATGTGTCCCCTTAAGGATGCTGAAAACTTTGAGGGGAATTATAAAGTATAAATGATGCCCCTGCCTTCATGGATCTAGGGGAACGATTCGTATGCTGGTTCTATCTCTTACTGAGGCTTTGGCTTTTGGACCCATAATAGGATTGGATATGCGTAATTAGTTATACAACCTAATAAAGTTTATATGCTCAAATGTGTGATGTTGAAAAAAATGTTACTCAGGATTCGGAGAATAAAGATGGCTGTGTAAATACTGCATAATGAAGGTTGGCATTGAGTTCAGCTTTAACTGATGATATGATTGGAAAAGGGAGTAATGAATGGAGCAGGGCATTTCAGAAAGCAGAAAATGAAACAAATGGATGACAATCTGAAAGACTAGAATATGTTACATTTTCTAAGAGACACTTGCTCCAGAAGAAGTTGTAATTTAGAACTACAAATCAGAAAACTAGGGAAGAATAAAGTTGTGTAAAATTGAATGATGAGAGATTATTATTTATTATTGAAAAGTAAGAAGAAACTCCCAGTCTCTGCGATACATAGATTTTTTTTAAACCATGAATATGTTAAAATTATGGTAGGAAATGAGAGAAAATCTTAAATGTTCAGTGCTGTTCATCATTTATTATTGTGAAAAGCTGATTAGAGAGTCAAAAGCCAGGAATTAAGATGACCGCTACTAAGCCAGTTTTGCCTCAGGTAAGCTTTAGTCTAAGAAATTGTCAGTAGCAACAGGAAATGTGCAATAGACACAAATGACATTTCAACAGATGAGTAGTGTCCTACGATTTATTAAGACAACAAGTGAATAACAAATGGAATTGTTCTTATTTTCTTAAGTGCTTTTTAATCACAAGACAAATATCATCAAAACTGGATACACTTTTCTTTGCAACTTTTGGGAGATACAGGTTTACTTTCGTTATTGAAACCTGCGCGTCTTAAAAAAGCCTGTCCTGTTTCTTTTTCAAAATTGTAATCTGTATTTTTTACTATTTATCTCAGATCAACCAGTTATTCTATTATTATATTATATGTGATGAGTTTCATTTTTCTTTCTGCTTTCAAAATTCTCTGTCATTTACTTTTGGCAATTTGATTATAATGTACCTTGATCATTACCTCTTTGTATTCCATCTCCTTGGAATTCTGTGGGTCTCATGCATCTGGATGTTTATTTATAAAGTTCTCTGTCATTATTTCTTTAAATATGCTTTGGTTTCTTTCCCTTTCTTTTTTTCTGTTCTTTATGGAATTTCCGTAATTTCTATGCCATTCTTTGGAGATGTAACTTTGAGAATAATTGTTTCAGAATAAAGAAAAATAAACTTCCAGGGCCTAAGGAGAGATTTCACTTTCCTAAATAATTGGACTCAGTGAATACAATGATTTCCACTCAAATATAAGATTTTACTTATATGGATCAAGAAAAATGAACTCAGATGTGCATCCAAAAATGGGTGTGCTTTAGTGAGTTCAATTATTGTAATCTACAAACAAGAAAACTAAAAGCTAGAAATGTTTGCTCTTACTCAAGATCTCATAGTTTATGCCTGTTAAAGCTGGAAAATGAGAATGACTGAAACAAAAGTCAACTTTACCTAAATTTATCCTTGATAATATCTCTTTAATATATTAATTCGTTAAACACAGATTTATTTAAAAACTACTAGATCAATTGTACCAGTTCTTGGTGTTTTTTGTTTTTGTTTTCGTTTTTAACATTTTTTTTTTATTGAGTTATAGTCATTTTACAATACTGTGTCAGCTTCCAGTTAAAACTAAATAAGCTAGAAACATAGTCTGTGCCATCAAGAGAGGCCAGGCATGAACCAGGTAGTTTATAAACGAATGCTTGTTAGGTGAGAGGACAGCTGTGCCCAGGGTTCTGGCGTGCACGTGGATAAAAGGGATGTTGACAAAGTTCAGTGACACGTGCAGAAAGGAGACAGCTGAGCTGAATCATAAAGAATAGAACCCCAAATTCACTGAAGTTACTTGAAATCATCCATCAAAAAAGCGGGAATTTGTAACTAATGAAAAGCTGATTTTCTTTTCCTTTTCCGACTCCTGATCTTATCTGCTTCTAATTTATGGTCTTAAAACTTTGGCTTTGTTTCTTTTGAGACTTGAGTAAAAGCTGGTTTTATGGCTTTAAAATTTCTGATTAAGATTTGACATTTATACATAGTTATCACATGCTGGAGTTTTCAAGAGGGAAAAGTCATTTACGAATGAAAAGAAATGCTTTATTATTTAAAAAATAAACACATATTGAAAATGGCTATGCAGTTATTTTCTCGATCAACTGGCAAATAGTTTTAAGTAATTTTCCTTCCTGTCAATATGAGAAGTTTAAAATCACACTGTACTATTATATAAATAATACTTAAATACAAATTAATCACAATGTCAAAAGCATCTTTTTTTTTTCCTAATGGTGAAGGTAGAAATGAGTCAATGTATCAGAAATCCACAGCTGCTTTTGTAGGGGAAGAAAAAGCCTGTTTTTCCCTCTGCCCTCCGATGTTCTTTGGCTGAGGCCCTGCATAGGAGACTAATGAGACAGATTAACATAGAAAAAACAAACAGTAGTTTATTAACATGGGCATCAGGCGTATATCCGGTTGTGGTTAGAATTTGGGCTTATATAGAATCTTTATAAAGAAAAATACATTTTTAGGGAAGTGACAAGGCAAAGAAAAAGGACTATGAGCTTCTAGGGGTGGAAAATTGTGGGAAGATATAACACTATAGGCAAACAATTGCTAGCCAAGGGTTAGTTTAGCAAGGTTTGTTATAGACTTTGGTTATGACTCTGAGCTGGTGTTTAGAGTTGTTTCCAACGATTAACTTCTGTCCTTTCTTGTTGGGGGTCAGGGGGCAATTTTATAAATGTTATGTCCTTATTTTAGGCAAAAAAAAGGGAAGATAAAAGGCTTTTCTTATATATGATTCTTTTTAATTGTTTTTAGCTCAAAATCATTCTTTTGCTAAAAGGATAGCACATTCTGCTATTCTCCACTTGAAATAACATGATATTCTATATCTATACCTATCATATAACTTGGTTAGACAGTGAAAATAAGTTTTCATGATAGACATTTTTCCAAATATAATAAGCCAAGAATAAATTAATCATATTTTTGCATATTGTATATTATCTGGCACAGTTAACTCACTTGTTCCTAATCCTTAACTTATTTTAAAGTAAACAGTATTAATGTCAAAAGAAACTTTCAAAGGAAAGTCACAAAATATAAGGAAAGAAAGAACTTTCTCCCAGGGGATATAACTCAATTATTTATAAAACCATATCCTCAAAGTAGCTAGGACTTTTGGGAGACTTTCTTTTTTTTCCTTTTTTTTTTTTCGCTCTTTTTGTTTGAAATGGAGAGCTAGAAATAAAATCATGGGATTACTCCTCCTTACATCTTTCTTGGAAGTGGCAAACAATTTCTGCCCACGTTTCAGCCTTCATAAAAACTCTAGTGCTAGGGTGGTACAGGGGAGCTAAAAATATCACAAGATAGTCAAAGCTTGAGACAGAACCCTCTGATAAATGTTCTGACATTTGTAGTCCTTATTCACCAAGTCCTGTTGTATACTCTTATTTTGAATGATGGAAATTAAGGAGACCCCAAAGATTAAAAAGTCCTCTGAGTAGCTTATACAATTTATATAACTACAATGGATATTCTTTTGATAGTTAGGAGGGGAAGGGCTATCCAAAGCTATTCTAGTTTTAGTGAATCACATTCTAAGGAGTGCACAAAATTCTGAAAATTAACAAATCAAGTGCTAGAAATATTCTTGCACCTTAAATACAATTTGACCAAAGGGAGACTCTATTAATAATTAGTACAGAGGATCTGAATACTTAATAAAAATATTAAATATTAAATAAATAAAAGCACTGAGATGTTATAGAGGTAAGTGGCATTTCCCAATTAGCCAAGTCCAAGGGGATGCACAGCCTCATCATTTTATTTTAGTGTGAAGTCTACTTAGCAGGCAGTTCTTCTTACGTTAAAGATGGAGGCTTTCACATCACTGACAACCAGATGTCATTAAATGTTATATTCCTCTAATCTGATGTCATCCTCTTGAAACAAACTTCTGATTAAATGTCTCTTAAATTGTTTGTTTCCTATAATACAGAAAAGTGTTGCTTAACCTCATGGACTTCACACTGCTCATTACAATTCAAAAGCTGATATACTGTTCAATATCAGTTTGTAAGTTTTACTAATGTGAGTCAATTCTTAAGAGACCGAACCTGTATCATTTGCACTACAGCAGTAAGCAGAGAATCAGGCTTTAAATAGTGGCAGCTATCTTTATGTCGAGCTGGACTGTTAAGCTAACTTCTGCCAGGCAAAGACTAACACTTAAACTTACAGTCTCCTTCCAAATGCATGCTGTACACAGTGGACAAATTGAAAGATTTATCTCCTTTACTGTTCTAGGTTCTTTGGTTGGTCTAATGAAATTGACATAGAAGAACAGGAGAAAAACAAATTTAATTACATACTTTCAGGAGTCCCGAAGAGATGAGACCCAAGGGCAAGTTGTGTACTCGAAGTTTATAGGCCATCCTGAGCGAGTGAATGGGACAGGGGCCTGGGGCTTCAAAGGGAAGGAAGGTAATTCCCAGGACAATAAGAACAGGTGTTTGCTAAGTAGATGCTTGCTTTGCCAGCGGGTAGATCATTCAGATAAAAGTATCTTTGGTCGTAGATCTCCCTCTGAGCCAGGCCCCCCATGTAAATTCTTTTAAGTAGTTAAGGGGGACATAAAAAAAATTCTTCATGCATATTATGAGCCTTGATAGTCTTCAGCTCAAAGTAATTCACATGTCAAAGTGAGGGAGGTTTTGTTTGGACCCCTTCAGAAGCATTACGCAGAGTATACATTATGGCAGTTAAAAACACTCATTTCAAAAGCTTCAGCCCTTCAGCACGTTAATACTTACAGTCCTGCACACAAATGTGCACACTTACTCATTATCCCCACATGATTGACAGGGCTGTTGATTATGGAATTATTTTTTTTAATTTAAAATGCAAATAGAAGATTATCTGACTTTACTATAAAAATTATTCTAGAATAGTGGAAGGAATTTCAGTTTGATTGAGAGATAGAATGGATTCAATTGAATGAGAAAAATATAAAAAGGGGTGGAAATCTGAGGCAGTTAAGTTCAACGTTCTTGGACGTTACTGTTTGCCTCAATTCTGACAAACTTAATCGTGGACTAATAGAGTGGTGGTTTCAAGAACTGAAAAGATGAGAAGATTTTATCATGCTTTCAAGCTAATAAGTTAGTTTAGCACATTTCCATACATGGTAGCAGAAGACAGTAGATTTTTCTGCTCAGAAACAATGGACTTGTATTCACTGCACCACAGGAACCATGAGTTTTATGTTCAAAATGTCTTCCCTCCTCACCGAGTCCCACTAGGCTATTCAAAGCAGCTCAAATAGATTCTGCACACACAATATGCTTGCATGACTGAGGGGAAGCCCCAAGTTTAGGAAAGTTCTGTCTTTCAATTGTGGCTACTAAGAAACATGCCCAACCTTCCCTCCAGAGAAAGCTATGAAAGACATTTACTGTTATTATTATTCTGGAAAGAAATAAAAAATCTGTTCTTTGTCTTGGAAAGAAATAACCTTTCCATCCTTTAGGGCTGTTTGCTATGCAAACATCCTTGAACATATGTAGCAAAATAAATGTTCAAAAATATCAATGAATCTCTTCAGAAGAGAGGCTTACTGAGATTTGTCTCTCAAACCACAAGCGATGCTCACTGACCTTCATTATAGTGAGGATATCTTATGTCTGATCACGCCTCTATCTTGCAGGGGTCTTTGACCTTGATCCATCCATTTCCCTCAAAAATACATAAGAATATCATTAAAAGGTGGGATTTTTTTGCATTGCCCTTATTTTAGTAAACTAAAATGCAGTGGTGTTTTTTTCTTATGATCTGTCACTCTCACTTCTGTTTTTTCTCCCAATCTCCTATTTTCTTTATTTCAAATACCATCATTTTAGAGTCAGACATCAGGGTTGCTCTGATTTAAAATCCAAGCTCTTAAATGCCAGTGCCTGTAAAATTTACTTTGAAAGATCTAGATCAATAAAAATATGTCAGTGTTCATTAAATTCAGCCTGATGATGGTAAATTTCTAAGCATAATTTTCCATAATAATCTAAGCTCTTGACTAGCAGGAAGGCTAATGTACTGTATTTGACTTTTGATGTCAATTTGAATTTGGCATTGTTGTGTGTTATAATTAGAATAGTGTAAGTTTAAGCTATTATCCTTTCAATTTAGTAAGAACAGTAGAGCAATCTTATAATGTTAAATTAGGTACCTCATGGTACAAGGAAAGATCTTTGTTTCCCTGTAGATTTTAGGAGACCCGCTGGATGAGAGCTCTGCGCAAGAGGGGATGTTTGTAATACTGATCACTGCCTGTCAGGAAACGACTTCAAAATGAGTAACGGACAGCTATTAAAAAAAAAAAGTCTGTATGTTACAACTGTCAAAAATAAAGAACTTTATAGTGAATTCAATGCTTTTCATAAATCTATTTCAAATGTCAGTATTTTAGGAAAATTTTATTGAGAAGAGTGAGTCTCCCAAATAGTTTAGAAAGCTGAGAGAGCCTATTGCATTAAGATCATCTAATGGAAATATCTCTTGCCCTTTTTTGGACTTGAGTAATTAATTATAAAGTAGACTATAGTTTAAAATTATAGTAGCCCATAGACATTTTGTAATAGACGTGGAAATCATAACAATCAAATCTTGGAAACACCCTATAACCAATGATTTCCATTATTCCATGTCTCTAATGCACTAGATTATACTGGCTAGCTTTGTATCCACCTAGTTTCTTCATAACTATATACAAAACCTATATTTTATTTGTCCTTCTATGCAAAAGTAGCATACAATGCTCCAAGTTCAGGATGCTTGATAAAACGTTGGAAACAGTTCCTTAGTCCATAGGGAGTACACGTATATACGTGCTTGTGTATAAATTAAATGTGTATGTATGTCTTATATGTGTATAAAATCTTTAGCATATTATTCAATTATATAGAAGTCTCTATTTTATATAATCATTCTATAAGTGGCCTACATATAGGTTGTTTGTATTTTTTCACTATTGTAAGCAATGCTGTTATGAACATACTTGTACATTTATCACTGTTCGTGTGTAAGTTGCCTCTAGGACAAATTACTGCAAATGGGTTTGGCATTTCAAAGTGTATCTGTGATTTTGTGTATCTGTGATTTTTTTACATTGCCAAATTGCCCTCCATATGGTCAGTTTCTGTAATATGTACGTGTGTGTAGCATTTGTGTGCGCGTCTGTGCACGCACATGTGTATGTATGGGTCTATTTCCCTTTGGAACACCTGTAAGTTGGGGTTCAGAATGTTCCTATTGGTTGTGTACAGTTTCATGACCATTATATATCCATTGTAAATTTCCCCCAAAATACTGCATTAAGTTCCTATCTTTGCCTTATTGAAAAAAAAATGATGACAGAATTCTACTTTGCCTGGGGTCAATGGATAGACATTGTTATTTCTTTTCATTGGAGGTTTTCAAGTACATCTTTGCCATTGTTTTTTCCTCAGGCCCTCTGAATCAATATTTTTTAAGTGTCATTATATTCAACACGTGATTGAGTTAGATTTTTTAATTTAATCTGAAAATTTTTTTAATTTAGTGGATGTTAAGACATATTCATACAGATGAGAGTTAGATTTGTGCCCTGTCGTTAGGAGCTACAGTTTTTGTTCATAAATCCATCATCACATGTCTTTTGATACTCTGTTTTTCACTTGATTGTTTGTCATTGTGTATACACAGAATTTCAGATACACTAGAAAGTTTAAAATTTGCTCTAAAAGTTACATGGATAATTATAATTTCCACAATGCCATTAGTCAAATCTAATCTGTAAGATGTTTCTTATGCTTTATATATATTATAATGAATTAGTATAATGAATTACATTTTTTTATTTGTTTCCTTTTCTTATTCTCACTGTTCACCACTATCTGATTTTAAGGATTACTATCTTTATATATTAATAAATATGTAGTAACTATAGCATCACTTAATTTTTCAGCTTTAAACAATGTTCTCTTACTTCCTAGTGTCTCAGATAAAGCAAGAAATTATTTAATGCTTTCTTTTCTCCTTCCCCACGGACATTTGCAGGTATGATAATCTTACATTTCAGGGTATATACTTGTAATGGACTGAATATTTATGTCCCTCAAAAATTTGTATGTTGAAATCCTAAACCCAAGATGGTAGTATTAGGAGGTGATTAGCTCATGAGGGTGATAGCCTCATTATGGGATTTTGCCCTTATAAAAGAGACCCCAGGGAACTCTGGCCTCTTCTTCCATTGATGCTACAGCAAAAAGATAGC
The DNA here is from genome assembly GCF_048773025.1 of Camelus bactrianus. Classification (NCBI taxonomy): domain Eukaryota; kingdom Metazoa; phylum Chordata; class Mammalia; order Artiodactyla; family Camelidae; genus Camelus; species Camelus bactrianus. Next base: position 17,092,155 of record NC_133539.1, on the reverse strand, counting down.
CATCTAGGAAGCGGACTCTCATCAGAAACTGAATGTGCTAGTGCCATGATGTTGGATTTCGTAGCCTCCAGAATCATGAGACATAAACATTTGCTTTTTATATCATCCAGCATTTTATCTGTAGATTGTATTTTTAATTCTGCAGGGGGTGTGTGTGTGTGTGCTTGTGTGTGTGTATTTCATACTCACAACCAGTATATTTCCCTTTGTGTCCTGACACTTTGCATGTCTGATTTATAACCACAGAAATTTCTAAAAAATATCTTCTGATTTCTTACACTTTCAAATCAGTTTTTCTCTACGATTTATACTTGAAGGACAGTTTACTTTAATATAAAATTCTTGATTTCTGCTTTCTCTCCTTGGATATATTTCATGGAAATGTGCCTGAAGAAATATGTGACTTCATTTATTTTATTTCAGGGGAGTTGTCATAAACAATAATTTCAAGTGACTGTTTTATCCCATTTTATGCTGTATTTGCTCCATCTGGGACTCTGTTTATGTTGGATCTTTTTTTTCTTATCTCAGTATGTGTTATCTGGTCTCTCATCTTTCTATTTTAAAAGAAATTATTTTATTTGTTAGTAATAAACTGAATATTTCAGCAATTGAAAATGTCTACTTTTTTCTTAAGCTCTGAAAAGTTCAGTAATTAAAAATGTCTACTTTTTTCCAGTAGATTTATTATCTCTCACTCGAATTCTTGAATTTCTATTGCTGTGTTCTTACACAGATGTAATTTTATACATGCATATGTATACATATGTGTAATGTATAGCATAAGTACATATAGATGTGTGTGAACAGGTACACACATATGGATCTGTGTATACATGCATACACACACATATTTACAACTACATACAGTTATCATACTGATGCTAACAGTATGTATCTATGTATGTATGTGCATGTGTATCTGTATAGATATACATATGCATTTAGGGCTTTATTTTAGATCCACTGACAATTTATTTGTGTGTACAGCTTATATACCTGAAATGTGTATATATGTGTACAAACACACACACTCATTCAGGTTTGAATGACTGTTTCATTTCATCTGATACATGATAGAAATATTCTGTGAGTATATCTTGCCCTCCTTTTTTTTCTTAAAGCAACTTTGTGTCAACACAGTTCAAGTTCTCCTAGAATTATTCATTGGCGATTGAGTTGAAATTTGCCAGACCAGCGAAATGTGGAAGAATTCTTGGCAGTCAGGAGTCATGGTGGCCCTCCAGTCTTCACATGCTAAAAACTCTCTTGCTCCCTGTTGCACAAAGACTATTTCCTGTAAAACAGCCTGTTTATGAGAGTCACTGTGTAGCTTTTTCTCGGCTTTTTGGAACTGAACCAAATGAGCTTTGACTGTATTAGCAGTGGACAAATTAAAATAAAAAAAAGAGAGATGACCCAAATTTGAAACAGGGCTTTAACTTCTTGTTTTGTTTTATGGAGACTCTTTTTAAATTAAGCATCACTTAACATACAGTAACCATCTCAACGTTTAGAATTTTGCATTTTTTGAGGGAACTTCCTTCAAAAGTGATATGTCAGCACTTCTCTAGAAATCTGAATATGTAAATGGAAAACCAAACATTATCTACCACTGGAGTCCCTGATATTATTTTAAAATGAATTACCAGCCCGACTGTTTCCAATAATTATGAAAGAATCAAGTGACTTCTGTTTCCTTTGGCAATTGTATTGCATTCTGTGTAATCTTCAAAATACCAATAGAAATGCTTCCCTTTTCTTGGTAAGTAGATAAGAAAGGCACCAAATTGAAAATAAAATATGATCAATTTTCCTTTTACTCTACTTTTTCCACTAGATTCTTCGGTTAAGTCAAAACAAACAAATAGATGCTTTATTAACAATTTTATGAGTGCTTTTGTAAAATCTGGTAGAAAATTGGCAACAAATCAAAGGAAATGGACAAATAATGAGACAAGCAGATGCAAGCCACAATAAAAGCAATCAACATTGATTCTATTTTTGCATGATAGTCCTTGGTGGCTTGTCTGTAGTTTCTGATGATTAGTGCCTCAGGAAAACAATTTAGAGAAATCAGTGTTCCATTTATTTTCTGTATCTCTTCAGTGGCTGGAGAGATTGCTAAATCTGTGAGTGACAATGAGACAAGTCTGCATATATTACTAACGTGTAAATTCTCATATTTTATTTAACTATTTTCAAATTTAGTACTGGGTGAAAGCTCCTACAATAAACTTATTGTATTGGAAAGATATAAACAAAATCTATATCATATAAAGAAATTATTAAGAAATAATTTAGTGAGTCATATAGGTCAAATTAGTATTTATTGTTACAAAGTTATGTATACTATAAAACGTATGTATAATACATAATAAGTTTTCTTATTGTATCACGTTTTATTTATTAATCTATTATAAATCTGTTTTACTCAATTTATTACTGGAGACATTTAAATGTCCTTATCTATCTGCATTTGCAATTAAAAACTGACTATGAAGGCACAGCCTTTAGACATAACTGAACTATTCCATGTTTAAGTTACTAATTTCCCTTTTTTTTTCTTTTCCATTATAGTGGCTCCTGTTGTATTGTGGTGAGTCTCAGACACATGCTCTTCAAAAGAAACATATAAATTAACTATTGATGCTCAGAGTTGTATAGTATAATATTTCATGGGCTTACACAAATAATAATATCAAGTATTTCCTTGCTGGGAGTCTCTGCTGATGAAAATTCTTATCTTCTCACCCTAGAGCAAAAATAGACAAGTAATTTTAATGTTGATTATCTGATTACATAGTTTACTTTTTTATCTTCAAGGAACAAGTGGCCAAGGACTGCAAAATCATTTTTGACAGAGCACAGTTTTCCTTAGAGGAATCAGCTTTCTCTGATTTAGACAAACCTCAATGCCCCTTAGAAATATGGCAATATCCATTTTAAAATTATTATAATATTTTATGAATGAGAGAAAATGGATATTTTTTATTTAGCAGCTGATTATTTTTCCTACTATAAATTCAAAAATTACTTTTAATAACACAAAACGGTTTTATTAAAATCTTGAAATTGATGTCTAGTCCATTTGGGCTGCTATAGCAGCATACTGTGGTCTGTGTGGCTTATAAACAACAGAAACATATTTGTCATAATTCTGGAGGCTGGGAAGTCCAAGATCCAAGAGCAGGCAGACCCAGTGTTTGGTGGGGGCCCTCTTCCTTATTCATGGATGGACATCTTTTTTGTTGTGCCCTCACATTGGCAGAAAAAGCAAGGGAGCTCTCTCAGGTCTCTTTTATAAATAATTGATCTAATGTTTGCCATCCCAAATTCTCTATCAGTAATTAATTTGATTTACCAGAGTAACAGTATGGAATTCTTGAAAACAGTCCATTAATTACCTCACCTATCTTGTACACTTTGTTGTATATTAAAAGTCACTAAAGTCTTTGTGACAGTTGACAATGGATATATACACAGTTGCCACCATTTACATATCTTGCTAATTGATGTAATAAATAACAGAAGACTCTCCATGGGGTTGAGGCAGAGACAGAAATGAGTTCGAAGGCAAAATAGATTAAAGGAATGACACGTTTCAAGGCAAATGCCATTGGAATATCTCCAAGACCTAGAGATTGATGAAATTCAAGGACTTATATTTATGGCTATTGTGGTATCTTGCCTACGTATTTCTCTTCATATGGAATTCAAATTATTTTCAAAGACCAGCTCAGGTCAAATCATTTCAGAGTCTTTCTTAATACTATTTGGGAAGTTTACTGTATGATTTTAAGACATTGTACTAAACATTGTGGGAGTTTGAACAAATATAGGGTGCATTATTGATCTTCAGTTTTGGGAAATTTCCAAACTAGTTTGGTATATTATAGATCACATATTACACAAAACATGGTAAGTTGAATATGTAATAAATAAATGTGTTAAATGTTTATAATTAGTCAGGCTTTATCTTAACTACTTCACATCTATAAACATATTGAAAATGGCCTACATAAGGGAATACAGTTATTGAATCATAAAGCCAGGGTACAAACTACATGAACAGTTGAGTCTGATGTTTTAAACCCGATGCCAGTTTAAAATACTCTAAAAAAGGCATTATAGTGGGAATACTTAAGGCAAAGTTATTTTGTATTGATTATTAGCCTTGTGAATGGACAAGCAGATGGAAAATAAGATGAGAATGATGTATTGAAATCTTTTTTACAGCTATTAAAGCCATGGTAAAGAATTCTGGTTTGAATCTGCAGTCAGTAGCATAAATCTTTCGGGTGAAAACAAAAATAAACAATGGCTTATTAGTATAGATTGGTATTTACTCTGGAATCAGTTATTTACACATTTTCTCATAAACAAATTGTGTGCTGGATGCCTGTCATATGTCAGGCATTAGGGTGGACTATAAAATGAAAGCAAACTAACAAAGCTCACCAGAATGTACGGAATACTAAGTATAAGTAATTCTGAAAAACATTTGGGCTTCCAGCAGAGGCAACAAGTAAACAGGCACATGACTGAATCATCCAAGGGTAACTTCACATCTGCATTCCTATTCTGATACAAGCATGAGATGATAGCTGGATCAGAGAACAGCTGTCTTACTACTCATAGCAAACGCATACCACGGTGGCATCTTGTTTGGTTTCCTGTGCCCAAACTCCTCATAGGGCAAACAATGAGAGTGAGGTGTTCATCTGGGCATACAGTGGAGTTTGACCACAGGGAGGAAACCAGGTCAGCTGGCACATTCTCCTCACCTCTAAAGAAAGAAAGAGAAAGAACTGTAAGCAAATCCTCTCTGTTGAGGTGAGTGGAAGCTCGCTTGGTTGCATTAATTAAAATGTAAACAAATGTCTCCAGAAGAGAGAAGAAAGGCATCTAAAAGTTCATTACCCTTAGAATGCACTGCCCAGCAGCTGAGTAAGTGTCTGGAGAATAACTTGAGGTCCCAGAAGAAGGACTCAAAAGGCTAGAGAAGTCCTGAACAGGTGTTCTGAGAACAGGAAACTTCAGTTAATGTCAAGAGGGGACAGACAGATCGTGCGATTATATTCAACAGAGCCATGAAGAGAGGCTGGAAATTCTTTCTGATTTTGCCATCTTCATTATTTCTTAATTTTAGCTACATCAACAACTTGACCAGAGATTAATACGTGAGCAGAAGAAAATGGTTCCTTACATGTTGGATCTAAGTACCTGCAAAAAAAAAAATATATAGCAAATTATTATTTGTCAGGGCAGATTACGCACAATTCATGGAAAACAAAACAATTGTTTAAAGAAGTAGACAGTCTCTTATGCCCTGAAGCTAAAATTAAAAATTTAATGATATTTTTAAGAGATGAATTTGTTTTAAAAGGGCAATTAATGTTGTAACCCATGTTATGAGCTTGGAAAAAATAAAAACAATACATACCACAAACACAGACCAAAAATATGAACATAAAAATCATGAGGCAAATTACCACAGTCTTTCAGACATCCAAGAGAAATAACGTCAAAAAAAGTAGGATCTTCTCAAGAAGAAAGAAAGAAGATATTTAGAAGAAGAAAAAAATAAATAAAAAATTTCGAGCTGAGAGAATGTCTGAGTTTGCAAATCAAATAAATTTATCCAAGATTCAGTCTGAACTGATAAACAGAGACACAGAAGTGTGCATATCCTGATATTTGAGCACAAAATTAAAAAAAAATAATATATGACAACTTTAAGATAGAGAGAAAACTGAGAAAAGATAGAAAATGGATTGTTTTAAAGATAAATTTTACCAGATATTTAATTTCTAGAAACTTAAAAATTATTTAAAATGCCACAGGGAATAAATCAAGAAGAAACAGCTTCAACTAATTTTGTAAAACTAGTTTAACATTTTGATTAAAATCAGTCAAGGATTATGTGAAAATATAAAATTATAGGTCACTATCATTTAAGATCAGTTATGCAAAAATTCGATTTCAAATGGTTAAAAATGAAAATAGGTTATGATCAGATTGGGAATTTTAGGAAGAACATGTTAATACAACATTACAAAATTATTTAACAATGAATATGGTAAACACAGAGGATAAAGCCATATGGTTGTCTTCATAAATGCAAATAGCAATCTGTAAAATCCAACATCTATTTATGACTTTAAAAGTATAAAGTAAATTCTTTTTGATTCAGTAATTAAAGTTACGTCCCTAAATCTTATATAAGGCATCTACAAAAACCAACAGTAAAAATACTGAATAATGAAATATTGAATCCATTGCTGTCATAATCAGGCACAAGGCAAGAATGAATGTTACCATCAATTCTATTCAAAATTCTTCTGTAATAATTTTGTGTTATTGCAGTAATAGCAGAAAACAATATCTAAATTTCAAACTTAGACAATTGAGTAAAATGTGATTTAGGGACACAATGATTTGGGACACCATGTGAGCTGTAATGAAATAAAATAGTGTGATTAGCAGTCAATGTGATAGGTGACCTGTGAGAAAGGGAAGAAGGGAGAGAGGATGGTACAATCAGGAATCAAGATAGGTATTTTAGAGACATAACATCATTCTGTTTCTTAACTTGGATGCTGAATACTCAAGTATTCATTGTATCGTTGTTTAAACTGCACATAGAAATTATCCATATATTTGTATGAATAAAATATTCCACAAGGAAATTCTACACTGGATCAAGAGACAGATATCTAGAGTTTGAGATCACATAATGCCCGGTTCAGGACTCCCTTCCATGAAATCATATGGCTCACTGGTTTTCCAGACATTTTTCTCTCACTCACTATAGTATTTCACTCAAAGAAAAAGTCTTTTCAAGTACTCCATTTTTCTTTTTTTGGAGGGGGGGGAGCTGAAACATTTTCACATTTTATTATGAAAAGAAAAATAAAGTTGAAAATAGTCTGTACATAAGAGAATTGGCTCTGAACTTACTCTAGTGCCTTTAATGAAAGTATTTTCTTGATTGAAGTTACTATGGTGGCCTCTGGAGAAGAGTCCATTGGAAGTATCAACAATTTGGAATCAATTTTCCATAAAATGCAATCTATACATGCTAAAAGATAATAACAGATAATGACATCTTTTCAGAGATACATTCTTCAGTATATCAGTGACATGTTTTGGAAACAGATATGAACAAAATTGATTAATTTACATTGGTGTGTACTAAGAATGAATTTTGGGGGGGACATACAAAGTTTATTCTAGGAAGAGCAACTCATTGAAAGACAAAACCATATTAAAATTTACATATATGTACTGTTCATAGTTTCTAAGAACAGTTTAGATCTTTAGCTTTTTAAACTTGCATAGTTATCACAGGAATAATGTGTTGGCAGCATAGTGGTGAGCACAGCTGCCTTCCAAATACTCCATCTTTCAATAGAGCTAAGCACCTTCCCTTATCCATTATCTTTTCCTAGATGGGGTTGGTCTAATAGTAAGGTTTGGACCAACTCATTGCAGATTAGAATGAGGGACTCTTGTCTAGATCACTGTGAATTTAGATTTCTTCACCTTATTATAAATAACTTTTAGAAGATGATATTAATGCTTTCAGGAACAATATTTTGGTTTAAACTCTAGTATGTAGTGTGCAAAAAGAGTCATGATAAGGTCAAGATGTTGGGTAGTTAGATAAGTGGGAGCACTTGGCAGATAAGGTGGAGGAGGGGGGGATGGTCTGCAAGATGGTGTTATGCCCGCCTCCAGCATAAAGGGACTTCACTTCCTCTAAATAAGTGCCAGCAAGAAATGGGTTAGAACCTGAGGGCTGCAATTGCGTGGTAACAACAAGGACCTAACTGGACATGACCCAATGCTTGCTGTAATATAATTAACATTGTGATTTAGGTCCTCCATGGGGTTTTCTATGTACAACATGGGTGAGGACATGTGCAAAAGGGGACTGGCATGACTAAGCACTCCAGGGACTAGAGCCATCAATCAATCAAGAGACCACCTCTAAACGAGGGTGTAAGAGAAGGGCAAACAAATACCACTGCTCTCCTCCGCTGGATCAGCCCACCTCCCATTCTTGGAGGTGTACTTTTGCTCTACTAAGTAAATTTTCAAAATCTTTTGCAATACATTTCCGTCTCCTGTCTGAATTTTCTTTTGAGTAAGTCAAGTACTGGGATCTTTTTCCTTCCCCTTTTCAGGTAACAAAAGAATGTGTAAATTGCCCCAATACGCTACTTGAAAATTAAACAAATGTCCAGTAAGCATGTTAAAATCTAAAAATATCTTAATTGTATTTACCATATTTTTCTAGATTTTACACTGAAAATCCTGTTGACTAGCTAAGAATTTAATCTTTGACCATTGTCTAAATCCAATCATCTATATGATCTATATGACATGTATGTGTGTCAACATGATTTTAAAACAACTTAAATAAAAATAATGTTCACTTTGAAGAAGTTCTGAAATTAAGCAGCATGTTCTTATATTCAATATATTGAAATTTATTTCCACTCAATATTTCCCAGGAATTGAAATTCAAAAACATATGTAAATCTATTATATATACATATATACATATACTTATATATGTATATATATTTTCCATTTGTGAAGACACACTGCCCTCTTTTGAACAAAAGTAGTTAAATTTCAGGGGAAAAGGTTTCCCTACAAAGCAAAATTAGAACACACAGAGTGAAATCAGGAGGGGATAACAAACAAGCCAGATTACCTCTCCCTTTTTACAAAGTTTTAAAGAATGATTGCTGTATTGGATTTTAATTTCTTAAAGCCAAACTTTATTTTGTAGATGTGTTTCTGTTTATTTAATTTCATGGATGCATTTGAACACACTTTGCTGTTTAGAGAATTTTTATACACATGCAAACCTTTGTCTTAAATATATCTAATAATTATAGTAATTAATATAAAATTCTCATATTTTCTACAGAACCTCTGTAGTTTATCTGAAGTTGTTTATAAGCACATCACTATTTGCTATTATCCACCTCTAAGAACTCTTTGTCCTTAACAAATATGTGCCCATAGTTTAGCAACAAGGCCACTGCAATAAACTTGTCATTGGGAGGTACTTTGTGTGTATACAAGTTTATGAGATGGTCTCTGTGGTACAAGGCTACTGCAAGTTTATTTCTTGACTGCTACAACTACATTAATTTTTTCTCTTATTTTGTAATCTCTGGAAATTCTAAATTGAAAGATTAAGTATATACTACCAAATAAATGTGGAAATTTCATAATTGTTAAGGTCTCTTTTTACAGAAAGACTGAGAGTGACAGGCTAAAGCCTCATCTCCCATTAAATATTGATGTTACAGAAATTTTAATCACTGATTCTTGAATGAAAGTAGATGTGTGCAGAATGGAGTAATACTGTAACAAAACTGCTGCAATTATTATCTTAAATAGACATTCTACTGACTAAAGTTAATTTTAAAGATACTTTTATTATTCACATTCACTAAGCCTGATTCTCCTTCTGTGACCCACAAGTTCACTCCTTTCGGAAGAGTGGGCCAAAAGTTTTTCTTCTGTGTTCTGTATTTTGACCTCCCCCAAAATGGACAGTCAGATAAGCACATCCTCTGTTATGGTCAAATGTGAATGATTTAGTAATGATTTAATATGATAGCTAATAATTTAAAAAGTTTCACTGATAAGAATAATAGACATATGATTGAAGGTATATGAATTATCACCACTTCTATTGAAAAGGAATAGGTACCTTTAGTTCCTGGACAAGGTGGTAAAGAGAATCACCAATGAGTTGACAATTTCAACAGGTACCTTTATAATAGAAAGAGGATGGAGTAAAAGAATGAAGCTAACCAAGAAAGTAGCAACTTAATATAATTAAAAAGGTACAGAGGAGGCAATGGGAATGCAGAGGCTCCATGTTCAGAGTTCACAGATACAAACAGGAACTGGGGTAGAAAATAGGGTGTTTATCATATCCCCACTTTCAAGAATAGAACAGAACTTACTCAGTACATGTTCTACTGCACCTTACCCATACCTCTAGGAAAAATAAAATTTTAAGAATCTAACAACAACAAAAACTTAAGTGTTCATAATTTAACGCATGTACTATCTAAAGAGAAAAAAAATAGTCTCTCCTGATAGACTAGAGATTCTCCAAAGGTGTATTAGACTTCTTAAAAAATGATAATCAAGAAAATTCCTAGATGTCTTAGTCCATTCAGGCTGTTGAACAAAATGCCATAAACTGGGTGGCTTATAGAGAACAGAATTTATTTCTCACAGTTTGATGGCTGGAATCCCAAAATCAGGGTGCCCCCATGGTCAGGTTCTGTGTCTGATGAGAACATGCTACCTGTTCATAGATGGCCGTCTTTTCACCATGACGTCACATGGGGGATGGGACAAAGAAGCTTTCTCATGTCTCTTGTGTCTGGGCACTAACCTCATTCATGAGGGCTTCACCCTCGTGACCTAATCACCTCTGAAAGGTTTTACCTCCTAATACCATCATCTTGGGGGTGATGTTATAAAATATGAATTCGGAGGGGACGCAAATATTTTGTCCATAGAGCTAGGCTTAAATGGATATTGTAGACATGAATACCATTTTTTCCCTGAGATTCTAACTTGTCACTTTAATAAGTTCCCTATCACTACCTCCTCCATCAAAAGAACCAAGTAGAAACAATTTATTTATAAGACTAGATCATTTAAAACTTTAATTCAGTTCAACAACTTTTGTAGGAAAATGAATCAATTTCTTGCTTTTTGAAAGAGATTAATAGAGACTCAAATATGTAATCTCACTTATGGAAGGGCTTAGATTGGCTAGCTGTTGTGAAAACTTTTTTTCCCCCTGGATTGACGTATGTCTCTTTAAGATTCTACCTTTTTTTTACTACCAGAAAGTCTGGGTCTATTTGCCTCAGACTAACACTCATGCATTTTAGGAACATTAATCAAAGTCTTGTCTGTGCAAGAGATAATTCTGTAACTCATCACAGCCGGACATTTTGACTCAGATGCAGTCTCCAGAATGAAGTCATCATTTTTTAATTCAAGCACTATAGGTGGAGAAATTACTGACTCATTGGTTATGTAAACAATCAGAGCAGTGCTCCCCATGGTGGGAATTACACAAATAGGAAAACATGTAAGAAACTTATCATTAATTCTGGAAGAAGTTATAACAAATCCCAACTCTGTGCTACACGGAATACAGATCAGCCCCAACTCATTGATATGAGTATTGATGGATAGTCCTGTTTCTCTAGATTTCTTGTTGGCTGCTCATGGTGGCATTTGTGCCATTGTTAGTATTTCATGCTGTACAGGGGAGAACAGTGATGAATTAGTAAAATAAGCTATACATTATATTTACAAAAAAAGGTTACTTGACTCCCCACAATTGATCGTCAGTGCCTGTGGGACTTGTTTTCCTGGCCTAGATTGGAAAAGGGGTTTGTTTTAGTCATTTTGGGATGCTACAACAAAAATATCATAGATTGAATGAGTAAAACAACATTTTTTTTCTTACGGTTACAGAGGCTGGGAAGTCCAAGATCTGGATGCCAGAAGATTTGGTGTCTGGTGAGAGTCTTTTTCCTGAATTGTAGATAACTTCCTTCTTGCTGTAATATCACATGGCTGAGAGAGAGAAAGAGACAGAGAATGAATCATTTATCTGTGTCTCTTATAAAGGCTCCACTCTCATGACCTGTTTACCACCATGAGGGCTCCATTCTCAAGATAGAATTCCCTCCCAAAGGCCCCTCCTACAAATACCAGCATATTGGGGATAAGGCTTTAATATATGAATTTAGGGGGAAGAATCCAACCTTGTAGTCTACAGCAGGGTTTCTGGTTCCAAATTATCTTTAAGGGACTATTCATTATTCCTGTTTTTGCCATAGTGATCATGGTGCGAGTCTACTGTCTTCCACCTGGAGCCTTAAATGCTTCTGTGTAGCTACTCTCTTATTGGATAATCACTACAATAACACAATACGTCTGAGAAGAGCTACTGATACAATTACCATGGAGACAACTGACTGATTTTCAAGCAAAGATCTGATTCTCTAACCTATTAATTGAAGGTAAACTTCTCACAACTGAGAGAATAAATAAAAAGGGAGACTGAGAGACTGAATATACAAATAGACAATGACCAAGCCATATATGAGAATAAATCTCTGATTTAAAACGTCTGTAGCAACAAGCCCAGGAATCAAAACTCCATCCTCTGTGGGATGTAGCACAGCACAGAAGGGTCAAGAACTTGTCTATGTCTGTCAGCTTCCCTATTTTCATTTACACTTTCAACTCAGCACTGAGCCTAGAAAGTCAAATATGCTTCCCAAATTAATCACAGAAGATATCCAGCTTCACATCAGTCCTCCTCCTACATCCCCAGGCCAACAACTTACAATCAGAGCATGTGTGGACATTTCCCTTGCTTTTACTGTAAAGCTTTCCTACTCCTTCATTTGCCTTTGAGTCTCTGCTAAATGCAAGTGATGGTGGCTGATTCCCTCACTATGTGAAGCTCTGAATAAATGGCCAATGTCTGTTCTCAGTTGGGTGGTCTTCATATACCCAAATCTGCATCCAATAGTGTCTCTCTCTGATCTATTCTTCTCTAGACGACAATTATATTCTTTTTAAACAGTAGTCCCTTGTCACTGTCTCACCCTTGCAGGACACCCTGCTCAAACGTTCGGAGGAAAGTCCTACACCATATCCTACTCACTTTAGAGGACTCAATTCACTGCTTGAGCACAAGTCACATAAGTAATGGGTAGCTACATTATTTCTGGGGCCAAGACCCTAACACTGTGTGAAGTGACTTAATTCATTTATGCTTTATTTTGCCCACATTGGGAATAATTATTCTACTTACCTCATAGTGTTATGGAGAGATTTAAATAAAATATATTTGGAAAGGGTTTAACAAGGATATCAAATGCAAAGAAGTCTCAATAAAAGGTAGCTATTATTGTAAGATATTATTATCAAGGCTATAAAGTCTGATACCAGATATCCAACATTATTATAGAGGCCTCTTTTCCAGTTTAATGTATTGAATGTCATCATTTCATAAGTTAACTTATTTTTATATAAAATACTATGATACAAAATCCTCTTATCATTCAAAACTTTTCTACCTGAATTAAACATGTGTAGCTAATGATCAATATTTGAAGAATAAAAATAATTCAAAATTATGCAGTTACAAAGTTTAAGTTTTCATGTTGTGCTATTTATACAAAAGCCTCTTGAAATTTACATGTGGTTTTTGGCTCAGTGACTTAAGTTTCAATATAACTCCGGAAAACTTTTTTTAACCCACCATATAATGTTTTTTTTTTCCACCTAGCCAATCCAAAATCCAGAGTGACTCTATCAATACACACAAAAATAGATACTTGCTTTATATTACCATCCCCAAGCACTTTTGTTGGTGTGAAGTGATATAACTTGCTTCTGTCTGTCACCTGGAAACATTGGTTACTTCCAACTGCCATCATTCTTCCTGTAAACAGAGTTACATATCATAGCACTTTCTAAAAAAGGATCTATTTTGCACATGAATATAAAATTGTACAAATGTTGAATGCAATAAGAGAATATAAAGAGACAAGTAGAACTCAGAAACTTTCCTATGCAGAATTTTCTTGATCTAAAATACAAAACAAATAATGCCAAGTTTTATACCATTTTACTTTATGTTTCTACCCAAGATGGCAAGCTCAGAAACTGAAAGACAGGAAGGAAAATGATTTTTATATTCAGTTATAGCAAATAGGGTTATCTTTGACAATTTAACTACAAAATTTATAATAACTACATTTTCAAGAGACTAGGTGTAGTTTTCTGTGGTATTAACATAATTTATTAGACAGAGTTTACAGACTATTCGAAATTTGACATGGAACGGTGTCCTAAAAAGCATTCTGAAGTAGTTGAAACCAAAATATGTCCACTTAGATTTTTATTTTTGCTTTAACAGGTTTCTTGTGGTAATGAAAAAAATTATGTGATACACATAATCTATATATTAGGGACTTAAGTAGGAAACTAATAGTATCTTTCCAGTACTATTACTGTCCTACAATATCTCAAAAATTTATTGCTTAGTCATGTGAATGTTATTTTTCACACACTCACACAAACCCTGATAGTTTTATTAGTGGTTTGTTGATTTTGCTCTTATAAAAATACCAGAAAATACTGTGCTATAAAATTTTGGAAAATGGCTCACTCAATGCAAGTGGAGAATGTTGTAGTGTAGATTTTCTAATCCCCAAGATTTGTAGCTACAATCTCCTGTTTCATGCTTGGGAAAATTATACTCATTTTACTATTTAAAGCTTACCTGAATATAACACAATAAATAAAGTTCTGTCCAAGTGGTGAGTACTATATTTTTCAAATACTAATAAAATAAATTCTCAAACCACATATATCTCATTCATGCCATCTAATAAATTCATATTTACATTTATTCTATTTGGTTTAGAATTAACATTTCTTATAATTTCAATTCTTCTTATTCTTCTTTAAATAATGTAGATTTGTAATCTTCTAAATGGGTCCTCCTGCTTTAAACTATGCTCACCTCTTTATTCTCAAAAAATTAAGTCCATCTGAAAAGTCAATATTTATGTCATAATATTCTGCAATGCTGTTTGTGAAATATTTTTAAGTTTTCTGTTCATGAGCTTTGTTGAGAATGATTTTGAAAAGATTGCAAGTTATACTGTTCACATTTATTTTTGGGGAATTGTAAAGTATAATTCCCAAAGTACAGGTAAGTAATTTTTGTTATTGTTAATTAGTGTAATTTTTATGATATCAGAAAAATTGTGCATCATAAAACCTGGACACAGAATTTTGCCAAAAATGCAATCCTTACTTTAAAAAATTATTGATCTTTTAAAATCAATAAAAATGTGATTATTGATTACCTTGAGTCTAAATCATAAAGCACAATTAATTTTCGGTGGTGTGAATGTTAAAACCATTAGATTTAGTCTAATATTTAACTATATTGAAATTCTATAAACTTGCACTAAATACTGGATTCAGTATTCTTGAAAACACTTTGTTGGGGTAATATTTTAATTTTTAAACCTCATATTAACTCTAATGAGTCTAGATATAGTCTAATAAATGCTACAGATAAATGTATTGTTATCATATAAAATCATAAATGATGACAAATTAAAATATAGTTTTCTAGGTTATTTATTAAAATCAGATTTTAGAGAATGTGAATATCTCAAGTTCTTACAATAAATCTCACACTGTTACGGAAACGACAGGCCAGTCAAGAAACAAGCACCACTCGGAGGGTTGGAGTACTCAGATGTATTACGCCGCCGGGCTCAGAGGGGCTTCTGCTCCAAAGCTCTGAGCACCTCCAAGATGTGCACATGAGGTTTTATAGGGTAAAGTACAAGCTTGGGGTATTCGGCCAATAGGCATGGAACAGCTTTAGCAGCATTATCATCACAAAAGTGGAGGCGGGGAGGCAGCAAACCAACATTCCAAAGCCAGATATGTATCTTTGAAAATCCAGCTGGCTAGCAAAAACACATAAACAGCAAACCAACACTAATTAACCTAGATTTACAAGTTAGCCTAGCAGAACTCAGATCAGTATTCCAATACTTAGACTTGTTAGCCCAGCCCAGCCTCTCCTTCACATTCCTAGACTTATGAGATATCTTGTCAGACCAGCCCGGTTTTTCCTTCACAACACTTGGGATTAGTAGCAATGATTCTGATAGCTTATACTGAATGAATAATTGTATGATAAGTAAGCTGCAGTTTTTTGTTTGAATACAGAAGCTAATGATTCCACAAAAAATCGTTTCATATTAAAACAATATTGAAAGAAAGTCTTGAATGTTTTTGGACCAGCCATGGTGGTTAATTTATAGAAATTTAAGCATTGATGGGATGCCTTTAACTTAGCTATGTGCTTTACTTTGTTTTTTGTAGTCTATGTACTCTTTGTAATCATTCCTATTGACATTTTCCCTTGAAAAAGAAACTAAAAAATATGTGAGATATTTAAGCAGAGAACATGATCTGTATATTTTCATATGAAGCCAGCAGTGAAGTAATGTAATTTCCCTCATACTAATGTTTTTTTAATTTCAGTAATTATTTTTTTAGTTGAAGTATAGTCAATTTACATTGTATCAATTTCTGGGGTACAGCATAGTGTTTCAGTCCTATATATACATACATATATTCCTTTTCATATTATTTTTCATTTTCATTATAGATTATTAGAAGATACTGAATATAGTTTCCTGTACTATGCAGTATGAACTTGTTGTTTATCTATTTTATATATAGTAGTTATTACCTGCAAATCTTGAACTCCTGGTTTATCCCTTCCCACCCACTTCTTCCCAGTAAACATGTCTGTTTTCTGTCATACTTATTTTGATATATCAATCATCTAGAATTTTCTATACAAATAATTATTAGGTCTTCAGGATGGTGATAATGTTTTATGTTTTTGAACCATAACACAACATTTTTTGAAAACATACCTGGACAAATCTAAAATGCAAATTAGAAAATCAGTATGAAAATGTTCAAGTCCTAGAAATTGAGTTTATGGTTAGCTTGTCCAGAATAATTATTCCAGAAAGTCTTATAGGAGTTACTAAAATATGCTTTACTAGAACAAACATCATATTCTTCTTTACACTCATGGTTATCATTTATACTTTCAGGAAGCTATTTAATCTATGGGAGTTAGCTTGCTCATCTATAAGCCTCCAATTTCTATTAAATAAACTAACCCGTGCAAACCCCCTATTCCGATGACTGACCCACAAAGAACATTCAGTACTTATTAACCATTATTAAAATTACTCTGCTCATTTGCAATTTAAAATATTCTGAGGCCCGCCTATAATAGAGTCAATTTTGCCTTCATTTTCCTTCCACCATCCTGCCTATACTTCTACTGCAAAATTCTCAAAATGGCATCATACTCTGAGATTATTCTGAACTCTGTGATATTCATCGTTCCACTCCTAAAGTTGTCAGGCTTTTTTCTCCTCTGAGTTAACTCTTAATGAAGATTCCCAGCAGACTGTTAAGGTAGCAATTACAGCAGAATTTCTGAGCTGCAGAGCTGAGTTGAAAAGCAAATTCTGCCTTAATCAAAGCCCCATCTAGAAAGTGAAAGCAAAGGAAAATTCAGTAGCTACACAGGCTGATTATCTGTAATGAAAATAATGCTGCTCTTACAGCCCTGACAACACCTATTCTCAAGTAGTCATGTTGAGGGGAAAATACCCATTCTTAGTTTCATGTATCTGTTCTGTCCTTGAAGTGTGAGCTCTGTTTTATTTTGGCTAAGAAGAGATCAATACGATTGTTCTTTTTGTTTTCATTTTTCTGGTCACTGAAGTAAATATGGACATGGCATGTAATTTGAAAATCACTGAAGAGTGCAATGAAGCAATAAAAAGGGACTGCATATGACATGCTATTTAATGATATACAAATTTCAGCTACAAGTAGTCATCTCAAAATGTATGTTCAGGTTTTGATTGTATTAAATATTTTATATAATACTCAGTGGAAGTTTGCAGATAAACAAGTCAATTTCCATCAATTAAACAGCTTTCCAAAGGTAAGATGAGAAAAATACTAAAGCAGAGAATTGATTTTAAGCCTGATTCTAAGATTTTGATTTATACAATGTGAAAAATATTTTTCAAATGGAGAATAATGATGATGGTGATGATAAGCATGCTATATAAAAGATCTCAAAATTCTTGTTTGCATTTTCTAGATATTTCATTCTCAGGGTACATATTGGATAAATTTTAGCATATTGACCACTCATCATCTTAATATCATTTTTATTTACGGTTCAAACTGAAGTAATTTAATTTACAAAAGAGTTGTTGACAACCAGGTAGTGTTTTTTCCTTACAGACTGGAAGTCACAAAGACTCTGGTATAAACCACTTGACTATCTCCAGACTTGCAAGCAGTCTGAAACCAGGTACGCAATGTAGTTGTATTGGTACTTTTAAATAAATGGATTCAACACTAAAAAAAACTTCTCTTTGTTTAAATCTAAAAAAGTGTTTCATGACATTGAAAGAAATTCCAAGTTCCAAATGTTAAAATATGTGATACTTGTATCAAATCCATATCTGAATAAAGACCTTGCGGAGCACTTCTGAAGAGGTTTTCATAAAAGATGTAAAGTAATGAAACAAAGATGGAGCGAATCAGATGCAATGTGGGCAACTGCAAGTTTTACAAATTAAACAATTTGTTTTGTGAACAATTTGTAGTATTACGTAAGTTGAATAATTAAATATACAAATTAACTAAAAATGAAATAGGTTCAATAAATTCTCTAAGAATGATATAGCTGGTCAGGAGCAGAGGTTGGGTTAGAATCATTTTCCCTGCTTCTTTTTTCCAGCTGTTTCTTCAAAAGAGTCAAATCATTTCTATTTTCACTTGGCCACTGAAAAATAGTACATTATGCTGTGTAGGCAACATTTAGTATTTATCTATAAGTTCACATAACAATATACTTCAGGATTATATTAGAGAAATTTTCTGAAAATTGGAAGAAGGAGAATGGATGTTGAGACCTCATCCTTATTTCTTTGTAGAAGTGTGTTCATTCCAAGTATTTATTTGCTAAGATGCAGGCATGGTCAACACCAATAAAACAAACAAACTGATTGAAAAATGTGCAAAGGCTTGAGTAGTTATTTCTCCAGACAAGATATACGAAAGGCCAGTAATCACATGATAAGATGCCCATCATCACTAGTCATTAAGAAAATACAAGTCAAAGCCATAATGAGATGCCACTGCCCAGCTATTAGGGTGGCTATTGTTAGATAACAAAAACAAGCCAACAAACAAAAAGAAGCAAAAACAAAACAAAACAACAACAGCAAAAAGAACAGAAAATAACCAGTGTTGGCAAAGATTTGCAGAAACTGGATCCCTTGTGCTTTGTTGGTGGGAATGCAAAATGGTACAGCCACTGTTGAAAACAGTAGGGGGATTTCTTAAAAAATTCAACATAGAATTACAACACGATACAGTGATTCCACTTCTGGGTATAGAACCCGAAAGAATTGAAGCAGGAATTTGAAAAGGTATTAATACACACATGTTCGATCAGCATTGTTCACAATAGCCAACAGGTGGAAGCACCTCAAGTGTCCATCGATGAATAAAATCTGGTATATACATGCAATGGAGCATTGTTCAGCTTTAAAAAGGGAGGCATATTCTGACATATATTACAACATGGGTGATTCTTGAAGAAATCACACTAAGTGAAATAAGCCGGTCACAATGGACATACTGTTTGATCCTACTTACGTTAGGTTGCTAAGGCAGTCATATTCATAGAAATAGATTGGTGGTTGCCAAGGGCAGAGAGGTGGGGGAAAAGGGATTTAGTGTTTAATGGGTTCAGAGTTCCAGTTGGGGAAAATAAAAAGTTCTAGAGATGGATGGTGGCAATGGTTTTCCAATAATGTGAATACACTTAATACCATAGGACAGTATACTTAAAAATAAATTAAAATGGTAAATTTTATTTTATGTATTTTTACTACAAGTATGTCTCTATATATGTAAGATTCCACATGAATTTATAATATAATCTCACCCTCCAAAAGAACTATATTTTTGGCTTTATTCTAATAATCAGCATAAACTGTTTAGCAGACAAATGTTTTGATTTTTCCATGAAGAAAAACTACACAAATGTATAAAATGAGAATGATTGTCCTATAAAGTACCAGAAAGAGTCCATGTGGAGTGTCCTGATTGTCTTTTCCAGAAAAGGATTTAAATGAGCATCAGCATCTTTGTGAACCAAAGCAGTTAAGATCTGTGCTGTTTTGTCTTTGTCTCAATGTGTGATTAAAGCTAGATTTATTTTCCTTCAGCTGGTCACATTTCTGAGTCAAATGAAAGTTTTTATATAAGTGATTCTTCAACTTTAATTGGTCCCACTCAAAAAAGATTTCTTATCAGGAATGCAAATTGAACATCACCTTAAAACAGAATCACTGTCTTGGAAATAATCAGAATGTGTATTGAAATGTAAATGACCAACTCTTTCTTACGAATAAGCTCATTCAAATGTTCTGTAAAAATGTTTGCCTTATCTGTTAAAAAGATACCTGTTCTCTGTTGTTAGCTCTGGGATCTGCCTAATGTTTTGCTTGGTTGCTGTTTCCATTAATGAAATACTGCGGTGATTATGGGTGTAATAGCCAATATCCACTGTATTTTAATTTTTCTAATTTGAGCTTTAATAAAGTAATGTCATGCCTTATCTTTTACTATTTCCCTCAAAATAAGAGAAGCTATGTCAAGGAATGATTGGCCAAAGGAAAAAAAAAAAAAAGATAGCATTAACATTAATATGACACGATGGGAAAAACAAGGGCCTGAAGCTGAGAACGCTAGTGTTTGTCATAAATCACCTTTGTGGTTCTGAGTGAGTCTGCTAATATCTCCGAGTGGCAATTAAACATGTTAAACAAGCAAAGTGGATTTGAATGAGAAGGTATACATTTGACAGCAAGCCCTACTTCTTTGGCATTTATTATAACATGTTTAAATAAAAGAACTTCATGAGGATTTTTAAAGCCTCTCACTCAGCCCAGCTACATAATTAGGGAAAGACAGGCAGTTGAAAATGGCAAACCTGACCCATTCTCTCACAGCTCAAGGGCTTATATTCATTTTCTATATTGAATTTTTTAGACAGAATGCTGTGTCGGAACATTTGGGGAGAGAGCATTTCTAGGCACTTTTGAAGGTCCTGTCCAAATCCATGTAATAGGTTAAAAGCTCAGTTTGCAGGGTTGAGGATATGGTCCCAACATTGTCAGGGAAACTTTACAGGTCAGCACTAATATTCCTTGAGATTTAATCAGAGGTGGGAATGAGAAAATTGTTATAATGCCGTATACTCAGGTTAAATATTACCTGAAACCCAAGGCTGGAATTAGTTAGAATAAACAAACAAATAAATAAAGCCAGTCAGAATGAAAGAGAGAGGTTAAAGGAATGTGGTGTTGTTTTTTTTTTTTTTTCCTCAAAGAATTTATTCCCCTGAAACCTGCATTTCCAAGGATTACAAACTAAATTACACAGCGCAGGAAAGGAGAGGTCCTCCTCTAAAGCTTTATGGCAAAGCTGTGAAACAATTTTTGGTCTGACATTTCCTGCAGCTAACCGTGATGAGAAAAAATTGTAAGTCAAGGTGAACCCTTTTCTGAGAACCAGAGTGTGATGGGGAAGCTTCCAGTGTGAAAACCGATGGCCAGCAACAGGGCAAAAATATTTTTTCAAAAGTTTGGTTCATTAACGGCAGTGGACACATTTTTGCTGTTATTTTCTGTCTGTGCTATTACTGGACAATTTTGTTTCTTCAAGGACAGAAGGCACCAAACTTTCCTGTGACAAATATGCTCAGTTTTAAATCATTTGTCTTTCGTCTGACTCTTCTGCCTAGCTTGGGAAAACTAAATTTTAGTGTCCCAAATATCAAGTTTTCTCAAGACAACACTATGCTTTCACAAAAGTTGAACCAGGAAGGTAAAACAAAGTGTAACAGCAGTATTTTTTTTTTAATTCACACATGCAACTCTTAATGAATATTAAACTCAAGATTCATATGGTTTAATTTAGATTATACAACCTGGGTATTTAGAACTGCTGATTTATGAAGTCTCATTAGAAATTTGAATTTTAGCCTTTTTGTTCCAGGTAATTCATGATGCAGTGGTTTCAACACCCTGTTCTGAGAAGCACTGAAATAAATACAAATAACCATGAGATAGATGACTGTATAGGTATTTCTCATTCAAGAAATAGTGGCTGCCAGTTTTCCGAAAGTTACTGTGCCACAGCTTTTCTGAAATGGTATTGCTGTGCTGGTTTCCCACCATCAACATTTTCTGTTTTATCCCCCCTTTCAGAGGGGAACCAGTGGAGGACATGATTCCTTCTGTTTGGAGATGCTTACAGTACTCTGATGATTCTAATCATAAATGCATAACTTTAAAGTGTTTTCCCCGTTATTGACATTCAGTTTATTGAAAACTAATAATACAATAAATCTGAAAACTTCTTGTAAACTATTTAACCTTAAAATACCATAACCAACCATTAATGATCAGATTCCTGAAGGAATTTGTAATCTTTTTAAATGGACTATGAAATATCACCTGGAAATAACTTTTTAACTTTTAAATGATAAGCGAACCGAGATTCCTGCTCTTCCAGCTTTATCTGTCTCCAGGCAAGTAGCTGGGACAAAACAAGTTTCTCTTAGCCACCTTGGACCTCATGGAACCATAAATAGAGTTTACCCCACTTTTTTGTAAAAGGAGTGTCAGATGTTTTTCCACTCTTTGTCCAATTTAACAAATCATGTAGGTGGCTGAACTGTTTCAGCTAGCATGAAATTACTGAAAATGATATAACTCATTTACGCTAAGATGCTAATGATATGTGATTACTGGGTCACCTCTTAAATGGGAAATTGCAGTAATTAAGGAACAAAGATTTATCCTAAATAAATTCTTATCGTATCATTTCAGGTATTAGTAATATACTTGCAAATGAACAAATCTGGGCCATTTAGACCTGGTGATTTTGTGTGTGTGTGTGTGTGTGTGTGTGCACGCTCGCGTGCGTGTGCGCCTGTAGTGTCATCTAATAGATTTCTATTCTAATTATAATTAAATGTAATTTTGGCTGTATTCACTCTGAAGATATATTTTCAGCAAGGTATTTTTAACTAAAATATTTCCATGAGTACTGCTACAGCTGAAAAAGTTGCAAGGATAAATTACTTAAATTCTACAAGAAACATACAGCTTTAATGAACAGAAAATGGGGATTAAAGGTGACAATTCCTTAGTTCTTTCAAAATTTTGTGTATATACACACAGTCTACTATATATTATGTCCATATATTGCACATAATCTTAAATACAATGCCATTGTATAGACAATATGAATATATTATGCAAAGCCTAATAAAATAATACATATATGTGTATGTGCATAACTATACATACACATATGTATTACACATACATACATGTTTTTGATCACAGTGTATCGTTAGGCGTTGTTTTGATAGTTTAAGTATTGTAGGCTATTAAAGGACCCCCTTTATGAAAATAACAAAATATGTATTTCAAAGACCTCAAAATTGTTTAAATTTTATGGAATGGAATCAGAGACGATGAATTGATCTTAAAGCTGAGGTGATGAATACTTGCCCAAATGTATCACAAGGGCTAAAGAAAATTGAAAAAAACAATCAGAAAGAACGTATCCATAGCATAAAAATGTTACGGTCTTAAAAAAATAAGGAAAATGACTGCAGACAGTTTGATGTCCATCTATGTGTATATTGCTGTGTACTTGTTTATTTAGACATATGTTATATTTCAGGTAGTAAAATGTATCTTTTTACTTACAAATTGTGAGTGATAGCAAACAGTATTTTAAACAATGATACTAAATCTTGGCTTCATCATTGAAAGTAGTCGTGAGACTCCAGAGAGGAAATAAATGTATGTGTGTTCTAATGTGGAATACTTAGAATTGGCTGTTGTTACAATAAATATAAGGTTATATAAGTTTCTAAGGGCCTTATTCCTCTTTATCTCTGTAAAATGACCCCAAAAATGTTAAAATTCTCATTTACTCAGGCCAAAAAATTTTAATGAGCTGTACCATTTTTAGGCAAATTACTCATTTGTCATTTGATAAACATATAATATTTTCTTTATATTCCAAAAAAGTGCACTCTATGATTATTTCAGAACTTTTTAAAATATGGATTATACTAACTGACCTAGGCTATAAGAACATTATTTAAATTTTGCTGTGTCAACTTTATATATGTAGCTTTCTAGAAGATAAAGATAGATGAAATTAATTTCAAAGACTTAAAGAACCAAGACAATAATTCTTAATTAAATATTTAATAGCTTATTAAAAAACTTTCTCAAAGGGCTATCTCTTTTGCTAATTTTTCAATGACAGAAAAATATTAAATAACTGCTGAGAAATTAAGTAGAATAAATTTAAGATTATTTGTGATTGAAGATGAATATGACTCAAAATATCTGTCATGTTTGTACAAAAGCAGCTTACAATATGAAGTAATTAATAAATTAATAAACTTAAATAAATCAAATTCAAGCAAGCACATATTTTGATTTTTATCCCAATGGATCCAATTATAATTGATTAAATTAGTATATTCTGTTGGATGTTTATCCAACAAAGTGCTAGTATATTTGAGAAGGATTAATATTCCCAGATGCCAAAATAAACATTTTTTGCTGCTAACTGAAAGATTAACTTCTATCTCAACTGTAAAATAAGATAAATGACTTGAGGCTTCTATTTTGTCATGAATGTACAAGAAAGAAAAATCGTGGAAATATATTCTCCAATCTCTTCATTTTAAAATTAAAACCAATTTATATGTGAAAACAGCACAATCACAGGAAAAGACACATCAGATGTCACTTACTTTGGACACGTTCTACATTTTCCATGTCATCACTGAATGGAAGTATTATAAATTGTTGTATTTTTGAAGTCAAATCATCTTGAATTTGCATGTCAATTTAATGTTGAACATGTTTCTTCTTAACATATAAATATGATTTCAATATTTTGAAGATAACACATATATTTAATCAGTACTTTCATTTGTCCAATGAGATTGTAAATTTGAATTTGACAAATGGGATAACTAAGAATAAGTGGAAAGGATGTATGCCAACTATAAACAAAATAATTTATTTATGATTAAATATTTGTTACGGTACTAGGTACTTTACTTATGGTATCTCATTAGTCCCCAGATAATTATATGATACAGTGCAAACCTACTCTGTTCAACTGGCACCAACAAACTTAGATTCAGATTAACTACCAGACCAAACTCATAAACATAGTAGACTTCACCCACCACTCACTATACTTTCAAATTTTACTTTCAACCTTCCACTATTGTTCTCTTCTCCTCCTACAGGGATTACAGTTCACTGTGTACTAGTTTCCTATCATCCCAAAGGGTTCTGTTTACTTATCTTCAAGTCATTCAATTTTATCCATTGTAGAAACAAATTTTCTGTTTTGCTGAGGATCAACTGTTATAGTATCCAGATTCTGCTGTTTAATATTTATCCCCAGGATCCTGCAACAGAACTTTCGCCACATCAAACCAAGAAAGTTTATCAAATATCTTTGCATCAAACTTTTGTCAGAACTTCCCTCTCTGAACTTTCCCTTATCCAAGTTGCCTTTGAGATACTGATATGAGGATGTGGCAATCACTCCTGCTTCTGACCCCACTCAGCTCTCAGCTCTATAAATGCAGTGATCTTCAATTCAAACTGACAAACTTTAGACAAAAAGGGTTTTCGTGCAATGACATTTTTTAAGAAAATTTTATAAAAGCATACAGAATAGGAAAAAATGCCACATTCATAGCAATAGTATATTGCAACTTATGTGATTGATTCCCAAATAGGACATCCATATGTCTCCAAATTACTGTGGTTGGGGCACACGTGATCTCAAGAGAAACTTGAGTGGGTACCAAGATCATCAACAAAGAGAAGCAAGCCATCAACTTAAGGGATTCTTTGAATTTCAAACCTTGCTAGTTACAAAGCCTCTCAGGACTATTAACTAGCGTCCATTTTGAGGCACAGCTGTATCTTATTACTACTACTGATGTATTACTAGACTTTGTAAAATCTCAAAAACAGGTACATATTCACAGTAGCTTAGACCAGATCCTCACTTACCTTGGATTCCTTAAGAGTTGTAAGAAATATTCTGTCAAGGTTCTAATCTTTAAGCATCTCTAATCAGAAACACACAGGTTGTAGAATCAGTTGTCAACACCTTCCCTCCATTAAGATGCTTGGCTATTTTTAATCTCATCTTTGCCATTTAGGAATTTACTAGAACAAGATAAAAATAATTTTTTTCCTAGTCAATTCTGCCTGAACCTCAGTAAACCCTTTTAAACTGCATTTTTAAATCTATTCTTCACCTCAGAGAGTAATTTGTCTAGTATTTTTTTAAGTTAATTCATCACCTCTTTCCTTTTTACCATTCTTGATATTCTGTTACTTAAATATTAGATCTCTAATATCGATCCTCGAAATTTTTTTTCCAAGATTTGCCTCTCTTGTGTTTACTCCAAATCATTTCTTCTGCTTGATTTGCAGCCCCCTTATCTGCTCTCCACATCTGCATCCCTGCAGTTCATCTAGAGAATTTTCCTGTCACCATTTATTAACTTTCTCTTGATAAAAATGAGATGCTTTTCCAGGGAATACTCAAGAAGCCAGCATTTACCCATAATCCTGAGAGATTTACTTCTGAAGGACTAAGCACTCAGGGCTTTTTGTTATCTCTTCCCTGGCTCTCATCTGGTCCAGAGAAGAACATTGCTGTGCTGGGCTCTTTGACCAAAGCAGAACCTAGAGTATCTCACACATTT
The DNA here is from genome assembly GCF_048773025.1 of Camelus bactrianus. Lineage (NCBI taxonomy): Eukaryota > Metazoa > Chordata > Mammalia > Artiodactyla > Camelidae > Camelus > Camelus bactrianus. The sequence continues at coordinate 17,065,562 of NC_133539.1, read as the reverse complement.
AGGACACAGAAACTGCTAACCTTAGGGAAGTATATTGATTAGATGGAAACAGAGGAAAAAAGAGACTTAGCTTCATTCATTTTCATATTTCTATAATCTCAGACATGTATTTGCTTTTTGATCTATTGCAAAATGTCATCTTTCTATGCATGGTGAGCAACTATTCCTTATACACACATGAACCCTCTTAATTGTACTAAAATCTCCATGATCCTTGAGGAATCAAGATTTTTTTTTTTTTGCTGTGTAACTGAATAGGACCACTTTTTGGTGTGTAAATCATTAGTTTCTCAATGAAATGTTTTAATTCTGACAAATGCCTTTGTAGAATAAAGAGATCATTGATTTTTGTCTTTAATAGTTGATACACTTATATCAAATATAAGGATAACTATGCCTATAATGCTTTGAATTTTAAGGGTGAAATTATGTATTAATCTGATTTGGAATGAAATATTCTTGAAAAATAGTTGTGCCTTAAGTATTTAAAAATAAGTATAAAATATGGTAATCAACTGGATAGTAAAATATTGGCTAATTAGATAATATGATTTAAAACATTAATTTAATATGTATGATAATATTTTAGAAATATTTGAAGTAATGGTATACATTTGCCAGTAGCATGGGCTTTGGAATCAGAAGGATCTATGTTTGAAATCCAGATAATTGTCACGCTCTCAGACAAAGTACTTCGTTCATGTGGCCCAAATATTCTTACGTATAAAACTGAGGTAATGATCCTAGAATAAATGCAAATCCCTCCTCCTTTGTCTCTGTTCTTTCTCTCTTTTTCATATCACTAGAGAAAAAAATGAAACAGTCATCTGGTTGCAGCAGATTCTTAAACACTCAACTGTCTGCTTCATGGAGAGACGTGATTAAATAGCGTGTCCTTTTAAGAGAAGGACAATGACTGGTGGATAAAGATTTTTGTTTATTTGCTTACTTTCTTGGACCATGTATTTTCTCTCCCTAGTTATCATGTACATGGATTGAAATCAGGCACTAGACATTATTGGATCATGATATTTAATTTAGGGAATAGAAAAATAATCTCCACTGAAATCCATATCACTAGTAGATCTAATGGATTCAATTATCTTAACAAGCTGCCTGATGACTTAACCATATAACTAATTTCTGTTTATAGCTAAGGTATGGCATATGTAATGATTAATCAAGAAAGACATGCATATTTTGGTATCTGAATTTTGAACAAAACTTTGAGTCTAAAGATTATTGAAAAAAATAAAATGTCAAATTGTTAGCACACTGTAACTATTTATACATGCATCATAAAATATGGATAAATGAGCAAAATACAGTGTCAAGAAGAACATTGACAACAGAGTTAAAGAATGTAGCCTAAGAATTTTAAGGAAATTTGTTGTTCTTCAATTCAGATGTATCCCCAGATTTCTAACTTTCACCCAAAACAGGTACATCTTTTCATGAATGAATGTGATCTTTTTTCTTAAAAATACCAAAGCAATATAATACATTTTCACAGAATTCAAAGAACTAGAACGTCACTGACTCATTGGAGGATCTGTTTCTGGTCAATAAGTTCATACAGTTTGCCCCTTCCAGACCACATTGAGAGAGATTAATTTTTCCAGTGTGCGTGGATTTCATAGATTTGTGCTGTTTGTTACAACACCTGTCTATATGACTTTATGTTTGCCCATTCTTTAACATACATTTTGGGACATTGCATTACTCTGAATTTCAAAACCAGGAACCGCAGCCATGGATAAGCCCTAAAGTAGTCGTTTACATTTCTATCTTAAAGATCTATTTCCTTATTTGTAATTACTGATAAAACAATACATAATTAATAAGTTTTTAAGTCAATAAAAATGTTTCATTTCTTTAACTGCTTGAGGGGGGAGAGAGAGAGAGAGAATGCATTGTGTGGATGTATAACTTACTATTTGAAATGCATTTAGCCAAGTTTCTTGTAATTTTTAACAGTTTCCATGTAAATGACTTTGCTTGGCTGGTGATGTCAGGTCATGGGAGAGATAGTGTCCATTCTCAAATTATTATATGACACCAGAATTTTTAGCTATATCTGTTCAATTTAAGGCAGTTCTCACTTTTCCATTCTGACCATTTTTACGTTAATTCTAAAGAAAGAGATACACTAATATACAAGCTATCTTAGGTTTTACATTCTTATTTTATTTAAATATGTTTTATCTTGTTCCACAATACAGTTACAAATAATATTCCATCTTCTCTTTTCTCTGAAAACTCCAATTTAGATCCTACCTCAGAGAGCCTATAAAAGTATATCCTTCCAAGATTTTAACTTTTTTCAAAGGATCAGCTGTGAAACTCTGTGCTAAAATTCATTTAAGTAGGAAAAAATGCAAATAATAGAAAACAAATACAAAATCCGTCTTTTCAAGATGAGAAATATTTTTTGCCAATTTGTTGGTCATAGTTCTTGTTTTATTTTCTGTTTAAACAGAGGAAGAGACTTTAAAATGAAAGTTCTTATTTTCTTTCAAAAAAGAGAATTAACTGTACTTTATACCATATCTTGGCAGCTGGTAGTCAGCTTACAAATGGTCTGCTTCTGTTGTGAAAGATAACAGAAGTCCCACTGAGACCATTGGCCACGGTGACTTGCTTCCAGCCAAAGGAGACAGGGAGACATGTAATGGTGTACATCTTCAAAAACTCACACCACTAAATAGATCATTTTCATGATTCTATACATTTGCAAAGGCATTTTTGGTGTAATTGTAATAAGTATCTATTATAAATAGACCAATATATACATATTAAACACTGCATACATGTTTTAAAAAAGGAAAATGTCTCCCTTCTTACTCTAATCCCACTCTCCCCACCACAAAATTCAACAGATAATCACTTGAAAAATTTTAGTGAACATTTGTATCAGCTTTATATAGCTACTCAGTAAGACTCAGGAAATAGAAAGCAAGGCTACTAGAGAGTTTTAAGACAGAGATTTAGTACCTTCTTCAAAGAGTTTTGGTACCTGACTAATAAGGTTGGTATGAGGATGCAGGATTTAGTACATCTGAACTCCAGGCACATAGTGGACATGATGTAGGTGTCTGATTTAAATTAAGTAATTAACTAATTAATCAATTACACATAGGGTACTTAATGTACAATGTTAAAAAAACAAAACCAAAAATGCATCTTCTGGGGTGTGGTGGCCTGAGCTCAGATTTCAGATCTCCCACAATCTGTCCCTGTGACCTTGAGCTATGTACTTATTACCCCGTGGCGCACTTTCATTCCTTTTCTATGAAATAAGGATGATGACAGTTTCTGCCTCGTGAGGTTGCAATAAAGATGAAATAAATGACTATTTGTCAAGTGCTGAGAACACGATGTAAGTATTTATGCAATAAAGTGCTACCAATGACAAAACAAAAGATTCATGAGAAATTAGTAGAACTAGAGCATCTCAACAAAAATAATTAAAGTAAATCCAATGACATATTATACAGGACACAAGGAGACTAATAACTACCTTTATATCATGTTAATACTTATCACAGAGATGCCTATTCTTCAGATACATGTGCGTGTGTGTGTGTGTTGTGTGTGTGTGTGTGTGTATAATATACCATTCAAATAAGATACCTCATGGCTTTGTTTTTTTTTCTCTCAAACTTAACGTGATTTTTAAGCTAATTTAAAATAACTGAAATGCAAAAATGGTTGTATTAAAAAATATTACTTTTCTGATTTAAAATGATACTACCTTAATCAAAAATGATTAGGATAATTGATTACTGTAACTGAACAGAGATAAACAACAACAGAAAATAACAGTGTGTGTATACCAAATATAAATATATATATATTTAAATATATAAATATAAGTACGTATATAAATATATATATCAGGTCAAGTGATAAAATACCCTATAAGATGCAAATGCAGACTACATGCACACACACACACACACCCATGCACTCACAGATTTAGTTTGTAAAATAAGTTATCACTTCTGTCCATAGCATGAAATCTTTGGGGACAATATTAGGTCCTTGTTGCAAAAAGCACACAAAAGTATATCCTGAATGAAATAAATATTTAAAAACAATGACTATGAAAGTACCAAAATAAAGCTAAAAAACAGCTGCCATTTAATGTCTTCTAGATATTATTTTAAGTGTTTTCTATGTGTTCACTCACATAACCCTCGCAAAAACAGTGTTTTAGTTACAATCATCGACATTTTTAGCTGAGAAAACTGAGACACATTAAGCAGCTGCTCCAAGTTCACGTAGCTAATAGAGGACAAAGGTATTTTAAGTCCAATGACACTGTAACAAATTTGCTTCCTGCAGATCTTGAGGCAAGGAAGAGCCCACCTGACTGAAGCTTCCAGGATAGCGTGAATTTCCTTCGCTGTGAGATCCAGGGCCCAAGGGGGAGCAGCCAGTACAACAGCTTCACCAATGTTGATTCTTTACCCAGAGCATCACAATCATCGATGTTCCAGTTATATTATCCGTGGAGAGGCCCCTGATGAAATTACGGACGTCCTGTGTGCTCTATGTGCCTTGTCCCTAACGGGCCCACTTCATCAGCCTCTGCTAGTGAGATGTAGGGATACCTGCACCTCATTAGAACTATAATCACCTGTGAAAAAAAAAGGAAACCAGTTATCATTAGGGACTATTAGACACATGTTCTTGTTCTAACTCTTTTATCTCAGATTCTGTATTTGTCTCTTTGGTATCCAATTATCATGGGGCCAATTATATTAACTATATTTTCTTATTTTCTGTATTTTTGATGCTCTGGCATTTGGGAGCCTACAGACTCAAGGAGAAACTGCCCTTCCCAGGGCTAGCAAATTCCTAAGGATGATAACAACTTGGCTATGAGTAAAGCCTCTTTATTTCAGTCTCACATATCAAGCCTTTATGTCCCTGCCCTAAATCATCCCAGGCCAAGCACCAGACAACTAGGACCAGCCCCTATGGCCCAAAGACTTGCCTCAACTTCCCCATGGAAACCCCAATAAAGGCTTGGACTCAGGTTTTCTTTTACTTCCTTCTGTCTTTAACCATCATCCAATACTTCCCCTGTGTTTCTGTGTGACATGGTATGATGTGTCTTTTTCACTCAAGAAATGTAAGTAATAAATACTTTTTTTTAGTTCCCAGTTTCATTGAGATATAATTAGCACACAACACTGTACAAGGTTAAGTTATACAGTATAACGATTTGCTTTATACATATAGTGAAGTAATTGCCACAATAAGCTTAGTTAACATCCATATCTTAGGCAGATATGAAAAAAAAGAGACAGGAAAAGAAAAATCTTTTTCCTTGTTATGAGCACACAGGATATACTCACTTAACAAGTTTCAAAAATACCATACAGCATCAACAAATTCTCCTTTAACGGCGTTGGCCTCTCTGTGTTGTCAGTTAGTCATACCGTTATACATTAAACCCCAGGTGGAATTTTATGACAGTTCTATTGTGTCACTCTGTGGTCCCCATGTTTGCAGTGACAGCTTGCAAGTGGCTTCCTCAGTACACTCTGTGTGATATAATTGTTCACTCTTAGCAACATAATACAGATGTTAGCTTTCTATCGATTGGAATATTCAAAATTGTGTTTTAGTTAGTATTATATAACATCCTCATAAGATTGAGACTGGACTGGCTTTCTCCAAAATGTAATACCTAAAAAATGATTGCTGCTTTAAAGGTGAAAAATATATATATATATATATATGCTAAGGTTCTAGCTAATTCAAAATAATATGCCTAATACCAAAGTCAGACAAGAACCCACTGCATCCTCAGGGATTGGCTCACTGTCCCAGGATTGCAGCAATGTGAAGTCCTCCTCTGGATGGACTCACCCTGTCTCCTTTGAAGCCAACTCAACCTTCCAATCTCTGCTGCTCTCCCAAGTGCTCCTCTCTGCTTCTCCAGAAGACATCAGTAGCTGCTCCACGCCTTACTGACAGTCCCCGAAGGGAGCAGCCTGAGCAGCGGTATGTGTGGAGCTGCAACAGTCAGCAGACCTGACAGCAGTTAGCACAATGGAGTGCAAGTAGAGAACGACACGAAAATAAAAATGGAAGAGAAGCAAGATCAAGAGGAGCTAGATGTGAGCCTGTGGTTGCCCAGGTAATAGGACTGGATTGAGTTTGAGGATGAAAGGAAACTGCTCATCCAGGTGAGAAGAGAATTTAGGGTAAGGTGAGACTACAAAGTGAATTGGGTTTTAGATAAATTGTTAAGTTAGTCTCATTGCTGAGAGTCCCCCAGTATCTAGGATAGTAGAATTTCTCAAGAGCATTAAATACAGTGACTTGAACTGTATTTTAAAGTGTTAAAAACGTACATTTTCTCTGTCTCATTTTCTCAGAAGTTCATCACTGAAAATGCCTACTGAGACCCTGTTAAATGCATGTTTGGTTAAGCAGGACTAAAATTAAAATCAAGAAAAGTCTTCTTCACTAATATTTTGTTGGCTAAGCAAAGTCAGTTATTGTCTATCACTCTAATTTCATTTACACTGAGATTATTTTTGTTTCTTTGGTTTTAATTATTCTTCCAACCCATTCACTTTTATTTACATTTATATTTTAAATCAATGTTGTATATCATTTTAAATGACATGTTTTAAAACATCTGTTTTAATTATGCTTTCTCTCTTATTACCATCCTCGCTGCAGCTGCTTCTCTCATTGACTGCCACCAGAAGTTTATTTTGCTTTATTTTTCAATTTTGTTTTCTTCTTTCATGCAAGGAGATTTTTTTTTTCCACATTAGAGCAACTATCCCCTTCATTAGTTTCTTTTTCTAATAGTTGATTATGTGTTCAACAAAGAAGAAACAGTGCTGACGCAAGTCACAGAGAGGAAACAGCAGTGAATGAACTCCAGGGGCAGAACAGCTTTGCATGCTTAGTTGGAGATTGGTTGCAGTTGGCCATGGATTCTACCCTGTATGACCCCACCATCAACGTGACGTTAAGAGCAGAGGACTTGAAATTGGGCACAAGAGATTGATGCAATTTTCCTGGCTTCTGACACTACCCAAAAATCCTCACTGATACCTTTAATAGTATTAGGAAATACTTGTGAAATAGATACATATGGAGAAACCCATCTTAGAAGTGTGTGTGTGCATGTGCGTGTGCGTGTGCGTGTGTGTGTGTGTGTGTGTGTGTATTTATTTATTTATTTCTGCTGAGCTGGCAATTTTAGGGCTTAAGAAGAAGCAAAGAGATAAGAGTTAGGTATTACCCCTTCAAGCTTAGATTGGATACACTGTTTAAATCTTCTCAACATAAAGTTGAGTTTTCCGCCTGGGATGGCTAATAAGACTTCAAGATTAAACACAGATCACATGTTGTATCATTACATTGATACACCTAAAATTAAAATATCATTACTTAAATGAGACACTGAACAGTACTTCTACACTTGTAACTTCATATCTGAAACACCTACAGTGAAAAGTTTTGTGGTATTGAAATAATCAATGTTCAAGAGCACTAGAGAAGCTTAGAGCAGTTTCACACCATTAAATATCCAGGACAATGCTAAACTGACATAGTCTTCACTAGTAGATGAGAAAGGAGAAAATCAGGACACGTAATGAACCTGCCAAAAGGCACAAATATATTAGGAAAACAGAAGTGGTCATAGAATCTCAGCCTGTTAGCTTCAATGTTAGTTTTCTTTCCTCCTACATGGGGGTAATAAATTGTCACCAGTCTCAGGGCCAGGAGACTGAGATTCTAACTCCAGCTCCATCATTCACAAGTTATTTGGCCACTGGAAATTCATTTTGCATCTCTGGGACCAGATACAGAGATAAGGTCCAGTGTTTCCCTTTTAACAATAATGGCAAATTATCTAACAATACTAATATGTTGCAAAATGTCCACATGGGGACCATAGTCTTTTAATATTTATGGTAAAATAATAAATATTGTAATTACACAGTAATGAAGTTTCTAAAATGCATTTATTTAATTTACCTACCATGTAAGTGAATGGACCAAAACATTTATTTTACTTTAAAAAAATGGTTAATTTTAAGAAGTGTGAATTATTTAACAAGAGATTCAAAAATTTCCAAATTTCAGTGATTTTATTTTATTTAATCTTTTTAAACCAAGCCAGCAAATGTCAAGTCTTTAATAATAGTTAACTTAGGAACAGAAATTCCAAATGCATTCTGATTTGGGATTACTTTGGTTAAAGTAATTGTTTCTTAATATTCTACGCTTGGTTTTCCATTCCATGCCTTTGCTCTGCCAGAGTTTTTACATGTATCACAACAATGTAAAGAGAAGACAGCCTAGAGAAATACACTCTGAAGTTTCTAAATGACAGGTATGAAAAAAATTTTTCTCTTACTTTTTAAAAAAATGTATTTGGACAGTTTGTATAAAATTACAAAATTTGTTTTTGAAACAATCAACCTATTCATTTAAATTTATACATATAGAAATAAATTTAGAATGACAAATCACTTCATTTTAGCTTGTAATTCTTGCAGAACCCTATTCTGAGGCTTGTATTCATAAATTCTGAATAAAAATAATTCCTCCTATGATAGTAAAAAAGATAATAAAAGAAATGTGTCATAATATAGTATCTAAATGGAACTAGGAAAAACTTTACATGAATACCTACACTAGCTGCAGGGGTATTTCCTTGCTAAGAGAGCTATTAATCAAAGACACAGTGAAAAATAATCTATTGTTTTCAAAATCCTTTTGAAAAGATTAAAATAAATTCTTATAACCAGATGGCTAATGTTAGAGGTAGTCAAAGGAGTTTTGTTTTTGTTTTAGTTTTTGTTTTTAAATTGAGCAGAAGGCCACTGACCTAAATACACACATGGCTTTTAAATGAATTACTGGATTATTAGAATGATACACATTGTAACCTTTTTTCAGGTATGAAAGTACTGAGAAACTATCATAATAAAGCATTAAACTTTTTAGAGCAAGTTTAAAAATGCAATTTATAAAAGCGTGAATTTGATGAGTTTGTGACTCCAGAATAGAAAAGTGCTGAATGTTTATGGATAAAGACCAGAGCATTTCACAGTCTCTTCATTGGAGCTGTAAAGTTCTGTATGGTTTTCACTCAGGGTAACTAAGTACTATTGATTTTAGTTCATTTGGTTGCAAATAGTAGTCATATAAAGGCTGCCTGAATAAGAAATTTTTTTAATAAAAATGAAGGAATATTATACAGGTGGCCTATTTTTCTGTCTTTTTTTAACTTATAACCCCCAAAATATTATCACTAGCCAACTGTAGGTCTCTCATACAGTCTCCTAAGACATGAATATCAGTTGGTTGGTAATATTTGCATTTATGTTTCTGAAATAGATGTGAAACAGTGAGGGAAAATGTACCAGTCAGACACAAAAGTGTTAATATTCATCTAAGCTCTGACTGTTATAAAATATGTTTTGGGGCACATCAGTCACAATATCAACTCTTTTTTCATTCCTCTAATTTATTGCTTTAAAATTCTCCACCATTACTCAACACAATGGTTATACATTGTGTTCTAAACACAGGAAATAACAAAGTGTTCATTTGCTTTAGTAATAAATGCAACTAATGCAGGAGAGATTTCAGGCAGGCCTAAAGTCTGGACTGAATAATGTTATGTAATATCTGAGAAACTGATTTTGGGAGATTGACCTTCAGGTCAGTCATTTCTGTCTAGAGGAGTGCCCAAAAGCCATGGATCTACCAGTATTGTTGGTCACACACACCCTCATGTAGAAGTTTCCTCCATCAGTTGGGAGAATGCTGATGAATTTCATAACCATCAGTGTTGGAAGAGGTATCATTTAATTTACTTTTCTTTCTTGTAAAAAAAGTTTCCAATAAATAACATGTTCTTAACCAATTACACACTCCTTCAATGTTCAAGCTTTCTTGTGGCTTTATCATAGCATAACATAAAACAGCAACATAACATAGCACAACAACATTACACAACATAATATAACACAACATAACAACATAATACAAAGTGTCTTGAGTATCTTTGTCAAAGAGCTGTTTTGCTTCCTTCACTTTTGTGGTGAGCTTTGAAAACAGTCTCAGTTGAAAAATGTCTCACCTGCTCTCTGGAAACTTTCGGAAAAATAAGTCAGTAATTAATTTTTCCTTGAAATAAAACCAACTCTAGATGTCTCTCGTTTCACGAAGTATCAATGAATAGTTAATTGTAAGCTTATCAAAACTCTTTTATATAATCAAAAAAAAGTGCAATCTCAAATTTATTATCCAAGTATAAAATGGCCTTGATACCAAAACCAAACAGAAACAGTGAAAGGATCATTATACATTTATCTCACTGATAATGATTGATTTAAGAATCCTAATCTAAATATTAGTAAACTGAGCTCAGTAACATATTAAAAAAATATTAATACAGAGTGACCCAGTTGGGTGAAAATTATGAATATAAAAGTATTTTAGTATTATTTAATTGATTACTGTGACTTCCTGTAATGAAATAGATTAACAGAGAAAAACAGTATTTTCATTTAAATCAATGTACAAAGTTCAGTACTATTTAATAACTCCTATCAAACTATTTGATCTGATAAGAGACATGTGCATAAAAACTTAAAGCAAAACCATTTGTAGTGGTGAAAATTACAATATTTGTTGAAATATATTAATAACAATGATAAATAAATAAATGCAGAGAGAAAGAGGGAAAATATGTTCTTGCAGAGAAAAAATTTAATAGAAAGGAGATAACAGGTGTTTCCTTAATGATCATTAGGATCAGTACAATTAAAAAAAAAACACAGTTGGATGTTTGTAGTATGTCACAAATGCAGGCGAAATGGCTGAGAGTAACTGAGACTACTAAAAAAAAAGCAGTTTAGTAATAGGTTTTCTATCAGATCTTAGGATAGATGATAAAATTTTAGTGATTAAGATTCAGTGGTATTTATGTAAGAATAAACAAATGGATCATTGGTTTCAAAGACTGAACCCAGGATCATATTAAAGAATATATAGGAAACTTAGCTTATTTCAGAGAATGTATTTCAGATAATTTAAAAATGTTTATCTATGAAGTCATACAGAGATGCTACTAACAATTCATAAATTCTTTAATTTGGAAATTGTATTGTTTACTGTAGAAAAAAATAATACAAAGACAGTAAGTGCTGTTTGGACAGTTGTTTCTGAAACTGAAACCAGATACCTACCTCATAGCGTGTATGAAATTCAATTTCATTTGTGTGAAAGAATTAGAAAGAGAAAGCTTCTAACACTTTTAGAAGACAATATTGAAGAATTAATACCTTTATATTCTGCATAGGGATATAGAAGGAAAGAAATGCAAATTATAATGCAAGTGTTTGATAACATAGATTATGTAAAATTCCAAAGAAAGCATACTTTGAAGAGAAAAAAAACCCGTATGTCAGGATAATACTGTATCCAAGAAAGAAATTTTAATCAGAATATAAAGAAGTCCCATCAGTCATCACAATAGGGAAAACAATCAGATGGTAAAATGATTAAGTAAAGAGGCATTTCACAGAATACAAATACAAATTGTCCATAAACTTATGAAAATATACTTAAGCTCATTAAAATTAGGAAAATAAGTGCAACCCAAAGAAATGCAATTTTACATGTAAAAGTTTGGCAAAAAATTAAATTGAAATTTATTAATAGCATATACTGCTTAGGATGCATAGAAATCAGGAATTTTTTCCATCACTGTTGAGTGTAATTGGCACCATCACTTTGGATTACTTAGCAACATGCAGAGAGTTGAACATGGACTCCAGGCACACACATGGGGAAATCAAGAAGGCCACATGACTGACGACAAAGGATCTATTTCCTAATCTCAGTGGTGGGGACATGGACCTTCATTCCTCTTTTATTCTTTAATCTGAACAGACCATAAAAATAAATAAATTTATTTTCTACAATAAAAAGTAATAGAAGAATACATGCAGAAGTGTTGCTAAGCTAACTGTACACTGGCATTGCTAACATGCAGCACGTTTTAAGCGGTGCATGTATGTATTTATGTCTTGCTGCTATTTTAATTATAAGAAAAGACTTCAAAAAATTTAGATATCACTTAAACCTTCAACTTAGTTCAAGTCATATTCATAGATCACTGAGCATAATTCACTGTATATATATCACACACTAATAGTCTCTTGTCACACTTTATAAAAACTCATATGACAAGGCCACAGATCCACAGTAATTTAATGTAATGATATGGAATATAAATGAACCAAAAATAAGGCATTAAAAGTCCCATTATATCTAAATTATCATAGGGATGCTAATATTCTCATTTCTGTCACTGTCAGAATTTTTAAACAGGTTATGGAAGGTGTGATGATTTTTCCACACTAATCAGGGGGTAACTTTAAAAAGGGGGAAAAAAACCATGAAGTATAAACATAAGTAAAAATATACCCAGTATTTAATCAACACAATATTATATTATAGGTACTATACTTGTTCCCATTTTACAGATAAGAAAAAGTATACAGAGGAATCTAACATCTTGCTCATGGTCATAATCTCTAAGTGGTAAAACTAGAATAAAACCCAGTGTTTCTCCAATATCCATGGCCTAAATCGCTATGTATAAAACACTAACAGGCATAAACATAGGGTTCCAGCCCAAACCTGTGCTGAAAACACCATCCAAGATAAAAAGAGGGTGTCTGAGCTTTATATTACTAGTGAGAAGATGTAAACCCAATCTGTCTGATCACGAAGGCTAGGCTCCTTACCGCCCTCAAATGAAAGTCAGAAAAGGGATCTTAGAATGTACGTGATCTGAACCAGTCTGGTGTCCTTATCAGTGCCAAACATACCTCTTTTAGGGTTTCATTCAATTTGCTTATCATTGTTGAATCTTCTGTTTAATTCATTTTTGGCTGTCTCCTTGCCTGTGTTGATACGGTGTTTGAAAGTTCTCTTTGCATTTCATATTTATACTCTCTGAAACTTACACTTTACTTTTACCTTTCCCCATTCTCCAGTTACTGGGGCAGCCCAGTCCATTCTCACGTGGAGGCTTGTCTCTGGAGAGACAAATCCAGGCAGAAACTGTTTCATTTTACAGTGGGGAACAGTTATATAAAAACCTTTCTTTTTTTTCTTCACTGTGTTTCACTTTCTAAGAAACTTTTGGAGCTTTCTGGAATTTTTCTTGTAGCCTCCTCCCTAACCCCATCATGTACGCACACACGGCACATACATCGTAACTCCATTCCCTGACACTTTTACTAAGTTCATCCTTTAATATAAATATGGTCAACCTATACATCTGCTCAGAAATACTTGATGGTGCCTTTTTTCTATAAAATAAATTTAAAATCTTTAGCATTGGAAAAAAGTAAGCCTTTAAATTGCTCACATGTACATTTTTGTGAAATAATACCGTTTTACGATTGTTGGAAAACTTCATTGTTTGCCTACTCAGTAAATATCCATGCCATTTTCCTTCCTAATAGAACCCATTTTTGAAGATACATACCTGTTCCCGCTAATTCCATCATGCCTCAAGAGAAGCTAAAACCAGTCTTGAGGTAACCTTCAGTATCTTACAGAGATGGGTGCAGGAGTGGACTACAATCCTACTACCATGACTGGTCGAAATGGACTCAGAAACTTCAGAGAGTTTTCCTATTTTGAAGAGAAACTGCAAGAAGAGATAGGATTCTCATTTTCTTCATGGTGCTGTCGTCCCCGGGGCTGTAAAGATGGGAATGGATATAGCCATCTTACTACCAGCCTGAGAATGATCTAACATAAGAGAGGCAGGATAGAAAGAGTCTGGGTTTTTAAAATCCTGTTGAACTGCTGAAACAATCACCCCTGAAGAACCACCCCCTGTAGATTTCCTTCATGTAGGAGCATATATTTTATTCTTGATTAAACCAATTTGAGACAAAATTCCATTGCTCACAGGTAAAAATATCCTAAAATGTATGTAATATCAATCAGTGCCATTCGTTGCTTCAGGGAGAATGGCAGATTTCTACATAGATTTTTTTCATGTTTACAAGAGATATTAGACTTGAAGCAGATACACTTTTATTGTGATGAAAGCGAGGATCTTTCAGAGATGAATTTTAGCACAGCAATGCCAAGAGACTGAAAGACTCATAGCCTGGAGTTTATACAATAAAAACTATATAGCGGGAGACAAGAAAATCATGCAAAAGCTAAGAGTTCTCCTCACTGGGAAAATAAATACTCATTCAAAAAACTAGAGGGGGAAGGAGGTTTGGCAGAAAGGAAGGAGCCAGGATGTTCGAGAATAGAAGACATTGTGTTTATATCCCAAACGAGTACTTAGGCTGACTGCATACTTAACAAAATGTCCAATGCCAATGTCAAATAATACCTACATTTGATGAGTAATAATCAAGTTAGAAAGAGACACAGAAAGACGTTATTGAAGCATCACAGAGATATGTGTACCTCAGCAGAGTTCAGCTGAGCAGTCCAATGGTCAGGAATTACAAACAAACAAACAAAACCTGAAGATGCTCTGGTCAGGGCGTCAGGTGAAAAAGGCTGCAGAGTGCATGGTCAAGAAGAATGGAGGCCATGACATGAACACGGATTTCATCATCTGATTCCAGTGTGGGATTATCCAGAATGATTTGGACAGAACGATGTGAGATTTAACTCAGCAGATGCCAGCATAGGAACAGTAGTGGTTAAAGACCACAGTTCACAATCAGAACAACACTTACACTTCCCTGATGCTCCTGCTCACTCCAGTAACATGTGGAATCGTCCCTGTTAATCTGGAGTTTAGTATGTTCTATAAGAAGATAATCCGCAAGAGAAAAAACAGGATGTTCCCAGCATCACTGAGAATTGTTTTGGAAACAGTAGCATCCTGAGTCAACAACTAAGTTGCTTTTTGATATAGGTATTTTGTATTCAGATCTCTGCTTAGTGTCCTCAATTCCAGTTGCCTTTGGATGATAATCTTGTGCCTCTGGGTATCATGATCACTAAGACAGCTCAGGAATTTATTTTTAGTCACTAATCATCATCCAACCACTTTAGGAGAGGTCCATCAACAAGTCTGAATTGACTAGAGCTGAAACCTTTAATCCCTTATCTTTGCTGACAGAGAGAATAAGCAGCTCTCTTTAATAATTACGTATAGGTGCAGTTGAGGTATCATGACCATGATGGTCCCTCATAGGCTCAGAATTTCATTAACAAACCATACTCTTAAAGACATAGATGCTGAATTATTTTTCCAAACCTAAAACTTGTGCACAGCCTGTGTAGGAGATGGGATTCTAGAGCTAAGATGGTGTAGGAATTATGGATGGGGTTGGCCCATAGCTGAAGATATAGAGGAAAGAGCCCCCAAGGTCTTCATTAGAGTGAGGACCACTTCTTGGAAAAGGAGTAATAGGAAAGGGGAAACAATTTATCCAAAGCAGATCATGAGAAATGGAAAGTTGGGGAGTTAAGGACTCCAAGCTGATTCAGAAAGACATGTTGTCACTGAGAGTAAAGAAAAAGACAAAAATAACACATTTTGCTAAGATTCTAGCTTACTAGGCTAAATGAGAGGGGATGTCTTGAGCCAAAAGAATATTAGAAGAAATGTTCTTTAAGGGATGTTGATGAGGTTAAGCTTAGTTTTGAGCCTATAAAATTGAACATTTTCTTTTAAATCAGTCAAATCCCATAGTTAAACAAATGTTACAGTCAGAGTGAGAATGTTGAGAACTTTAATGAACAGACTACTTGCAATGGTGTGTGAGTGTTTAGAGGATCCACAGAGCACAGTGAAGTACCCAAGGAGTGGAGGATATGGGTTGCGGGTAAGATTAAGAAAACAAACATAGTGATTCTTTTTTTTTTTTCCCTAACCACTTGTGTGTCAGTGTGTTCGCTGTGGCCTGGAGCCGAATTTCATTCATCTTCCTGAAAACAATCCAAGAAATTTCCTACCCGGGACCTCTTCCATGTAAGATCTTTATTTACATCCTGCTCAAAGTTCTCATTCTTAATATGTTTATCGAAGTCCATCCTCAATAATTTATTTACTTTTGCTCTTGAGCCACATGTAAATTTCAGCTTTGGCTGGAAGTATACAAAATCTATTTTTGTTTATGCAAGTTGTGTATGTATGTATCTGTGTCTTTGCGAGATTAGAAGGTTTAGGGTTATGGTTTCTTGATTTATAAAGTATATAGCTTATTCCTCAGTACATACTTCTATACATTAACTGACTGATTAATTTGCATATCTCCTCAATAGGAACTTATACCTTGTTGTATTTCCTGTGTGTCCTAGTGAGTAGAACACAGTAATATATGTTGAGTTAATTAATGAATTTATTAGCTAGGTATTTATGAAGAAGCTTGCCCCATGATGACTTATGTGTACATATTAGCATGTGTGAACAAAATAACTTTTTAGATTAATCAACTTAGTATTTTGTCACCTAAATTACTAATGTAAGTAAAGTTTAATTTGACCTGTGTCAAACTAACTCAAAGTTTATAAACATCATTCATTTATTTGGCATGCATTAGTCTGAATTGTATAGAGTCATCTCTAACTCCCAAGCATCAGTGTAATTACCAATACAGACAATGTGAATGTTGAAATTTTTCTTTCTTTAAGCACTCTGTACCACATTCTAAATTTATCCTTTAAAAATCACTGACTTAGTTATATTTCCACTCCAAAGTGCATATTTCCATTTCATGCAATAATCTATTTTTGTCATCTTTTAGAGTAAATATCCTTGTGATATGTCCCATAATGATAGCCAGGAAGTGGTGATATGTAAACAGCAATAGATGTGATCTCAAGTGAAACAAATGTGTGAGAGCAGTCATGCACAGTGAACACAGAGGTGCCTTACAAAACACTCCCAGTAATTCTTCCTGCAGGACTAACAGAGAGATAAGGCAGCAAAATATCAGAAAACAGACTCAAGAACACTTTAGGGTGACCTGTTATTGACCAGTTCTTTCACATTCTGTAATTGAACTCACTTAACAGCTATTATGGACTGTGATTAGAGTTTTTTCTTTTGGAATATAAGTAAACTGATTGCCACCTCCCGGAATTGAATGTTGTTTCCTTTTATCATAGAGGAAATGTGTACACATAGCATCAAGCTGGGCTGAAGGGAGCCTTCTAAGACTTCAGGACAGGTGACATTTGTAGATGGCCTGGCAGATCTTTGTCATTTGTTCACCATGTGGATCTCAAATAAGCAGAATTAAGGCAGTGTTGATGACAAAGAATTCAGGACCCAAGAAGATACACCAGCCAGAACTGCTGAAGGTCAAGGCCAACAGGAACTTAACTGACAGGCAGAGAAACACCTAAGAGAAAGAAAAAGCCCACAACCTTAGAATTACAGTGTGCAAGCTCTAAAGGCAAGAGGAAGAAGAGGGTTATACACATGGTCATGATGAAGCAACAGGTCACACTTTTAGAAAATATGTGTAAGAAAACAATTTTCCTCCCCAAACCTGAAGAACTTAATTTTGGTTATAATCAAATTATATATGCCTCATTATAAACATATATGATTATATATGATATATATCCAATATATCCAAATATATATGATATATAAGCCAGTAATAAATATATATATATATACAGAGAGATGGTTATTAGTGTAATAACATTTTTGTTTTGACTTGGAGACTATAATAATACAAAATAACTTGAATTAGTTTAGTACAAGTCATAAGGCAGACCTTTTACAGGCATTGTCTCTAGACTTTAAAACATCCTTAAAAGATAGTTCTTATTTTCCCCATATTACCAGTGAGAACCTAGATCCAAACTCTAGATCCAAAATTTTGCTCAACAACAAAAAAAAGAAATAATTGGCAGAACAATAATTCAAACTTGGAAAAAGAAATTATATTTCCAGAAGTTTAAGTTGTATCACAATTCATCATACGACCTCCATTTTTCCATTATTGGAGATATGTATAATCATGGATGATTTTGTCCAAATTATGTTATATTGTTTACCTCTTAAGATCTTGTTGCCATCTGGATCATTTACATAACAGAAAAAATAAGACAGTTGCACAAGGAAATTACAACAGTTCTGAATTAATTTGCAGATTCAGTGCTACGGTTTGGATGACCATGTGAAATAAGTCTGATGTCACCACCCAGAGAAGGGGAAATGGAACACTAAGATGTAATTTTCACATGAAATTACAATCTTAAAATAATCACTGAGTGCTTTTCCCTCTCTCATGAAAATACATTTAACTCTATAAGAAGTAAACCAAATCAAGAATGCTAAAATGTCTTTTGAGACATGAGTAAATTTTGTGGTACAGAAATGCTATTGAGTTTCCATTTAAATCAACTATATATATTTATATTTATTTACATGTAATATATAATATACACATTACATATTAATTATATATTCATTTTATTTATATAAAACAATTATTAACTAATATATATTAATATAGTTATACATTGATTTGATTAATAACATATTTATTATGCATAAATAATGTGTTATCTGTTATATAATGTATTATTATACATATTAATGACAGCACTGAAGTTCTAAGACTCATACCTACTGCGACCTGGCTTTTTTATTTTCAGTGCCTCTTAACCACCATGGTTATCATATGTACAAAGTACGTGACATTAAGACAGAATCAGTAACACCAAGATGTAGAACAGAATTAATCTGCCAATGTCATGTATTAAACACATACTTTGATCCTAATCACACAGCTGATGCGCAATTGGTAAGACACATTAAAATAGCTTTTTAGAAGATGGAGTTAAGTGGGGAGAGGAGTCAGAGTGATCAACAGACACATTCCAAGATACTCTGAAATACAATTTAAAACAATGCAACACATCTTCAGCCTGCCAGGAAAGTGCTGGTAAAATACATCTGGGTTTTTGTCAGATTAAGGTGATTTCTTTAGCAAAGACCCTAAAAGCAACTCCATGTTTTACGTCTCCAGCCTACAGACCGTACAACGTTGGGAACCCATCAGTCTTTCTAGCCTACACATGTCACATAGGTGGCAATCAGTGCCACTGGAGAGTTGCTATTTCATTCTCATCATCACCACCAGAGAAGAGAAGGAGAATGTGGAGAGAGAGTTCAGCATCTCAGACTCTCAGCACAGGAGGGAATGTCAAGGGTCAAGGTTAATGACTGAAGTTGCTCACATTCTGACTGATCGCTCTAACAACTTGGGATGCTTTTCAAGTGTATCGATTTATACCATTCAGCGTCGCCCCTTCTAAACCAGTAGTTCAGGTAGTGAGACTCAGGAATCCATGCATTTTCTTTTAAGTCCTCTCAAAAACTGTAATGAAGATTTGGGTTCTAGGATCACTGATTTATTCTAACCCTACTTTTTCTTAATACTCACCTCTCTAGACCCTTGGTATGTATATATCCCAGATGAAAAGAGGTCTGATTCTGCCCTGAGCGAACACTAGTCGGGGAAAGGTTGGGGAAAAGTTGAGGGAAAGAGAAAAATCGCATTACACATCTAGCAGCAAAGATGACAGTGAAGCTGTATCTCTTTGGCATCACTGACAACCTGTTTTTTTTTTCTTTTCCTTTACCATCTATATAAAGTGTTCATTGTCAATGTTTTACTTTCCCATATCCAGAATCTCCCTTGCATTTCCAGCACCCTTTTCTTATATTGAGCAATTTGATCCTAGATTTCGGAAAACTACTTGCATGCAAGCACATACACACACAGTTACTCTCCACTGAACCCCACTTATCAGGACCCAAGTTTTTTTTTGGAAATCCATGGGGAAATAAAAGTATCAGAATGTCCAAGCTACATATTAAACTCTCACAAAGAAATAGAATAGAACCTAATGTGGCAGATACGATGCTGGTTTGGGAACGAGGTAAACTGGATAATGTACATTTCTCATCTGGATTATCCTTGATTCTTTATCATGTTTAATAAAACAAAACTTGGCCTGTGGTCCTACCTAGGGAAGTAAGCAGTCTAGGCACTTACAAGTTAAGCTGCTCAAAAGGACTGCTGGAAGAGAAACTCCCTGTTGCATGGATTTTAAGATGATTAGACATTATCCGCCCTGATGTTGATAAGCCTGATGCCAATGCTTTGAGTACCCCTGTAGAATGAGAGATTGCTTCAGTATTTTTCTTATTCCTCGTTGTCCTATATGTTCTTAATACCCCAAATATCATATTATGCATCTTTTTTTGCTACTTCTAATTGATCTAATATGATAATTTTACCTTTCACTATGTCCAAAATCAATAACTCCATCACAGTCACCAAAACAACCCTATAAAAGGAAACAAAAAAACCCAACAAGCAAAAAACCCAAATCCTCTTCTCTTCTTACTGAGAAATTCCTATTTGGTTTCAGAAAAAAAGTTTGCTAGCTAACCATTCTGCCAAATCAGTCCACAAAAATGTATGATAAAATGGTAACTGTCTACGTAGACTAACTCTGGAACTTCGCTAAAATTTTACCTCAATAATGCAGGAATAATAATAAAACCCAATTCTTAGGGCTGTTGAGGGGCACAAATAAATTAATTCAAGTATGGCCCTCAAATAATCTTGGTTGATATAGTAGTACTGTTGACAGAAATTGTGTTGAAGATAATTATTTCAAGTTATGAGATAATTACTTTTTGTTTCAATCATCTTTTCTTTAAAAGAAATCCATCCATTCATTTATTGATTTTGATTAGTTAAATAAATATTTTGTGTGTGTCCTATATTTCAGACAATGTTCTAGGCACTGGGGATTTTATAGTGAATAGGCAAAGACCCCTGCCCTACGGAGATTACATTCTAATTAAGGAGAAAGACCACACATTCATAAGCAATTGAACATATGAATGTTCTCAAGAATGATAAACATTAGTAAGGAAATAGAGCAAAGATAGGGAAAGTATAAATTACAGTTGCATGTTAAGTGGGAAGATCTGGAAAGGCTGATTTGATGATTTGACCTTTTAGCAGAGATCTGAATATACTGAGGGAATAATGCACCTGGCTGGTAAGAGACAATTTCAGTGAAATCAGCAAATGTGGAGGCTCAGAGCATCCTTGACATGAATGAAGAAAAGAAAGTGGTCAAGTAAGCGAAATAAGCAATGGGTAAAGAGGTAAGACGTGACGCTGGAGAGTTATTCCGGAACCAAATCATGTAGGGCTCTGATGAAAATTGTAAGAAACAGAGCTGGAAATGAGGTCTTTAGAAGAAATGCTTTTTCTTTCTTCTAAATATATCAATTTGAGGCTACATCTGCTTTGAAATTCTTATATATAGAATATTTCCTAATTAAAAAGTTAAAACCTTCTCAAATCAGAGGATGAAAAAAAGAAATAAAATACATTTAGAATTGATGAACAAAAGCTGATTTTAGAATGTAATCTGCACAGCAGCTTATAATTGTATAGTTACAGTGTTCAGACAGATTAATACTTTATAATGGTTTAAAAATGGCCTTACAATTTTTTCAACTCACAGTTACCAGTATGTTGTTTAGCCGTCACTGAGCAATGCAAATAATACATTCTGTTGTTGTTGTTTGAGAGAAAGCAACTTAAGAAGCAGAAGAAAAGTTAATATCACGACTATATTCCCTGTTTACAAATGGCATATCTCACCCAACTCATATCACAAAGGGTCTTCCTTCTCACCCGGATACTGAAGTCCTCAAACGTTGAGCTTAAAATCCTGTAGCAGTACATATGATGTGAGAATTGGATTGTGTGCTGGTCAAACTGTGTCATTTCCCTCACTTCATGGAACACAAGCAGTAAGTATGACAGTGCACTCAGCTGGGACAGTCAGAGAAACTGAATTTCTCTTCCCTGTAGATTCTTTTGGTCCAAAAGGAAATGATTTATATAATATAAATATCCCTTATCATTATATTCTATATACATATTATTTATTATATATAATTATATTTTTGATAGTTATTGATATTATATTTTATAGGTGTATATATTTTATATATACGTAAATAAAATAAGGGGCATTTTAAACACACACAACGCATAGTGTGTGTATTTATAATAAACATCCTGCCCATATTCCCCTTTTTCTGACTTCCAACAGCAAATCTATGTCTTGTTACCAAAGGACTTTCTCTTACCACTGGAGCCCTCAAGCCTGATCTTGGGGAAGGCTAGGAGTTCCGGGGAACTCGTGTCCATAGCCAGTGATGGATGGATGACTGTGGAAAAATAGTACACGTTCCTCACTTCTGTTGGTGACTTTGAGTTCTCTTATTCCCAGAGTTCCCAACGGAGGTAAACTATTCCATCACTGTAACTTGCATTATAGTCTAACCTTTGTTGGCTTCCACCTCTTATTTGTTCAAATCCCCCACCCCCCCACCAGTGTTTCCTGGTTCTCTGCCTGAACGAAGTACGTGTGCTTGATTCCTTGCCTTAGGGTTGGCTTTCAAGGGAACCCAATCTAAGACAAGGGCCTGTAACATGAAATGCATGTAAGATTTAAAAGTCTGTATAAACACTCTGTAACAGATACCACACTCCCCAGATATCCATACCCTGCCTGGCATTTTGTATTCTCCCTTGAGGTTGGGCTGAGGTCATGCAAATAATTTTGGCCAAATATATGTGACTGGAAGGATGTGTTTCTGATCTAGGCCAAGGCAGATAAATGCTAATCAGCTTTTTCCATCTTTATCTTCCTCTTCTTCATTAACACTGGAGGCCAAATGTCCTCTATTTCATTAAGTGGGAGCACTGCTTATTTAACTTTTTCATTATTGAGAAATAAATTATTTTGTGTTAGGCCACAGAGAAATTAAATTTTATTTGTACATTACTATAAACTAACATAATAACTAAAATAAAACTTGGTAGCACTAAGTTGCGATCTGATGAAAAAAATCTCATATATAAGGCATTATTTTAGTTTGTGATAAAAAGCAAGAAAAATGATATGTGATTCATCATACTGACTAATACATATTGTAAATTGAACTTTTTTTTAATTACTTCCAATCACATCTTCACTGCAGCTCTTAGTTGTGTCATGGCAGGCAAGTCAGTTGACTTCTCTAAGTCTCAGTTTCTACATCTACAAAATGGGTACATATTAAACTGATTTCATAACTTATTTTAATAATGTAATGAGACAATATGTGTAAAGTTCTTAGAATAGTTTTGAATACAGAGAATTTTCAATAAATGCTTAGCATCATTGTTATTACAAATTGTCTTTGCCTATATATACATGGAATAGATGTATGTATCTCATATGTATAATGATATTTGTATTGTTTGTATCCTAGTCATATTAAATTTCTCTCATCAACAAATCCAAAATACAGAATTTCTTCCAATACAAAACTTCTATTGCCTCCAAAATTTTCTCAAAACGCAGAAGAAATCTCACTTCTGTTCATCATTATTAAATGTTTCCCTGTTCAAAAATGTATCTAGAGTATTGTAAATTCAGATCTTCCACTCAGATCTCTTGCTCAGAACTTGAAACTATTAAAGTAGAATAACAAAGTTTTCTAATGCAGAGTAACTAGTCAAAATAACCTTGGCACAGTAGGAAAAAAATAGTTTTCAATTACTAAATGTAAACTTGTTACTCCAAATCTTGTAATAGAGGTTATGGTCATTGTCAAAGTAAACTCTTCCTAGTATGAAATTTAAACCAATTTACACCCCATACCACCATGTATGTATGACACTTCAAACTGACTTTAATAATGGATAAGATTTCTTATGCAACTTAAAAATTTTATTTCTAAAAATTCCAGTTAATTGATTAAACAGTAAAATATTTAGATTATTTTATGATATTAAGCATTCATGATCATGATATACATATTTTATACATTATTTTGGAAGCAACATTTGGATCATGAATGTTTAAAAACATAAAATGTCCTAAATATTGCATACACACACATACACACACACACACACACACACATACATATATATACATATATTAGTATATGTGTACCACAGCCTTGGCCTTACCTGGGAGCTGTTAAAAATGCAGAATTTAATTTCCCATCCAGACCTATTGAATCAGAATTTATAACTTAATGAAAGTCTTCAGGTGAACCACATAAATATCACAGTTTTAGAGGCACAGGTTCAAACTATATAGTAGAGGGTATGTTTATCCTTTGATAAACTTATTTTTCTAATCCATATTTCCTAGGTGACCTTGTGAGTAAAAAAAAAAATTGTGGGATTTTAAAATTTTAAAAAGGAAAAGGGGGTCTCCCACTCACTCTTATCTCCAAATGTCATAAAGAATGACATCTCTTTGGTCCACTTCATAGAATACCCTTTAGGGAAATATAATATGAATTAAATTTTACAGAATATTTATTACTAATTTTTATGTATTTATTTATGTATGCAGTTATTTATCTTAATTAATGTATAGTTGACTTATTATATTAGTTTCAGGTATGCATAGTAATTTGATATTTTTTAGATTATACTCCAAAGTTACTGTAAAATATTGACTATATTCCCTGTTATACATTAGTTATAGCTCGTAGTTTGTACCTCTTAATCCTCATTCACCAATTTTTAAATAGTGCTTCAAATGGAACTATAACCCCAATAACGCATGTATTACTCAATTTAAGCCTGATAAAAATGTGGATACACAAGAGAAAGACAGGACCTTATTCTCTTGTAAAGAAGATGTCATTTTTACCAGTGCAGAGAAGGAAAAACTAGGCTAACGTGGGTGATACTATGGGAACAACATGGTATTTATTTAAATACGATCCACCTATCAATCAAATGAAGCAAAGATTTCTTTATAGCACAAGGAAAGATTTCTACAGGAATATTTTCTCTGAAAGAGAAAGAAAGCTAAAGAAGCTGATTACGTGAGACAACTAGGATTTTGCCTCCATATAATTTCATTGGACTAAATAATATGTTTCATTTGCTGTTCAAGCTCTAAAACAACAAAATGTCAGTTTGCAGAACTGAAAAAAGGCCTCAGAGAGCAATAGGAGATGATGAAAAAGATCATTCTATGTACCCTAGAGAAATTTACCCCAATATGGCCCTTCCTTGCTGATACTCATTCATATCCTCAAAGTAATCTTAAAATTGGCTTGTGGATGAACATAAACATTATTGGTGAAACCTAAGAAAATGGAAAATGTGCTTTTAATATTGCATATCAACATGCAAATTTGACTACATTATTAGAAATACATTCCCTTTAGAATTACTTAGTAAAGACAACCAAAAATGTAATTGCAACCTTAGTGTTCTATTATATAATGTAAGCTTGTGAGATTATTTACTGTATTTTGCCACTGTGTGTACTACACCAGGGAGACTAAGCAACCCTTTCAGAAATTGTGCTTTTAGGCCCCTCAGACATTATTTAGAACATTAGCACTCATTATACCGAATGACACACTCGAGGCTCAGAAAGGTCAACGTAACTTTTAAAAATTCTAACTCGTGAAATTATGGCTCTGAAGTGGGCATGTTACTTCAGTTCCGTATTATTAGATATTTGCAAATAAGAATCTTATTTAGTAATAAGAAAATGAATTTAATGCTTGGATTCAGTTGCTTCAATTTCTGGAAAGAAGATGGGATATATATTAATACAGATAAATCAAAACAATATAGTGCTATCTTTTACAAAGATATGTATTTCTACATACATTAGAAGTAAATGATTACACTCATTACTGTTTGGGTGGCTATGTATGTTTAATGAAGAGAAATAATCCATTTCCATTATCATGAGTCCCATTCGGAGCCCAATTTGGCATGGATTTTGTAGTCTCAGAAAATTACTGACTATTCAAAGTCCTAGAAAATTATATATATTTTCTACTATTCTGTGCAAACATTCTAATTTGTACCTAGTTTATTAAGATTTAAATCCCTAAAAAATTTAATGCAAATTCTATTATCTCTATTTGATAATGTGAAAAAAATTTGCTTAGAATGTTTAATGTAGTAGAGTTTTTAAGAGTTAGAAATTCCTTCTTAACATCTGCACATAATGTGACTTCATTGCTTCACCCATTCTGGCTAATTTTTTGTGTCAGTTTGGCTGGGTCACAGGGTGTCAGACATTGGGTCAAACATTATTCTGGGTGTGTCTGTGAAAATGGTTCTGCATAAGCTTAATGTTTGAATCAATCAGTACACTGAGTAAAGGACATTGTCTTCCTTAATGTGAGTTGTCCTCATCCAATTAAATGAAGGCTGTAATTAGGACATTGGTCTTTTCCTGCCTTCAGACTTAAACTGAAACACTAACTCTTCTTGGGTCTTGAACTTGCTGTCTTTCCAGTTGGTACTTTCAGCTCTCCTGGTTCTCAGGCCTTCAGACTCAGACTGGAACTTCACTATTGGCTTCCCTGGATCTCCAGCTTACTACCAGATCTTGGGACTTCTCAACTGCAATAAATCATGTGAATTATGTTCACATTTGAGAGATGGAAAAGTGGAAATCAAGTCAGCAATTATTCTGAACTATGCGTGTAACTGGCTCTCTTAGAAACGTCTCATATGCGTGTGTTTTTTCAGAAGGGATTACGCACAGCAGGGAGCGGTGAACTCATCCACTCACTGAAATAGCACTGGTCTGAATCAAGTGTTCTTTGACTCTTACGAGCCACTTTTATTCATGTGTCTTAAGAGAGGGTGTTAACATGTAGCACAGAGCAGGGGCTTGATCCTCTTCTCACAGCCACAGCAACTTCGCAGAAGGGAGCTGTGAAAGCATAAAAGTGCTAAACAAGCTATAAACAGCTCTTCTTCCTCAGATGCATGGTAAAACATGTGCTCACTTAAACACACAGAAAATATTCTCCAAAGAATGTTCTACGGAGCTGGGCTGTCTTTGACTAAGATTGTTGCACCTACATCACTTTAAGTAACACTTGAATTACTGAAGGGTTAGTGCAGTGGATTTTGGCAATGAAACGTCTCAAATTTACTAACAGGATTCTGAGGATTAGGTTAAGATTTGCAAGTAACTGCAAAACTATCTTGATTCTCCTCTCTCATTTTATTATTACAAATTTTCTGATTCTCTATTTTAAGGCAATTTTTAAATTAGAACTATAAGTAACACAAATTCAATAGCTAGAGAAGAGTTATCTGTGGCATTTATTAGCTAGAGAAATCAACCAAATTTTGTCAGTGCCAAGTGTTTGGTGATTATATAAAATTAAAAAAGCAAACTATGGTCTTTTCAACAAAGATGCTGGAAGGAACACCTGGAGATACATATGCAAAAAAAAAAAAAAAAAAAAAAGAATCTAGACACAATCTTTACACTTTTCACAAATATTAACTCCAAATGGGTAATAGATCTGAATGTAAAACTCAAAAGTGTAAAATTCAAAGAAGAATCATAGCAGAAAAACTAGGTGACCTTGAGTTTGATGGTGACTTTTTAAATAATACACCAAATTATGAACCATGAAAGAAAAAAATGGATAAACTGGACTTCATCAAGATTAAAATCACCTGCCCTACAGAAGACACTGTCAAGAGAATGAGGAGATAAGCCACAAACTGGAAAAAAAAATATTTCAAATGATTTATCTGATAAATGACTGTTATACAAAATATACAAGGAACACTTAAAATTTAATAATAAGATTATAACAGCTTATTAAAAAATGGGCCAAAGATCTGAATTAACACCTCATCATATACAATGACAGATAACAGTGTGATATCCATTAAATACACTTATTAAAATAATGAAAATCCAAAACACTGACAGATGCTGGTGAGGATGTGGAGCAACAGGAAATCTCCTTTATCACTGTGAGAATGCAAATTAGCACACACTTGGGAAGATGTTTTGACACTTTCTTGCAAAAGTAACCATACTCTCATCATATAATCCAGCAATCATGATTTTGTATTTATGCAAATGAGTTGAAAGGGCCTACAAAAAAGCCTGCTCAAAGATGTTTATGGCAGATTAATTCATCATCACCAAAACTCAGAAAGAGCCAAGATGTCCTGCAATCAGTGAATGCATGAACAAACTGTGGGACATTCATAAAATAAAATATTAATCAGAAATAAAAAGAAATGAGCTATCAAGCCACAAAAATACATGGTGGAAATTTAAAAGCACATTATTAAGTGAAAGAAGCCAATCTGAAAAAGCTTCATATTATTCCAAAAATAAGACACACCACTGGAAAAGGCAAAGCTATAGAGAATGTGAAAACACTGGTGGTTGCCAGGAGTTCGTCAGAAGGGAGGAAAGAACAAATTGATGGATCACAGGAGATTATTAGGGGAGAGAAACTATTCTGGATGACACTATAATGGCAGATACATGTTATTATACATTTGTCAACACACTTAGAATGTACAGCACAAACCGTGAACCCTAATGTAAACTACAGACTTTAATAATGATGATGTATCAATATTGGTACATTTTTAATTTTTAAAACAATGTACCACACTAATACAAGATGTGAAAAATAAAGGGAACTGGGGAGGCGTGAGAAGGTATATGGGAACTCTCTGTGCTTTCTAGTCAATTTTTCTTTAACCTATAACTGCTCTACAAGAATAGTCTTAACTTTCTTTTAAAACCTATGTAATCTACATGTTTATGGATTTTCTTAGTAGACATTTTATTTTCTAACTTATAATGCGACAAGAGAGCAAGCATAATTAACCCTACATAGAAAATTCATGTTTGTTTTTAATAGGAATATCAATGCTTACTGAGCTGTAAGATTGCTCCTTATAACCTAATTAAATTATAAGAAGTAGTGGTCCTTTTTTACGTTCATGATTTTTTATTGAAATCTTCATACACCTTGCTTTATATTTTTATCTCTGAAGTCTAAGTGTAGGATAAGGAAGTATAATACTAATCAATTAATTCTGAGTTTCTATGTCATCACTATTTAGTACATCACTATTTAATACAAATTTATACAAGAAAGATCTTTATTCTTTCTCTATAAAAAGATATTATTTCCCTGATCATGACAGACTTCTTTTATTATAGAAAAATAATGCATGCATGATTAAACTAATGCCTTCAAACTATGCCTTTTTAAGCTATTTTAAAATAAATTGCATGGGTATGTTGCTTGGCAAGGAAAACAATCATCAACATCACTTCCTTAGAGCCGTGAAATTCAGAGTAAATGAATTTATTTCGGTGAAAAGATTATTTAACCTTTTCTTCATAACCAGACTTTTTATTTTAATTTATTTTATTTATTAAAAATTGCTGGTTATTTTGCCAATTTGTAATTGAAGTATCACAATTGCATTGCTCTCTGATATAGAATAGGAGTTAGTAGTATAAACAAAAATGATCTATATATACACATACATATTTGCAGTTGAATTACACATATAACTTTACAATTGAACCTCAGTATCCATGATTCTGCATCCGAGGATTCAACCAAATACAGATCATGTGGTACTTAGTACATATTTGTTGGAAAGAATCTATGTATAAGTGGACCCACACAATCAAAAGCCATGTTGTTCAGCATCAACTGTAGATAAATAGATAGATACATGGATAGATTAGATTCCAGACCAGATTTTGAATATATTAGCCTCATTACTTATAAGAAGTATGCTAGTACTCATAATTTTAAAATAATCTAGTTATTGAATAGGCACACACAGAAACACACACACACATACACACATGCACACACTACACATGTGCACACAGAAACCCTAGACAATTGCAAGAAAAAAGACAATGATGAGATCAGTTTGAAGTGAGTATTCAACAAAGCAGAACTGAAACAAAACAAAGCAGAGCAAAACAACAAGGCAAAACTCAATTTAACTTTTTTATAAGGTAATCTATTAAACTCCTCTAAGTCAGTTACACGGTAAAAAAAAGATCATAATTGAGATGGCAAACATAGCCAACCCTGTCTACACACACAGTCTTTGCAATGTGACTTTGAAGATAGTTCCACTAAGAGACAGTTTTTATTTCCTCCCAGCAGAAACTTGGCTGACCTTGATACTTGCTTAACTACTGTTACATCTAGCATAAAATAATAGAGTGCCACAAAACCCAAAAAGAAACCAAGCTAATACAAAAGAACATTATCAAACCAGAAAAATACCGTATGATATCCCTTATATGTGGAATCTTAAAAAAAAAAAAAGAGACAAACAAACTTATTTACAAAACAGAAACAGACTCACATACATAGAAAACAAACTTATGGTTACTGAGGGTGAGGAAGGGGGTGGGAAAGGATAAATTGGGAGTTTGAGATTTGTAGATACTAACTAATACATATAAAATAGATAAACAACAAGTTCATACTGTATAGCACAGGGAACTATATTCAACATCTTGTCGTAACCTATCTTGAAAAACAACATGAAAACAAATCTATGTATGTTCATGTATGATTGAAGCATTGTGTTGTACACCAGAAATTGACACAACATTGTAAATCGACTATACTTCAATAAAAATATATTAAAAAGAAAAAAATAATAGTGTGTCAGTTTTGACCATAGATCTCAAGTCTTTCCCTGCTTTCTCTTTTAAGCTTCTGTTGTTGCCATGAGAACAAACTTTACCTTTTACCTTGACCTTTGTTTCATGAACAAGTGAGATTGTCCAGCAGGCAGTCAAAATATGCTCAGAAACAGAGCCAATTGATGTCCTTCAACTTCATGCAAACACTTTAGAGGGTTCTGCTGAGATCAGATGTACTAGCCACCAGAGTCCAGTCCAAGTTGTGAGCTAAGGGAATGTCTGTTGCTATGCATCAATAACTGATACAATTAAAAATGTGAACAAAAATACTGTAAGTCTAATGTATTAATATATTATTGAATCTTGAAATAGTACAAATTTTCTAAAATTCACCTAAACAGAAAATCCATTTATTACATGGGCAGATAGATAGATGGATGAATTCATGGGCAAATGCATGGATGGATGGATGGATTGGTGGATGGATGGATGAGATACATAGGCAGACAGAGATGAATGGATAGATAGATAAAAAGATCATTTTGTAATTACATATAAATGCAAACACATATACTTGAAAATGATTATAAAAGGTAATTAATCATTAAAACATATCTGATTTATTTTAGAAACTCTAAATTGCTTTCTAACAAAAGTATAAAAAAATTAGTTGCATCTTTTTTTCCACTTCTGGGAACTTCCAGGATAGAAGTGACTCG
Source organism: Camelus bactrianus (assembly GCF_048773025.1). NCBI lineage: Eukaryota > Metazoa > Chordata > Mammalia > Artiodactyla > Camelidae > Camelus > Camelus bactrianus. The sequence continues at coordinate 17,034,264 of NC_133539.1, read as the reverse complement.
CTGTCTCCTCTATCTTACATTTTTTATCTTTTTATCTTTTTTTCAGGATTCAAAATGAGTTTGTCAAATTTATCTCTAAGTTTTCTTTTGTTTTGATACTATATTTTAATGTTCACCAGATTCTTCTTGTTTTCTGTTGCCTTTTCAAAGATGTCAGATCTTTTTTAAATGTCTTTGAAGATATTATATATACCTCTATTTCCTCCACCTATCTTATCTGTTTCCTTTAAAGCCTTCTCTTTTTCTTTTATTTAGATTGCTTTTTCACATTTCCTATAGGTCAGGTGATTGATGATTAAACATAATTAAAATTCATTAAATGACATGAAATTACATATACATACATCACTATACATATAGACACATAAATGTGCACATATACACGTAAATACATGTATAGTAAAAATATTTATTAAAATAGTATAATATAAATGTGTATGAGTTAAATTGATCTGTAATATAAGAATAGATTTTGAAATTTAAAATGGTATAATTAGAATTTCACACATACACATGCATTCATCTTGTTTATTTTGTTTAAGAAGTCTCATATTTGGAATCCACATTCAGAGGAGTTTACCAAGACCTTGGTATATTTTTTATAGAAATATGCACTAAAAATTTCATTAATTAGATAAACTGAAATTAGTAGTGTTTAATATATGTTCACTAGAAAGACCTCTCATGTTCCATAGTCATTGCATGAACAGGAAACACTTTATATGAACACCTCATATGAACAGGGAATAAATATCTGACAGACTGCATATTAAAAAATTACAAAAGAATATTCTAGATTGACCTTCCCACTTATTCCAGTTAATGGAGTATTTAGCTGCAAGCTTTGAAAAAAAGGTTTGACTGGTGTTGCCCATCTAAGAGGGTGCTTCCACTTCAGAGGGAATTAAATAAAATTATTACCTAGTTATATTCTTCACCACAGAGTAAAAGTATAAAAATTATGTTTATTTAAAAATGGGGAAATGTTTAATATTTGGCTAGAGGAAAAAAGTCTGAATTAGACTCCATTAAATACTTGTTGAGAACTCACTACAGGTCAGCACTGTGCTACAGGAAAAAAAAAAAATCATTTAACTCCATGGCCCTACCTTCTAGGAATCAAAATGATAAGTCAATGAGACATTAAAAACAAGTTACAAGTCACAAAATCTCACTTCTAAGGTAAACATAAGACAGGTCAAACATGAAAGAACAAAAAGAAAGCAACACAGATTGTTCAGGTCTTTGAAAGTATGTCTTTGGAAGAACTAGGCAAGCACCTGATCTAACTCGGGACCCCATGGGCCTTTATTAGTGCCCAAGACAAACTGCCTTTCCAGGCAGATGTGATGGTTCCCCATTAAATCATGCGCATGAAGCTCCTGTGAAGTGCTTAGCAGGGGTGAGACTGCTGGTGGGGTATCCATTTGTTATGGAATGTTCTATTTTGTCTTATTTCACCACACAAAACACCCTAAGGAGATTATATGGTAAGCCCTTATAAGGTATTTTTTTATTATAGATTTATATCAAAATTTGCTTTTGTTAGGCAAGAATGAGATAGTAGATAGATCCCTCTTTAGCTCAGAATGAAGAAAGCTGCAGAGAAAAGAAGAGTGTGGGAGACAGGAGTAGACACCAGCAGAGAGAACAGAGATTTTGGTAGAAGATGCTGGGATCATCAGAATCCAAGAACATCACATAAATTATAAGTGCATAATAGCAAACCAATAGCGAGTGAGCCTTAATTTACTGTGTTCCTGACTCTGCAAGATATACTTCACATATCTTACCTACTTTACTTTCAAAATAATCCTTTTAAGTATTAGTTTCAGCATTTTCATATTACAGATGAGGAAATAAAATCTTGCAGGAGTTAAATAACTTGCCCAAATTTACATAACAAGTAAGTGGTGGGGTTGAGATTCAGCCCCAGGTATTCTAATTCTATTCTGCACTGATAATCACAGAGTCCATTTCTGGTAAATTCGCTAGACTCTGTTGACCTCTGTATTTTGGTAAGAACAGAAAAGAGTTTAGAACTTCTGCAAAGAGCACTAAACTGTCCTGACCTTCATGTAATAGGTATCTTTGGAATCAAAGCAAATATAGAAGAGTAGAGATACTTTATTGTTTTTGTAAAAATAATTATTTTGAGTTGTTTCTAAGTTCCATCTCATGTTCAAATTTACAGGAAAAAAAGCAAATTAAAACAAAAGTTCAGAGTGATTTAATGACCTGTTGTTAAGATTTTTAGCAATAAACAGTACAGTTAATTTAAAATATTTGAAACTCTAATTGACTTTTGTTTTCATTAAATGTACATTTTATTTGTAAATTAAACATTCACATAAACTAGAGAAATTCATTTTTAGAACATTATTGAAAGTTCAATTCTACAAATACTTGTATTTTAATTAGTATATTCTTTTTGATAGGGCTCATTAGCAAATTTGTTCAATAAACATTAAAGTCCTTGGAAAAATAAAAGCTGATTTTTTTCTTATTTTTAGTGTTTTAGAAATCTGATGTTTAAGTAAGAGTTTTTACTAGTGTAAAATAAGTCACTTTTGACATCCATTTCTATTAAAATGTTTTGTTGTATTCAACCAATGAAATAATTAGGGTTTATTTTACTGTATATATCCTAGTCATTGATTCATCCAATCACCTGAGAAAGGTTCAGTAAATACTTCGGATGAGAAATGTTTACTTAACTTTATTCTGTATTTAAGATTTCCAACATTGTTTTGTTGCAAAATAGATTCTGAACCTGGTATTCACACCAGGTCCATGTGTACAGTTTTAAATCACATTCCTTAGCCATTTTATATATATAGAGAGAGAGAGAGGGAGAGAGAGAGAGAGAGAGAGAGACACACACACATATACATACACACACACACATATATATACATATAAAAGATAGATAATTTGGGAAATTGTATTAGTATTGCTAATCATGATGCTTCTGCTTTTATTTCACTATCTCAAAAACTTGTTTTTATTTATGAGTCATGAGAGAGAAATAATTAGAATAATTCATAGGGTAGAGAGCGATTATCATGAGAAAATTAAACTGCCTGTAGCATTCTTGTGGATAAACATTCTTCTTGTGCCCATATCTGGGCCTGAGATCTGATTAACTCAGATCTACATCATACAGAGCTAATGAAATACAAATTTCCTATCCTTAGGCCAAGTTAAAAAAACAACTAGCAGTTTATTTTACGAGTTGCAAGATGTTGCCCACACACTACAGATATTTTAGCCAGAAACTTTATGCCTCCACATTTAATACACTCATGGGTTGAAGATTTATCTGATTTTTTTTCCTCCATGAAACTGCTACTGATAATGACTGTTCAGTCTGGCTAATTACTTCCCAGGGTGTACTAGATGTTCTAATCTGTGACTTTTTGAAGAAGGTTATCACAACCCTAGGTTTAATATTATTTGTTTTCAATATAATCAAAATTATAAAATTAACTGTAGTCTACATAGTAATTAAAATGATTTTTATAAAAGCATAGGAATCATCTGTACATTATCAAATGTGCAAGTCCAAAGAAGAAAAATTTCCATATCACTATGGTAAGACAGGTAAACAGGTAAATTTAATTTTCTGTTGCAATAAATGTATAGCACCAAGTAATGACTAAAATCCTGTCCAAAATATATAAGAATATTAGAGACATAAATAAAAGAAGAACTTATTTTTAATCAGAACACTAGAAAGAGCTTTCAGAGAAATGAACATCACTTTAATCAAATTCCACTTTGATAAGATCTCCCCTAGACTGTCTCCTCCAAGACATTTCCTTATCTTTGTACCTCAAAAAGCACCTTACCCCAATAGAAATACTTTAATCTTCTGACTTTTCTCCATCACCCTATCCTTTCTTTCAAGTTTGCATTAGACATTTTAATGGATTGAGTTTTAGTCTTAGGAAATATGTCAATAGAAAAGGTTGGTTGTTATTCCAAACAGAAAGCAGCCACCTATATGGTGGATATTGTGTGGAGATGAGGGCAATTTATCAGGCAGAAATGAGCTAAAATTCTTCAGTGGATTTCTATTGCTTTAGTATAAATATCAGGAGCTTTAATATTGTTCAGGAGGTCCCACTTGGTCCGACAAATGAAGAGTCCTATAACCTCGTCTGATAACACTTTCCTTCTCAATCAGACTATGCTTTTATGTGAAATGCTTAAAGAAAATTCCACTGGGTTGGGGTATTATTCAGTGTATGTACTTTATTATCCCTCACAGGCCCACAGCAGCTATCACAGCAATTTTCTACCAAACAATCCAAACAGATTCTACAAATAGTTCAGCGAAGATTGATGAGATTAAACCTACTTATCATCCAAAATCTGAAACTCCATAAGATGGTTAAAGTACTGTGGAATAGCTCATAGTTACCAAGAACTGTATAGTGATTTAAAAATCTCCAGATCTTTCTTGGGAACATCTGGAAAGAATGACATGTTAATAGCTCTCTTCTCAAGGCTCATGATACAAAATAAAGTAAATGATTAAAGGTAAACATAAGCCTAATATGGAGAGAATGATGTCAAAATCCAGAAATTATTGAAATAAAAGAAATTTTGACGACTGGATTTTTGCCTGTGAGTGAAAAGTGAAAGAATGTGTTAGGAGGCAAATCGTATAATCTTCCTTGGAAAAAAATGTGCAATTTTTAAATGCAAACCTAGAAAAATCCAGTAGTATTCCCACGTTGGAAATTTAAAAATAAACAGTCATAAAAGGAGGAAGCTCTTCATACAAATTCTTTCACCAACTGCCCATCATAAATATCTTACATTTGTAAGCTGGGGAAGGAGGTCAGTCCACAGACCACATGATAGGGACATCCCATGGGGTTGTATATTACCAGTACTCACCATGTACAGTTTTCTTTTTTCTGGAGAACTGAACCTAGGAAGGGTATATTTACCCTCCCACCTGGTATGGTCATGTGACAAGTTCCAGTCAACGATCCTTCAATGTGTCAATTTTGAATTGAAGCATAGAAAGTCAGGTATGACTTCTTTATTTCACTAGAATCTCCTAAGCAACTATTATGAAAACCAATGTTCCAGATAGTGCAGAGGGTGAACAAATCAGGAACTGTAATTTTACCCTGTTTGCAAACTGAAAAATTAACTTTTCATAGTTTCATCAATGCTAGCAGAACACATGAGATGCCTAAGTCAGAGACAAATGACTTCATTCCTCACAGTACGACAAACAGCAGGAGTTTCATGCTCACATTGGCTCCCGTTGCCTCTGAGTCCCATGGGAAGCAGCCCAAGTGAATGCTGCATGCAGTGAGTTCTGTCCTATTAAGGAACCCAGAGCTTAGGAAATACCCAATATTTCAAAGGGACACCTAACAGATCTGCTCAGACTTTGTTCCAGAGAGAAACAGTATCTTTATTATTCTGGTCAGGAAACAAATCTATTCTGACTCCAGGAAGATGCTGATATTTCTGTTCCAAGACTGCCTTTTATTCAAACATTCTTAAAATGGAATCAGCAATAAAAACTGCCAACACCTCTTTATAAAACATACAGAATGCAAGTGATCCACGGAGAATTTTCTCCTAACAGAGATGTCTCCCTTTTGACCTCTGCCAAAAACAAAGTGTCTAAGAAATCCTTAGGCACATATTTTCAAAAAATCTTAAATGGTGTCATTAAAATATATGTTTATATTTTTTAGAAAGCAGTAGGGGGAGTAAAACCTCTCATACAGATTGCAGAAATGTTTCTTATAAATTACATTTTCATATGGAAGGAGATGGGCAGGAAGCATCAAGATCAGGAAGAGTTACCCATTCTAAAATGCCACAGGAGGGTTTTCCATTGAGACATTACAGTTTGAAAGACTGAGGCTACTTATTAAGACAGTGTAAAAAGATAGCTGAAGTTTCCCATGGACCAGAGAAATGGAATGACTGCCATAGAATGACGTGGAAAAAATGCATGTTTTCCTGGTCAGATTAAAGAAGAGTGTCCGCCCTGTGGTACACTGTAAAGGACCGATACCAGGATGTAAGCTCTTAGAGGACAGGAGGGTTTGTAAGTTTTGGTCATTGCTGTAACTCAACATCTATCCAAGTTCCTGACCAATAATAATGCTCAGTGAGTATGTGCTCAAGATATGAATGAATGAATAAAACTTGAATAGAACAGATTCAAGAAGAAAAGACAAACATTCTTTCTAAGTTATAGCAAGAGTTAAGGTAAAAGCCTTTATATATTTGAAAATAGACTCCCAAAAAATGTATATTGAGTCTGAGGAAACCTTAGAGGTGGTGGCCTTTTAGAGATATTATTAAAAACAGAATAGGATGAGAAAATAACCTGCTATTGTTTTCTCATTTTCCAGCAGAGGATCTCGCACTTGGTATTTGCTTAAAGACTAAATAAAATTTTGAAAGAGTCAGTTCTGAGACATCATTTTGGTGTTACAATAGGGGTTCCTGATTACTGACCACAAGAAGCAGGTGGCACATCCCTACAGCACAATTACTAGATGATTTCACACAGACACTATTTACAAAAATGTAAGCAGGTTGTGAAAAAACCACAGCAGACACTGCAGCAACACAGAAGCAGAATGTTCAGAGTGTCACCTCTTGTAATCCCTAAATAAGATGAGAGGGACGGGTGATTACCTAGACCCAGAGGAGAGAGTCTTGTAGAGAAGGCTGCCTGAGGGGAAGCAGTAATCTTCGGTCGAAAGGCACTGGGGCCCCAGATGAGGGAACCAGGGAGAACGGTACACTGAACTTCTGCTCCTCCCTTATCATTGGCCAAATACAGCTGGAATTCAGAGGGCAAGGAATTAATTTAATATTTCCTGTAGGTTAATCTCCTCACATTGTGAAGAGTACAAAGTAGCTTCAGGGATCAAGTGGATGGTAAGGGAACATAGAACTGAAAACTTAAAAATGTAGCATTCATAATTATGAGCAAAATGTTCGTTTTTCTCTAAGGTATTTAATTACATATTTACCCCAATTGTTTACTGGGACACTGTATGATAGACTCATGACTATTCTGATTGTTTCACAAATATTTTGTTTTTCCATCGATCTGAACCTACTAGACTTAGGTATCTCTAGAGTTGACTAGTGATTGAATATTCATAATGAACAGAAATTTACATCGTGTTTTAAAAGTCAAACACTAAGCTGATGTGCAACCATAAAATCTGTAAACACTCTTTGGTTCTTAGGAATCCCCTGTTCTTTTCTTCTTTTAATCCCCTACATAATGAATCTGGGGAAAAGAGAACACTAGGTGCTTAAAATGGATTGTCAAGTTTTAGATCTTATAAAGATTGAAACTTCTTTTTTCCTGTAATAGGCTATTATGAATTCATATTTGTGAAGTACTTAGCAAATAATTCAATTAATATGTATTATAGCCACTGGCCATTCATCTGTTTCATTCTAGTCATTCATTTTTTATGATCACAGAAAGTCATAGGGGTTCTATATGCAATTCAAAATTGCTCTAAAATACAAAGAGAAAAGATTGCTTGCTATTTCAAACCATCTGAACAATGATTTATTGCTGCATTTCCTCTGGGGACTTTATCATTTTGGATTTCATAAATACATTGATTGTAAACTCATAAGCCTTTCCATTTTGGTAAGTAATTAAATGTAGATCAAACATTTTGACTAGAATGGAATTTAAGTCATCTATTTCCCTCCTACCCTCACTAGTTTATCCAAGATTGAAAAAGCGAAAAGTCACAGAGACCAAAGCCACACAGCTGGCTCTGTAGAAGCTGTATCAGGATCATGCTGGCTTTCTAAATTTGGACTTGGGTCTTACCTACTGTCCTAGTGATTTTCAAAATGATTTATTGGGAATTTGGAGACTCTTTGTAGGGAAAGTTATTGAGAGACAAAAGGCATAGAGAATCTGGGCTGTCCTATCTTGATTCAACCAGAGCCTGTCAATGTGATTCCATTTCATATGTCAGCTTTATGGCTTTATCCATTCCTTTCTTCGGTTTAGTTTTATACAATTTCAAGTATATAACCTATTTTAAGTTAGTACTCTGCCACTAAAATATCTAAAAACATATACCCTAGAAAATATTTCCCACTATAGACAACATTATATAGCATTTATTTCTCCTCTGAAGACATGTAGCTATCATGAATGTCATCAATCCCTAATAAAGAATATTCCTTAACTTCAGAGACATCAAATAAAATTGTGACTCTAAGAATAAGTGCTTCATTATGACTTCTTTGAGTATTGAAGAAATCACTGGAAACTGTTTACAGGAAAACACAGCGGGAGGGAGTTTTAGGAGGCAGTCAAAGCCCAAAATGTATTTCCCAGATTCAGAGATGAAGGCAGTAGCTTACAAAGCAGAGTCTAGGTATCTGGTTGTGAGAGAGAACTTTATTAAATAGTATTAAGTTAACATTTCAATGAAGTATAGATTGAGTTGGCAAAAAGCATAGTGGAAAGAATGATTAAGAAAACAAATTGAGCAGTACATGAGAACAAAAGATTTTGGATCTAAATGATTAGAATTGTGTGTTTTGAATGTAAATGGATTCAGATTACTAAAATCTGGGAACTTTCAGAATGAGAAAAGCCCACCGCTTCTGTACTTGAAATAGAATATATGGAATTAAAAAAGACTCTGGGTAAAAATCAAAAGCTTGTAAGCCAAAAAGGACATGATTTTTTTTAAAACCTAATTGAATTATGTTGTTGATTCAGGACATGTCCCCAGTATGGTCATCATTCCCTAGATGATGCATTGCCCTTTCTTATTCCGTTGCTCACATCTCCTCTACATCTCACTAGAATTATCCCTTTGAGCCCAGTGGATCGGTTTTCTTCAAAACCCTCATACTCTCTCCACCTCTTCTATCTGCATTCCCTTTACCTTCAACCTTGTCTGCAACAATTGAATCATGGGGAAATTTGTTTTTTTGTAATGTTCAAATAAATGTTCATTTCCAAGGCAAACTGATTCAAAATCTCCGAGGTTGAAGCATGGCTTTTGCTGGCTGAGTTGTATGGTTGGGTGAGCTTGGTAGCTGGGCTCATGTACAAGTATGACCACTGGGTGGACTCTTGGTCAAGCAGTGTTGCTGGCTGTGCTCTGTGGGCAGATGGGGCCATAGCTGGGCTCTGCAATCACCTCTGGTCATGCACAGTCACAGGCTGTGTTTTCTGGGAGGGCAGTGTTGCTGGACAGCTTCTGTAGTTTGCACGGAGCTGCAGGCTGTGCTCCATAATTTCACCTGGGCAGAATGGGCCTCACGCTGTGCTCTGTGATCAGAAGGGGGTACAGACTGTGCCTCAAAGTTCAGTAGGGCCTCAGGCTGGGCTTTGCGATTGAGTCGTGCTCCACTGTTGGAAGACGTCACTGGCCAGGGTCTCTAATCAGAGGAGCCTCCACTGTACTCCTCCTCAGGAGGGAGGGGCTGAAGAATCTGTTCCACTGTTGAGCAAGGTTGCTGTCCAGGCTCCCTGGACTGGTGGTACTGTAGGCTAGGTACCACAACTGCAGCTTATAGGGAGTGAAAAACAGGCATAAAGAAATGGTGGAGAAACAATTAGAATGCCAGTGTTAAAAATTCAATCTGAGGCAAGGTCCAATAGAGAAAAAATATAACGTTACATTCCAGAAATGTGACCATTATGGAGAGAATAAGCAGCCAATGAAGGCTTAATAAGTTTTTTTCAATATAGAAAAATGTTAAACAATTTCAGTTAAAGAAAAAGTGGAAATTGAACTCTGTGAAGAGATGCATTGATGGCAGAATGAGATTCTAATGGACATAGTGAAAATTTGTACATAGGTTGGATTTTGGTGAGAGAAGCAAAGAAGAATAAAGCAAAATTGGAAAAAAAAAAAAGATTAAAAAAAAAGAGTACCAGGAAAAATAGTTTAAAAAGCAAAAAGGATATTATATGTTTCTCTTTATAATTGTAATTTAAGGTTGTAGTGTAAAAAGACATAGACAAATTTAGAATCTAGAAGCATAAATACGAATTTTTGCAAAGAGTTTTGGTGCCAAGTCTAAACGAGTTTCCAGGAAGAGTCTGGCTCCTTTAAAAGATGTCCAACTGGTACGTACTATCCATGGGGACTCTTAGGGCTCCATTGCCGCTATAGGATGTTTGTTCTTAACTTCAAGATTTGCAAGTTACTAACTACTATGTATAAAATAGATAAACAACAGGTTCATACTATATAACACAGGGAACTATATTCAATATCTTGTAGTAACTTATAGTGAAAAAGAATATGAAAATGAATATATGTATGTTCATGTATGACTGAAGTATTATGCTGTACACAAGAAATTGACACAACATTGTAAACTGAATATACTTCAATAAAAATCTATATATACAAAAAATAGTAAAAGAATTAATATTTATATGTGTTTATTATTTGTGATAGCTTTCGCTATTCTGTATTACAGTGTTCTACCATTATATCTGTCTATAGAGGGCTATTGATCATAGAGTCATCCACTTCCTTTTTAACAACTATTCATATTTGTTACTCCTGATACTTTTACTGACTAACTATGGTAGTTTTATGTACTCTGTATGAAGCCTAACTCTATAAACATGGTCAATTTATTTAATATATGAGTCTGATGGTCTTTATTAACAGGGGATAATGCAGGTTTTGTAGGATAGCTCAGTTTTAATGTTGTATAGTTGGACACTAGAGAAAAATTAAATTCTAGAAGTGTATAAAATCTGCAAACTCAGGCTCTCATAAAGGATTACCTAACTCAACCTGAATGGTAGCTTGTGATGAGAACATTTAAAAGTGAGTGTTGAGATCAATTCATTACATTTAGTCCATATAATAATGGCAAGCCATACTCCAAAAGATGGATTTTTGAAGTGTTTCAGTAATGAAACAAATATTTCTACATTCAGCCAATGATATTTCCTTCAAGAGCTGAGCCCTATGTAAAATAGAGGAACATACTTATACATACTAGTTATTTAAGTAAAACTATTCTGATACTTTAAAAAGCACTTTATTTTCAAATAGTTCTCATGCTTAACCTTATCTTTCAGTCATTAAACATCAATATAGAGTTATTGCAAGTGGTTCAGAGATTAATTGTGGTTTGTATAAAGTTTTAAATAACTGCCTGCTTGATACCAAGAAACATAAACCAAACGCAAGTCTAAAAGACATAATCCATCCTTTTGAAAAAGAAATCACACTGTGTTATACAAACTGTTCTATAAAAGTTAAATCCCTCTAAAAAACTAAATTATTTGTCACTCTTTTGTTTAATCTGACTCAAAGTGCTTATAATTAATACAAACTTATTACTGTTCTATACCATGTTTAAATTGATTGATTTACAGTCTGTTTCTCCACCTTCATCTCCTGCTTTGGTTTTTATGCACCAGTCACAGCAGGTTTTTTGTTTTTTTTTTTTCCAATTCTCTAAATATGTCAAACTATTTCCCACTAAAGTATTCTGTACATGAGCTTCCTCTTACTCCCAGAGGTAGCCCTACCCCATTTTCAAACCCTTCTGCTCTCTAGTTCAGAGTCTTCTGAAGGCCTTCATACATTATATTATATTTCACTTCTTCAGAGTGCTCCTTTACCCACTCCTAAATCTCTGTGCCAATCTTTTTCTTTTTTCTATAAGACCTACTTTAATTTTTAATTAGTTTATTTGTCTACTAATTGTTTTTTTTAAATTGTTTTCTTATAAAAATATAAACTCCTTAGAGGCAAGTTGAGAATAGCTAGTTTATTGTCAATTCCCCGTAGCCCATGTGGCTTGGTAAATAGTAGGAGTTCAATAAAAAAAACTACTGAATAAAAGAATGAATGCATCAGGCAAGGTTAGCCACACAATATAAAAACAACAATAATAAACAATGCAACTAACAAGTACACTAAAAATGGCTAACAGTTACTAAGGGCCTGATACCTGTACAGCACAGAGCATAGCTTTGTATTTATCATCCGATTTACACAGCATTTCTCATTCTATAGTATCCATGAGAAAGGTACTTTTTTCCCGTCATTTAGGTAAGAAGAGATTAACTTGCTCTATGTGATGTGTCTAATGAGTAATTTAGATCCATTTGATTTCAGAGCCTAGGAAATGACTAGTCGGTGTATGACACTCTCACAGCAAGAGTAAAACCATGACCTGCTGTTGCCATTGACTTTGATTTATCTGATTTTGTGCTTTTATAAATTATACGTTATATGCCCTTTAAAAATTTCCTTAAAAACATTTTAGAAACAATTAAGGAGATGTTTATATTGGAAAGATGTAGAAGTAAATTTAAACTTAGACTTGGATATAAAGATATAATAAGACCAACAAAATTTATTTTAAGAAGTCCTACTAGGTGTGAGGCACTCTGCATGCTATTGGGTTTACATGGAGATTTAAGACATGCTGGCTGCCAAAAAGAAGCTAATCTTCCATACCATCATTTAAAAAAAATAACTAAAAAAAAACCCCCAAAAAACCTGAGAAAGTCTCTCCTCAGAAACTGAATAACATCAAAGGCAAAGGCTTGCTTCACCTTCCAGATTAATGTATTAAAAAGGAAAGTTCACAGGGGTTAATATCATTTATCTGCAATAATATTGTTTATTATCTGCTTTGGGGGGAATAATTTATAGAATTTCATTTTTTCTCATTTCTTCAGGTTAGCCAAGCTTAACACCTCTTTTCAAACCATACTGCAACTTAACTTGATTATTTTTGTGGTAGATTCTGCTGCTCAATGATGTGGGGGATGTCAGTCACCTTTAAACCCAAAGTATTGCTCTGAACATGGAGCCGTTAATCCTGGTCCTGAACCATAACTCAAATTTTCCAAGCCTCAACCCCTAGTTCCCATGACAAATGGAGCAGATTCCACAAACTACCTTGCACAAACAATGCATTTCGGGTGCCTGTTATGCTCACCTGCAGAGCTGAAAGGTCTATTTGTCTTCTAACCCTTAAGGACAAAAGTGCATTAGTCTTTCTACTTCTAATCCAGTTGGTACCATGTTTTCTCCTGTGAGTAACAGGCTGTGTGGAGCATCTGTCTGTCATTTTAAACTCTGGCTTCTGAAAGCCTCATTGTGATTATTCAGAACTCATAATCCCCCGTAACCTCCAATGCGGGACTGACTGACTGGAAATAACAAGGTAAATACCTTAGAATAAACCTATTTTTAATCTTCGTTATTCTTTAACTTTAGATAGCTCTTTAACAAATAATCACTGTGATAACTTTTCTGTATGGAAGAGTAACAATTGACAATAACTTTGAAGTGAAGCAATTGACTATAATCACTACTCTGTGCATTAGTTCCGCAGAACTTATTCATCTTTTAATGGCAAGTCTGTACCCTTTAACATTGTTGAAGGAGTTTTTCTAGATGTAATTCAAGATGTGAACTGTAATGCCCAAGAGCTAAAAATGTTGTTGGTCTGATGATCCAGTAAAAGCTGAATCCAGATACAGGTATTTAGAGTGTAGAAAGAATTCCTTGATCCTCGGTTAGATTCTTGAACACAGACTTGACTCTATTGCAGTCTAATGCTGATGAATGAAGCCAGCCAAGGAAGATTTCTCATCCCCAGCTCATCAGACCCACTGCCCTCAATGAGAGCATGCGTCTGTAAGGAACAAGGCAAAGAACACTGACACAAAAGCCCACTTCACGTCTGACCCACTGCAGAGCCCTTTTGCACCACTCTTTTGCCTGCACAGCTGTACACCACAGTGAAACCCAACTCAAAACATCTGCATCGATCTCCATCCTCTTTACATTTTTAACCTGGAAGAAACTTTGTGATCTGGCCTACCTAATGAGCATAGACGGATTCTGCTAAAGTCACATCGCATATACATAAATCATGTTTCTACAATTTTTTAAAAAAAGTTAATGAAGTGTAGTTGATTTACAACGTTAGTTTCAGGGGTACAGAAAAGCAATTCAGTTACACACATACATACATTTTTTTTCAGATTCTTTTCCATTATATATTATTACAATACACAGAATACAGTTCCTTGTGCTATACAGTAGGTCCTTGTTGTTTATCTGTTTTGTATATAGTAGTGTGCATCTGTTAATCCCAAACTCTTAATTTATCCACTCCCCTTCCTTTTTGGTAACCATAGTTTGTTTTCTATGTCCATGAGTCTTTTTTTAGTTTGTAAATAAAATTTGTATTTTTATTTTTAAATTTCACATATAAGCGATGTCACATGATATTTGTCTTTCTCTGTCTGACTTGTTTTGATATTTCACTGGGAACTCAATAAACTAAGGAAGGATAGAATGGGCCAGTCCATAGCAGCTCACTGTGCCAGTTTCATCAGCCCCTGGCCTTGTGCCTTAGCTGTGCAAACTGGATGTAAAAGAAGGGAAGCCTTTTATTCCCACTTCTGTGGTTCTCCAGGTACTGCCCTTTATAGAGAGAGGAAATGCAAATCAAAACTGCCTAGCTAAAAAACGGCTTTAAATTAACACTTCTAATAACTTCAGACATTGACCTAGAAAACTTTAGAAAGTAATGAAGGCGGTTGGGTGAGGGTTAAAAGCAAACAAAAGCTTTATAACATTCATAAAAATATGCAACAATACTGCCATCTATTGCTCCAAATAGTTGTCCTTCTCGGAGATCACCGTGTATATTTCATGTTTTGAAATGAGAACGTGATGTATGAGTTGCTTTTAAGTCATTTTATACAGATCTATATAACATAGAGCATTTGAATACCAAAAAGAATTTCTTAAATGATGCTAGGTATGTTGTATAACAAATGTGATTATCCTTCAATAGCGATAATAACTTTACCAAAATGTATTTTGCTTTCTATGGTTTTCTTTAAAACTAATTCAAGATGCTCTTACTTATTTCTTAAAAAGATCCTTATGATTACAGTGGACTCACCCAGAAAACTTAGACTCATCTTCCTATCCCAAGGTCCTTATTTTAGTCAACTCTGAAGTCCTTTTAGCCTTGTAGGTGATCTATTCACAGGTTACGGGGCTTAAGACATGGACTTTTTTTTTTTTTTTTTTTACAATTCTATTTGAATTCTTGAATTGCTTCATTTGATAATTTGGCTTATATATGCTTTATGTCTAACAAGTAACATATCTTTTTTCTGTTATATTAATCATCAAGCGCTTTGTTAAAATGTTTTATTTTATTTTCATTTTAAGAGTTTCTTTTAATTCCAATTACACAAAAATTAAATTTTCTTCATAGGCTTTTAATGGCTCAACATATTTGACTTTTAAAGTCCATGAACTAGTTACTGGCAATATTTTAATAATCTGGTATATTAAATTTTAAAGTTTTACATTTAGCAAGATTTTGCTTCATAAACTGTTTCTTACAACGACAAGAAATATATATAGCTTGGAATCTATATTAAGACAATTGTCCTTTTCCCTTGCTCAAAATAAAAGCTATAAAAAGGGCAGTATAAAATTTTGAGATATGAAGACACTATGTACTCTGCATCATATGGTTAATATATGCTGGGGGGTAACTTGCATTGAAAGTTTCATAACAATTAATAATCTTGGACACTGTGAATGCTGAAAGCTCTAATTTTTCATTCACTTCCACAACTCTCCAATAACTAAGGAAAAATACCAAAAGAATTACAAAATAATGAAGCTCCTTCCACAAACTAACCATGACCCACCTTTCAGTCTTAATTTAGAACACCCACTTTGCTTTGTTTTATTTACAAAAGTAGTTTTTTCAGTTCTTGAAAAACATTAAATTCTTTCCAATATGGTATTTTGTGTGCCCGAAATGATACACCCAAACTCCTCACTTTTTATAGACTGTTTAACACTTTGAGTCTCAAACTTTGTTCAATGTTTTATGAGGTTCAAATTTGTATATTTCTGACTTGCAGTCTCTCCAAATGATGGGCTGAGGAAATATCTTGGATACCTGGTAAATTGTCATTTCTCTAAAAAATAAAAGAAAAAGTAAAAGAAAGAAAGAGAGAAAGAAAGAAAAAAGAAAGAAAGAAAGAAAGAAAGAAAGAAAGAAAGAAAGAAAGAAAGAAAGAAAGAAAGAAAGAAAGAAAGAAAGAAAGAAAGAAAGGAAGGAAGGAAGGAAGGAAGGAAGGAAGGAAGGAAGGAAGGAAGAAGGGAAGGAAGAAGGGAAGGAAGGAAGAAGGGAAGGAAGAAGGGAAGGAAAGGGAAGGAAAGGAAAGGAAAGGAAAGGAAAGGAAAGGAAAGGAAAGGAAAGGAAAGGAAAGGAAAGGAAAGGAAAAGAAGGAAAGAAGGAAGGAAGGAAGGAAGGAAAGAAGGAAAAATAAATGCAGCAAAATGGTCTTGCTATAAACTTTGAATTTGCTTTAAATTTGAAAAAAAAGAAAGAACATGTGTGCATGATAAATATAAAACTTCCAAACAATACAAACATGTTTTTTAAAAAGTGTCATATAAGCATCAGCTCCTCCAATTTTAGCTCTAACCAAAGATTTACACGTTAATGATTTGGTTTGTTTTCTCCAGACTCTGAATGCCTGCGTCTGGAGTGATTTCTGTTTCCAAATAGAGTGCAGAAGGTAACCAAAAGTCATTGTGACATTTACAGAAAAGAAATTTAAAATACTAAAAATATAGTTTAGAAATATCAGATAGCTGTGGAAACAAGGGTGACTATATGAGTTTGAATTCAGAGAGAAAAGATCCCTTTAGGGTTCAGTGTAGACATTAAATCAAAGACTTTGTAGTGTGTCTCTTATTGGAAGAATACGTATGTGTCTGAGATCCAAGTGGGTGAACGCAGGAGTCACCCAGTTATCCTACTTATCGCTGGAAACTTTGTGCTTCCTGCATTTCTTGGCTATGCAGAATTGGAGCTTTTGGTCACCAAAGAGAGACGCGTTCTTATCAAAGAACATGGGAAGAGTCTCAAAAACTACAAACCCTGACTGTTTCCGGGACATTTTGGACTTGTGGGCAGCACGAATAGGAATTTCCATGCAGTCAAGGATAGTTGACTCTAATCAGCAGACAGTGGCTGAGTTGCTTTTATGCAGTGTGGGCAAGAAGGAAGATGTGTGGACCCCATGTGACCACTGGTGCTTCCTAGTTCCTCATTGACCCTTCCTAATTGTGAACGGAAATAACAACACTATCCTGAAAAGAGAGTAACTGCCAAAGGCTCAGACCCTTCTGCAGGGTTGGCTAAGGTCACATTAATGAGTAAGTCACCAAAACTACCAAAGTGACAGCTGAAGTGATCGCTGGGCTATGGGGGATTTAGAATGACTGAATCAGACTGAGGAGGATGAGTACCAGTTGCAACCTGAAGACCATCTGCAAAAAATGGGATCTATGGTTTATCCTATTAACCTCCTTCTTCCAAATTTCACATCAGGAAGCCAAGTCCCTAGCAACTACAGGGGAACTGTTCTATTACCCTGTCTAGAAAGTAGATCTGTGTGGTGCGAGTGGCAAACTGCATTCACCATGAAAATGTGAACTCAGATCTACTGTTTCCGGGGTACAATTGAGAAATGGCACCAGTGCTGCCCCACTGTTATGCAATACCCAAGAGACAAAGATCAGAGAGAGCAATCTTCAACACATGTAGTACAGGTCTTCCGGGCTAGACACTAACGAAACTCCATATGGTTAAAATCTAATGAGCTAAGCTCTACATCTCCAAAAGGTAGAACTTCCAGGAAGAAGTGATGAAGATGTGCCAGGCCCTGAGAGGTCTTTACCTATGGGACCAGGGTGAGGCGGGAAGGTGCTGGATTTGAAAGGCAATGTGAAATCTATCAGTCTTATGGACTTAGTAAGTAATGCCACACTGTAAGGAGGGCCTGCAACACTGACGCCTCAAGTCACACTCCCAGGACATTTGCAAAGGTTACCTAAGTATAGCTGCCACCTATCCCGGAAACAGCCATTCTAGCGTGACATTGAAGTGGCGTCCCACACCTTCTATAGTTACTCATAGGAAGTAAAACAGTGGACTCGGCAGAGAAGAGGATCAGTGTACTGAAAGAGTTCAATAGAAAGTATCTTCAGTGAAGCAGTCAGAGGAAAATGAATGAAAAAAAAAAGAGATCTGTAAATATGGTGCATATAGAGCACAGTCAAGTAAAAACTAACCAGAACGTAATGATAGCACACGTAGGGGGACATCTGTATTTATGCATTTATCACCTTTCATACATTTCTATCCTTTATTTTCAATTTTATGTTTTATCCTGTCAACTTTTTCCTTGCCAATGTATTGTGTAGTTCATGTTTGACGTTTAAGTAGGACTCACGATATATTTCAGTTATTGTTTAAACAAATCAAATTAAATATAAATACAAAAAGTAAACAAGAACACTATTTTCAACTATTTCATGTCTATCTACTCTATAGTATTTTAGGAATGGCTTCAATATAATTCAGAGTCCTATAAGATCACATAATATACTATAAAACAGAGTAAGATGACAAGGGTCAAAGAACAGATGCTTGGTGTATGAAACCTACTCCTACCTTGATGGCTGGTCATCACAAAGCTCGTCTCTCTGCTAGGACAACATCCACTTGCTCCTGCACGCCTTCATGCCTCCTTTGGAAATTCACTGTACGAAGAAATCTACAAGGTGAAGGTAGTTAGTAAAATGCTACTAAAACTGAGCCCCAAACTTAACTTTAAGCAAAATGATGGTTAAAACTAAAGGAGGTGGAGAGCACATAGATTTCATTTTCCACCTCAAAAGCCTATTTGCTCAACAGCAGGGCTTTGCACTTAGAAAGGAGAAAAGAGCCTGTTGGGGGTAATTTCTTTTGGAATCACTCTGTCAACTGTTAATTTCATTTTGGCTTCGTGAGGCTAATTTGGCTCACATGTTTGTGTTTTGATAAAGGCACTAGCATAGCATTAAAATTCTAGTAACTCGATGGAGATTACAAACCTTTCTCCAGGCACAGTTCTTGTCTTTGGAAAGAACAAATGGTGATTAATAAATGACAGAATTTTTTCAAATTAATTCACTCAACAACATTTATTGAGTGAGTGCTGTGTGCCAGACACACGCAAGG
The DNA here is from genome assembly GCF_048773025.1 of Camelus bactrianus. Lineage (NCBI taxonomy): Eukaryota > Metazoa > Chordata > Mammalia > Artiodactyla > Camelidae > Camelus > Camelus bactrianus. The sequence continues at coordinate 17,015,154 of NC_133539.1, read as the reverse complement.
TATCCATCACCTTATGCTACAGTAGGTGATGCAGAGTGAAAACATGAACAGGAAACAATTATTCAAAATGCCTATTTCATCTCCATGTAAGGTTTCAAATTTAGTAAAATTTCCAAATAGTTTTTTACTGATTTATCTAATACTATGAATGATAAGACCTCAAGATACAGTACCTGAAAAAATATTTAGCCTTCAGATAACACATCAGACAGGCTTTCCAGAGCTTAAAAGATACATTGATCGTATTAGGGAACCAGATATCTTTCATCTTTTTATTTTCCATCACCACAGGCCTTTGTTCACAATGTTAAAAAAAAAGAGTTCCAGCCAGTGGGAAAAAATAAGGAAAGTGAAAAAGGGAGGGTAATTCCTATCATTTAAAGAAAACAAACTAGAATTTGATCACATCGTTTCTGCTCATAACTCATTGCTCAAAACAGAAAGTTAGGTCACACACCCACTGAAAGCAGAGAAGGCAGTGTTTAGCTGGGAGGGTCATGTAGGTGCTTCTTTGCACAAATAAAATACACTCATCTTCCATCCAATGGTGGGATTGCAAGTACCCCTTCACTTACTATACCAAGGTCAAATTCCACAATGTTTTTATGGTAAATAATTATCTGCGGCAGGTTTTTATCCCAAATGCTAAACTCAGTCCTCTCCCACATGAAATATAAAATAGAACAGGGCCGTGATACCTACCATAATGCTCCCATTTGGAAAATGGAAGCATATAAGACAGCCTCGAGGTCACAGCAATCGCCAACACGTACTTAGGCAGGACTGTGAGAAGTCTGTGCCTGATATTCAAGGAAATCCAACTGATGAGATCATAGGGCGGTTCTGGGTTCTGTTCTCTGGGAGCTTCTCTGTTCCTTTTACTCTGAGACCACATCTGTGACAATGATGGAAAAGGGACATTGTATCACAAGGTCTGCCCATTTTCTCCTGACTCCTGTGGGATGCGCTTAGAGCCCAGAGCTGCGAAGTCACGCGTCCTCGATCTCTTTCAGGCCAGGGAATCATGCTGTGTCGGCCCCCACAGAATGCACAGCAGAATTCCAGTTTGCTTGGTTCAGATAAGTTCCATGTGCAAGTAACTGCCACAAAGGTTGTGTCTTTAAATAGTTGGTTGATTTTGTTGCATGTCTAGTTTAATCGCTAAAACTCTTTTTCTATTAACAATTTTTACTGGCCTCAGAATTCTACCATCTGTCTGTGTTGATAGTGACAACTGCTTTAAAGCAGGCTTCAAAGCGAGTGTTAGAAATGTGACCATACTGCTCTGGATGCGTAGAATAGACAGAGGGTCCCTTCTCTGCTGAGGCACTCCCACAGGCATCGACTCAGCACGTGGACAGCGTCTATGTAAGGAGTACAAGGGGCCCCTTCTTCTCAGAGTAGCCAACCCCGCTGCGCGCTGAATGGAGCTGAAGCTAGATTTCGGCCCTAACCTGCCCTCTTCACTGGAAGCCTTTTACACTGCATCACTCAGCTGTACACACTGATCTTACATTGTGGTCACCGGGAACAAGGCGCTAGAGTGGTAAAGAAAAAAGCATGTCTTTGGTTTGGTACTTGCAACTGGACTGACTTCCAAAGTCTAGCAGAAGAGATGGAAAAAGTTTAGGGACAGTGTTATCTCTTGTGTGAGCTACCTTTTTAAGGTAGAGCTATCTTTTAAAGAACAATCTGCACTTTACTAAAAGTAATAAGATAGAAAAAAAAAAAAAAAACTTCGTATGTTTCCAACCATTTTTGCTGAAAGATGAAGCTCTGTTGGTATATGGCCTGTCCTACAAAGGATGGTGACATGATTACCATGACTTATCGGAGGTCACCAACTCCGGCTGCAATGGCTATGTCCTTCCTTGCTCAGCTTTCTGCCTGTTCTACTAGGATAGCCCATATTGTTTTTATTTTTTTGTTCAGAATTTTTCTACATCTTTCTCCTAAATTCTTTATTGGTTGGGATATGAGCTAGGCTATTTGCATAAGAGACTACAAAACATAGGAACTTGAACAGTGTTTAGAATTTGTTTCATTCTTACATGACGGTTATGTCGGTGGGCAGAGGCAGGTATGGAAACTTGATGGTGTGAGGAGGCAGATCACCTGTAAAATGGGTTATGGGTTTACTTGGTGGAGGTTAAGTCAACACAAAACCTGTGTCTCCGTCTGTAGATGGGGAAAGAGAAGGGAAGATACACCCTTTCATTCTAAAGGCATTTCCCAGAAGCTGCACACATTTCTTACGCTCTAATGCAAGAAGGCTAGACATTTTAATCTGTAGTGGGCATTTCTGTACCCTATTAAAAGTACCTTTACTAAAAATAGAGAAGAATAGATGTTAGTGGAACCATTGGCAGCCTCTATCAACATATAGATATAGTTTTGAATGTTTGTTTTGAGTATGTATAAGAGCATCATTGAGGAAGCTAAATAGTAGCTCATTTTTAAGCTAAATAGGTTATATTTACTAAGTTATATTATGATAATACAGTATATAACAAAGTGCTAATGGCATTTCTTTCTTAAAACATTTTCAAATCAAACTCAGAGCATAAAGGCCAAATGCCCCCTGGGGTGGTAGATAAAAGTATGAGTGTATAAAAAATGTTTGAATCCAACAAAATGATATGCTAAGACGTGAATGGAAATAAATGAGATGTTATGTCTGTAATTGAGTATCTCCAAGCAAACTTCTCTTTGCATCTCTCTTTCATCTTTTCTCCTTTTGCAGGACTCTGTAAACAACTGATTTTCAGATTAATGTCCCATAAATTCAAAGTGGTTATTATGAATGATTTGGATTCTGGCAAGAAAATATATAAGCACAATTATATTCAACATACTAGCAATGAATCATCTTCTGCTGTAGCTGAATGTAAGTTTAGGAAAATATTAAAACTGTCATAATAAAAATATATTTTCTATTTCCATTTTTTCACAAAAATAAATTTCTAAGTGCTTAAGCTTATAATAGATCATGTACTTTATCTTCAAAGAAATACTGCTGCTGCTTGATTAAACCAAAACAAATTGTAGATGTCTACACTTATCAAATCTTGAAACAGATTATCTCTATATGCTATAATCAGTAAGTCCAACTTCAAATGTTTCACAAAGGATTGCAGATTTGTTTCTTCCTTGTCTACTAAGAAATATCTGGAAATCAAGGGCAAATTTAAATATTTGGGATTGGCAATATCATAAAACAGATGTGCACTGGGAGTGAAGTGGCATGGTGGACAACATTATTGATTTATATTGGGAATATTTAATAAAAACCTTGTTTTATAATTGATAGGTAATCACAAATTTGGGTTGAAACATGCAGTTTTCAGTGTTTAGTGTAATACAAGTGAATTAAAAGAGTTAACATAGTAACGTAGTTAAAAGATTTAAACTAGTCCCTGGCACTTAGAAAACATTCAATAAAGGTCAGTCATTCTATGTACATAGGAACTTTGCTGTGATGGAGGAGATGGGCTGAGAGTGAATAGAAAGGAAAATTAACCCTGATTTCGCATATCAGAATATTCTTGTGAAAACAATATTCAGGTTAGCATTAGAATTAGTTTAGATGTAGGTCAGAAAGAGTTGGGGCTGTGAGGCGGTCTAGGAGAAGGCAATCGTGTGTGAGCAGCATGATCTGGAGCCCATAGTGAGGAGGGGGCAGTAGACTAGCAGGAGAGGGGCGTAGGGATCGTGTCATAAATAGTCCTGTCAGAATCTGTCAGGGTGAGGACTTTAGCCTGTGGGCGATGAAGAGCCCCAGAAAGTCCACCCCTTAACAGAAATTGAGCTAACTGCTGGCAATAAAATGGTACTAGAAACTGATAAAGTCCTCCATGCTTTTATTAACTTTAAATTCCTCTGGATGCAAAAGACATTGACCTTTTAGTCACACAGATTTAAAAATTTAATAATAAAATGGCAGCCTTTTTTTTTTTTTTTTTGATATATGTAAAGAAAATGCCCAGAGTGACTATGGAAATTTACTCCTCACTTACAACCTTATAACTTGGTCTTCAATACGGGATTGCAACAAACTGGTTTTAGATCATCACTCTAGAAAGTAAACCCTAATGTTCTGAGTAAGAGTGAATTAGAAGAGACAAGCTTAGTTGAAAGAAAACAGAAGGTGACTATGTCAGTCTACAAAGCAACTACTGGGCAAATTTCCACATTTTCTTTGTCTGTTCACACTGTTTAATCATTAGGGCACATTTTCATTCCTGTATTAATCTATTTCACTAATATATCTTAAGCGTCTACCCTTTAATAGGATATAAGCTAACTGTCAAACATTAAATAGTAAGTGAAGGAGACATCTGGATTCTTTCATGAAACTTAATCTCCCTCGGGTGCAAAAAACATTGAACTGTTAGTCAAATGGGTAAATTTATGACTTTGCTAGATGTTTATACTGTGAAGGGAGAGGAGAGTAACCAATGAAAGTATAAGAAGGCATAATTTTCTCAGGTCTGGGTTGGGTCACAACTTTAAACTGTTTAATTTACAAAATTTTGGAATATTAAAAATTCATTTGCCTACAACCCATCAGCATTTGAGCAACTCGCCTCCTTCAATAAAATAATTAACTAAAAAAATAGAAAAGAAAAGAAAACAGAGATCCACTATATCACAGTAATGCATGACTCTGAGTAACAAAAATATTAATCTTTTATGCTAACTTTCAAAATACAGGCCTGCTAACTCCAGATAACTAAGTCACATTTGCTAAGAAGTTGCCTATTTTCCTATGTACATTAACAGATTTTTTTTAACACATTTTACTTATTTTTTTCAGTTTTTAACCTCTCAGAGAAGTGATTTGGTCACTTTGACTCAAACTCCAGCATTTATTTTTTCTTATAGCCTAGGATGGATGCTATTCTAAGTATTGTAGTTGCAGTCACTCCATGTTTGATTTGAAAGTATTTAAATATCTTTTCCTATACAATATAGAGACATATGAATATTCACAAATTTTTGGCCTCTGAATTAGTCTCCTTATTTGCAGGAGGGGATCAGAAAGAATTACTGACCTCTACACATTATGTAGAAATACTCTGACAAGCAGTCCTTATTTATTTATGGCATTGAATCAGGGAAAGTTTTATTATAACGTCATTTCTTCCCTTTCTCCAAAGAGTATACATCCACAGAGAATATTCTTGGAGATTTAAAGTACATTCTCTTAATCTGCTGTTCAGATAATGATGCAAATTCAGATAATGACTCTGAATCCTCCAAATGACCCTAATTAATCGTCCCACACAATCAAAGAGTTAATTAAAACTAATGCATTGTTTGAAGACAGAGATCCCTTCTTAAATCGAAATGTGTATTTATTATCCATTATCCAGTGTTCTATGTATTTTTGGGTTGAAAAAAATAAATTAATATAACAAAAATAATTAAAAGTTTATCAGATTGTTCAAATGTGGCAGATTATCACTGATATATGCAGTTTATTATTCAACAAAATATTTTTTTCTTTTGCAAATGTACAGATGATTTATCTGCTTAAGTACAAATGATGGAAATTCTACATATTTGAAATTATTTCATATTTAGTGATCACAGTCCTCAAGATCAACCCAACAAATTATAGAAATATTCTGACCCAACTCAAAAAACCATAGAAACATTCTGATCCAATTACAAACTACTAAATTGGATTTTTTTTCCTTTTACAAGCATTTCCAAATATCAACATTCAGCTAACTTTCACTTCTCCCATTAACCTGGCCAAACCTAAGTAATTCAGCAGTTTCTCATGTCCATTCTACCTTGGTGTTCAAACACAGAAATAGAAGTTTTTAAATGATTCAAAAGCAAATATGAAAAAAGAGATGACACTTAAAATATATTTTTTTAAAAAATGTGGATTAGCCTCATAGAATAATACATCATTACTAAAGGATGCACCACCAATTACATTTACATATGACATTTCACACTTGTATAATCTGTCATGTTAATAGAGAAAAGAGAAAATAGAACAAATCTCTCTTCATATGCACAATAGTAGAGATAATTATCTAAAGAGACAAAGAAAGATGATACTCAGCATCCTGAGGTGTATAACTTACATCATTGTTCAGAGGTATAATTACTTTGACACAATAAATACCATGTTATTTTCTGATAACAATAATGATGCTATGGTATTTTTAATTAAAATATTTCACATAATTTTAAAATTGCCAAAGCATGGCAGCGTAAATGACATGAACTGTACAGAGTTTTGATGACTTTATTTTTACATTGTTTTATACCACGTGACATTTTAAAACAGGGCATTATATGTTCTTATTTTAAAATTTAAGCAATTGCTGAAATAGATATTATCATGAACAGAAAGCATATAACCAATTATGCTTGATTTCAATTTTTTCCTAAGCCCTGGGTAAGAACGACTAGGCTAATATGAATAAACGAACTTGCTTCCACTAAAGTTCATTTTCTTAGGAAAGCAGCAAGGGTTAGGATCCAGAGACCCAATTTCTTCTGCTCCTAAGACATCTAGACGATCTATGGTAAACCAGCTGAATTAATTCTGTAATCTCATGTCTGATCACCTTGGCTTCTTATTGTTTTTACTCATGTCTTCCTGTCTTTATTTTGTGCCCAGTATTCCTTGCATTAAGTTTCCTTTCCATCATAAGGTGTAAGTTGCCACTGCCATTGTGATTAATAATATAGTTATATCACTTCAATTGCTGTTTATAGTCACGACTGCAAGTCGCACTGAAGAGCATCTCATCAATTCCTGTAATAAATCACTATGAAATAAATCTGAATAAAACTGCAGAGTCAAGTGAAGTACAGAATAAGGATGATTTGCTTTATTTTGCCACTTGCTTATCTGGACCTCTTTTATTATTGTTCAAGTGTCTTGTGTGTGCTAGGTGAAAAATACAAAGGAAATAAGTAATCATTTGGCAGAAAGGAAGTTCAAAACACAGTTGAATAAAGGTGTTCTCTCTATAAACATATCCTTTATCAGTAAGCTAAATTTGTCTATTTTATATCATCTTATCCACACCTTTTGAATAATCTAGATTTAGTATAATAACCAATTTCCTCAAATGCTTTTAAAGAAATATCTTCAAGTCTGAGCACATTTCCCAGTGGGTTTCTTTGCAAGAGAGTACCAATTAAGCTCTTTTGGAATAGCAAGCAAGAAGGAAGTGTAGGAAAAATTCACCTCAAGCAAAAGAACACATTCTATTCACAGGGATCTTTAAACATAGGTAAAAACATCAGAATAGATGGTAAAATTGCATCATTGTTTGGAGTTGTCATTTTTTGTTGTTGTACTAATCCTGAAATGTTATAATATTAAAGCAAAAAAGAATAATAAATAAGCTGTGAAAAGGAGAGTTATCACATATAACACGGAAGAAAGAATTGGCTAAGAAATTTGCAAGATTGGGTCACTATAATAATAATAAAGTCAATATTAATTTAAAAATTTTTAAATGACTCAAATTTCCTGAAATGTGCAGATCTTACACAATTGCAATACAATCTTCAGACATTTTATGACATTGGACTCATTTGTATTGCCTACACAAACACAGTTTAAGTAGAGTTGAAATTCATATACACTGGAAAATTTCAGTGAATATACAACAAATTATTATGATTAATAATTTGAGCAAGATAAAATACTTAGAAACAAGTAGTATTCTTCCCTCCATTCCTCTCAGGGGATAATTATGGTAATAAATCAGTTTTTACAGGCTTATAGTGCACATGAGCAGTCATTCCTCCTTTTTTTCCTCTCTCATCATTCCATGGTTAGTACAGTTAGGAGTGACTCTTACATCACAGTCTTGTATTGCTCAGCCTTTAAAATCTATGTTGGAAGATCTCATATCTTGAGAAACTTTGTCTTCCTGCTATATTATTAAATATATTTAAATAATTTCTGCCTCAGATGCTCTCACTGTACAGCAATATATTAGAAGTATTACAAGTAATGTTAGGACATTTAGAAGAAACAGCTGAGCTGTAGAAGATGATTAAAGATGGTCACCTGCAGTCAGGATGACCTCAGAGGAGGATGCAGCAGTGGTCAGGGGAGAAACAATTCTAGTTAAATACTTAGCAACAATATGGACATGGAAAGGAGGAGAATTGGAGATAAAATTAAGATGCCAAAATTGCAGTTTCCCCTCCCTCACCAAAAAAAGTTTCAACTTTTTTTTCAATATATGGACAAATGAGAAGGAAATATTAGAGATAATATTAAAGATAATTCTCAGGTTTATGATATTGACAACTAATTATAATATAATATACATATAATATATATAAAGATACAAAGTGTTTTATGTAGCTATGAATTATCAAATGGAAGATAGCCAACAGGTACTCAAAATATAAACTAAGCAGGCATATTTGATTTTAATTGATGGTTTTATTTTCATGATGGCATTTACACTTTTAGATGGGGTTGTCTAAGGAGAATGTATAAAATGAGAGAAGGAAACATAACAATAATAACAGGTGGAAAACACTTAAATCCACTTAGAATACAACATAGAAAAACAGAGTGCTTAAAAATTCAACAAGATAGTGAGAGATCAGGTGGATATATTAAGAAGTAAAAATTTTTCAAGCAGTAGGAGTTTCACAAATATAGAATGAAAGGAACAGAGTGGATAAAATTCAGAAAAGGTGCTAAAAGTTTGCCATCAGTTTTCTACCACAAAAGCAGCAAGTGCATATTATGGGTTTCTGAGTTTATTTGCCAACCTAGTTATGGTCTAAACGATGGAGGTCTTTGGTATATAGTACTCCTCTCTTCCTAGCAGGTTCTGAAAATTTTGAAAAATAATACAGAGAATTTTTGAGGTCAAGCTAACAGTTTTATTACTGAGAAAGCCTTGGTTGCAAGGTGGGGTTCAGGCTTTTGGCCAAGTGTATTGATTAACTGACTCCCAGAATTAGGCACAATTCCTCATCCACTTACAAAGGAGGTTGGACACAGGCAAGACATTAGTTGCTCAGGACATTCCAACTAATTTTTAAGAAAAACAGAAAAGGGCAGAACTGGAGCAAGGTCACTTAGTTTCTCTGTAGAGCACCCCGCCTCCAAGATACTGAAGGCAGATACCTAGCCAAAGATAATTACTCGAAGAATTCTTTGCTCTTCAATGAAACCTGTCAGATCAGCGCCTTGCCGTCTCTGCATTCTCCATCTTACCCCCAACACCACATACACAATAACGTAATAATAAAATGATAGAGTGAGGCCAGTGTTATTCTTAGGGAAATTAATTTTAATCAAGCCATGCATCACTCCCCTTAACACTATGTATATGCAACACCATGTATATACATGCAGTTGGTGCAGCTTCCACTAAGTCTTATCATAGTAGCATGAGTCTTACGACACTGCTCAGTTTCAAGAGATAAGCCAGGCTCTGGGCTCTATCATACTTGAAAGTCTTTTGGTCCAGTCACCCTGTGGAAGTCAAATTTTTTGCCATCTCTGCTTGATGCCTGACCCAGAGTCCAGGAGACGTATATCTTCTACTCCTTCCCAGTGTTATATAGTCCACAAGTATTTATATCATATTTGTGAATACATACATATATATTCAGAAGATATTTAATTGGGAAATTAGAGGTTAGAGTGTGGGTAGATTTTACAGTATAAATTTCCATTGCCATCTTCACCAGGTATCCTCCAGGAAAACATTTTTTGCATTATAAATATTAAAAGACACACATGCGCGTGCACGCGCACGCACATAATGCCATCATCATGTGCCCTTAATAAGTTAGGATTATATTTGATCATGACTCTGAATACAGTCAGCTTAACCAAATTGGGAATGATTTTACTTTTTCCCGGGAGAAGATGCGAACATTACAAGGCTGGTGCGAATCGTTCCTAATGTCATCAGTAGTCCAGGGTTCTTCCCATCTTCCTGCTCTGCTACCTAAGCATACAGCTATTGTTCCCACATTTCTGTCTGCATAAACTCATCTCCCTCCACATTTCGCATGGTAGAAGGTAGAAAGGAAAAATACTTGATTCACTAAATTTTGGAGAAAAACAAGTTCCTTAACTTGTCATAATTTTATTGTCATCCAGAAAGACTGAGGTGCTATTTTATTTTATTTTTGGTGGGGAGAGGTAATTAGGTTTGTTTGTTTGTTTATTTTAATGGAGGGATTGAACCCAGGATGTCACTCATACTAAACACGCACTTTACCATTGGGCTATAACCTCCCGCAAGATGCTGTTTTAAAGAGAATAATATCATTATTGTTGGCAAATGCAATCTGACATGTAAGTAATTTACTTACTTTCAACGAGTTTGAGAAGATGAAATATGCTAGGTAAATTTTTAAATTTTTTTACTGATAGCTCATCAAGAAGTTACATTGAATAAGTGTGGACAATCCATCAATCTTATTTATAGTGAAATAATATTTGCAATGAAAAACAAAGTTATTCTGAACTTCTGATGAAAAAAATCAAACGTCCAGAAGAGTAACAGAAACTCTGAAATGGAAGAAGAAGGATGGAGACTTTCCATACCACATATAAAAATATTAAATGTTATTTATTTATCAACAGACAAATAAATTAGATTTTAACAAATGTAATTAAACACTATGTGGTAAGCAACTTCTAATAATGAAGTATGATTAAAAGTCGTAAGTCCCCACACTAACTAATGAATAATTGTTCATTACTCATGGAACTAGTACTTTATATTCGAAAGTGTCATTTCTTTTTCAAATTACACTTAGAAAGATACAAATATTGTAATTCTAAAAACCAGGTGATGCCTTTTGGTAGTTAATTTTACTTTGTTGTTAAGATTGGTCAGAATTAATGTTATTACCATTTTTAATGCTGATTCTAGACATCTGAAATTAAAAACAAAAACACCTAAAGTAGTTCAGATTAAAAATGTAGAAGCAAATAAAAAACTGCTAAGTCTTACTTAATATTTGGAAAATAAGAGAATAAGTTATTTTTCTAATAATAAAGCTAAATTATTTTTGGTTCCAAATATATACAACAGAGTAAGGGTAATGATTTGATATTATCATAGATCTACCTATAATATGTTAATTTACTAACAGAAAGTTTGAATGAAGTGTACGTTTTAATATTTTCCACAAGCTATGTAAGTTATTTTTGCCTATTTAATTAAATACATAATGACTTTTGCTCTTAAAGTGCTATCAGCTTCACAGTGGAATTTTTGTGTGCAATTTTTGCTTAACTGCTTTGACAGTCTTCTAACAGAATTCTAAATGGACTATGTCTGTCTCCTGCATGATGTATAAATAAAGTAAACATAATTCTTTAAAGAGTCTTGAGGCATTGATTGCTTTGACAAATCCTGCATTTGTTCAGTCTGTATTATCTAATTTTTCAATGGGTAGAGAATAAACAAATGCTGTGCCCTTGAGAAGAGTTAGCTGCAGAGGATAAATTCAGAATATAATTATGACAGGAATTAAACAAATGTTACGTAGCAACCGTAAAAACTCTTGAAATAAAGTCTATGAAATAGTAAAATCCAATATGTCTGCATTTTAAAAGATCTTTACAAATTTTCATATTAACAGAAATCTTTAGTACTTCCAACTTACCAGGAATTTTACATTCATGTGATTCATGTGTTCATTTGAAAAACATTTAGTAGGCATCTCCTACATGCCAGGTGTTTTTCTAAGAGTTCCAAGTAGGGTAAGAGAGACAGATGATGACTGTGCTTTCCTAGAGCTGATTTCTCAAGGAGATGTAAGACAATGAAAAAGTAGGTAAGTAAAGCATGTAATTTCAAATGTGGATTAATACTCTGGATAAAATATGGTAGTGTGATGGTTTAGAGCTGGACTGCAGTAAATTTAGAGATGTTAGAAATTTTAAGTTGAGTTGATGAATGGTCTTGATGAGGAAGTGATATTTTAAAAAGAGATCACAATGTTGAGATGACTGTGACAGAAAAAAGTTCAGATAACTTGGGTGTCTATAGTTTTTACCTTCACATTACTTGTCAGTCATTTTCGAATTTTGGACATTTATTAATATTTTGGAAAGGATAGTCTATAAGGATGAATGGACAATTGTATATATGATACCACATACTGAAGATGATAATTAAGAAATTAATAATGAGACTGAAAGACAGGGTGAATATATCTTTAAGAAAAACACTGCCCAAAGTAAAGCATGAGTCACAAATGCAAGCCACACACGAATTTTAAATTTTCTGGTAGACACATTTTTAAAAGGTAAAAATAAACAGTTGAAAATATACTTCATAATATAGTTCATTAAATCCAACACATCTGAAATATTACCATATCAACATATAATCAATATAAAAATTTAATAAGATATTTTTACATTCTTTTTTGGTCGTAAGTCTGAAATTCAGTATGCATTTTCTGTAGAAACACATATGAACACATCTCCATTCAGATGAGCCCTGTTTCAAGTGTTCAACCACCACATACATGCTCCTAGTGGCTTCCATATTAAACAGCAGAGTTCTAGAATATGTTTTACAAAAAGAAAGATGCCTTTAACCATGGAAGTCTGAACTCTGGGGGAGAACAAACATAACTAGATAAATGTGAATGAAAAATACTGCAAACCACATCAGTAAACATAGAATGCTGAAACCATCAAGTCATCAGCCACTGCCGCCACAACCCAGGGAAGACAAGCCTGCAGCCCGGCCTCTGCAGCCACTCACAGTGGTGCACCCTGAGGGGACTCAGAATAAGAAAGGACAGGATACTGGCCCTAGATAGCAAGGTGCTTGTCAAAGGAGTGAATTCAGTGAGCCCAAATGTTTGCTTCCTCCCATACATAGAAAAGCACTTAATTCTTTAACTTGAGATGCCTGGTTTTCTTTAGTTAACAAGAAATCTTTTATTGTTCCAACTACCTGGTCTTTGTTGTAAAGCTCCTATATATCCTGGCTCCTCCCCACCTCTTTGGAGCAGTCCCTCAGAGTGATCTGAGAGGCTGTCATCCCGGCTCGAGTCCTCCCGCCAATAAAACATAACTCTCAACTTTTAGGCTGTGCATTTATTGCAGTCGACATAAGCAAGGAGGTAGTTTTTACTGAGTTTGGGTTAGAATTTTAAGGGAAAATGAAGAGGTTTATATTTCATCTAAATATTGGCTAGACATATCTCTTTTGGAATGGAAATCAGATTAGATTCACTGCATTTATCAGTGTTGACTGAAATACATACATATATATATATATATATATATATATATAATATATATTTCAGGATATATAGGAGCTTTACAACAAAGACCAGGTAGTTGAAACATTAAAAGATTACCTGTTATCTAAAGAAAACCAGGCATCTCAAGTTAAAGAATTTAGTGCTTTTCTATGTATGGGAGGAAGCAAATATTTGGGCTCATTGAATCCATTCCTTTGACAAGCATCCAGCTATGTAGGCCAGTATCCTGTACTTTCTTATTCTGAGTCCCCTCAGGGTGCACTATTGTGAGTGGCTGCAGAGGCCAGGCTGCAGGCTTGTCTTCACTAGGGGGTGGCGGCAGCCACTGATGACTTGATGGTTTCAGCATTCTTTGTTTACTGATGTGGTTTGCAGTATTTTTTGTTCACGTCAGGAACAAGCATATTGAAGTTTTCAAAAGAACGAAGCATGCATTTATAATCCTCTTGACTAAAACTTGACATCAGAATGGCATATGATATACTTAAATAATTCCTTGAAGGAATGACTATATTTATCATGTATTTACATGTAAAATATGCAATATAAAAAACTGTAATAAGAAACTGCTTGCCTACAACTGAGAAAATAATATGCTTATGAGTTTCTGAAATAATTTTAAGTCTGATGGCTCAAGAATCTTGTGACCTGGGAGACCAAGAGGAATTCCTCACATGGAGACAGACATTCACGGCTTCTCATAGTCCTTCAAACTCCAAAAGTACTTGAATAACAATTTTACTGTATTTTCACAGCCATATTTAGGGGTGTGTGTGTGCATGTGCGTGTGAGTCGGTGTGAGTGTGTCTGTAATTTCCAACCACTTTTGATCTTTAAACTCAGAGGAAAGGAGCTAACAGAAAGAAAAATTATTTCTCCCAAGGAAAATAATAGTTGTTTGGGTTGTATTGTTTACAGAAAATACCTATAGAAAAAAGTAAGAAAAGAAACATGAAGGGCTAGTGAAAAATGAGTATCATTTACATTAGAAATAGTAACTAAGCATTCTTGTTTATGAAATATCATATTGCTGATTATGTAAATCTGAAAAATCAATGAATAGGCAGTAAATTTAAGTGAGAAAAAAGAGTCAGTAAGAGGTGGAAAAGGGGTATATGTTTTATGGAATTATTATCATTTCATAAGGAAACAGACATTGCTTAAAAGTTTAGATTTTTCATGATGAGAGAGAAAAAGTATATTCAATACTATGGGATGATTTTTCTCTTCTCAAAATTTACTCTTATAATACTGTTTCACAAGTTATTCACTAAAGCTTTATCTTTTTACCAAATGAAGCAATGGATAAATAAATGACCCCTAAATGATGATTTCTCACAAATTCCTTTTAAACAATACTATTCTGAGTTATTAATTAAAAGCTGTTATTAATTTTGACTTCATCAGTCAAGTCATATCCCTCCTTTTCAAAACAAATATATATATGAAGCTGTGTGTTTGCAAGAATTAAAAAATATCATTAGCAAGTTGTTATATGATAAGGGATATCTTTTTAAAATTAATTATCAGTGAAATGAGGCATATAGAGTAAGAAAAGGGTTAATCCATCAGGAAGATAAAAGAATACTAAACCTGTATGTACCTGAAATCATAGCTTCAACATTTAAAAAGAAAAACTGACAAAACTAAAAGAAGTAGACCAATGACAAACTTAACTGTAGATTTTAAAACATTTTTGAAAATAAGTATAGAAATGATCTGAAAATGAGAGAGGAGAGAGAGAGAGAGAGAAGAAAGCATTGGAGAAGGAAGAGGTGGAGGGAGGGGAAGGAAGAGATTGTTGCACTGATTAATGAAACATACATACTATTTTCAAGATATTTGTTCCATTCGCTAAATTTATTTCTTTACAAATATCAACAAAAGTGGTTCTACTGTTGATTTATTTTCAATTTCTCATTTCTTCCAAACACAGAAATACAGAATACAGCTCTCACTAAAGATGACACCAAAATGGACAAGAACATTTGTGAGAAGGTGCTAAATTTGCCTAGTCATCAGAAAGATGAAAATCAAAAATCGAAGTGAGATGTGCCACATAAGTAACATATAAGGAAATAACAACAATAAGGAAACAAAACAAAACAAAAAGATCTTGCAATTCCCAAGTTTTAGTGAGTCAGTGAAATGTTCTTATTTATCACAAAAGGACCCATAAACTATGACAATACTTCTGAAAGCTGTCCAGCAGAATCTACTTAGACTAAGTACCCTCTGACCCAGTCATTGTTCTCTTAGGAATATGTCCAACAGAAACGTGTATCTATGTTGTCACATGTTCATGGAAGAATGTTTATAACAGCAGTACTTGCAATTTCCCAAATCTGAAAACCCCAGTATCTATCAGCATTGAAAACGATACGTAAACTGTGTCATAATTATATGGAAATTGTGAATGAATATACAGTAAATCAGAAATAAAAACTGAATCAACTATTTTTATAAGCAAACAACATGGATGAATCTTAGAAACACAATGTTGAACAAAATAAATTAGATACAAATGAACGCACATGATTTATATCACATACACTTCAAAAAAAGTCACAATTATTCTATGACATTAGAAGTGACATTGATAACTCTTAATACTAGTATCTGGGAAGGGGCAACGGTCTCCTTTTGGGAGCTCATTTTTTTATCTGTATGCTGGCTCCTCTTAGGGAAGTCACTTTATGAACAATTTATTGATTGATCTGTATACTTATGATTTTTATAATTTTATTAATGTTTTATATTTAAGTGACTTTCATCACTGACATGAGACAATGTAATTTTATTAAAGACAAGTCCCTTCTAATAAATAAATCTAATTTATTATATCCAAGAGTTACACGGAGAGATATTAAGAGGAATGTAATATATTAAATACAAAACAGAAACAGACTTATAGATATAGAATACAAAGTTGTGGTTGCCAGGGGGGCGGGGGGTGGGAAGGGACTGGGATTTCAAAATGTAGAATAGATAAACAAGATTGTACTGTGTAGCACAGGGAAATATATACAGGATCTTGTGGTGGCTCACAGCGAAAGGGAATGTGACAATGAATGTATGTATGTTCATGTATTACTGAAAAATTGTGCTCTACATTGGAATTTGACACAATGTTGTAAAATGACTATAACTCAATAAAAAAAGGTTAAAAAAATAAAGCAGACAAAAAAGACATGTACATGTTAATGAATTAGATAATGCAATATCACAAGAATATTAATATTTTCAATTTTTTCCAAATAGTATAGACTTAAATTATTTTCAATTAAAATTTTTTGAAATTTTTACAGACTTAGACAAGCTGGCTCTAAAATTTATACTGAGCACAAAAGCCCAGAGTAATCAGTTTACAGGAGAAGATTATCATGAGTAGGCATTCCTTTCAACACATAAAGAATTATCGTAAAGCCAGCGGTTTTGATAATGCGGCAAAGTGATATAAGACAGTTATGCCTTTGGCCCAAGAATAGAAACATTGATAAAAGAAAGAGAGTGGAAAGCTCTGGGCTTTATATAAAGTGGGAACACACTGTATAAATAGCTTTTATTTTAGAGAAAGGAGGTTTTCAATAAAGAAGCCTGTCACTTTGCAGGAAAATGAAATTTATTCCCTCATAACATATACAGTTGACCCTTAAACAAAGCGGGATTTGGGGGTACTGCCTCCACACAGTGGAAAATCCACATATAATATTATAGTTGGCCCTCCTGCCCTCTGTATCTGCAGTTCCTCTATTCAGTCAACCACTGGTCATGCAGTGCTGTAGCATGTTTCAGGTATGAGTGGACCCAGGGAACTCAAACCCATGTTGTTCAAGGGTCAGCTGCATCAAGAATACCAGTTACTTTAGGCTTAACTGGAAATGGTGAAGCTACACAACTTTAGAAAAAAAGAGAATATTTATGTGACTACCAAATTATGATGGGTTTCTTAAGCAAGGAACAGAAATGTGCAAATAATAGAAATTTTTTATTTGTAGGTCTGCTGCTGAAAAATCCTTTTAATTTATCTGAAATGTCATTATATCACTTTTTTTTTTGAAAGATATTATTGCTAGATATAGAATTTAATTGGTAGCTAGCTTATTTTGGTCCCTCAAATATTATTAGATTTCTTATGGTTTCAATAGGTTCTTTTTATATATGAGCTGTTGGTCTTATTTTTGTTCTTTTTTAGATAGTATATCTTTTGTCCCCATTACTACTTCTAAAATTATATGAATATATATAACTTAGTAATTTTAATTTAGGTAAAATTTTCTTTTTATTCATCATGTTTGAGTTTCTCTGGTTTCCCTGAATTTGTAGGTGGATGTATATCATCAGTTTAGAAAATTCTTGGCTCTTATATCTTCAGACATCTTCTGTCTCAGTCTCTCTCCCCAATCTTCTTGGTTTTCAGTTATTTACATGTTGAATGTCTTCGAGATTCTGTTCCTCTTCTTTCACTATTTATTCTTACCATGCTTAAGTTAATATATGTATCCTATGTATCTGTGTTGTCAATTCTATAAATTGTAATTTTATTCAAGAATTTCCATTTTTTCCAATCATTTCCTGAATTAAAAAAAAAAAAAACTTTCCTTTTCTTTCATTTTCAGTTTAAAGTTAAAAAAACAGAAACAGAAAAAAGTAAAAAAATCCACCTCTAGGACATTCTTTAATCTCTATTTTTGGTTTTGTTTTTGTTTTTTTTCTGTATTCCTCCTTGGGCAGAATCTAATGGAGGCTCCATTAAATTTCCTTCTAGGCACTGGGTAGATATTACAACTTTTGAAAAATATTAGATTTACTTGACAGGTTCTTAAAGCTCAGCTCAGCAGGAACTTGAACAGTTCTTTATAATCCTCATACCTGCTCCCCATAGCTGTGAAGCTAAAAATGAATCCTGTCTGTTAATTTCTCTAAAACAGAAGCATCCACTTTCCCATTTACAACCAACTTTAAGTTACTATCCAAATGTTTTTCCTTAGAAACAGATCTGCTTTTGCTCAGTCTATTTATTTCCATTTCAGTACTTGGGAACATAAACTTCCAGCATATGCTTTGAAGAAAAATTGATTATGCAGAGAAAAGAAAGAAACTGTAAGATTTTCTACATGAATTTCTTAAAGATTGCATATTTAGATGGAAATATAGAAAATAGATGAGTTAACATAAATTTTAGCAAATAAAAATTAGGCTAGACACAAATAAAATTCAGCACTAAGACCAGGGAATGTTTCCATTTTTAAGAAAAATAAAATGTAGATTACATTGAGTGGTAAAATAATTGACTGAATCCAACAGCCAACAATTAAACTCAACTTGCTCATGAAAACAAATACATTTTAACCTTTCTTTTTTGATTTATTGGAAGATATCCACTTGTAATACATCCTTTCTGACATCACCCCGTTTACCCTCCACTCTCCTGTCCCCGATTCATGCCCCATCCCTACACACGTACACACACTCTCAGCTCACACAAAGTGACTATTACAACATCCAGTTAAAGCAGAGAATTCACTAGGGAATGTAATAGCAGTCAAATTTGTAAATTTATAAGTTTGTAAAAAGAGTGAACACACAAGTTTTTTTTTATCTTTTTATTTGAGCACTGTCTGAGCATCCTGATGATGTCTATGTCATGATAATTTATATATAGAGTTTTCATTTATTTTTTTCCCTTGACTTGTTTAATTTCAGGCTATTTTGCAGTTTAATTCTGTATACTTTTTTTCATCAGAAATAGTCATTTTTTTGGCCAACATAAAAATTGTTACCATAATATGAGAAATTTTTCTTTATTTTCTCTTTTAGAAAAGTGTCATTCTGTCAAGGACCTGTTAATGCCTGTATTTCCTGTTTAAAATACCCTCCCCTTCCAGTTTAGAGTTTTTATTTTTTTCTCTTGAAAATGTGTTGAATTATTTTCCTTGAGAGTTTGAGGCTTCCCTAGCCACTTTTATTAAGTAATTCTCTACCTTAATAATAATGTGTCATGTAATGATAAAACAAGCTCAAATATGTGTTGGACTCAAGAATATTACTTTAATTCAGATTTGCTAGATGTGTGATTTTCTATGACCATTACTATAATCATAATGAAAAGGCATTCATCTAACAGAAATAATATTTTAGGTTCTCAGGGCCAAATGAGAAGCTGCCTCTTACCAGACCTTTTCTCTATCAAATACAAGATAATGATAAGAAATTTATTCATATTTTTACAATGCAGAAATTCTCTCTTTCATGTATACAGGGTTAAATAATTTGAATCATAATATTCAAACTTAATGAGTAATGGGCTTACAAGGGACTTATTTTCAGAAATATATTAACTCTATAAAAATGTAAATCTGGAGATCTTTTACATCGTATATGTGGTTTTGGATATTCCCTTTGTTATTAACATTGATAAATTATTCAGTTGAGACTGTAAAATTCAAAAATCAAACAAATGCAGTGCCAAGTAAGTGGGCATCTATTTTGTAAAATATTGATTACAATAAAGGAGGTATTCCTATCAAACGGATTCAAGTAAGTTGAAAGGCATTGTAATCAGTAAGTAGCAAGTGGAATATGAACACATTTCAACTCTCTAGTAGGAAAATCTGGGGTGACTAGGAACAGCTAACTGGACCCAGGTGGTCACTTTCTCAGGAGAACTCTTTGTCATCATCTTCAAACAAGGAAAGCAAAAGCATCAGGTTTAGCTATTTTGGAAGTCTCACAGTGTGAAAGTCATCATACATCATAACTGAAATAATGGGAAATAATTAATAAATTTCATTGACTTAAAAGAGTTGCCAGATGCATCTGATTTTCAAGTAAGAAAAAGAAAGGCAACAGAAGCCCATAAAATGTGTCACAACAGTTTATGACAATTTAACACAAAGAGATTCATCTGATTTCCAAAATAATGTAATTTCAGAAACAGAAGTTATTTAATTTGAGCACAGAATAAAATTCCATCAATTTTCCACATATATTAATTGACATTCTACTTTGGAAGTCAACTTTCCCAATGAATAGTCTGTTCATTTGTTTTTCATTAAGTCATATTGATGGATTCTTAAATATTTAAGTGGGTTATGATCCAGCACTGTCATTGGTTTTGAAACTCAAAATTTCCCGGATTTGAGTCTATGAGTGTTCCTTCCTGCTGGCTGTTTTGTCCTTTTTTCATGTCACCATCACATTTTGTGCACTAATCTCTGGTACAAAAGGTATTAAGATTTCAACTTTCAAAAAAATTTTACCACTTTAAAAGCTTCATTTTTCTTTTTTCTAAAAAAATTAATTATAAAACTAATTAACTAACAGCAAAAATATGGACCAAATATACCTAATGCCTCTCTTGTATAAGAAAATAATAGAATCAAAATAAGGTGAATGTAAAAGTTAAATTCTAAATAGGAGCTCTCTGTTTTCAGAGAATTACAAAAAAAAAAAAAGCAAAGCAATTAGCAAATATTTTTATTATGCTTCAATTCTGAGAGCAAATTGCTGATTTAGTTAACAAGTCATACTTTGATGTAAATCTTTGATGGTCATTTAAAATATACATATTAGGAATGTATGTTAGAATAAGTTGTCCTCTTTTCTTATGAAAAAGGCAAACTTGGCCAAATGCAGTACATTAATAATCTGTGTTCTAAGGCACACACTTTTTTCAATAAAAATACTAAACCTGTAGCCTAGTGTCAATATAAACATCATGAAAAGTATGGTTTGTAAATATAATATTTTATCCAATTCGTTTTTCCAGTCATTTTTAGTCTTCTGCCACAGGAACACAAACACAAGTCATGGTCCACTCATTATCAACCAGGTTCAAATGCTCAGAATATTTCCAATTGTTATATTGTTTTTAAGTTTAAGGCGATAATGGAGATTTTCAAATTAGTTCTATGAGACATACCTCCCCCCCACCCCCACCCCCACCCCCAATTCTGAGATCTGGAATTAGGGTTGAGGAATTGGTGGTTTTGAAAATATTACCTGTGTGTCTAATGCGTAACCAGGTTGCAAAGTACTGTGTGAGACAGTATTACATAAGGTTTCTTTCCTTAAAATAAAACAGGTACTTTTATTAATTTATTGAGATTTAACTCTAAGTAGTACAAAGATGAATAAGCAGTGTCCTCTTATACAATAAACTTAAAATTTGGCAGAAATAATATGTATACAAAGATTATCTTATTTATCTTATCTATCACCTGTCAACTTTAGTGATTTATTCTGTTTTAAAGGTGCAACTGAATGACCCTCAAGTCTACATTCCAAATGAAAGTTAGCTCTCAAGTTCCCGAATGTTCTTCCAGTCCCTTAATTTCAGCATGACTGAAACTAAACTCATTACATCTGTACTAAATTAGTTTCTCCTCCTGACTTCTTTATTTTCTTAAAGCCTCAGCATTCTTCCTGTTGGCCTGGTTTTATTACTTGATTGAATTTTCAGACTTTCTCTATCTCTAGCCATTCTGTCAAAAAAAAAAAAAAATCACTTTAGGTTCCATTTCAAAATTATCTTTTAAGTCAAGCTGTCTTTGCTGTTCCTACCACCAATAGATAGATACTTGTTCTCATTACTTATCAATATAATTATTGTATCTACTGCCTCTAAGTGTTAAGCTTGACATTACCAATTATTACAGTCTCAGAAGAAGTTTCAATACTCCACTGAATGTAGATTAAACTCCTATCATTATATCTGTGTTTCAAGTGTGACTAACAGTATTGTGATAATTAAAGTAGGATTCAAAGCACACTGACAGATAATGAAGCCTTTCTGTTTACCTGTATATTTTCTGATACCCTTGTCCAAGGTGAAAGCTATTCACTGACAATATGCTGGTGATTTCACTGCAATTTTAATACCTCTTGCTGAAGTCTGTCTCTAACTTAGTAACTTAACCATCTCATAGACTGTTGTCTGAAGGTACAAATTGAACTACACCATCTTCCATTCAATACTATTTGGAACACCAAAAAACTCATCATATATGGAGCTATGCATGTATATTGTATATATGCATGCATCTAACTCACCAACATGCCATTTTATCATCTTACACTTCAGCAAAATCTTTTTGAAGTAATTAGAATGTTTCCTTATATCAGATCATGTTAGAATTCCAGTTACAAAGTTGCTTAGTGGGGACCATCAAAGAGAAAAATATAAATAGAAATGTCTTCTTCAGGCTATAAATAAAGGCTAATGAAATAATTCTGCCTCATAGATTTTTGTCCAAGCACACTAATTACTGTTATTTTTCTCTTAACTGGCCCTCTAGTAGTTTCAGTCTCCTTGTGTTCAGAAACTGCTGTACAGAAAAGAGGTTTTCATGATATCAGAATAAATCTGAGGTTGTTGACAGATCTCAATCTGCTTCTATACTTTTTCTCCTTATTGTAAAGTCCCACCTGGATTTAGAGCAAGCCTCCAAATGAGACTGAAGTTCTATTGGCTTTATTTTCTCCACAAAATCTTTTTCAATAAAGACAATCTTCGATCAACCAGCAAGGGTACCATTATTTCTCTGAGGAATGGATGAGATAAAAACAAAATTCCTTACGGAAAAATACCCAGCAGAGAGACCCCCTATACACACCCATGTCTTCCACACAAACAAACACAAATTGATTTGAAGGTTTTTCTAGCCACATTAGAAGCTGGGTTTCAAATCTTCTATAACCTACAAAATATATAGAAGTAATCTTGATAATACTGATTAAAGGTTCAATTTTCATAATCAGGTTTTTTTAATCTAAAAGTGAGAATTCCATCTATTATTAATTCATGTGGGCAGGAAAATATCCTCTGAATTGAAATTCTTAATGGTAACATGGCAGGAACCATCTAATGAATGATTGTGTTGACACAGATTAAGATGTTATTCTCTTTAAGAAATAATACGCCACATAGAAGAGAGGCCAAGAAGTCTACTTTCTTTCAACTACTTTTAATTTTTAAAATATGTTATCATGATTTTTCAGAAACTGATTCAAACATGCATAAGTGTTATTTTTGTCCTGTGAAACCAATCACTTACAGCTTTTTAAAACACGCACTTTTCCTGAAGTGAACAGTTTCTCCATTAGCTTTGCTGGACATCCAATATCATAATAATTACAGAGAGACTGTTCAATGCATACTAATTGGTAACAGAAATCAATGAGACTTGGCATTGCTTTTCATGTAATGACCACGGTTTCCCTGATTACATTATCATGGTCATTATTTGGTAATTCTTGCTGTGAATTCTGAATGATTTTTAAAATCCAGAACATAGGATAATTTACTTGGATTCTGGTACTGTGTGGCACAAAAGGAATGAGTCTACTGCTGTGGTCCCTAGAGCTTCCTTCAGATTTTATGTCATAAGAGCAGACTCTTTGCCATGCGTGCAGTAAGGAGAAGAAATTTCATTACAGAACTACTGGGTGCCACTTCTGAACTTATTTACTGAAATTTTGTGCATCAAGAAAGCATAACCACTGTGAATGTTACTGAATAAGGGATGACAGGAAGTAGATAATGCACACTTGGAGGAGGAGGTGGGAAGAACAGGTTTGGAAAGTGGAGCTAAAATGTCATAGAAAAGTTACTTGGCAACCCTCTCGAAGCACTGGGATCTAAAGCCAAGTCTGACCTTTCTGTCTGGCCCAGATATCCCTGGGGCATTCCAAAGGGGAGCCGGTGGGAACTGCTGTCTCCATGCCCCTTGGTGGTCCTGCATCCACCGTGGAAGAAGAAAGAAAGAAAGAAAAAGGAAGGGAGGAAAGTAGGAAGTAAGGGAAAGATGAAGAAAAGAAGAAGAAAAAAGTTAAAGGTCATGGATGTGACTGAAGATGGGAAAATATTAGGGAATAGAGGGAGAAAAAAGCAGGAAAGGTTAATCTACATTTACAGAAAAACTGCAGACCAAAATACATGATTTCCAGTCTGATTTAGATTATTGAAGATTTAAAAATATAAAGATAGACATTTTTCTGAATGCTATAGAAAATAAATACTTTATTTCAGAGAGCCAAAGATTGCATAAAACAATGGAGTAGGTAAATGTAGATTTCAGTGTATTCCAAAGTAATTTTTCCAAGTTACACCTGTCTATAATAAAAGTAATCAAAAAGGAAAGCAGAATCACTCTTACAAACAAGCAATCATCTTTTAAAAATAAGGAGAATTCAAGATATTATAATGGAACCATGAATTGTTTGATCTGAAAGACCCTCCATCATCTGATACTGTGCATGATAGTATAGATAAAGAAAGTGAGACCCCACAGTTAAGGGTAAACTT
This sequence comes from Camelus bactrianus, assembly GCF_048773025.1. NCBI lineage: Eukaryota > Metazoa > Chordata > Mammalia > Artiodactyla > Camelidae > Camelus > Camelus bactrianus. The sequence continues at coordinate 16,990,580 of NC_133539.1, read as the reverse complement.
AACTTAAGAGTGAACTTAAGAGTTAGAAATGTTTTAGTTTAGAACATTTTGGAGGGAAAATTTAACAAAGTTTTTCATCACAGTTTATTTCATGTTTGCACTATAAGAAAATATGAATCAACTAGTCTTTTGTGCTCAGTTATCTAGAAGGAATAAAGGAAGCCAGGCAGAGTGAAAGATACATAAAAGATACAGTAAGGAACCTGCATTTTGCCTGGGCTAAGATGAATCAAAAACAGCCCATCAACCAGAAGACAAAAAGAAATCAAAAGCAACATATACACTTGGGCTAACTCTGTACAATTACAGAAGTACCCACTGTGGAATCAAGTTGGTCACTTTTGGCAGGCAAAGCAATGATTCCATTCTACACCTGATTTATTTTTTTCCTTCCATATGGCAGAAGCTCCACTAACAACAAGAGGGTCCTGTGTTTCCCTCCTTACTCACTCGTGCCCACAAAAGTGAGGCATGAATTCTCACTGGTAAATTTAGAAAGAATTAACTAGGCAGTTCCTTTCTTTTCCTCATAGAATATTACCTGCTTTCAATTGGCCTTAAGAGTCCCTGCCCCCTGAGATTTGCAGAGGCAAAGGAACAAGCCAGAGAGGAATGCGTGAGTTGGCTGTGGAGGTTGAGTTATATCTGTGACTAGGTGATTAATTTTTATGATAGTGGGTTTGGCTCTTAGGAAGCTTTCCTGCCCTCAGATGTAACCTAGACTCTGCAAGATCATCTGCATCAATGATGTATTTTGCCCTTCATCTTCTGACTACTATTGTCATAGCTCATGACTTGAGTAGGGAACAAGAGTCCGATTATTTGTTTTACTTCAAACCTCCAGTCATTATATAAACGTCTTCACATTCTATGACTTATAAATCAGACGCTTGAGAATGCTTTGCTAGGATTACCCCAGTCTGCGTTATTTTGGGTGTAATCCTAGGAAGAGTGGGAGTAGGGAAGTAAGGGAGAGAAGGAAAAGAAGATAAACAGGGCATGAAAAAGAGTATGAAAAGGAATATTGTAAACCAATTATACTTCAATTTAATAAAAAGAAGACAAAACAAGTTACCAGGTTGGGCAACTGGAACTCCTTCTGACTCAGCTGGGAGACTGCATGGGGTCAGCTTGTGGGTTATCCTCCTGAGAAGAGAGGAAAATGGTTATTTATCCTCCAACTTCTTTTCCTTCTTGCCAAGGACTTGTTCCAAGAGTCTTCAGCTCCTCAGCAACCCTGTCCTTTTTGTGCGTGGAACTTGCTCTTACATCCAGAGAAGACTGGCTTCTCTCTCAGTAAGAAACCACTGGTGTACATACCCAGAGTGAAACTCAAAAAAAGTCACAGCCAGGGCACCAAAAGCATCTGTTCTGGGGAGCTTTCTCCCCACCTCTCCCCAGAAGTTCTTCACACATAAAGAAATTTCCAAGCAAGGCAAAGCCTCATGAGAAAGTAGGAAAATATTTGATTTTATTATGAAAAGTGTTTAAATTTTTAGACGTTTAAAAAAGAAATATATTCTTCATGGACAGTTTACTTTCTATAAACACCAAAATCAAACCTCATAAGTGAATTTTATTTAAAACTTATTTAAAATTTAGTTTATGAACATTTGTAGCCAAAACTAGGACCACATCCTTTGCTATAAAATGACTAGTACAGGAAAGAATATCTATATACAAAAGCAAAAATAAAAACTGAAAATTGATAGCAAATAAAATCATCAACACATATGCAAATGTATTCTAGTGTGCATGCTTATTGTCAAAACAAGTTAAAGAACTTCATTTACCAATATAGAATCAATATAGCACAAACCTGGATACAGAGAAGACTGAAGACAAGGGATCAACTTGGCATTAACAGACAAAAACTTAATTCCTGCTCTCATCCTCATTAACAATGTTTTGGAAAAGCTGTTTCACAAAAACAGGTTTTATCTGAAAAATAGAAAATTTGGTTAATAAATTTCTATTTTCCTGCCTCGAAATATTTGCTGTTTCTAAGAAGGCTCAATTCAACCCAAATATATTAATGATATTCAACTAGAACTATTTATTAAGCTTTCCTGTGATCAGACAACTTTAAACAAATTCCGTAAAAAAAATGGTTTGGATGAAGAAGATGTTTACCTGGGGGTTTTGCTTTTCAAATATGAACCAAAATATTGCACATTAATTATAATATTTAGAATTAATTAAAAGTCAGAGAAAATAAATGATCACCCTCTTCTTTGACTCCCTTTAAAAATGTGCCAAATAAGACTAAAACAGTAACTTTGCCTGTAAACATCAATTTTAATCAACCCAACATTGACTAAATGGAATATAACCCAGCGCTTACAGGTGTCACTCACATTGCTCTACTGGCAATGAATTTTCTTTGACATTGTGAAATACAGTGAGTCCCTGATCCCCGGTGACCACGGGAGTTAACTTTCTGCATCATGCCTTTAACAATTAATTCAGTACTTTAAAAAAAGTACTCAGGGGTAATTTTCCCAAATCATATTGCCCAAACTAATTGTTCAAGAGACTATTATTGCCCTTGCCTAGAGCAAGATTCAAGCTGATTAACAAGTCTATATGTCCATGTTGTAAATTGCTATTTTATGTATATGGTGATGATTACAGAGGAGGGAACTTGGATCTCTGCTTGAGGATGTTGGTAGAATTCCGATTCCTTCTGTTTACCTTATTCTAGAAATGATCTTTCAGCATTCTAGGCAAATGCCAGTTCAGCCATAACTTTGAGCTAAAAATTAAGTTATGGTTTATGAGAGGGTTAAAACTACTATAAACACCCACAAAGGAGCAGGGACATGAGTCAGGAAGTCACTGACTTTGAGTGCATCAAAATTGTGATATATACAGTTAAGAATTGATTGTAGAAAGTCCAGTTAGAAAAAATAAACAGGGATCAACATATGAAGGAGAGCGTATTAGTTCTCAGTAGCCCTTTCTGCTTGTGGATAAAAGCTTAATGCTGAAAAAAGAAAGCAATATGCCAACAATTTTATCATTTTCTATGTTTTAACAAAAATATTTAACAGTTTAGAAATGTCAACTGCATACCAAATTATGTATTTTTATACATTGACATTAAAGTTTTATTTCAACTGTAGAAACAAAATAAATGATTATTACTTTACTATAAATACCTTGTGGGGAAAAGAAAAATCAAACAATTCCAAATGAAATCAGTTTATTTCAAATACAGTTTCTCTGAAGAAAACTGGTTTCGAATTTCCCATTGGAAACTGAAAACTTACTCTCCTATAGAATTTCTGATGTATGTACACAAAAACATTGTACATGTTTTCAAGTATAATTTTGTCTTGCCAGTACCTTCTCAGTGTGTCTTAGAATAAATCATGGGTCTCAATTCCAGCAGAAGCCACAAATTGTAAGCAGCTCTTTGCAGGAAACTGCCCTCAGCAGGAAACCCCTTTTCTTGTCATCTTAGCAAAGCTGTATTGTAACTAACCTTAAACCAGGCATCCTCGTGCTCAACTCGTCCCCGGCCCAAGCACATCCTTCAGATCTTAAAATCACACAATACTTTGCCTAACCTGTTGATACTTTCTGTAGGTCAAAGAAGTAAAAATGAAGAGTAAGTAATTAACTGACGACCAGATCTCTTCCCTATCTTCCCCTTCAGTAATCTCATAAACAGACTGCATGAACAAGGTAACATCTAAAGAAAGACCACAAGGAGTTGACAATTCTGCACACAGTGGGAGATTGAGTGGGAGTTTGAGTTTGATCCCGTACCTCAATGATTAACTGAGATTACTCGCCCTCTTCGAAAACTTTCATGGCTGAGCAGAATCTTTGAAGTTCATTTTTGGCAGGACATGAATCCGACTTCTCCCCAGATTGACAGCATTCTGATTAAAAGCAATTTTCCTTTCTACCAACAATTGCTTTTTTGATGTTTTGATTGACAGGTATAGATTTTTGAGTGGTGAGAAGCCAGACCTGAGTTCGGTAACAAAATGACACTGAAGTCAAGGGAGAAAATTATACTGTATGTGATATATGACCCCATTGGATGGTCACACATAAGGAGGAAGAACAGCCAATATTTGAAGAGCAGTCGTTATTTAAGATATGAATTACTGAGATCCACAACTCCTCAAGGCAGATGGTTCACTAGAACCCTATAAAATTCTTTTGCTGTGTATGCCTCTGTCAAAACAAAGATTGTGATCCTCAAGATTGTAGGAGAACACACTTATGGCACCCCTGCATCACAGCCACTGAAGTTCAGATGGATCTTTGAACCCAATAAAGCAAACATTGTGGTGAGTGAGGTTCCTAACTGTGACCATGCTGATTTGATGTTCTCTGGAGAAGGAACCTTAGAAATATAAGTGGATTAAGGAACCCCATACACCAAATTATATCAACTAAATGGAGGTGGAGTGGGGGAGGAAGGGAGAGGAGGGAGGGAGAGAGGGAGGAAAGAAAGATGGTAGGAAAAGAATAGAAAACATAAACAGACTAATTACCAGTAATGAAATTGAATCAATAATTAAAAAAAAAACTCACAACAAACAAAAGTCCAAGATCAGATGGCTTCACAGATGAATTCTACCAAACTTTTAGAGAAATGTTAACACATATCTTGCTCAAATTATTCCAAAAAATTGCAGAGAAAGTAATGCTTTCAAAAGTATTCTACACGGCTAACACCACCCTGATACCAAACCAGAAGAGTTCACCAAAAAAAAAAAAAAAAAACCTCTGAAAGTTCAATTTCATTATCCTTTGTCCTCAAGGAAGGTCTCTATCCTTGATAACTGAATGTAGTTTAATGTTTTAGAGATGAAAGGTGTTAGAGAGACACTGTCCTGCACTTTCTTGTCTTCCTGTCTTTAATCTGTCTCACAAAATTCCTTCATGAAAAACTGTGTAAGTCAATAACTAGCAAATTTACTTAAATTTTGAAGATTGTATATATGTGTGTGTGTGTATATATATATATATATATATATATATGTATACATTACAATCATGTACATTACCATCATATACGTATACATGCATGCCATTTTTGTTAGGTAACTGCAAAACTTCAGAACAATCTAAAGTTAAAATTCTGTGGTTTATTTACCTATACATTTATCTGCAGGCTTCATCCCCAAAAAGAATCAAAGTAGCTGAATATATGCCCCATACAAATATAAGTATCTTTAATACTTCTCTGAACATTCAACAGATTTTACTTACCTTTTATAATCAAGCAAAATTCTATAAAAGGAAACTCATTTTCCTTTGTATTACAACTTGATTAAGCTTCTTATTTACATTGTGACTAGACAAATCTACAGAATATGTTACAAAGGTCTTCTAAATTCCACTGAGCAAATTAAATTAATTGACAAGAGTTGGCTGGGTATTTATGAAGTATTATGAAGAACTTCACTGTTATTACCTATTTTAAGATAATTGCTGAGAACTAGACATTTATCCCTTGTTAAATTAACAGATTCAATTGAGAAATCATAGTTAATAAAATAGTCACCCACATGGTTATACTCTGTAATTACGATACAAGACACTGTTACTAACATTGGAAAAAACCACCAGTAAGAACTAGCTAAATCAGAGCTCCCTCGTTGTGGGAGGAGAACATTTTTTTCAATTTTTCAAGTAATGCTCTAAGAAATACATTTATTCAGTTTTTACCACTTGAGTAATATTACATTTTTATGATGAACTGAAGTGTACCATTTCAATTTTCCAAGTTGATAATTAATAAGCATATTCTCCCCTGTGATGAAAAACATTTTGAATATTCTAATTCTCGTAACTTTAAGGATATAGTTTCCTATTAATCTTATCATTCTGTATGACTCATTAATATGTCTCAAGAAATTGAAAAAAATCAGTCTACCTTTATATTGTTATTCAGGAAATGATACAAATTGGATGCTAATACTGAAAGGTTAAAGAATGGATCTCAAATATTTTAGACACCAACAACATATCCTAAGTGATCGGCAGTAAAATACACTTTCTGAAATCAAATATTTTTATGGAGTAATTGCTTGCCACTTACTTTGGACTAAATGTTTGGGTCTTCCCAAAATCCATATATTGAAGCCCTGATCCCTTACATGATGGTATGTAGAGGTGGTGGGTTTTGGGAGGTAATGAGGTTTAGATGAGGTCCTTAGGGAGGAGCCCCCATTATGGGTTTGGTACGTTTATAAGATGAAGAGACCAGAGCTTGCTCGCTCTCTCTCCATGTGAGGAATCAGCAAGGAGGCAGCGACCTGTAAACCAGGAAGAAGCTCCTCCCCACAAATCTGACCGTGCAGGCCTCTCAGCATGCTGACCGTGAGGCTGATCTCAGACTTCAGCCCCCAGAACCATGAGAAATAAATGTCTGTTGTTTAAGCCACCCAGTCTCTGGTATTCTGTTAAAGCAGGATCCCGGAACTGGCTAATACAATACTCATTTATAAACATCTCATTTAAGGCTAATTCGCAAACTTTTGTTTCTGGTTGCCTGATGCTGTATCTTGATTACCTAGAATCCATTACAAAACCAATATAATGAATTAGTACATGTAAATTTTTTCTTCACAGAGCCTGACATATCATAAGTACTCAATAAATATCAGCTATTGGGTTAAGGGTGAATCCAATACTATGAATAGAGAAGAAGAGAGAAAGAACTTAGGTCTTATCTGTACTCTTGATAATTTTCTTAAAAAGACGTGGACACTTATCCAGTCAAAGAGGAATTTACAGCTACGGATCAATAGTAACCTGTCAACTGCTTGAAACTATGTATCACCACAGGGTGACATGTAGGCTGACATCCAGGCTCCTGTTGTGTAGAGTCTGGAGTTTGAGCAGTGTTACCTTTGTTTTTCTTTGCCACATAGCACAAGTTTTGACAACTGGTCTACTGCTGGTCCAGAGCCTTGGTCACTATGACTATCTGAGGGAGACTGATGATATTCTGTCAGCACTTATACAGTTAGAGTGTTTCCTGAAACACACATTTTGGTGCCTGCTTGTTCTGTGTCCCATGTTGCCATCCCACAAGTCATGGGTCACCACCAGGTGCCTTGAATCAACTTGATGTAATCTAGTGGTTCTCAACCATGGATGCTTTTGCTCCTTCAGGAAATAATACGTGAATGTCTGGAAACCCTTTGGTTGTCACAACTGGGGCAAGGGTTTGCCACTGGCTCTAGTGGGTGGAGACCAACCAAGGATGTTATTAACTATGTAATACACAATACAGCGCTCCAAAGCAAACAGTTAATCTAGACCAATCTGTCAACAGCACTGAGGTTGAGGAATTCCTGTTTAAAATGTTGTAGACCTGAAGCCAAACCTCCAGGCACCAGACAGCATTCCTTTTCAATCATGACACCACCAAGGGTCTGATTAAGTAAACTCCATCTCCCAGTTGTCTGAAATATCTAAGCTCTTTCATTAGTATAGCTAACTTGACACCCACACACATCTCCAATTATTCATGGAGGGCAACAGTTGTTATTATTGAAAGATTAGTTCCTTAATGAGCTAACAATGATTGAAGAAGCCATCTGGAAACTTTCTCACCAGAACAGAAAAAAATAGAACAAAATATTTATGCTGAGAGTACCACTGGAAGCAAGGGAAGAATAAAGTTAGCTGCAAAATAAGAATGCAAATCAAAGACTTGAAAAGTACATCAGAAGAGGTTCACGTAGGTTTACATAACCTAATTTCGAATTTAGAATTGATTAAAATGAGAGTGTTTTAGTCGCATTGTGATGTTATAATCTTCTAATATTGACTCAGCAGTTTCAATACATTGCAGAAGCTGTTTTAAAATTTGCTTTTAATAAAACCCTTGTCTCAGCATCGTAACAATGACTATCACTGATAATAATAATTAGCTACCTTTAATATTGTAACAAGCCGTACATCAATATTCTTAAGCCCCTATCAACTGGCAAGTAAACAAAACACATGAACCTCTGTACCCTATGCCTTGTGAATGCTAAAATTCTCTCTCCTTCCTCACCATAAGCAAACAGCAAATGCACCCTGTGGATCTGAGATGCTGTGGGTGAGAGGGCTTTCTGTCATTGCTTCTAAAGAACAGCTCTTGATTCTGAGAATGTGGAACTTAAATCAGCCCACAGGAAAGAAAACATGTCCCTGCCTTCCAAATGAGCATTTGAGAATAACCATTGGCACAGAGTTTGAAAAGGTCATTGATTTAGAAGACCCACTCTCTACATTCCAAGGTTTAAATTCTGGTTACACGACTTAGTTATCTGTACAATATTAAAGAACAGATTTAAAATGGTAGACAGTTTTAAATTATCTTTGAATAATTTATGTAAACATAAAACTTGGAGATCATTTTATAACAATTAATGTATTTCAATGTTATTGCACAAAAGAGTCTTTAATTTCAATATTTAATTTAATTTATATTAGATGTTAAGTGTTGCACGATGAAAGCTCACATTAAGTAGTTGATGAATCAATAAATGAATGAAGGTGGTACAATATAGCAAAGCTTGGCAATACTCTGATTCTCTAAATGAAGCACTGTTTCTTATTCCATGCTTTTTAAGCAATAGAGAGAAACATCATAAAAAGAAGGAATCCTTAAGCCCCCTGTCCACACTTAGAAAATATCTGGGTCTATTTCGGAAGTCTGAGGCTAAACAGGCCCTCTAGAATGAATCACTGAAGTGGATGGGATGCTCTGGCCATTCTCACACTCTAATTAGACACACATACACACACACAATTAGATTTTCTAGCTGCAACTTACTCTATCTAGGAAAGTTGGAAGCCCTGTTAGAGTTGACAGTTACTCATGGCTCCAAAATATGGAGAGACATTTATTATCTAATACCTAGTATTTATGTTGGTCATTTTAATAAAACAATAGGAACCATGACATAGACTTAAGAATCCGTGTTGCTATAAACTGGGAGAACCAAAGCCGGATCACATCTGACATATGAAGTAACTTCCTGACGATCACAGTTTATTGTACAATAATACATGTCTGTAGTTTACTTCTTATAATCCAATTGTAATGGGCACCTTTTAAGACTATCTTCCAGAACCCCTTCTCTTTAACACGGGAACTACCTCCCAGTTTCCACTCCATCCTTCAGCCTCACTACCACCGTGGGAGCTGACATGTTGTTAAGGGACTGAACACAATTGCTCTTATAATACGCAACCAATCCAAATTACACCACTACCTCCTTCGTACAGTTAATTTGTCAGAGATGAATATCTAATCCATGTGACGCTAACCCATCCTTTCCCTGGTTTGGCGGCAGAGGGGACACTGTGATCGTCTTTCTTTGATGGTATAAACCGTGAATTGTAAAACTTGAGCACCACCTATGACCAACCACATGACCCTGTTGCCTGCCTTGTAGTGAAAGCTACTGTGTACTGGGATGAAAGGAAGCAAATGTTCTGAGGGAAATATGGCCAGATATTGAGCGATTTCTGACTTGCACTTTGGCAAGTGATTGCATCTTCATTCATTCAGTTATTCATCCACCAATTACCTAATATGAGTTTTCTCTACCATCATCATGTCAGTACCCAGTTGCCATTTTCCTTATTACTCACCTGCATCATTCCTCTTTCTGACATTTTGTTGCTAAATTCCTCCTTGAATTCTAAAATCTAGTATAAATTTCCCTTTTGGCTTAATTCAGTTTTAGTAAGTATTTATCTGCAAACAAAATAGCCTATGTAATATAACTTCTAGATTAGACTGTTTTATTTCAATGTTTCCTTGTAAGAAAATTTAACCATCTCTTTGAAAATAACTAAATGTCTGAATTTCCTGTTTCAATGCTATCTAATCAAATATTTCATTTTTTAAGTCAAATTTATTTCCACTGTCCACTCGACTTAACTCAGCATGTAACTTTTCCTTTGACACAGGTACTCTCTAGCAGTCAAGTCTTTCAACTTTCCTGAAGCAAACTGAAATTGGGGCTAACATGTAAGACTGAATAGAAATGTCCTGTTTCTTGAACTATGGATAAAAGCTGAACCTAAGTATGTTTCCTGTGTAGAGTTATCTGAAGAAGTGAGTGGTGATATAAAATATTAAGAACATAGATGAGGAGAAGGATATGACAGACAACAACATTGAGAACATTAACTTCACCTAATTGAAGATTCCACTAGAGTCTGTAGGAAAGTTTGCTTTAAGTAGGGGAGATAGTGCTGTCTCTGTTTCCACTGTCTTACTTGGGTTTTCCCAAGTGGGGAGAGGAGGCTAATGACCAATTAGCTATTAGAGTATTATTGGAAGACATTCAACACTGAATGGCCTCACAAAGCTCTAAACACAGTGTGCTAATCTGTACTCATCCTCTCTCACTTCCAGCTTCCAAGAGCATAAAGACTCTTGAACTGATGCTTTCCACAGAATAAGCGGTTTTGAAAAGGCTTGCTTTGTGGCCCTGTGCCTTCTGCTTGGCTCTCTTTGCCATTGGCTATGTCAGTACTTCCCCTTTTGCTTCTTGTAACTGGGTGGATGAAGCAGATGCCCTCCATCATTCTGCTGGTTGTGTCAACAACCTCTGGCCTCTCTTTTGTGTTCTCTCTCCTTGACATGCCAGAGTTTAAACTCTAAAATTTTCAAGTAGGAGACGATATAATTCAAAAAGCATTTTCCAAACTACCGTTCATCAGACAGTTTTGTCTGAAGGCTTAGGATGCTTGTACAAACACATACAGCTTTTAAAAAATCTCATTTGACTATAAATACTCCATCATTCAAATCCACAATGGAGTCGAATTTACATGTGTTGACAAATTTAATCTATAAACAATCTATAGGAGAAATAGAAAAGAGTTTTATTTGAGCCAAACTGAAACTACAGCCTGGAAGACAACCTCTCGGATAACCCTAAGAAAGTGCCCCAGAGAAGCATAGTTTTATATCTTGTCAGAACAAAGAACATCAAACAAGTCAGGGATACATTCCTTCAAGGTTTAAAAAAAGAAGAAAAAAAAAAAAGATCAGCATGTGCACAGCACGTCAGTATGGCCTTGGCACCCGGGAAGGGAGTCTTATTATCGAAGGAGTACCAGCGCTGTGTCCTAGGCTCAATGTGCCCTTCTCTTTAATAATTGAAGCAGATGTACCATGCATGTTTGATAGACCACAAACAGGCTGTTTGAGTTAGCATAAAATTCAAGGTTACTTGTGTATAAGCCAGAATGACTTCCTCATACCTCAATATGTGACAATTTCTTCCATCACATGGCATATCAATCTCCTTACGCTGCCTAGTATCAGAGCTCTGGTCTCTTGTTTTACATGTTTCAAATGTATATCACAGGACAGTCTCCTTAACCTAAACTTTTAACAGAATGTAACTCATTTGGTCATATTGGTAAGGTGTGACTACCCCCATAGATTTGGGGCAAATTTGAGCTGATAGCAGAGTGACCCTCCTAATCAGTCTAGGAATGAAAGCGTTGTGCAGAAAAAGATAGAGAAGGCATATTACCAGTTGAATAATCCTTGCAGAGATCACTGAGGACATCTCAGAGAATTCAGAGCTCCTGACCTTTTTCAAAAAAGCTCCTGATCTTTAAAAAAAAAAAAATCAGAGACTTACAAAACCTGTGAATGTAAAACTGAGCCACATATTTATAATTTTAAGGGAAAGAAGAACTTCATAACATGGCAGATTATCAAGCTGACCTCTGCCAGAGTCTGTGGGTCACAACTGTGGTTATTAATGCCAGATAAGAAGTGAACTGACTGGCCTAATGAGAGAGACCACCCAGAGCCCTGTTTCCAAGTCCAGATGCTGGTGGCATGCCTAGCATCTGACCAGAACAGAAGGTCAAATGTGCTCCTATGTACTCAGTTACTGTAAAATTAAGTCTCGGGGGTGCATGTTAATTTAACTAAGAGCAACGTAAGCGAAAGTGGGGGGCTCCGATGTGCAGCGCCCCAGGGATCTGTGCAGGAACAGAGTACTTCTCACTACCTGGCGCAGGATCAACTTTAAGTACCATTGAAAATAATATCAATTTATGGTCTAACCTTACACCCCACAAAACATTTAATTCCATGTAGAGTTAATATCCTAAAAGAAAAATAAGTTTTTCTATGTCTGTGAATATATATATATATATGTTTTTTTTAACCAGGAGAAGAAGAGGAGGGTGGAGGAATAAATTGAGAGTTAAAAATCTAAAGATACTAACTACTGTATATAAAATAGATAAACAATAAGGTCCTACTATATAGCACAGGGAACTATTCAATATCTTGTAATAGCCTATAATGAATAAAATATGAAAAGGAATATATTATGTATGTATCACTGAACCACTAGAAATTAACACAACATTGTAAACCAACTATACTTCAATTTAAACAAAAAATAAATTGAAAAAACAAAAAGGAAAACATGATAATCTAATCAGAACTGGAAAAGTCACTCAGATATTAAAAATCATTTTAAAAAAATCAAAAAATAAAAATAAATAAAATAAAAATAAACCAAAGCATTAAAGTCACATGAAAATATAAAATATGTCTCTTATTCTGAAATATAAAAGATGTTTGAAAATTAAATACCCTAGGGAAAAAAATTACAGGAGAAAAACTGACAGACTCGATAGTCAACTGGTGTTTTTTCCATACTCTCATTTTAGCCATGGAGAAATTGATGTCAGAGGCATGTTCAGAATTCTCTGACTGCTGGAGACAGAATTAAGATGAACATTTTGAGAGATTCATTAAAAGTGCTCCTGCAGCAATTATTCAACTTAGCAGCAGGAAGAAGCCCCAGCCCTGCCGCCTGAAATCCTTCCTCCTGGCTGCCACTCGGCGGAACCGCAGACAGGAGCATGACCCTCGATACAGCGCGTCCCAGTGAGTCCCTGAGTGAAACATATTGGCCAACAACACAACCTAGAACCTTTACGACAGCTGCGCTATCTTATGTCAGCTCCCTCATAAAAGGAATTAATTTTCACACGGAGGAGGTGGAATTTGTGACAAAATCAATGTTACTAATTATTCAATGAGTAGTGCCGAGGTGAATTGCGGAAGACCGGGAGTCAGATATGTTTATCCTCAGGCAACACTGGTAATTAAATTTCTTTTTATAATTAAATTCAGTTTTTATTTACAGAGCAAACCATTCAGAAGAGTAAAACAGAAAAACTCTTCAGCCTGACGGTAAAAAGAGCAGACCTAAGTTTCCATTAAACAGGTTTCTGAGGAGGAGGAAAAACGCTTCATCTTTCTATTTTCCTAATTTTAGAGATCCCGAGGTCAAACCCTCTGGAAAGCAACTATCTTCATGTCTCAGTTCTGATGTTCTCTCTCTTTGATGATAAACTTACTGCAGGCAATCTAGAAGTGTGTTGAAACACACAGCACTAAAACAATAATAAATTTCCTACTCATTTTATCTCAAGCTAAGTCTTACATCCTGTAGTTATCAATGAATGAATGTGTGCACAAGTATGTATTCCTGCATACGTTCTGGCCATGCCATCATAGTAGAATTCACATATGTAGAATTCACAGGTTACTCTTGTCTAATTATCTTGTGCTTGGGCTATCGCCAGGTGTACTTAGGGAATTCTTACCTGCTCTCTAGCACATACGTGCGCCTGACATACGCACAGGCACGTCTGAGCGACACCTTGACACTGGCTGTTGTAAATGTCTCTTAAATACCGCTATAGTTTTATAATCTCGTTTTCAATTTAACCAGCCTCAAAATGTTATTCTCGGGTAAAAAACAAACAAAACACACATTTCTATTATTTTCCTTTAATGCTGGCATTAAAGTTTTTGTTTTTTATGAATAAAATTATTCTATTTCTTAGAATAATTACATGCAATGTTTATTCTTCATCACTATAACGTCACTGTACCTCTTATGTATATATGTATGTACGTATATGTGTGTGTGTGTATATATATATATATATATATCTTCATATGTGTGCATATATGCCTGAATGCAAACTTGAGGCAAATTTATTCTGAGATACAAACTTGCTATGTAGGTATTTTGTGTTTGTGCAGAGGCCTATGCATATATATGTATATACACTTGTATAAGAGGTACATATTTTTAAATTTTTAAATGGACTCACTCTAGATTTTTACCAGTCTGTGAATGTGAAGATGTGTGTTTGTGGGGAGGGCTCCTTCTTGCTTCATTACTAGGTATCCAGCAGGCTGTCTGCTCTCTCTCAGCCTCAGTGTTTCTGTCGTGATGACCCTCATAACTGAGGGTTCAGCCAGGGAATCACATAAAACCATGTGTCTTCTGAGGGCAGTGACGTTGTGATAGCAGCCCTAGAGAACTGTCCAAATGCAAGGTGATTATTTTAATATTTGTCCATTTAATCCTTTTCAACCTTTACATCCAAAGTTATTCTATTCATATGAAAAGATTATTAGAGAACTATTTTAAGTAATAGTTTACATTAAAAATAAATCTTAATTTTTATTAATATTGACAAAGAATAATTTTATTTAAAGCCAAAGTAAAGGTAATAAAAAGTAAAAGTAATAATAGAGATGTGAACTATCATGCTAGTTTGTATATTCATAGTTCCCAGAGTAAAATCTATTTTGAAAAAAAGGATGCAAACATAATTACCTGCTGATTGTCATTTCAGTCACGATTATCCTCTGTGGTAAAGGCTATAACCAACTCAATTCAATTTATTTTTATATTGAGAGATTTGTACAAAGTATCCTATAATATGCAACAGAGAAATAAAGCAATGAGAAATACTTTGTTTTATTGAACTTGCAGAATCTTATACGAATGGAGAGAAGATCCTGTCTGCAGATAAACTGACGTGCCATGAAAGAAAATTGGTGTTAAAGACTGCTTCTATTTCAAATAAATGTCCTTGCATACTTTATTTGCATAGGGAGAATTTAGGGGTGAAAAGTGAATGCATTTGTATCAGTAACCAATATATATATATTTTTAATATTAAAGAAAAATTTAAAAGACATCTCCTGGGAGAGAAATTCTGTTCCAAAATTTCAGAAATCATTGTTGCTTCTTAATTTTGTTTCAAACCCCTACGTACATGCAGTTGAACTGTTGGATGGTAGAGATATTGAATAATATCCTCTAAACTAGGAAGGAATTTTCAGATGGAAAAATGAAGGAGGCAATTCTATAAAGTGCAATTATGAAGTTTACTGTAACTTACATACAGGCAGGATCAGGTGGAGGACAATCCAAAGGCATTTGCAGCTCATTTTGAAACCAAAGGGGAACAGGGGGATTTAAAGAGGCCAAAGCTAAAAAAATAGATCTGACTACTCAGGGAGAAGCACATCCACATTGTCGGAAACCAGGGAACCAGGTGTTTTTCCTCCCACTGGGGGGGGGGGGTCTCATGACCATTCTTCCTGGTGAGCCATTAGCCATCTGTGTCAGGAAAAAGTTGTCTTCCAGTTTGCATATCAGATGAAGGCAAAGATAAAAGTTGATAGGGAACTTACCTGGCTTGGGAGCATTTTTTGTAAGTAGGCTAGGCAGAAAGGGGAGGTAGGACCATGGGTTTAAGACGGAGCTGGCAAAATGGCGTCAGTGTGGTTCAGCCACACATGGACATACCGTTGAATCTTGTTGATTTCAAAACGTATCCAGAATGGAGCCACCTGTCTGCATTACACATCTGTTCCAAGTCACCATCATCTCTTACCTGGATTAATACTGTGGCCTTTCAACTGGTTTCCTGGTTTCCTATCTTGCCCTCCCAAGTAGTGCTAACAAAAAGTGATGTTAAACCTAAGTCAGATCCTGTTACTCCTCAGCTGAAAAGCTTCACTTCACTCTGAGCAAACAAAAACACTCTCCCATGGCTTGTCAGGTCCTGCACATCTGACTCGGGGTCTCTTCTCTAAGCTCACCTCCTTGCAGGCCCCCCATTCCCTTACTCTACACGT
This sequence comes from Camelus bactrianus, assembly GCF_048773025.1. Classification (NCBI taxonomy): domain Eukaryota; kingdom Metazoa; phylum Chordata; class Mammalia; order Artiodactyla; family Camelidae; genus Camelus; species Camelus bactrianus. The sequence continues at coordinate 16,974,601 of NC_133539.1, read as the reverse complement.
TGGCTTCCATGGTGTTTCTAGAGAGCACCAGGTACTGTTCCACCGTGGGGTCACTATACTAAATTCTTCCTCTGGAGAAAAAGCTCTATTCCCATTTATCTTCATGGCTAACTCCACTTCATCTGAGTCATTGCTCAAAAGTCAGCTTCTTTTATGGGTTGGATTGTGTTCCACTCAAAATTTACATTAAGTCCTAGTTTCTAATACCTCAGAATGCTACCATATTTAGAAGGAGTCAGGGCAGACAGAACTAGTTAAGATGAGGTCCCCTGATGCAATATGACTGACATCCTTATAAAAGGGGAAGTTTAGAGACAGACACGCCAGAGGGAAGAGTCTGTGGGAAGATACAGGGAGAACACCCTATGAGGGCAGAGATCAGAAGGATGCATCTCCAAGCTAAGGAATACCAAAGATTGCCAGGAACCATCATAAGCCAAGGGAAAAGCACTGAACAGAATCTCCCTTACAACCCTCAGAAGAAATCAGCCCTGCCAACTCTTCTAGTGTCTGAGTTATATATACTTCTAGTCTCCAGAAGTGTGAGACAGTAAATCTCTTTTATTTGAGCCACCATGTTTGTGGCACTTGGTTCCAGGAACCCTTGGAAATTAATACAGCTTTTCAGTGTGCTTTCACCTTGACCTTCTTTTTTTAAAATTTCTTTATCATACATTCTCCACACGGACCCTACTTACCCAGTTATATTGTTCTATAGCATTCAAAATAATTTACTCTTTTCATGTTAATTTTTAAATGTCTCCTTTCTTCAACTAGAATAGGAGCTCCACAAAGGCAGGCCTTTTTGTCTCATTCACAGATGTAAGCAAGTGCTTTGAAAAAGCACCTGGCACAAGATAAGTTGTCAATATGTTTGCTAAATTAATGAATTAATACAAGGTAATAGACTACTCTAGGTTTCCTTATAAATGGAGAACACCGCAAGATATTTAACCTTGGCAGTATAGAACGCCACATCAACTTGTGAACCCAGAACCCATGCTTGAAAACGAGCATGAAATGCTATTGAGTAGGTATATATAAAAGGTAACAGATCAAAGAAGAATTTTTTTTTAAATAAAGGCACAATAGCTTAATATAAAACTATTGTATGTAGGTAGTAAAATGTAAAATTCCTGACAGGTTATTATGAAGCTGTACGATAATATTATCCATCAACAACCAACAAGTGATAATTAAACTCATCTTAGTATTAGTCAACGCTGTTCTAGGATCTGAAGGGATAATTATAACATTAAGTCATGGTTCATGGATCCAAATGTCTCTTGATGTAGCTAAGAGAAAATAACTAATGTAAAGCAAATTATAGAACAAATAATTGTGTGATAATAAGAACCAAAAGAATTTAAACAAATACATAAAATGATTCAAAAACTGGAAAAGGTCATTTTGAGAAAATAAAACTTGAAGTGGATCTTGAAAAAAAGTCTAGCTATGTCTAAGACATGCTAGAAGATTTATTTATAACAGTTTCATTTACTATTATATTTTATATAATATATACAACTATATATTTCATCTACAGAATCATTCAAGGGAGCGAGGTTACATTGTATAGCTGTAAATGACTTTATAAATGTCATGTTTAAGAAAAAGAGTAAAATTGGAGAAATGAAAGAATTTCATTTCATATACCTGCATGACACACAAAATATTATATTGCCCATATGAAAATTGAGATAACGCAAAAAATATATATATTATTATATAATAATAATTAGATAATTATATTATAGTTGTGTTTGTGCATGTGTGTTTGTGTGTGTGTTTGTGCCTATTCTGATGTGAACACATCCATGGCAAAGAAAATATACTTCTTTATGATCCATAGAGATGAATACATATTCAAAAATGGTGTGTGTGTGACTCAGCAATCATAAAATAATAATTTTATTTGTTTATTTTCATTTTGATGTTTTGAAATAAATGCATGTAAAGACTGAGGCATTAAATCACCACCTAGGCTGAAAGGATTTCTAAAGCTAGGATATAGGAGAAGTGATAATTCCATAGAAGTGGTCCTGGAATTTAGGGCCACTTCTCTTAAAAAACTGTCAATTTCAAGAGATGAACAAGAGGTTGAGAAGCTAAGCAGAGCTTTAAGCAGATATGCAATACTGGGGACATAACACAATGAAGTTAAAGACAGAAAAAAATACTTTATTCTTGTAAGCATCACCGAATATCAGTCGAGTCCCTGCCCCATGCAAACTATAAATAAAGGTGAACTTGATGTAGATCAGTTTACTCATAAGGTCCTCCTAGGAAAGAACTCAACCCCTGATTAAATTAACATAAATGGGAGATTGCTAGTGCCTTTGAACTTGCTGTCTCTTTGTAACAAAAGTATATATTTCTTGATAAAAATAAACATTACTTTTAGTCTCAATTTTCCTGTACTTTTCACATAGAAACAAGCACTGAATCAGAAGTTATCAGACATACCAGAAGATCAGCAAATATTGCAAACCGTTAAGAAACACAGAATTAAAGGAAACAGATATTAAGTATAGATTTTGAAAAATATGTTTATAAAAATAAACCAATGTTTATTCAAGAACCAAAAAAGAAATTGGACATGAAAACTCAATGTATATGTTTAACAGCAGATGAGACACAGGTGAAGAGAAAGTTAATGAGCAGAAAGGTATGTCAGCAGTACATATCTAGAGAAAAGCACAAGAGTTAAAAGGAAGGAGAATGTAGAATAGAGTGAAAAGAGCACATGTAATATGATGAAAAACCCTAACATATATTTAATTAAAGAAGAAGAGGTGAGAGAGAATTATTAAGAAGCAACAATTGAAGAGGTTATGTCTGAGAATTATCAAAAACTGGAAATAATATAAAGCCATAAATTAAAGAAATGCAATAAATTCTAAGAAATTAAAAGGACACCAGACTTCAAAACAAAACAAAACAACAAGACAACATTGCACAGCTGTTGAAAACCAAAGATACAGAGAAAAGCTTAAAAACAGCCAGAGATTGGCGTAGAAGACAAGGGATGGGGACGTAAGAGGAATTTTACCTGCAACGTAACAATATAAGGGCTTACACCTAACACTTCAACAATAACAATAGAAGCCAAATGATAATAGAAAAATATTTTCAAATAATTCAAAATAATTATATGTCAACCTCAAATTCTCTACCCTCCCTAAAATATCTCCATTCCTAACTTTCCTTACCTTTTGAGTGACTTCTGTGTGCCCCCTCTAGGCTTAATTTACATACATTTATTGAGCTGGTTTGTTTATATTCTCAATTCAGCATCAAAATTGGTTCTGTGTCTGTATTATATTTAGTGAGATTATTTATCATAAAGCTTATCTTATAAGCTTAATAGACGTTTTTAATCATATGTGTACGTGCCAAACTATCTCTTGACAGTGTTCCTTCTTAAAAGTTAATATTCAAAATTCCTCTTTAAATAGGGTTAAAAGGGAAATACTGGTTACCTTCAAGGTATTTTTTTTCATGTTAATAAAAATGCATGATAATTTAAATAAATGCATAATTTAAAGTCTTTCATTGATTCATGTAATTACATATCCAATCCTAGGAATGTGAACAGTACCTGATGTCTAGTAGCCACTCACAAATTCTCATACTCAGGAAATACCATTGTGTGTGGCCACATATTTTGCTTATTCGATTAAGTCCTCCTGTAAGTCCACCATCTCTTCCTTCTCTACTTTCCTGATTCAATCAATGACAGCAAACTATTGATACACATTTATCTCTTTCTAACATTTAGTTTCTGTTTCTTTCAGTTGAAATTAATTTCATCTTACTTTTCATACTTTTTTAACTTTTCATTCTGAAGTAATTTCATACATACAAAAAGGTTGCAAAAATAGTACAGAGTTCATTTACATATCCAGCTTCCCCATGAGGCAATACCTTATAAAACCAAAGAATTATAAAAAAGAACAAATTAACATTGTTGACTTACAATACTGTAATATATATGATACTGTTAACCAATCTAGAAATGCTATTCAAATTTCACCAGATATAATATTAAGTTCCCTTTTGAGTCCCAGAAGCCAAATTCAGGATCACATATTGTACTTAGTTGTCATGTCTCCATATTTTCCTCCAATCTGGGATGGTTCTTCAATCTGTCTTTCATGACTTTGAAATTATTGAATATTATTGGTCAATTACTGCATAGAATTCCCATCCATTTGCCTTTGTCTAATACACAGCACAGAAATTATGCAGTGTTATTCCCATTGCATCATATCAAGAGGTATGAGATGTGATATTGTTACTGACGATATTTATAATGGAGGAAAATATTTCATAGGTATGAGGTAAATGAATAAAAGCATTTTTGAAAGAAACTCTGCAAGCTTTCCATCAAATTTAAGATACATAGATTTTAAAAGGCATCATTGACATATCCATTTTTAAACAAAACTTATGCTTCCAAATAAAGTATGGCATCATAAATTTCTATCACTTAGATATGTCATATTAACTTACAAAAATCTATTTTGTTTCCACTTAGATCATATAAATGCTGACAATAGGAGCAGATACAAGCAAACTGAGCAAGAGCAGGCAGGAAATGTGGAGTGTATCACCACAACTGCTGCCAGACAAACTCTGGTTGTGATTCTCTCCTTAGGATCACCAATGTCAAAATAGGAGAAAATATATTACCGTAGAATCAATGAGAATGAGTAAGTTAGTACCCTGGAACCAGGGTCAGAAGTCACACTTTGTATTGTAGGTGCTGGGAGTCCATCAGAGCAGGCCAGTAACATGACCAGAGTCAGGCTTTAGGTACTGGATCATTCTACTGCCCAGGAAAGGTAGTGAGGGAAAAGTGTCTGTCTGAGTTTGGAAATCACATTGCTAAGAAAAGAAAAAGCACACAGCTACTTACATACCCATAATTTTTCACCCAGAGCCACAGGGCTGTGCTAAGTGTACCCTGCTTAATGCAAACATTGGGGAAAAAAGAGGACAATTTTAGAAAACAAACATAAAAGAGATCTTGAAATCCTGATTGTCAAAGCTGGAGATCGTTTTCTCATTTCACAATGTGAGGTCCCATGGATTTTCTTATATTCTTGACCCAGTGATTGAATAATTAATACAATTACAATAGTAGGAAATTTAACAAAACAATTAGGAAAAAAAAGTATTCAATTATAGATATTAGTTTACTGGAGTAATAAATATTTACCTTTGTAAATTGAAAAGTGTATTTCCAAAAATGTACTGTGTAGGATCAGAAAACCTAAATAAATTGTTTTAATTAGAGAAACTATCAGTGTATGTCAGAGAAATAAGGTCATTCTACTAGGTGTACATAGATCCATTACTAAGGTGACTGGAGTTTGCTCAGGAAAATCCTTATTGACACTTACTGTCCCAGAATAATCTTCAATACCATTCCTTTTCTCTCTCAAAACTGTCCCAGTTTGATAAGAAAGCTATATGGCCATTGTACTAATAACTGAATGTACGTATCCCAGAGGGAGTTTAAAATAGTTGGTTTAGGATACACAATGTCAAAAAAAAAAATACTTATTTTCACCTTAATTCCAATCAAGGCATGAGAGGTAGAATCTAAAATTATAGCTGTTCTATTATATACTTCCAAAATGTGTCTTTAATTTAAAAAATGCATTTATATGTTAAGTTTCTTATGCTAGTTCTATTTGTCACTTTTTGGAAATGTACGGGCTGCTCAGGAAATTTTCTAGGTAATTTTAATAGGTACAAACAGCACCGGGTATGTAGAGAGCAGAGAATAGCGAGGACTTTTCAAAAACTTTTGAATCCTGGTTGAGTGACCTTGGTGAGCCATTCAAGTCTTCTGCACCTGTTTGATAATTTGTAAATTAAGAATTATTACTACACTTACCTTAAGAGTCACTGTAATGACTAAATCAGTGATAAAGTTTATCTATAAATTAGATATGGTACCTGCCATTTTGTAAGCATGATGTAAGTGTTTAGAAAAAGATAAAGAGTAAGATATATACCCTGATAGATAAAGAATTTACGTTTATTACTAAGTCTCCTATAAAGGTTAGAATTCTCTTGGGAGAAAGGGCGAGGCGGATGGGTTTTCAAGCACAACATTTTGACAGGACACACTTAAAGAGGATAAACAAAAATCTTTGCCAAGGAAGTGAAAATGGATCTTTAACCCTCTTCAGGACTCTGCACTACACAAATGTGAGATAACTTGTGGGGATATGACATGGTACAACTTCCAAGAGCCTTGAATATATTTCTTAAAATAGCTGAAAATTAAAGTGGAAACAAGAAAATTTTAGCTTCCTTGTCTTTTCTCTCTATCTCTTACTTCATGCCTCATATGTCATCAAGTCTTACTGACATCGCCTTTACATATTTTGAAAATGTGCCCATACGTTCTCATTTCCACCTGTACCACTCTGCTTCATGCCACCATCATCTTTATTTTAGTTGCCTACTAATTGGTCTCTCTGTTCTGCCCTCATCGTCCATTCAGTGTACTCTCCCAATAGCAAGAGCTATTCAGTTAAAGCAGAAGACATACCTTATCTCTCAAAATCATCCAGTGGTTTTCCAACCTATCATAGCAACAGTCAAGTCCTTACAGTTGAGCACAAGGCCTTATGTGATCTTATCCCTGTACATCTTTTAAAGTATGCTAGTATTGTCTCCCTTCTTCGTGTTTGTAGAAGCCACACTGACTCCATGCTTGTAACCAACTGGTATGTTGATGACTCATGGACTTGTGCATATTTTTCCTTGTACATGAAAACTCGCCTCCCATATAGTCATGCAGCACCTCCTTCAGCTTTTGACTAAAGTTTTTCTTTCACCAAACCTTTTCTTGACCTTGTGAGAGAAGGAATTTCTGTCTGTTTTGGTCCCTGCTCCATGGCCAGTGTCTGACATGGTTTCTAACACATAATAAGCTCTCAATAAATATAGGGTGACTAAAGAAACATTGCATTAGCTATTTTATTACTCACCTTTTGACAGCTAGAGGATAACCGTGTTAATTCAATATGTCAGCCATGATTTAGGTTAAGGGTCAAGTTTTCACTTCAAACTGAATTCCAATATCCAGTTTCTTTTTGTTGTGTGAAATACATTTTGCTAAAATATAACTGCAGAAAGTGGAATAAATTGGATTGAAATACTAATATTATCTGGATGTTTAATATACTTTAGCAGCCCTTAATAATGATCATCAAAAGAATAATAGAAAAGATTCTATGTAATTGACTAGTAAAGTACAATATACTAGTAAAATGCTTTGCAAACTAATGAAAAAAAAGTGGTTAATTATGAAGTGATGGCTATTGAGCTGCACATTCGAGTGCTTTCATTTCAGCAAATGATTGTTACCATCCTGGAACTTATAATAGTACAATGTAAATTCTCAATCTGTAAAAAAAGTACAAAATGAAACACCATTACTTTTATGGAGTATGGGCTTATTTATCTATTAAAATAAGCATCATATGCATTAACCACAAATTTATTTTAATAGACCTTTCTCATGCAGGAACATCTATGCTTACTAAGTATCCAATAGGACAAGATTTCCTTTTTCTTCTTTGTAGATCAGCAGCATTTCAAGGCATGAGGAATGAATACACGCATCTGATATTGCCTTCAGAGTACTTAAACTTGGGTCATGTGGAGGTTTTTTTGTGATTAAAAAAATAAAAAGCACACACACAAAAAAACAGAAATTCTGAGGAATGCAGCTTTCTAGAATAACCAGTTAAGTTTTCTGGTTTTCTAGATCTAACTTTACATTTGGAGTTGGAGAAGTAGGGAGGTTTCCCATAGTTTAGAGGTCCCTCTTTCCCTTCAAGTAAAGCATGCTTCCTAGCAGCCTTCCTTAACCAACCATTCTAAAGACTCACTCTCTCCTTTTCAAAAAATTGTCTCTTCTGAAAACACTTGATCAGTGACCACTCAGACAGCACATATAGAATGAATCTATGAACATGCTTAGCCAGAAAGTCCTATCAGCATTCTTTGTATTACAAGATCAAGCTTAGATTTATTTCATCCAAATGAGAAAATATCATAGTAGAAATAGTAATCTCTAGAAAATATGTTTATATCAAAAATATAGTAAACTTTTTTTACTAAGCTCCTTAAAAGTGATAGCTATGTGACCACAGCATGATTTCATAAATAATTAATATGATTAGTAGATGTGTCTCCTCTAAATCTTACAAAATAGTGTTCTAAACTATGCTTTCTGGGGTAGATGAATCACAGATATTAATCTGAAGTCTGCTAAACAAAAGAAGAGACCTGTGTATATCCATTAACATATTGGTATGTCTTGAATTAATACATTTTTGGCCATTTACTCATTTCATATTGTTTCTGCTTCTCTGGCTACTTCCTATGAAATGATTTCTTACCTCTCTCAGATACCATGTGTTGAGTCCGAGACAAAAGGATATTAAAATGGAATCAGATATTTTAGGAAGTCGGCCACCCCTTTAATAATAGCTTTGAGCGTCCATTATTTTGATAACAAATTTTTTGTGTTTTTTGTAAGATCCAAGTAAAGAAATATCTATGTTAATAATGTATTTGAAACTTTAACAATTGTTTTCAAATGTTAACTCATCTTCTGCATGTGCACTTAAGAGAGTCAGTGACCTAATATACTTTACTTTGGAAAATGCAAACGTGCTTATTGCAGCAAAACTCGCTCTGATAAGAAGGTCAACAATGTAGTGCAAACTCAATGCACTGCATTCATCTTCTAGATTCATTACCAAAGTGTCCTTTGAGTCTAACTGTCTTCATTTAAGAAACAAAGAACAATACACTAAAGAAGCATTTTATTTCCCAAAAGTAATACCCTGGAAAATTCCTATGTAGGATTTAATTAGGTGAGATGTCTTCAAGTGAGTAATTAGCTCACTCACCAGATGATCTCCGAAATGTTTCTCTGAAGGCAGACCTATTATATGTTCACCTCCAGGTACCAGGGGGTAACATCTTATTAATGCCTCCGATGAAACTGTTCTGCTTCCACAAGCATAGTTCCAAATAGACAGCACATCAAATAAAATGGATTCTTTCTAATCAGTTGTTCAATAAAGGGCATTTTACATATTTATGCATTTTCTAAAACTAAGTTTCTAGTTTTTATAGCAAAAAATGGAGAAATTTGAATACATTGAATTATTTTGCTCACTAAAAGATACCAATTGTGAGCAGTTATTATGGGGAAAATATCAGGTATTATTATTTTCTAGAAAACTACTGAACAAGTACCATTAGTTATACATCAAAAGAGTGAATTTTATATTATTTTCTTTATAGGACCCATCCTCTTTTCCTATAAATAAATGCAACATTAAAGTTATTTTATTGGAGATTCGACTTACCTAACATGCATTGTTTACATACAAATAGATCCAGGCATTCCTATTCCAGTTTATATAAATTATAAGTTTAACACTGAGAGAGTAATCTACTTTTCTTTCAGTATCAGTGCCAAGAAGACAAACCTGTCAAATTGTAGCTTTGTCATCAACATGATCTATGTGCTGTCACTCTGATCTATATGCTGAAGATATCTATGTAATGTCTTCAAAAAATCATCAAAGTGTGTATACCCATGAAAATCACATGTCTATCCACAATAGAAGAAAAGTAATATATTCAATTTATGGCACATACAAATTAGTTTACAACTAGGATAAAATCTTAGACCCTTCACAGTTTGGGACAGTTTGGGACACTTTTGGCAATGAATATGATACTGGCAAGTGCGTGACCTTCTGGAAGAGGAAGAATGAAAGCCATGTAAACTGTTTGAGAGGATTTGAGAGAAATCTGTTGAAATTAATGGTGAAAATGTTGTATGGTCAACTGGGACACAAGTAGTCTTTGATTTTATTGACTACAACTGAGGAGAAATTGGACAGATGGCAAACCAAATGCCAGGAAGCAGAATCAAAAAATCACGGTGCCCTGGTTTTGCTCACTGTCCTATGAGGAGGGAGTTCTTGTCACCAAGTCTAGGTCACCCTCAGGTCCACCACATTGTGGCAACTAACATCAAGATCTGTCCAGGATAGGCAGAAAATCTGAACGCTTTTCAAATGGGGTTACAAAGATGTGCACCTACATTGAATATAAAAGTATGGGATTTAAGACTGCTATGGGCCGAAAGCAAGCATGTGATCAAACTTTCACTGGTTCTCTTGGGAAAAGTGGGGCAAAGAATGAAATGCTTATGAAGGACAAATGGCAACAGCTGGGACATCTTAGGTCTCAGAGCCTCCCACACTCCTTAGATTTATTAAGAGGTAACACTCAAGGGTCTCAGAATTTCAGTATAGTGAATCTTGCCTGCCAAAAGGGCACTTTGGCTTTCTTGGGAATATTTCCCTTAGAGACAAATTCTCACAGAAAATGTATAAATAAGGTGGCCTAGTATTTTACTCCTTAAGTTCTCATAGCCTTGGGTTGGGTTTATAAATCCAGTGATGGTGGAAGACTGAAATGTGAGACAGCCTCTTGATATATTCTTGTGTTCATACTTGTTTACCCTGAAAACCCCCCTTAAATCTTATGTAGAAAGTTGTGAAAAATTTAAGAGACAGTATCTTGGTCATATAGGAGCAAATGCCCCCAGATTAAGGTAGACTCCTAGAAAAATGTCACAGGTGTGTGAGCCAAACCCCAGTCACCCAGAGGGAGCATACTCCTTGTCCCCAAGCCATAGAACAGTGTGGCTGCCATTTTGAATCAAAGGATCTTCAAACTTGAAATAGGCAGTGTTACTAATGCTGCCCTCACAGACCAATAGAGGGCTCTAGTATGTTTGAATAAGACATTAGAAACTAAGTGTAAATGCATCTGCTTCTGGTTGCAAGCCACCCTCCCCCACTGCATTAACCCTCTACTTCAGCTTGAGATGCTCTAAGAAAAAAGATGATGAAGGGTGAGAACAAGATCTCACTGACTCCAAAGAAGATTGAAAACTATATGCATGTATTCAAGTATGTAGGGAAACAGTTTTCCTAGAAGCTGACAATTGAAGGTGAGCGATAGCAGACCATAAAGGGGACTATACAGAAGTGATTTTGGTGAACTAGGTGTGAGTGTTCATGCATGTGTATGTGTCTTGTGCAAGCAATGATCTAGCTCATTTTCCATGCTGGCCATGCTGAGTCTGAGTACAAGTTGTAGGAATGTCCTGAACTCAGGTCAACTGAAGAAAGATCAGGCATTAGGAGCTGGGGAGATAACTCAAGAAAAAAGTAAACTGTTACAAGCCTGTGAATGGAGGTGAAACACAAAGAACCAGCATGTCTCAGAACTCATTATCACCATGGCAGAGGCAGAAAAGCAAGGAGAGACTAAAAGTGCCGGAATGAGAACTTTAAACAAAGCATCCAGCAGTAGGGGACAGGTGAGGGGTAAATGGTACTGCTTTGGAAATAAAGTAATCCCCACAGACTTAAGAAAGGGGACTCTGAAGCCTTCAAAGCTCATCTCTATCCTTATTATTTTATAAACTCTGCCTCTGTTCCCAATTCCTAGGCACCATAACACCTATGTCTTCCCTTATTCTGGATCCTGACTACGTCCTTTCCAGGACTGAGATGACTTTATGGGTAATTCTCTAGTGTCAACCCTTCTTAGCCTTCTTACCTTAGGAATTCTTCATGGTCATTTCTCTGCCCTCTCTTTCTAGTACTGAGTTCACATTTCATCCATGACCTGGCCTATCACTACCCACCCACAAACAGGCACAAAGAGATCCCCCCACAACCACCACTCTCTTCTCCCGCAGGAACATTTCCCTTCCTTGTCCCCCAAGGACAAATGATCAAAATACGAGGAACGGAAACAAAGCATGACAGCCCAAGTGGATCCTGTTCATGAAGAGAGAACATTTGATTCAGTCGATTTCATGTAATGTGCCTTGTGTGAGGACATCTACTAGCCTTGTTTAGACCAAAGTTTGGGCCAAAAATGTAAGTACTTTGTCGTAATTATAGCTAAGGGAGAACCACGTAGGATAATGTATAACATTCTGGGTAAGAAGAGAGGAAGATTCTTGTTTTTATTATATTTAAAAACTCCAATCATAGACATAAAAATTCTTGATCCATGAACAATGACAGAACTATGCATTTGTATAACATCTGTTTCCATGTAATCTAAGTAGCAAATGTTACCTACAGAATATATAAATGCAGATTTTTGTATAAAAAACATCTTTTACAAATACATTTTTCTTTCCATTTAGGTAATAGCCTCAAGCCAAGCCAGATACACAATAGTATTCTGACTGAGGGTCTGTTTGATGTAGAAAAACAGAGTTGTTTTCCTCCTGTTCTATATATAATATGCTTTTTTTCCCCCATTTAATTCACTTCTTAAAAAATACATGAATTTTAGCATTTAAAAGATAATAAATTATTAGTGAGAGTTAAAAATAGAAAATCTTATTTTCATATTTAAACCTCAGTGTCTCTTTTAATCATCAAGAGAAGAGAAAGTTAATGAAACAAGAACTATAGTTTATGAATGTGATATTATAATTAAAATTTTTATTTCTCTTTACGCTTTTGATCAAATTAAGCTAATACCCTTACAGTGACCATACTTGTAGTTAGGCATGACAGGTATTTTTAAAAATAGTAACTTTTCATATGGAAATAATTCTCTTCATTTCTCTACCTACAGCAAGAATTAGGGACATATATATATATGGTAGCTGCACCATTTAACTTCCTAAAGATGCTGTAAGACCCAACTATGATGACCTGATGTCCTTTTATTTTGGAATAATATGTGGCTTATCTTGCTTCTTTCCCTAAAAATCTTAACCAAAATGTTACAATTAAAAAAAAAAAAAAAAACTGACCCTGCTTCTTCTTCCTTTTTTTCTTTAAATTGACTTAATCTCACATGATATCCAAGGGAATTAGTATGAAATGCTGTGATCCGTGTCATTGTCAGCAGCTTGTCAAATGCTTCAAGACTATTTGTTTTAAAAATGAGTAAGAATGAGTAAGTTCATATAAAAGTAATATACTTGTGAACATATTGTAAAACATGTAAGTGGCTTTTGGAAGCAATGAGGACTGTCAGAAAACATAGCTTGACGTGCTAATTTTACTACATATCGGTCATGCAGCTTTGAGCTTCTTTGAACATTGATATCTTTATATGTAAAATGAGACAACTAATGCCTTCCTAGCATATTGATAAAGGAGTTAAATGGTAAGTGGATTAAATACATGAAAAAGCATCTTAGAACCTATTCAGTACCATATAAATATAATGTATTTTCAATAGTATAAGAATATAATACAGTGTAATTTTATTGATTATTTGTTGGGAAGTAAAAGCAAACAAAACCAGTCTTTAAATGAATTTCAATAACTCTCAAAAATGTTCTTGAAATGTATATATTTTTGTTTAGCATGCTTTATATTTTATTGGATTTTTAATTTAATTGCACCAATCAGAAAGAACAAAAACATTACATAAAAAATATACACTATACACACAATTTATATTTTTAACATTTGTATTTTTTAAAAATAGGATTTAGACTAATTTTTTAAAAACATTTCAACTTTCTAAAATATTTCTGCTTTATTTATTATTTATAGGAATAACAGAAAAATGTTGGGTGGCATATTATTTGGTTTGCTTTAATATCAGTAGGTATTTTCCAATTTTTAAAAATATGGCTAGGAATTATCATTTTGCTTGCAAAACTTATTCATCATTACCAGCTTTACCTTTTCTATATCCTGGCATATGGTAAGGAAAATATTATTTTACCAAAATAGCCTCATACAAAACTGATATCAAGGCACAAAGTCTAGAAATATAATAGCCTTTTTCTTCAGTCAAAAGTACTACAATTCTTTTATAAAACTACACATAAATACTCATGGAATTCCTAAGCACAAGCTTGTATTCAATTTATTTTTATGAGTAACTATTTAGTAGAAATATTGTGTATGGACAACTTTGACTATCTAAAAGCAGATGATTTCTACATAATATCTTTCAAATAAACAAGTCTTAAATTCATAAAAGGTGTTCTCTGTCACTTGGATGAATCCTTAAAACCACGATATAACATAAGTTTGCCCAGGCCAAATATTTAGGGTCAAGAGTATAAAGCACTATCTATTGGAATAAAGTGGAAGACATTTATTCCATTCCCCATTTCGTGTTTTCCTTTATCCAGAGTAATGATATATTTTATTCAACAATACTCACTAGGAATAATTGGCTTAGCCCAAAATAAGGGAGAAAAGAAGTAACAAAACACATCATCTTCTCTAAAATGCTTTCAAATGGTTAGTCACAATGTCCAAGAAGCAGCTAAAAACCACTAGACTCCCTATAATAACTGGTCCTAGAGATTAATTCATTTACCTCTTTCCAGCAGCCGCTAAAAAAATTGATTTTGATAGTACGGACATTTCTAAATCTTAATACTTCCAACTTCAACCCACAAATAATGCCTTGTTTATGTATGTGCATAATGCACAAAATAAAATATGTAAGTTTGAACACAATATTAAAATTGAAATGCACAATATTTGCTGTCATTATATTTATATATTTTTTGAAATTCCCTTTTACCTCAGTCATCTCTAAATGACCAACGTGCTCAAGTCCTCTGTTAATTATACCCCTTTCAACAGCTTATCTTAAATAAGCAGCCAAAAGCACGATTTTCCCCTAAATGTTCAAATAGTCTTATTGTAAGTATTGTGTATGTGCATGTGTATGTAAAATTATATTTCAATCATTATTTACGGAGAGAAAAGCTTTTGCTAAAAATTTGTGCTAATTGTTGGGTAGAATATTACTACTTCAAAGGCATAAGATGAACAAGTTTCCTCCTCTCATTGAAAATACAGCTGAATATAAATTAATATGTCATATATGCGTGGTCTGTAGTAATAGTACTTAACATGTAGCTGTCAAAATTCTGTACAATGCCATCTCCCTTTGTTAGGTAGTTAGATAAGCGAGTGCACTAGACAGATAGGTGGAGGAGAGGAAAGATGGTCCGAAAGATGGCTTTATGCCCACTCCAGCATAAAGGGACTTTACTTCTTCTAAATAAGTGCCAACAAGAAATCTGTTAGAACCCAACAGCGGCAACTACTCTGTAATGAGGAAGGACTTAAGCAGACATGAGCCAATGCTCATTGTAATATAATTAGCATGTGGTTTAGCACCCCTACCCCCCACACACCCCACTGTGGGTTTTTCTGTGTAAGCCATGGATAAGGACACGCACAAAGGGGCCAAACAAGACTAAGCACTCCAGGGGCAAGAACCATCAATCAAAAGACCATCTCTAGGTGAGGGCATAAGAGAAAGGACAGGCAACGACCTCTGCTTTTACCCCCTTGGATCAGTCACCCTCCCATTCTTGGAGGTGAACTTTTCTTTTCCTAAATAAATCCTTTAAAATTTTTCACTACACAATGCTCTCCATCTCCTGTCTGTAATCTTATCTTTAGGGTATGACAAGAACTGGGGTCTTTTTTCTTTTCCTTTTAAGGTAACACTTTCAGCCTCAAGATCTCTGTGCAGGTAGTTACCTAAGCCTATTTTTATACATTCTTCCTCTCTCTACCCTTCCTTAATTTGTTATCCTTGACTCAGTAACACCTTCTCAAGGAGTCACTCATAACTCCACAGATGATAGAGAGCCATAAAATGATTTATTTGTTTCTTTTATTACATTTATAATTATACATTTGCCTTTCAGATAAATATATCAGGGATTAATTATTAAAGTGCTACCAACTTTTCAATAATGATGATAATTAGCATTTAATGAATGACTACAAGTATAAGGGTTTAAATGTGTCATCTCCTTTAATCCCCACAATTACAACCTGGAGATGGGGGAATAACACCCAGATTCTGCCCTCATGGGGCTTAGTTTAGTGAGAGGTGAAATTTTGTTAATAAAGGACTTTTTAACCTGTTGTATATGAGACTTATGTGAAGTAATCAAAGAATGCTTTTTGGAGGAAGTGTTATTAGAAAGGAAACAAGGAAGAAGAATTCAACAGTAAATCTAGAATGTATTCTGTCTCCTAGGGAAAAAAAAAATAGGTATCCCATAATACGAACATTGAAGTGGAAAAAGTGTTTTCAACACTAAGAAAAACTTACCCTCTGATATTGTTATCTATAGATGTTAGATTCATTTTCAGAATAACATTCAGGAGATAATTGTTCATATTTAATTTAAGCATTAGAAAGTATATGGTAAAATTTCCATTATAACTCTCTAGATTAACATGGAATCAAATTAGAACGTTTAGACAAAAAGTGATCTATGTAATCAATTTAATTAAAAAATTGACCCGTTTAACAAAGCCCACAAACAGCCCTTGTAGCTCAGTCTCTGTTCTAGAATCTGTTAGGTTTGTGTCGTACAGTGGAACATTGTGTTTGGCCACCTGAAGCCTGAGCACTTCTTCACATCTGCTCTCCTCAAGAGACATTTCTTCATGAGATAAAGCCAAATTGTAGATCAACACAAACAAACAGCAATTACAGAAGTGTTTTGCTTCTTTTTTCCCCAAAACGCCTCATACATGTTGTGTCAGCTATCCTTTTACTAACACTTTGGTAAGAATTAAACGTGTGAATGAATAGTCAAGGAGGAACACTGTAAATCTACATGTAAACTCAATGTTGATGTAATTATTTATCTGGGAGAAGTATTATACATACAAATAATAAGAGACACATCATTCAACGTTTAGAACTACTTGTTTGTTCAAATACCATGAAATGCATACTATAATATAGTATAGAGCAGTAAGACTTCAACAGCAAGTGAGTACTACATCCCCAGATGTACTACATGGACTCTCTTAGGCCCCAGGAGAATTTCACAGATGTATGTCTTGTACTACACTCTGTCACTGACCATCTCATCTAACTGTGTTTGTGTGTGTGTGCGTGGGTTTGCATGCATTTCTCTGAAAAAGGCTATTTTCTTTACTCCCACAGCAGGTCTACTAGGAAGATGATTCTAAAACAGACTAAATGTGATAGAAAGAAACATCACAATTTTAACTTTTGAAATATTAGAAATACTGGTGCCTATTCAACGCACAAGTGGACCTACCACTGGAAACATGTCCCTGTTACTACAAACTGTACAATAGCATACTGTAATACAAAGCGTTTTTTTTTTTTTACTAACACTTCAATGTTCTTAATATTTCCATTAGATTTTTCAATTACTGTCATGTGGTTCCAAGTTACAATTATTTTAAAGTGTATGGTGCCAAGAATACTAACTGTGATCAGCTTTACTTTTCTGTTCTTTAATCAGAGGCAAAGCGCTCTGTAGTAAAAGCAGGTGTTTCCTGAGATGTGGGCTATATGTGTTGGTTCTATGAAACGTTGCAAATTCAGTGTGAAAAAGGCACATGCTTTGGTATCTGGCGTTTAACACCTGGAAGTCTTTGTGTCCAGTTTAAAATAAATGAAATTTTATTCCAACCAAATGTTTGAGGTTTCTATTTTGATATCATCAGTTAATACACATTTTTTTTATGAATAAGCATGGAGTTTATTACTTTAATTTTATATCTTACCTCTAAGCATAAAAAAGGCAAATTTCAGCCTTGAATATAGTAATATTTTTGTAATTATTCTGTTCACTACATGCATGCAAGTGTACGGTATACAATTGTACAGAATGTGAGCTAAGAAACTGCAGGCATCCAAAGGATTATTTCATGCTGTTGTATAGACTTTGGTTTGTTAACATCTGCTCTTACAAGATCTATCTTTTGGAATGCATTATCAATATGTTGGGTCCTTAGGCAAAACTGAAACTAAAGTAAGTTGGTTTTTTAAATGTCTTATTGGCAATATGGTAAAGCTTTGAAAACGTGACAGTATAAAATATGTGGTAATTCACAATGTATTTAATGAAACTAATATAACTCAGATATCAAATCTAAAAAGACCATCCCCCAAAATACAAGTGTGGGAAATATCACTTTCTCAATAGAATGGTCACAGTTACAATTTAGTATTGTACTAAAGAGAATAAAGTGCCATTAAGATTTACCAAAGAAATAAAACGGTGGTTGCACATTAGGACATCTATTATCTAACTCAATATATAAAAAAATTAAAGGAGAAGGACTATATCAGTCAATAGAGGCAAAAGGTAAATAAAATGTGATACATACTCATGATAAAAGTACTTATGAGTTAGGAATAGAAGTGTGAAACTGAATCAAGAAAACCTCATTTAAAACAGAGTCAGCAAACATGGATGGATCTGGAGATCATCATTTTAAGTGAAGTAAGCCAGAAAGAGAAAGAAAAATACCATATGATATCACTCACATGTGGACTCTAAAAAAAAAGAAAAAGAAAAAAAGAATTTCTCTAAAAACCAGGTTTTTCTGTTTTTCTATTTGATTAGTTAAATTAAACACTGATCACAAAATTATCACACAGATAGCTCAACTCATTTATTTAAAAATATTTTTGATTATAATAATATGTATGAAAAATCTATGGAACTGTGTATTATTCAACAAAATTAAGATGGTCTATGCTAAGTGCCATACTAAGTGTTGGCAATACAAAGATAATAGAAATAAAACAATCTGCCTTCACTGAACTTACATTTTAGCATGTGTCATGGTAACTTGAATCCACACAACCAAAGGGGATAAAAAATTAAAGATTAAATTTAAAGTTCATAGATGGTAGCAACTTCATAAGATGTTTGCTATCTCATACTAGGGACATGAGACTAGGTACACTGTTATAAGTACAAGATGAAAATATAATTGTTTAATTGTTTCAATTTATGCATTTTAACAAAAGTGATATTTTTGATATTCCAAAAGTGAATCCATCTTTAGTAGCTGTATTGGTCAGCTATCATCAATTAACAAATCATCCTAATGCTTAGTAGTATAAAACAGTAGTAATTTATTATTTGTCATAGTTTCTGTGAGCCAAGAAATATATTTTTATTGTAAGAAAAGCCTGAGGAATGGGATATATATCATTTTGGAGAGCTCATCTTTGGAAAAAGTATTCTACCATAGTTGCCTATAATATATTCAACTTCTCAACACAATATTGCTAAATTTTGGGGGGCAGAGGAGGAATGAACTATTTAATGTGTAGATAAATAAAGTTATTAAATGGGTATTGAATACATATTGTTACTGGAATTAGAAACACAACATTGCTAAAGCTTTTTTTTGGATGGGGGATGAATTGTTTTGGCAGATTATTGGTTCTGCTACTCTGTCTATGGTGAATGAGATCCTGAGGCTTCCATACATTTGTCACTATGAAATCTTTCCTTTAGAAATGTAAGAAAAAAGCCTGAGATTCAATATTGAGGACCCATATTAATAATATGAATATATTTTTAAAATTCATATTTAGAATTAGGCAAATAAGATAATAACTAAATTTAAAACCCTACTTAGATTATAAACATTAACAAATGTTCAATGCTTTATTTATTTCTTAAAGATTTGCTAACAATATTTAAATTCTTAATATCTAGTATATTAACTCCAAATTATGAGAAACATACTTTTATGAAGAAATAAATCTTAGTATATTGATGAATAATTAAGGCTTATTAGCTACCAGCATTTTTATCTACTGAGGATATTAGTAACTTTGCAAGGTTAATGAATTTTAATTTGGATATCATTTGTTACCTTCTCTGCTTTTTCCTACTCTCTCCCGTTCAGTGTGGGGCAAGCACACAATGACCTGCTGGTAATTGCTCGTTGATAATGGTGTACAAGAGTTGGTCCTGAAAAATCTGGCCTGGTTGGTCTGGCATGGGAGCCTAGTGAAATGCCACAAATGTTACTGCAGAATATGAATCAGAATTGATAACAGTAGTCACCCTAGTGATAGAGCAGTGAGGCTGTGTTTACCCAAGTGGTAGCAGAATGGTTATCAAGCCACTTAACAGCATTCATCTCAGGCAAATTAATTAGCTTAGGCTTTTCCAAAGGCACTTAGCAACAACTGCAAATCATTGGAGAAACCAATTAAACGGTAATAAATGAGCCCGAGCTGATCACTTAGGCCATATATTATAGACTGCCAAGTCTCCCAAGCATTCTTTTTCTATGCATAGCCACATAGTTTAAGATTTAATCATGACCAGAGTGGAAAAGGTGACATTACTGGGACAACAGACAAAATTTTAAAAGGTTTTATGGATGGGATGGGTGGATAAGATAAAACACTGACAACTGATCATCTAGTGAGGAAAGTATGAGCGTGGTGTGTATTTTTCTTACAACTATTGTGTGCATTTGAGATTATTTCAAAATGAATTACTAAAAAATAAATCCCAAAGAATAAAAAATTCAAGTACTTGATAATAATAAATAATAATAATAATAACAGCCTAGCAATCAAACCTGTGATAATCATTTTAATTTCAATCAAATCAACCTTAAAATCAAAGAATAAAAAGAGCATAAAGGTATCTTTGTGTTTATTAATGACCAAGTAACTCTCAGTGAATGTAATACTTAATGAATACACTATAATACAAAAGCAAATAATACATTTAGGATATTTAAAAAGTAGATCTTGATATAGTTTTATTTAAAAAAACAATCTAAGGCTCATATGGGGGGGTATGTATAATCAAGGTGTCTGGCACAAAAATGTTTTTCTGTTTTAATAGTGCTGATACAGCTGCCCAATATTTTGGAGGAAAGGGGAACCAGGCATCTTTTGAGGTAAATCATGCTGGTTAGACGTGAAGTAGGAGCAGCCGAAGAGCTGCCATCTTTGGCGCTGGTTGCTGCCTGGATATTTGCTCAGATGCCTTCCTGGCCCATAAGACATGAAAAGCTGGCCTGGGTGTCTTCTGAACATTTGCTGCCTGCTTCTATAACCATCTCCCATGTTTAGCCTCTTTATTAAAGGAAGAGGAAACTAGTAAAATTGATGTTCCAAAAGTGAATCCATTTTTAGTAGCTGTATTGGTCAACTGTCATCATTTAACGGAGAGCAGACCCAACCAATGAATTGCAATGGATATTTGTAAGAGATCAGATTATTTCTGTTGTTTATATTACCCCATTTGGACAAAAATATATCACTTTTTTATATTCCTAATATCTTCATGAAGATATCTCTCATACACATACACACAATCATTTGCTGAGGATCTTTTCTGGTATAATTCAAAAAATTCTACATTTTCATGTAATTTCTTTAAAACAAACAAAAAATATTTGTTACATGATTTCAAAGCCTCTCTCATTCATGAAATGTTTTATTAACTAGTCCATCAATAATGGTCACAGATTTTATCCAGTTTAGCACTAATACGCCCTACTTCATTTCATCAAGGTAGCATCTTAATACTTCCTCAAAATCTCCCAAGTGTATGGTCTTTTCAAACTCTAAATGCATTTGTAGACCTCAAATTCACTTTTGTAGCTTACTCTGGCTTAAGGTGACTTAGCCGCCTTTAAAATCAAGCCTCTGTTTGGAAGAATAGGAAAAGATCTCTAAGCTTCTGTTTTACATACATTATTATATTAGAGCATTCATATATGTGTACATACATATGTATTTCTTTCACATGTCTTATATTGCATGTATACACATTTCTTTCACATTTCATAACCCCATGAGTGTATGTGTATTCAGAATAGAAAATACCTCATTTTGCTATAAATAATTTTCACTCACTATTCAAAGAAATCTTTATGAAAATCATGTACTATCTTAGAAAAGGCAGAATTTGCTGTGTAGATAATTGTACTTACACAATTCATGGCTAATGATGACCTGCAAAGGCAAACCAATATAAACACCTCCAATATATGATAATTTTTATTTATATGGAACAAATTTAGTAGTTAGATGAAAAATATATGTACTGTTTAATTAAATAAATTTTTAAAACACTCTCCTAGATTTAAGTAAAAATAAGAAAAAAGTAAATATATTTTTACATATTTTCAAATTTTAGGATACAGTATGCTCATATTTTTATTAAAGTTACTATCATTTGTCATTTATTTGCAATAAATGCTCAAAGATAAATAATTAAAAAAATTCCATCAGAAAGCTGTATACAATATTGTTAAAAAAAAAAAACAAAAAACAAGACTCAAATGGAGTCACTTGTGCTGAGTCCCACCTTACTAAACCAAGATTTAACACCTAACCTAAGTGCAGTTTCAGCCCCTCCCAGGAACGTGACCTTTAGTCAGTTTGAAATTTGCTGGCCAGCACCAGTGAGGTTATCTACAATAAATACCCCTGCCTTCCTTCAAAAAAGGTGACTTTTCTTTTGTTTCTGACTTCCTTGTCCCACCCCCTTTCTATCTTGAAAACTTTCCATTTTTCACAACTCCTCAATGCTCCTTTCTGTTTGCTAGATGGAATGCAACCCAATTCATGAATCACTGGATAAGGACAATTTGATCTTCACATTTACTCAGTTCAATTTTTTTTCACAGTATAATGGCTTTAAACTGTCCATTTTAAATGATAAACAAGAACCAGAAGAGTTTCCAAGTCTAATCTAATAATGTATTCAAATATATTAGATCTGCATAATTAAGTTAAAATCTGCCTAAGTGAAAATACTTACTTTGGAATGTCAACAATAGATATTAACAATTTTGAACACTATCATTACATCTCCCAGTTTTAATTCTATACTATCTCTGCGAAATAAAATTCACATTTTATGCCAAGGTGAGAGAAAAACTTTTTTCTCTGCCCTTTGGTCTCCTCTCTCTCCTCTACTGTGCATTATGTATCTGCATTATTCATTGACCAAACCTCCCCATCAGCAGAAATCCCTGCTAAACTGTAAACAGCAACATCTTCTTAGCACCAATAAGACAACACCTTAAAAGATAACATCCCTTCTTGATCTTGTAAGGGGCCACAATGCTTAGATCTGGACTGTGTATACTGTCAATAATACGTCATTTAATGTACAGCAAGTGTACATTAAATGTATATAACTCTGTCTTGACTTCTAATGGACTGAACAGTTCTCACAGCTTTCTGAGATTTTGTTCCTGGGTTATAACCTTCAATTTGGCTCAAATAAAACTTTCCATTTCTCGCTTAGATTGACTGATTAATTTTTGTTGGCATTTCTCTTTAGACAGAACTTATTTATACTGTTAGGAAAGATGATAGATTATTGGAGTATTTTCAGAGCAATAATAATTGTGCAAGGTTAGCACCTCATGAAATTTGTAAATGTTTAATATTGTGCCCAGTCACATGTTAAAAATCACCAAAATACGTGCGGTTTGGCTGTAGATTTAAAAAATATGTTCTAGCGCTATTTCAATATAAATTGATTGATCCCATGCTGCAAGCCCTTCCCCATCAGCTGACATTTATTTTTAATATCTTTTCCTTGGATATATTGATGTCCAGGGTTCTTGCTTAATGATATGATTCCATAATGATTTGGTCTCAAAACCATAGACGTTTCAAAATTCTCTGAGATTCATTAACCTCTTATCCCCCAACTGCCGCACCACTGGCATGTGGACATGACAACACAATTTATATCCGGGCTCAGTAATGCAGGGAGTGAGGCAATTATTCCACTTGGTTATCTGCATTGATTAAATTCACCTTCAAGTTGCTCTTGTCTCCAAATTATCTGATGAACAACATGCACAGGTAGAGGATCCTGTTAAAATTGTAATTCCCTCAATTCCCAGGTAACACCTTTCTTCTTTCATAGAAACAAAAAATCTGAAAGATTATGATTGGAAATGAGTAAAGCACATCTCTCACATAGGGCAGTAATTCTCGACAGTCATATGTTGTCAAAATCATCTGGTGAGCTTATTAAAAGAGAGGTTGCTGGGCTCCCAGAATTCCTGATTCAGCAGATCTAAGATGAGGACTGAGAACTTATGTCTTTAATAAAGTTTCAAGATAATGATGATATCTCCAGGTGTGTTCTAAGTACTACAGTTGAGGAACTGTTGACTGCTGACTTACACTACTATTAGATAATTGATCATGTAATACCCAGAGTAAATAAGGAATACTTATTCCACACTCCCATCTTCAGAGCAAAGCTGACCTAGCTAAAATTAATAGATTTAGTGAGGGTTTTTAGCCATCTACCTTGTACAAGTGCATAGAATATATATCACTTTAAAAAATATTAAAGCTTTTAAGATGGTGAGAGTAGCAAGTACTTATGCTTGAATTTCAAACTCTATTCTTCTAAACAGTTTTGCATTTTTTACCAAATGCCAGTTTCTCAGAATAAGGAGTGACATTTCATGGGTAGAGCCTTTAGTGCTGCATAATGTGAATCACCTGATACTCTAATAATGTAGAATGTCTTCTAACATATTTCATCACTTAGTGCAGAGAGAGCATGCTTACAAAAGTAATCCTTTATTAGCCTTGCCCCAAGACTTTCTGTGTAAGTTGAATGTCTCGCTGTTACGGAAACGACAGGCCAATCAAGAAACAAGCACCACTCGGAGGGTTGGAGTACTCAGGTGTATTACGCCGGTGGGCTCAGAGGGGCTTCTGCTCCGAAGCTCTGAGCACCTCCAAGACGTGCACATGAGGTTTTATAGGGTAAAGTACAAGCTTGGGGTATTCGGCCAATAGGCATGGAACAGCTTTAGCAGCATTATCATCACAAAGGTGGAGGCGGGGAGGCAGCAAACCAACATTCCAAAGCCAGATATGTATCTTTGAAAACCCAACTGGCTATCAAAAAACATGAACAGCAAACCAACACTAATTAACCTAGATTTACAAGTTAGTCTAGCAGAACTCAGATCAGTATTCCAATACTTAGATTTGTGAGTTATCTTGTTAGCCCAGCCCAGCCTCTCCTTCACATTCCTAGACTTGTGAGTTATCTTATTAGACCAGCCCGGCTTTTCCTTCACATCGCTGGAATAAAACTTGGGTTCTTAAATGTCTGCACCACCATTTTCTACCATAATGTGATCAAAGAACTGCCACAATGTAGAATGACTTAGAAGATATTATGAAATTATTGTTACAATGTTAGTTAGTTTTATTTTATTGTCTCTACTTTTGCTTATACAAATATGTATACTATTACACAATTAATGATAAGTTTATAAGGATGTTCTAACAGTATTTTTTTCTGTAAAATTTATTAAGCAATTTATTAGTCTTTGTATCAATGTAGAATACAAAGAAAAGGATATATAGATCCTTTCCATAGTGCACCATTCCTTTAAGTATTTCCAGTCTATTATCAGATTGAATGATAATTCATTACAACAACAGCAATTCATTGAACAAGCTACTCTTATCTGCTCACTTTTGGTCTTATCTACATGCTTTTCCAGGAAAAGAACTCACTGCGGAGAAAGAAAACTTTGGTTACTTAGCAACAAACAAAAGATTAAATTCAAAGATGTGAGATAATGGAGAAGAGATAAACACAGGTGTATGTGAATAAACTCCATAAAATATTTGTTTGAAACAGAAAAGTGCAAACTGCAGTGCGTTCTATCAACTGCCCTAAAGCTTGTTGGTGGGAGTCACAATCCCCCGCTTTCCCATTATCCCCAATTCATGGATCCCCACTAAGGCCCTCAGAGCTCTTCTCTAGGCTGCTAAATGAGTAAATGAAGATCTTCCTTCCTATATAGATAGCTTCCTGAAGACTTATTCCATATTGAGAAAAAACCACTGTCGACTGAAATAAACGCACAGCCTAAAAGTTGAGAGTTATGTTTTATTTGGCAGGAGGACTTGAGCTGGGATGACAGCCTCTCAGATCGCTCTGAGGGACTGCTCCGAAGAGGTAGGGAGGAGCTAGGACATACCGGCATTTTACAACAAAGACCACAAGTTGGAACAATAAAAGATTGTTATCTAAAGAAAACCAGGCATCTCAAGTTAAAGAATTTAGTGCTTTTCTATGTATGGGAGGAAGCAAACATTTGGGCTCATTGAATTCATTCCTTTGACAAGTGCCTAGCTGTCTAGGGCCAGTATCCTGTCCTTTCTTATTCTGAGTCCCCTCAGGGTGCACCATTGTGAGTGGCTGCAGAGGCCTGGCTGCAGGCTTGTCTTCCCTGGGGGGTGGCGGCAGTGGCTGATGACTTGATGGCTTCAGCATTCTCTGTTTACTGATGTGGTTTGCAGTATTTTTCACTCACACCCCAAATGAAACAAAAAGTTGTAAAATACATGTGAGGCTTTGCCGGATTCTTTTCATTTCTCATAACGTGCCAAATTTAGAGAAACACGACTAACTTAATCCTGCAAAATATTAACTTTCTCCATGTACAGTGAACAATTAATATAAACATTGATTTTGTTTTAATAACTCGAAATTGCTTTTGAAATATGTATCTTCATGCAAATATGATTATATATTTATTCACATGTGTAATGGGTAAATGTAAAGAATGAAAACCTTAAGATTATAGTGATTAAATTATAACATTTAATGAGCTTATGTAAAGATATGATGGAAACTTACACAAGGGCATCTCTGTCCTAAGATCACAGATCTCCCTGTGGTTTTAACATCTTCCAAGAAAAGCTCCATCTTATGAACCCTAACATTTAAGCAGAAATGAAAGAAAATATCTGAAAAGTGTCTACATCTGTTATATGTTCTAGCTTTATTCTATTAGATTGACTTGACTTAAAAAAAAAACTATCAATGATTTGTCACTTAAACATTAACATATTTGTAAGAATAAGCTAATGACTTTTGGCATGCATTCTTCCACTTAAAACTAACATAATTTGCAGGAAAAAAATAGATACTCTGGAGGAAGCATCATAATAGTCACTATTAGCTTCTCTGATTCTTATTAAACCTTCATTTTTGACACAAGTAATGAAACAAAAATTAACAAACAGGTCTCCTTCAATGCTGATCTCAACAAAGTTGTTTTTTTATTTTTAAATCTACTTTGAAAGCAAACAGAAATAAGTGGCAGAAGTTTTAGGTTTTGTTTGTTTATTAGTTTGCATTTAAATAAAACAGAACCTAAGAAGGAAACTTCAGGAAAGTCTATGAATTATTTTAAGGGTCATTTTTCCAGAAGGTCTTGAAACTAGAGTAATCTAGTCACAATTGGTATGCCCTTCGGAAAATTTCCCAACCTTTCTTTTCTACTTTATAAAACCATAAAATTTTCTTTTCTGGTTAAATGAATCAATGAGTCTGTAAGTACAGGGATACATATTTGCCCCCAGGGCAGAGTGTCAGGCAGCACACAGATGTATAGACAGAATTATATCATTAGAATTTTCGGAACCTCTGTACACCCAGCTGGAGAGGCAAGGTTAACAAAACATTTGTAGGGAAGTGACTTGAATTTTCAAAGTTATAAAGCCATAATTTGTAGCTAGAGATGTACATACAGGGAGTCAAAGTAAGCTATCTTCTCCTTGGAGGAAAGGAGGCTGAAAGACAATTCAGGCTAAAACAGCAAGCCCCTCCCTCCCCCACTGAGGAAGCAGATCAGTCAGTAAAGAGCACGGAGGCCCGGATGTGGAAGTCTTCGAAATTTTGGTTCTCACAAGTCTATAAGGCCAGTGATGCCAAAAACTGCCCTCCAGGGGATGGTTGACAATCAAGACTTCGTCATCGACGATGGAACTGCAGCTAGCCGATTAAATCATCCCTTCCTGAGCAATAAAGTCATGATATGGTAATCTCGGATTTATGTTACTGACAACATTTGGACTGAGTGATGAACAGTAGAGAGAAGGGAATGAAAATATTTAGCCACACTTTTGAGTAACAAATATTTCATTTTGCTGTTTTAACTTTAATCTCTTGGGAACTTGAATATTAGTTGGTTTCTTCCCAGGAAATTCATAACAGTGCTGAATTTATATTTACATTTTGGAAATTTTATGTTGATGGCATTTTACTCTTGGGGAAAATTCATGCTGTCATTTATTCATTGCAAAACCTCTAATGGGTTTATTGGATAACACAGATGAGAGACAGAACAGAGCGAATTTTCTGAGTACATTTGGAATTCGTTAAATGAAATTATTATTTTTGTTTCCTAGTGGCAAAAGATAAAATTTCCTTTCTTAGGATTATGGAAATATATGAAGAAGATTCCATATTAGGTTTTGGAGGAGTTGCTGCAGGAAGTGGAAGGTCCTCCCTTCAGGAAGCTCTTCTCTGTTTGTAAGGGGCACCCGGCTTCAGAGACAGTAGACTTTATGGCAAAGACCAACAGATGAAGAGAACAAAACTGGAGAGGATGTTAGCAAGCAACAGTAGGTTGGAACGGTGGGTTCTATTCCCTCAAGAATTCTTCCTACTTCTCTCCACCCTTTATTTAGTTCTCCCCAGAGAGAGACTTTCCTAATTGGTGAGTTTAGAAGAAGAAAGTGGGCGTAGGATGATCAAGTATTCCTTTCCTCTCTTTCTTCAGGTCCTTGCCTCGGTGAAGGGCTTTGCTTCAATGAAGGGCTTTGCCTCATTTATTCTAGTTGCCTTTGTTTCTACATGAAAGTTTTGTACGAAGTTTTAATCCTCAAATTTTCCCTGTGACGAAGGAAAAGTAAAATGTAATTCATGCCCACTGGCCTCTGGGTCTAAACTTCATCCCCAAACCCAATATTTAGCAGCAATAAGCCTGATTTTTTGTCTTCGTTACCTTGATTTCTATGTCGAGTTGTCAACAGCTGCAGAGCTTGCACGGAGAAAGAAGTCATACTTATAACTCAGAACTGAATAGCAATTATGACAATAGCAATTGCATGAAAATATTGACGTCTACCTCTTATGCTCCTTTTTTTCTTGTTAATCTGGAGTGTTCTTCTCTAATTCTGCTTAATGGACACTTTCTTTCAATGCTTACTGTCTCAGCTGTTATCACTACTCTAAGCCCTTCTGTCACTTTCCCAAGTGTTTCATTTTCTGTGTTTTCATATTATTTGCTGTATTTTTGTTTTATAAAAGAATGACATTCATTTGGCATGGCACTTTTTCAGATCCATCTTTACTTTGTGGTAGTAGTTAACTGTTCTGTATCAGTCTCTGTAGCACAAATCAAAGACCATAAACCAAAGCAGAAATTCGTAACTTATTCAATAAATATATTTCTTTGCATTTTAACATTTCTTCCCTATGCAGCTTTGACTTTCAAGTATCTTCAGCAGAGTCCAGAACTACTCCTCAAAGGTCAAATCTTTCACTGCTCCAACCTACACTGGCTTGTTTTATTAAATAATGTTTTACTGAGAAACAGTCATGGTCATTGATTTACATACTATCCATGGATGCTACAATGGCAAAGTTGGGTAATTGTCTCCGAGTTCTTTAGGCCAGTGTTTAACCTAAAACAACTACTGTCTGCCCCTTTAGAAGATCAGCGAGGAAAATCTTTTGCTTTACTCCCTTAAGTAAAATACCAGGGGACCTGCAAATGAAACTAACAAAAGACAAATTAGGAGAAATGGTACCTGACGTTTACTAACACTGATGTGCATAGGAGATTATAAAAAAAGTGAAACTCATCAAAGCAGTTAGACTCTGGGGCTTACATACCCTTTTAACAAAGGAAAGAGGATCTGAGCTTTAAGGGACAATAAATTGTGGGGATGTGACTAGGGAATAATGGGGGAACTAGTGGATGATAAGGTCTATTTTGGTAAAGTCTGTTTATGCAAGGCATCTAGATGACTAAGAAGAATCTCTCTTCTCTTGCAGGTGTGGGTGGGGATGGAGGTACACATCTTTCTCAAAGGAAAATTTACGCCCTGCTTTCAGGCAGATAAGGAGAAGGCAGAGAGCTCTTCCTGCATCTGTTGATGCTGCATCTGTTGATGCTCAGCTGCCTTCAGCTCAAAATAGTTCTTACACCAAAGCAGCACGCATTTGCATGATATGTTCTGGACGCCTTCAACAGAGTTTGTTGACACTTGCTTTAAGGTATGAAAGCCCCTTATTAAGAGAACACAGGATAATGTTCTAAAATCTCTAGAGTTAACATTTTTCTCCTCCTAGCACGTACCTTAATTTCTCACCCACTCTTAAACCCTCTGTGGTTACTTTCCTGTTTAGCAATATCTTTTTCTAATTTTCATTACCGTATACTTTAGTAATAGCACTAAAGTTTTCTTATTGCCGTATTTTAAAATAATTTGAATATGCCATTTCTCCTTAGAGATTGTCTTAGTACAGCTTCCCTAGAAAACTGATTCTAAGGGGGAAAAAGAAAGCACAATGTACTATGTGTTTATACACAAACACTTTAATAAGAATGCAATCACAGGGAAGCAGGAAAGAGTGAGCAAGGGAAATAAGGAAGAAGTAAAGTACATTAAAAAAAGGGCTTCACCTACCCGGTCATGACTTTGTAATAAGAGTGTCTGATTGCTCTCTCTCACAAATTACCTTCAGAGAAGGTATAAAAATTACTGCAGCTCCAATCCATCTTAGTGTGGGGGTAAGAACGGAAGAATGAAGACGACCATCTCCTATTGGTAACACCTCAACCACAGGGAATCGGCTCTCATGCATTCCAATTATACCAGCTGACTTTCATGCATCCACCATGAAAGTTAGATCTCAAAATAGTGCAGTGACCCCTACCACACAAGCAGTGGGTTGTACATTTAAGACAAATGAATAGAGACATGAAAGAATTGCTGAGACATAATGTTAATATAATTTTTCTAAACAGTTAGAATGATTAATAGTTACTACTTTTACAGTTAAAAATGTCTCCAAATACAGAGAAGTGAGGAAAACCTTCAAAATCACCACTCTCCACTTTCTCTAGAATGTAATAATATCTCAGTATCTTGAAGCTGAAAATCTTGTGTAGATCTGGACATGTGCTTCTTGTAAGTGCCAGTGGCAGGAAAAAAACCAAGTCAAAATGATCCTCAGCTTCAAATGAGAGTTCCGATACCTGTGCGTGGTAAATTACATTGACTATTGAATTTTAATCATTTTGGGAGGACTTGTTATTTTAAATAATGTATTCATAATTTCCTTTTAGTTTAAGGATTTTTTAAATTAAATCACCAACTATTGTAGAACCCTAATCTGTTAATAAGTAAACAAATGTTACACAGAGGACTTACTTTTTTTTTTCTTTGCAAAGTAAATTTTATCCCATAAACATTAATAGAGATACAGATTTTATGAAACACAAAAACCCAAGAAAACTACCTTTCAATCCATTTCTTTTGAAAGCTAAAGTTCATGCAGCACCACGATCACCATTTTTCTGATAGTAGACAGATAAATGAATAAATAATTACCTAATTAAGCATTAAAATATAAAGTTATTTCCATGGAAACCTGACAATGTATAATTAGGGAAAAGACTTACCAGAAATTTTTGATGTCATGTGCAATTAAAATAATTACCTTTGTATTATAAGTTGCTTATTACTTTAGGGTTTATGAGCATACAGCGTTAAATTCTTACATATTATTTGTGTAATTCTGATTTAAATGCTTTTGATTTTTTTAATTACTATTGATGATACAGAAAGATATTCTACTCCCAACTTCATAAAAGCAGAAAAAATATAACACTTAATTTTGGATTAAAAATTTGAAAATTTTTACTGTTAAGGGTTAATTTGCCTATAACCCAAAGCTGGGTGTAATTGGAAGGTTAATGATAAAATGTTCTATAGAAATGCTTTGAACATGCACAAATCCTGAATGTGTAGTCTAATAAATGCGCTTTATAAATCTACAACCATGCAGAGGCAAATGTATTTGGCACAGCTAACTGATTTTAATCATTTACCTCATGAAGACATAAGCATATTAACATAGTATTCTATTGACTTGATGTTTCAGGCAAAAAATATTATTATGGGTCATAAAGCACTGGTTACAAAACATCTAATACCATGACTGTTAATAGTCAGACTAACAAGTATCATATTGATCTTTTATTTTCTTTTCACTGGACCCTTATAACTAAGAGAACATGCTCAGTGCTTGTTTTTACTTTCTTGACAATACACCTATTAACGGATTGCATCCTGGGAAAAAAAATCTACCTCTTAAAATTCCATTTGCCTTTGTGGTTAAACATGTTTGACCCAATGTCTTCAGAGAAAAAAATGTACCTGGTCCCTAAATAAGCTGCATCAAATTTAGTAGAAGCATTTGAATAGCCCTGCTCTCAGCCCTGCAAAATAAATGAAAAATATATAATTTACTTAGCATCCTTATAAAAGAATCAATGTTAGAGGTGAAGGAAATATTGTCACAAAAGAAAGAAAGAAAATATTTTATTTCCTCTGTAATTACCCATTTTTTGGTTCAAGTCTTTGAAAATGGTAGCGATGATACAGCCTCTAATGAAGGCAGTGACATAAAATATATTAAGCTGTGGCATTTCTCAGGTTTGTCTTCTGTGTCACTGTGTCTGCATTTCAAATACAAAGTTTTAAAAAAAGGTTATTTATACATATGTGCTGAATTAATTTTAAGAACGTTGCATGATCCCATAGGAGGAATATTTTCACCTAAGAATTGCTAACTTTGTAGCATTTCTAAGTGCTTAAGGATTTTAAAATTCTATTTTAGGGAGTTTATCATCTGTGCTTTGAAGGAGGTGGGTTCTGTATGTGCCTTTCAGCACTGTAATTCAAAAATAGGAATCTTTGGCTGGGAGAAGTTTTTTTTTAACATTTTTTATTGATTTATAATCATTTTACAATGTTGTGTCAAATTCCAGTGTTCAGCACAATTTTTCAGTTATTTGTTTTTTAATGAAATGTTAGGAAGTAATTTTGTGGGCTAGGATTAAAATTATAACTTTTGAAAGGTATTAGATTTTCTTGAAGTAAAATATGATGGTTCTTAGTCAATAAGTGCCATATTTTTAACTCAAAAGAATTCAGAGGAAATAAAACTAGTCAAGTAAATTTTTTAAAAAATTTTTCTTAATCATCAGAATATTACGCATTGGTTATGAAAAAAAAAGAATAGCCTAAACAATCTTGAGAGAGAAGAACAAAGCTGGAAATACCATGCTTCCAGGTTTCAAAGTATAGTATAAAGGTACAGTCATCAAAACAGTATGCTCCTGGCCAAAACAAAACAAAACGAACACTCAAACAAAACAGATACATAGATTAGTGGAACATAATAGAGAGCCTAAAAATGAACCTACATTTATATTGTCAATTAATCTACAACAAAGAGGCAAGAATATCCAATGCAGAAAAGATAGCCTCTTCAATAAATGGTTTTGGGAAAACTCAACAAATGCATGCAAAAGGATCAAACTGACTACTTTCTCATACCATGCACAAAAATAAATTCAAATGGATTAAAGACGTAAACGTAATACCTGAAATCATAAAACATCCAGAAGAAAACATAGGCAGAAATCTTTTGACATCAGTTGTGGTAATATTTCTTTGGGGCTCTGTCTCCTCAGGCAAGGGAAACAAGAACAAAACTAATAAAATGAGACTACATCAAACTAAAAAGTTTTGCACAGCAAAGAGAACTATCAACAAAATGAAAAGGCCACCTGCTGAATGGAAGAAGATATTTGCAAACATTATATCCAATATATATAAAGAACTCATACAACTCATCATCAAAAAGAAGAACAAAAAAACCTAATTAAAAAATGGGCAAAATGAATAGATATTTTCACAAAGAAAACAGAGATGGCCAACAGGCACATGAAAATGAAAAAATATCCTCAAATCCAGTAATCATCAGAGAAATGCAAATCAAAACCACAGTCAGTCATCACCTCACACCTATCAGAAAGGCTATTATTAAAAAGACAACAAATAACAAGTATTGGCGAGGATGTGGAGAAAAGTGAACCCTCATCACTGTTGATGAGAATGAAATTGATGCAGCCACTATGGAAAACAGTATGAAGTTTCCTCAAAAAACTAAAAAATAGAACTAATATATGATCCAGCAATTCCTCTCCCAGTATTTATTTGAAGAAAAAGAAAACACTAATTAAGACAAGATATATGTAATCTTATGTTTATGGCAATATTATTTACAATAGCCAAGATATGGAAGCAATGTAAGTAACCATAAATAGATGAATGGATAAAGAAGATGAGATACATATGTATAAATATGTACGTGTGTATATAGATACACACACACACACACATACACACAATAGAAAATTACTCAGCCATAAAAAAAGAATAAAATCTTGCCCTTCGAAAGAATATGGATAAACCTTGAGGGTACTATGCTAAGTTAAATAAAGCAGACAGAGAAATACTGTATGATTTCACTTATACATGGAATCTTAAAAACAAAACAAATGAACAAACATAACAAAACAGAAAGAGATCTATAGATACAGAGAACTAACATGATAAGCAGAGGGGAGGGGGCTGGGGGAAGAAATAAGTAAGGAGGATTAGGGATACAATCTTTCAGTTGCAAAATAAATGAATGGGTGTGAAATGTACAGTGTGGGAATATAGTCAATAACTATGTAGTATCTTTGTATGGTGATAAATGGTGACTAAACTTATCATGGTGATCATTTCAAAATGTATAGAAATATCAAATCACTATGTTTTGTAACAAGAACTAACACAATATTGTAAGTCAATTATACTTCAAAGGCAAACATAAAAACAAACTCATAGAAAAAGAGGTCAGATCTGTGGTTAATTAGGAAGGGGATGGGAGAAGGGGAAAATGGATGAAGGCAGTCAAGAGGTACAAACTTCCAATTATAAGATAAAGAAGCACTAGGGATGTAATGTACAACATCATAAATATAATTAGCACTGCTTTATGATATATGTGAAAGTTAAGAGAGTAAATTCTGGGTTTTCATCACAAGGAATTTTTTCTATTTACTTAATTTTGTATCTATGAGATGATGAATAGTCACTAAATTTATTATGACAATCACTTTATGATGTATGCAAGTCAAATTATTATGCTGTACACTTTAAATTTATACAATGTTGCATGTCAATTATATCTCAATAAAACTGGAAGAAGAAAATATTATGATTGGTCAGAATGCAGACAGACATCATATTGGCTCTACTAGGAAAATAAAGGATAGAAAATCATTACATTTTTGCTTTTATTTTGACTCCATGAACAAACATAACCCATAAAATTATGTTAAATATCAACTTTGTTCTTTTTAAAAATCAACAAAAGATCTTTAAAGCTTTGATAGATTTATGTATTACAACTTGACCTGATCTTTATGGTTGATAAAATTATTAACTAATCAGATAACACTTCTTTTGTCCCCTTCTTTTGACAAAATCCATGATGACAGGGATATAGAGGACTCAGAATCACATATCTATTGCCAAATTCCTAGACAGAAATATGGTCAGTTGAAAACCTAAAAGAAAATTGTTTTGCCATTTTGAGGCTTTTTGGCCTAAACAGAAAATAAAAATAGTAAATTTACTTTTTTCAAAATGGACAAATGAGACCTAATCAAACTTATAAGCTTTTGTACAGCAAAGGAAACCATAAACAAAAGGAAAAGACAGCCTATGGACTGGGAGAAAGTATTTGCAAATGATGCAACTGACAAGGGCTTAATTTCCAGAATATACAAACAGCTCATAAAACTCAATAACAAAAAAAACCAAACAACCCAATCAAAAAATGGGCAGAAGACCTAAATAAACATTTCTCCAAAGAAGGCATAAAGATGGTCAACAGGCACATGAGAAGATACTCAACTTAGCTAATTACTAGAGAAAAGCAAATCAAAACTATAATGAAGTATCACCTTACACTGGTCAGAATGGACATCATTAAAACATCTACAAATAACAAATGCCAGAGAAGATGAGGATAAAAGGGAACCCATCTACATTGTTGGTGGGAATGTAAATTGATGCAGCTACTGTGGAAAACAGCATCGAGATTCCTAAAAATGTTGAAAATACATGACTTAACTTATGATCCAGCAATCCAACTCTTGGAGAAAAATATAATTCAAAAAGACACACGTACCTCAATGTTCATAGCAGCACTATTTACAATAGCTAAGACATGGAAGCAACCTAAATGTCCATTGACAGATAACTGTATAAAGAAGTTGTGATATATGTATATAGTGGACTATTACCCAGCCATAAAAAAGAAGGGAACAATGCCATTTGCAGTGACATGGATGGAATTAGATTATCCTAAGTGAAGTAAGTCAGATGGAGAAAAATAAATACCATATAATATCACTTATATGGAAAGTCTAAAAAAATAAGACCAATGAACTTATTTACAAAACAGAAACACTCACAGACAAAAAAACATATTTATGGTTACCAAAGGGGAAAGGGGATGGAGGAGGCATAAACTGGGAATTTGGGATTAGCATATAAAAGCTACTATATATAACATAAACAACTGGGTCCTGCTTCATAGCACAGGGAACTATATTCAATATACTTTAATAAACCGTAATGAAAACATATGAAAAATAATGTAATGTATACCACTGAATCACTTTGCTGTACACCAGAAATTAACACAATATTGTAAATCAACTGTACTTCAATAAAAATAAATATATATAAAATAAATAAGTTACAAGGATATATTACACAGCACAAGGAATATAGCCAATATTTTATAATAACTTTAAGTAAAGTATAATCTGTAAAAATCTCTATCACTATGTTGTACACCTGAAACTAATATAAATATTATAAATCAACTATTCTTCAATATAAATAAATGGATTTTCCCAATATCACATAATAAACATTAAAAATTTATTAGTTTCTATGAGTATTGTGATCATGTCTACTTTTGCCCATTGGATGAGGGAAAAAATTTATCTTGAGTGCTAAATAATCATAGCTTGAGCCTAGCAACTTTAGAAGTTCTGAGCCATTCACAACATTACATTAATAGTCTTTAACAAATAATTTTTTAGGAGCTTCTGTGGGCTAGGTACGGGCCATATAACTATGACACATAGCCCCAGTTCCTTGGAGTTTCTGTTTATGATTTGTTATATTTTATGTGAAAGAAATAAATAAAGAGCTGAGGTAGAGAATAATATGTCTGTGCCTTTTTTAAGAAGATAATTGGAGAAGTTCTCTCTGTGGAGGTAACATTGATTGGGAGATTTAAACACTGGGAAGGGTATAGTCATAGAAATCACGGGACAGCAGAGCAGACCAGAAACATGGGGCAGCCCTTTGCTATGTGAGGAAATTAACAGAAATTTAGTTTAGATGGGAAGTAGATAGCATAAGCTGGTACTGGAGATATAGATATGAGTTCATATTTTATTTCAAGTAGAATAAGGAAACATCGACAGTACTATGAGCACGAAAGATAAGTGATGCAATTTATACACATTAAAAAATCAATCGTATTGCTGTGTTGATATTAGAAAGGTACAGAAGTGGGGAAACACTTTACAAGGCTGTTGTGGGGATGGGAAGAGATGAAGGTGGGTTTGACTAGGGTAGCAGAGAAGTTATGAGAAGTCATCAGTAATAACAATTGTGATAGTGATAGTAATGATAACACTATTTATAGTGGTTGAAGATGTTTGAAGGATTGTTTGTAATGTTACATATGGAATCTAGGTTACACAAAGAAAGTGATGTCGGAGGATACCTGAATCATTATGAAATTATTGAGGAAAATGGCCTGAGAGTACTAATGAAATTGAATGATTGAGGCAGTAAGTTTCTTGAGCAAAGGAGATGGAGGCTAAGATGTGGTTGGGAAGCAAACTTCCCATAATAAAATTACGACAATGGCCCAAAGTCTGGAGATGACGAGTGTACAGAGTGGTCGTGGCAGCAGATAGCTGAGCTGGAGGAGGACAAGAGGCCACTGGAGATGAGATAACCTGGGTGTTAGACAGCTGATCCCTGTGGAGGTTCAGTTCGCAATGATTAACGACAGATGCCAGGAGAAAGGAAGACAAAATCTTCAGTGAATTCGGTGAAGTTAACATGAAGTTAAAACGCATAGGATTATTGGCCTTTTAAGTCAAATCGTTCAGCTTTTAAAGCAATCTAGAAATTGAGGTTGTGGTAAAACTACAGTTGCTCATTGTAGAACTGTAAAACAAAGCAATCACCTCATCTGTAACGTAGAGACAATTTTATTTGATTTGAGATTATGTAAATTGAAGCATAATTACTTCAACCTTAACATGATAAAGCTCTTTGAAAGCCTTTAAAAAAGGCTAAAGATATACAAACTATCACCATTATAAAAGTGAACTCGATCCCCAAATCTCTATCTGGAATGCATTTTATTCTGGTTTTGTTTTTATGAGCAATTGTACCACAATACACAATTCCATTTAAATACATATATAACATTTAATGCAATTCAGAATTGTTCACCATACTTTGTTGATCTAAGTAAAAACCAAAAATCATTGTTATCCTTAACAAAGTGATGGGAAAGATTGTACAAAGGAAAATATTGTTTCAGTGTGGATTCCTTATCAAGCCAAGTAATTAAAACATACAAGTAAATCCCTGAATATTTTTCATGGGACATAAATACCTATATCGAAGACGTGCAGCTTTGGAAAAGGCTATCATATATCAAGAGTTGGATCGAAAGAGGAGATGACATCTGGTGTCTCCAGTTGATATATAAGTAACCTGTGATTGAATTTATCACAGAACAATCCATAAGAATAGGACTTCTAGAAAGTTTGAATTATGGGTGACTATAAAATATTATCATCAACTGTGAATCAGAGAGCTTTCTGCTCTAAGAAATTCCTGGTTCAAAATTTCTCTAATTTTTGTGTATTCTGTTTTTCTTCCTTCTCAGTTTCTATCAATCCAGCACAAGCCATCATCTGCTTATTAAAAGCAGGATGAAGAAATCTTGAGTGCAAACTCTTAAGATGAATGAGTAAATGAAGTTCCCTATAACTTAAGGTATTGTTCATTTTCTTTGAGTTCCTTTTGAAATATTGGCTAATATTAGAAAATATTGTAAAACAAAATATGTAATTAAAAAATACGGTTTCATTGCTTCCTATCCATTCTTGGAGTCTTAGGCTGAAAGACAGGATTATTTATTATTATTTTTTTTATTTTTTAAATAAAGCACTGCTAGAAAACACAGATTCAGGAAAGTGATTTTGAAAATCCAGTTTTATTTTCATAGATTTATATTCCCACTAGAGAAGTTTAATCATTTCGTGACATGGCAAAATTACTTAGGTTTGAATTATTTTGCACCTTCCACATAAAGGTGGATGGATTTCGATGTAGCAAAAGATAATATCACCCACTTTTTATTCTTTAGATTACAACGATGAAATTTAACTCAGAAATTTATCAAAGAAAAGGAAATACACTGTGAAAATGTGTAGTAAAAATAGGAAGACTTGGTTGAAACTTTGATTAAAATAGGGTTGACATCATATAACTCTGGCAATAGTGCTATGTTTGAAGCTATTTTTCTGATAACATTGTTGCTTTAATTCATAATCATAAGTAGGAGGAAGAGCTGTCTACACGTGGATCTGTCCATCTTAATGCTTTATGATTGCTACAAGTACATAAGTAAGTTAAGAGCTGCTAGTCTTCTTTTGTGTTTAGTGGATAGAACAGAAAATAAAATAATGTGGAATTGATTTGCCAGAGTCTAGAAGAGAAGAATGCCATATCAGATAGCTCCAGTACTGATTCAGAAAAAATTAAATTTTGATTTTGCCTTTCCTACATATAAGGTGCATAATTTTAAGAAATTCTGTTAATTCCTTTAAGCCTCAGACTCTTTAGACTCATTATTATTATTATTATCAAATTATAGATATATAAGAATGAAATATATCTCATATATAAATATGTCTTGGTTTGTATATGGTAAACCAAGAAATTTTATATATATAGCATATATATGTGTATTTGCATGCATATTGTAAATACCTTCATATGACTAAACAGATATTCAAAATGGGTCTTGTTCATGGTATTTACAATGCCAAATAATATAATTCTACTAAATAGCTTACTCCATTAAAAGGAAACATGCAAAACTCAAATTTAGAGAGATATTTCTTACATATCATAACAAGTATATGCCAGAAATTATCATCCACATTAGATTCTATCTTACAGTTTTCAAAAAATCAGTTAAAATTAGGTTGGCAAAGGAAATTTAATTTACCAGGTAAATACATTGTGAAATGATTCTTTTACTTTTTTGCATCTGCTTTGCTGCATCTTTTTTGTATTACACATTTATATGTCCCTGGGTCACTACAAAATATAGAAGTGCCTGCTAAACCACGTTAAATTACTCTCAGTACGGTTTTAAAATATGCTGTAATATTGCCTTAATCAGACTCTTTCAATAACCGTAGCAGCTCACTGTACAGCTGTTAGAGGAAAGGAATTTCAGTCAATTACCTCAAAGTTTAGTTGATTTCAGATCTGTGCACATCTAGGTCGCTGATAATTTTCTAGAAATGGTTTCTGTTAAATCTGCAAGTTCACAGACTCACCATGCCTGTAAATTACTTAAGTCTGGGTTCTCCAAATCTAATTTAAATAAGTAGCTGCTTTCCTTAATAAGTAATTTTATAAGGAAGTTATATTAATGCAGATCTGTATAAGAATTGTTCAATATCACCGTGAAGTTTTAAATTTCTTTCTGAGGGAATAGATGCATCAGACCTTAAACAGCAAACCAAATAAACAAATCCTTCTAATACTGCCTTTCACATAATAAAATTAGACACACACGTGATATTCATTATTACCTAGGAGATAAATTATTTTACTCTGCCTAGTAATATGCTTTTAGAATAATTTCTAAATGGCAATCAGTTCCACATTCTATATTTTTCTTCTGTTGCACATTAGCAGTTTCCACCTCTGGTGAGACTAATACTCAGCGAAGTATAAATTAAAACAAGAACAGGCCTCCAAAAATTGAGATTATCAAGTGTTCCTGAAGATGTATTGATGTAGGAACTTGCATACTTTCCCCTTAATATTTTTCTGAGCTTCTTTTCATGGGGAGAATTCTCAAGTTTCTAAGCACTGGAATTCCAGCATTTGCTATCAGAATTAAAACAGGCCTAAGAAGTTTAAGCTTACAATATTGGAAAAGAAAAGCACAGAGAAAATTATTTCAAGAAACAATATAGAACAAAGCCCTTTTTATTGCACCACATGCAGATTCTCATAAATTTATTAATAATTTATTAACAGATAAAATATGTATCTCTTGTTCTCCAGATTTCATGTTCTGTCTAAATTCATACGGGGCACTGCTTGCTTAGTATCCAGGTGAGAATATTTGTCACACACCCTTTTATGGCTACAGAATATGCAACATTTTCTAAGCATTCACTAAAGACAAATGCTATCATTCCCAGTGTCATTAAAGTATTTTTTTTACCTTAATTATTTTAAATAAAGGCAGCAGGCCATGAAAATATGGCTCAGCCTCAGTCTGGTATAATTTGGAGATGTTCTGGAGGGTATTGGACTTGAAAACTATGAATAAGATCCTATTTGACATGCATGCACATGATAAATTATTGCTAATTAGTTAACATATTTCTTTTACTGGTTAAAATAAAATCCATTTGTGCAATTGTGTAAAATAGTTGTTCCAAAGTCACCAGCCCAGTGACCTTAGCATTAACTTGCCCTATTGTTACTGATTTATCCTAAAATGTTAACTAGGAACTTGGTGTCTCCAACAGAGCCAAAAATCCCATATGGTGGGACCACTGTGGTTCTTTGTATCGTGAATGTGTGGATCTTTCTGTCTCCCAAGGAAGGCCGGGAGATAATTCATGCCTAGGATGCCATAATCCACAATCTAAGGCTTGGATAAATTGCCTGGAAACCATGGATAAAACCAGGCTCTACAAATGATAAACAAAAGTTTTTGAAACATTATAATTTACATACGATGTGCAATATCATTATGCCCTGCAAGAGTTGAATTTTTAGCACAGCTTCAGTTTCATTAATAAATCTGGATTTCCAGAAACACAGTAAAATCTTGGCATAGTAAAATATTCCATAGACAAGACTGCTAAAAGGAAGGCAGTTTTAACTGACTAGTGCAAAGTAGAAAATTACTTTTTGCAAACTAAAGCTGGATTTCCCCCTCAGTACCATGGATAATAAGAGCAAATTTAACATTTAGAGATATTTCATTTTTATTTATGCGTTAATAACAGAAATAATGAATTAACATTATATCTTCATTCTTTTTTAGGCAATAGTACAGTAATAGTAACTAGGCAATGTCTATGAATTTCAGTGAGGCATTTGTACTTATTATGAATTCTGAACCAGTAGTCCAGAACAAATTTCAGCTCAAACAGTGCAGCAACCAGTATGCCCAAGACACTCTCTTCTTGGCATGACTGTTGACAGTGATAATTAGGTGGTTTTCTTCACTGGAGGAGAGAGGCTTAACCATCTTGCTCAGTCCCTACCTTGTTTCAAGTAGGGAGACTTTCACAATGAGATAGTCAGTTTTGTGCTCTGACTAGTGAATGAGGTAAATAAAATCGATACTTAATATGTGGGTCGTAGGAGGGAAGTGAGAAAGAAAAGAAATTACAGCTTCCTAGTGGCAAACAGGCAGGGATGATGTTGAAGACTGCTAACAACACTGTACAGAAGAGAACTCATTTAGAATATGATTGGAGAACGGGGAATGACTGCAACGTAGAGTTTAATTTTACTGATCAGCAGGAAGAGATTAAATTTGAGGATATACCAGCTGCTACCACAATCTTTTTATCAGATCACCACCATAGTGAAATTCAAGTGAGATACGGGTTGCTGGTCCTGTTTCTAAGGAGAAAAAGAAATTAATTCTACAAAGTGAGTTAATGGGTGCAGCCAACATTTTCTGATATTTGGGGAGATAAATCCAAGATGGTAGATCTTGGCACTGGACAACCTATTATTAGACAGCAAACCATAGGCTTTTCCAATGAAGTTCTGGTAATGCTTTTAGCTGAAGGTCTTTGTTGAAAACCCAACTACCAGACGTTCACCTTGACATGGTTGGTCCAAGCCAACCTGTGAATGGAATTCTGTTGACTCACTCTGATACTTTGGAAAAAACAGTGGCTGTGCTTAGCAGATCATTTCATGTCACTACACACAGAGAAAGTGACAATGTTTATATGGCACAGAGATGGCCAGACAAGGCCTCCAGGCCTGAAGTGAGTGGTTAGGTTCTCTAAGAAGCCTTGGGCTCTGACTGGCCACTCCGAGATGGGTCCTTTACAAGTGTCTCCACATAATTCGGGGAAATCTGATCTACAAGAGTATTTCAGCCCATCCAGTAGCACTTTATATGCATTAAGGAGAATCCAAAGCTCTTATTTTTCTGCAGCTGCCATCTTATAAGGGCTATAGGTGGAACATCTGGCCACTGATGAAGGTTCTGCGTGAAATTTAACACATCTTTTTGGAATTTCTCATTCACATTTCAGATGCTTCAAACAACAATGGTACTAATTAATCCATGAGAGTTTATAACCTTCTTTACCACAAGACCTGTAACGTATGTGTCCATATAACTATTAAGAAGTATTCAAAATATTTTAGAAGAATCTTGCCAATGG
The DNA here is from genome assembly GCF_048773025.1 of Camelus bactrianus. Classification (NCBI taxonomy): domain Eukaryota; kingdom Metazoa; phylum Chordata; class Mammalia; order Artiodactyla; family Camelidae; genus Camelus; species Camelus bactrianus. Next base: position 16,930,952 of record NC_133539.1, on the reverse strand, counting down.
TCACTGTCAGTTTTTGCTCACAGCTATGCTTTACGCATTCTGAATATCATAAATGCTCCCAATAATTTTCAAGTGAATAATGAGCCCTGAATATATTTACAGTTAGTCTCCAAAGGAGGGAAGGGGAAGGAAGTGAGCCACTTTATTTGTCCTGAGAGTCCATCCCCTCAACACGCAGCTTGTGTAATTGACAATAAAACCATTCCCACGCTACCAGTGAGTCATGCTGTGGAGAATTTGGACACATCAATCTCGTTCAGTTTTTCCCTCACATCACCTCTTTGTAGCGTATGCTGGGTGTCAAGGGTGACACTCTGGACATGAGGGGTGAATATTTTGGTATTTTGAGCACCTAGCTGGGGTGCGCCAAAGCTGATCTGTGTGGAAAACAAAAAGATGCTGACTGTCTTCACTTCAAAGTTTCTTTGTCTTTCTTTCCCCTTCTTTTTATTTGTTTTTAATTAAATTAGAGAAGGGCAGTATCTGACAGAGCTACCGAGGGAGATCGCTCTGCTCGTGAAGCAGAGTGTGAGAACCATCTAGGAATGAGGAATCACCACAGCGTTAGCTGTGTTATTAGGCAGAAAATAATATTTTTTAACAGACCTGAGTAGAAGGTAACATAAGCACCATTAAAAATTTAGCTTCTCCAGAAGTGAAAAACCCTCATTACCCGCACAATTTTCTCAGCCAAGAAGTACCCAAGGGCATTGTGAAAGGGATGATAACCAGTGCTGTTTAATACATGAGAGTACATCCTCCAGGCGGGCTGCCACCTGGGCGGAGTGCGGGGCAACGAGGACATTGCAAGACCTCTTAGAACACAGACTGCAGACCAAAGACTGAGTTGGCTTATTCTGTGACCTACCTGACTTTTACCTTTATTCTCAATTATATATGTTTTACTAACTTTCATTGATTTATACCAATGTACAATCCTGTAGAAATATATTTAAATAATAGTATTTATTGATCTAAAACATAATGGTAACAAGATATCAAAAGACAAACGTAACAAAAGTCCATAATGTATCCACTGTGGTTACTATTTTCAGTGTTATAAAAAATTGCAAGAAAATACAGATACATAGATAATATTCTTTCTTTCGAATTTTAATTTCCTCAGAAGCCTTTTTATACGTAACTATTATCAACACTTTACCTCAGGTATTAACAAATAGCTTATTGTATCTGTCTAAACTCCCAAAGCAATTAGGAATTCAAATATATGTATATTTACATAAGTATAAATCTCCTATCATATTTATTTAAATATATATATACTTAGATCCATGGTTGATTAATGATTAATAATTAATACATTGTTGCTAATAAAATATAAATTTATTATTTTATATAATATATATTCCATTTAATGTGAATAATTCATTTCTGAAAATGGGCATTTGACATGAGAATATAAAAGGGAGACTAACTTCTATTATTTTAAAAGAAAATAATTACAATTAATTTACAGGTCAACTCACAGCAATTTTTAAAAATATAGCCAAAATACCAAACCACAATTTTATAGAAGTTACAAACTATCATACCAAAGTATAAAATGTTTAAAACATTTCTTCCTAATCACCAAAAATTCAGTTGTGACCCCTCAGCTTTGGTGACCCAGCTACATCTGCTCAAAGGCAGCAGAACACCTTGGTTGACTTTTAGGGAGCTGTCCAAACCACACAAATATGGTTCTGCCAATCTTCTAACTGTATTTGAACAGAGCTTACAGGCTTCACCCACCAGAGATTTTCATGTCCTTAGACACTATAAAAATGTTCCTATATAATCATTAACTAAAAAACACGTTATTAAGATTTAGATGCATCCATGCACTTTGTAGAACCTGAGGGGGTGCTACCAGATAAATATTTCTTCATGAAAACATAACTATTTGAAACAATCTTACACATCATACAGAGTATGTTCGCTGCCTTAAATATCCTATATGTCCTGCCTATTCATCTCTCCTCTCTACCTGCAACACTACTTTTGGCAATCAATGAACTTTTTATTATGTCCATAATTTGTTTTTTCTTTTCCTAGAATGACATATGGTTGGAATCATATAGATAGCCATTTCAGATGGGTTTCTTTCACTCCATAATATACATTTAAGTTTCCTCCATGTCTTTTCACTGCTTGTAGTTCATCCTTTTTTAGCAAAGAATAATATTCCATTGTTTGGATGTTCCACAAGTGTGTTCATCCATTCACCTACTGAAGGACATCTTAGTTGGTTCCAAGTTTTGGCAATTACAAATAAAGTCAAAATGGTGTGCACACGTTTTTGTGAGAAAGTAAGTTTTTAACTCCTTGTGTAAATACCAAGGAATATGATTGCTGGATTGTATGACAAGAGTATGTTTAGTTCAATGAGGAAACAGCAAACAATCTTTAAAGTACCGTACCATTCTGCATTCCCACCAGCAATGCATGAGTTTCTATTCTTCATATCCTCTCCAGCATTTGGTATTGTCAATATTCCAAATTTGGGCCTTCCTAGCAGATATGCAATAGTATCTCATGGTCGTTTTAATTTTCATTTCTCTGAGAACGTATGATTGAAGCATCTTTTCATATGCTTGTTTGCCATCTGTTTATCTTTTCTAGTAAGCTGTCTGTTAAAGTCTTTGGTTCATTTTTTTAATCAGGTTGCTTTTAATCAGATTGTTTTTTCTTATTTTTGAGTTTTAAGAGTTTTTTGCTTATTTTGAATAACAGTCCTTTATCAGGCATGTTTTTGCAAATATTTTCTTCCAGTCTATGATTTGTCTTCTAATTATCTTGACAGTGCCTTTTGCAGAAGTTTTAATTTTAATAAAATCCAACTTATCAATTATTTCTTTCATGGATCATGTCTTTGATGTTGCATCTAAAAAAATCATTGTCATCTTCAAGGTCATCTATAATTTCTCCTATGTTATCTTCTAGGGGTTTTATTGTTTTGCATTTTACATTTATATCTATAGTCCATTTTGAGTTCATTTTTGTGAAGCATGTAATGTCTGTGTCTAAATTCATTTTTGCATGTGTTTGTCCAGTTGTTCCAACACTGTTTATTAAAGACAATCTTTGTCTTTTTACAACATATAATTTTACAAAAATTACAAAATGTAAGCAGGGATATTTTATTGTTAACATTATTCACTGTAAATAAAATTATGCATTTTTAAATATAAGACCAAAAATCTAAATCTTAGTAAATTAACATATTCATTTGATTACCAAAAATTCTCACTATTCTATTGCCTTTGCTCTTTTGTCAAAGATCAGTTAACTGTATTTATAGAAGTCTATTTCTGGGCTCTCTATTCAGTTCCATTGAGGTGTTTCTATAAGTATTTGTATATTCTTTTGCCAATACCACACTAGTCTAGAAGTTGAATAGCATCAGTCTTCCAGCTTTGCCCTCTTCATTTACTCTATTTCTTTTCATGTTTATGTTTGCACAAGGTCTATTCTTAGAGGAGGCGCTAATTGCTAAGACTTAGACAATGATTTCCGAAAAGGTTTACTTTTGAAAACCTATCTCTCTTAAGAAGAGATGCTTCTGAAAACAGAGGAGTAGCTGGGAATTGTGATTATTATGTGTCCACTTGGCTAGGGCTGTACCACCCAATTATTCAATCAAACACTATTGTAATTATTGCTAATCTAAGTGCTGCTGTGAAGGTATTTTGTAGATATGATTAGTGTCTACAGCCAGTTGACTTCCAGTACAGGAGATTACCTTCCATACTTTGAGTGGGTTTTATATAATCAAACAAAAAGACTTAAAAGCAAACTGACTTTTCCCTGAGGAAGAAGGCATCCATTTGTGGATGGCAGCTTTAGCTCCTGTCTGAGCGTTTACAGCCTGCCAAGCTGCACCATGGATTTCAGACTTCCCTAGCCACATTCCACAATTGTGTAAACAAAGATGAGTTCTCAAAATAAACTTCTTTACACACACACACACACACACACACACACACACACACACGTGTCCTATGATTCTGTGTCTGATGAATACAGGAAACGTATTAGCTATTTATTTCAGTCTTGTCCTGTCGTTGTGACCTTAACTTAACAACATACTAGATTTCTCCCTTGCTTTAAGCTGTGGAGAGGCAAATGGAGCTCCTGGTGTGTGGTGTATGTGCATCTGAAGTATTTCTATTTAGAAAACAAAATCATGATCATTTTTAAACAAAAGATAACTGAAGTTGAGATAAGAAGCTCAAATAATCACTTGCTAAATATGAGATGATTTACTTGGAGATAATCTCTAGAGTAATATAATTTTAAAGATATTTATTTTTCTTCTCTAACTATATTAAATCAGCACTGGAACACTCTTTGCACTCTGGAGGTGTTTTCATCTCTATCAGTCTTCCCAATATGCCCTCAGTCATAGTTGCTGTTATATTTGGCATTTCTATCCTTCAATGTCACTTCTCATTAATGCACTGGCTCTGTTACTGTCATTTGATGACTTCTCTATTGCCATTTCACTTTATTAACTAATTATTTTCTAATTACTATTTTATGCCATTCTTTGATTCATGTGTTTTTAATATGTCACTTAATTGACTACTTTGTTTAAATGATATGAGAAAAAAATGAAGCTAAATATATCACTTATCTTGTAAATTTTGATTTAGATGAGCCTAATTTGCTTTTCACCACTTTCTAGGTAGAAAAGCTAGGGAAATAATTTCTACATTCTAACTCCGATTTCTGTCACTGAAGTTATCTTACGCCATGATCTTTCAAAAGGCTCCTTCTTCAGAAAATATGTATACTGGAATTTGTTTAATGTGAAGTTTTATATTGTTTCTTTTTATTTTTTACTTGTAATGTTTCACATGATACATCTAATTTTTAAATTATAACTCAGATCTTATCTCTCATAGTTAAGTCAAGGATAAAAAAAGAAGCACAGGAACTGGTAATAAAATATCAAAGTTATGTCAGTGATATATCTGCATTTTTAAAGTTAAAAAATATTTTACTGTAGAAAATTAGAAAATATTAAAGAAAATTTAATTTCTATAACATTTAATATTATTTTCACAAAAGACAAAAATTACAAAATGTAAGCAGGGATATTTTATTGTTAACATTATTTACTGTAAATAAAATTATGCATTTTTAAATATAAGACCAAAAATCTAAATCTTAGTAAATTAACATATTCATTTGATTACCAAAAGTTTTCATTCATGAAAACCTGTTTAGGCCAGATGAAATTTAAATACATGACTTGGAGGTCTGTCTTTGACTCCCAGATGTATCAATATGAGTTCCAAATGTTTAACTTATTCCAGGAGATTATCGTGACCAATGGAAAACCTTTTTATATCTGTCACAAGAGGCATAAAATAATGTCACATTTTTCTTCTTTTTCATATATCATTGCAGACACCAGACTCTAGTATGTCACTTAATACCTATGAAAAGGGATTTTCTTTTTACTCCGAGTTCATTCTATATTAACTTTCAAATCTTTTTAAGACCTACACAAAGTGGTTACTGCAATTCGTAGAGTACAAACACAGGCGAAGGTATGTCTAGATTTTGAGATATATGTAGAAGTATGTTGGATATTACTGAAACCACAATGGAAAAAAGGAAATTCATTATCTCAAGTATTTTTAAAATGAGAGATTTTAGAATCAATCTTTCTCTTTTCTAATGAATCTATATTATTAAATTTACACACATGTAGAATGAAGTTCTATGCAGCACATAATTGACTGAGTATTTAAAAATCTTCCCCAGATTTGCTGATTTTTCCAGAGTACTAATCAGTTCATTACTAAGAAAGGAGTTTTAATCACATTTTAAATAAGGAAATTGAAAACAGCCTGAATTCAAAATATGCAGTGGCTACCATCAGGAAAAACTTAAATTTACCTCCACTAAATATAAGATTTCCCACTGAAAGCCTTTTATAAGTGGATGGACAAAGGCCAGCAATACTGTTGTTGTTGGAAGAATATTCCTCCATATTCTGTGTGCACCCATGTTATTAAATCACTTTAGGTTTTCTAACATGCATATTAAGGATCTGACAGAGTTAATTCAGACTAGAAATACCAGTAATTTAAAAAATTTACTATCTACCTTAGGTATGAGAAATGGGAAACACAAATTCATTTATAAATTAAAATTGAGAATCGTTAAGGAAAATTCAGAATCAAGAATGGTTCCAATAAAGGTAGTGGAAAATTCTTGGAAAACCAAATATTAATGAAGATATTTGGCATTGGTAAAAACACACATAATAAAAGTTAATAGCAATCATACTTCATTTTTAAAATATCTTAGTATTTGCCCTAGAATTTGCAATAAATATGTACAACTTATTTAAGTACACTTCTTTTTTTCTATATGATTCCTTTGTTTTTTTTTTTTAAACACCTTTATTATGGTATGGTTCCTGTACAGGAAACTACACATAATTCAAATGTACAATTTGATGAATTTTGATAGATGTATACACCAGTGAAACCACTACCACAATCAAGATAGCTAACATTTCCATCACTCCCCAAGAGGTGCCATTTTTGAATTCCTAATTTATCCCTTTCCACCCTCTTTAGTCCCTGGTAACCATAGTTTGTTCTTTATGTCGTCTGTGAGTCTGTTTCTGTTTTGTAGATAAGTTCGTTTGTGTCCTTTTTTTAGATTCCACATATAAGCAACATCATATGGCATTTTCTCTTTCTGGCTTACTTCACATAGAATGATGATCTCCAAGTTCATCCATGTTGCTGCAAATGGTATTATTTTATTCTTTTTATGGCTGAGTAGTATTCCATTATATATATCTTCTTTATCCAGTCATCTGTTGATGGACATTTGGGTTGTTTCCATGCTTTGACTATTGTAAATAGTGCTGCTATGAACACTGAGGTACATGTGTCGTTTTGAATTATATTTTCCTCCAGGTATATGCCCAGGAGTGGGATTGCTGGATCATAAGGTAGGTCCATAAGTACACTTTCAAATAACACTATAACACATACCATACTTTTACTATAACTGATATAACAGAGCATTACCAATTCTTGCCGCTTATGCTGTCATTCATTTTTTTAATACACATTCAGTAATCACCCAATATATGGCCATTATTATTATTACTTTGAACAAACATTTATCTTTTAGATCAATTTAGGAAAAAACATTTGAAGTAGAGATTTATCTGCATTTATTCCTTCTTAGACATCGTTTCTTTTTTACATGTAGGTCTGAGCTTCTGACCTACATCATTTTCCTTCTCCCTGAAGAATTTATTTAAACATTTTTTTGTAAGAGGGTCTGTTGGTGATAAATTCCTCTAATTGTGGTTTGTTGTAAAAAAATGTTTCTCCATTTTTGAAGGCTAATTTTTCCTGGGTATAAAATTCTAAAAATGTTTTCTTTCAAGACTAAACATTTTACGTCACTTTCTTTCTTATTGGCATGGTTTCTGAAGAGAAGTCTGATGTAATTTCTATTCTTGTTCCTCTAAAGGCAAGGTGTATTTTTTCCCTCTGCTTTCCAGATTTTTCTTTTTGTCCTTGGTTTTCAGCAATTTGAATATGTAGTAACTAAGTGTAGAGTTTGTTTGTTTGTTTGTTTATCCAGCTCAGTGTTCATTGCATCTGTGGTTTGGTATCTGTCATTAATTTTGGAAAAATCTCAACTATTATTTCTTCAAATATTTCTTCTACTCTGTTCTTTCTTCTCCTTCCAATATTCCCATTACATATGTACTACACATTTTGAAATTGTCTCAGAGGTCTTGGAATTCTTCTCAGTAATTTTTCTTTGTATTTCAATTTTTTCAAATATTTTTATCCTTTATTAAACATTAAATTCAATAAATTTAAGGTATTTAAGATATATACCCTAAGAACTTTGGGGATAATTTCAAGTAATTTAATGTAAATAATTGTTTTCTTTATCTGAAAGTTCTAAAATCAAACATTTAAATGAGAAGAAGAAAGCTCAGTATAGCACAAAGTAGACTAAAAATTATTTCGTTTTGTTTTTTAGTCTAATTTTTTTAAAAATACAGATAATATAATATAAAATATAATTTTTTTCTGTTTCAATTTAATTATGATATACAATGCATGAGCTAAAAACTTGATGGATTACAAACAAAACAAAACCATTAGCTAGAAGGAAGAAATTTTGATAAACACTTTCATTATTTTGATTTTTCTAAGATAAACACTTTAAATATTCTTTGAAAACTGGTTAGTATTACTTAATTGATGGAGAGGAAAGCAATGCTATTCTACCACTGTGAATATTTTTCTTTCATACAGTAGAATAAATTTTTTCACTCCTTTTTTCAAAAAGAAATAAAACTCAAAGTAATTATCATTGGTTAGAGCTACAAAAATAGCCTTCCAGTTAGACAGATGGTCCAACAAGCTTCCTAATGAGGGTATTTTCCCATCCTGGATCCCTCTGCAAGAGGACCAAACAGGAAAACAAAACAATTACCCTAGGATATCTGATTCCAAAACCAGCACGGAAAAATTTTATTAAAGAATGCAAAAACATAAGCAGACACTTCAGAATGCAGTTCACAGTCATCTCCTGCCTCCCACTTTCCACTCAATTTTAGAAATTACTTTTTATATGAAATTCTGTAATAGCCTTCTATGTGTTCTGCACAGCTCCCAACTTTCACACCTTCAAATTATTTTTTAAACTTCTACTAGACTAATTTTCACAAAGCCTAACTTTCACAAAATCAAATCCCTGTTTTCAAAAACCCAAGATAGTTTGATTTAGCAACCATAGCTAATTAAAATTCAGTGCCTGCTTTTTAGGCTGTTGTACACAGGTCCTATCAAAACTGGCTCTTTCTTTTTCTCTAAAATAAGCCACTAGTCCACTTAAGCCAGACTTAATTTAGCAGTCATATTCATCACCCCAGTAACATACTTTCTCACCCTATTCCCTAGCCCAAAATGCTCCTACTCCTCCTACGAAATCTGATCCACCTGTCTGATTTACCTTCTGGACTTTAGACTCACCAAACAATGAATCCACCTCTCTTCTGAAAAGACTACTAGTTACTGTTTTTCTTGTTATTTAATAATCATCTAAAGTATTCCTTAATATAAAGGCTCTTACAATTCAACTACTGTCCATCACATTCCTAAGCCTATAGCATTTAGCATGCATCTCCCAAACTTCTCTCCCTCTCACTCCATTTCAGCATATAAACTTGCATCCTACTCCAGAGAATATAGAAGCCATCAGAAGAAAATACTCTTTATTTTTTTTGTAGTTAAACATATCCAGAATTTCTACCATTCTCCTTCCCCCTTATTGTAATAGAATATCTATTCTTCCTCTTATCTGAAGCCAATGACTCTACTTATGACTTGGCTCTCATCAAATCCTGCCTTCTTGGCTATCAATTGTCTCTTTTCCTTTTTGATATTTACCTTTTCCTCGAGTGAGTGTGTCCCATTGCCTTAAAATAGACTTTCTCCCACCATGCTACATTTCTGCCGCCTAAAATCCCCTCTCTATTCACCCCTCTGAACTTCAAGCCAGGATATCCAGCCGCTTTTACAAGACGTACCTTTAGATAGCTCAAAGTCATTTCAGGCTCAACATGCACAAATTAAAGTTTATAATTTCATCCCTCTGAAAAACAAGCAAAAAAAGGAAAAAACCTACTCCTGCTCTTTATCCAGTGTTTCCTGTTTTGGAAAACATTACTGCCTGCAAGTTAGAAAGCTAGTAGTCATGGTTCATCCTATATTTTTTCTTTTCCTTCCTGATAGGCTCCTTTATAAACTGTGGTCATTTTTACATCCTAAATACCAATGACATTCACATCCTTCTTTCCACATCCACCTCTGCCCTCTTGGAAAGCTGTCTCCATTTGTTACGCTAAAGATTCCAATTTGGCTTCTGATCACAGTAGCCCACCATGACCCTGCTCAAGTGTCCATTGAAATTTCTGTTGCTAACCCAGTGAAACATTTTGGTCTTTATTTTGCTTGACTTCTCAGTAAGATTCAGAACTGTTCTTAATTCTGTCATTCTAGAAATACTCTTCCCTTGTCTGCCATGAAAACTCTCTCCTGGACTTCTGACTACTCTGGGAACTCTTTCTCAGTTCCCTTTTTTGATTTTTCAATCTAAATCAAACCATCAAAATTAAAGTTTCACAATTCTCTATCTCTGTATCTATCTCTATCTCTCATAAAATGATCTTATTCATGCTGTGGCTTCAGTAAACATTTACATACACTATTCCATCATCTTAATCTATTAATACCTACTCTTTTTTAAAAAAAAAGCCTTCCCAAATTTCCCAGGTAATGTCAGTTCCCCTATTTATTAAATTACAAAATCATGTTGCTTTCTTCACAGTATTTGCGTTTCAATTTTAAACTTATTTATATTATTCTTCTATTAATAATTTTTCACATTACAATGTGAGTTACATGAGGGCTAATTCACATTTTAATATTTTATTTTACTTTTTATTTTTTTTTACATTCAGGGGTCCTAAACTATACCTGGAAATGGATACAATAGAAGCTTAATAAATATTTGTCAAATTGGTAAGTATGAAGTGAATCTATAAACCGATAAAATTCAGCATGCTATATTGATTATGATTGACAGTCAGGGGACTTCTCATTTTTACAATGTCTACAAAAATTAAGCAAATTTATTTGACAATGCATGATATTGCTTTTACAAAGATGAAAGTTTTGATATGATGTATTTCATTGCTTATAATGTGAATGTCATAAGCTATGACATAACAGATAAGTTTGTTTCAGATATAGGATCAATATACATTCCCTCAGAATTCAATAAATTAGACTGTGATCTGATCTTGAAAAATTGAGAACTAAATGATCATTTGTATTTAGTTGGTATTTTTTCCCATAAATATTGAGGTAACTTACTTTTAAGTCAGTAAAAATTAACTCATAGTACCAGGTTTTTTTTTTTTTTTATCCTTTTCCTCTGTAAAAAAGTACAGTTACTGCACTTACTGAACTCTAAGACAAGTTAGGTTCAATGAATCTATTTTCTTCATGATAGAGAACAAGATTGGGTTAGTACTTAAGAATTACATTAATACATTCTTTTTCTTCTTCAGTTACATTCTATATTAGGGAATGCTTTATACTTGATAATAATAGAAATCATACATGTAACATTTTCATTTTAAAGCAACTTCCATTGGCAAAGTCATTCCACCTATGACTATATTAAAGAAATAAACAACACCTTAAACATCACATATGTATACCTTTGATGCAGAAGTAAATGAAAGTGTCTATTTGAAGGAAAAAGTGTGCTTTGAAAGATTGCTCTCCAAACAGAACATATTAAACACTGCACTTTCAACATATTAGTAAAATTATTCATATGATGTCATATCATACTAGTGTCATATTCTCTCCTTTTTTATATTTATGGATCATACCAGTGTCTCCCATTTTATTATTCTTTCTCTCTTTAGAAAAATATAATGAATTATTTTGCTTTCTTATTACAACAAAATTAATTTCAGTTGCCAATTTGTAAAAACTAAATGCTGCAGATGAAAATGAAAGGAAAAGACCTCACATCAGAATGACCAGCCAGAGGCAGTTTACTGCAGTGAGAAAGAGATCGATCAAGATCCCCACTACCTATTAGTTGAGGTGTTTAAATTCTCAGAGCTGTAGTTTTTCTGAGGACATTGTCTTACTGAGATTCTGCAAGTGTTAGGGTCAATATATGTGAAGTGCTTGACATATATTTCCAAGGTTCTCTGGCATGAATGTTAAAGGTTCTTTTTAATATTTCTATTTGCTGTTGGGCGGAATTAATTTCTCCCTCGGGTGAGTTACTGCTTTAGAAAAGGTAAGTTAATAACCTACAAGGCACTTATGGGACAGAAGCTGTTGATGTAAAATCGAGGGGGTTAAGCTCTCTATTTTAACATGGTTTTCATATTATTTCAAATCCTTAAACTAGATATTACTTAAATATTGCATACAGTAAAATGTTGAGATTTTCTAAGAATGGTTAAAGCAACTTGTGTAAAACAAAATCTATATGTATGATACAGAAAAATAATTTAAGTTTAATGGAATAATTTTGTAAAATTATTACTATTTTTAAAAATGAGCTAGAATTATTTTAAAGGAGAATAAAACCATATTAGTTTACTCAAATACATATGTATATACATACACACACACATATATATATGTATATATACATCACAAACATATCTGTGTGTTTTCAATAGTGACAAGTATAATATATACAGAAGATGTAAAATGTGTCCAACTGGACCAGGAAAGATAACGAGGGAACTCAGTGAAGTAGATTATCTTTAAAGTTTTTTATTATGCTGTGTCATAGTTTTGCTATGTGAAAAGCTATTCTTCCCTATTTAGATAGTAGCAAAAATTTTTTATATGACCAACATTTAGCCTATATTTTTAAGTTAGACATTGCTATGAATTATAAAATGTTTCCCTATAAAAAGGTCTATAAGTTAAAGACACAATAAATGAAATTTTTATAAAATGGATTTTTTTAACCAGATAGTTTGTGGCAAGCACTTAGTATTCATCTGGATTCAAATTTTAATTCTATTAATAACTTTACTTATTATTATGCTGAGTCATGATATCATAGAATATTTGGGGATTTAAGTAAAGAAAAGGTTCCAACAAATAATACATGACCAATATGGTAGCTACTGATCTTACAATTAAATTAATTTTTTAGATCAGTACATTTCTACATTTTGATTGAGGATAAAATAAGATCTGGAGTCTCCTCACCAACAAGAAATAAAACACCTAGGGGTTCTTACATCAATACAATGATGCCACAGAAGAAGTTTATAAAGTTACATCACTAGGTAAAAATGCTAAAACAAATCATCAAAAACTATGTTTTATATTTCTGTTTAGTTTAATTTAACAATTATTTATTGAGTATAATATATACCTAGCTTTGTACTGTGCTACCATGAATATAGGATAAGAAGATGGCAAAGTATTGCCTCTGTTAACTGTTGAGTTAGTAGAAATGCAGTATTTGAGCATTGAATCAGTAATCTTGAAGAAAAATATAGATTTACCTCTAAAGCCACAGGTGAGAATATAAGTGAATTTGAAAGCAAAAGCTGAGAAGTATCTTTCCCATTCTTGGTTCTGAAAATAAATGCCTGGGTAGTCATCAGGATGAAAGGATAATATTTGTTACAAACATCTGAGAAATTTTCATGATGGAGTTGGGGTTTACGTGTGTTCTGAGGAGTCGTTGGCTTAGGAAAAGCAAAAAAGAATATCACCAGAGTGACAAACAAACACAAAACCACAAGAAAATCTAGAGATGAGAAAATACATAATGTGATTAAGTGGATGTAAAGGAATAGACTACTGGATAAGAGAACACAGGCTTTCAAAAGTAGTAGGAGGTGAGATAAGGTTACACTATTGTGAAAGATCACATGTGCTATGAATATTATTTGGACTTGATCTGAAGGCAATGTGAATCTTTATGAGTTGTTGAGCAAAGATATATCTATTTCTGTACTCTACTCTAAATTCAAGTCAAATAGGTAGTAAACAGAATTCACTATGCATTTTACATTGGCTAATGTGATGAAACATTGTTTACCTTAAATTCATCTTACAGCTTAATAAGGGGACTCCTGCATTGCCACTAGATTACTCTCCACCAGGCGATTTTCAAAGGACAGGTGGGACGATAGCTGGCAGTGAGTCACCTGTACTTCTGCCTCACTAAAATAATGGTCTGTGGAAGTTGTCCAAAAATCTACCATAAAGATTTGACTATTGTCCTAGTCATATGCCTATTAATCTCAAATCAGTGCATATCATTTAATTTTGTGGGTTTAATTATAAAAGTCTATGGTAACACAGACTTTTTATTATAAAAATCCTCAAAGTCTATGGTAACATGTATTGACTAAATTAAAGTAGTATCTTAAAGATTAATTTCTTTAAACTCAATTTTCTGCTTAGAAGTACAAGTATTGATGAATGACATAGTTCAAAGAAATTTTTTGAGCCTTCATATATTATAATCTCTGAAGTTAATACACACTAATTAGAACCCAATCTTTCTTGTTATTGTGTTAACTGAAGATCAAATTTCTAATCACTAAATATCACAAGAGTGTGATAGGAATAAAGCAAATCACCTCTGTCTTCTAATGTCAGACTTGGCTGATGTCTTGGAGCCTGCCAGACTTCTGCATTGAGAGTCAAGGTGAATGCAGTAAGCTTCTTCAATATGGCAGGAGAACGGCCAGCAGGAGAGACAGAAAGATGAGCATCTTATGATACCATAAGAAAGAAGGCAGTAACTTCCTGAGAAGCAACATCAGACTCTGTAGCTTGCTTTTGAATTGTTTTTTTTTCCATGAGATAGCTCTATACAGCTGGTGCTGGGACTCACAAGTCTCTTACTTTCTGTTAAATGTCATGAAAAAGATGTTTTGTTTTGTTTTGTTTTTTCCCTCCATGCAGAGTTAGGAAAAGAAAAAATGTTGTATGTATGTTTACTCTAGAAGCTGATTTATCTTTTCTTTGAAAAATTGCAACAATACAAAATTCCCATAACATTTCCAAAATGCAGACATTACAGCAAGAAGGTAAAAGTCCCAATAAAGTATCCATGTGAATGTCAGAGGCTAACCTTATTCTTGTTCATGAGAACAATCTCTCAAGTCAGTACATTTTTATTTGCTCATTTATTTTGTTACTATTTCAAACTTAAAGGCCAAAGTTTTTTATGTTGGTGATATATCCACCCATATTGTTAAATCATTAAGTCAAATGCACTATCAGTTCATTTCTAATATAGATGAGAAAAATAAGGCATAGAAATTCTGTGCATGACCAATATACCCTCTTCTATAAGTGAGAAATTTGTTCAGTGCCTACTGAACATTAAAAATTTAATAAAAACAATGTATTTCAAAATAATTCTGATTTGGACCTATGTAGTCTAGCAAATCTATCTACTACTTACTTTTCTTATGAAATATTCATGACCTTTCAGTGTGCCATTTTCTAAAGTTATTTTAGTTTAAATCTCTCAAGATTGCTATAGTTGTATTTCCTGAATGTAATCTATCAGGATTTTTTCTTTGAGAAATAGTTTAATTGGAGGTTTAAGTGGATGTTGATAAGTTAATTTTATTAAATTACTTTTAAGAGTGTTAAGAAACATATGTTTAAGGGATTTTGATAGTCATAGTTGAGAACTGGAAAGATTGACTGCTTAGGACTTAATTGAGAGCAGGTATATTTAAAGTTGAAAAAAATGTGAGGCGATGGATGTGTTAATTTGATAGTAGGAAATCTTTATATGTGTGGAGATGTAGGAAAGCCAGTAGTATAATTGAAAGGTCCAAGAGCAAGGAAGCTATTGGTGTGGATTCCAGTCTGAGGGTAAAGCCCTAAGAACCAGGAGCACCAAGCCCAGGAGAACATTGATGTCCCAACTCAACCATCAAGCAGAGAGCAAATTCAGCCTTTCCCTGACTTTTTGTTCTAATCCAGCCCTCAGTGGATTGGACAACATTCACCGCACTAGGGAGTGCAATCTGCTTTATTCAGTCTACCTATCCAGACGCTAATCTCTTCCAGAAACGTATTCATAGAACGATGTTTTAGCAGCTATTTGAGCATCCCATGGACCAATTGATACATAAAACTAACCATCACAAAGAGAGATTGGGAAAATAATATAATCATTAGCAGAGGCTTCTATGTACATTTTAGGGAATGTTTCCTCTCTGGGCCAAACTCTGCATTGCTCTCTGCATAGTATTACATCATATCTCTTTATATCACTCTACTCCCTTGCTCTATTTTATTTTTCTATTAGTTCATATCACCAACTGACATATTAGAAATGGGTATCCTCACCTGTTTGGTTCTGTCTTTCCCTTTCCCCACCCATAATAGAATGTAAAACTTAAGAGCAGAAATTTTACTTTGTTCACCACAGTATCTCAAGAACCCTAAATAGTCATGGAACACAGGAAAGGTTCAGTAAATATTTGGTGAATGAGTGAATGTTCATTTATTGAACAAATTAATGAATTATTCTGATATTATCATTTATATAACCTTCTTCCCATTGAAAATGTAGGTTCCCAATTTTTGTAGTAAATAAATATGTTTATATATTTGTGCAGTTCTGCTCTTTTTGTCCACATTAAATAGAAAAGCTGAAGAACAGAGAATTAAGGTGACTCATTATAGTTACACAGCCAACTTTTAGTGGAGAGTGTAGCAGAACTGCTGAAATCTGCAGCATAAAATTCTGTTCATATTTTCTAGGTATTTAGCAGCTTCCACCTTACCATTTACACATCAAGTAGAATTTAGATCAGGATGTAACTGGCATGTGGCAGCTCAAGTGTGTACATTCCAAAGGCATACACTCATTTGCTCTTGCTTCTGTACTTGTTCTTGTGTGTGGTAGATACAGATGAAGAAAGTTTTATTATTGCCCAACAACCTGGGTCATTCAACACACCCTGTATGGAATCCCAAAGAAGACCAGAGGAAAAGGAAAATTCCACTTATTTCTATCTTCATTAAATGCACTGGTAAGTCATGATCAGAAAGAAGACATATCCTGATTCAGAATGAAGCAGAGAGTGCACACTACTTTAAGTGGGCACCAGGTTTTTGCAACATGAACTGAGCAACTAAGGGCTATATAAAAGGTAAGAACTGGGAGTCCTGCAAAGGTACACTAATTTTAGGACACATCTAAAGCTATTCGGTTCATTCTCCACCTGTGCTAGAGATCAGCAAGGTCTGTACTTGCTAAAAGGTCTCCCTATGGGTGGTCATGTCCAGTGGTACTTACAAACGAGTCCTGAAAGTCAAAGTGATGAGATCAGATGAATAGAGTGGGTGGGCAAAGACATTCCTTCAATCCGGATGCTGAAAAGAGTGATTTCACTCCAAGCTCCCTTTGTTTGGAAAGGATGGTGAAGTGGGCTCCTACTTAACTACTGTTACAGTCTTTGCTTCTGCTTCTATAATTGCTGTTGACTCTGCTGGTTTCTAGTGTGAGGCTGCCAAGACTTCCTTTTATTATGCCTTGGCTCACTGAAAACTCTCCTGGCAACAGTCCAAGAACACAGGTACACCCTGCCAGAGCAGTGCCAAATTCCCTGTAAATGGCCGTCCCTGGGTGTTTTCGCTCTACCACATAGGGTGTGCAACCGACTTTTCAGGGACAGTTCCAGAAGAACCTAGTTCCAATCCAAAGGGCTGGTTCATTTAATTGGATGATGAGTATTCTCCCTTTAACTTTTTGGTTTCAACAGTTCGTTGGAGTTTTATTTCTACTGCTGTGTTCTCTCTGTATAGAGATGCACTTAGAAGCTGCCTTAACTCTCCAAAATTTCACAGTGGTAGACCACAAAATTAAATGGTGTGGAGAAGCACGGTCTAATTCTATCTCACAGAATTTTTGCATGACTCCAAAATATTTTTATCTTATGTCTGACTTATTAGTCTTATTAGATTTATGACTTAGAATATCTTGCTTCAAGGGAAAATGTTTTATTTAATTTGATTCTAATTTCCATCAGATTCCCAAGTCTTTGCTCTTTGGAAAATTATAAACAGCCTCCATTTTCACAGTGATCTGATCATTAGCCCCATGTGTGTTTGCTTAAGCCTCTCATCCCGCTGCAAGATTTCTGTAGGTCTCTCTCTCATCCCTCCTCTCTCTAACGGTGACCTACTAGGATAACAAAATCTAATCAGTTGCTAAGGGTGTCCCTAGCTCTTTTTTACTGTTAATAAATTATTTGTCTTTGTGATTTCCTTTATTTCAAATACAAACTAAAACAGCTTCAAACTTACATCTGCAGAATTGTCATTTCACTCACTGAAGTTCTGTGCATTTTCAATTGTGAGGAAAGGGATTTTAGTTAAAGTTGGAATGTAGGGAGAACATACAGCTTTCAGCATAGCTCCAAACTGACATACCTTCCCAAACTTTTCTTTAGTTCTTTTCTTGGTCCTTCAAATCATATTCAAAACTCACTTCTCCTAAAGCACTTTCAAAATTAATCTCTCTGTAACTTGTAATGAATATCTTTAACTTTTGTGTTTGCTTCTCCATGGGTTTATTCTGATATTAAGTTTTACAAGATATAATTTTTTTCTTGATCAGACCACATGGACTGTATGTTTTAGATCACAAATTATGGGGGATAAAACAATAAAATGGTGAGTATAAACACGTTAAAAAAAACATCAATGCAGAATCTGATTCAAATCTTGAAATTTAATGAAAATAAAAAAAAAACCCTCGGGTGATCTATAGCTCTTTATTTTTGAACTTCAACTAAACAAAAACATGCAAAAATTAAAACAAAAAAATAGATAAAATCTTTGATAATTCCATTTACTTTAAGTTTCCATTTCTCTCTCTTTCTCTCTCTCTTACTGACTTGTACACTATAATTTTCAAAAAGTCTTTAAATACCTTATAAATTAAATGATGCTATAAGAGAAGACATTTCAGTAGCTTGTACCTCTTAATCCCTCATCTGTTTTGCCCCTACAAACTACCAGTTATAAAATAAATAAGTTACAAGGATGTAATTAATGTACATCATAGAGAATACTCAATATTTTGTAATAACTTTGTCTGGTAGCTGGCCCTCAGGTGATTGTGGCTGGGTAATACTGGCCTAGCTGGGAGTGTAAGAGCCCATAGTTTGCATTTGAGAGACAAACACCCTGATAAATTGTCTTCTATCTCTAGGCTTTAGTTAAGGCTGTGAGAAACAGTACCAGTGTACCCAAGGCCCCAAGATGCCAAGCATCAAAATTAAAAGACGTGCTTAATACAGATTAGAAGATTTATTGTCTATTATTTTTGATTGCTAAATATCTCTCTTTTTTGGCATGGTTGGATTCCCACATTTATTTAGTGTGATTCCGGTTAAGACTTTTCAACAAGTAGCCTTACCATGTCTGCCAATCATGGTACCCCTCATACTTCAACATGATCATTGACCTATTAGTAAGCACATAATCAGAGGCTGGTCAGACTCCTTACCTAATTTATACAATGGGGGAAAGGAAGCAAAGAGACAAGTAAAGTTGTGAAACGGAGAGACGGGTAGTGCAAGTGAGAAGTAGTCCTGATGACAGACATCATTTGAACCCCAGATCTAACTATGTTGAAAGTGTCCCCTCCAGTTGGACTTCTCAGTGAAGGATAAGGCAATCAAATGCTTCTTTTGCTTAAGAAATTTCTAGTTTGGTTTATCAACTTACACTGAAAATAATCATAATACAATATCTTAATTTTTGTACTAGAAATCGTAATCAATCCCAAGGAGAAATATTAACCTCCAGCCCTGACCCCATGTAATGCCAAGCATTCATGAATGTCCTCAGTCAATTCTACAAAGGATAGAAAAATTTAATCTTTATTGGATTCTCTAGTGGATGTTCTACTAAATACACTAGGTTAGTTAAATCTGACAATACTTCATTCTGTAAGAGGTGACATCATATTAATATTATAAAAGATATAGTATATCTTTGAAAGGAAAATGAAAATGGAATCAGTATTGCTGAAAATGCTTTCTAAAATGGAGTTGGGAGGCCACTGAGGGAGTGTGACTTATGCATGTCTAAGTACAAGTGGAATCTGGCCTTTTGACCACTCACTGGCTCAAAGAACTTATCCAATGTATCTGTACAATGTTTCAGAAACTCAAGATACTTACTAGACCCTTACCCTAAGTAACTCATGACAGTCTTTCCCATAAGGACAAATATTTCCTTTTTTCCTTTTTGCATCAATCATAATTCTTGATAGACAACTTTAACAACTTTGTGGTTTTTGCCTTTATAAACACCTAACTCTTTCTTTCCACAGAACACTCTTTTGGTTTTACCCCAATCTGTGTCTTCCAAATTGTGATTCTAAGACCCTCAAATCAAGTTCTTTGTTCTTTGCAGCCTTGATACTATTATATGACAATGCACATTAGTAAAATTTGTAGCTAATTAATATTAATAGAATTGAACATTTTCATATATATAATCACTTAATTCAGATTTATAAAAAGTATTTATTTATATTTTAAAATAACTTAGATTTCCAAACTTGAATTTGTCAATTAATTTTATATTCCTCCATTTCCTTTTCAGTTTTAGGGAAAGCTTGTGCGTGCGTGTGTGTGTGTGTGTGTAGACGAAAGGTGAAAAAGTGAAGTTAAAGTATTAATGAAAACAATACAAGCTGATGAACAAGAAATAATATTAAGAGAATTCTAGCTTCTATGCTATAGTGTGACACTTAAAATATAGTCATCAAAAAACGGAAAACCTAGAACTGACTATGGGGAATCTGTGCTGTGAGAAGTGGAGGCCACAGTGTAAGGAAGCCTTGGAGAAATCTTCATCAAAACGTCTTTTTCCTTATCCATCCCTGGGATGCCTGGAAATCACATCTCCTATGTTCTGTCTTCTCAGCTTGTCATTTAAAAATGTTATGATTCTCAGCACTCAGAAAATGATAAAAGGTTCTTTAGATTTGCATCAAGAGACACTTTCCTTATACACTCCCCACACCTATTTACCCCACTCCTATACACTGATACACAAACATGTTTCTATTCAAAGATCTAAAAACATTGTTCTGGCACTCCATTTCAATTTTCCTGAGCCTGAAACATTTCTACATGGTTCATGTCTAATCAGAAGGCTCTGTCAGATCACTAAAAGTTCCTCAGCCCTATTTAGTACACCTGGGAGAGTAAAGAGTCATATTAATGATGTAGCTTCTTAGTAGAGTGGTTTCTAATCTCATGATTTGGCAGATGGCGATCTTGTCAAAGCAGAGGGTTATGTTGTCACGGAGGAGCCTCTAAATTTCTCCCTCCTTGTGGTAGGCACACTAAGACTACACAAAGTAAAATGCAAAAATTATGTTTTTGAAAGCTACTCGAATGAAAATCTGAGACTTCTGAGTTTATTCTCAGCAGGCAGTGCACCTACTTCTCTGTTCAGCTCTCAGTTCTCTCATCATAAGGTATTAGTCTTGCTCTTTCCAGACAGATTGTTTGAAAACCTTATTAGCAAATGATCTAATATTGGAAAGCTTCTAATTCTCTTAACTTTTATGACCTATTTTAAACAAACAAAAAGGAATGGAAGGCAATGTATTGAAGACTTATCCACTCACTTTCAAGTTTAGTGAATAAAAATTACAAATACACCTTGAGCCTCCAGTGTACTCTCCCTGCTCTGCTCACTTTACTCCACCTCCAAGACAAATACATCCTTAACCTCTTAATCCTCATTCCAAAGCACGTATGCACCGTTACAACATCTGGCTGCACCCAAACATAATTTACGGTACTGTTTACATGTCCAAAGTTGATGTACAATTTATGGTCCTGATAGCAGCATATGAATGTTTCCATTGCTTGCACATACTCATCAAGGCTTGCTGAATCTAGAAAAATGTTCTATTGTTGCAATTTTTCTCATTAATAATGAAATAAGTGTCAGTTTTTATAATTATTAGCCATTTGGGTTTCCTCTTTTGCATATTGTTCATTTATATCTTTTGCTCATATTTGCATGTAGGTATCTTTTCTTTATTGCTTCATAGGGCTTTTCACACACTCTGGTTATTAATTTGGATGATTATATTTATTGTATGTATTTCTACCTAAACTACAGCTTTATTTTTTCCTACGAGGACTTGTCATCATTAGAGTTTTAAATATTAATAGTTATCTTCAAATATGTTCTTTATGATTTGGGCTTTGTGAAATTTCATATAAAAATATTTCTAGACCAAGGTCATGAAGATATTTTCCTCTTAAATTCCTCTAAAATTTTTAAAATTTTGCCTCTTGTGTATACATTTTTTATCTACCTAAAGATGATTTTCATGTTTGATCTGACTTCAGAAACCATTTCTTCCTTAGTACAAATAACCTATTGTTCCAAGAGCATTGATTGAACAGTCCTTTTATTCCCATGTTTCCAATGTCACCTTTATCATGCCTGCAATGACCTCTTCCTAGACTCTGCACTATTCCTGGGGTTTGTCTACTTACAAAAAGCACTCACCCTTTCTTAATTTTATAATGAACTATGCTATCTGGATAGCCTCCACATTTTAAAACTTCTTCAATATTGACTTAATTACTCTTGGGCTTCTATACTTCCCATAAATTTTAGAATCAGCTTGCCAATTACCACACAAAAAAGATCTTGATCAGAACATAACTGGATGACATTAAATTTATAGATTAGTTCAGGGACCGTTGACATCATCATGACATTGATTCTTTCAAAAGCATATGAATGTAGAATAATTTTTCCAGTGAAGATTTGATTTATATTAAGTTGCTCTATATTTTTGTTCCTATAGTAAAGAGTATATTTTTTCTTAAAAGTATGTTTGTTTGTTTAGCACTAGTGTATAAAAATTTTATATTAATCTTACATATGACAACTTTGTGAATTCTCTTGCTTATTCTAATAAGTCAGTAGACTCTCAAATTTTATTCTTTTTGATACACAGTTCTATAGTCTGCAAGTAAACAGAGTATATTCACCATCTGTGTATCAGTAAGCTTTTGCTTCTTAACAAGATATTCCAAAACTTAGTGGTTTAAAATAGCAAGTATTTAAATAGCTCATGGTTCTTTGGAAACCAGCTATCTGGCTGGAAAGTTCTTTTAATCTTGGCTAGATTCACTCCTGTGTACATTTGCTGTCAGCAGCTGGTCAGCAATCTAACTCTTCCTCTGAGGGGTCAGCCAGGTAGGGTGGTTAATTGGGCCACCCACACCTTTTATCATTCAATGACTAGCTTATAGCGGCTTGCTATATTTCCAAGAGAATAGAAGTGTGTACTGCCTCTTAAAACCTAGGCTCAGAAAACAATTTCTGTCGTATAGTATTGGCCAAACAAGTCAAAAGGTCAACCCAGACTCAGGAGTGGGGCAGTTGGCTATGCAACTTGGAAGTAGTTACAAAATCACATTGGCAAAGGGACATGGATACAAGTAAAGAGGGTCATTATAATATATTCCACAATTCTTCAAGTTTTATTTCCTTTTCTCTCATGATATTTTAGGTAGATTTCTAGTTCATTTTTATGAAGAAAGGTAATACTCTATTACTTATTCTTTGAGGTTAATTTATGATAATGGTTGCTAAAAAAATTTTTTGTGGTGGAGGAGATGCGTTATTAGACAAGAGACTTGATTCTCATCATCATACGAACTGATGTTAGCAAAGAGTGTTAGGCTATTCATGCCACACAGTCTGTACATTACTTCTCCAATCCATTTTTATGCACAGCTTCTTATGTGTGTGTGTTTTAAATTTTCTTTTTTTATATTTCTTTTTTGAATCTCAACTTCTATTCTTCTTTAGGAGAATCTTAATTTATGTATCACGTGTCAGGTCATCTCTTCATATTAGTCAGAGTTCTCCAGAGAAACAGAGTCTGTGAAAAACTCTAACACAAAGAGATTAAATTTAAAAAAAAAAATCGTCTTTGTGTTTATTAATTTGGTCTTCGGATGCTCCTACATGTCAGTCAGTCAGCCTGCCAACAGTGTATTTTATGCACCACAGTGTAATAGAAATTAAAAATAAAGCAGCTGACAAATAATATGATTCCTGCTCTCACAAAGTGTACATTCAGAGAAGTAACATATAATTATACTTTGGGAAAAAACAGACAGTCACCTTAAAGGCTTGAGAGCATTTCTTGGTATTTTCCATGCATGCAGTCTGAAAGTCCATAAGCAGATTGCTTTAGCATAGCATGCTGGTCCTTGGAAGCCTTTGGACTCGGGCTTTCAAATTTTTCTCAAACTATTTTAAAAAAACCTGAGCTAGAAGCAAAAAAAGGGTTGATCATCTTTAAAAATTATCAGTAGTGCTACCTTTATTTTTAGATCAAATTTAACAATTTATATTGAGTCTAAATTTATCTACTGCTCTTTTAAATTTAGATTTTTTCCAGTGGTGACGATTGTCATAGGTGGGTGCTCAAGGCATTTAGAAAGAGAACAGTGAAGCTGAAAGTCTGAGTTTGCACAGCTCAGCTGAGAATGGCTCCTTTCATACTTGGGATCACATCCTGGTATCTGATTACGGTAACTCTCAGCAGCCTGGACTGCCAAGGGGAATTTGATTGTCTCAATCTTATTAGCCTGGGAATTCCTCAAGGGCCAGAGTACTTGGTTCTCTTTCACTGTCCCTGTCCCATCCTAGTGCACGTCCTGGTACCTATTCAGTGATATCTGGTAAACAAATATAGGAACAAATTTCGTGTATATTAATATCCATGAAAGAACTGCTTTCTCCTGCCAGTTTATTTTGGTTTATAGACACTTTGAAAATGTTAATAACATGATTTCTGGACATCACAAATGCAAGGGCATGCATATCCCCAGTCTACTTCCAAATATAATTTCTGAGTAATATTTTTACATAAGGAGAGGAAAAACAACACTTATTCTCAATGCAACCCTCTCAGTCCCCTGCGAAGAGGGTAACATTGGGGAAATTATTGTGGGAAAAAATCACTTCAACTGAATACGCCAGAAGTTTGCTCTTTGTCACGGCTGTTTTTATTCCATGTCATCTCTGAGTATTTTGCAACTTCTTGCACATCTTTGAATGTGGGTCTCCTTCTCCTTTTCAAAAATGGAATTATTTTGAAAGAGAACATGTAGGTTTTAAAGTATAGCATGGAATGGAAATTTAAAATAATTCATAATTGCATCCAGTTTGGGGGTTTTCCATTAATAATTCTCTGTATTTAAGTCTTTCTTCACTTTTCAAATATTTTTATTTATAATTTGAGAAATGATGAATCTGAAACTTGGTATTTTTATGTGAGTCAATGTCACTGGTATTGCTTCATTTTTTTAGCTTATTTTAATAGTAAAGAATTCATATTTACTATGCATGACTATGAATTAACTTTGAAATTCTCACTAAGAAAGTTTAGTTTATGATCATTTTATTAAATGTTTATTTAGCAGGTTAATTTTCTACCTGTATTCATTTGTGCATTTTAATTTATTGTTAGATAGTTCTTAACCACCTCCACACATTTAAAATTATCCAGATTTTTAAATCAGCTTTATTGAGACATAATTTTAAGATACTAAAATTTACCAGTTTTCACTGTAAAAGTCAATATATGGATACATTTGGTAGCCACTAGTAGAAAATCTCCATCACTCTCAAAATTTTTACTTCCTCCCCCTTTAATGGACAATCATCTCTCCCCACATCCCTGAACCTGGCAAATTCTGATCTTCTTCCTAAAATAATAGTTTTGTCTTTCAAAAAATATTTGTATATAAAGAAAATCATATGGTATGAAGCCTTTTGTGTTTGGCTTCTTTTGCATAGCATGATGTTTTAGAAAAGCACCCATATTGATGTTTATGTCAGTCATTCATCTTCTTTTATTTCTGAGTAGTGTGACATTGGATGGATACACTACAAATTATCTATTCACCAGCTGAGGGACATCTGGTTTCTTTCCCATTTGGCTGTTACAAATAAAGCTACCATGAACATTCACTTCAAATTTCTGTGTGGTTATAGGTTTTTATTTTTCTTGGTTAGGCATTTAGGGACAGAATTATTGGATCATATAGTAAGCACACGTTTCAACTTACAAGATCTAATTCACTGTGGTTATTGTTTTGCTCTTCCCTAATGACTAAACTTATCAAGCATTTGTAAATGTGCTTATTTACTATTCCTATATGTTCTCTGGTGAAATGTCTGTTCAAATCCGGAATGTTTTCCCAATTTGTCATCTTTTTTTTTTCTCTTCTTTTATGTTGTCGCAAAATATATACTCTTAATCTATTCTACATTCAAGTTTCATTTTCAGAAAAGCAATTTGCAAGTATATTCTTCCAGTCTGTGGCTTGTTTTTTTTTTTTTTTTTCCATTGGCTTCACACTGACTTTTGAAGAGAAAAAAAGTGTTAAATTTTTATGAAGTCTAATTTATCCCTTTTTTATTGTATACTTTTTTATGTCTTAAGATTGGTTTGCCTAGCCAAAATTTACTAAGATTTTTTTCTTATTTTTTTCTGGAAGGATCATACATATTTCCCTTGCATTTAGGTTGATCTTTCATTTTGTGTTTAACTTCTGTATATATTTTAAAATTATACTTGAAGTTAAATTTTTGCACACTGATATCCAATTATTCCAAGCAGCACCTGTGGAAGAGATTACCCTTTCCTCCATTGAGCTGCCTTGAAAACTATGTTAAAAATCCATTGAACATATAATTATTGGTCTATATATGGATTTTGTATATGGTTTCATTGATCATGTCAATGTTTACACCAATTCCACAGTATCTTGAAGGCAGATAGTCTAAGTTCTCCATTTTGATACTCTTTTTTTCACAAAAATTTTGGTTATTCTAGATCTGGTGAATTTCCGTGACATTTTGTAATTGAATTGACCATTTTACCAAAAAAAAAGAAAATCCTGTTAGTGTTTTAATTTGGGTTTCTTTGAATCTGTAGGTGAACTTGAGAATTGCTATCTTAACAATACTGGGTCTTGTCATCTTTGAACATGGTCTATGCCTTTATTTAGGTTTTCCTAATTTTTTTACGGGTTTCCATGTACGAGTTTTGTACAACTTCTCTTAATTTTATCCCTAACATTTTCACACATTTGATGAAATTGTAAATGGTAATTTTTTACATTTCAATGTCCATATTTTTCTGAGTAGACAGAAATAAAATTAATATGTGTATAATGACCTAGTTGGATGCTATGGACTTCTTAAATCATAAAATTTTTAGAAGATTATTTTTAGTTTCACTGAGTTAACTATATATGTGATCATAATCTGCAAATAGCACAGTTTTACCTTTTTTCATTTCAACTTGTATACCTTTTGCTTCTCTTCTTGCCTTATTTCACTTTTATGATCCTCCTTAAGCACACTACTGAGTAGTGGTGGTGAGAGAGAACAAAGCAGGTGAAAACAATTAGCACTACAATATACAAGATTTTAGTACTTTTCCTTTACCAGGTTGAGGATGTGTTCTTCTAGCGCTAGTAGCTGAGAGAGCTTTTCAGGAATGGATTTTGAATGTCATCAAATGTTTTTCCTACATTTATTGAAATGATTTTTGTTTTTGTTCTTAGTATGTTAATATGGTGAATTACATTGTTTGATTTTCAAATGTTAGCACAATTTGCAGTTCTTGGGCAAATCCCACGTAGACACATTCTCTTTTTTTATATATATTCATATATATAATATATATATGCAAAATTAGTTGCCCGTAATATTTTTCTTTTGCCTTAGAACTTTAACTTTTTTTTGTAATGTATGTCTACTGGAAATCAATTATTTCAGCAGTTTTTCTGAAGAAGTCTTTATTTTGCCTTCCTTTTTGAGATACAGTTTATAGATTATAATTTTAAGTTGATAATTGTGTTTTAATTCCCACTGTATTTTTACTTTTTTTATTTTTATTTTTTTGGAGAGGGAGGTAATTAGGTTTATTTATTTAATGGAGGCACTGAGAATTGAAGCCAGAACTTTATGCATGCTAGACATAAACTGTACCTCTGAGCTACGCCCTTCCCTGCCTCTGTATTTTTAAAGTATCTCTTGATTATCTTTCAGCCTGCAGTTTCTGATGAGAAGATTGTGATTATTGTTATCTTTGTTCTTTTATTTCTTTTTCCCTGGCTTTATGTTCAAAGATATCATCTTTATTAGTGATTACTAACAATTTTATTCTTATAAGGCTTGATGCAGTTTTCTTGATGTTCTTCGTGATTTTTTTTTAACTTTTCAGATTTTTTATTTTTTTCATTAAATTTGGAAAATTTCAGCTAATATTTTTTCAAATAATTTTCTGTCCACCTTTTTTTTGTAACTTCAGTTATGTGCACAATAAGCTGATTGATATTGTTATAAAGACCTGCTCCTATGTAGGAGCTCTGCTAATATTTCTGTTTCAGGACTTTTTCTTGTGTTTCATTTGGATAGTTTTGATTTCTATGTATTCATATTCACTGATCTTTTATTCTGAAATTTCTAATCTCCTGTTAATATCATGCAAAGCATTTTTCATTTCAGATAGGACATGTCACCTGTAGAACTTCGATTTTATTGATTTCACATCTTCCATTTTGCTACCTATGTTCATTTTTTCTATACCATATTGAAAATATGGACTATACTTAGATGTTTTAATGTACTTTGCTAATTCTGTAATATTTTAAATTTCTGGGCCTACTTCTATTTGCTACATTTTCCTCAGGATGTTGACCATATTTTCCTGCTTCCTTTCATGGTTGTTATTTTTTGTTTGGAAGTTGAGCACTGTGGACTCTATGTTTTTGTTTCTTGAGTATTTTTGATAGTCCTTTGAATATTGTTGGGTTTTGTTCTGGGACAGTTAAGATACCTGGAATCAGTTTGATCTTTTTAAGACTTGCTTCTAAGCTTTGTTAGGATGGTCAAGAAAAGCACTTAATATAGATTTAATTTCTCCTTATTACTAATGCAGTACTATTTTGAGGCCTACACACTATGCCCTTTGTATTAGTAAGTCTTTCCACTCTGACTGGCTGGAATATTAACTTTTCCCAACTCTTTGTGAGCTACAAGCATACTTTCACTTAATCCTTTCCGAGATTTCATTCCCTAACCTCAGATCGTGCCCTCTCATGCGTGTAAAGTTCAGTACTCAGACAAAAATGAGGGGTTTCCCCATTACAAATATCCAGCGCTCACTTTCTGTCAGTCTTTCTCCTCTCTAGAATTTTGAACTTTGCATTTTAACCACCTTGGTCTTCCAAACTCTAAACTCTGTCTCCTCAACTCAGCAAGAATTCCAAGCTCTGACTGGCCCCCCACGCTCTGCATGGAAACTATCAAAGCAGTAAGCTGGAGCAATATTGGGGCTCATCTCATTTATTTTCCTCTATTCAAGGATCACTTTCTTGTACTGCCTTTTGCCTGCTGTTCAGTATCTTAAAAATCATTGTTTCATATATTTTGTCTGTTTTTCTTTTTCTGAGTTTGGAAATAAATTTGGTTTCTATTACTCTGTCTTCACTGCAAACAGAAGCCAAATTTTTAAAAAACATGTTAAAGTATTTATTTTTTCTATTTATAATTTTGCTATATATATTATATATATATATATATATATATATAATATATATATATATATATATATATATTTTACTTCTATTCACAGTGAGAGTCAGTATATTATAAATGTTAAGATGTCAAACTGCCTGGGTTTAAATCTCTACCAGTTTCTCATTAGGTGACCTTAGATGGGCTTCTTAACACTGTGTCTCAGTAGCTCCTCATAGAGTTGTAATATGATTAAATTAGTTAACACTTATAAAGTACTTAAAACCATGTCTGTCATATATTATTATCTTTAATTCTGTTATCTAGCCATTTATCTTTAAATCAGGAAATCTAAACCAATTTTTAGTATCATGATATTTGTGAACATACTTTGTATTTTGTCTTTATGATTTTTAGTCCATTTTTGAGTAAGTTATTTCAGTATTTGAATATAAAGTGTCTCACAAATCTTTTGTCTCTTTTTTAATGCATTATATACATAATTCCTTAGCTAAATAATATATACAAATAACTTCAATGAATCTTCAAGACAATCCTATGAGATAAATACTATAGATAGTTACACTCTACAAATGTAGAGGCTGTAGTTTAGAAAGGGTAGATGATCTCCCCTAGGTCCTACAGCTGTTTCACAAACACTAAGGTACAAACCCAGTTCTCAGTGTGTCCAGAACCTGAGTTGGTACAGCTATGTGATACCATTTTTTATTAAATGTAACCTAAGTAGAGTAAACTTAATTCCAGTTTTGCTTTGCATGGTTCTGCTTCATATCCGTCACTATGGCTTAATTTTTACAGTGTCCATTCACAGTCACTTGCGAGAAATTCCAGCTTGTTTGATAAATTGTATGCTCACTCTATTTATAACAGGTATTATTGACTGACATGATTTACAATAAGTATCTAAAATCTAGGGAGAGATTTATACAATTAAAGAAGGTGAAGTCTGTAATGTCATTTACCAATGCTTCACTGATTTTTATCACTTTGACTTTTAGAGAAAAATGACATAATATGACACTTAACAGAGATTTGTCAGAATTTATTGATTTGTTTTTTAGCAATTCCAGTTCTGCTGCTTGGTACCAAATGAGACAGATATTGAAGGATAGAGATTAAATGGAGTGAACTTTGTCAAATGCTCAACACTCCTTTTTTGCTTCCTCAGCTTTGTCTGAGAGAGAAATACAATAATCGAAATTTTTCAGCAAGAATCAGTAATTAAGTGGCTTTTTTGGGGATGGAAACATGGAACAAAGAAAGATGCGAATGGCAAGAGAAAATAAATAGAACTAGTATAAAAGAGAATTGAAGAGCCAACAGAGTTTTAATCATGTCAGAACTGTACTTTTAAAGAAAAGCACTAGACATATAAACAATCCAGGCATTCATTTCAGTCACTCTTAAACAGGTCTAATGGAATATTTAGTAATATCCTATGCAAATGTGAAAAAAGATGGTGAAAACAAAGTTGAAATGTTCCCAGGAGAAAGATCACTGTGTTATTAAAGGTTGTTTGAATTATTTATCTGTGAAGTGAAGGACAACACTGGGCTTTTCAACTGAAGGAAATACTGAATGATATGCTAGTAATTAATGAATAGCTTAGGGACTGTCATGGAGTAAATGGAATAAAACTACCTACTTGGGGGGTCTTTGCCATGCTGTTCCTTTTGCTTGGAGACCTTTCTCAAAATATGCACATCACTCCCCTTGTCTCTATCACTAAAACGTCACCTTCTCAGTGAGGACTTCCACAGCCACCCTATTTAAATTCCTAAATCCTGTGCACATGTGCACACACACACACACACACACACACGCACACACACGCACACGCACACTTTCTGGCCCCCATCTCTGTATTGGCCCACTTCCCTTGTAATTCCACCTAATATGGTATCTATTTTTCTTATTTTTCTTGTTTATGATCTTAAACCTACTAAAATGTGAAGACCATGAAAGCAGGGATTTATATTTATTTTATTCACTGTTAATCACCAGCACTTAGGTCAGTATCTGGTCGTGCTCAGTCAATTCCAACTTGTAAGTATAAAGCAAACATATTTATGAGAACAGCCACACCACATGAATGTAGGCACAAGTAAGTCTACTGTGGGTGATTTAAAGGTGAAGAAGAGATGGTTTCTGCTTCCACATGTAAGAGCTTGGAAGCCATCACTTCTGTCCTTACTGCAAGTAAAATCTCAAAACACTGAAAATCTACACCACTTCTTAGATCTATTAGAATATTGAGGTCATGGGTACACTGCCAACCTGAAAAACTGGAGAAAACCAAATACAGAGAATCACAGCCTCCTTAAGCAGAAGGTACTGGAGCTAAGTGACAAGAAGACTTAAATAGTAATCAACAAATTGCTGGTGATTCCATGTGAACCACAGTTAAAACTACTGAGGCCCAGTCCAGGGGACTCCCACACTTTTGTGAGTTTTACCTCCAAGAGCTCTATCAGGTTATCACAGGTAATATCAGAGAAATATCCCCTTGTGCTCAGGCTAGTAAAGAAGGAAATTTTTTAATAAATGAAGGAGGAAACTAACCATTTCAATAAACTTAAAACATTAAGCTCTGCTTGATTATCTGATTTTTCTGATGGCCATTTTTCTGAAATTTGACAGTTGAGAATGAATCAATTAGGTAAGTGTAGATAAAATATTTACAGTGGAAAATGCTACAAGTTAAAAGCAAACAATCCATATTTTGATATTGTACATTTTTTGCATACTTGTATGAACTGTCTTTAGAATAGTGATGTTGGATGTGGAGAAGTGATGTTACAATCATCCAAC
This sequence comes from Camelus bactrianus, assembly GCF_048773025.1. NCBI lineage: Eukaryota > Metazoa > Chordata > Mammalia > Artiodactyla > Camelidae > Camelus > Camelus bactrianus. The sequence continues at coordinate 16,898,901 of NC_133539.1, read as the reverse complement.
TATAAAGTACATTAAAGTGCAGAAATAAGGTTTTCTGAGAAACATGAATAAAAAAACATATTTTTAGACCACTGTTGTTTTTTCTCCTCTGGGATTTCTATGGTTTACTTATTGAGACAGAAAATATGTATCGTGTCTCTTTGCTTTGCTTTGTTTATTAATTTTGTCTTTCTACTTCATCCACCTCACTAGTAAGTTAACAGAAGTGAAATATATTTTTCTTTTATGCCATCATAAAGAAAGAGAACTTAAATAGTTCTGGATTGTTTGCAAAGGGCTTTTACAATTATTTAAATCAATATTCTCTGAAGTAATACTCCATTACTGTTGAGGATTGTGTCAATGTGAAGCGTATACAATGCAAATCCTTAGACTTATTGAGCAAGAAGAGATCTGGATATTAGTAACTAACAGTTTTCAACCCTGGCTGTAGGTTGAAATCACTTTTTGAAACCACATCTCCTAGAGTTAGATCTTGGCTTCTCCACAGATGATTCTGACTTACAGTGATACTTTGCCATTGCTGACATAATTCATCTGCTATATACTGCATCTTGGGAAACAGATTCCCAGAAGTCATGTTTTCATTCAAGGGTATCAAGCTAGTATATGGTGGTTGTAAAGTTATAACCCATGATTTCTGATGTCAAAGAAAGAATCTTCAATAAATAAATGATGAAAATAAAGTTGATGCTATAATCCACATTTTGAAATATTTATATCACTAGTTGACTTAGGTCATGGTTGCAGTCCTTAGGTTAACCTGTTAACCTTAAAATATTCTGACTTCTGTATATCAAGGATCAAGTGACAGTAACCTGTAGCCAAACTGATCCTGCCACACATTTTTGTGTAGCCTGTGAGCTATGAATTGTTTTTGTATTTTTAATCGTTAGACAAATTTTTGGGAAGTATCATTTGTGGGGCACCTGAAAATTATATGTAATGAAATTTCAGTGTCTATAAATAAAATTTTCTTAGAAAAGCCATGCTCATTCAGTTCTGTGTTGTCTATGGTTACCTTCACGTCACAGTAGCAGAGCTGAATAGCAACAGAGATCACAGTGCCCACAAAGCAGAGCATATTTACTATCTAGACTGGTCCAGAAAAGGTTTGCCAACTCTTGCTTTTGAACGAAGTTAAAGTTCTGAATCTGTGCCAATTAGTGGGTGTGTGCAATTATGCAGCATATGGGGTAGTTGAATGCATTCTTGGGCGTTCTCCTCTGTGTTCCTTTAATGCTATTCATTACTCTATTTGACTTTTATTGTGCTTTGGTGTTGATGTGTTAAAGATTAATGATCCACTTATCCAAAATCAAGATTCAAAGCAACATAAAGCATAGAGTAGAAGGCATGATGGTTAAGGATTTTGTTTTTGTTTTTTTTTTTTTTTTGTTTTCCCTCTGGAGAAATCCTGAAGATTTTATGTGTAAGAAATTTAAGTAGTTATAGCAAACTTCCCAAGGATGCATGGCTCTGCTGCATTCTTGTTATAAAGCTGACAGTACCCCTATGCTATCACACTTGGGAAAAAAATATGACAAGCTGACTTGCAGTGTCAGTCATTTTGGGTTTAATTGAGAAATAAGTGTACATAGTATCTGCATATGACTCTAGGTGAGAAAGATAACTTCAAAACTGAGTGCTTAATGAGATGTTAGTGACTGTCACAAAACAATGTGGGTCTTTGTCCCCAGCACAAGATAATATTTGGTAATAGATTATAAACTGTTGATGGGTTCCCAGTACAAATGCAGCTACTGAATAATCAACACTTGCAGTGGTTAATGTGCTATGGGATAGTAAGGATGGGTTCCTGTTGATTTTATGAACAGGAGTCAACTTTTACCCATTAGGATTAAAACAACAATGACAACAACAGTAATAACAATACGGGCAGCAGCATACGTGTATTTAGCACTGTTTTATTTAAAACTGTTTTAGGTACTTTTAAAGTTTTAACTCACTCAAATCCTCACAACAGCCCTACAAGGTAAATACTATTCCACTGTGCTGTGTCCATCTGTACATCACATTGTGCAGATGAGGAGAATGAAGTGCAGAGAAGGTAAGTAGCTTGGCCAAGGTCACACAACTAGGGAAAGGAAGAGTTTGATTTGAAATCAGGCAATCTGGCTACGTTCTTTGCTCTTAAATAGTATCTTTCATTTTTATTCAAACTAAATAAGCACAGTTGGTACAGCATTTATGTTAAACAACAGAATTGTGTTTTAGAAAATAATAGAGATTTGAGTCATGACTTTTTTCCCAAGGGATTTGAAAACAAACACAGATATCCATATAAGTAAGTAGATATATTTACTTTGGCTTTATTAACTGAAAAACAGAAATTCTATTTATTAATACCTTAGGAGAATGTGACAAGCTCTCAGGATATGGACTGTGGTGTCTTCTTATTTTTTTAATCTCTTGGTCCTAGTAGAGCACTTGATATAGCACGAGCTGATGCTCCATGAGAGTGCTGAGTGAATGAATGTGTGTGTGGAAGTTACCGTGTGGTTTTCGTATGTTCTGCCCTATGAACATGAGCTCATAATGATTAGGAAGAGATGAACCTTGTCCTAATTGTTTCCTGTCATGAGGATTCCCTCTGATACATCTGGGAATTCTAGAAGGCTTTCTAGTTACAGTCTAGGAGACCTTAGTAAAGCAGTTTCCTCCACAGACTTTGAGTTAGGTATGTCAGTTTTCTTAAGGAGATCAGAAGAATTTAAGCCTATATTGAAATGGTTAGTTTCCTCCTTCATTTATTAAAAAATTTCCCTCTCTACTAGCCTGAGCATGAGGGGATATTTCTCTGATCTTACCTGTGATAACCTGATAGAGCTCTTAGAGGTAAAATTCACAAAAATGTGGGAGTCCCCTGGACTGGGCCTCAGTAGTTTTAACTGTGGTTCACATGGAATCACCAGCAATTTGTTCCCTAACACCATAAACAAAAATAAACTTAAAGTGGATTAAAGACCTAAATGTAAGACCAGATATGATAAAGCTCCTAGAGGAAAACATAGACAGAACCCTCTTGGACAAAAATCACAGCAATGTATTTTATGAACCAGTTCCTAGAGTAATGGAAATAAGAGCAAAAATGAAAAAATGGGATCTAATTAAACTTAAAAGCTTTTGCACAGCTAAGGATACCATCAACAAAATGGAAAGACAACCTACAGAATGGGGGAACATATTTGCAAATGATGCGACCAACAAGTGACTAGTTTTCAAAATATACAGCAGCTTATATGGCTTAATATATAAAAAAAAATGGGCAAAAGACCTAAATAGACATTTCTCCAAAGAAAACATCCAGATGACCAACAATTACATGAAAATATGTTCAATTTCACTAATAGAGAAATGCAAATCAAAACTACAATGAGGTATCATCTCACACCAGTCAGAATGGCCACCATTAAGAAATCTACAAATAATAAATAGTAGACAGGGTGTGGAGAAAAAGGAGCCCTCCTACACAGTTGGTGGGAATTTAAATTGGTACAACCTCTATGGAAAACAGTATGAAAGTTCCTTAAAAATCTAAAAATAGACTTACCATATGATCCAGCAATCCCATTCCAGGGCATATATTCAAGAAAAATATAATTTGAAAAGACACATGCACCCTAGTGTTCACACTAGCACTGTTTACAATAGACAAGACATGGAAACAACCTAAATATCCATCAACAGATGACTGAATAAAGAAGCTGTGGTTATATACACACTGGAATACTACTCATCCACAAAAAGTAAAATAATGCCATTTGCGGCAACATGGATGGACCTGGAGATTATCATTCTAAGTGAAGTAAGCCAGAAAGAGAGAAGAATACTATATGATATTGCTTACATGTGGAATCTATAAAAAAGAAGAGATAAATGAACTTACTTACAAAACAGAAAGAGATTCACAGACATAGAGAACAAACTTTCAGTTACCAGGGGCTAAGGTGGGTGGGAAGGGAGTTTGAATTGGGAGTTTGAAATTTGCAGATACTACCTACTATATACAAAATAATTAAAAAGTTTGTACTATATAGTTCATGGAACTATATACAATATCTTGTAGTAACTGTAACAAAATAGAATATGAAAACAAACTTACGTATGTATTTGCATAACTGAAACATTACACTGTACACCAGAAACTGACACAACATTGTAAACTGACTGCACATCAATAAAAAAAAAATCTGTTGTGTTGGATGATAGTATAAAATGTACTTGGAGAGATTCAAAAGGCTCCAAGATTTGAGCTCTTATGTATGTCTTTTCCTTACACATGCCTGTGACTGGTGGGACATTCATCAGAAACAGCGTCAGCAACTTTAGTCAAACTTCCCATCAATGCCTGTGGCCAGTTTGCCCTAGCTAGAGTGGATGATTTCATTAATTTTTTTTGAAATTTTTATTTGTGATTCTCTGATGCCAAAAAGTCTATCTTGAAAGTATCAGAGATTATTCTCATTTGATTTGCAAAAATTTTTTTCCAGTATCTCTTTCTGATACTAGAATAAAAAATGATATTTTGTATTACTCACTTCAAACCTTTCATGAGGGCTAGGATCTTAGCAATGGCTGCCTATGCAAAACAAAACAAAACAAAACAAAACAAAACAAAACAAATCAAAACAAAACAAAACAAAATAATAATTACCAGTCAGTACATTTACTTTAACCTTCATGTAAGCTCTTTTGTGTGTGTTTTACCTTTATATCAGCCACTTCTTTGGAAGGTTTAAAGGACTTAAAAGTACTTTAAATTATTGAAAATTTTTACTGTATGAGATCAAACACAGTTACTTCCAAGCATTCCAAAATCAGGGACTACTTGATATGTATACATACAACTGGTGTATTTTTCAATCCCTTTATCTACATTTGTGAACACCGAAATCTTCCACTTGCGTAGATTTTTTTCTGAGTAAAGAGTCACGTACTAGGGGTGAGTTGAGGTCTGTTGATGCCTATCTCTAGCCTGATAGTTTCCTTTACCGGTCTTAAACTGTGAGCCATCAACAAGCAAGATCAAATCTGGATTTCTTTTTATAAGAGTTTTTAATAAATCTGCTCAAGGTCAGTCAGTTTTTCAGACAAATGCTAGAAAGTCATTAGCTTTTTCATTGTTTAGGTAGTGGAAGAAGACTAACAAGAGTTCAAAGTATTAGGAATGGAAACTGATGAAGAGAAAATAAGAGGATTTTATAGCACAAGCCTATTTTTCGAGGAAAAAAATGTGTACATTCAGTAAGTAAAAAAGATTGCACACTACCAAGGACCATGTAGTTTAGGGGAAACTTTAAAATAAAGCAGCATAAAGTTTTATGAGTTTAGATGTAGCTATTACATTGAAGCAAAGTGGGGAGATTACCGTTGCTAGTTCAAATGAAAAGCACTTGATCATTGATGATTTCTATAAAGTTGAGTCATCATATCAAGGGCTTCTCCAGATCACTCTACCAGTATGTACATAGGTCTGTGATTACAAGGTAGATTCAAAGCTGGGAGTTTTTGAAGTGCTAATTTTAAATTGCATAGTCTTTCATATTTTTAAACTTCCTAAGGAATAATTTCTGAATTACTAAGGATTTGGTTAAGTCAAATATAAGCATGACAATTGCAAAAAATTTAGTAATCCATTTTCTACAGGAACCAGTGGGATTCAAAAATCATCTTGATTATCTTTAAGAGACCAAGAGTGTTTAAATTGTAATCTGTCAGAAATGAGATAAATGACTCCTTTGGCTAAATCATGTTTTTTTTATATAAAAATGTAAATTTTCCTTTGGAAACTTAAAATCCTTTTGGAGTTCAAACAATAAGTTGATAAATATAATCAATGGTTCATTTCATAATTAGAATATAGTAATTGATCATCCACATAAGGATACTTAAGTTCTTAAGAGTTTGAATACTTCAAATTATTTGAAGGAAAAAGGAATTGCCTCAGTAATCCAAATACACTGTTGATGTTCCCAGGAAAAGGAAGACAAATATTGACTATTTAACAAATTAAAGAAGATAGAACACTGATCAATAATTATAATGTAACACAAAGGATAAAACAGTTTTTGAACTCAATACCACAAGGAAGTGTAGAATGATTATTTCATTATGGCCCTGCCTGGCATGCTTAATACTTTAATAGCCTCTTCAGATGGTTTCTTTGCTGGAAGGATATGATTATAACTAGATAGCACAAGGTATTATAATCCCCTACTCTGCAAAGCTATCAAATATTGGTTTTAATCTTTCTTTAATTTCTAGTTTTAAAGGGTGATGTGAAAGCTTGCATAAAGTTGTTGACACATAAATCAGTACCATCTTTAATTTGGGCTTGATTTAGACACATGAGAGTTGCTAAGTCAATATTCAAAATAGCTATGGCCTGATTATAATTAGGGGTGTCCTTGGAGTTTACAAAAGGCAAAAAGGACTACATCAGAGAGCATTTGATCTGAGAATTCTATTTGCACAGAAAACCTCTCCTCAAATTAGCAGATGTGATGTCACAAGAGAGGAAGACTATCCTTCAATTAGATAGTCTTCTAGGCTGAAGGGTGGGGGGAAATCTGAATATTATGAGATACCTGCCACTTGATTAGGTTTATGACTCTGAGGAACAAGTTGTGTTTGTTTAAAAGGTGTAAGGTAAATGTGACATCCAAATTAATCATACATTTTTCAATCTCTTTAAACATTCACATAAAAGTTCTCATTGTGAATTTAAGTGCAAAATAGTAACTTGGGCTCTTGTTTCCCCCTTGAGCACTGGCATTGATCATCAACCTTTTTTTTTTCTTTTTCCACTCAGTGTTTTAGCCAGTATTAGAGAATTGTTTTTCCAATGTTTCCATTTATCACCTCTACACTTGGTGTTTATTAAAAGCCTCCCTCACCCTAATGATTAATAACTGGAATGGAGCATCTAATTGCTTTACTGTAAGGCCAACAACTTACATTCTGGATCCTTCTATACTTCGGCTACAAGTCTCTTTCAAAATATCCACAGAGGAGTTGGAGATCTAGTAATAGAGCTAAATCTCAGTGTAATATTTGACATTATATTCTCTATTTCTGACTTATAGCTGTTCGCAAAAAAAGGAAAGAATATCTGGGTTCACATGTGCTTCTGGATCACCTGCTTAATGCTACCTAAAGGTGTTAAAAACCTATTTGTGAAATTTCCAATGAACTAATTCTGTCTTTACCTGTATGGATAAGTTAGAATCCAATCTACTTTCAAAGTAAACACACTGGGGTTAATCTCCAAAACATCTTAAAGAATGTGTACAGCTTTTCTAAACTTCTCTGACTTTCAGTGTAGTGGGTGCAGTGAGTTGGGGGGAAGATTCTCTCACAACACCATCAGGGATTTCCGCTTTGCCTTTTTCATCCAATTATTTGCACTTAAGGTCTCTACTACCTTAAGAAAAAATAAATATGGAGTGTGGGGCTCTATATCTCCTTAGATCTATTCTAAATTCTTCTGTGATTTTTTTTTTCTTTTATGTCTAGGCTTTGGAAAGCTCTTTACAAGAATGAAACTAAGGGTTAAAATCAGCCTTTAAGAGTGTGCTCTAGTCTGAAGGAGGTTTAATTTAAAAAGATAATTTAGATATGAATGTTTGTTGTTAAGCAAAGGGGAGAAGAAGTAGGTCAGAAGGAGGGTCAGAGCACAGCGTAATGGAAGACTATAATGGAGAAAAAAAGGAACAGTGGAATAAGGTGTAGTAGGTTTGAGTTGTGTTTCAGGAATATGAAAAAGAAAGATGGTTTTATACTTTTCACATGTTTCATTTGAATCAGCTACAAAATCTTTTGCAAAAGTGATTTTGGAATCTGGATTTCCTTTGTAACCTTCCTCCTAGTAATCAAAAGTACTGATCTTTGAATGTTTGGAATCACATTTTTTTTTTTGGTTCTAAGGCCCTTCTCAAATGAATAATTTTGATCATATTGAAAGTTCCTCAACATTTCCACTGTAATTGTAATTTATCTTTGATAAATTATGTACTTTAGAAGATAAAGACAAAATTAAGTTTATAGAGCTGTTGAACTAAAACAAATAGACTTCCAGATATTTCTCTAGCAAAGATGATTTTATTCAGAATCAGCAGAGAATTGTGAATTGGGGTCTACAACAACCATGGTGAGTCACAGGCAAGTCCCTGCATGACAAGGGAAGGAAAAAGCTTTCATAGAGGGAAAGGGAAATTGTTAGAGATGTTGTAAACTAGGAGTCCATGGCTTTACATTGGCTAAGTCTTTCCCAAGATAGAAGTCTCTCTTCTTCCAAATGGGCTCTGTAATCATTGCAGGGAATGACAGCTCCCCCTTCTGGTCTCCTGACTCTATTTAATTGAGGTTTCTGCTTTTTAATTTGTTTTGCATTTCCTCCTTTGGATCAAGAACTATCTTTGAAAGCATCAGTGATCAGGAGTCAAGTTTTCTAGTTTCACTGGCTTTTTGTTTGTCCCTTGGTGTCAGGAAGGACTTTTCCTGGATGTAGTGGTTAATGTCAGAGGGAAAATGCACAATGGAAGACCTATTGAAGTCATATTTCTGTAGCAAGAGGGGTAAGAGGGAAAACTCTTAAGATAATTTTTATATAAAATTCTCATGTTATCAAGATCATAGACATTGGAGGTGATCTGAAGCCCTATATCATCATTAAAGATGTGGCAACAAACTTCCAATAGACCAGATCCAGATATTTTTGAAAAGTTGCCTCATCTGATGTCATCTGCTTCGATTCTGAGAAATCTTTACTTTCAGGTCACCAGATCGTGTGCAGTTTCAGTCAGGATTCAGTGGGTTTTTTAGGTGTGTCACTCAAGAGTCTGTTCCTTGGAGTTGGTAGCATAGGGTTGGTTAATAGTACCTGATAGAAGCCTCTTCAGCAACATTAAAGAGACTTCTTCTGGAAGTGTCATTGCCAATAGAGAGAATCTCCAGGTTGCAAGGTGTAATGCTTAGGGCCTTCATCTCCCAAAGACACACTGTGGAAAGATTGCTTTACCAAAGCATGGGTTATTTTTAATAGAAGCAATTAGGCCTTCACAGTATACTTTTTTATCTACTGCCTGTATGCAGCACGTTTTAGAGGAAAATTTCAGAACTTTATTTAGAGATTTATATAATACAACTTGAAGGGAGGCCCTACTTCTTCTAAACAGAAAAAAGTCAGTCAGGTAACATCTCAAGTTTTCTTGCAGTGATGAAATTTCCTCCCTTTTACTTGTATCTTGAAAAAGTGACTCAAAAAAGGTTCATGTGCAAGAATAAAAACATATGAAAGAGGAGACACGTAGGCAGAATGAATGGAACTTACATTACCAATTATTAAATATAAAATAAATCTATAATAATTAAAATAGTATGACATCTATTTTGGCAGAACATTCAAATGAAGGACTAACTGAAAAGAAGACATACCTTAAAGCTAGAGCCTAGGACATACAAAACTAGAATATAGTGAAAGAAATATTACAATTAAGAATTTTAAAAAGGAATTACTCAGTACATGACTTTAAAAGGGTTGGGGAACTGGGGTTGAGGAGGAGGAAGAGTTGGGTAACTGGGGTCAGGGGTGGAAGAACAAGTGAGATCCTCACTTACAATTGTACAATACTGCAGAAAATAAGACATGAGATCTGGGTTCAGATCCCATTCCCATGGTGTCCTCACTATGCAACCTTGAAAAGACTGATGAACCCTCCAAGCTGCAATTAAGAGTTATAAATTTCTGGTATAATTGTTAAGTTTCAGATTTTCAATGCCTAAAAAACAACAGCATGGTTCCTGGCACATAGAATGTGCTTTTATATGACGGCTAATTTAATATAGTTAAATAAAATTACAAAAAGTTCTACAAGAAATTTTAGGTTAGCATGTATCTGAACATGGCATTTTAAGGTATGAAGATAACCAAAGCATAGAGATAAAAGGATCAGATTAGGCCATACAAAATTATATGCAAATTTGAAGGGAAATATGTAGGGCATCATATGAAAAATGTACCTAAAATCAAAATAGAAAAATGTGCAGAGCTGGATATAATTCTAAAAAAAATTAAGTAGAAATAAAAAAATTTATCTCATCAAATTTACAAAGTTTAAAAAAAAATGCATGCTTATAACTATAGGCCAAGGCACTCTAAAATCAGCATTCTAGTCTTGCTTGTGGGAAAGTTAATTGGTAAAAACACCCTGGAAATCTTCTGCTAAAATATACCCCACATCTTAAAAGGATCTTGCCTTTTGACATACTTGAACATAAGAATTTCAGTTACAAGAATACATCCCAAGAACGTAATCAATATTTGGACTGATAAACTGCACATATAGTACAAATTTTTATTACAGAATTACTTATAATGGCAGAAACCTGGAAATATTGCTTAAAGTCTAAACACAAACGGAAGATTCAATAAACTCAGGAGTAGATTCAGGATGATGGTACTTAAATATGGTGAGCAGGAGAGAGGACTTGGGGAGAGAGTATACAACTAAATATAGCTTATTGCCAGTGAAGCTTTTGTTTTTGTATGTGGATTAATGGCTGTTTAGTACATTATTAAAAATATATACATATATACGTGAAACATAACCTCCATGCATGGACAAATAGTGAAATTCTGCCATGGACTAACAATATAATATATCCAGTTCAGAGCAATGAACCCCCAAACAAGCTAGGCAGGTAGATATATAGATAGATGGATAGATGGATAGATAGATAGATAGATAGATAGACAGACAGACAGACAGATAGATAGGGATAAATATATATATAAATATAGTCTAAAACACACATGCATATATCTGTGCATATATATATATATATTTGTTTATATGCATATACTTCACAATACAGCACTGGAAAATACAATTTTTAAAATCATTTAGAATAGCATCCAAAATCATGAAATACTTAGAGGTAAATTTTACAAAAGGTGTACAAGACCTCTAGAGGGAAAATTATGAAACAAAACTGGGAGGTATAAAAGAAAATCGAAATAAATGGAAACTTTGACAATGTTTAATGACTGGAAGACAATATCATTATGACTTCAGTTCTTTCCACATTTATCTATGGATGCAATTCAATCCCAACTCAAACACCAGCAGATTTTTAAAAATAAAAATTGATAAGCTGGTCCTAAGATTTATATGGAAACTCAAAGCTCTTAGAATATCCCACACAACTTTGAAAAGATCACATTTGGAGAAACTACACTAACTGACTTTCAGATTTTTAAATAAAGCTAAAGTAGTCAAGTCAGCACTGTACTGGTTAAATAATTGATAAAAATAGATCAATGGTACCAAATAGAAGTTCTAGAAATAAACCGAACTTATATGATTTTGTAGTTTTTTCACAAAGATGCTAAAGCAAATGTAACATAATTTTTTTTCAAAAAATGATGTTGAAAGAAGTGGATATGGAGAAAAAGGAACCTAAACCCTCACCTGACATCATACACAAAAATTATTCCAGGAGAGATCTAGGCATAATCAGAAAAACTAAGGTTATATAGCATCAGAAGAAAACCTAAGAAAATAACTTGAGGAAGTTGGGGGCCTACATAAATTTGTTAGAGAATCCGGAGAAAACACAAACCACACACACACAAAAAAAAATTTTGATAAATTGGACTTCATCAGAATCAAAACTTCTGCTCATCCAATAGACATTGTTAATAAACTAAGAAAGCATGCCTCAAATGGGGGAAATTTTCATTTATATTTGTCAAGAGGTTTCTGTCAAAAATATTTTAAATACTGTTATAATTCAATAATATAAGTATAAACAACTAAAATATATATAAACAACTTTTAAAATGGGCAAAAGTCAAAATATCAATGGCATATTTTACAAAACGGGAGTAAATAATCTTAAAATTGTTATGGAACCACAAAAAATCCCAAATACACAAAACAACCTTGAGAAAGAAGAAAAAAAATCTGGAAGTATTATATTTCCTTATTTCAAACTGTACTACAAATCTCTAGTAATTAAACAGTATGATACTGACACAAAAACATGCACGTAAATTAATGGAACCGAATAGGGAGCCCAGAGATACACCCACAGGATTATATGATCAATGAATCAACGACAGTGGAGTCAAGAATGTACAATGGAGAAAAGATAATCTCTTCAATAAGTTGAGTTGAGAAAACCGAACATCTACAACGCAAGAGAATGAAATGGACCACATCCTTGTATCATTACAAAGATGAACTTAAAATGGATTAGCCTTAAATGTAAGTCCTGAAACCATAAAACTCTTAGAAGACATAGGCAATAAACTCTTTGACATCAGCCTCAGTAATATTTTTTGTTTCTGTCTCCTCAGGCAAGGGTAACAAAAGCAAAAATAAATAAATGGGACTACATCAAATTAAAAAGATTTTGAATAGTAACGAAATCCATCAAAAGAAAAAAAAAGGCAAGTTAGTGAATTGAAGAAGATATTTGCAAATAATATATCTGATAAAGGTTATATTCAAAACATACAAAGAACTAATACAACTCACTACAAAAAAAAATCCAATTTAAAAATGAACTGAGGACCTAAATAGACATTTTTCCAAAGAAATACAAATACCTAACAGAGACAGGAAAAGATGCTCAACATCATTAATCATCTGGGAAATCCAATCCAAAACCACACACAGTGAGATATCACCTCCCACTTGTCAGAATGGCTATTATCAAAAGAACAACAAATAACAAGTATTGGTGAAGAAAAAGGAACACTGGTGCACTGTTGGTGGGAATATAAATTGGTACAGCCACTATGGAAAACAGTATAAGGAAAAGGAAGTAGGGAGACTTACAGAGAAAAGGGGAAGTTTGGCAAGTGAAGTAGAATGGGGGACTTGAGGGTGTAGAAGAGGACCGGGTGGCTGTGTAGAATAAAAGAAGGAAGATGACATTGAAGGTAGAGCCTGAGACAAAAAGCCAAGGAAGAAGAGCCTAAGACTTAGGGAGTCATTTACCTTTCTTTAATTGTTTGCCTCCTTTAATCTTAAAATTTTATTTTGCAGAGTGGCAATTTTAGACTCTTAATAACACTGGGAAGTCTCAAAATACCAATTAAAATAAGTATTCCACTCTGTTCTGGAAATTTTTTGAGCGATTGCAGTCCAATTCAGTTTTAAGGGAATTATGTTTGGGAATTTCAAATATTTCCCCTAATGGCCATTAGTGTTACAAATAGCCTTTGGTCAGGTCTGTCCATTTAGTTAAAAATGCACATGAGGGTAATCCATGGTTTTTAAGCATAAAATTGTCCAAATTTCCTGTTCGAAGGGGCACCCTCAAAATATTCAGATAAATGGGATCTCGCTCCCTAGAGGTTATTCTTCTTGAGTAAAGAACAGTTTTAAAACAGCTCAAACAGCTCAATTCAAGCAGCTTGCAAGCCAGTCCCTGCCAATTCAAAACAAACAAGCAAAAACCAAACTTGGTCTTGGAGGAGACAGGTCAAAGGCTTTTTCAGCCAGTTTCCAGAGAACAGCCCTTCAAAGGAGTAAGCCAAAGGCTGAACTAGTCCAGTTTCATTTGAAGCAGCCTCTTCCTGGAGGAAGTGGGCCAAAGACATTTTCAGCCAGCTTTGGTTGAAATAGTCTGGTTTTAAGATTAGACCGAGGTGCCAAACAAGTAGCTGTATACAGAATAAGACCTTAAACAGAAAGACAAAATCTTAAATAAATCCTCTATAAAGCCTGGAGAGCTTCCGGTGCAAAGATGCATGAGCTCAGAACGAGGAGAAAGATGTACCTTCAAACTCAAGGTCAGTGAACAAAGCAATGAGCCCAAAGGGATCAATCATGGGTACTGTTCTTGGGGCCTGTGGGAATCTTCTCTGATCCCAGTACAGGCCACCAAAACGTTGAGCTGAAACAAATAGACTGCCAGATATTTATCCAAAAATGGGTTTATTAGAGATTAGCAGAGAATTGCAATTCACAGCCTACAACAATGGCAAGCCAAACGCAAGTCCCTTTATACTTCCTGAGAATAGTCTAGAACAGTGCTGAAGCTATCCTAGAAACCCCATAGTAACAGCCATACAGGGGCCCAGAGGGCAACCTGCCCAGATGGAGCTGAGAGACCAAGAGTGCCAGAAGGGACTCCTCCAGAAAGATACGGATCCGAAAACTGTCTGATGTGTGGACAGGGTGGAAATTAAAACCAAGAAAGGGTTACAGGAATTGTAGTTTTTGCAATTACCATAGGTGCCTGGAAAAAAAAGAATAAGGTAATTATTCACCGAAGAAAAATAATTGTGCAAAAATGCAATCATATCTATTTTGTCAGTGAAAAATATTTACATAATTGTAAAACCAACTTATCTGAAAACCTGGAGAAGTTATATTGGGAAAAAGGGACATTTGTTTCTTGAGTTGAAGGTGCATTTTGGGAGGAACATCATGGTGCTGTCTAGTCCTTTCCTGTTACTGCTGTAGCAAATTACCCCAAACCCAGGGGCTTAAAACAACTTACATGTATAATCTTCCAGTTCTGGAGTTTAGAGGTCAGAATGGCTCTTACTGGGCTAAGATCAAGGTGTCGGGGGGCTGTCTTCCTTCTAGAGGCTCTAAGGGAATCTGTGTCCTTGCCTTTTCTGATAACTAGAAGTTGCCCACATGCCTTGGATTTTGACACTTCCCTCTACATTTCAGATGCATCACTCCAGTCTCTGCTTTCTTTGTCTCATCTCTGTTTTCTGACTCTTCCCTGATCCTTCCTTTAGAAAGACCTCGTGGCTATGTTGGATCAGCTTGGATAACCCAGGACAGTCTCCCTCATCTCAGGATTCTCAAATAAATCAAAACTGAAAAGTCTCTTTCATCATAAAAGGTGACATGCTCACAGGTCCCAGGGACAGGCTATTGTCATTTTGGGGGACCATTATTCTGCCAACTATAAGAGCTAATGTGCTCAGTGGATGGATCAGGATATAGCCTAGAAGCACGTTATTTACAAATGCAGAGGTAAATTCCAGAAGTCACTAATAGGGCTGGTGGTGACTGAATCAGGGAAATTGGAGCCAGGGATGGAGGGACAAGGCCAGGGACGGCTGTTTTTACTGTCAGCCTGTGTGACTATTAAAAAGTTTAAACCACTTGTGTCTAATCTTGCAATAAAGAGTAAAATCCACTGTCAGGTAAACCATATCTAGTATCAAAATCTAGATGGAACCCTGGACTCAGTATTTAATACATGTGTCCTTATGCCCCCAAGTCTGCTGGGTGAAGAGCCGGGCGGGGGGGGCTGCTGAGTCCACATGACCATGCTGTCATCTCACTTTCTTCTGCTCCATGAATTTTTTTCTTTCCAATCTTTCCAACAGGGTGTGAACAGACAGAAGGCAGGGTAGTTCTTGTGGCTTCTTGGGGCTGCTTCTTGCCTACATCTGTGTTTTACTTTGTTAGGGCCCATCCTTAGTCAGCATTCACTAAATGCTCGCAGAAAGGATGTGTGAACACATGTCAAAGAACAGGACTCGGAAAATTCTACCCAATGTTCCTTCTAAACACAAGGTTTCCCACATTCCCATCTCTGGTCCATATGAAGTCTTTTCTCGTATTTGCTGCAAAAAAAAAAAAAAAAAAAAGAAGAAGAAGAAGGAAAGATAAGAAGTTAGCATAAACCTAAATAAATTTTATTCAAAAACTATCCTCTATTTTGTCTTTTTTCTACTTAAAATTCCTTGTATAGAATAATAGCAATAATGAGGGTAGTTTGTTGCTTTCAATTTCTTATTTGACAATATGGAAAGTTGAGAACCCAAAATGCAGGACCCCTAGGTTTGGGTCACTTGTTGAAATTGTAAGGTCTGTGAAATTCAATCTGGAAGCATCTGATAAGAGGCTGGTTCTTGAGATCTCCATCCTTCCTGGGTTCCTGTTTCTCACTATATAGTTCCTTGTTCTGAGGTCACAAGTCCACTGCTCAGTTTCTCTCTGAGAAAATGACTTTTCTTGTGGTACCTTGTTCAATAATCATTTGGTGTATAAATAAATGAGTGAGGAGATGTCTTCAAGCTAAGAACCTGGGTAGATGAGAAGTCATTTTGAATAGTGCTTAAGAACCCAATTTTCATTGATCATAACACACAATTACCTATGCCAGGAACATATGGACACTTGCATTTTAGAAATGGCTCCTGCCTTGTACCTGAGAAGGAGTTTAGGAAGAGGGTACTGAACTTAAATCTGACCCTGAGGAACTGACAGAGAAAGACAAGGTGGCGCTGGAAGGGCGAGGCTGAGACAGAGAAGACAAGGAGAGCAGCCTGAGGCTTTGGGGGCCATTTTATCTTTCTTCAATTGTTTGTTTGCTTCAGCTAGTCTTATATCTCATTTTTCAGAATGACAAGTTTGGACTCCTAATAACTGAAGCCTCAAAATACCAATTGAAATAGGCACTTCATCAGGTTCTGGAAATTTTCGAGCAATTGTAGTTCAATTCATTTTTAAGAAAATCAAGTTTGGGAATTTCAAAGATTGCCCTAAATGGTATTGATAGTCTAAATTGCCTTTGGCCAGGTAGGTTGATTTAGTTAGAAATGGGCATGAGAAAGAACTGTAGGGTTTTTTTGGTTGTTTTTTTTAATAAAATCACCTGGAGCCCTTTAAAAGGGTTGCCCTCAAAGTACTTAGAAAACTGGGATCCCATGTTCATGATTTTTTCCTTCTCTAAATAACAATTTCCAAATAGCTCAAGCAGCTCCCAGCACAAATGACTCAATTCAAACTTCTGCAAGCCAACCTCAGCCAATTCATAGGAAACAGCTTGGCCTTGGAATAGCGAGTCCAAAAGCTTTTTCAGCCAGTTTCCAGGGAATAGCCCTTCAAAGGAATAAGCCAAAATCTGAACTGGAACATTTTCATTTGAAGCAGCATCTTCCCAAAGAAACTGGGCCAAAGGCATTTTTCAACCAGCTTCAGTTGAAATAGTCTGATCTTGAGATCAGACTAAAGTCTCAAATGAGGACTGGTATACAGATCAGGACCTTAACCAGAAAGAGGAAAACTTTTAAAAGATCCTGAATAAAGCCTGGAGAACTTCAAATACAAAGAGGGCATGAACTCAGAACCAGGAGAATGAAGAATCTTCAAAGCACCGGATAGGAAAGCAAAACAGTGAGAGACAGAGTGCTCAGTGGTGCTACTGTACATGTTTGGTCCTCAGCTCTGGAACCATTGAGAGTCTTTTCTGGTCCCTGTAGAAGCCACCAAATTGTCAACATGAAACAAGTAGACTTCCAGATTTTTCTCCGGCAATGATGAGTTTATTGGGGATCAGCAGAGAATTGCAATTTGGGGTCTGCACACATGGTGAGCCATGTGCAAGTCCTTACATGTCAAGGGAAGGAAAACTCTTTAATAGAGGGGACGAGGAAGTTTGCAGGGAGGGCTACAGTAAACAGAGTCCATGGCTTTTCATTGGCTGAGTCCTTGCTAGGAAATAAAATCATTTTTCTTCTTCTTGCTGGGCTCTGTCATTGTCACAGGGTGTGAGAGCTCCCCATTCTGGTCCCCTCACTCTATTCATTTGTGGTTTCTGTTTAGTAATTTTTCACAGCAGAACAGAATCTACTCTTAAAAGAAAATGAATAAAAAAAATTTTCTCATTGGAAATTTGTCACTGATTTTATAGCTATTAATGACAGAATAAAAATTACACAAAAATGACTTCTCACAACATCATTAGGATGGTTATTAAACCAAATTCCTTCAGCACTGAACTCTGTTTTCAGTCTTCATCTTTCTAAGTGACTGCATAGCATTTTTTGAGATTGCTCTCTTTTTGCCTACTGGCTCTTTCAGAGAAAAACAATTTTCTGTGTAAATTATACTTCAAAGTTGATTTTTTTAAAATTGTGCAAAACGGTTTAAATAAGTGTGTGTGCATATGTATTCTATATACTTAAACTAAATTACTAAACATTTAACCCTCTTTTTCCTCCACATTTTTAATCCAGTTGGTCCTTTAGTCATCTCTTTTAAATGACCCTCAGATACATCCTCTCCCCTCTTCACTCCTGTAGCTCCTTCTCACTCCGTAACTGTCAACGTCATGCAGTTCACCCATTATTCTCTGTCATATCGAATCTATTTGTAAGGCTACTGCCAGACAAATTTGACTAAAATGCTCTTTTATCATTGAAATAACTTGCTTAGAGACTTATAAACATTGCCTATTTCCTTTCACATTGTCTAAAACTTGTTTTACTTTCAGAACTTAATCTCTACTTCAGAAAAAAAAAAAAAATCCCTGTGCAAACCTTCTTCCTGAAGTAGCTTCCTCCTCTAAAACCACTAAATGTGCCTTTATTTGTGTGTGTGATGCTTTATACATATAATGCTTACAAATTAAATCTATAGCCTACATACAAATTTTCAGACCAAATTTTCAGTGCATTTCCTTGACAAAATGTGTCTCATTTTTTTCTCATAAAGTTAAGAGATGTAGCTCTTTTCCTGTTGTGCAGGTTTCCATGATGTCAGTGATCAGCTAGGGACCTGAAACTTAGAGGAGGCTTCCATTTTATTAAAATTGTGTAAATCACTAGCTTATTCACTAGTCTTTATTGCTCCCAATAATAACCACCAGCTCCTGACTCAATTTCTACTCTAGCAGGTGGTGAATGTATGACGTTACACTTTGCTTAACACTTCCCTAACTCCTATTGTAACCAGGCCTCCAAAATGTAAGATTGGGGCATTGATTATTACTGTCTTCATTCTTTGGATCAGGAATCAGAAAATCAAGAGACTGTGGCTTCCTCAAGTCCACAGGGCAGATAAGTATTAAAACTAGATCTTGTCAACTCAGAAAATAGATCTTGTCAGCTCAAGTTCACACTTTTCTTTTTCTCTTAAACAAATCTTACCTCTGTTGCTTCCTAAAAAACAAACCTAATATATGTTTATTGTCCCTACAATCTGTTAGCCTCCTTTAGATGTTTGTGTTAGCATCTTTGCTATATTCCAAATAGGCCAAAAATAGTTTGGTTTTAAGTGATTTCCATGACAACATATTGTTACAAGAGTTAAGTTCTTCTCTTGTCGAAGAAAGAATTCAGAGAAACAAAGGTCAAGAAAGTAAAGTGAGAAATGTCTCTTTGGTTGTCTGCCGATTTTTTTGGGGGGGGGTGTTTTATATATATATACATAAAGCTGTTTTTATATTTTGGAAATTAATCCATGGTCTCTTCCTTTGTAATGATTTTCTCCCATTCGGTGGGTTGTCTTTTCATTTTGTATATGCTTTCCTTTGCTGTACAAAAAAGCTTTTAAGTTTAATCAGGTCCCATTTGCTTATTTTTGCTTTTATTTCCACTATTGCAGAAGTTGGGTCAAAAAAACATATTTCTGCAATTTATGTCAAAGAGTGTTCTGCTTGTGTTTTCTTCTGGGAGTTTGAATATCTGGTCTTATATTTAGGTCTTTAAACCAAATACAGATGGCCAATAGACACATGAAAAGATACTCAACATTGCTAACTATTAGAGAAATGCAAATCAAAACTACAATGAGGTATCACCTCACACCAGTCAGAATGATCATCATCAAAAAGTCTACAAATAATAAACTCTGGAGAAGGTGTGGAGAAAAAGGAACCCTCCTGCACTGTTGGTGGGACTGTAAATTGGTGCAGCCTATATGGAGAACAGTATAGAGTTTCTTTTAAAAAAAACTGGAAATAAATTTATCGTATGACTTCTGAACATCCATCCAGAGAAATCTAAAACTCAAAAAGATATATGCACCTCAATGTTCATAGCAACACTATTTATAATAGCCAAGACATGAAAGCAGCCTAAATGTCCATTGACAGATGCATGAATAAAGAAAATGTGATATATGATGTATGTGTGTGTGTGATGATGAAATACTACTCAGCCATAAAAAAGAATGAAATAATATCATTTGCAGCAACATGGATGAACCTAGAGTTTATCACAATAAGTAAAGTAAGTCAGACAGAGAAAGACAAATATTATATTATATCTCATATATGTAGAATCTAAAAAAAAGTGGCACAAATGAAATTATTTACAAGCCAGAAATACACTCATAGACATAGAAAATAAACTATGGTTACCAAAGGGAAAAAGGATAGGGGGAAAGATAAATTAGGAATTCAGAATTAACATATATACACCACAATATATAAAACAGATAAACAACAAGGACCTACTGTATAGTACAGGGAACTATATTAAATATCTTATAATAACCTATAATGGAAAAGAATCTGAAAAAGAATGTATGTGTATAATTGAATCACTTTGCTGTATACCAGAACTAACACAATATTATAAATCAACTATATTTCAATTTAAAAAATAAATTAATTAATTAAAAATTAAAAAGAGAAAGTGAGGATTTATTAAGTGATAGTACACTCTTAAGCAGAGAGTCAACAGACTCAGATGAGTAGCTGTGCTGAGTTTCTTTGGCACACTGTTTATATGAGATGTAAAAATGAATGGGCAGAATATTCATTGGGGAAGGAAGGTTTTTAAGTTGTATTTTCTGATTTTTATCCCAACTCTACCTTCTGGAGAGGAAGAGGGATTTTTGTCCTTATTTAGTCTTGATCAAAAGTGTCATGGCATTGTTTCATAATGGGTACTTCTTAACTGCAAGGTTAATTTGCTTGTAATAAAAGCATAATGAGCAAAAGGTTACATTCAAATGAGAGCATAAAATGTTACATTCTGATGCCAGAGATACCTGCCTTATCCCACCTTTCTTTGTCTGCCTCCATGACACTTAACAACCCAAAATGTGTTGTTGTTTATCAGTTGGGAATTTCGTGCTTTTCTTTGCCCAAGGACCCCCATTGTTCACAAGACAAATGGTTTCCTGCCATTTGGCCTTGTCCCTGTTTCTCTGCTCATTTCTAGCTATCTGTCTGCTCTAACAGTATGAGTTCAAATTTGAGCTGCTGGAATTACTCATTCACATACACAAACAAACACAAAAGAAAATAATGAGCATGCTAAAACCAAATACAACTTTATATCCTAATGGGCTGAATAAAGCATAAATATGACAAAGTGTGCACAGGAGAATAATTATCAGCCTTCCTTCTCTAACAATATCAGGCTCTGCAAAGTCAATTGGAATATAAATGCAAAATATGTTGACAAGAACACATTTAGAGAAAAGCGATAATAGTTACTAAAAGAGACTATTAAATTATATTTTAATAACTTCATAATATCAATGTGTTACTGTGGAAAAGCCGAAGATCTCTAATAAAAATCATACATGTCTGATTTAGCAAAGATAAATATGATTTAAATCAAAACAAATTTTATAAGGAGTGCTATAAAGTGAATTTATTCTGCTGAAATCTGTGCTGGAAATAAGGAACCATGTGAACAACTAAGTTCTTTCAAATTATGAAGTATAAGAACCATAATAAACAGGAAAATATACTTGCAACATGCATGGGTAGAAGACAAAGGCAGTATTAGTTATGGTACTCTATGTTTTATGTTTCTATATTCATGTTTGATTTAGGATGTTAATCTAATTTTAAAATATGGTTTAAATTGGAAAGAGAGCATATGTGTCTGCATTTTACTACCTAGGATTTTAATGTTTATGCTATTTTGTACTGTCTAGCAATATGCTTTATATGTTTGCAGCTAATTCTTGGGGTTGATAACTCTTAATAACTTTAACAAAATTGAAAAATAAGAAAAAATATGTTCATCACAAGATTACCTTTATGTTTAGTGTATATGAATATATCATGAGTCTACATTTTGGAACATACTACTCTAGGTAAGTGACTGTAGTAAATTGCAAGATGGCCCCAATCTGTCTCTCCCTCCTATTTCCATCCCTGCCATGTACTTCACAGCATCCTGCATGGAATGGTGAGAGGTTTAATTTCCTGACACTGTGCTTAGCCAAGTGGCTTGCTTTGGCCAATGGAACATTAGTGAAACCAAACAGGACCCTATGGGGCCCTCCTGGGTACAACTCCTTTTTGTCCCCCATTTCTTGTTTGCAGGAAATAGGCTTTATTCAGCTTCCTAGACTTTCCCTGAGTTCTAATGGGCAGATTCAAACAATTATTAATCAGGGAAGTGAGGGAATGCAGGAACAAAAAAGGAGCAGTCAAGAAACAAAAGTACAGTGAGGGGAGAGGGTCCTGGTTCTTCCTCAGGGAACACGTGTAACAATGTATCTTTGAGTTTTCCTGCAGGAACTAAGGCTCCTACCTGGTAACTGCAGGTGAGTATAAGAGTCCTGGAACATTGCCCTATTTTGTCACCACCAATCAATCAGAAGAAAGTCACACACCCTGCAGCCATCACCCCACATTTTGCTTATGAAAAACTTTTCTCCAAAAGCCATCAGGGAGATTGGGATTTGGGAGCATGAGCCACCCATTCTTCCTGCTCAACTCTTCAATACACCTTCTTCTGCTCTAAATTCTGACCCTTCGGTCTGCTTGGACTTACTGTGTGTCAGGCACACAAACTTGTGTGTGTCAGCATCAGTGTGTGACACAAATGGAAGTGTGAGAGATGCGGGAAGGTCAGGCTTGCATATTTTGCCCTTCTGCTGCTGCCATGAGGGAGACATACTCAGATTTGTTTGTTGATCCCACAAAGAGGATGAAAGACACATAGATCAGAGTCCAGATGAGGCCAGCCTGTAGCAGCCAGTTGCCCTCCATCCCCTGGATATGAGTGAGGACGTCAGAGATCAGCCAAACCCCAGACTCAGAATTTAGGGCTATTATAATGAATGAGTGTTTTAAGCGCTGTGTTTTGGAGATAGTTTACACGGTTATAGCCAAATGGCACAGTGACATGACCTAGCAGACCAAACTGCCATTATGTAGAAATGAAGAGAAAATAGATAGCTGTCTCCAGGAAACACAACCAAAGATGCTCTGAGAATGTTTTTTGCCTTTCTGCCTGCCACAAGATTGCAGAAAAAAAATGATCATAGTACAAATATTAAGACTAGCTTTGCCCAGTTATTTTAAGTTGCCTTGCCCATTCATATTAATTTTCTCATGTGAAAGAAAACAAGTGATGGATGGGGCTCTTCCATAGTGAGAGGAGATCCTGTTTAAATTTTTTTAAGTAAATGTCTGAAACAGTGTGTTTTGAGCCAATATATTTCACGGATATTGATAAAAATGATAGAGGTGGTTTTGAATTTTATGACATCACTGTATTAGAAAATCACAACAATGAAAGTTGAGAAGAATCATCTTTTCTCTGTGAGAAGAGTTGTACAACACAAGTATTTAAATTAATAGCATGTGAAACTTTTCTTCTAGGTGGGAATTACCTATCTTTGAGTTACTTTTTGATTATTATCTCTTCATAATCAAAAATACTATGTTTGGAGAGCTATCCTCTCAAATACATAATCCAAGTCTCAAAGAATGGCTGTATTCCTAGCATAGCAGAATCACATTGTTAAAGGGTAATGGGTAAATATAATTCCTTTTAAGTAGCGAAGTGAATTTAGGGAAGTTTATCCAAATCAACTAAAAAAATTAAAAAAAAAAAACTTGTGTTTTTGTCTTCACATTAACCTCCCTACATATTACTTTAGAAGAGAAAAAAATGAAGCTTTCACTGCCACATGGAAACACAACTGAAACACAGTTGAGAACGGTGCCCTTGACAAAAGGATTAAATCAGAGGATGAATTCTAGCAGTACTTGTCTCCAAGAATGTCAGATGCATTTGCCTGTTGTCCATGCCCTCACATTCATGAGAAAATTATTTAAACAATTCATTTCACCAAAAGACCTTCTCCTGATGATATTGTACACTGTGAATTGAGAAGAAAATTAGCTACATCCACTCCAAATGTTTTCCTTACAAAATTATTTTCCAGGTAAGTAATAAAATGTTCTATCTTCTAAGTATCACATGATAGAAAATTCATGTGTGCCCTCTGGCTGCCGATATCAAATATATGTGTAGGCGGATAAAAGAAATATTTTAAAGAAATATGTAGATCACTCATTTGTTAAGACACAGCTTGGAAATATTTCTGATAATTTATTTTGTGTCGATAACTGACACGGAATAGATATAAGTGTATCTGGTTTAGGGAAAAAAAAAAAAGAAAATCTAGGAGAAATGTAGAAGGAAAACCTTGCTCAGGGCACAAATGACAATATCTAGAAGCCTCAAGTGATGAAAAGGAAACTTTAGAGAGAAGTTTGGGCTTCAGAGACTGCAAACGCCACAAGCTATTAAAATTGTCAAGATTGCTTCCCGAAACTGTTTATTCCAGTAGTAGGTGAGCGGAGAAATCTTATGGCCAAAAGGAAATGGAACAGAATGAGTTTCCAGTGTGTCTTGGGATTCAGGTTTGCTTTGCACCTTTATTTCTCACAGTAGAAGATGAAAATAGAGAAAATACAAGAGTTTGACTCCAAGATCCAAAAGGCAGGAGGAGTTGGCAAGTTAGAATTGTCAGTCCTGCCAGAAGTTGCTTTTCAAGTTCACTAGAGTTGAATTGGTTGCTCTGAAGTGTGAAAACTCCTCAACCTCCAAAATTGTGAGATCCTGGAGGAAAAAATTCTAAACAAGGAGATGCTCTGTTTTGCACAGCTGCTTGTAAAGCAAAAAGTACTACTAATGCACTTCTCCATTATGCTGCTTCTGCACAGAAATACAGATATAAAATGGTATGACTGGTCTAGGCTTCTTTTTAGACTCACTTTAGTGCATCAGCATTGTTTTATTATTATTATTACTATTTTATTTTATTTTTGGTGATAAGAGGCTACAGAAAGAATCAAATAAATTATTAAGATGCAGCTAACGTTCTTTTCTTTTAATCTTTTTTTTAATTTTCTCACTTCTCTTTAACAATACTTCTTCAGGGCATCCTTTCTAGAAACATCTTCTGCCAAGGTCCCTTGTGTATATAAAGTTGATTTACAGCTTAACTGTCCCCCAAAGTGCCTTTATTTTAAAACACTAACTGGAGAATAGACCAAATGAACCTTCGAATCTAAGGTTTAGGGTTTTCTCTCAGCATTTCTTAAATTATCTCCTAGGGCATTAGTAGTCCAGAATGCTCCAAATGAGAATGAGTTTCAGGAGTGGCAGCAATGGCAATGATAGAAATGGAGAGGAGAATTCAAAGTTGAATATTCCATAATGAAAATCATAATCACAAACACCATCACTTAATAAAAGTTCAGATAGTCTTCTCATAATTAAATTGAAGGCAACTAGAACTGCCATCCCACCAACCTGTTCCCCAAAACACAGATGGTGGAAAATGCATGAAGTCATTTTTCTCAGGTAAAACTAACCGTGTTTCACACTGAAAGCAATTTAAAATACTCCAATCAAGACATAGTCTGGTTCTGATTCTCCTGGATATGTGTGTGTGTGTGTGTGTGTGTGTGTGTGTGTGCAACAGAGAGCTAACATATTCTTTTGAAAATCATGTCATTTTTTCTGCACATGGTCATCCTTCAAGCCTCAGTATTAGATGTTTTGTTCTTTACGTCTCTCCTTTCCTTGATGAGGAGACTATTTCCGCCCTAATGACTGAAATTTACACCTCTGCCCTAGCTTCTTTCTTTGTTCATTTAGATTTGTTTTAATTCAAAGTTCTACTTTACATTGCTTTCCATTTCACAAAACCATTCTACGTGAATAAAGAATGTCATCATTTCTTGCTCTAAACCATGACCTCTCACTAGCTTCTCCTGCACTGTAAATAGTAGCACAATTAGCCACTTAGCCAGTTTCCAAAGCATGTAGCAGAAAAGGGGCTAATTCTTCACTTCCAATTTTCCAGATGCATGATACACCAGATGCGATAGCAGCATCAGTCTCGATTTACATTCTTAGGACGTCACAAAAGTAGTAACCCTTGCTTTCTTACTTTAAAATCTCCAATGTTCATGCATTGACCACACACCACCACTTTCCCTTTAGAAGGGTCATAGTTGATCAAACTCAAATTAAATATTAACCATGAGCTACAAGATTCTGTGACTCACTCCTTCCAGCTTTTATTGTCTGCTATTCCTGATTTTTCTATTTTGCATTTTACTACTAACTTATATTTAATTTTCCCCATTCCTTCAAAATGCTGTTTAAGCCTCACGCACTTTAACAAGTATTCCACAAAAAAATGTTTTTCCTTGATTCTGGTCATTTTAACATCTTATCATCTCACATATGTTTCAAGAGAGGAAGTTGACTAATTATATGACTTTGTTTTTCTATGTAAGTTATTTAGATGTATTCTTGAAAAATATTATTTCCCCTTGAAGAATATTCTTAAATTTTTGTAGATTTTTGGTATAGGAATATTATGGTAATATTTTCAAAATAAAGTCTGTTTTTATTTTTGACAGACACAAGAATTTTCCAAATACTTAAGAAAGAAAGTTTTTCCCTACCTCCCTATTGACTCTTCATATAAAATATGCTTATATTTACTTTAATGGAGAGTTTTCTGCTCAACATTAGAGATGGATGTTTAGCCATTGAAAGAATTCATTTAGGTATTCAACAAATATTTATTGTCCGCACACTATAGCCAACTATGACTGTTAATTGCTTTACATGCTGAGAATGAAGCCAGACATTTCTCTGCCCTCAAAGAGTTCACTTTATAGTAGTGGAGACAGATTGCAGGTAGTAAAGAATTAAAGTAAATAGTATGTTTTATAAGCTGAAAATTGTCCCCCCACCAAATTCATATGTTGAAGTCTTAACCCTTAGTACCTCAGAATGTGACTGTATTTTGAGATAAGACTTTTAAAGAGGTGAAAATTTTAAATAAGGCCGTATGGGTGGGTCCTAACTCAATCTGTCTGGTGTCTTTACAAGATGAAGAGATTTGAACACATTGAGAAGCAACAGGGACGTGCACAAACAGAGAACAGGCCTTCTTCAAGCCAGGGAAACAGGCCTCAGAAGAAACCAACCCCGCTGACACCTTGATTTTGGACTTAAAATCTGAAGAGTGGTGAGAGAACACATTTCTGTTGGTAGAGCCACCCAGTCAGTGGAATTTTGTTATGGAAGGTGTAGAGATCTACTTGGAACCCTTTGGGAGTAGGAAGATTATTTTAAGCTGAAGATTTGATATTCAACAGAAGACAAAAAGGCATCTTCTTGGAGCTTTACTTATCTGATTAAAAGCAACAACTTCTGAGAAATGAGGCTTTCATAAATTCCCTCTCTGGAAAATCTACTCCCAGGAGAGAGACCAAGAGCAAACGTACCTCTAATGTCTCTGGGGAAGCTTCATGGCCATGAACAAGATGGAAAGACCACTCACACCTGCATAAGCAAACGTATCACAAATTTTCTTATCTCCCCTTTGTTCTCCTAAAAACCTACGTGTCTTTGTAAAGGAACTGATTTGTTTTTTCCATTGAAGCCTTCCCTCTCTACCTTTCCCCTACCAAAAAAGGTACAGGAGCCTCTAATTTTAACCATTTAGCAAGTTATGTATGTCTTTTGTTGGCTCCCATATGCATACAAACAAACAGTTAAACTGTTGTTTGTCAGTTTAATTCACAGGCCCATAGGGATAGAAACTAAGAGGGTGGAGAAAAAGTTTTTCCTCCTTAACATAGCCCTAGCAAACTATATAACATCAAATAGCATACTGCAAAGAAAAGGAAACAAGGGGACAGATGTTATCCATGAATTTAAAGGCCATAGGAAATACCTCTGAAGAAGTGACATGTGAGCTGGGATGAATTAAAAGCTAATTTGAGAGAGCTGACATTTGAGCCACTAACTAAATTAGAAGATGATTTGGGGAAAGATGAACTGTAAAGTGCAAAGCCCCTAAGGCGGAGCAAGATTGGTGTGCTCTGAGAATGAAAAGGCCAGAGTGAGAGGAGGGAGCTGTGGTTTGAGATGAGGAAGACAAGAGATGGGCCACCTGTCACTCGGCTTTGTAGGCTGAGTATGAAGTTGGCATCATCACTCTGAGAAGAGTCACCGTAGGGTATTAAGCAATCCATATAAGTCATCACTTGCCTTCCTCATCTCAGACCACTAACTAAATTAGTTAAATCTAAGTGAAAGTATTTTAAAAGGCACACAGAGAGAGTTTTGCTCAGCAAATACTTCCCAAGTATAGTTTGGTAATTATTCTGTTCAAAATGGAGTAGCTATCTTTTTTCAAAAATCCCATCTGAATTTTTAATATGACGCACAAAATTTTCAAGTGAAAATTTCATTAGTGTACTTTATTATATTTTACAGAGAGGAAATTTATTTCTAAACCATCTTTTCAAAACGGGGAGCTATACTATAAAGATACAGTGTAGAGATACACTATATCTCTCATTTTTATTCCATTTAAGTCAAGTTGGTTTTATATTCCATAGTCATCATAAAGCCCACAACTATGTGGTTAATTGGACTATAGCATAAAACAAAATGAATGCTTTTAACTAACAATTTGTGAATTTCTGCCTACATATCTTTTCTTCTTTATATGACAACTTAATATGGAATGCAAATTGGTACAAGGATCTATCACAGAGTATTTATACATTTTTAATTGATTGTTGTTAGTAAAATATAATAAAGGAAGTGCTTTTGGAAGGAAATGATTTAGAAGGCATATATTAGACCACTAATATACAGTCCTTAGCATGAGAGTTAAGCATCTGAAAATATTGCATTTTAGATATCTCCAAGGAGGAGTTCAGCTTTGTTTTTATTACTTGATTATAATCAGGTGTATTAAACTTATAATCCAGAGTGAATACTAATTACATTTTCCTTTTATTTATTGTGGTAAACAAATTTAAATGTCATGCATAATTGTAGGTGGATATTTGTTAAGACCTCTGCAGAAGCATTTAAGCAGTGATGGGCTGTAATTCCTTGGAAAGTAGATACATTTTTTTATAGAAATTAAGTTGGTATTCAGTATTCGGTGTTATGTGGATGAATTATGTATTAATTCTTATCATAATATGGACATCTCAGAACCCAAAGTAGCTGTGAATATTTAGAGCAATAGGTTTCCTGGGCTGCTCCACCTAGTAATAGGTAATTAGTTCTAATAATGGACTTAACATTTGCACTCACGGTCATAGTTATTGTGCTTAATTTTTTTCTCTGACGTAGGTTCTGAAATCAGATTGTAATTTCTCCAATGTAATTGCTTTACAAATGTGCAATTTTAAGAGTGGCCAAAGCTATATGGTACTGAAATTCTTAGACTTAAACACATTTTTCTCCCCAAACTAGTAAAGTTCTTTGTATAGTGAGAATTGTCTGTTTACTTGGAACATACGGAGGAAAAACAGAACAGGGGAAAATTAATGGGAATTTCCTGCTTTGTCAAAGGCACTGTGCCATTTTCTCCAAGTATTTGCAGAACTTCCACAACACTTTCTTGAGCTGGTAAATATTAATATGACAATTCACAATGTCAGTCTTTTAGTACTCAAAGCCATATCTGGTCATGTAAATCACTGTCACAAAGAAGTAAAATTTGTTGACCGAATGTTGATAGAGTTAAAAAAACACATTTAGCTATTTTCCCACAATGGTAATAGAAAAATAAATAATAAACAAAAAAAATGGTAGTTGTAATTTTTAGTTTTCTCATAGTTTTGAAATTTTCTCACTTTATTTTCCATCGTTCTGCAAGATGTGCATTACCCTGATTTTCATTTTATAAGTATAAACATTACTATGCAGGTGATTTTTTTCAAAACCACACATGGAATAACTTGCAGAAGAAAGGCTTAAACCTGGGATTTGGATATCAAAAGCTTACCTTTTTTATTATAACAGTTTGGGAAAATCATAGACCTTTACTGAGACATCTCACAACTTTTGGTGAAGACTTTTGAGCTGAAATTAGAAGGCAAGTCCAAAGACAGTTTCTCCCTGCAAAGGTATCTCACATTCATAGCACCTTTATTTCAGCTTCATTCATACCACACCACCTCTGACAGCGTCAGTTTGCTCAAGCCTCCAGAACCAAGCACAGAGCACCTGAAAATGTTCTTGGGATTCTTTTGTAATATGCCCATTCCATAATCACTATCAACACATTAAGACGTTTCTTGTAATTATCTTCTTTAAATCATAAAGAAGGTGTAGTATATCTGTATGCAAAAACACTTTATCTGATTTTCCAAATGTATATCTTGAAAACAACAAAACATTACAAAATTGAGTTGATTATTACATTAAAACATTTCCATCTGCAAAGAACATAGAAACACAAACCATTTACAGAGTCAAATAACAATATTTAGAAACTTCTAATTATTATCTAGAAATCTGTTCAGTTTTGTTCTTATAAAATAGCAATGCCTTCTTTCTAGAATCAGAAATGAAAATACTTAGGCAAAAAGAATTGGAGAAACTGTAATGAAGCAAAACATAATTCAGAGTAACAGCATGATATGAGAATTTTTTGTCAGATAAAGACAAAATCTCTTTGGGAGAGGATATCTAAACTTAGGTGTTCAGCATACTCACAGTAGAGATAAGGGAAAGGAAAACAGATAAACATGAAGAGCATATTAATAATTAACTATTGGAAAACACTAATTAAATGACTGTGCACTGCTTGATTTCATAAGATACATAAATAAAATAGATTTGTCGGTGATGACAAAAATGCCTCAAAATTAACTGGGTAAATATTAAGTTCTCCAGTGAAGATATAGAATACATCTTTTAGTATCAAGCCAAAGAGTCAAATTCCCCTAAAGTTTGGTGTCATTAGAAATTTCATCATATCTGTGTCTCATTCTCATAGATGACAAATTGTGCAAGTCTCTATCAGGTCCAGGATTTTTCTCTCTTAGTTAATCGATTGCAGCTTCAGATCAACATAGGAAGCACATTTAGTTGTGAAGCTCAGAAAGATAAAGAATTCTGCTGCTATCCATCTCACCTCATAGTCTTCCCACCATTGCTCCTAGAACTGAATGCATGCCTTCATGAATATCAGATGGAGACAAGCATAAATTACAAGAATCATCCATGTATTTACAAATTTTTACCATTGCTTTTGTGTACATTTTCTCTCCTGAAACTCGCTTCATTTCCATGATTTACAATGATGAACAAAAACAGCAAAACCCCCTACAGGGAGAGAAATTAGACTGTAGCAGGGACTGGAGAGTAAATATTAAATTTAAAAAATCATGCAAAAATGCAAAACTGCAATTCAAGTGTTAGAAGGACAATATAAGGTTCTAGGAATGTTCCTAGCAAGGGGATTGGAACTAGTTATTTCATTAAGTGGGAAGTGTTCTGTGATGATTGAATTGAGATTGAAGGATTTTAAAAAAGGGGGTTAAAGGGCATATTAGTGTCTTAGGGCTACTGTGATAGAGCACCACAAACTAAGTGACTGAAAAGAAAGAAGTTTATTCTCTCACAGTTTTAGAGGCTATAAGTCTAAAATCAGTGTTGGCAGAGCCAAGCTCCCTCTGAAACTTCTAGAGGAGGTTCCTTCCTTGCATCTTCCAGCTCTCAGTGTTCCTTGGCTTGTGACAGCATAACGTTAATCTCTGCCTTTGTTTCCTATGGCATTCTCCCCACATACCACTTAATGAAGAGACTGTCTTTTCTCCGTTGTATATTTTTACCTCTTTTGTCATAGATTAACTTACCATAATTGCATGGGCTTATTTCTGGGCTTTCTATCCTGTTCCATTAATTTGTGTCTGTTTTTTGTGCCAGTACCATACTGTTTGATTACTGTAGCTTTGTAGTATAGTCTGAAGTCAAGGAGCATAATTCCTCTAGCTTTGTTCTTCTTTCTTAAGATTATTTTGGCTATTCAGAGTCTTTTGTGTTTCCATACAAATTTTGAAAATTTTTGTTCTAGTCCTGTGAAAAATGCCATTGGTAATTTGATAGAGAATGTGTTGAATCTGCTAATTGCCATGGGTATTATGGCCACTTTAACAATATTGATTCCTCCAATTCAAGAACACAGAATACCTTTCCATCTGTTTATGCTGTCTTCAATTTCTTTCACCAATGTCTTATTGTTTTTGGAGTACAGGTCTTTTGCTTTCCTAAGTAGATTTATTCCTGGGAATTTTATTCTTTTTGATGTGATGGTAAGTAGGATTATTTTCTTAATTTCCTCTCCTGATATTTCTTTGCTAGTGCAAAGAAATGCCACAGATTTCTGTATATTAATTTTGTATTCTGAAACTTTACCAAATTCTTTGATGAGCTCTAATAGTTTTCTGGTAGTGTTTTTAGAATTTCCTACGTATCATACCATGTCATCTGCTAACAGTGATAGTTGTAGTTCTTCCTTTCCAATTTGGATTCCTTTTATTTTCTTTTCTTCTCTGATTGCTATGGCTTAGACTTCCAAAGCTATGTTGAATGAAAGTGGTGAGAGTGAGCATCCTTGTCTTGTTCCTAATCTTAGAGAAAATGCTTTCAAGTTTTCACCATTAAGTATGATGTTAGCTGTGGGTCTGTCATATATGGCCTTTGTTATGTTGAAGTATGTTCCCTCTATGTCCACTTTATGGAGAGTTTTTATAATAAATAGGTGTTTAATTTTATCAGAAGCTTTTTCTGCATCTACTGAGATGGTAATATGGTTTTTATTCTTCAGTTTGTTAGTATGTGATGGTGTCACATCATTTGCTTTGTGGATATTGAAAAATCCTTGCATCACTGGGATAAATCACACTTGATTATGGTGTAATCCTTTCAGTGCATTGTTGGAGCTGGTGTGCTAGTATTTTGTGGAGGATTTTTGCATCTATGTTCATATGTGATATTGGGCTATAATTTTTGTGTGTAATATCTGTGTCTCATTTTGGTATCAAGGTTATTGTGTCCTCATAGAATGAGTTTGAAAGTGTTCTTTCCTCTGCAATTTTTTAAAGTAGTTTCAGAAGGATAGGTGTTAACTCATCTCTAAACATTTGGTAGAATTCCCCTGTGAAGCCTTCTGGTCCTGGACTTTAGTTTGTTGGGAGTTTTTAAATTACTGATTCAATTTCAGTATTGGTAATTGATCTGTTCACATTTTTTATTTCTTCCTGGTTCAGTCTTAGCAAATTATACCATTTTAAGAAATTATCCATTTCTTCTAGGTTGCCCATTTTATTTGCATACAGTTGCTCACAGTAGCTCTTATGATCCTTTGCATTTCTGTGGTATCAGTTGTAACTTCTTTTTCATTTCTGATTTTATTGATTTGGGTCCTCTTTTTTTTTTTTTTTTTTTTTTTTGATGAGTGTAGCTAAAGGTTTATCAATTTTATTTCTTCCAAAAAAGCCCAGCTTTTAGTTTCATTGATCTTTTCTATTGTGTTTTTTTAGTCTCTATGTCATTTATTTCTGCTCTGATCTTTATGATTTTTTTTCTACTACTAACTTCGGGTTTTGTTTGTTCTTCTTTCTCTAGTTAACTGGTTTCGGTATAAAGATAAGTTGTTTATTTGAGATTTTTCTTGTTTCCTGAGGTAAGCTTGTATCACTATTATCTTCCCTCTCAGAAAGGCTTTTGCTCATCCTATAGGTTAATTCATTTTTTATTGAGATGAAATTCATATAATATAAAATTAACCATTTTAAGGTATAATTTTAGTGGTATTTAGCAATTGCACAATGTTGTGAAGACACCACTTCTAGCTAGTTCCAAAACATTCTTATTACTCCAAAAGAAAACCCTGGGCCCATTGAGCAATTATATCCTCCAATTTCCCCAGCTCCTGGCAACCACCAATCTGCTTTCTATATCTATAAACTTACCTATTCTGGATATTTCACAAAAGGTTACAAATCATATGTTAATTCACTTTTTGTGATTTTTTTTGAAAACACCAAATACATGTATTGCAACTTGGAAAATATAATAAACTTACAGCTTTTACAATCAATAGAGTCTTGGTTTCATGTGTACTTTGATCAAATAAATCTAGTAAAAACAATGTTCCTTTGTTTACAGCTCAGTACATACTTTTGACAAGCATCTCCTGTCCTGCAATTCGAAGCGATCATTAAAATAAACCAGTTTAATTATTTTTTAAATATCCATCTGATGTATTTTACCCTTAAATAGTACTTACTCTGACCCAGTTCTTTACAAATATTCTCTTGATTGGCATTTCTGCTCTACAGGAAAAGTACTACTGTTTTGTTGTTGCTGCTGTTTTTAATAGATGAGAAATCTAAGGCAAAAAGAAATTAAATAACTCACTCAAGTGTAGGTAACTAGTAAGTGGAAAATCCAGTCAGTCCAGCTCCAGAATCTATTTCTTAGTCAATATGATTGACTCTCCATTCTGTAATAGAACTATCTACTACCAGCTATTGTTGTAAGACTCACAGTGCAAAGCAAGGGATGAGCGTACATCCTGCCCCAGTGGCTTCTGGGCTGGACTCATGACATGTCTGTGGAATGAGCAGGTATATGTATGCAGGGTTCTGACCACAGACTTTAAGAGACTTATGTGTTTCTACCAGCTCTCTTTCTCTCTGGCACAAAATGGAATATCCTAGGTGGGGGATAATCTCTTAGCCTATGGCTCATAACAAAAAGATACCTGGGGAAGAAAAAGCTTAAAGCCCCTAACATGCAATGTGAAAAATAAGTGAAATATTGTTGCTATAATCCACTACAGTTTATGGGTTTCATGTTCCTTCTTACCTGAAGTTGACCATTATAGTTTTTAACTACTATGCTGCATTTTCTTTCAAATACCCTGTTCATTTATTAAAGATCAAAGTTATACTTAAGACATTGAATATTGTAGTGCCATAGCATCATAACACTGTGAAGAATCAGTTTTTGAATTCTTGATTAAATAAATGAATACAAATATCAATTTATAAAAGTAGGCAGGCATTCAGGATATTTTATATTAAAACAGAAAATACAAATGCATACATCTCTTTTTGTTAGTATACGAAATACTTTTTCTCCACTCAGTTTCTCTCTTTTTCTCTTAGAATCTGTCTGCCTCAATTCTCTCATAGCTCTGCTTATTTTATTTATTCTCCCAGTTAAAAAAATAAGCCTAAATAATCCCTTCAGCTCTGTTCAGTTTCTTCAGACTTTTGTGCTTTGGTTCTCACAGGGACCAATTTCTGTTGACTGTTAAGTGAATAATCAAGCACAACATTTTTTTAACATTTTGGTTCCCTTGGCGAAAAACAGTGTTATTACTTAAAAAAAAAAAAAAAACCTCCTTATTGATCATCTATATTTATTAAATACCTACTAGAAACCAAGCTGAGTGCTTGGTTACTTTTAAAAGTGTGTTTCCAAAACGTCTCCAGATAGCACTAGTGCCCTTTTACTTGAAGGCTTCTAGTTCCCATGATTCATATAAATGGCATTTTATGATTCATTAGTGTATGTTCATCAGGCTCTTACCCAGCTTGAGCTCCCCATCATCTCTAAAACTTCAATAGGAAGGGACTATATTTTTAAAATGAAGAGAAATTACTTATTTTACATTTAAAAACTTAATTTTAAAAAATTTCAAAATAAGGAAAGTCATTTATCATAAATATTATTTCAATATTCATTTTATAAAATCCAAAATATATAAAATGTTTGGGTTTGGTGGCTTAAAGAATAGTTGAGTTGAAAGATAATGCCTGGTTTTGAATATTTTTTTACATGCTGCACCTAGATTGGTGTTTGGTGTAATATTGTTGGAATACCTAACATGAAGAGTGACCAAGCCTGGCATATGCAGTTGGCATGAGCACTTACTGAAACTTCTTTCTTAACTGTATACTTCTGTATCAATGATTAAGTAGTGGAAAATATTTTATTTAATTCAATCCTATACATTAATACATTTGTCTAATCTTCCATTTTGTGAAAGAACAAAAGTTTATGTTTTTAAAATAATAGGTGACCAAAAAAATTAAACTCATGTAGATATTTGAACTCTTTGTGAATCAATGACTTCTATTGACATGCTCAGTATATTATTCTTCTGAATTTGAAAAGCACAAAGGATCAAGGACTTAGGAGAGTTGTAATGGTGGCTTCTTTCTGAGGGCAGCAACATGGTTGCATGCTAGACCAATGCAGTATATTTTTTACATACTTTCTCATATAGTTCCTTGTTATAAAAATCCATAAATAGAGGGGTCATTCCTTTGATATTTTGTTGCTGGAGGTAGGAACACAATTCTGCCACCCTAAGTAACACTTACATATATTAAGAAAATCCAACTCCAACATTTATGGGAAATGATATGGGAAAAGTGAGAGAGGAGAAAAGAAATTGAATTTACTGTCCTTTCTTATTTATTTTTCTCTGCATTTATTCTACAAGAAATACACTCCTTTTTTTTCTGTTGATAAGAACATTTCAATTACCAGACTTCCTTTAATAAAATGTCTTGAAGGATAGACCATGACAGGTTTTTCTCCATTTCTAGAATTATCAGCATTCTATTTCTAAAGGAAGGCAAGTCATTAATTATCATCAATAGTGAATGACAGTGAGAATCAACAAGCTTCCTATGTGCAATCAAAGCCAGCCATCTATGTGGACTACAACCTACAATCAGAACTGAACCATGGCGTAGAGCAGGTCAGAGGAAAGGAGAGCAGAAATGTGTCAGGCTACAATAAGCTAAGATGGTGAGGCATCAACTGTTTTTTACTGAGGCCAATCTACTTGCAGCAACAAAAACAAATGTTCTTTACCATATTATTTATGTGATGAATCAGCTGCAGAGCAGGGTATGTACAAACCACTCAACCACTTCCAAAGACATCAGTGCATCCTGAAGACATGCTCCCAGTCATGCCATGGCGGTGGAAAAACTATTTGAAAATTGGTTCATCCTCCTGCTTTGCAGCCCTCACCCTTATAAAATGCCACTTCAAACTGTAAGTTTCTCCTCTAAATCTTAGTCTGTTAACTTTCCTTTCTCAGTTCGATTTTGCCTGAATGGTAGATTCGATTTATATTGAAAAAGATCTACAAAATTATAGAGGACCAAAAGTGTTTGGTTTATGAACTGTCTTGCAGGCACTCCTTCTTGCTTCTTTTGAATAATAATGATAACACAGAAGACAGATGAATTCTATGGTCCAAAGTCTGTCATTTTGGTTATATTATATTTTATTCTATGTATCTGTACTACACTGTACTATAATATACTGTACTACACTGTACTATACTACACAAAGCTGATAAATAATACTAACTCTCTAACCATTTATTTTCCTTGTGTTTCTCTAAATAGAGCTGGATAGCTTCTTTCTTCATTTATATAACAACTTTATAATTGTTTTACAATTTTAGTGATGGAAATTAGCAAAGTACTAAATAACCTTAGCTTAAAATAAATCCATACTACCTTAATATTAAAAGACTCTTAGATAAGATCTTTCATGAACTAGGGGACAAAAAATCAAAGAAGTAGGTTCTTACAGCCCAATGGAAAAAATACAGTTATAATACATAATCCTGCACTAAACATATTAGCATTCACTTGAGCAAAACACTAGGAGTAAAATAAAACAACATGGTGGGAGTTTTCTTTACCTCCACTAACTGTTAATGATGCTTTGTGTTATTTCTGTTACTGTGGCCATAAGCATCAACTTTGTGGTTGATGACTCCTTTATTCTGCTTATTCTAGAAAAACACAACAGCACACATCTCTCTTGCATTTGGAAGAGTTGACCATGGAAACAAACATACAGCGAAAATTTCAATGACTCCAGTTACTTCCCTACCCTTTTCACATCTATGAACCTAAAATAGAATCATCCTGACACATACACTAAAACTATTTTTTCAAAAGTCATCCATCATTTTCTCATTAACAAATCCCATAGCTTGATGATCCACTTAACATAATGTGATGCAAAAAATGTGAGCACAGAATCCTTGTCAATCTGTGGAGACAGAAATGGGAATTTGGGGCTACCGAGGAGACCTGACTTGTCAGATAAGATATCAGAAATGTAAAAGATACACAGAGAAAGAGATCCAGAAAACTGCATGCCAATGTGTGTAGAGC
Organism: Camelus bactrianus; assembly: GCF_048773025.1. Taxonomy (NCBI): domain Eukaryota; kingdom Metazoa; phylum Chordata; class Mammalia; order Artiodactyla; family Camelidae; genus Camelus; species Camelus bactrianus. Next base: position 16,860,831 of record NC_133539.1, on the reverse strand, counting down.
TCTAGCCAGTCTTTGGTTGATTATAAGTGCAAATGCACTGAGGAAGTCTCCATGAGATGAGGCAGAAAACAGGCAAAAAACAAAAACTGAAAAAAAAAAGAAATTTATCTGGAAATGTGAGCTGAATAACTGCTCAACTTCACAAAGGGATGAAAAATATTTGTGAACTAAACATTTAGCTATACAAATAACAGAATGTGGAATAATGCTTCTTTAATTCCAGATTGAAAAAAAAAAAAAGTCCTCTTGGCAAATGAGTGCATCTCACAATCTCTGAAAAGGAATTTGGCATGAGACATAATTTAACCACCATAAAACAGAAAAAAAAAAACCCTCTTTTATTAGGCAGTGATGAAATATTAAAATAAGCAAAAAATAACACTTGTCTTTTCCAATCCAGCATTTCTTGTGAAAGGCAGAAATACAACCTAGCTTTGATCAAATTAGATTTTAAAAAAATTTTAAGATATCTAAGCAGGTATTCATTTTGTTTTATTTTTATTTGTCTGAAGAGCTCCGAGGCTGATAGGATAAAGAGCAATCTAAACTCTTTTAGAATGAAGTCTCAATTGCCCTGAAGTGAAAACTGGGACCGCTTTTTAGACTGCACCCCACAGGCCTACAAGAACTGGACTTTCCCAGCTGCAAGACTGGTGACAGTGACAGAGACATCAATGGTATAATGGATAGGAGGATCTTACACATCTGAAGCAAGGTCCTGGAGTGACAACCCACCGTGTGCAGCAGACAGAGGACAAGACAAGGAGACAGTCTTCCCTCCCAGAGGGAGAGGGGGAGGTTATCAGTTACAGAGAGAATTGATGTCAGGCTGGCTTATTGGTTACCAAGGAAACTAGCAGAGGGGCATGCCCCTCACCAGCCCTTTGATAAGCTGTCATGGTGGAGATGTTCTGATCTAAAGATTAGACCAGTCATTAGCTGGTGCAGAGGGGAGTATGTAGGAAGGTCAGTCATGTTGAGTAGAGTGTAGGTGAAGCAGGCACTGGCTGAGCAGGGGATGTACAGAGAATAAGAGAACAGCCATCTTGGGTAGCTTGATCATGCACAGTTTCATCTCAATAATATTCTAGTAATTTGTAGTTGAAAAATCCCCACAAATTTCTCCCCCAAATCCAGCTCTTAACTAACATCCTGTGGAGAATGCAGCCCTCTGACCATTTCAAGATGTCACAATCTTTTGGGAAAAAGCTAATCCCTGAACTCAGGTTTTAGCGGGTAAATAAAAAAAACAATCTGTTTTAAAGACTGAAAAACAATCGTAATTTTCATGGACCTTACTCAACTTTCATGCAATTTCATCTATAATACGCTGGAAATTTCAGTGGAAAGGGTATATTTTATGAAGTAGAAAACTTTATTTATTATATTCCCAGAGTGCTGCTTCTATTACTAACCTCTGATTTTATTAAACCCCACTGTGATATTTTTCCTGCAATAGAGCCTATGAAAAGTACAGTTCTTCAGAAATCTCATTAAAGGCAGCCCGTGAACTGCTCCATGCAGTGTTACTGTCATCGTCCCTCCTCGTGGCACTCGCCCTCCGTTATATCTAAGGAGAGAAATCAGATTTGCAATTTGCTGGGCTCTGAGGGGGGAATTTCTCTTTTTTCAAGAGCCTGAAGATCTAAGTATTGTTTACACACTTGTGTGTAAGGTTAGCTCCCAGATAAGTTTTAATTTTTCATTTATTTATTTTTTTTTACTGGGGACTGCAATTACATGTAAACACTTTGTAGATCGAAAGTGGAAAGAAGAGTGATGGCTGTTGCATTCCAATATGAAATCAAGAAATAAGGAATATATTCACTTCACGTACTCTTGGAATAAGAACTGGGTTGGCATAGAGTGTAGTTTCAGGCATGTATATTCATCTCCAAGCTCATCATGTTTTATACATTAAAGATGTATAGCTTTTTGCATGTTAATCATACCTCAGTAAAGTGTTTGAAAGAATTTGACTGGTAAATCATTCATATTATTCTTAGTCTGTGCAGCGCTTGAAGAGAGACCATAATTCCAAAATAAACTTGTCACTCATTTACATTCTATGATTTTCTTGGCACATACTGGTTGAGATATTGTATAATGAATTTACCAGAGTATATTTCTCCACTACCAATACACCATGGAATATTATCAAAATTGCATATCTTTTAAAATATAAAGTGTGGCTGGCACGGAGCCAGGAACTCTATAACTTCCATGACAGTTAGGATTCAATCATAGAAGCAGAAGTACTATGTGGGCAAGCTCAGGAGTTGAAAGTCCGAAGTGAGGAAATGGGGAATCAGAGAAGTCACCAACCAGATATTCATGCACACCCAGCCACTAGAATGGAGCCGTGGAGAGTAATGCGGGAATCTAGAGGAAAATTGTGGAGTCTACAGCCAAGCACCTGGGAGAGGCCTGATTGATCAATAGCTGGAAAAATGAACTGGAGGCAGAGCACTGAAATATGCTGGAATCTGCTGATTTATTCCAGTCTATCTGTCATAAAAACCAAACCATCCCAAACTTCAGAAATCAATGGGAAGTGCCTTATTTCTGACTCCCAAATCTCACTCAAGTGAGACAAAACCACTCAGAAAAGGATATTCTGGGAAACGCAGTTCCCAAGTTGGGAACTTAACCAAGTTGGAAGTATAATGGGCCAGACCATCCCCTTTTATAATAAGTGAATCTCAAAGTATCAAAGAGAAAATAGGGTTAATAATTCTAAATGAAAAAACCATAAATATTGGAAGTGTGGTATGCGATTTTAAAGGGAAAAATAACAAAGCAATAAATAACACAAAGTATGTTTTGAAATCAGAGTATGTAGTTAATTTTAATAACTTAGGAATAAACATATATATTATAGGTACATGGTAATTAATATTTCTACTTTAATGATTGCTAGAAATACAAATATACACTGACCTTAAATTTCTATGCAGCCTTTAACTACTTTTCTTCTGATTTTTTTTCTATATTGAGCGGCAGAAAGGTGAAAAGATGAAGAGCGTACTGTTTTCCATAATGGCTGCACCAAACCCCATTCCCACCAGCAGTGTAAGAAGGTTCCCTCTTCTCCACACCCTCTTCTGAGAACCAGTTGCTCACAGATGCTAATATCAAGGATGGAAGCACTACATCGTAAATTGCCAAGCTAACAACAACAAAAATCACTTTATGTTAAGGAGGCATTCATGTAGTCTTAGCATATTATTTTGTTTTTAGTCTTCAATAAAAGTAATCAATAGTGCACTAAATTTCTTACAATGACCATGATATTTCAGAAATAGTGACAAGCAGTCCTTATGGTGTTTATTCCATAACAACTGCAAAAATGCTTTTACTACGCATTTTGTAGGTACAATCCCATCAACGTTTGTCAAGCCTTCCATTTTTTTTTAATTCACCGATAGTGTTAAGAAACAATAGGTCTTCTACACTTGTCATTCGTAAGTGTAGACTTTCCATCACCAATAAGACAAATGAGATGATTTAATTAGAAAATGCCAGAGTATTTGCCAATGGATATAAACATATAAAGGGCAAGCAGATCTTCAATAAACAGTCTTTCACTGGGGTAAACACTACTCTGAGAGAATCATAAATGATAAATGATGAAAATAACAAGGACTTAAAAGGAATAAAACACTATCACAAAATATTGGAAAGAAAGCAAGGAAAGAAGGAAGAAAGGATAGAAAGAAGGAGTAATTCTGATCTACTACAGTGCCCGCAACACACTTGACAGAGAATAGCATAACTAACATGCAAATATAAATGTTGTTGGATATAAGACTTCTAAAGTCAGAAAAATGTGACCTAAATTATTTAAATCCTTGTTTTTAATAAAGCAGTAATTTGATTACTCTTCAAAATTGTGGTGTTTGTATTTAATAACACCAATATCTGAAAACTAACTTTCGATTTACCTATTCTAATGTTCAGTTAGGACTTAATCTGGTCAACTGTAAATTTCCTTTAAAAGACCATGACAAAAACATGATAACTGAGCAAAGATAAATTCATTAAATTTATGAGAGAGAGATTTCTACTTTGAGATGTGCCAATAATGTCGCTAGAGGGGAAATTTAAGGTAAGAAATTTACAGGATTTGGGGACAAGACTTTGAGTAGTTTAATGCAAGTTTTTCAAGGTGGGGAACAAGTTAGATACGGGAAAGTGTGCAAGATAGTAGTCTAAGACCTGGTGGAAAAGATGAGTCCAATATCCTAAGTTTTGATGAGAGACTATTATCCTAAAAGGACAGCTCTTTTCCCAAATGAGCAAGCTGTGCTTGAATAAATAATTTGGTTGACAAAAATTTCCTACAACAGTGACATTATTTACTGGTTATCAGTCTGCTGTTTCAATGTAAGAATTTCCTGCAGTAAATTGCTGCTATGTTGACCGGTGGTCATTGTTTTCAGTCTCCATCCACGGTGGATGCTTGAGTAGCCTTAATCCAAAACTGTTTCTCTGCGAACTTCAGCTGTCCTTTCATTCATGATGATTTGTCCAATTCTCAGAGATTTCCAATTTTCTGAATCAACTTTCCCACAATATATTAGATGTCTCTTTTTGATAAACTCGGGAAAACAAATTTGGTTCTCTGGACTAGTGACCCATAAATTTTGTACAAACAGTGGACTGGGTTTTTTTAATGGTTCATAATTTGTTTCTTTGTGATATTGTAGTTATTATGAAAAGAGAGACTTCTAGGACACGTATACACATATGTGTGTGCATTTCTAGTTTATACTGAAGTGGTGCATTTTAAAATTTACTCAGTGGAGAAACTATCCACAACCCCAAAATATAAAATTTTATAACTGGATGTTTGATTTGTTTGAAATAACTTGTGTTGAAAGAAAGAAAGAAAGAAAGAAAGAAAGAAAGAAAGAAAGAAAGAAAGAAAGAAAGAAAGAAAGAAAGAAAGAAAGAAAGAAAGAAAGAAAGAAAGAAAAAGAAAAACAAAGAAAGAAAGAAAGAAGGAGGGAGGGAGGAAGGAAGGAAGGGAGAGGAGGAAAGGAAGGAAGGGAGAGGAGGAAAGGAAGGAAGGGAGAGGAGGGAAGGAAGGAAGGAAGAAAGATGCTTTTGGCTTTCACATGAGAAAGTCCATGTGCTTTTCAGATCCCAATAAGGGTTAGAGAAATAATATACACTTATGTGGCTTCTGATATACTGTTTCAGAAAAAAATGACCAAATATGTCTTCCCCTTCAATTCAAGTAATTTTCCTTTTGGATGTATGCCATTAAAAAAAAAAAAGGTGAGTTAAAACAGAACATAGTCGAAGTCAGCATATGATGCAAGCTACCGATTTGGAAGGCATTGAGTGAAATCTAATTTTAAAATGTAAAAATAAAAGCAGGAGCCAAGGAAAGAAAGTCGTTTTCACTTCTCTATATGCCCAGCAAGTTCATGACTGTGACTTTATTGAATACTTAGTGTATCAAGCTGGCTATTTACCATAGAATATTTTGAGAGCAGCTTCAGCATCCAAAGTTACAAAGCATCCAGTAAGTATAATGTTGAGAAGGCTTGGATGCTTTGCTGAAGTTAAAGCAAAGATGTACCATGAATAGCCTTCACCCTGACTAACCAGTTCTGAAACTTCAAACCAAACATCTAATATTTAATTATAGACCTCTGACTTGTTTGTAACATATAGATAAATTAATATTCTTATAGATTTAAAAAATAAGATACTTTGGACTGGAAAAACTTTGGGAAGTCTTCTCAGATTAAAATTACTTCCATGAAATAAGCCCTTTGTTTTAGATTATCTTGGCATGTATGCATTTGGGCTAAAGCCTCTATAATATACTTACTGATGAATTATCTTAAAGTTATTTTCCGATCATTTCACACACAAATATTATCTTTCTCTAGTTAGGCTGAAACAGTTTCAAGAGATAGAATCATGTCTTCTGTTGCCTGTTTTTCCTCTACACTGAGCATTGTATGCCTATTTTTATGTCATTCCTAAAGGACCAACCTTTCCCTTAAAATCCTTAGAAAGTGAATTCATAGACTGAACTTCTATACTTTTTGAGGAACTTCTAAATTCCTCACAGCCTTACAGTTATAGAGCAATGTTAGGCATTCCCACCATAGAAAAATTATAGCAAGACAACATTGGAAATGCTGGTCTGTGAGCATGTGTCAGTGTCTACCAAAATTCCATGCAACCTGGAAAATGGAAAAAAGGAAAAAGGAAAGAGTAGTAAACTTCCATGCCTCTAAGGTATGAAACAGAAGGGGCTCTGCTTTATTCTAAGATTATGTTCATTAAGTACTGATTTGAGCAGCTACTGTCTGTTCTGACTGGTCAATTAGCATCAGCACAATTAGTACAGTGTTTTGAATATAACCCAGGGAATGAATTATATTTTATGTACCAAAAGTTCTTTCTCCTAGGAAATGGTGGAAATATTAGAGTTTATTTTCTATTATTTTTTCTTTAATACAGTCTTAAGACAAAAAAATCCCATTAACAACCCTATGTTAGTCCTCTCTCTTCTGATGTACAAAAATAATTTTATAGACCAATAAAATCCCAAAACCTGGAAGCCATATGGAACTCCTTATTTTGCCTCCATAAGACCTTTTCTTTTTAGAACTAGTATGCTTATTTCCCTGCTTCTAAAATGTATCACACAATTCAGTCTTTATGCTTGCATCCAGTGTCCTAAAAACTGAAGGGAAACACATTTTTGCAGAATCCTAAATGACTAGAATTTGACATAAGACTCATGCCATAGAACAAGATAAATATAAGCCCAGCTACAAAAAAATAAATCTTATGCCTGAAACTTCACACTTTATGCATATTATTTGCACACTACTTTAAAAGAGATATCAAATATTCAAAATAGTGAGAGATGTTGAAGTGTATGTTAATTTCTGCCTTCAGATATTCATGAGCATGGCTATGCTGGGATATATTTTATCAGGGAATATAAATTTTAGAGTCATGAATTCTTATCATTATCTAGCCTAACCCCATCAGATTTAGCCGTGATGCTTATATTTACTTCTCATTGCTACTATGGGAAGCACCGTGTTCTAAAAGAGCTGCCTGAAATTGAACCTGAGTCTTCATCCGTCAGCAATGTCTTGATCTCCAGTTTATCTTCATAGCTACACAGAGCGCATAGTTCTTTTTCACAAATATAAAAGCATTTAAAATATCTAGAATATTAGCAGGTTTTATTAACAGTGGTTCTTTTTGAAAATCCTCCACCAAGAATTGCAAGCTCCCCGTCCAAACGTTCTTTCTTTCGTTGTTTCCTAACCCCTCACAGTGTGGAATATACCCTTTTGGAGTTGTTTAAATTGTCTATTTTCCTGCAAAATTCCAAACCACAGACCTGCTTATTCTTCAGCTACCTATTTCTGAAAAGTGAGACTGGATCTTCTTGTTTTCTTGTCCCTTTTACCAACCCAACTACCTGTGACACATAAGACCTCTGCTAACTACCAGGAGGTAGGGGAGCTCACTCACAGGATGCTTCAAACCCTTTAGTTTTGTTTCTTTGAGTTTGCTTTTGTTTTATTTTATTTTATTTTATCCCAGCTTTATTGAGATCTATTTGACATATCATATTGTGTAAGTTTAAAGTGTACAACACATGTTGACTTGATATATTTACATAAATCCTTTAGTTTTCTCTTTTTTCCTTCAGTTATAGGTCTCCATCTTCTCCTACACCTACTGGGATATCACTCATTTTTAGATACCATGATATCTGGGAGGGAAAAGTTACAGTCATCCCTTGGTATTGTCGATGGAAAAAAAAAATGCACAAAATGAGACTTGTCAGTTCAGTTTTACTTGGAGTAAAATGAAAACTATAGCCTGGGAGATAGCATCTCAGATAGTGAAGTGGGATACGTGCATTCAAGCACACATTTCTGCAGAAGGCTGATGCTAGTCTCATGGTTACTGCTAGTCACGAGAAGCAGATGTCTCCATTAATGATGTTAGTGCTTTTCTAGATATGAGGAGATACAAGAATTTGGGCTCATAAAATCTTCTCCTGAAAATATCTAACTATCTGAAGGTCTGTTCTGACAGTTTTTTCCAGAACACAGGGAGTCTCATTCCTGATCTCCACCCTGAACTCTTTTCAGGGTGTATAGAAGGTCAGTGGCTACAGTGGTTAGTGATTTAATTCTTACAGAGGCAGATGGCAAATGCCAATTTTTAGTTGGCAGTATCTGCAGGGGATTGTTTCCAGGAACTCCCATAAGTACCAAAATCCACAGAGCTCAGGTCCCTTATATAAAATAGCATGTATCTGCACATAACCTATGCACATTCTCCAGTATACTTTAAATCACCTCTAGATTACTTATAATATCTAATATAATGTAAATAATAGGTAAACAGTTGTAAATATAAGGTAATGCTAGGTAAACAGTTGCCAGCCAGCACATGGCAATTTTATGTTTTGCTTTTTCCAACTTTCTGGAAATTTTTTCCAATATTTTTTATCCACAGTTGGTTGAAGTTGCAGATGCAAAACTTGCAGATACAGAAGGCCAACTGTGTGCTATCCTAACTAGAGAATTTGAATCTGAAGGCATGTCTTCAACAGAAGGTCTGTTCATTTGTTGACCTTATCCTTATTTCTTTACACCTTGCTTAAATAGATGGTATTAGTAGGGAAAGATGATCTGTAGATCATGGAGACATTTTCACTGACTTGCTTCTCCTTTGTCCCATTTGTGGAAATGCTCTTCATTTTGAAACCTCAGATTCTTAACATTAGTGTGACGGTTAATTTTACATGTCATCTGGACTAAGATATGGAAGCTGTTTATCCAATACCAGTCTAGATATTGCTCTGAAGGTAATTTTTAGATGCAATTAACATTTTTATCAGTAGACTCTGAGTGAAGCTTATTACTCTCCATAATGGGGTGAGCCTCATCCAATCAGTTGAAAGCCTTAAAATCAAAGACTGAGGTTTCCTGAAGAAAAAAGGAATTGTTCTCAAGATCATAACATAGAAACTCTGCCTCAATTTCTAGCCAGGTAGAGAGATTAGACATGGGTATCATAAACATAGGCATAGATGTAGATATAGATATAAATACAGATATAGCTAGATACTTGGTTCTGTTTCTTTGGAGAACTTTGACAAATACAGCATGTATGCATTTTGATATCTATGCATGTACAAAGAATAGATTATTGATCAATCGATTGATAGATAGATTGATGATAGACAGAGCCTGCTGTAACGATTTGCATGGTAGAGCATTAAAAATATACAAGAAAGTATGGACCCAAAAGCACACACAATCCCTCTCCTTTCCAAGTTTCTCAACCTTTCATTTCCCTTTCCTAGATTTGCTATTATTACCAGTTGCCTATAGATCTTTTCAGAGATGGTTTCCAGATGTATAATCATGTACATGCTCTCATTTCCATATAGTAATATTCTAGGCAGTATTTTTTTACATCTTGTTTTTTCCTCTTTCATGAAGATGTTCCATGTGAGTACATATACAATGATCTCATTCGTTTTCATGATTTATTACCATAATTTTAACTGTTTCCTATTGAAAGCACAAGGAAATATATTCAATATCTTGTACTAATTTATGGTGAAAAAGAATACAAATACAAAAATGAATGTATATATGTTCATGTATGACTGAAGCATTGTGCTGTACACCAGAAATTGACACAACGTTGTAAACTAACTATACTTCAATGAAAATATATATATACAAAAAAAATACATTTAGAATGTTTCTAAACCATTGCTATATGAAAAAAAGGTGAAATCACATAATTCTAAATCCTTCCTATTTTTTTTAAGTGAAAGTAACAGTTTGTCTTCACAATATAATCCTAGCTGTTTAATGTCTGGATCAAAAATCTATGCCCTCTTATTATCATTTGTGCAATAATGCAGTGTTGACATTTATATAACAAGCATTTCTTATATGATTAATACATCCTGGTATCATTCTGATATTTAAAAGAGATTTATTACCATTTGATATTGGTGGTCCTGTATCAGTATGGAATATTTTTTGTGTTGGTTAAACAAATAGTTTGGAAATTCATAATCCCTTATATTGTCATAATTTCCAACTTGCTATTAATGGAGTAAAAAATGAAGAAAACCTTTAAAACAATAAGTGCACCATTTGGGAATGGACTATTAATGTTACCCATGAGAGGTTATTGGAAGGAAGATCGCACAAATAACCGTACTATTGTAAAGCTAAGGGACGTGCTTAGAGACTCCTACCAAGAGATAACTTGTGGATGCATCAGGAAGATGAAAATCTCAGTCTTAGTGAAAGTATTTTGAACTGTTAGACAAAGCAAATTTATATCAAAAAATGATTTTAAAAAACATAGCTTTAAAAAAATAGATTCCTTTTGTGTTTTGATTTCCATAAAATATTTAATGGAGGAGATAGACAGGTGTCTGATTTTTGTTTGTTTCAGCACTAACCATTCTCCCACATCTCTTCTCCTGTCTTCTCTTGGTAACCAGAGCTTCTGTCAATTCTTCTGCCTTTAAGAAGTTTCTTTTATTTTGTGAAGTTGTAGTGAGAGAGATCACTGTATTTGTACTGACAGGGACTATACTTCATGGCAATTTCACTTTATACGTTGTGCATTCATCCAAGATGAAATGCTGGTAGTAGTTATCAGACATTTTAGCCAACAGAATAGAACCATGAGGTGATGAAAGGTCAGAAAAGCCATGTTCCTTTGTGGATTTCTTCCTCAGTCTTTCCCTTTAATCCTCCAACAGCCCAGTTCATTTTATTTCCTAAATATCTCTCAATCCACCTGCTTCTTTTATGTCCACTCCCTTCCATACTCAGCCTGGCAGTTATCATCTCTCCTTCTCCTCACTAACTGATCTCCTTAAGTCCATACCTGCCTCCCTTCTTCTTAAAATCCTCTGGTGACACCCTTATGCCCTCAGAATAAAGACTAAACCCCTAAGTGTGATCTACAAGACTGAAAAACCTGGCCACTGACTGAGTCCTCAGCCTCGTGTGGAACTATTCTCTCTCTCCATTCTTCCAAACTTCAGGACTTTTTTTTTTTTTAGCCCCTCCTGCTAGTAGAGCTTGTCAGCAAAAATGGTTAAGTAAAGACTTCCCAAAATGTTCCTTCACCATAAGGAAATAAAACTCATAAAGATTTTCAGAATTAACTTTTTCAAAGTTCTAGAAATTAACAAGATACTACAATAATCTGGGGACCATTTATTCAAGAACCATAATGAAATCCTGGCAAGAGCAACAAGCACTACGGTGATGTAGTTTGCCCTGATTGTACCCCCCACTCTCCAGCTCTGAGGTGATCTTTGGTGAAAATCTGTAGCCTGGCAGCCACTGGAGATGGCAGAGCAGGTGTGTAGCTCCTTCAAGGTCTCATTCCAGAGAGTTATTAGTAACCTGTCTGGTTGTTCCTTGGAGGAACCTCATTGCACGGCTGTCTTTATTTAACCTGACTCTGAGCTCCCAGTGTGAAAAGCCTTTGCCCCAGAGCATTGTTTTTTTTTTTTTTTTTTTTTTTGATTACAGATCTTTTCTTCTGTCTCATTTAAGAGACAACTCTATAAAGAAATAATGATAAATCTGTGTTGGTGGGCATGAAGTGTACAATAATGTATTGACAACAACAGCACAAAGGAAGGGAGAGGGAAGCAAGTTTCATAAGAGTTAAGTTTTTATATATAATTGAAATTAAGTTGATATTAATTATAACTAACTGCTGTAAGTTAAGATATTAACTGGACTGCCCAGAGCAACTAAGAAAATAATTATATATATATAAACACTTACTGCTTAGTGACAGATAATCCAGTTAAAAACAGGCAAATCATTTGAATAGATGTTTGTCTAAAAATTATACACACATGACTAATAAATACATGAAAATATTAACATTATTCATCATTAAGGAAATGCAAATCAAAACAATGACTTAACACTTCACACTGACTAGAAAGGCTATAATAAAAAGATCAATAAATGTTCTAAAGTATATGAAGAAATTGGAACAGTCATACATTGTTAATGGAAAGTTAAAGTGGTGTAGTACACTGGAAAAAAGTTTAGCAGTTACTCAAAAATATAAGTATAGGGTTTCCATGTGACCCAATAACCCCATTCTTAGTTATATACCCCCGAAAATCGAAAACATATGTTCACACAAAAATCTGTACACAAATGTCCATAGCAGCATGATTTATAAGGACTGAAAAATGGAAATAATCCAAACGTCCATCACTTGATGAAAAGGATAAACAAAATGTGATAATTCCATACAGTAAAATATTATTTAGATTCATAAAATATTATTTATATTCATAAAAAATGAAGTATTGAAACACACATGCTACAACATGGACAAACTTTGAAAACTTTATGGCAAGTAAAAGAAGTCAGACTTACAGTCTCCATATTGTGTGATTCCATTTATAAGAAATACCCAGCAGAAGCAAATCCATTAAAACAACACAGATTAGAGGATAGGGAGTGACTGGTGATGAATATAGAGAGGGCTTGTTTCTTTAAGGGGGGATAAAGATGTTCTGGAGTTAGTGTGACAGTTGCATCATTTTCTGAGTATACTAAAACCCACTGGTTGTACACTTCGGAGGGTAAACTTTACTATAGCTCAATTAAAATTAATTTTAAAAGCACAGAGTATACTTCAGCTTTGCAGCACTTGACAGAGTTGTACTTTTATCTTTGATTTGTAACCATTTGAAAATATCTTTTCTCTTACTAGACTATAAGTTTCCTGAAAGCAGAAAGCTGGTCTGTTTTGTATTAGTCTTTTATACCCAATGTGTCACACAATGCTAAATAAATAATAGTTTTGTTAATAAATATAATTGTTCATAGTAAATAAAGCTGATATGGCCCCAAATGATGTCTGACAAATGGACCAAGGGCAAGAGGACTCTATGTTCAAGCTATTACCTATAAGAATACCTTATAGCTATAAGATTTGCTTATGCCAGTCACGTTGTAGAATGTCTTTCCATCTCTCCTCCTAATGTCAGCCTATTGACTAAGAATCAGCAATTCTCTTTTACATATAAGAGATATATTATTTAAAATCATTTCACTTGATCAAATAGAATTAAGACACAATCACAGACTTCTGAATTGGATGTTATTTTCAAGAAGAAAAAAGCAAACTACAGAGTCTGAGAGTTTCTAGTAAATAATACTAATAAATATAGAGTGAATATAATAAATACAAAGGAAGCAAAATTTTATCAGATATTTTGTATTTGGAATATTAAAATTTCTACAAATAAAAAGATGTTGTTATAACAATCAAATTACAATGTCCTGTTTAACTTTTAATAAGCATTTGCTGGGTGAAAAACCTGTGCTATTTGTATTTTTAGAAAAAGCAAATGTAACACGCACATTGGCATTATTTTGTAAACTGGAAACTTATCTGTTAGTATAATTTAGGAGATCCTGATAAAATCTGAAATATTATACAAGGAGATACTTTTTTAAAATTGAAAGAGAGTCATCAAAAGAAAGTGGAAATATGAATCTGCCCACCACCAGGTTGTGGACCAGGGGAAACTAGAGTAAAAAGGAGAAAAGAATGTCAAAAAAAGAACCAAGGCTTCTTTCTTCCCCTGAGGCTGCCTCCTTTCCTCTCTCTGCAGATTCTAGGACTATTCTGCATGCACAAATTGAGCTTCAAGGAAAGCAATAGAACCCAAGACAGGAAAACATAGTCTACGCACAGGAATGTGTCTGCTCCTGCAAGAGAGAGGGCTCTTATTGGTCTCCCAGAGGTCTCCATCACAAGTTTCTAGGTATTGAAAGACACCTCAAACACGGAGTTGATGCTAATTAGGACATTTCTTACATTCGCAGCTATCAAAGTAAAGGACACTCAAAAGATACAGCATTTTTCTCCACTGATGAACTTTCAGGCAATCCCAGGATAAGGGCTCATCCCTACCCTCCAATAGATGAAGGCTAATGTAGACCCTCCCCAGAGGAACTGATGAAAGAAGATTCTGGGTTCTTGATGTTAAGAGCAGTGAGGGACTGGATTGTCAAGCCTCACGGCTTTTCTGACTTTTTAAAAATAAGTTTAAACAAAGAAGTTCAAAGAGCAATATAGCAACAATAGTGAGATGGAAAAAGTATTTGACATCATTGAAAATATGCTTTTCCAGTTTCATGCAGCGAGCATCCACTTTTGTTATGATGCTTGTAGTCTGCTTTCCATAACTTTGTCAAACTTGTGCTGGAGGAAAACCATGCTTCCCAGTTCTGCATGGTCTTTTTTTTTTTTTTTTTTTTTGGCTAACTTTTTTTTTTAACATTTTTTTATTGAGTTATAGTCATTTTACAATGTTGTGTCAAATTCCGGTGTAGAGCACAATTTTTCAGTTATACACATGCTAAAACGTTGGGAAATTCATAAACAGGTCATTTTTAGCAGTGGAAGCACACAGTTTACAGATAATAAAGAACAAGACATTCCGTGCACCCTCAGAGGCTTTGCAATCTAATAGTGACCCTAGAATAGATGCATCAAAAACTAGGCACTGACATCACTAGGAACAAGCCATGTTGGTGGAATATACCCTTAATATGATGTAATGAGAAAGGCACTTCATCTCTGTGGTCTCCCCCTGAAAAACCTGAAACCCTGGTTTGAAAACATCAGACAAATTCCAGCAGAGGGACATCCTACAAACTACCTGAGGAAGACTCTTTCAAATTGCCAAGGCCGTCAGAAATAAGAAAAGTCTGAGAAACATTTACAGCCACGACGAGCCTAAAGAAACCTGACAACTAAATGCCATGTGGCTTCCTGGATAGAATCCTGGAACAGAAAGAGTACATTAAGTAAAAACTAAGGTAATAAAGCATGGACTTTAGTTAATAATAATGTATTAATGTCAGTTCATTACTTCAAATGTACCATCCTAACATAAGATGTTAACAACAAGGGAAACTGGGCACAAGCTATACGGGAACTCAGTACTGTCATTAAAACTTTTCTGTAAATGTAAAACCAGTCTAAAATAAAGTTATAAACATAAGACAAAGGGACACATAAATTCCTTAAGAAAAAAAATCAAACCCATAAATCTATGTGTAGCTTTCATTCTAGGCTTGTATTAACCAGTTATTAGCTGGAGTTACTGTTACTTGAGATTCATCTTTTAAATTGGCTCTTTTTTTAGTTTTTTCAAAGAACCACCGTACTGTCCTCTACAGTGGCTGCACCAATTTACATCCCCACCAACAGTGTATGAGGGTTATTTTTTCTCCACACCCTCCTCATGCACATAATGTTTGTAGACTTTTAAATGATGGTCATTCTGACTGGTGTGAGGTGATATTTCACTGTAGTTTTGATTTGCATTTCTCTAACAATTAGTGATGTTGAGCATCTTTTCATGTGCTTGTTGACATCTGGATGCCTTCTTTGGAGAGATGGAGATGTCTCTTTAGGTCTTCTGCTCATTTTCTGATTGGGATGCTTTTTTTGATATTAAGGTGTACGAGCTGTTTGTGTATTTTAGAAATTAATCTCTTGTCAGTCACATCATTTGCAAATATTTTCTCTCATTCTGTAAGTTGTCTTTTGGTTTTGTTGATGGTATCCTGAGCTATGCAAAAGCTTTTAGATTTAATTAGATCCCATTAGTTTATCTTTGCTGTAATTTCCATTACTCCTAGAGCTGGTTCAAAAAATATATTGCTGTGATATATGTCCAAGAGTGTTCTGCCTATATTTTCCTGTAGGAGTTTTATAGTATCTGGTCTTACATTTAGGTCTTTAGTGCATTTTGAGTTTATTTTTATATATGGTGTTAGCGAATGTTCTAATTTCATTCTTTTACATGCAGCTGTCCAGTTTTCCCAGCACTACTTGTTGAAGAGACTGTCTTTTCTCCATTGTATATTCTTGCCTCCTTTGCCATAGATTAATTGATCATACATGCATGGGTTTATTTCTGGACTTTCTATATTGTTCCATTGAACCATGTATCTACTCTGTGATCCAGCAATCCTACTCCTGGGCATATGTCCAGAGAAAAATATAATTCAAAAAGATATATGTACCCCAATGTTCACAGCAGCACTATTTACAATAGCCAAGACATGAAAACAACCCAAATGTCCATTAACAGATGACTTAATAAAGAAGATGTGGTATATACATACGATGGGATACTACTCAACCATAAAAAAGAGTAAAAATTATGACATTTGCAACAACATGGATGGAACTGGAGATTGTTGTTCTAAGTGAAGTAAGCCAGAAAGAGAAAGAAAAATACCATATGAGATCACTTATATGTGAAATCTAAAAACAAAGACACAAATGAACTCATCTACAAAACAGAAACAGACTCAGAGACATAGAGAATAAGTTTGTAATTACCAGGGGTTAAAGAGGATGGGAAGGGATAAAGTGGGTATTTGAAAATTGCACCTCTTGAGGAGTGATGGAAATGTTAACTATCTTGATTATGGTTGTGGTTTCATGGGTGTATACATCTATCAAAATTCATCACAATAATGGTGTTAAAAACAAAGAAACAAACAAACAAACAAACAAACTCTATTAACAAGCCCATTTCTTGTGAGACATATGGCATTCTCTCCAGATTTCTCAACATTTCCAGGCAGCTTAAGTGCATAGTCATTTCTAGCTGCAAGAATCTTCTTATAATGAATTACTGATCTTATTTTGTTTTCTCTCCTGTGACTATTTTTTTTTTCATTCTGCTAAGAATTTGAATATCCCTCTTACACACACATACCACTAAAAGCTGAAAGTCATAGATCTTCCTCCAACCCCACAAGTTCAACAGCTACTGGAGAGTGAGGTTTGGATAAAAATAGATTGGTTTGTGTTTGTTTAAATTCTTTCAATAGAGAAACCCCTGAAGTAAATGCCCATGGCACTATATTCACAATGTTTACATATAGGTAAGCAACCCTGAAGGTACACAGAAGATCTCTTTGTGCTATCTGCATATTGAAGGTCATCAAAGCTTTATGTCAGTAAATCAGTATAACTTCAATGTCAACTTTACTTTCAAAGATCTTTAAATTGACATGAGGACCAGATAAGCATGGACACGGTCCCTTTTCTATAACACACCACCACCACCACCACCAAAACAACAACAACAACAACAATAGGCAATTAAACAGGATCCTGGCAGGAGAGGAGTCCCCTCAGAAGTGTTTAATAGAAAAGATTTTAATAAAGAGACTATTTAGTTTTGAGAACCAAAAATGGAGACAACAATAGTCAGGGGCTGGGAAAAGAAGAAAGCCAATGCCACCCTAGGCCTGAAGGGGCCAGGCAAGGAAGCAGTGATATCAGATCTAGCTGCTGTCAGTGACATCAGGGCTTTCCAGAATCCTGTGCAGAATAGGGATGGAGGAGAAGAAGCACCCTGCTCCCTCTTTTCTCCTATCAACCACTTTTCTACAAGTGCCTCCCACTGGCCAAGTCAAAATGGAAACCACAAAAATAGACTCTACATGAATCTGGGTCACAGAGCAGGAGGACAGGAGCAGAGAATGGAAAAGAACTTGACCTCACTGTAAACTACACCAAAAGCACTGGGATGCATAAATTTTGTTGAAAATTGCCAGCCTCTCTCCTTAAGACTGTATCTCATGTCTCTGCATCCAACCATCCATCCAATGTATTACATCATTATTGGGAAAATTTAGTTTTCCATTCTCTGCTTGCCACCAAGCTTCCAGTCTTTCTGTATCACCAGAAACTGGTTATTGAATATTTCTATGATGGGCCATTTTCCAGATTCTCTTCTTCTACAGTAAAGAAATAGCTGTAATTTAGAAATTTCTATCTTTCTTGCTGTACTTCAGACTCAGGGAAAAGAGTAATAAAATGGGAAATAACATACTAACATACATACATACATACATACATACATACATACATACATACATACATAAAATAGGAAATGATTATTATGCCACTCATTCCCATCCCTTCGAAGGTATAGGTGGCTGTGGATTTTAGTTCTAAATATTTGTTCCTGCATTATACTGTCTTATGGAGAAATGGAATAGAAATATGAGGAGGCAGATATCTGTGCAGATGTTCTCTAAAATTAACAATTGATGAGCCATTTTTTGGCGTTTTTAATTAAAAAAACAGATTAATGAAAAGTGAACATCCACTATACAGAATTGTCGACAAACTGAATGAGCAAAGCTTCCTGGCCCTCCCATCAAAAAGTACTTACTACTTTGTGTCCCTGTTTCAACTGAGAAAGTTCTAAAGAATGGTAGCAAGTCACATGTTATGATGTGCTTACTAGCTCCTTTTTTTCTTTACAGGAGTACTAGTTTGGGCAATGCTAACTGCTAGAACAAAGTGGAGTTTATTTCTCACTTACATAATGGTAACTGGCCCATGGATAAAATCCTTTACATGGAGAATCAGGGACCTAGAGTCTTTCCTTTTTGTGGCTATGCTATCTTTTAGGGCCTTTCTGTCTTGAGCATCTAGGTAATGGAATGAAAAATAGATCCTTTGTGATTGGAAGTGTACCTTCTTCCTAGAAGAGTTGGCATGAAAATGGTGCATATCACTTCCATGCACATTCCATTGGCTGGAACTCCATCATATGATCACATCTGACGTGAGAGATCTGGAAATGGCTGGCTTTGTGCCCAAGTAGAGGAAATAAATTTTTGTGAATAGATCTACCACTTGAGAGTCATGAGAATGAATATTTAAATATTTAACAATGTCTAAACAACCGTTTAAGTTTTTGATGTTTAAAGTCAATATTGCAATGCTAACTATTACAAGATAGAGTAAGCCTTCATCTATGCATGTTAATTTAAAATCTCTATGTTTAATTAGTATAGACACTAATAATAATGTGTCTTTAAATTTTAGGGAAGCAATGGGGCAAAATATCCATATGTTACTTTACCATTTAAATCCCACAAAGAAAAGGTAGGCTATGAAGGAGTATCTACAGTTACTGTAATAAGTAGAATAAAACATAAAGAAGAATACTGTTACTTCTATCCATCCAGATAGAATAGGTTATTCTCTAAGTGCCTCAGAAAACTTGAATAAAATTTTCCCTTATCAATAATGAAATATCTTCAACTGCTTAATTAGGAATAAACACGTTTCTGCTAAGGAAAAGATTGAGATTGCCAAGTGCTCTAACATTCAAGATTAGTAACTAATTAGTTCTTTTTCACACTTGCCCTGCTTCTTGTTTAAGTAAGAATCATCTGCAAGCCAACACAAAATTTAATTAAGTTCTGAGTTTTCTTTTCAGTCGTTTAATCAATTTCTACACTGATTTTCTAGGTTAGGCATTTCACTATTTGGTGATGATAGATGTCTTATTAACAAGACAACCAAAGACTTATTGTCTAGTATTGTTAATGAAATTTTACTGTGTGCTCATTCAGTCCACAACACAGTCCTACAGAATAGGTGTTATTACCTGTATTTTACAGTAAGAATATTTAGACTCAGAGAGAAGGTTATCCTGAGCAACTTGTTCAAGGTCTTACAGTTTGTAACCATACAGTTGGGACCTGAACCCATGTCCCTGGTCCGTCCCTACAATACTGATGACTACAGTTGCATTCCATCTGAAAAGGGCCATTCCTGAAAATTTAGTGGACAATAAGACAGTTTTCCCATGTTTAGTTTACCTTGTCTAATTTTTAGTGTGTATTTCTTATTGTGATGTTCAGAAATTATGTTCATTATATATGTAGTCTCATTTTCCATTTCTAATAGTTCTGTATGTTTTCCTAGCAGGGAAGCATTGGTTTTTTGGGGTTTTTTTTTTTCGGTTTTTTGGTTTTTTTCTTCAAAGTGGAGTGAGTGGTTGCTGACCCCTTTAATAATGAGTAAACAGTGCCATCTTCTGTCTGTGTGCTCATCAGCAGTTGATATAAAGCCTTGAAAGACTAGGTTAATGTAGATTAGTGACAGGAAGCAAGGAATGTGGAGAATTTACAATCGTGGCAATATGTACTACGTCTTTGAACACTTTCAAAGAGGCTAATTGGAAAGTCCTCCTAGGGTTGATTCACGTTAAAACCAGTTCTGTGTGATTAATTGTCTGAAACTTTGAATATCCATTCAAACAATGGCAAGAGGTTGTAATGATTTAAGGTTAACAAAGTCAATGAAATAAAATAAGCAATTCTCTTATTTATTTTACCATTTGTTTACAGATTCCCCTTTAGAGAAACATGCCTTGACCATGACAAGTGTCTTTTGTCTAAAAAGGAAAAAAAAAAAAAGAAAGAAATGAAATACTGTGTTAAATCCTTAAGATTAAATATCAGAAATATTTTTCTCTCTGCATGTGAAGCATAGCAATCAAAGCTGAGGCATGTGGAACAATTTATATAAATGTGAAAATCTTATAGGGTTGAATATTCAGTCAAGAAAACATTTTTTTTGCAAATTTATGTTATTTTGGAAAATACATATTTAATTTCAACATACTTTCTAACCATCCCACAAAAGAAAAAGAAAAAAGAAAAAACACAGTTAATAAGTTCTTATCAAGACTTAACATAAGTTCATTTAAATATTGCCTCTCACAATGCTTACCTTTTAAGTATCTAGACAAGGCTTAAGCATTGTAAGTAGTAGTCACCTTCAGAAACATTTATGATGCTAATCATATGAACTGCCCACATCACAACTGTTCTTCTGAGGAATTTGAAGAGATGGTGGGACCCCTAAGGAGATGTCGCTAATACTGTTGAAGTCCTCTTAGTCAGGGAGCTCCAGATAGTGGCAGGTCAACAGCATGAATGAAAGGCAGCTTGAATCCATGTCTCCGAGAAGTGTGGCTTTTGTGAGAATGCTGCTCCCTACAACCATTTTCCATATTTCAGAGACAAAGCAGGGACAGCTGCCATGTGTGGATAAAACACAATGTGTAATTGGAAAGTTTTCTGCATTGCACCAGGGAAAAGAACTGCTTGATTTTTGGCAAATAATTACTACCCATTTCTTTGTGTTCATCTGTTTTTGTCAACCTTTTACTAAAAGGATATGAAGTGAGTTTTCTTATGCTATATTAGGCTAATTTTCTCTCTAGCAAAAGTTGCTCCGAAGAATCTCCAAATCCCCCAAACACATTTCAATTCATTTTTATTTGTATTTTTTTGTGATGTTTGGAGAGTCTTCAGTCCAGGATAGAGATGGTTGGACTTGGGCTTTTGTGGAATTAATGAAACAACTTAATAACACGTCTCCAAGAAGGCTGAGTATCTGAAGGTTGAAAGATATGGGAAAAACCCTTCCATCCATCTCTGAGTGTTCTGTGAGAGGATCCTTAACCTATTACTAGTGTCCTTTAATATCCCATTCTATTTCATGTTAGCCAGAGTTATCATGCTTTGATTTTATAATATTAAACATATTTTAGAAAATCACGAATTCTATATTGATTTCTCAGTCGACACAAGGAACTTACCTGCCTGGCATCTCTGTTTCTAGAGATTTACAGATGCCAATATTGCATTATTTCAGTTTGCAGGTCAGTCATTATGTAATACCATGGGCATGATGTGTTGGCATCTGAAGGGATTACACTGACCTGAAATTGCATATACATATTCATTTCCCATTTTGCAAAACTATAATTCTCTTTACAATTATTTTTCTTTTAGATGAAGTCATTCTCTAAGTACACATCATGCAAAGCATTATGGGAATCTTAACTTCATTGCCTCTCTCTGGTTGAGGTGAGCACACATCTGCTGCGGAAGAATAAAGGCAAGGACTGCATTGCTGCCAGTGGTCCAGATCTCCTCCCCCAGAGCCCAGGAGAAGGAAATGCTGCCATTTGATCATCACTCCCAGGCTGTGATGCTGAGAGATGGAAGAAACCAAGGGGACATGTGACAACATGATTGATTAATTACACCAACTTCAGCGTAAGCCACTGAGAGAAACATTAGGCTCTCAAACACACAGCAACCTTTCTACACATAAGTCAAGTTTTCTCTCTCATGAGCTCGTCTCATTCATGACATTGGTCTGTCCCAGCCACTGCTCAGGGCTTTCTCCAAATGGCAGCTCATTAATCCCTATGGCATTCCCTCTGCCTACTGTTTATTCTGTTTACATTTATTTTTCTCATTTAATCACCTTAAGGCGAGGACCCCGCTTCCAGAGAAACCAGGGGTGGTGTTGGCACAGTTCCAGCCTTTGCTGATGTTATAGCTTTATTACTTTCATTTCCCTTCTCTTCTTAACTCCACTTTCTTCTGTGGTCAAAAGAATGAGAATGAAAATTTTCCATAATTCTGTTTGTATTTTCTACTCTCTCTCTCTCTCTCTCTCTCAATCTCTCTGTTTTTCTTTTCTCCCACCCCCTTGCTCCATCGCTTTCTCCTCATTACATCAGTAGCTGATATACCTTTTCCTGAGTTTTCTAATTAACTAACCTCATTTCATTTCTAAGCAACCTCGCTGACCTTCCCTCTTCCTACAAAATACATTCAACCCCCAAACACATATAGTCTATTTAAATGTTGGCTCTATCAGTTCTAGGGTTATGGACTTTTTAAACTTCTAAAATAGTCCTTCTCATTGAAATCTGAGAAAAGTGCAAGATAATCATATAAACACAAAGGAAGTATCACTAACATCTAATGAGAAACAGATGAATAGACAAATGTGTCAAAAAAGATGTGACATGGTAAATCATAAGAGTATGAAATCCACAATTAAATAGTTATAATTTTCTGTACATAGTTTTGAAACCTTCTTACATATCTTTACATTGTTCTTAATTATCTCACTTTAACTATGTATTTAAGGACAAAGTTCTCTCACCTTTAAGCTGTCTTGAACTCTCTCTCTCAGGGCAGTGACTCATCTCAATCTATTTATTCACAGTTTTCTGAGTGAGATGATGCCAGTTCTATTTACTGATTGCTTGCATACGCTAAAAGCTCTATTAGATAATAATACATACATGTAATCCTTTCAACAGCCTGTGAAGTATTAAGAAATTTCTTTATGAATAAACAAAGAGATAACTCCAATTTATTAAAGTCTAAGCAGAGAGGTCAAGCTACTTCCCCACTTTCTTGAGAAGAGAACGTGGCATGTTTGAGATTCAAGGCCATGTATATTAGCCTGACTTGCTTCATGTTCTTTATGTACCTTAATTTAATTTGAGGAAAACATGTTATCTTTTTCAATAACCATTTTCTTTAAACTTTTGCCTTTTTTTCAAAAACTAATCTAAAGGCACTTGCAGTCTTTCTACAGAAATCAGTAGTTTATATTTTCCGTTAATCCCTGCATTGACTAGGGTTTTAAAAATAATGAATTCAGAATTTATTTGGATCACATAGTCCTGATACAAATGCTGGTAGAAGAAATCGAGTGGCTCACAGAAAACATAATAATAGCCAGGTTTAACATTCACCTGTCTTTTTCCTGATTTATCATAAAATCCAATTAACTTGCTGTCTATAAATTGAATTATTATCTCATATGTTTTTATAGCTAAGTTATTTATGTATGGATTAATTTGGTAAGGCTGCCATGACATAATACCACATTCTATGTGACTTAAATAACAAAAATTTATTTTCTCCCAGTTCTGGAGGCTGAAAGTCCAAAATAAAGGTGCTGGCAGTTCTGGTTTCTCCTGAGGAAACTTCTTGGCTTTCAGATGGCTGCCTTCCTGCTGCATCTCTCTCTACACATGCCCCTAGTGTCTCTTTGTGTGTCTGAATCTCCTCTTGTTCTAAAGGCAACAGTCAGATTGGATTTGGGTCCATTCATGTGATCTCATGTAATATCAATTACCTGTTTTAAGATTCCACTTCAAATACAGTCACATCTGGAGGTAGTGGAATATGAATTGTGTAGGCACACAATTCGGCTCCTATCTACTGATATAATTGGATAATTATACCATAGAATGTTGAATTTCTATTTGTATAAAAAGAGATGTCACTGGAGTATCTGAAACAGTTCAAAGAAGGAGATAAATTTGATTTGTATCTTAAAAAGTTTGTCAAGTTTGGAGTAGACAACAGAAGATGAGTTATCTTCTCGTGTCAGGGAATATTTCAAGCACATGGTAACACAAATGGAATATGAGAGACATTGTTACTACGGCAATGAACAAAGTGTGCAGAAGCCAGAAAGCTGGTATTAGGGATGGCAGGAAAGAGTCACTGGCAATTACATGTGCATCAAATGATAAACTTAATATGTTTGATGTCTTAGTCAAGGAGAAATGGCCATTGGATTTAGGAAAAAATGTTAGCGGAATTTGGTATATGGGAAAAATATGCCCAAATGATAAAGAAAATATTTGTAAGAACTGAGAATAACCACTTCAAAAGAAAATAATGAAAGTAAGTGAAGAAAGTTGAACAATAGCAGTGGCAGCAAAACCCAAAATCTATTAAGAAGGCATTACCATTAGCTCCTTAGAATACTTAAGAATTTGATGTTCAGTGAGGTGTAGGGAAGGGTGGCAGAGACAGCCTTCTAGTACAGAGTGCCAGACTTCACACCTGTTAGAATGGCTGTTATCACAAAGGCAGGAAATAACACGGGTTGGCCAGGAGGGGAGAAAAAGGGACCTTCATTAATTGGTGGGAATGTAAATTGACTCAGCCACTATGGAAAACAAAATGAAGATTCCTCAAAAAATTAAAAATAGAAATAGCATATGATCCAAAAATCCTACTTCTGGGTATTTATCCAAAGAAAATAAAAACACTAATTCAAAAGGATATATGCACCCTCGTGTTCACTGCAGCATTAATTACAATAGCCAAGACATGGAAACAAAGAGTCCATCAATGGATAAAAAGATAAAGAAGATATAGTACATTTATATAAAATGGAATACAATTCTGCCATAAAAAATGAAATCTCGCCATTTTTGACAACATGGATAGACCTTGAGGGTATTATGCTAAGTGAGATAAGTCAATCAGAGAAAGACAAATATCATATGATTTCACCTATACATGGACTCTAAAAAAACAAAACAAACAAAACTCGTAGGTCCAAAGAAAAGTTTGGTGGTTACCAGAGGGGAGGGGAGTGGGGGAGGTGGGCAAAATGGGTGTAGGGGGTCAGGAGGTACAGGCTTCCAGTTATAAAATAAATAAATATGTCATGGGGATGTAATGTACAGCATGGTGACTATAGTCAATAACGTTATTGTGCATATTTGAAAGTTGCTAAGAGAGTACATCTTAAAAGTTTTCATCATAAGAAAAAATATTTGTAACTTTTTATGGTGACAGATGATAACTAGATTTATAGTGGTGATCACTTAACAGTGTATACAAATATTGATCATTATGTTGCACACCTGAAACTAATATATATTATATGTCAATTACACCTCAATTAAAACAAAAAGAAAAAGAAAGGTACAATTTTTAAAAAGAGTTTCAGATATTTGCGATATAAAGCCTTTAGGTGGATGTGGGCAGGACACCAGAAATACCTCTATGGTCCTGAATTAGATCATTGACCTTCCACTCTCCTGCTCCCTGTATTTCTCTCCAACTCCAGCTCTTTTCTTTTGAGCTTATTTCTGTATTTAGGGAAAGGAAGCTCATTCATTAGGGGGTCCATCTCTAAGATATCATTGCTCTAATTTAAAGATTCCCAGCCAATGGGAGATCCATGCTTGGTGGTGGGAGTGGGGAGAGCCTCCAATCATATAAGAAAATCCTCACATATATTTTCACACCAATCATCATTGTAGAATAAATAATTCACCTCAAGATTAAAAAAAAAGACGAAGTTGATATTAAAAAGCAGAGTCAAGGCTCTTTCAGGGCTATGATGTTTCTTTAGATAAAATTTTCAAAAATTCGTGAAAGGTTCACAAGTCCAGAAAGAAGATGGCACTACTTCAACAGTCTTAAAATTAATATTTAAATGTATGTGTACAATTTAAATAGACTACAAAGGAGAACTGGTTTTATATTTGGAATATTGTTAAGAATTCTTTAAATAGCAAAATCTTTCAGGGAGTTTTTAGCTTTAAAATGTGAGATTAAAAACATTGCCTGATTTTTAAAAATCTGACAGTTCCCCTATAAAGATGTTGCTAGAAAAGATTTAGTGTCATAGTACAGACATGATGGACAGGGAGGATATTTTGCTATTTGGGGAAAAGAATGTGGGGTATGCTACTTCATATTTGGGGGTTTCTTTAAATTCAAGAGAAAATGTGGCAAATACAGAAGTTTTCCCCACTAACTGAGAAAGAAAATCACATTTTTTTTTTTTTTTTTTTTTTTTTTTTACAATTTTAAGTGGAACAAATCCCATCTGGGTGACAGGAATATATCTGATATTAGCAAAGAGCAATTAGAATAGTGAAAGCACTTCACAAATAGGGACACAGAAAGATGGACACTTCCTTGCAAGATTCAAAGGAGTGTGAGTTACAGAAATGAGAACTGAAAAATTGTCAGTTTCACAGGGATTTGAGCAGTTTTTTATGACTCTGAGAAAGTGTATTAAAGTTTTATGTTATAGAATTCAGGAAGCAGTTTGTTAACTCAGAGGCTCGATTGGCTATAGCTGCAGCCTTAGAAAATTTTCCCTATGGCAGTGGCAGATAAAAGAGATGCCGGCAGCCAGAAACTATGTTATAGCACAGTGAAGAGTTTATGAGCATCTAAATAGAGAATCTGGACGGAGCCAGTGGAGTGGAAGAGATGGATATGCTTGCCCTGATAAAGAAGTGTGAGAGTTACGAACGACACTCCACGATGTGGGCCAGGGAAGTGCTGGAGACAACTTTGCAATTTCTAACAGAGACGGCTAAGCACGTAATGAGGCTGTTAATTTAGGAAAGTAGGAAAGAAACAAATAAAGGGCAAGTCCGATTGCAGGACTGAGGAGAAGAGAGAGAGAGAACGTAACAAGAGTAAGAATTTGCACATCCTAGCTCAAATCCAGATGAGGCCTGTGCTCAGCACTTTCTACATCTTTTTTTTATTTTCTGATCTTGTTGACAAGGCTTATTCAATAACTCTCATCTCTATACCCAGTCTCTTGCTTCTCATTTCCAGGGAGTGAAATGTAAGGACAAAAATACACTTTTAGGTGAGGAACTGACTGTCAAATTAAATAAACGAATTTGGCTTTTGTTTTCCCTGGTGAAAAATATAAATGGAATCGTTTTGAGTATTTATTCATGATTTTGCCTTTTTCCTGCAATACTGACAGTAGGAAAGGAAAAAATACGAGGAAAATTGAAAGGACCCAGGGTATTAGTATCCTGTGGAAATAAAAATAAAACTTGGATGTTTTTCCCTACCCACTAGAAGGTTTTTATGTCGCAGGTGGATGATGGCCTGAGTGGCTTTACTATTTAATGTCATTTTAGAAGAAAAAAGGGATGAGTGACTTTAAACTGGGGTAGTCACATAAGAGGAGCTACTTAAAAAGAGAGATTTGATTATGTAAAATGAATTTTTAAAAAAGTGTTCTCCCTCCTAACAAGCTTTTTGTGCAAGTATGTCCCACTTTCTTTGGGGACTGCCTGAAATCAAACTCGTTTCTTGGGAACAATGAGGATTTTATTTCTCAACCAGGATCCCCTTTAAGGCTGTCTTGAGCTTTGCCTGAGGCTGTTAGGCAAAGACCTTCAACAGAGAAGACCTGCAAAGCAAGCATGAAGTGCCCCAGTGGAATCTGCAGAAATGATTAACTTATTTAAAATATCCCTGAAAAGGAAATTTCCAGAATCTTAGAAGAGAAAAACTATCTAGCTGAAAGTAGCCTTTAATTAACTGCAAACCTCCATGATATCCTTGCTCTGAAGCAGAGTCGAAAGGGGTCATTGGAGCAGCAGGGATATTTGGCTGAACATAGCAGCCTCCTCAGAGGATGAGTTTGCCCTCCTGGCGGGGTCCTTTGTGTGGGGCCGAGGAGTCATTTTTAAAATTCCCATGGGGATGTTTTTCTCACTCACTGAGAAGAGACATTATTAGAGCCACAGAAACTGATTTTATACTGTTTATGTGGAGTCAACTCTGTTCAACAATATCCATTTGATACCCTGTGAAGTGTGACTTGATGAAGCTTCTGGGGTCTTCACTTTACATGTGCAGCAATATTTTGAGCAGAGAAAAGAGAGAAAATTGGACCAGTCATCTTGCCCCATTAGGTAGTATTCAGTAGCCCCTAAAGCTGATTAACTCCCTGTCAAACTCTACTGGGAGAAAGGACTAAACTTGCCTGCATCAAAAAGGAAACACACAGAATCTGACAGATGGGATAAACAAGTTGAGTGAGACGGTAGAAAATGATTGCATTTTTCTCTACTAAAAACAACACTGGTGAATTGGCTGGTCTTGGTATGAAAACAATCATTTTTCTTCCATCTTTATTCCAGTCAGTAACCACCCTATCAACCAAAAGGCCCAGAGTTTTTGTTACAAACTTTGGTGACACCTTGACCTTCAGCTCCTCCTACTGAGATGCACAACAGTTTTTGTTTAAAAAAAAATTGACTTTCTCATGATGAAAGAAAAGTGGGAAAAAAATTGCTTTTCTCACCTGAAGGAATATCAGCATAACTGTCAAGGCTTTTGTCTTATATGTGAAACTTACCACTCCATTCTGGTCAATCAGGTGTAAAAGGCTGAAAATTGTATGGCCAAGTCCTTTTAATTTATGAAAAGAATAACATTCCTTTCTTTTTGAAATGACACTTTTCCCTATAAACTAAATTTAAAATAGTATCCTTTTTTAAATTTCTACATTTATTATTCTTGCTTTTTCCTTGATTTTAAAAACTCCTATACATTGTTAAACTGTATAATATGCATATCTTTAGTAATTAAAGGACTTTGAAATACTGACATCAGAGTAGAAGTAACTTCTGCACATATGAGAGGTGTCAACAACTGTAAAGCTTGAAACAGAATATAGCTCAAGATTTTATACTGAAAATTGTATTTATTGAGGTTTAGACTTTCTAAAGTAACTTGTAATGGATTAGACTTTAGTTATTAGGTATGAAAAATAGAAAAAGTCTCTGCTTACCGTTGAACTTTAAGACTAGAGAATAAAATTGTAAAATAAATGGCTTTGAGTTATAATAAATGACTGACTCCAGATTTCCAATTCAACTAAACAAGGAACTTTATCTTAAATCCTGTTAAAATATTGAGTTGGCACTTACTCCATGAAGTTCTAGTTGTGTGTTCCCACTTCAAACAAACAAACACACAAAAGTCTTTTTTAACCCTTGATCCCCCTCCCCCACCCAGCTAGCATCCTATTTCTGTAATGAATCGGGGTTCTTGGCAGAGTTTTTTTATGTCTCTTCTTCCTGATTTTGCATTCACTCCTCAAATCATGTGAAATTGATTTCTAGTTATTCCACATCATCAAAATTGCTGCTGATGAAATTCCAATGTTTTCCATGATGTTCATTCCAATGGGGCCATTCCAGTCCTCATCCTTCTTGATCTTCAGCAGCATTTGACGAAGTTAATCCTCCTTAGGGGGAAAAAAACTCTTTCATTTTTAATTCTATAAGAAAATACCTTCTGGTTTTGCTCCTACCATTCAAAGTTTTTAACAGCACCTATAGGAATTTGCATGTTGCTTCTATCACATCTCCGGATTCACTCTGCATCCAATATTATTCTTGCTCACCATGGTTCAGTCAAACTTGCTTCTTTCTTTTCTGGAATTCACTAAGCTCTTTCCCAACTTAGGTTATTCATAGATATATATACTAGCCTCAAAGGCACTTCACGGCACTTTCCATGTGACTAGTTCTTTATCATCTTTGAAGTTCAACTTGAATGACAGGAAAGGAAGATCTTTCCTTAATTCCAGTCCAAAATTAAGTTCCATCCGATTATTACATCTACTCATAGATCTTCTTGTTATCACAGAGAAATAGAGTTTTATTCATTCCTGAATCCCTAGCACCTATCCTATTACACAGTATACTCAGGAAATATTTATTGCACAAATTAATTACAGATGGTCTCTACTTCCAAGGAGTTTTGAATCCAATAATGGATGTAGACAATAAAATACAGAATTAAAATTGATCATACTAGATGCTTTGTCAGGAAATACATAAGATTCTTTCTGACTCACACTTAGAATAAAATCCAAAGTGAAGTCTAGAAAATGAATATGAATCAGTTAAGCAAGAAGGGGTAAGTAGAAATAGTGTTTCAGGTAGATGCAAATAAATGTACAAATGGTGAATAAGGGAGCATGTAAATAACATGATCAAGCCTTGGGAGCATCACTGTTCTATGCGTAATAAAGGCTGTCACCAAAGACCATTTATCTTTAACATTATCAGTTGTGCGGCACCATCAAGTCTTGTTTCTATGGAGAAACACTCAGAATAGAGTAAGCAACAACCAAATATGCTTACACCTGCCCTTTTATGTCTGTGACTAAGAGAAAAATACTATAGATTTTTTCTTATAGAGTGCTTAAACATGATTTACTCACACAGTGATCAAATTATAAACACATGATGCTTCAAAACTCATTTGGAAGTCAGTTTGGATATACCCACATAAACTGCCAATAATCATATTTGACTTTGCCTAAGTACGTTTTAAATAATTTGATAAATTATTATGAATATCATATATTCAATGCAAACTGTATTAGACACAGGGTTTGGTGTAATACATTAATTATCCTATTTATGCGAACCACAAAACAGAGTGGTAGTTAATACCATCATTCCTACTTTAAGGGGCATAAGAAAGAACTTGATTAATGTGTTTAAAAACACAGAAATTATAAAAATCAGAGCCAAGATTTAGACTTGCAGTTGTCTCATTCTAAGTCTCCTAATCTCAACCACTATCTCATGGTGACCGCCATGACTCCTTTGCATACATGTATCCCAAAATCTCAATATCTGACACCAAAAATACATCAACCACTGCCCTGCAAGCAAGAGTAAGGTGTCCAGTGGTTTTGGTCATGAATTCTGGGCAGGAAGAAAGAAAGAAGGAAAAGTTAGATTCTTTGGAAATCCAGTAAACTTTGATTACCTCTATCTACTTAAAATAAGTTATTCTCAAGTAAATTATTCTCAGAGCCTAGGGCAAGTAGCATTAGCATCACCTAAACCCTTGTTCAAAATGTAAATTCTCAGGCTTCATCTCAGACATACAGAATCAGAAACTCTAAGAGTGCTTCAGCCAGCCCTCCGGGGGATTTAGAGGCAGACAACCATTTGAGAATTACATCTTTAGATCACTGATCTCTCAGGTCTACTAAATCGTTAAGCACAGGGCCATGACCTTCACAAGTGGGCACAGTGAGAGATCAGTAGAAATAATATTCCCTTAGACCCTCCCTTTTCATGTTTACAGGGTATCAGGAAACTAAGTATTTACAAATTGTACAGGAAGCATCATTAAAGCACATGGTTTTTATTCATAGTTCCAAATGTCCACTATTCCCACTAGCAATCCACACTGCCAGAACTATGACTCCACTTACAGACACATGAGCATTTAGGGTGAGGAGGTTGGGGAGGGACAAGTGTAGGGCAGTAGAAATATGAAGCATGACTGCAGTGCCTCCAGGAAATTAGAAAGAGATGGTGAGGGCAGGGAAAGCCAGAATAGACAATAAGCACAAAAAAACCTGAAATTAACACCAAAATTCCTGAGTTCTAACCTCAGCACAACTATTTATTATCTGTGTCATTAGGAGCAATTCATTGAACTAAAGGCCTATATGTGTAAACTGTAAAAAATACTTATATCTATCTATCTTGAAGTATTATTGTGAGAATCCAATGAGGTAATGACTACAATATAAAACTATATAAAGTTCTATGTCCATCACATTGATTTAACATAAAATATCATTACCCATATTCTACACTTATTATTGGCAACAAAAATTGCTTCCGAGTAATCCTGTCACTTTAATTAACAATAGAGTTGTTTGGATTATTTACTTCTTATGGATTTAACAGAAATTTTTTCTGCTGTAAGTGGCACAAGCCCAACTCAAATCAGCTCATACATGGTGATGTTATTGGTGCAGATTATTAAGAGGTTCAGGAAGGATCCTTGTTTCAGGTGCGAGATGAGCTCAAACAGTGCTGCCATGGCTCTCATCCTGTTGCTCAGTTCAAGTTGTCTCTGCTTCTGTTTTTATGTTTTCATACATCTCTGCTTCAGATAAGCTCTTCTCACAACCAGGAAAGATGACATCCCCAAATCCTCTAATTCTACCCTCCCACCTAGTGATCTAAAATGAAGATAGATAGCATTTTCCACAATTCCCAGTGGAAAAATGCAGAGGGAGATTTTCACTGGCCTGGCTAAGCTGTTATGCCCATTTGTTAAGCAATCGTTCACTCGTGGAGATGCAGAGTTATATTGGATGAGCCTGGATCTCTTTCCAATCCTGTTGCAGGGGAGAACAAGATCAAGATCTGGAGATTGACATCCCAACAGGCCCACAAGTGAGAAGTATCCCAAAGATCCAGACAAAAAGGAATGAAGAATTCAGTCTCTGCCGTTGACTATGCTTTAGTTGGAATTGCTGAAAATAACCAAATGCCAAAGTATGAAACTAACATTAATAGAATCGGAAACGGGATATGGGAAATTTAAATTGAGTAGAGCAAATGTTGGTTGATTTTGGCAGTCAGGCACTTCTATTTTTGCTATGAAGCACTGGACATCCAGAAGCACAAGGAAGAAAGAAATTGAAAAGGGGTTCTGAAAGATACAAGAAAGAGGTAAATGCTGCCTGTATAAAGTACCGTCTCCAAATTTGGCAACAAGTGATATGTGCTTATGGCTTTCCTGAAATGGTTTGATGGTTTATAAGCTACAAAATCCAGCTTTTCTTAATTCCATCTAATGTTTCCAACCCCACAGTCCTACCTCTCCAGGACAACGCTAGCATATTCCTCAGCATATTCGAATCCTACATTGAGAAGATAAAAAAGCAGTGAAGGAAAATAAAGATCTGTATGTGAGATGACCCCAAATCTTACATTCTGCTGGATTGAAAGAATCGATACTGTTAAAAAGGTCACACTGCCCAAGGCAATCTACAGATTTAATGCAATCCCTATCAAATTACCCAGGACATATTTCACAGAACTAGAACAAATAATAATAAAATGTATATGGAACCACAAAAGACCTAGAATTGCCAAAACATTACTGAAGAAAAAGAAAGAGGCTGGAGGAATAACTCTCCCAGACTTCAGACAATACTATAGAGCTACAATAATCAAGAAAGCATGGTATTGGTACAAAAACAGACATATGGACCAACAGAACAGAATAGAGAGCCCAGAAATGAACCCACAAACTTTTGGTCAACTAATCTTCGGCAAAGGAGGCAAGAATACACAATGGAATAAAGACAGTCTCTTCAGCAAATGGTGTTGGGAAAACTGGACAGCAGCATGTAAAGCAATAAAGCTAGAACACTCCCTTACACCATACGCAAAAATAAACTCAAAATGGGTCAAAGACTTAAACATAAGACAAGATACAATAAACCTCCTAGAAGAAAACTTAGGCAAAACATTATCTCACATACATCTCAAAAATGTTCTCTTAAAGCAGTCTGTTTTCTAAACATTTTCTAAATATTATTTAACAGTTCTTTTTAAGAGATCTTTCAAACAGAATTAAACTTTTAAAAGGTCAATTTTTGTGGTGCTTTCTTGGAGCATGTAAGATAAAATTAATGAGAGAACTTCAAAAAGACAGACCCCTCAATTTTTTTTTTCCTAAAGCATGTGGTAGGTAGAACTGAATTTCTCTTAAAAAATGGTTATATTTTGTTTCTTCATTGCCAATTTAGTGTAGTGATTATTTCTATCAGGTTGAATGTGGATGTAACTCCAGAGAAGTTGGAGTGATAAAAGCTAGGAATTGCTATAAATGTTAAAGTATATTTTGCTCCTTACAGTACATTCATTTCTCTCTTCAGGGAACTAACCACTTGTTTCCTTGCATTCTCAAAATGTGGTCATTTAAAACAATTATAATAATTTTGTGAGCATATTCTTCCTCATGTACTCATTAACTTAGCTGGAATTAAAATTTTAATAGATACCACTATGACCAGAGTCACACATTTTACATGTAAGTAATTAAAAGTTAGAACAAAAATAGTACACCTATTTACCACTTCATTTGCTGATTAATTAGTAGCATTTGGAATCAGGTCAGCCTACAGAACAAAGGCATACTAACTAAATTTAAAGAAAGGCTTCAGAATTTGAATTTTTCCTAGCCTCCAGGATTTGTTTCTTTGTTTTTGAAGTAGTGCTTAATGTTCAGGAAATATTCTAATTATCATTCATTACAGTTTCAATAAACAGAAGAAAAACATACTTAAAATTGTTTTAGTGGGGTTAATTTTGAATGAATTAATAAACTAAGGAATTAATAAATATATAAATTGTAATGAGTAATGAATACATAAAATAAATTCTTCCTGAAAACAAATTTTCAGACATTGACTGTGGAACTACCCATGCTTTCGTTCCCAAATGGCAAGTCATTTGGTCCTTTTCTTCCAGGCTTTTTTCCTCTCTCATCTGTGGGCCAGCTGCCATCTTTCTTAAAGAAGACTACTCATCTGTCTCTGTAATATCCCTTAGGTGACACCAGCATTTGGTAGATTGTCTTATGTGTGAATGATAAGGCATGCCCTCAAATTCTAGAAGCATCTGATTAAGAAAAGGTGCTTAACCTTTCAGTGTTTACTTTAAACTCACTGAGCCAATGACTGTCCTGAGCAAGCTAACTGATCTCTGTAGTGGCTGATGAAATCAACAGGGCAGAGACCAACTCTTGATTGTCCTTACAGTAGCATATCAAAAATATAAATAATCTAAAGGGTGAATAAGATCAAATATGCTATCATGTCCAGAGCTATGTCTTCATTTTTCATTCTTCCCTGGCCAATAGACTTTACAGATTGATTTAAGTTTAGTGGATCAAATGGTTTTGACCAATAGTGGTGCCAATTAATGGGCACAAGATATGTTAGGATTTATTTAATATTTATATCATCTTTATGTGATTAAATTAGAGTCAATAAAAGATAAACGGTAACAATTTTCAAGTATACACTATAACAGGGATATGCAATTGCAATATTCTACAGTTAACAACACTTATCTTCCATAGAACACAAAATAAGTATCTTAGAAATATGTTGACTTTCATAATGAAGCTACACTGATATTCAATACTAGTGTGGATAATCTACAAACTAAAATATCTAAGTAGACAAGTTAACTATATGTATAGGTTGCTCAGGAAGATTACACTCCATGTGACCTTAGAGATAATCACCTCAATCACAGGAACAATGTGCTTGCATGGTTCATTTACTACCACACCTTTAAGTTGGGTTTATTAATACAAATTTTACTTGGGATAAAATTGGAATTCAGAAGTATTAAATAACTTGTCAGGACACATGGATAAAGTTTCACTGATTTAAACACAGGTCTGTTTTGTAGGAACTCTTATCTCATAAGACTCTACCATGTGCCACACAATTTCTTATAGGCATTCATTTCATAAAGGCCTCACTGGCATTATTCACAACAGTCTACAACACTGACTTGTTTCCTTGTGAAGATGGCTTTGGTGGACATAACTTTCTGGCCACACTACTGCAGTTTAAAGTAAGAACCTAGTTCTTCTCAAGCACAGGTAGAGTGTAGCTTCTGAATTCTTCTGTGTGGCAACTTAGCTGATACCAAAGAATGGTTCTGAACTCTACTTTATTATTTTTCTACATTTTCATAGCCAAGTATACATTTGGCAAATCCCTAAAAGGTTTTACTCTTGCTGCAAGGCAAACGTTTTCCTCTTTCTAACATGAATTTTCATTACCTACTTCCAATGGACTGGAAGATTTAGAAATAAAATACTGTCCGAGCCTTTGAGATAGAAAATTGAGTTAAATTTCCCCTACACAGTACCTGCTCTCTAGGGACTGCATAATCGTTCACATCTCTAAAATCTTGTTGCTGATATATACGAGTGGAAAAGAAGCCAATTCAGGAAGGAGATGGGTCAAGATGTGCAAAGGGTAAATTCCATTAAAATGGATTTACAATTCAATTATACAAGATTCAAGGTACTAGGCAAATTATTGGGGTTCTTCATAATTATTTCATTAGAGTGGAATTTCACTGAATTGAAGAAAAGGAGTTATTAGCTAGATCTTGAAAAAAGTTAAAGATCACTGTTCTAACGTGATTTGACTTGTTTATAAAGCATTTCCTAAAGCCAGTTTCATCTGCCATAGCTTGTTGCAAGAAGTTTCATTTTAGCTTTTCAAGAAATGCCGAACTGCTAAATAACAAAGGGGAGCTTCATGTGTATAATTCTGCTGAGCAGAGACTGCATGTGTTTTTATTTGCAGATGCGTGAATAATAGCATTTTCTGAAAAACTACAACTCAACAAATTACTCATAACATCAAAATGTTACTTTAGTAAATAAAACACAAAGCAGTACTCAAATTATGTGTTATTCAGAACTTTCAGCTAAAAAATAGTTTTTATTTATTAGCATTTTTTCTAAAACGTATCTAAGAATTCAATTGAGAAGTGGGTAAAACTGAAAAAAGGAAAATATGAAAACAAGATTTGGATGTTACAAAGCATGCTTCATGTTTACAGCTCAAGTTTGCTTTCTTCACTTAAATGACTAGTCCTCCAGTTCAGCAAAAATCAAAGGTATAGAAAAGTAGTTGAGGAAGGACTGGTAAATCCTTGAAGAAGCGATGTAGATATGTCTCTTGAGGATTTTCATCACATTATATATGGAAATACTTGACTACTAGTTGGAGCTGCGGCATAATTCTGAAATGAAGCCTTATGAGTCAACAGGAGCCTAGAGAAGGGAATCTGAAACTCCACATTCTGTTAACAGTTGAACTTTCACTCATTATGTAATTTTTTGAATGTTATTTTTGTTTTATCATTTCTTTTATTTCTTTTCTTTCATTCCTTCCACAAAGAAGAATTAGCTCTTTCTCTTCTGGTTCTTTCAGTGAAGTTAAGATCAATTCTTTCTGAACATTTATTCATTCATTCAAAGATTTTTTTTTTTAATTAAGTACCAGACCTTCTTCTGGCACTGATGACAGAACAATGAACAAGAAAGTCAGGTCCTGTTCCCCTGGAGCTTGGCATGGAAGCCGGAAAGCAAATAATAACTTGAGTTTTAAAAATTTAATTAGATGAATGTGATAGGGATTGAAAATACATAAGAGACTTTGCTAATATGGACTCGAACCAGGAGTCATTTTGAGTTCAGTGTTAGGTAAGGTCTCCTTGGGGAAATTATATTAACTCTAATGCGTGCATTTTATAAATGATCCAAAAATATTATAGATGCAGAAAATGACCAGTGTAAAGATCTAAGGAGGCTGGGATTGTAATACTGAATAAAAGAAAGAATTCCAATGTGGTTATAGCAGAAGGACTTGACCCCCAGTGCCCCATCTCTAGAATCAGTCATTTCTCCGAGGAGCCCTATTTCGTTTTACTGGAGTATGGAATTAGAAACCAAGATCTAGACACTGAGTGTGTTCTTTACTATGGAGATGTCATGCTTGTAGGTTCTTTCCGCAAACAAAGCTAGAAAACATACGTACGTATACTAACTCATGCATACATACTTATCTATAATTATTTATGTATCTTCCCATTTATAGCTATACTAAGCTAAACCTCAATGCGTACTGATGTTTCTGACTCTAAGCCAGTACCACATGGTTTATTCTAGCCTCTTGCCCTTGCTAATCTGTAATCTCTCTTTCCAACAGTGAGAAACCTGTCATCCCCCACCTGCCATACATTTATTTATTGTTCAATCCTGGAATTCATGTACATCTGTTTCAGAATTATTAACCTGTACGTCTGTGAGAAACAGTTTTACCAACCAGTGGAGTGTTTACATACAAATCCTTTTGTCTTTAATCCTGTAATTTCCAGCCCAAATATCATGTTCCAGTGTTACTTAGGTCAGCTCCTTTACCCCTCGCCACTTTAGTGAAGATGTGTCACTCATTTGCAATATAGTTAATTATTTTAACATAGTCTACATTCCTTCCCAGTATCCCCTGATATTCTGGTTGATTCTATTTTTAATTTGCTTGCCTTAGATTTAATTTTTCTGGTGTGAAGGTCTCTGGTTTTTAGACATGCAAAATGTCAGGTATCCACTACTAGGGTACCAAACAGACTCTCTCCATCATCCCAAAATTCTCCTCTGTTTCCTCTAGTCAAGCATTACCCTCTCCCCTCGCCAAGGTTCTTGGCTTAAGCAACTGAATAAATTATAATATTATCTTTGAAATAGGGAAGGCTATGGCTTTATTCAGTTTAGAGTTATTGAGTCTGAGAGACCTTATGATATTTAGGGTCAAGAAGTTTTTTTGTACTCTGCTCCTGCCGTGATCAGTTTACTCTGAATTTCTGTAGATGTGCCCTGGATGTTTCCAAAGATATGATGTGGAAGAAGAAAATCACTGAGAGAAGGTACAAAAGTGAAGTGAAATGCACTGTATTTCTTTTCTCAGTTCAGAGAATACACTAAAACCTAGAAACAGCTATATTCAATGTCTGTAGAAAGGTAGTTGAAGACATGTATGTGTAATAAACTAAAAATGTATATTGTATAACACAGGGGAATATAGCCATTATTTTGTAATAACTTTTAATGGAGCTTAATCTATAAAATATTGAATCACTATGTTATAAATCTGAAACTATATGATATTGTAAATTAACTATACTTCAATAAAAAAAATTTTAAAGAGAAATAATTTTAAAACTTACTAGTTTTGGAATCATAAGCCAAAGTCTAAACCAAGTCTGTGCAGTCTTAATTATGATTCATCATCTCTGAGTCAGTGTCTTTACCTACAAAGGACGCATCATCTTAGGCTTATCTCAATAAGCTTGTTAGGAGGATTAAAAGATAGACAAGTTTGGAATACATTTAAAAATTTTTTAAATAAGTTATATCTTTCATTATTAGTGTTTTTAAGAAATAGAAATGCAAATGTCATAGTCACTTTCAAACATCATGGTAATTTTTTTTTCAGCAAGGAAATCATATAGAGAACAATATATATTAAAAATATATATGATGTTTCAAACTTATTCTTAGAGAAAAAAAAAATCTATAGCAGTTCCCAACTGAATTCTCTTGGAAGCAGTGATTTTTAAAAATTCTATCTTTTGGAAAGAAGAAAACAGCTTCAACAGTATACTTCACTAATTCTCAATTTTCTCATAAGCAACTCAGATCTTAGGATTAACGTGAACTATAAAGAAAAAGAAAACACAAATGATCTGTCTTCAAACTTTTCAAGGAAAACCATAACCCTTGATTTAATCTTCAAATTCTAACTCTTAGTATTGTTAGTATTAAGCAATACGAAAAACAACTCATGTGCTATGTGCCTAAGACTTAAATATTAATTTTGTTCACTGTCTGGCAAAGATAGAGTCAGACAGACATGCTGCATGTAGTAGTGGTGGCTGTGACTTTGTGTGAGGTCAGGCCAGAGTCCAATAGTTGTTCCATGACTCTCCCTGGCACACTACGGAGTGAAGTGGTAGCAGTAACACCTTGGTAGTAGCCCAACAATAGAAAAATGATGGTCCTGCTTGAAGGCACATTTTAGATGTCATTTCACATAGAATGCACATACACTAGAGAGTGGGGAAAAACTTAGAGGGGTTTCTAGCTAAAATCTAATGAATTAGTTAGCAATCTTCCTCTTCGAATGAAAATCTCTAAATATAATTTTAGGTCACATTGTGCAAAATGTACATGGAAAATCAAAAGTGCGTATGGAACAGATGCTTGAAAATGTTATTTTTTTTTCCTCCAGCAGAATCTGAAAATGGAAGTCGTTATTGGAGCAATAGGCATAGTTCTTACAGTGATCAGCATGAAAATTAGTGAATGATTATTAGAAATAATCAAAGTTTGTATAAGACTGTTTCATTTTACATCTATGAAAAATAAGTACTTTTTTCTTAATCTTTCAGCTTCACGCTGTAGGCTGCTAAAAGATAAATAATCTCAGAAAGTGCTATATAAACAAGTTAACAGTAAAAGTGCTTCTAAATATAAAGGGGGAAATTGTGGCAGTAAGATAATGGCGGGAGTGTGATACACTTGCCAAATTCTAAAGCAGCATCCTGATCTAAATTTAGGAGGCTGGCGGTGGATCAGATGCTGGATGGGGAGTTAAGAAAACTATCACTCTAGTCATGCATGTGTGCCAGGGTTGTGCTGGCAAGAGAAACCTGCATGCTTAACGATCATAAAGAGAAAAAGGGAGAAGAGTGTGCTGACCATTTGTCCTAATTAAACGTAATATGCTGCAAACAAGTAAACCCAAGGACATGTTTTTTCTCATTCCCAGTAATTATTGCATGACAAGGATGATCTTGGGGGACACTCTGTTATCCCCTATGGATGGAATATTTACCTCTCCTTCTCTGTAGACCAGGATGCTATAGATAGAATGTTTATGTCTCCCCAAACGTTATCTGGTAAATCCTAACACCCAAGGTGATGGTCTTAGGAAGTGTAGCCTTAGGGAAGTGATTAGCTCATGAGTGGTGCTCTTATAAATAGGATGAATGTCCTTATAAAAGATACTCCCAGAGAACTCCCTTGATCCTTCTTCCATGAGGGCACAGCAAAAGGATGGCCCTCTATAAACCAGGGAGCAGTCTCTCATCAAAGAGCAAATCTGCCAGCACCTTGACCTTGACTTCCAGCGACTTCCAGTGTCTTGAAATTGGACTTCCAGCGTCCAGTACTGTGAAAAATAAATATCTGTTGTTTATCAGCCACGTAGTCTATGGTATTTTGCTACGGTAGTTTGAAGGACTGAGACATGGACTTTCCATCTGGTTAGCTTCCTTGGATACAGACCCAGGAGGACATTGTGTCATCAGTCCTGACACTGGGATGGGCTAGGATGGCGAGTCTCTGCATGACTCCAGTACTTGACCATGGCACACTGGAGAATGACTGTGATAGCCTGATACATTTCCTCCCATATTTATTCATTCATTCCCTGGAATTATTGAAAACCCCTAAATAAACTGTAAAAACCTTTACATATTACACATATGCTTATGGTTCTTAGAAATGTACATTAAATATACTTTGGTAGAAGAACTCGTATCAGGGCGTTCTGGCTGTTCCTTCAAAGCAGCTGTTTTGTAAGGCACAAGATAAGTACCCAGATTTTGTAACGGAAGAAAAGGCCCAGAGATAGACCCAAGTGCATGCCTGAACTAACCATTTCACAAAAAAAGCACTTCATTTAGGAAATGAGTAACAGATAATTCAAGAAGCAGTGGTAGGACTCTTGGTTAACTCTCAACATTACTGTTGTTCAGAAAGAGTTATGGAGTCAGACTCTGTACAGTGTGCATCCTAATTTTGCAACCTATTTGCTCAGTGACTTTTGGAAGATTG
The DNA here is from genome assembly GCF_048773025.1 of Camelus bactrianus. NCBI lineage: Eukaryota > Metazoa > Chordata > Mammalia > Artiodactyla > Camelidae > Camelus > Camelus bactrianus. The sequence goes on along the minus strand of NC_133539.1, from coordinate 16,819,213 downwards.
TTTAAACTTGTTCTGCTTCAGTTAATTTATCTTTAAAATGAAGATAATACTACCAGCTGAGAAATTTTGAGAATTTAATAATACCATCTGTACACACTGCTTAGAAAAGCACTTGACCATAGTAAATGTCCAGAAAATGTTAAATATCATAATTATTAGAAATACTAGATCACTCCCTCACTAGAAAAATTTGTGCTAAATATAAAAGATTTTAAAACAAAAATTTTATCTTAGGGTGAGGAAGGTCTCTCTAAGGATAATTGAACAGCTGGTAACATAGAAAAAAGTTATTTTTAACTAAAGATATTTTCTTAGGGTTCTTGATATTATTACAAAAATAACATATATAAAGCTTTTAGTGGATTGTGTGAAATAGGTTAGAATCCTGTAAATGTTAGCTTTAAGTGTAATTTTGGGAACTGAGAGAGACGATGAGAAACAAAGGCAATAAAAAGAAAAACAAATTAAAACCCAAGTGGTATCTTTGATAACTCATTAATGATAGTGTATCATATAAAGAATTATTAATAAAAAGGCACATATGAGGTTCTAGAATTAGAGACAAAATATACCAGTGTATAGAATATGGTCCCAAATTATAAATTTATATTTCTATGTGTAAATGTAAGTGTGTTTGTGTGTTCTTACAAGATGGAGAACACCACAGAATATATGGAGAATATTATTAAGGATTTTCTCAAAATGATAGAATGATGGGTACTATTAATGAATTCTTCCCTAATTTACAGTCTCTCTAATTTCCCACTGTATTTATTAATCATACAACCAGATAACATTTCTTGATATAAAAAAGCAGATCACTCTGAAAACGATGACAAAATATAATCCAGTCAAGGAAAATTGTTAAGGCATTTTCTGAGATTCAAATAAACTTGTCACTGATCAGGAGCAATGCTCCAGATCTTGCCTTGCTCACAAGCTAACAAGTCAGCCTGTCACAGCATCATAGGTACAAAGAGACATGAGGTTTCTGGGTCAGAGCGAAAACAGTTGATTACACACTGCTATAGCAAGTGACATGGCGCACTGGTTTCCTGAGTTCCTATTCTTACAGGACAACACAATGGGGGTCTGGTGTTTCCTGCCCACTCACTGGGATGACTCACAGGAGAAGGACACTGATGTTAGTAAGCCTCTGATCTTATACCAGTGCTGCTGGTAAACTGACCCAACTTCCTCCCCAGAGAGAGAGAAAGACATTGCCTTTGTTACGCTGGAACTTAAATCTGCTCCAGGGAGGAGAACGTCTCCCCCTTCTCAAGGCTACTTGCTTATCCAAGCATTCTGAAAAGAAGTGAGACCCATAGAAACTTGAGATATCAAAGAACTGTCTTCCAATAAAACCATATCTCTAATTTACAAAGACATATTAAAGTGGGTCTATTTGAAGATGCAAATTCACTAAAGCATTTCATATATGGAAACTGCTATCTTGGAAGTCTGGCCATACAATGTGTGTTAACATGGACTCAGATATATGGTATTGAATTTCTGTTTAGCTCTTTTTTGACCTACTTTTCCCCTAATTTATCTGTTTATAAGAAACCCCCCAAAATGTTTCATGGTAATCAGGGTTTCAGCTCACAACTTTAGTATAATTGAAAAACTCAAATGAACGTTACGGAGTTCTTTTAAAGTAAAAGAAAAATACAGTAGAAGGCTGTTTGTGGGAATTCACGTAGACTACAAAGATAGAGCTGTTGGCCAACTTTATTCCAGACTCTGAATGTACTTATCAGTCTTCTTTACTTTATTGTCCACAGGCAGTTCATAAAGCTGAAGCGAGATGAAATAGTAAAGACAACAACATCATTGATACTCAAGTGCACAAGGTCAAACGTAACAAGGAGATCAGTTAATAAAAGTTGTGCTGTGATGTGTTGAGTGCAAAAGACTGGCTTTTGTTTTGTTTCATTGTTCACCAAAGATGAGATATGTTTTTGTCACTCTTCATTTCAAAAATGCACACCGTAAGATAATTTTAGGTGAAAAATGATATGGATAAGAAACGTAACTATTTCTTTAACTTTTTACCTGTGACTTTTCACTCATTTAAATATACAAATTGGCTTAACCCTGCCCACCGGAAGTCAAGGAATTGCACCTTCATTTATAATCTATAGACACAAGAGTTGCCTGTGTTTTTTGTTTGTTTGCTTGTTTCCCTGATGCTGCAGGGATTAATAGATTTATTGTGGAATGTAAGCCATGGTGAAGCTAAGAAGTCAATTCACTAAGGGGGAGGTCTGAGCTTGTTTATGTACACAAACAGGCTTCCTTATACAGGCAGATAGAGGGAGAAAAATGGTTACAGTAACTTTAGCAAAAGAACTGAGTGTCACACTAGCCAGAAGTTGATTTCAAAGGAATACAGACAGAACAGCCCAAAACTCCAGGGTCTCAGGTGGGCAGCATTTGTTCAAGCACCTGGAAGACCAGAAAACCAACTGTGGGATATCAGCCTCTCCTGGAAGCCAAGAAAGCAGAAGGGAACTGGCATTGACTTTTGAATGAAGATGACTCCTAATGTCTCCAGGAACCATGAGCCCTGTTGGTAGATACTTAAGAGTGGGTTTTTGGCAGGATTCTCACATCCCACATTATACTCTTTTTATTTGTTTCCTGTAACCTCAATTTGAGAGCACATGCAAATGGTGACTATTAACCTCAGGTACCTAGAGAATACTGAAGGAAGACATTGTTTAGCAGAGCTTTGCCTCTACTTTCCAAGTCTTACTGGTGGAGAGCTGTCTCCTTCACCCACGTGTCTGCCATTAGGTGTTTCAGTTCAGGTACTTCTGACACGGAGCCAGCTCTAACCTCCACTGCATCTACTCTAAAATCTTCACACTTAACTTTCCAGGATGCACATTTTCTTAAATAAACCAGTCTCCTCTCAGTTTCTTCAGTTCAGTCAAAACTGTGTGTTCCTCTTTCCCCATATATTTTTGCTTGTTAGTGTATTTCTTGAGCAGTTTTCATATTCTTTCCTTTCTGTGAAATGTTTAAAAAAAAATAACTTGGAACCACCAAATTGTAAAGGTGTATATTTTCACCTGACAGTTATACCACAATTAGACTGTCCAGTTATGTTGGGAAAAGTGAATGGATAGTTTGTATGTGTTTTTAGAATTAATCATGGAGAAGAGTTGCTTTTTTTTTTTTTTTAAGGAGTTAGTCCTTGACAACTAGTTTGATACCATCACTTATTCTGGGTGACCTGTTTCACCAGCAGGCCTGTTACTCTCCATGACTAACTGTGTAAGTGCTGATAATGGAATAAATTGCTTTTCTGCATTAAAAAAAAAAATGGAGCCAGCTCTGGGTAAAATTGCAAAGACAATATTTATCTTTGGTGATCTCTCTATTTGGTGCTGAGAAGTCCCTTACACTCTGCTCTTTTTCATTATTAAAACCCATTTTGAAGAGTGCCTGCCTTTAATTGTATTCCCTTTTCAGTCACCTTCAAATAGAGTCACCAAATAACCTCAACTTCCAGTAACCTGTACAGTTGACAATAATCACTTCTGCTAGAATTAATTGCACCTAAAATAATAATTTTTCAAAAACTCTGCTTTTTCCACTATGTGAAAATTATGGAGAATTCTTAGAGAATAGAAGTTATTTTGAGAAGTAATATTATGTATTTCAATGTCCCTGAAATCAATCATCACAAGTGCTATCTTGTTCCACCAAGAAATTAGTCCAGTGTCTTAGTGGATAAGGATCTTTCTAATTTTTTATGTTATAATATTCCTAGAAAAGAGTAGATTTTACAAACATCTGTTAATAATAATGATCATTAGATCATTCATTGACTCATCTAAGGATTCATTATCTATTACCCATGAATCCTTATACAAAACATCATAATAAACTTATTGTGTATAAGTATTTAGCTATAAAATTAGACAGAAATTGAATCACAATTAAATTAAATTAAAATTAGAGTACATCAAGAAATGTCAAATACAATGGCATATTTATTAATTTGACTGTGAAAAAATCCAAAGTAATTTTCCTTCTACCTATCTGCACAAATGGAGCACTTCATTTTTAGAAACGTCTTTACATCTATTTGAATCTGTGTGGTTGAACTTGTCAATAACTAGTGCACTTTTATAAGTTTATTTTAAGATAGTAGTTGTTGATTTTTTAATTGTTTTTGTTGTCACTTTTAATCCTGAGGTGATTAAACATTTCACAATCTTATTTTTATTTCATCTAGTTTAGTTGCTTCAAAATTAAAGTGTACAGAGTCTAAAAATTCATGATACAACATATGAAAAAATCAGAGAATCCACAGATGTCATCAATAGGCAAGTAGTCACAGACAACTGTGACAAGGATTTTAACATTTACATAACCCCTCAAAATGTATCAGCAGAGTTTGTGTAAGAATCTCAAGGTCTTGTCACTAATCTTTTTTCTGCAGAAAAGGAGTAAATATTCAAGATTGTAGTTTTTTACTTACTTGTACTATTATAGCAACATGAGCCTTTTTAGTCTTTGTTCTCTAAACTAAAAAGAACATTCATTACATGTCCATGGCACACTAAATTACAAATTTTAATTAAAAATGACTCGTGTATAATATAGTTTTTAAAATATGTATACAGATATTTATCCAAATACATTTATATAGATTTTAAAAAAGTAAGATGAAGACTGCAAAAAAAAAGAACATTCATTACATACACACACGCACACACACCCACACACACCCACACACACAATCGGGATAGGGGAGAGTTAAGCAAAGAAGATGGAGAGGAAGAACATGGACGTACTTACTGAGTACTAACAATACTTCTGTCTTTTGTCAGATGTTTCATTCACTCCTTAAAATTGTAGCTGTCAAGTAGATACTACTATCCATATGTAACAGATGAGATGCCTGAGGGCCAGACGTAAAATTTAACACAGTCAGAGTACAGTCTCAGATTATCTGACTCCAGGAAACAACCAATTAAAGCCTGTTCTGGGAATATATTTTCTGCTTGGGCTTCAGTTTTTCATTTTTCCCGTAAATCTAAAATTAACAGGGCTAGGGTCTTGCAATTCCATTGACTCAAATCCAACTTTTTATTTGTAGCCAATTCATAGACATCCTTCCAAGTTGTTTATGTGACACATTCTCTCCATCTCTCTCTATCGGTCTTTTGCTCTCTACCTTTCTGTTTTCATACTGTCTTTGAAAATTATGTCACCACCAGGGGAATAGTGTACCAATTTATTTTGGTTAAGCGGTTACTACTTAAATACACAAATACTGCACACACACACACATTCAAAATATCATTTAAATGCTTGCTTAAGCAGCACATATACTAAAATTGGAAAGATACAGAGAAGAATAGCTTGACACTTGTGCAAGGATGACATGCAAATTGGTGAAGTGTTCCATATTTAAATAAATATAACGTATATTATTTAAGTCTGTCCTCTCCCTTCCATTCTGTGGTAAGTATATTGCAAAAATGGCCCAAATCCTTCCCCCTTTCCCTGGATCGTTTTTTGTTTTCACTTGTTTTTTGGTGCCCTGTATTTCTGACTCTGAGCTTGACATTTGCACTGTCCGCTGCCCCATTAGTAGATGTGACTCAAATAGACAATTGTGAAAAGAGCTTGTGCTTTTCCACTTTGCTCTTGTCCCTCTGACACTGGCGTGAGAAATGCCAAGACAAGCTTGCTAGAGGAGGAGAGGTTTATGACGCTCAGTCAAGTTTCTTTAGTCATTTCAGGATGGCCATCCCAGATCAGCATCAGCCACATGGCCATGAGACATGTGAGTGATCCCAGCCGAGGTCAAGGGAGCTGAAGAACAACCAGGCCAGCCAACTAACTTACAAAAATAAACCCTTAGTCTGGGTGCTTTTGAGGTTTTATGACAGTTTATGCCAATAATCTATACACTCTCCTCCTACCATGCCTAAATATAGAATCCTTTATATTTATCTAGGCCATATTTGAATTAATATGATAACTAATCTTTCATCAAACATTCCTCATCTAATTCACCCTTCCCAATATTGGAGTTTCACCTTTTCTTTTACATGATAGATAGTAAGATGTCCTTGATCAAAACCTCTGATCATCATCTGTTGCCTGTCAAATCAATTTAAATTCCCTACCCTGGCATTTAAAGCCCCCTAATATCAGCTCACCGATGCCAGGATTTGTGGCATTTTCTCTACTTAGAATGCCCTCTCTTCTGTATCACCATGTCTACAAATATTCCGTATTTGTAGAATTGTCATCAGAGAGCAAGTTCTTGTCTTGTCACAAAAAGAATGCAGAAATGAGACACAAAGGTCAAGAGAGCAAAGCAAGGATTTGTTAAGGGGTAGATAGCATCTCTCAAGGGACGCTCAGGAAGACCCAGGTGGGTCACTCTCCTGAGTTTCTTTGTCATCCTGGTTATATGGGTATAAAAATGAATGGGCAGAATATTCACTGGCAGGGAGGGGTTTGGGGTCCTCTTTCCAGTCCTCTTCACCCCAGCTCCACCTTTCTGGGGGGAAGGAGGGATTTTTTGTCCTTATTTAGTCTTGACCGGGCCTCAGATATCTCATAAGTAAAATGCAGAAGATGTTAGTACGTGCTCATAATGTTGTGGTCAATAAGTTAAATATCCATCATTATTTAGAACTGTATCTGCCACTGATCATCATTATATAGATGTTATCTATTATTTGTGTTGTTTCTGTGCTGATTTTGGTATAGTTTTATTTTTCTATTTATCATGTACATTTTTCATGTGATTTAGTATTACACAAAATAACTTGCTAAGTAAAAGTTACTAAATATTCCCTTTTATGTCGATGTATTTAGTTTGTTCATCCACTTACTCATTTTAATCTAAGTTTCTCAGTGGCAGCTTGGAATCACTCAACTGTAAACAAGTCCATATGAAGTGGAAATAAAAACAGAACGCTCACCCTGATTCAAAGACCTGATTGAAAATGTTCATCGCTCTCTCTGAAGACTGCACCGAAGGATGCACTTTTTCCTTCCCACATCATCTTCAAATTGTTAATTATGTAACTAAAAGTCTTCCTGGGAACTTTCTGTGAATATAAGAGGAACTGTAGAAGAGGCTTTATCCTTTTCTCACTAAGAATACGCTTCCCAGAAGGAAAAAATTGCATCCAAATAGAGGTTATATTTTAGCTCCCTCTTTTATAACCTCTGCACGTGTCAAGGGAACTATACAACAGAGGCAGTCACTTCTCTACTACCAAGAGCAGTGATTAAAGTATAAATTGCATGAAGTTCACAAGTCATCAGAGACTTTTATGAATGATAGGGATTGATGCTGTATTTTTCATTGGGTAACCTATAGCATAGGAATAAAAAGCGTATCTATTTCCCAGGCTGAAACTTGAGCAAAATTACAGTAAAATGATTTTAGATTACTTCTAAGACAATTCTAAGAATATTTGCACATACTTTTTGGTTGTGTTGCATATATTTTCCCAGAAGCTAATTTTCTTTCTATCAGAAAAATACAATTAAATAAAATTACCTTCTCATAAACCTCCTATTTCCCATCACCTTTCCAAATTAACTAACTCCTCCTGGGCACCTAGCTATTGAATATCTCCTATAATGGAGAATAATTTAGTTGAGGCTTGTTCTTCCAGAAATTTAAATGCAATGATATCTAATAGCCATAAAATAGATGTTCAGTCTTTTTATCATTTCCAAAAAGTTTTGTGGATATGTGTATTTTTCTTTTTTCTTTAAAAACATTTTTTATCCAACAAAGTGCACAGATTCTAAGCTTTCAGCTCAGTGCATTTGCTAAGACCTAGCACATTTTGGCACTGCAGAAAGTTTCCTTGTGTCTCTTTGAGTGTCTGAGACCCATCCATGTGGTTTCATGTCTCAGTAACCTGTTGCCTTTTGTGCTGAGTGGTGCTACATTATGTGGGTTTACCACGATGTGTTTATCATGGTCTCCTGTTACAGGCATTTGATTTGTTTCCAGATTTAGACTAATACGGCTTATAGTTATTGATTATCAATGATTAATTTGTAGTGATATGTGTATGAATATGTATGTGTGTGCACTTATTTTCCTGTATGAATAGTTCTTTTTGTATCCCACCCTAAAATGTTTGCTTATCCCCATGGTCACAAATATATTCTCTTAGTTTTCTTTTACAAATTATATAACTCTAGCAATTATGCTTAGGTCTATGATCTAGGTTGAAATAAATTGTGCTTATAGAATGAATTAGAAGTTGAAAAATAATGTTTTTTTTTTCCTATATGAATATCCAGTTAATTCATTACCATTAAATTTGGTGCTGACAAAAATGTTTTAATGTCTATACAAGCTTAAAGACTTTTGGGCTTGATGGTCCTCAATTAAGTAGGTTAGTTTTCAAAATAAGTTTTCATATCTTTGGAATGGTATCATATTCCATTTATTTTTTGACAAGCTTTACTTAAAGGTAAATAATATTTAGTTGTAACGGACTGAATTGTCTTTACCAAATTCATATGTTGAAGTCCTTATTCCCAGTAGCTCAGAATATGATTTTCCTTGAAAGTAGAACCTTTAAAGATGTAGCTATGTTAAAATTAAGCCCTATGAATATGGTTGGTGTCCTTAGACGAAGAGAGAGAAACACCCGCAATGTTTGTGCAGAGAGAAGAGGCCACGCGAGGACACAGCAAGAAGACAGCCATCTGTGAGCCAAGGAGAGAGGCTTCAGGAGAAACCTCATCTGCTGACAACTTGATCTTGAATGTCTAGTCTTCAGAATTATGACACAGTAAGTTTCAGTTGCTTAAGCCGGCTGATGTGTGGTATTTTTTTTAAGGCAGCCCTCATAAACTAATACAAGGTGTTAGCCAGAAGCAAATCCTCTGAATATAGGGAATAATGATCTGAGAACAATCCCTGAGGAAAACTTGTTCTTTAGACTCAAGTTCCAATGTTTGCTTCTTTTGATTGTTCATAGCACAGTTTGTGTCCAAGAATGGCTGAGATGGCTAAATTAACATTTTTTGGTGTAAGACACAATAATCAAGGCCCCACCATATTCCTCTTCTGCCCACCCACTGTGTCCTGGTCTTGTCCCCTGTCTCTCCACAGCAGACACTTAAACCCAGACATTCTGAACATTTGTATTAGGAAGTTCAACTCTCAAAAGAATATTCTCCAGAGGATTTCTGCCAATTGGCTGACTTAGGTTAGAAAAATTTTTCTATCAGTATAACTTCCTAAATTTTTCTCCTCATTCATGATAGAATAAAGGAATAAGGAGATAACAGACCAGCTCAGAATTTCTGACAACTTCAGCCTCTCTTCTTTCAAAGGAAAGAAAAAGTTAACTCTTTCTCCCTTCAGCATTCTTGGCATGGCAGATGCTAATGAAAGTGAAACAAAAATAGCAGAGCATTGTAAGAAATGTCAGTTTGAATTCTGTTCATGTCAAGTTAAATAATAAAAATTACCATTTCCCTGGTGAATATAAACCACGGGGGGTGGGGGACGGTGCTAGAGTCACTCAAGATCCTTTCCCTTATGGTGTCATTATCCTCAGTAATTTAATATATTCCATTAATAAAAAAAGCCTAAGAATGAAGTTAAAGCTTCAATTTAATCCTCGACTATTGAATTTTTTTTGTATATTTTACTTTAACATAAAATATCCTATTTAGGGGAAATAGTATTTCCAAGGCTTCTGAAGACATCCTGAACATCAAGAAGCTCTTGAAAAGCTAATTTGGGATGAAATAGATATAAACAAAGATAGGTAAAGTGTCAATTTAATTAGACATCAATTTACAAATTAAGAGCTATGGAAAACTCAGAAGTGGTGTACAATTAAGTTTATTATTTAATATTTATTACTGAACGTTTTTCTGTGAGGTAGATCTGTAGTAGTCAGACTTTTAGCCAGATCAACTTACAAAAACATTTTGCATTGTTTGATGATGTCTCCTCTTTTATTTGTTTAATAAGTTTTCACTCCAAACCTCATCAAAGAAATACTACAGAATAGTGCTATTTTAACATTATGATTTCAGGTAAAAGCACACTTATCAGTTTACTCAACACAAAGGTTTTTATTCAGAGAATGTTTTCTGAAACAAACTTGAATTGTACAGTTGTTTAGATGAGTCCAAAACCCTTTTTGTTTTGTGTATTTCTATAAAAAAGAGAGAGATAAAGAGACAGTACATACTATGACTTTGGTCTATTGTGTACATTTGTGTTTTCCACAATTTTCCAAGGCTTCAGTGTTAAGCCTTTATTTTGTCCTAACGATGTTTTCCTGTGGTAAAGTTCTATTTTAAAATGCATTTGAATGCAAAATAACCATAAGTCCTCCAAGAGATTAAACAATGTTGCAAAGAATATGGCACAGAAAGAAGTTTGAAATAAATATATTAATTTTCCTACTTTTTATTGTATTTAGTTTCAAATTATTTATAACTTGTGTAAACTCATTTTGTTTGACATATACTTCTGTTTGTGAAAATTGTTTATATATTTGGGTTAAGTTGATGTGCATCATGGGTTTTTTTCCATTGAAATTAAAGAAAAAAAATTTTTCTCATTTAATGTTTTTTCATTTAGGGGTAGGGTCTTCAAGAATGAATTATACTGGGATTTCAAAATTGTAGAATAGATAAACAAGATTACACTGTATAGCACAGGGAAATATACACAAAATGTTATGATAACTCACAGAGAAAAAAATGTGGCAATGAGTGTGTATATGTCCATGAATGACTGAAAAATTGTGCTGAACACTGGAATTTGACACAACATTGTAAAATGATTATAAATCAATAAAAAATGTTAAAAAAAAAAAAGAATGAATTAAAAGTCACTAAGAAGAAATACTGGTATTTAGTGATTCTACTTTTTAAATATCTCATACATGAGGAGAGAGGAACTCAAAACTATCTTTACTAAATAGAAGAAGCCAAAACAGTGGTATGAATATAAAATCTATGTGCTACTACATTTTCTCTGAATTGCCATAGGTGGGTGGGGCTGGAGGCATTATCTGTTTTCTAATGAAGTGGAATTCACTATCTGAACATAGAAATCCATTGTGAAATGATACCTGCATCAAATTGAAAAGCTCCAAGGCTGTGTTTCATTGCTCTACCTATTGTCTTGAGATCTCAGTAATAGACTCTTAGGGGTTTGGATTTCCCAGAATTCTTGATTGTGACAAAGTAGCACAAATAAAAACTCCCACTCAGCAAAGATGTAACTCAATCTTCTTTGCTTCTTTAGTAGTCTTCATGAATATTGTACATCTCAATTTTTAAGCTTTCACGTAACATATCAGAGTAACTGCTTTTATAAACTTTGGTTAGTGCAAAGACTCCATAGCATATTATCTTGTCCAAAGGAGCAAGTAACAGAAGTTTATGTAAAATGCTTTCTGTTATAGAAACTTAGCTTTAAGCATCCAGCTTTGTCAATTCCATAAGGGAAAGCTCTCCAACATGGTACACATTCAACTTCTTTATTTGACACTAATCTTCAACATAACAGTATTGCTGGTTTATACTAATTTCCTATTTAAGGAAGACTTTAGTTACTTCTTTGCATAGTGTGAGAGTTTACTCTTGAAAAAGAATTCCACAAATGTCACTCAGGCAAATTTCAATTTTAGAAGCCTGACAAAATATTATCACAGATTCGTACAGTAACAAATTAAATTTTCTATTGATTCTTCAAAAGCAATTAAAATAATATCCAATATTCTTCATATTTTATATACTATATAAATATATATTTATGTAAATATACATATTACATGTACTATATATTATATGTTATAGTAACCATAATTTTACTATATATAATAAAAACAAATTTACATAAATAAATTTGAGTATTTACATATTATTGTAGAAGTAAATTAAAAAAAAATACAATTCCAGATGATATTTGAATTCTACTTTTGATAAAATGATGGGAAAGCTAATATTAATTATCCTTCCTATATTTAGGACACAAAATTATCTTAAACAGAACAAGTGTTTATTTAATCCTCCCTTTTGAAACTGGAAGAAGAAAAGACCAATATTCTGATGACTTTAACAAATGTGATAAGCAATGGTGTCTAGTTTGAAGGTCACTCCTTTCATTTAATGTTTATGTCCTCAGGTCTTGTTTGTCTTACCAACAAAAGATTTTTTTCAGATTGGTGGATTTAACATCTTTATAATAACAAATATCTGGTCTTCTAGTTGACTACTTATCTATATACCTATTACATATGCACTGATTCACTCAGTTTTATTATATAAATATTAGGATAGAAAGAGAAAATAAAAATATGCCAAAGAAAATATATCAACATATGCCTAAGTAGTTACATTAATTGAGCATTAAATTTAGTTTGGGGGCATCCTGACACGATGAAACTGGAAACATGATAAATTATCCAATTGTCATGATCTGATAAAAACCAATATATCAATTCTTCAAATGAGGTCATTTTTTCCCTTGGTGCTAAATCACCCAGTCAACTTAATGGACAATATAATATTAAATAGAATCCTTAAGTCATATTATGATGGCTTATTGAAGGGATCTATCAATGTGGAATTGAGGTCATATCAAAATGGGTTTGTTGCTAATAAATTACCCCACCGTGGGACAAAAGAGTAGTTCTTTGGTTTAAGAAACTTTATTTTGAATATATACATACGTGTGTGTGTGTGTGTGTGTGTGTGTGTGTGTATCTGAATTACTATGCTGTGCACCAAAAATTAATACATTGTAAAGCGACTAAACTTCAGTTTAAAAAAACCTGTTTTGCAAGCAATTATTTAAATAAAAGTAAATACATTCAGTTTTAGAAATAAAACTGGACATTTATATATAAATAAGCTTCTTCAAGGTTCAGTGAAATATATTTACAATGACATCCGCACTTTGATGTTTCATTTTTTTGTTTGCTTCTGAGGAAATTTGCAGTCTGTAATCTGTATATAACGCAATTCAACAAACATTTATGAAGCAATACATACATTTTCCAGTTACTTTGCTAGGGCCTGAGAAGCACAAGAAATCAGACACTGCTCATTTTTCGCAGTTATGAAGCTTGTGTTGGGTTGCCCTAGGTATTGACACACTGACAGTAAATGTGTCTCTGCCAAAAGCATATTTCAGTACTAAACTCACTGTGGCAGTATATTAATACAGTGGAAATTTTTAAGCATCTTTCTTTTTGCAAAGAAATCTGTAGACACCGTCTAGTAAATGCTGCTGTAGTGTATGATTCTAGTTATTTTAATTTCATTTCCAAGTAGGAAGTATAGTCACGAAAATGCAAGTTTGACATTCCAAATGTGCCGTTTACTGAGACTTCACTTAGCTCTCCTCATTCCTGCATGATTAAAATATGCCTAAGATCTATCTGAGTGCACATTTCTAAACTCAAGTCAAACTTTCATCAATATTTTCCCAGTGTTCAGGTGCAGAGCTAGATATATCTGTCATTTCTCTGTCTCAAGAATTACTTGGCTGTTTCCGTGTATCAGCATCAGTCATCCTTAATCCCCCAAAGATAACATTGGGAAGAATGAAATAAATAGGAGACTCTAATCACTCTTTGTGAGAGTCAGGAGATCAGCTTTGATAGTGGATTATTGGATGCCACATGTTCTCATCAGAACATCACAGATTGGATTTAGCACAAAAATATATTTTTCTGATCTGTAAACAGCACCAGCTGAATCCATATTTCTTATGAATGTCCTGCCACAGCACTGTGTCTTCTCTTCATCATGCAGCCAGTTGATTCTAATTCCCTTTCAGCACAAGTTCCAAGAATTTACATCTGTCACTTGGAGCTGAGCATCCTGAATCTTTACCACCATTCTGGGCACTCAGAACTCAGTTGCATTGCTGCATTTCCTAACTTAGATGAGAATAAAGTCTCTTCAAGGGGCTTTAAGCTATTTGGCTTCAGTCGACATAGAGGTACTGCTATCAACCATATTTTGAGAGCTTACCTTAAGCCTCAGATTGGCAGCTTGAACACATAAGTTCATTGGAGGTAATAATCTCAGTCTTTAGGGTTGGATTTTGACAACATTCCACCATTATAGCTCGGTGTAAGCAAAATGGAATTGATTAGGATTACCCATCTGTCAAACTTCATGTGTTTTTGGTGGGCTAAGGAAGAACTGCCTTCCCCCAAAATATTAACTGACCGATGTCTAGAAATGAAAATTCCACTTAGTGTTATCATGTTAGTATAACCATGCCAACTCAAATTCAAACATATCCAAATGTCAGCTGTATCAGGCCATTTAACCAGCCACATATCTGAGAAAAGTGGCTTCCATCATCTCAATGTAAATTTTAAAAAGTTCATTCATCTACTCACTCACTAATTCGAAAAATATTAAGCATATTAAGAAAACTGAGTTTAAGAGGCAACTTGAAAGATGAGTTAATATTTCTTCAGTCAGAATGATGTTAGAATTGCAACCACAGAAGTTTCAGTGTTTCATCTCAAAGCCAGATACTATGCTAGTGGTCTGCTATGTGTTTAAGGATGAATCAAGCGTACTCACTATTCTCTAGAATTTCCTCCAGCACCAAAAAGGACAGGTCTCTGAAGGATAACAGTGGTGGAATAACTCCTACAACAAAAATGTGAATAAGAGGTTAATGGCGTGCACAAGAAAAAGAACTTCTGCCTTGATAGGACATGGAATATTCTTAGAAGAACTCTCACATCAACTGTCATTCATTTATTTAAAAATATATTTTCTCGGTGTATTTTTGTGTCATGCACTTTCATTTTCTTTTCTAACCTTCTTTAAAGAATGAACCTTATTTTTCTCCAGAGGAAAAGGAAAGTTATTTCCTGCAGCTCTTTGGGTAGTAGTCTCTTTAATCCCTTATATCCAACCAAACACTTCCTACAGCCAAATTATGTTGAGATATAATCTCAATGGTCTAATAACCAGGAAAGGAGATGAGGACAGATCCTTGGAATGAGACATACATGTTCCTACAACAGAAGCACTCTAGAGTGGAGGGAGTGTGCTAACCCTTAATAGGGAGGGGTGGGCTACATCCACATGAACGGATGGAAACAAACTCAAAGTTGCGTTATATCGCCCCTGCTAGTGCATTCCTCTCCACTGATATACCAATCCTGTTCACTGTGAGAGATTTTAACAACACTATTGTTCCCTTGTATCAGAGTCATCTGTCATCATCTAACACTAACAATGGACCTTAGATGTGAGCTAGCAAATGATTAAGCTCCTGAATTCTGCCCCTCATTTCTCTGACCATTCCTGGCACCCACAATTGCAGGTTGGGGTTCCAGGAAGCAGAATCTGAAAAGATGAACATGCAGGAACCTTATCACAGTGTGCTAGGCAACTTAGAAAAGAAAGAAAATGAGGCAGGATTGGACAGAAGGAGAAGCTGAGCTGTGATGTAGCCCACACAGAACCCTAGCCAAGCCCATGAGGAGCTCTGAAGCAATGATGACCCTTCAGCACTGCCTTCATTGTAGTTAGAGGGCTGGGTTTAATATTCCTGCATCTGTCATCACTGAATGCAGGTTATCTCTAGGAAGCGGGTGTGGCCTTGGGCAAAGCAGCTGACTCTGGGATGGGGCATTTTCTAGACAGGGCTTGTCCTCTAACGGTAGTTAGCTAGAACCTCCTGAGATGCTGAAGGACTAAGTCTTTTAGTCCTGAAGGGGAGTCTAGGTGGCACATCACAAAATCCGCTTTGGAAATTTTAGAGGCAGTACTAACCTCTAGCGCATGTGGCCACTTTTAATAAGATAGAGAATAATAGCATGCCAAAAGCTATGGCGGATAGATGTATGAACCTCAAGCAGTGCACACAGGTCCCTGTGGTATCCAGGGGACTCAGATTAACAGAATCCTCTAGATAAGGACCACAGGCACTCTACAAGGGAGGGTGGGTCTATAAAGAGCTAGGATCATTACAAGAATTGCTCAGCATTAGCCCAGAAAATACCAATGCAATGGCTTCTACACTAACTACATAGAACTAGGTCAAACTTCAAAAGTTAAAGGTGCAGTCCTCCACTAGACTGCCCTTACTTCAGACCCCAGCCACAAACCTGAGAGTTCTCCAGGCCACCTTCACTTCTGACCAAATGGTTACATTGAGGGTTTTCTCTATCCTCTTGGGTTTGATAATTGCTACAATGATTCACAGAGCTCAGGAAAGTGTTATACTATTTATTACAGTTTTATTACAGCAGAGAGGATTCAAAATAGAGCCAGTCAAACACAAGACACATAGTCAAGGTCTCAAAGGACCTCAAACTCAAAGCTTCCAGTGTCCTCTCCTTGTAGAATTAGGAGATGTCACCCTCCCAGCACATGTGTATGTTATGACATGCAATATAGCATGTTGCCAACCAAGGATGCTCTTCTGAGTTTAGGTGTCCAAATTTTTTATTGGGGCTTCATTATGTAGGCATGACTGATTGTATCATTGCCCATGCAACTGAACTCAATTTCCAGCACCCTTTCCTTCCCCACAGGTTGAGTTGATACCACATGGCTCAAAGCCAGAACCCCCTAGCCACATGGTTGAATAGTCACCAGTCCCTACCCAGAGTCATTATCATTACAAACTATTTACAATCCCAGCATGACTCAACTCATGAGCATAAACACTCAGAGTCCACCATACACAAAGATACTCTACAACCTGGGGAATTTCCGAGGGTTTGGAAGCTACTTCCCAGAACTAGAGACAAAGGGCAACCAAATTCCTTATTACAGAGAAACCAGCCACTCCCTGAGCCAGTGGGACCCAGAAGACTTCATGGCTCAAAAGAATGTTTTCTTTCGTGCTCTGTAAGGACTCAGTACACTTCTTCATATAACTACTTACTACCTTGGAAGATAGGACTAAAGGGTCAGGGGTAGATTGAAAGGGGGAAGGACTGAGAAAAACTGATTCTTCACATAAAATCCTTTTATATCAGCCCTTGATTGAGAGTTCAACTCGGGATACATATTGAAAAAAATAAAAATATTGTTTTTTTTTTAATTCAAGCTTTAATGTGCCTGATACCCAGTGAGATTGAGGCTCTTAAAAGAGATTAGATCAGTCATAGGAAATAAAGAAGTTATGCTTCCTCATTCATTAGAAAGTAACATGAATGTATTTGGGATGACATTTTATATTTATTGAATATATGTCAGCCACAAATCTAGGAGCTGCAGATAACAATTAATGAACAAAATTAAGTTTTCTCTCTGACTTTTTTTTTACGTTTTAGTGTGAAACATAAACATGTGCATAAACAATTATAATAAATATGAAACTTTTGTAATAGTAATAGTAAAGGGTCCTAAAGGAGCACGAGGATGAGGCACTTAACCAAATCTTGGAAAGGGTGATCAGAAAGATTCACAGAAAAGTGAATGTAAGATGAGACTTGAAGAATGAATCAATATTCCATCAGTGAAAGCAGTCAGAATTGTAAGCAAACCACAGAGTTTTCAGTGTTTCATTTCAAAGACATTGATTATCTGTAGACTCTGATCCAAGCATGAAAGAAGGTCTGAGAGCACTTTCCAGATCATTCAGGTTTTCCTTATGTTTCCAGCCTAGACACATGACCAAATGGCCTATCCCTGCACATGATGATAGCACGATTGTAGGTCTTCCACATTATGGCACAAAATTCTTTCCTTGGATCTGTTGGTTTCAGATGTTCATCAACAATCAAGATAAAGTTTCAGAGAGTATAATACTAAATCTGTAACTAGCACAAAACAGAAAAGGATAATGAATATAGTATTTATGATAGAATCAAGATCTGACAAGATTTTAAGAGGCTTGAGTTATTTAATAATGAAGTAAAATAATTATCTCCTGGTCCAAAGAAACAACAATAGGAGTGGAAATACTACAAACTATAACTTAGCATTGTAAGTGGTTAAAAAAAAAAAAAAAAGGAAAGAAAGAAAATTAGACATTAAAGATTTAGTTAATTCTATACTTGATAGGAGACACAATGTGCCTGTCAAAATATCAATGCAACCTTTTGGATTTTGATAATAAAAACAGAGTATCTGTGACAAGAGAATGAAAAGCTCTTTGTTATGTTTTGTTTGTAATACTAGATTTATTTCTGGGCGCTACACTTAATTTGTACAACTTGGTTCTATCCTCCATTTTAAAGAATCAGCTACATGAATACAGCTATCACAAGGTGCAGACCATCACATGCTGGGGGATAAAGAGAGAAATCAAGAATTTTGTCAATATTGTACTCAATAAGAAATCATTAACATAATAAACATTTCCTGGGGTACTTATTGTGTAAATTACTGTACCACAGACAGCAGACACAGTCTCTTGATCTCAACAATTTCATATTCCTGACAATATATTAAATTTAGATTGATTATGGCCTGATAGAGGCAGAAATATATCAGAACAGAAAAACTATCCATGAAATACTAGGGTCAGTATTAAAGATGGCAGCTCTTTGGAGATGCAGTGGTGATTTGTAAACAACGTTAGGCCATACAAAGAGCAATTAGAAAAAATTAAAGGTTTAAGCAAGACATAGTATGCATCAACTGTAGACTCATTTCAAAGACCAAACCCCTCAAAAAAAAAAAAAGACAAACTTTGATCACTCAAAGCTTAGTTTACTGAACTTATTCCAGAAATGGAAAATTCTACCTTTATAAACTCTTAATAGTATCAAAGGGAGAGGAAAGGATAGGGCATTTATAGGTTTTATTCAGTGGACTCTAGTATTTTAATAATGTAAGACTTTCAAGGCAAGAAAAGTAATTGTGAGTTCTTGTCAGAATTCATGACATGATAATTTAGGATTAATGGACATAGCAGGGCCAGAGTCTTGAAATCAGTCTTGATGAGATGACTGTTGTCCTGATAAGCAATCTCTTTGTCTAAATGAGCATGCTTTTGTCCTGAGAAAACTATTTGCTTAGATAAGTGACCTCTGATAAGTTGTTTTGCCAAGATTTCTTGGAACAAACAATTTTTCGACTAGTTAACAGGTTTATCTCCTTGAATAAAAATTTCTTGAGCAAATAATTAACTTTTGTCAACACCGCTTGTCTCAGATGACTACTTTTGGTCATTTTCCAAGTGAAGCTAGAAGATAAATCAATACCAACTTTTGTGGTCATTCTGTAAATACTGAATAGACCCCTCATAAAATTTGGTTTAAATGTTAAAATTTATGACACCATAGATGTACCAAGAGGATTAAAAGTGTTTATTACTTGAATTGAGGTTCTGAGGAGTGCAGAATAAGCCTCTCAAGCAAGTCCCAAATGGCTTGGGAGAGCAAGAAAAGGAGAGTGGCTCAGAGTTTTATTATGGGTGACTTGAATAGACATTTCTATAAAGAAGATACAGCAAAGGTCAGCAGGTATATGAAAAGACATTCAATGCCAATAATCATCAGGGAAATGCAAATCAAAACCACAATGAGATATCACCTCACACCTATCAAGATGGCTTTTATAAAATAAACAGAAGATAAACAAGTGTTGGTAAGAACGCGGAGAAATTGAAACCCTTGCACGCTATTGATGGGAATGCAAAATGGAACAGCCACTATGAAAACAGTATAGAGGTTCCTCAAAAAACAAGAATAGGTCTACCACATGATCAGCAATCCCCTTTTTGGGTGTCTATTCAAGAACTGAAATCAGGATCTCAAAGAGATTAGCACACCCATGTTTATTGAAATATTATTTGTAATATCCAAGATACAGAAACAACCTAACTGTCCACTGATGGATGAATAGATAAAGAAAATATGATATACATATTTAATGAAATTCTATTCAATCTTAAAGTAGAATTTAATTCTGCAACATGCAACAACATGGATAAACCTGGTGGACATTGCACTAAGTGAAATAAGCCAGACACAGAAAGGCAAATACTGCATGGTTTCACTTAAGTGAGATACCCCAAAATAGGCAAATTCATAGAATCAAAGATAGCAATTGTGATTCCCAGGGGCTGGGCAGAGGGGGAAATGGGGTGATACTAATCAATGAGTATAAAATTCCATTATTCAAGATGAATAAGCTATAAAGCTCTGTCCTGCAACATTGTGCCAATAGTCAACAATACTGTATCAGGCACTTAAAAATGTGCTAAGATCTCATGTTAAGTGTTCTTACCACAATGAAATAAAATTTTAAAAATAAATTATAAAAGTCATTTTAAAAAATGGGACTTAAGCAAGGTTCTCACACATGGGCAAGGACTTGCACGGTTTGAGTTTCCCTCCAGCACCAATGGAGAGAGCACACAGGATTTCTTATCAGCTTGCCCAATGTGGAGCCAAAGGTTTAAAAGAGGTTAGCAGTCAAGTATCAAAAACTAGAGCAAGACTCCTTATTTTACTATGATCTATTTTCAGCCAAAAATATAACTTGGGGATGTTCCAAAACTTTGCAATATTTAGGCATGACTCATTGACAGTGGTCCGATACCAGGAGATAGGTTTTTAGTAGCAAGTTCACTAGGGAGATCTAAAGTTAAAGAGTTTGAGATTGAACATGAACGGGGCTGTTTTGTGAGACAGTTTTGGAATATGCACCATCAGTTCCTCAGTTCTTTGCCAGAATCTAATTTTGTAAGTTTGGTTAGAAAGCTAGCAAGTGTGAATGGTCTATGTGGGTCATTTCAGTGCAGAAACAAAACTCCCATTACAGATATGTTATAACAAGCTTTAGGTTCCTGGTTTCCTGGCCTGTTGTGGTGCTGCCATCTAAAAAGCCACTTGGAAAATAAGCAGATTTATTACAAGGAACCAGTACCAAAGGGAAACTGAACGGCATCAAAATGAAAGAGTACAAACCCAAGAGTCTGTTCCATTATGCATTTTAGCCAAAATATGAGCAAAATGTGTCCAGGTGTTGGATTCATCTCAAGGAGTGACTGGGGGTGGAAAAAGCATATTAAGAATAGGGATATAGAACAGATTGGTAGCTGCCTGAAGCGTGGGGTGGAGGTGGCAAAATGGGTTAAGGGGTCAAAAGGTATAAACTTCTAGGTATAAAATGCCTACCATTGGCATGTAACGTACAGCAGGTTGACTAGAGGTAGTAATACTGTACTGCATATTTGAAAGTGGCTGGGAGAGAGGGTGTTGTATGTTCCCATCAAGAGAAATTTACAATTATGTATGGTGATGGATGTTAACTGGACTTATTGTGATGACCACTTTGCAATTAAAAAAAAAGCATAGGGACCTGATTATTGTCAAGAGGTATTATGAATCTGTTAAAACTCACACATATTAAACAAGCAAATGGGAAAAAAAATCTAAGAATATAAAGTCAAGGAGAAGCACATAAATCAAAGCTTAACAATCTATAGCCCTGTTTGCATTGTTCTATAAAATTTGGGCAGAAGCAGTCTACCTTGAGTTGTCTCAACTGCTTGATCAGATAGTATTATGCAGAAGCTGTCTCCTTCCTGCAGTCATCTGCTTCTGGGAGATTTCCCCCCAGTCCTCATTGTGAGGTCTCTGACTGAGACAGTGTCAGTAATTTTGAGACGACTTATGTCTATTTAATTGAGAAACATGAATCCAAGGATCTACATCCTGACATCTACCCCAGGCTCAGGATAAAACTTCTTGAATGTCTTTTCCAGGTGTCAAGTTATAAAGTTTTTTCACAGGATATTCACAGAAGTTTCTCATACCTTTTTAGTGAAATGATCACATTTTTGTCTGTATTAAGGCAGCCTCTGGGATTGGGGGGCCTAATATTCACAGAGTTCAAGAGTTTCTGAAAGTTGGCTTAAGTTTGCAAATTCCATTTGTCGTTTCTAACTTATCTGAATCTTGACAGTGACATGAGCCCTGGAGTTTTTGAATTAAATAGAATGACTTTCAAAGCTCCTTAATAACAGTTCTGGTTAAGTGAAAGCCACTGTCTTAAAAAGAGTATTGAATTCCTCAGGCAACTTTTTATTTTTTATCCCTGTAAAAGTTGAGGCTTTTACCCATCTTGATTGTAGACATATAATAACCAAAATGTATGTATAATCCTTTGCTGGAGCAATTGCTTAAAATCCATTTGGAGGTGCTCAAAGGAGCCTCAAGGGCTAGATTTAGTTCCTCTCACATCTTTGAAGTTTTGTCAGGATTATGTTGTAGGCACATAGGTCATCAACTACAGCCATTCTTGACTACGTATGTTAAGTTTTTCCCGAAATATTGTTTTAAGATAAAAGCAAGTTTATATCTGATATAAAAATAATACTGTAGAGCTTTGTCCAATACAGTATTGAACCAAGCAGGACCCTGCAGAGGGGTCCCCGAAACAGACTCTTCCTGTTTCTCCCGCCTCTTGTTTATAGAAAAGTTTTAGCCTCTAGGCCTTCCCTGAGTTCCAAAGAGCAAATTTAATCTGAAAAATGAGAACATGCAGAAAAAAAGAAAAACAGTCAAGCAACCTTTAGTTCCTCAAAGGCTGTAGATAATGTCTTGAACCACATCCTTGAGTTGTTTCACATATGCTAAAACTCCCACCAGGTAAAGAAGTTAACGTCATGCCAACCAGCAGCACATATGACCCACTCTGGTTGGAACCAGAGGTTGATGATTGAGATTTGCGAAACATCATCCTGTTACATCACCATCAACCAATTAAAGAATTGTTCACGAGTTGATCACACAACCTGTGACCCTCTCCCTCATGTTGTCTTTAAAAATCATTCCCTAAAATCCACTGGGAGGTGGGCATGAGCTGCTGCCTGTTCTCCTTGCTTGGCCCCACGTTGGGTGCCTTGGAAAAAAACGTGACAAACACAACCAATTGTCAGTAGATCACTTTTGCTGTGCTTTGTTTGAGTGAACCCAGGTTTGGTTTGGTAATAGTATGTTAGCCAGCATTATGAGACTGGGAAGAAGTAGAATCTTCTCGTGAGATGTAATATAAAATCAATTCATGAAGCTATGATTACCCTGGGAGTTAGAAAAAGTTGTGAATAGTAAGAAGGCTGAAAAATCCTCAGGGTCTTTCATTTATATCCTAAGGAATAATGTACATATTCCTGATTAATAAGATCATTGAAACCTAGAAAAAGAATTTTATAGACAGTTACTGTGCCAATCTGTGTGTCCAAATATGGATATATTTTTAACTTGAAAAATATGGGATTGCTGAAATATATTTATACTGACACAATTTACTTATAAACCATGAATCTAAGAAGACTGAACTTCTGCCTAAATTTGTTAATTTTCTTTTTACTGTAAATGTCTTAAACAAAAACATGGAGAATGCCAAACAAACCTAATTATTTCCATCCTTTATTTTAAAAGATAAAGAGGCAAAATTTTGTGCCTTTTACTAGCTTTTGCAGGAAATACAAAGAGAGTTTAAGATCTTATATTAAGATGAAAGATATTTTAATAATTTTATTATTTGGAATCTGGGGCCTGAATCAGGAGTTGTCAAAAGAAAAAAGTTATGAATCTATGTCACGAGTATCTAAAGGTAAGAAATAATCAATGGTAAAATTTAAAAACACATAGTAATAGCAGTGATTATTAGAAACTTTTACCTTTTTTTCAAGAATAAAAAATTTTTGCTAAAATATTTCAAGAGTATGCCGAAAATACAGAAAGTAGACAAAATAATTTGGATGATGAAATTGGAAAGATCTGAAAATAAGTTTTTCTCATCTCTATTGCCTTAGGATTAAGTATATAAAACTATTTGGGTAAGTTTACTTAATTAATGACTGATGCTTATGCTAATCAATTTTAATTATTTTCATTATTAAAATACCAACTGTTTGAAATGAGCACCTGACTATTTTGGCAATCTTCATAATAAATTGATTTAATCCTAAGTGAAGCGATAAAATTCAGTAGTGGTCAATTTATTTTTTAATGACAAAAATTAACAAATCAACCGAATCTAGCTATGTACTAAATAAAATACAATGTAAAAAAGAAGAAATATTGCAGCTTTTAAAGATAAAGAGTTTGAGTCATCAAAAGAGAGGAGGCTGCCTTTTGTGATCTTTTCTGACTCAGAAAACTTTAAGAATTTTTTTTTCTCATTCTTGTCTACGTCTATAAAACGCGCTTTAGGCAGAGTTTCATCAGTTATATAGATTTCTACTATAAAGAGAGTAAAGAAATAAAATCTTAACTGGATTCTGAAATTCAGTGTGTGGGAATATATCTTAAAAATATTGATCATTTAAAAAGGCACTCAACTAGAATCAACATAGAAAGGCGGTCTGTAAACAAATTCTCTCAAGCCCAGCCATGCCTTTATTGGTGCTCTGACGTCTAAACTGATGAGGACTTTCCAAAGTCCAGATCACACTCAAAGCTACTAGCCCTCTCCTTTCAGTTAGTAATCTTCAAGGCATTTTATCAATTATCCATTCAGTTATTTGGCAAACATCCTTTAAGTCCTACCTGTGCCTGTACTTTCTTAGGTGTTAGGGCATGTGAAAGAATATTACACTCCTTGCCTTCAAATGCTCCATCATCTACTCTTCAGATCTGTAAACTGCTTTAATGTAATATGATTAACCTGTAAGAGAGGTGGACAGAGGGGAGGGAGTGACAAGCAACTAAGCTAGTCTGAGGGTAAATAGAGGAATGGCTCCTGAACGGAGGGTTAGGACCTCAATCTTAAAGTAGGAGCTATCCAAAAAGCATTGGGAAAGGGAGTTCCCATCAATAGAAATTTGTAAAGTCACACAGGCATCTGAGATAACAGGCTTAGTACTGACATTTGGAGTATTGCATTCAATCTAATTTTCTCTCAACTAGATAGGGTTCATTGTAGGGACTAAAATGTAGATGAAGCTAAAAGTAGAAGGCAAATAAGTAGCAGATGTGTGAGGAAAGCAGAGATACAAATGCCAGAAGCCACACAGGGTCTGAATTTATCAGTATTCCTGGAAAAACTGATCATTTGCTTTTTTTTTAACATAATTATTGATATTCCAGACCATTCTTCTAAAAGGACACAAATTATCAAGTGGCTATAAAGTACTCTCTCAAAGTATTTCAAACTGAAAAGAATAGGAAACAAAGATGAATGTTCTACCTGACTGTGTCATGGTGACTTTACCAAAATCTCATTTTTCAAGTACCAAAAATATATCTGCTTTTTCACATTTAGAAATGCAAAAACAAATGCAGAAGTTACAGAAGTGCTACAATGGAGTCCTGTTGAACTTCTCAATTACTTTTGTTACGTTCAAAGCAATTACTTTTGCTGTCAGTGGGAATAAAATGTATCAATATTGAAGAGGGCAAAATAAATCAAGTGTATTCCTGGGAATTACAGCATAAGCTGCATGCAAATAACCCCATAAATTCTAGGGTCTGTCTTCACCTAATCTGGTACTGCTGATGCTTCAGTTTTAATTTGTTGAGGTGTTTATTGCTTTTGTTTTTGTTTTTTCCTGAAAGCTGAAGTAGAATCTATCAGTTTCAGCATAGAATAGCTGTGTTAATGCCTATATTTCAGAAGGGGGGTATGTGTGAATATAACTAGTATACTTAATAAAAGTATTTCCTTCTAAAAATGCAAAATGTTGATATAAAAAGTAAAGCAAATTAAACAACCATCTTTTTAAGACTAACACTTGGATGTTGGCTTCATAAATAGTCTTCGGTGTGATAATTTAATTATCTCACATAAGAGGCAACAAAATATGTGAACCTTAAAGATGTCTTGTTTCTGAAGGCAAATATTATGTAATAATCAGGTAATGGTCTGTCTGCATGTCTCTTGCCCCTGCAGTTTTGTTCTTGCTATTGCAGTTCAACAAAGTCTTATCTAGGTCCAACATCATCCATTCTTGAGGGGGAGGGTATAGCTCAGTGGTAGAGTGCATGCTTAGCATGCATGAGGTCCTGGATTCAATCCCCAGTACCTTCATTAAAAAAAAAAAAAAAAACAACCTAATAATAAATAATAAATAAACCTAATTACATCTCTTCCCCAAAAAAAGAAAGATCATCTATTCTTTTAAAAAATAGTAAATAACAACACAGGTGCTAATTAGAGTAACATGCATATAATTTAAATATTCATATGATCCATAATTCTTCTAAAACAATAATTGCCTGTGGGATAGCAGAGAAAATATTTTTCTATTTCTGCACAGTTAAAGCTTTCTGAATAAATTTTACAGAAATTTGGAACATGGGCAAATTTGGGAAGATGATTTATGACTGATTTAGGTAGGGAGATAATTCCAGAGTAATTTATCTGGGGTTTTGGGGAGCTGAGACCTGGGACTATGAAGGCTTGGTATGAAGACGCTGTAAACTGGAGACAATGGTCTCATCTTTCCCCTGGAGGGATGTATATACATTCTAAATGGTTAGAGTAAGAACATCCTTCTCAAGGAGCAAAGCACCCAGGGTATTTTTTTTCCTAGGTTATTTACCTATAATACAAACCAGTATTTGTAGGGTAACACCTGGATTTCATTGCTTCACCCCAGGGTTAGGAAGCTGAGGCACTGGGGAGCCACATGCTTATTTGCTGTGTGTGAGGAATGATCTTCTCTGCTCTGGAAAAACCTTGTATGTGCATTTAGGATAATATTCATGAATATGGATATTAAAATGCAATCTTACTCCTCCCTTCCATTTTCCAGGATTTAATGTTTTAGCTGTTTCTTCTTATATTGCTCTGTTTATTTCAAATACAAATTTTCACTGCTTATTTAAGTACTAATTTAGTTGGGAAAAAAGAAGTCAGTCTATATCCTCAGTGGTATTAATATAAGCAATTAAATGTTCACATGACTGTAGGGAAGGCTGGGGAAAAAAGTCCAGAAAACATCCAGTAAAGATCTTAGCTTAAGCATGTAAACAAGTAGGTCTTATTTGCTCATCCCAAAGCAACTGTAAATCTCAAGATTCTCTGGACCATTCCTATCCAAGTACCTTGTATTCGGTGTATCCAAGTACACCATTGAAGATGATTCTCTAAAAGCTCATCTGGAGGCTTCTGGAATCCCACATTGGTTCAATGTCTATCTTCAACTGGCACCTGAAAATAAAGCCCTGTCCTTCTCCTTTATCCCTAAAATTTCATGAAAGTACTATTCATTGGATGAAGAACAGGGCTTTATTTATTTCTAGAAAATATAGTTCTCAGCTTCTACTTCTTAGAGAAAAAGTTAGAAGGATTGGCCATAATACCTGTTAAACTGACAAAAGACAGCCCAACTTATTGGTATTTCTTGACACATCAATTTTAAATATGATCTATTATATATTATGATATACTTTATTTTACTTCCCTTATTCTCCTTCTTGCTCCTCCCACCTACTATTACAGTTAAGTTGTAATTTTGGTTAAATCTATATTAAATGTTTATAATAACATAACACATTGAATTTATCTACAACCAAAAAAGTAGTACATTTGTGATTATACTTCCATTTCTTAAATTTTCTCCTGGATTTGATAATTGCAATATTCTTCATTTATTTTGTTTGTTTGTTTTTTTTTACCTGCAACAATTTCTAAACCCATACTTAGAGCTCTTAAACAACTCTCAGTACTATTTTCACTTGATCAAATGAATTGTATAGTCTATCCGTTCCAGTATTCCCCCATTTTTCACTCCATGACATTTCTTCTCGGCTGCTACAATCTGAAATAGTTGTTCTCTTGGCCCATTGCAGAGATTTTTGTCTAGGACTGCTTCTTCCTGTTCTCCTGCGCTGAATCCTCTGTTTCCTTCTAGGTTTCTTTCTCAGTTTATTTTTTCATTTTGATGAAACACATTCTCTAATAGCTTTCTAATCAAGAGTATTGGATCTGATATATTTCTATATATTCCTTAAATCTATGTTACTAGTTTAAAAATCTGTATTAGTTTCCTAGGGCTGCCATAACAAAGTACTATAGGCTGATTGAATTAAAAGAATGTTATGTCCTTACATTTCTGGAGGCTACAAGTCCACAATCAATATGTCAGCAAGCGAATATATGCATGTATATGCATGACTAGGACATTGTGCTGTACACCAGAAATTGACACGTTGTAATTGACTGCACTTCAATTGAAAAAATATATATATGATGGCAAGGTTGGTTTCATTCTGAGTCCTTTCTATTTGACCTGTAGGTGGCCATTTCCTAGTTCCTGTATCTTCACATGGCATCCCTTTTCTGTGTGTCTGTGTCCTAATCTCTTCTTATAAGGATGTCACTCATATTGAATTAGGGCCCACTCTCATGAGCTTATTTAATATTAATTCTCTCTTTAAAGATCCTATCTCCAAATACAGTCACATTTTGAAGTCCTGGGGTTTAGGACTTCAATATATGAAAGAATTGGAATGAATTTGGGCCGGGGATGGGGAACACAATTCAACCCACAACAGCATCCAATCCTCAAGAAGCCCAGAGGCCAAAGGACAGGATCAGGGGAGCTGTTAACCTTTTCCTTTGGCCGTCATTCACTTCCCATATTCCAAAATTCCAAAATTTGGGGCATCTTTTGTCCCTTCTACTCTCCTATCTTCTTTGTCCTTTTGTTTTATATCTTTTTACTTCTCTCATTATTTTACCAGAGTTTATTAATGAAGTAGAAAAAAATATGTCTGTTTAATTTCCTGTATGTATCCAGAAATTCACACCACTCTGCATACTTTGATCCAAACTGATAGAATTTTTTTTCCTATATAATGTTTTAAAATCAGAAAATAAAATAGAATCCAATGATAATTTTTTTAATAGTTGTTCAGTTTTGCTAAGTAAATGCTTTATTGTCTTCCTTGAAAAACTAAGTTTAATGGCAAGAAACGACAGAACAATATTCCAAAAAGAATTTCGAAGGCTATAAAAAACACACCAAGTGACTCAATGCTGTGACTCCATAAAAGGAGATAAAGGGAGACAAATTATCCTCAGAATTCTTAGTTCTAGGTATGAATTCTCCTTTGGTAGTCTCCTAAAAGATTGGCATATATAATTAAGTGTTTATTCATTTTCCATCTAATGAACAATATCATCAAGGAGCATTTTCCATTCATTATGACTTATTTTAGGAAATTACAGTAATACTGTCTTTATATACTCATTAGTAATAACTGATACATATAATTCTCAGGATGTGGTAGTAAGGAAACTCCAAAATTATCATCTGCTAAGAGATACCACAAATGTCTAGAAAATTGACTCTTTTAAAAATAAAAGCATAAGGACTAAATATCATTTTCTCTTCCATTCTGATCCAGAGCTATCTGTTCAATTAAGTATTTCTTACCCAAGCACTTGACATGGCTAATTTATGAATATGTGCCAATTTGGAATACAGGTCATAAAGTTTTCATTCTTTGAATGAGATTTTAAGAATCAAACAGTTGTTATTTCACAGCAGAAACCATCTCCACAAAGATTTATACTGCAGGGTCTGCACTTAATAAGAAAAACTTTTAAATATCCCAGATGACAATTCAAATCATTAACTCTTAGAAAACTTCAGGCACCATGATTTCAAATGAGTCAGGGCAACTTAGCAAAACCCATCAGAAATCTGCTAAGTAAATAATTTTATTTTGCCAACATTTTATTAGTTCAACAGATCTATTTATTTGAGAAGACCTGCAGCCCTTATAAAAGACATTTCATTTTGTCTGCTGTAGCTGACTGCCATTATGCAGCTATTAAATTGCCATTTTACTTCATTATGCATTTTATCTGATAATTATGAGTTATAGTAATAAGCAGACAGGTATAATTAAATTTGCTTTAGGGGATGTTCTGTTTCTTCTTCGTCATAAGAGTATAAGAGTAACCAAAGTCATATTTGAATGTTCAGTATAATGGTACAGATTTTTAAACCCTCAACTTATTTCTTATTTTAATATATGTAAAAATTTTATACTCCTTTTAGGTCTAAAATATTTATGCTGTCAGAAAGCATGACAAAACATTTAAGAACACAGTCAATGAGAATTTTTCAGCCCTTCAATCAAGAAGTATTTGGTTAATTTTTAAAAGTTTAACTGTAAAAATTGGATTAACTAAAAATGGGCCTGTATAATGTAGAGAAAAAGCCAAAAACATAAAGTATCAAAGTCCTTCTTGAAGTTCCATAGAGAATATAAAATGAAATGAAATTTTACCACTAGTGATATTAATATTAAGACTGAGGCTATATAATGTGCATATTAAAATGTGCTGTTGAAGATTTCTCTTTCTGTTCTCTTTGCCCACATTAAATAAGAAAAAAGTTAATATGTTAACAGTTAAAAGAAAGAAAAGAAATTGAGAACAAGTGCAGAGGGAAAAATAGTATACATTGGAAAGTTCTTGGTGTCAAATGTGCAAAAGGAAATTTGCAGCTAATAGTTTCCTTGGTGAGAGACAGGTTTTGTGGAATTCAATCTCAGCCCTATTCTGGGACAAGATGCCAGCCCTGTTGTGTGTACATTTTCTCACCTGTCAAATGAGGAATGCTTAGGGTGGCACTGAGGATTGAACAAGTATAAATATGTAAGGCAGCTCAAGCAGCACATGCAAATTAGTCAGTGTCATATAAACATTTGATATTATTTAACTCTGGTAAACTTGTACTGAATTAAAGAGAATACAAAATAGACCAGTGTAGGATCCTGGAATTCTGACATTGGCATTTAAATAAGACTTGGTTCATGGATATAACCAGGAGAAATTCATTGAGAATATTAGCCCTTCTGAATCACAAATGCAATGTTGGCATATATTTCTTCATGTATGAATATTTACATTAGTATAAATTCATATGTATCATACAGATGCACACTTCTTACACCTGTAGTAAAGACGTGTTCATGTTAAGCTATGAAAAATCAAACATTCCAATAAAACAGAATAAACAAAAGGCTTATGGATTAATACCTATTGAAAAAAATCAGAATGAAAAATTTTAGAATGTATGTCTAAGTGAATTCTATTATTACTGTATAAAAATCTACCTTTATTCTTTGTGAGTCACTACTATATATATATACACACAAACTAAAATTCATGTCATCCATAGCATAGCATCTTTTTAGTCTTTTCTACTATTGAAAGAAGTACTGAGGACTATAAATTATTTTGTGTCCAGGAAAATTATACAGTTTTTGTTTTTTGAAGCAGTCTCCAGAAAGTCATTATTAGATTCAATTGCCAATGTTCAAGAACATAAAATCCTTAGATAAGTACAAAGAAGAGTAGGAGCAATAACTTCACAAATAAAACACTATTACCCCTGAAGAGGTTTAGTAAACGAAGAACACCTCCGTCTGCCCATCAGTTATTGTTGACCGTTTGATGTGAATTTTATGAGCAATAAACCAGAAACACAGGTTCATTTGGTTCTTTCATTATACTTATCTCATATGTCAATAAAGAGAGTATATAATCTAATTTTCCATTTTTATGGAACTGTTGATGAAAAATACGATGATAGATTGGAGGCAAGTAGATTACTTTTATGTCTGCTCTTTGGTGTATGAAGCATGCATTGTAATTCAGATGATTTGAGGATTCTTCCAGCTTGGTTTCCTCTTGAATATTTACATAATGCTTCTCTCACACAATGTTCTCAAAGACTATATCCTATCAGTTTTCCTTATCCAGAACAGCTGTAATCTTACCTGCTGTATTTGCAATGAACACTGAGTAATTCAGCAACTACCTGTGCTTCCTTTCTCTCATCCTTCTCTTGGACAGCCAAATAAAATTGGTCATCATGGGAAACAGCATTAGGCTAACGAGAGGTTATATGGAACTTCATGACTTATGTGATGACTTTATAGCACAAGTTCTCAGACTTCTCAGGTAATTGCTAACAATCTATTTCAGATTTTGAATGAAACTTTGTGTAATACAAAAGTTTTATACTGAATTCAAAAATAAAAATTACTTAAATCAAATTAGAGTATCTCTTAAACAAAACTATGAAACAAATATAACAAATAGTCTAGTTAAGAGGGTTTCCACTATCACACCAACTTTGAGAAATGGAACAAAAGCTGCACTTAAGTTTAATATTATAGCTCCAGATTTTTGTATCTTTGAATAGCCTATTTTAAAAAATATTATTTGGGATAAATTGAAGCTAAATTTATGAAACATTGTTTCTTCTTGTGAAAGATGAGAAGTGTTGACTACATCTTTGCACCTCAAAAGACTAACATTGGCACAAGCATGAAGATTGCTAAAAATAAGGAATCTCAAGCTCTACCCCAAACCTAATGATCAGAATTTTTACAAGATCTAAAGATGTGTCATATGAATGTAACATTTTGAAAATTACTGGACAAGATATTTCCTAGTATTATATCATTTTGCCATTCTTTGAATTTCTGGAATGGGGAGGAGTGTAGGAAAAAGGATCTACTTCCAAGATGATGCTGAAGAAAGGGAAATCACTAAAGGTTTGCACAAAATAAATATAACCAAGTTGTACCTGGAGCCTTGGATTCAAGCACTTTAGTTAACATGTCCTTTGAGGCAACAACTGTACAATAGCACCCACATTATTTCACAGGTGAGAGAACCTTTTGGAGGGAGTTCGTTTATAAAGGAAAAGCACTGAGAGACTTTGGACACATTTATTTTCTCTATTTCATTCTTTTTTTTAAACATCACTGATTTTTGCTCTTTTTAATTTTTCATTTTCTTCTACTTGTTTTAAGTTTAACTTGTTCCTCTTTGTCTTGCTTTCTAAGGCAAATGGCAGGATTATTGATTTTAGGTCTTTTTTTTTTTTTCTTTTCTAATATGGGCATTAAATGCTATAGCTTTTCCTCTAAGTATAGTTTTAAATGCATCTCATGTATTTGGTATGTTTTATCTTCAATTCAATTTAGAAGTGTTGAGACTTCTTTGATCCATGTGTTGTTCACAGGTATTTTTTTTTTAATCTCCAGGTATTTCGGTATATTAGATCTATCTTTAGGTCATTGATCTCTAGTTTAACTTCATTGCTACCTGAGAACATACTTTGCATGATTTCTATACTTTTAAAATTTGTTATGAAGCATTTAAGGCCAACAATGCCATTTATTGTATTGAATATTCCATGTGAGCTTGAGAAAAATATGTGTTCTGATGTTGGATATCATGCTTTACAGATATTGATTAAAATCATATGAACTATATCCTACTAATTTGCTGACTGATTAATTTATAAATTACTGAAAGAGGAGTACTGATATTTGATTCTTTATATTTAAAGTGACATTTTTGTAGACAAAGTGTAATTGTGTATTTTTTTTATTAAATTCACTCTGACAATCTTCTGTCCATTTAGATTATTTATATTAAAGTGATTACTGATTTAGTTGTAAACTCTATTTTATGCCTTCTCTGGTTTTAAGTGAACATTTTATGTGATTAAATTTTCTTTCCTCTCAGAGCATATCAATTGTTACTCTTTCAAAAATGTTGTTTTGTGGTTACACTAGAGTTTGCAATATACATTTACAACTAATCTTTCCAATAACATAATACTCCTCAACATTTATTACATGTAACTTACAGCATGATATTCTCAATTCTTTACTCTTATCTCTTATAACATTAGTGTCACTCATTTTATTTATTATAATTTTATTTTATTTTTATAGTTCCTAACACTCTCTGTAAGGCTAGCATTGCCCTAATACCAAAACCAGATAAAGACATTACAGAAAAGAAAGTTACAGGTGAATATCTCTCATAAATATATGTGCAAAATTCACCTACAACAATGCATCAATATAATTATACATTGCAATAAAGTGGGATTTATCCCAGGTATTCAAGGCTAGTTCAACAATCAAAACTCAACCACTATAATTCAACACATCAGTAGAATAAAGAAGAAAAATTATAGATTCATGTCAATTGATACAGAAAATGCATTGATAAAAATCTATTATTAAAAACTCTTGGCAAATTAAGACTAGAAGAAATTCTTAAAATTTGATTTTAAGAATCTTTAAAAAGCTACAAATAATATCATATTTAGTATTAAGAAACTGGATGGCATAATTTTCTATGTAGAAAATGCAAAAGAGTTGACATAAATTCCTGAAATGAATAAGATTTATAGGAAATTCATAATATGCAATGTTAATATACAAAAGTCAATTGCCTTCCTAGATACAAGCAATGAACAATTAAAATTTGAAATGAAAAAATACCATTTCAATAGTACCCCCTAAAAATGAACTATTTAAGTATAAATGTATGAAAATGTGTAAGGTATATGTATGTGAATTTTTTTAAAACCTCTGGTGAAGAAATCAAAGATATAACTAAATTGAGAGACAGTCCATGTTCATGGACTGGAAATCAGATCAATGAATGTCAACTCTTAACAACTGGATCTGCAAATTCAATACAATCCAAATCAAAATCCCAAAAGATATTTTGTAGAAGTCGACAAATTTGTTCTAAAGTTTATATGAAAATGTATAAAGACCTGCAAATGTGAACACAATAGTGAAAACCAAAGTTTGAAGGCTCAGGCTACCTATCTTCAAGGCTTATTATAAGCTACAGTAATCAAGATGGCATGGTATTTGGTGAAAGAATAAGCACATGGATCAAAGGAACAGAATAAAAAGCCCAGAAATAGAGCCACACAACTACAATCGAGTGATCTTTCACAAAGGACCAAAGGTAATCCGATGGGAAAAGGGCAAAATTGTTTCCCCTTAAGGTAAGAATCACCAATTCTGATGCTGCTGTATATGTATACTGGAATTGAATAATTAAGTAAATGGATAGCAAACAGTGAAGACCAGGTTTCTCACTGCTGGAGTCGGGGATTTACATAAGAGCAAAGGGAAGAGGCTAGAATGACATGTGATAATAGATTATAGAGTTAGAGACTTCAGTGTAAGGCCATATTTAGCCTAATATGGACATAGGTGGTTACATATAGGAATATGTATTGATGTGCATATATACCCAGATTTGTGTACATAAATATATTTCCTTGCTTTTTCAGCTGAGAGAGCCTAGCATCAATGATGCTCTAGCAGCAGCAAGCACACCTAATGTCCAGATCATGGTTTCTAGTACCATTCTGCAGTTAAAGGAATCAGGGCTTCTGAAGAAATGGCTGGTTCAAATATTGAGGGAAGAAATATGAAAGATGAGATTGAGCATCTTGTAGTGACAGAAAGTACGAAAGTACTCAAAAAAAAAATCTTATATTGATGGGATATATCAAAAAGACATAGGAGACAACTAAATGAACTCCTAATGGGAAAAAGTGAAAAATTTAAGGAACAAAAGAGTAAGAAAGTACCAGAATAGTAATCCAAAGTATAAAATAAATATTCATGAGCCCATACTAATATAAATAAATGATTAAATAAATAAATATATTTAAGATAAAAGCCAAACTCCTAGGCAGAAGGATTCTGTAACAGTGTTCTCCAGAGATATTGAACCTATAGGTGATAGATTTGTAGATAGATAGATAGATAGGTACAGAGAGACAGACAGACAGACAGACAAACAGACACACAGACACAGGCAGGCAGACAGGTTTTAAGGAACTGGTTAGTGCAACTGCGGAGAATGGGAAGTCCATAACCTGCAGGACATAACAGAGGGTTGGAAACTCAGGCAGGATTTATATGTTAGAGTGCTGAAGCAGAATTTCTTCTATTCTGAGAAACCTCAATTTAAGGTCTTCAACTAATTGGATGAGACTCACCCACATAATGGAGAGTAATTTGCTTTACTTAAAATCAACTGACTGGAGATACTAGTGACACCTACAAGATACCTTCACAACCGTACACAGATCAGTGTTTGACCAAACAGCCAGACACGATATCCTAGCCAGAGTGATACATAAAATTAACCAACAAAAATTCCAAATTATGTGGATACCCTGCAGTCAATAAGAGGGATCATAATTCCCCACTCTGTAAGTGTGAGCTGTGTATAGATACGCCCTTTCAAACAGTAACATATGGAAAGGGGGTGTGCGAGTAATGACTGTGAAGCAAGCTGACGAACACTGCCTCATCGGGGTAATCGAGTTAACATCCAAGTGATAAATCATGCTGATAATAGGAACCCTTGATACGAGGTGATGGAAACAGTACTCTATCAAGTATAAAAACAATATCATGATTGTTGTCTAAAGGGTAAGAATATAACATAAAAGAGTATCAAATATAGTACCCGTGGTTCAAGAAACAGACTTTTGCCATCTCCGACTTCCCTCACTATCTCACGAATAAGTAGGAGGTTACGTCAGTACAGATAGCTGTAGTTCCTAAAAAATTTCTTTTGAAAGTATTTGAATATACTGGAAAAGGAGTAGCAGGACGGAAAGATGTATATAAAATATGCTCAGGTTAATGATTGATATATCAAAAGAAAACACGTGTAAAACTGTAAGAACATGTAATGTAAAAGAGTTGATAAAATATAAGGCTAATCCAAAGAAGTAAGAAGAGTGAGAGACTTACCTGAGAATAAACATCGTGGAGAGAGGGGTTGATGAAAGAGAGAAACCATAATCCACGTGGAGATGCAAAAGCCGTTAATAGCCTGAAAGACAAAAAATGACATCAAGTCATCTCCACTTAGAAACAGGTGCAAATAGGAAAAGTGCAAAGTCTTTTCATCTCTCAGTCCTTACAACTAAATGTCTGACACTGAAAAATCAGTCATAAATTTGAAATTATACCCTCATCACCTAGTCATATGCTTTATTAAATATTAA
The DNA here is from genome assembly GCF_048773025.1 of Camelus bactrianus. NCBI lineage: Eukaryota > Metazoa > Chordata > Mammalia > Artiodactyla > Camelidae > Camelus > Camelus bactrianus. Next base: position 16,782,438 of record NC_133539.1, on the reverse strand, counting down.
ATTCTACTTTGTGATGACAAAATGAATTCCATGGATATATACAAATAAAGCTCACTATTTTTAAAAATGTAGCTCAATTATAATTATTTACTTTATCTACAAACTTATGATTAAAATGATGGGATAGAGAGACTGGACTAAGCTTCTAAGCCCTAAGAAAAATTCTAATATTTGAAAGAGAAACTGTGGTATTAGTGAGCAGCTTATATAATCACTTGAATTCTGGTAATTAGATTATCTTTTTTTGTTTGTTTTTACTTAATATACAGGCATATATCAGCTTTAGACTAAAGAGAAGCCCAACATATTGTAATATTTTTTATTTTGGTTTATCACGAAATTTGCAACTTGTAATTATTTTATTCAGTACTATTATATAATGTGTGGTAGGGCTCAATAATCCAGAGACAGATGGCAGAAGTGTGCTCAAGTTAATGAACTGATTCTATTTGTTTCTTTCTTCATGTGGTGCATCCTTTGAATCTCTACTGAGATGCTCAGAAGTGAAAAGCCTACTGAGTCCAATTTGGGGAAACATCAAGGCATGAGATACAAGCATTGCTGCCTGGGATGAATTGTCTTGTTTGGGGCATTGTGAAAAAGGCTGTACTTTCTCTATGAATCCATAGGCTCTCTTAAGGATACATAACAATTTTAAATTGGAATGAGAGCAAAAACATAAAAGGCTAAAAAAAGGAAGGATGCCAGACAAAAGAAAAGGCACAGTGCACATACAGAGAAGGAACATAGGAACGAAGGAAGGAAAGAAGGAAGGAAGAAAAGAAGGAAAGAAGAAAGGAAAAAAATGGAAGAAGGGAAGTAAAGTCTGATTCCATTTTTTAATGTTTATTCTTTCTTTTCTGTCTCATATATGAGCACTTTGTATAAGAAAGCCTGGGTGCTCCCTCCTTGGTGACAGTCCTAGCCCAGGTGACACTGACTCCTGCTTCACCCCCTAATCACCACAAAAATCCAAAGCCAGTCTCCTTTCTCTACTCTCTCAAGCTTCTTCTTTTTTTTTTTTTTTTTTTTGATCAGTTTGGGAAGCCCTCCCTGTTTTCATAAAGCCTCATTATGTGAATAAAAACATCTTTTCATATCCTCTTGGTGAATGTGATGTTATTAGTCTTGACACTGGAACTAAATTTTAGGTGAGGATCCGCCTTGTATCTGGGAATCAACTACAAGAGAAAGGAAGGAAAGAAGATGAAGGAAATGAAGGAAAAAAGAAATCATTACCCATACAAAGAAAGGAGTCAAAGCTGATGCTTTTTAAGTGAACTTTTTCATCCCAAGCAACAGAAGAATGGTCCCAGCCGCCTTCCTTCCACAAATGTGGGAACGGGTCTCAGCCCTACCCATAAGGACTGGCTGAGAAATGTTAATAACAATATGGATAAAGAACTTTGTGTGATAACACTATGGAAAACACTTGAGTTAGAAAAACCAAACAGGCTAAAAAAGTAGATAAGTCTTCCTTATATGTAGTTGCCAAACGCTTAGGTGAGGTGAGCTTGGTGACCTAAAGGGAACTCAATTTGAGTCTATAAAATTATCACAGACGTTGAAATTAATTAAATAAGTTTAGTATAACTACTTCAAACATAGTGTTTGCTATCTTAGCCATGCTGTGTTTTGGGTTATTCTCAGGTAATGCTTTTCATAAGAAATTCTGCATTTAGGAATCCCATCAGTGTGTCAAATGTGTCTAACATTGTAGATAGTTGGGTTACACAGAAGTCACAATGAAATAGGGGTATGCAAAGTTCTTGTAATTCTTGTAATTCTTGTAATTGTAATTACAATTCTTGTAATTGTAATTCTTGCTTGTAATTCTGCCTCAGTGTTTGCCTTTGCAGATGAGCAGATAAATCTATCTCCACAGTACCTAGCACAGGGCTTTGCCTCTTTGGTATTAAGTACGTTCATCGAAGTAAATAAAAGTAAACTCATTTCTGTCTGTAATCCAAGTTCTGTTTGTCTAATTTGATCACTGAATGGCCACAGACCTTGACTTCATAGGTCTTGGCAGCTCTACAGTTTCATGAAACAACTCCCTTGTTCAAGTGTATTTTTATTTTAGTATGCTTAGTTTTCATCATACTTCATTTGAAAGATAGTCTTAAGAAAAACTGACACCTCTTCAAATCAGTTGTTACAAATATCTTTGCCATTTTATCTGATCACCAATTTCTATAGATATATGTGATATATCTGTTTATATTTTTATTCATTAAATAAATATTGCTTGAACATGTGCCTAGTAGTGTGATAGATGCTAGAGATAAAAAGTGAACTAAGAAATAGAAATGGTCTTTCTCTTCTTGGAGCTTACAGCCCAGCAGGGTAACAAATATTGCAAAATAAGTGTATTTTTCACAGCCCATGAAAAGTGTTATAAAAGAAAAATAAGAAAGAATATACAACAAAGAAATGTGACTGACATTTGAGCTAATCTCTGAAGGCAGAGTGGGTGTCATCAGGTAAATGGAAGTGGTGTATTGAGGAACACGCAAAGATTATTCCAGGTGGGGCTGTCAAATAGTATTCTTCTTGTTACTGTAAGATACAATAAAACTAATCATACTGAAACATATTTTTTAGATAAAAAGAATACATTTTATGGGCTGAATGATTTAGTAAAACACCACAAATTTTTCTAATATGCAGTATCTACTCCTAAACTCTGACTTAAACTTTGGAAGATTAATTTCAAGGTAAAAATGTATTTTATCATTGACTCAAAGCTCTAAAGGGAGCCTCAGAGGACCAAAGTTTGATCCCTAGATTCCTTCCAAAGGAAAAGATCAAAAACACTTAGAAACTTAAAATTTCTTATGATTGAATAACCTTCAGTCTCATTGGCAATTTAACATTGCAAATAAAAGGTAAGCCTTAATTTACTGGCTCAATATGTGTTGTTGAGAAATTAAATCATTTTCACATTTGCATAACAAAATTTATTATCTGTAATTAACTAACCTTTAGAAAATTCATTTTTAATTTCCTCCTGTCAACGTATCTGGAAAATGCCAAGTTAACAAACATTAGCTTATAAGCAACTACATTAGTGTAGAAGCTACAGCAAGCATTCAATGGATGAAGCAGTCAAGTCCTAAGTTAATTAAAGAGTTGTCATCACATTGTTCACTTGGAAACATATGGAGAAATATTTTATATCATTGCTAAGTGACAACAAAATCTTAAGATACCATTTGACATACGCTAATCAGCTGAAGTAATCTATTTAATCAGTACTGTTTACTTGGAATTTCTTTAAAACACAGTGTTTCATACAAAAACAAACTAAATATTAAAATCCAATTGTCTAATTGCCTTAATTCTAATTGTTCTAATTCAGTTGTAATGTACATATATGTTGTCCCTCAGTTTCAGAAGTAACAATTTTGTAGTGGTATGTTAAAAATCTTCTATGATGATATTAATTTCTTGCCTTTCTTCATTCTTGATATTAAGGAGTAGTAAGGGAGAATTAAACTGTATATTTCCCATCATGAAATTTAGTTTATTAGCTCCTTATGTAAATATATATATATTAATTTTTCAGATTATATGGCTATAGACTGTTAAATTTTTTCCAATAATAAAAAGTATCAAAAAATTTAACAACATAAACATTTTTTCCCTAGAATTTATCAAACTCTGCTAAATGTTCTAACTCATTACAATTCATAGAAAGAAAACCAGTGTTAGCAGGTGGCATTATGAATTTAAGTTAGTTCCAATATGCAGAAGGACAGCAGGGGGTTCTCAATATCAGTTTCCTGAATGTATGAAACCAACTACATTTTCCAAACTAGTCATTACTGTTTTGCACACAATTTTTTCCATTTCATGAAAGTGCTTTATTTCCCTCAAGTTACTAGTTTGTTCACTCATCAGACTCTTTTACTCTGACACAAGAAATCTAAGGGATTGATAATGAAAAATTTTAAATGAAACAAAGTAAAATGGATGCCTTTTAAGACAGCTCTAAAGGGCAATTCATTTTATAATATCTCATTCTTTATATATACAGATGCATACATATGCACACAAAGTCAATAGCTAAACAACTACACATCTTACTCTTGTCAACAAAATTAAATTAAATATATAATACACTTTAAATTACATGAGATAGAAACTTTATATTACTTTTCTTAAAATCAGATTTTAATAGATTAAAATTTAATTTTCGTAATTCAAGTTGTAAAAAATGTAGAGACTACAAGCTTTTAAAGGAGTTCAATATCTTTTTATCCCTTATTTCCAATCACAAGAATTGGCAACATCAACTACTTAGATTTTGAAGCCAGAAACTCAGAATTTAGCCATCAACACTCTTATTTGTGTCCTTCAGGTATTATCTCCTAAAATTCTCTCAAATTCTCCCACCTACCTCCATCTCCATCAAGTCCTCTTTGTTCCAAGTTAACATCCTTCATGGTCAGGCTACTGCAAAACAGTTCACAACTCTTCAAGGTAATTTAAATCCATTAAGGATTAAATTGTTTCTCATTTTTATAGAAATATTTTTAAATGGTACCCTTGCTTTAATCCTATAGGTAATAAATGAGTGAGATAAAAAATTAAATCACAAGTTGTAACTGAACAGGACCATATAGGGCCTTCCTGGGACAGATACACTCCCCCATTTCCTCCATCTTCCTCTTGTTTGTAGAAAAACTTTAGCCTCCGAGGGCTTCTCTGAGTTCCAAATACTAAATTTAATCAGAGAAATGAGAAAATGCAGAAACAAAGGAAAACAGTCAAGCAAGACAAAATAATAATGGTTTAGCCATTAAACAAATTCAAGGACATTTAGTTCCTCCTCAAGGAATAACATTCTGAGCCATGTCCTTTGAGCTGTTTTGCAGATACTGAGATTCCCACCAAATAGAAGTTCACTTCATGTTGACCACGAGCATGTAGACACAGACTAATTGGAATCAGAAGGTTGATGATCTTGATTTTTGATTACCCCACCACCAACCAATCAGAAGAATGCACCTTCTCCCTCATTCTATCTTTAAAAACTGTCTCCCTAAAAACCATCTCCCTAAAAACCATTAAGGAGTTTGAGTTTTTTGAGTATTAGCCACCTGCACTCCTTGTTTGGCTCCTGCAATAAACTCTGCACTTTTCTTCACCACAACCCCATGTCAGTAGATTGGTTTTACTGCATGTGGGTGAGAAGATCCCAGTTTGGTTTGATAACAATCTAACAGATTATTCAAATATGTCAAAGCAGGTTCTTCTCAAATCAACATTATAGGCTACTGTTTCATGAAATATGAATCATAGAATGGAAAAAAGAATAATATTTTCTAGCATATAATTTTTACTCTTTTAATAGCATGATTGTTGTCAAACAACTTTCATTTATCCAAGCTTATAGCAAAAGCTATAGGAAAACAATACAAATTGATAAAACTATACTTTCTAATATGGATAAAAATAATTTATCTCTGCTTTCCCTACTGATTTCTTTTTCCCACTTCCTTATTCATTTGACAAAGTAGTACTAATAAGACTAATAAAAGTCTTTTGAGCTTAACTGGTGTTATTGAGGACACAATAAAAACAACACGGAAAGCAAAAATTCATCACTAAATATCATATATCATTGAATTCCCACCTACGTCTCTCACAGAAAGTTCTGTACTCAGCCTCTCTTCCCTCGGGCACCTATTCCTCATCTTACATTGCAGCAAGTGACCATCTGTTTTCCAATCTCTTGTCTTCTCAAGGCCCAGAGACTCTAATGCCTGTCTTGGCAGCAACAAAGGGAAATTAAACATTTCCTTACATGAAACAACTACATCCAAGGATGACCCATTTAAATTTATTATGCAAAGTAATTTACCATTTCATTGCCTTGTCGATCCCATTTTCTTGGAACAAGGTTCAAACATTTCACCAGCACAAATGAAAGGGTCCATTAACATGCTTCCCTAAACTTTCAAATAACAAAAGACACTCCCACCACTCAGGAAATTCCAAGAATTTTAAGAGTTCTGTGCCAGGAATTGGAGACAATGACCAAATACACATATATTTTTATTATACTATAGATATAAAAGCATCCTTCGTGAAAATAATTCACTCCACCCAAGTTCTTTTATTGTTACGAATCTCTATTCTCTGTTTCCTTCTCTTTTTTTCTATATTTATCTTGTTTTGTAGTTATAACTATTTAAACATACAAAATCATGTCAAAATTAAAATTATGTATAACAGCTATGTGGAGGAAACATGTAAAGCCTTTAAAGGAAAAATCAATCTACAAAGTGATTAGATTTAGAGTTCAGATTAATGTTTATTTATTGACTACCTTGTTATGATCTTAGTTCTGTAAGCAAAAGAATAAAATAGCACTCAAATGACAGTTGAGCATATAGTAAAATCAATTTAACATAAGTATTATTTAAATGTAGAGGCTAAGTTTTATCAATATTTTACATATAGGACATACCATAAGGTTTGGCATAGAATACATTTAATGAATATTGATTAAGTAAATAAATGTATTTAAACTTTTAAACATAATTTTGAATACATTTATATAATTTAGATATAGATACTGGGCTCTGTTACTGAGCTAACAATAAAGTTCCATTTCCCTGCTTTTCTTGGTGTTATGTTGGAGCCATGTGATCACATAAATTGTCCATAGAATATGAGCATCATGTCCAGACTGGCTTCTAAACGTTTTATATCCCTAGCAGCTACTTGTCCTATTGATAGCTGTTACAAGAAAAAGAAAAGAAAAGAAAGGGAAAGAAAAGAAAAGAAAAGAAAAGAAAAGAAAAGAAAAGAAAAGAAAAGAAAAGAAAAGAAAAGAAAAGAAAAGAAAAGAAAAAAAAGAAAAGAAAAGAAGGAAGAAATCTGTTTTAAGAAAAGGCTGATAAAATTTTTTAAAACTCAAATGTTTTTTAAATATCTGAATGCTAAGATTATGCAAGAAATGAATCAGAATTTTTCTCTTTTAAATTAGGTTCACTGTTCCTTTGGAAAAAAGAGAACTGAAATCTATTTTCTATACAAGGAAGGGATAGCCTGGGATTTCAAAATGTAGAATAGATAAACAAAATTATACTGTATAGCACAGGGAAATACATACAAGATCTTATGGTAGCTCACAGAGAAAACAATGTGGCAATGAATTATATATATATGTTCATGTATAACTGAAAAATTGTGCTTACATTGAAATTTGACACAACATTGTAAAATGATTATAAATCAATAAAAAAAGTTAAAAAAAAAGATATTACAAATACTGAATTGTAACAATCATTGAATATCTCCTTTGGTTTCTCTTCTCCAAGTTAATCATGACTTTTTTCTTCATCACCTACCTGTGGATTTACTTAAGAAATTTCCCCTGAGGTGATGTTGAAATGGCCAGGATTATCTGATGGGCTGTCCATATTCAGTAACATCATTCTTTAGAAAATATTTTAACATATACGTATTTTAAAAAGATGCAAGAATTAAAGTGTAAAACCTCAAATATATTATTCATTTGTTAGGTATTTTTCCAATATAAATAACCTGTTTTTTACTGTAGCATTTAATTTTGTTCATAATTATCAGGAGGAAAATATTTACTAGGAAGGAATAATTTATAGAAATAACTCTCCCCATAAAATGTATTCTTTAAAAATCTTATTTTAAGTAAGATTTCAAAAGTAAAAATAAAGACAGATAACCAAGTCACTGAAAAAGGCCCTTATTTGACAACTGGAGGAAGAAAAATACTTATTATTTCCAAAAAGAATGTATGTTTTGGTTTGAAAATGTTTTCTGAAAACATCAAGTAAATCTCCATCTCTATTAAAAGAGGAAATGATAAAGTTTACATGTCTATGTAAAACTCAATCACAGTTTTTCCTATAAACAATACACTATAGGCAGGAATAAGCAAGAAATCAGTTTCAATCAGACAGAAAAATTCTATTTTGACTATGATGAACAAATATGGTAGTATTTAACTAATTCGCTAGTGATTCTTTACAACATCTAACATACCCATATACACTGAGCACTTAACCAAAATACTCTATTGGTTGTAAGTGTCACTACTTACAGATATTTACAGCCATCTAATATAGTTTCATGATGATTAGATGTGAGAAATTTTATTCTTTAAACACAGACTATCTTTATATGTGTGTGAATTATTTCCTATTTATTTATTCTTGGATTTACTTAGTTTATACGACAGAGTTGATTTGCAGTATTTTTCTTGACACTAAATTAAATCTGCCCAGCTGAAAAAGAATCAGCGAGAACAGCTACAGCTAATGAATAGTTAACGCTGTTTACCATGCAATTATCTTGCCTGAAATAACAGGATTATGTACAGCAGTTGATAGGATAATTTATCAGATATTATCCCTCTTTTCAAAGGTTTCATCTTAAATCATGCAAAATACATTTTGACAGCATCTTTAAGCTTCTAATTAACTTACAAAGAACTTTTGAAATATCTCCCTTCACATGTCATTTTTCCATATTTTCTCCTAATTGCTATCAGCTTTTTTCTAGTTAAAAACGCAGTGGTACTACCTTTTACTTTTTGTGGAGATTACTTGTGCAGGGAGATTAAGTTAGGTCTGCAAATGGGGCATGGCAAAACAGACTTCGCATGGTTTATTCAACCCCGGATACTCAAGATTTTATATGCAGAGACTTGACTGAGACGTTACCCATTAATAATAGTCACGAGTATAAGTTTATTGTTCATATTTATTGAGTGATTACTATGGACCAGACTCTGTTTTAGCACTTCACTATTTATTAGTTAATTACCAATTATCTGACAACAAATAGGATTTGGGGATTGATCTAATCTAGTTAAACACTGGCTTTAAGAAAACTAGATAAAATTGACAATCTGACAGTAACTCTTGATACTTGGGGGGAAAAGCATGACCACTTTAAAGGAAGATTGAACCGTTTATGACACCAATCCAGATATTCACACTGGAAGCGAAGGGGCAGCTATTGTGTCCTCCAATTCCGAGAATTTATTTTCCATATTAATGTTTCAGCATTTCTTTTAGATCAGACCCCTAAAATAACATTGTAGGATCCTCAGTGATTTTAATTAAATTGTGCAAAATGAGATTTCTCCTTTTTCTGTAGATTTTATTCATGTCCTATTTGTAACAAAATAATGCACATTCAAAACACGTTTAGGGTGCAGGGTTTTGTCCTGAACAATTTAGTGCAGATTTGCTTACCCAGCAAACTCTCTCATCTCTTTTGCTTCCAGCAGTTAAGATTTTGTTAATGCCTTAAGCCAACTCAATTTTTCATCCCTGTTCTTATGCAGGCTGAGGACAATAGAACGAAGAAGCACCAGCACATCAACAAACTATGAACATTCAAAGAAAATGTATGTTTGTGTATCTTATATGAATAAAAGCTCATAGTTCTGATGAGCACTACTCAGAAGCAAGCTGAACTCTCAGATTTGTTTGAATCTCCAGGGGAACAGAATATTTTCTTTTATATTTAAACTCAGTAATGACTCACCAAACACAATTTTGAAACTTCAGTGAAAGGTTTTCTTTGTATTTTCTAAAATTATGACGATTTTTTCCTGTACTAGAAAAGACAGAAGAAAAGTGTCACTGTTAAAATCTAAATTATTGATCCAAAATATTGAGCCTAGAATTCTAAGTAATTAAAAGAGCCACTATAAATGGCACATATATGTTTAATAACTTAATAACCTTACAAGATACATTCATTCTTCTAAAATTACTTTAGTCCATTTATTTCCATAAACTTTCATGGTTGTAATCTCCTTCTCCTTTCAAAAGTCTAGTAAGACTTCAATTTTCCTTCACAGTTGTTAGTCATTCTTCTCAAGAAGAAAAATGATTTGGGAAATGATGTGGAATAGGATTCCCCTGCTGCTTTCAATCCAGAAGATGCTATGGGGTGGAACCTGCCTGGGGGTCCCTGCTGATCCTTAATGTTCCATCAGCATTGCCAAAGAGTCACCCTAACCAGCAGTTTTATCTATTTCTCTTTCCATGTAAAAAAATACAATTATTGTCTCTGGGTGAGACTTTCATAGATTAATAAAATTGTACCTCAAGACCTTCTAAGGATTATGATTAAGAAATTCATTCACTCATTCATTCATTAGTTCTTATATTTGCACATATGTACAAGTATAAATTCACTTATCATGCACTCTATCAGAATTTATGTTAAGATGATAATTTTTTAATTACACACCGAAAATGTGATCTCAGCTAATGTGATTGGAAAAGGTCATATTACAATTGGAATGGAGATGGATGTATCAAAGACCCACACAAAACTCAATACATCTTATATATCATAAATCTTACTTTCAGTACTTTTAGTATTTGAGAATAATGCAACCTTCAGAATATCTGTGTTTCTTTCAATTGGTAGTGCATATTAACATAATTTAAAAGACTACAATATAAGAGTTATAGGTCAGCATATTTATTAAATTTTGCTGAGATATTTACTTTTAATTTCTAATAATTTTAGCAAGTGTGTAATAAAGATATTTTTCTCCATTTCCTCTTCCCTTAATTTCCAGTTCTTTCAGACTCCACTTATCACCAATGTTCCCAGTGTTATCTGAAAAATATGTGTTCATTTCAAATTATATATGTGTGTGTATATACATATACATTATGTAGATTGTTATGTAGAACAACTTAAACTAATACAATATTGTATGCCAATTGTATCTCAATAAATATACAAATCACTAAAAATATCAGATACACTAAATTGACTTATCAATGCCAATGTATTTTGCTTTGCAGAAATATTTCCATTTAAAAAAGAGATTCCTACTGGAAGACTATCAGATTCCACAACACCTTTTGAGGGACAATATTTTAGAGGATGGACAAACTACAAAATAAGCCATAAGAAACTGTAACTCTCAACCATATCAAGGCTAATTGTGACACTAATGTAAGCAAGGCATTGCATAAAGGTGAAAAAGGTGACTGAATGCATGGGGCTATATGGAGAACACTGAGTCAGTATTTGTGGAATAAGTAGAATAGATCTCTACTTCCACTCTCATTCTCGCTCTTTAAATTGACCTGTAGATTAGGCTCCTCTCTTCCTGTTGTGAGTTCTCATCAATGTCACACAGCATAAAACAAATAAAAATGTCCTAAAAGAGCTGATCCTCCCAACTCACCAGAACAGAGTATTTTCAAGGTTCTCTCTTATGAGTTGATCAGATAATCACATAGAGCAATTACAAAAAAAAAAAAAATTGCTAACATAGAGTTAAAATGTTCTAAGAACAAAAGAGAGAAAAACAGAGATCACCATGGGGGTAGCATCACTCAATACTATGCTGTCTGCTAATAGGAGAAAGAAATACCAACCGAAACAACTCAGATCTTAGCCCTATGCTAATAAAGAAAAATGACACAAGTCATAGTGTTAATTGGCACCTCCTTGGTAGAAAGAAACTATCAAAGATGTAAAGAGGAAATAGCTCGATCTTCAACCTTTTTATCCCATTGTATATATGACCACAGGTCTTTTATACCTCCTGTCTAGAGAATTCCCTACTCCCTTGAAGCATAATTAAAAAATCAAAAATGTGCTTCTTGTGGTATACAAAACAATTTCCAGCTAAAAAACTTTAAAGAACAATTACCAAATACATGTATAAGTCATCCCTCAGCAATTGTGAAGGGAGTAAATCTTAAAACCAGACTGAGATGAGGTTCAAGATTACAATTGGTATTCGAAATAAAGTTGCCTTTCCCTTTCCCTTCCTTTTTTTTTGTTTTCTGAACAAATTCAGAGCCTGGGTTATGAGTGACATGACTGCCTGAGAAACACCAGCCAACCTGGAATGACTGCTCACACTACTGAGTTTGTTTGCAAATAAAATAAAAGCAAGAAGAAAAACAGAGACATAATTACGAAAGACACTAGAATATGGAAAAGAGATTAAGCCTTATTAAAATATCATTCCTAGGCGTCAGCAGCAGTTCTATAATTAATAATATAACAGTCGACTGCACTAAGCCTCATAACAGAAATTAAATTTTCATTTATGAACAGAAATAATGAGGTAACATAAAAAGATTGGGCTTGAGTTTTTCTGCTACTGAAGATTAATAATGGCCTAAGGTCTCTATTCAGAATTAAGACCCACATTTGGTTGTAGGGAAAGATAATTCACGGGGTGTGCAAACACTCTTTAACCCTGGACTGCACTCATGACAAGAGTGGGATAATTTCCATTTCACCATCCCTGAAGTCAGACTATGTCCATTCTTGCCTATTTCACTCTATGCAATAGATAAAAGTAAATGTGCCCTTTTGAGAGAAAGAAAAAAATGCAATATACATGGACAAAAAACTTATAGGTTGCTTTTCTGAAAGGAGCCCTTGGCATATAAAAATTCAGTTCAGGGTTCTTCCAGCAATTGATGAGTGTATTTAATATCTGTAAGGAGATTTAGTTTCCATGGAAAAATGACAGCAGAGAATAAACAAGATGTGTGCAATTTCTTTGGGAAACAATCTGAACACTGCTATACAGTTTCACCCTTGTTTTGTTTGCCAGGGGTTTTTAATTTGTGGTATAGTGTTTAAATCCTGTATATATAAACTAGACATATTTAGCCTACGATTTACTCACCTTAGCATATCCATGAACAAAAAAAGTTAAGAAAAAATCATTAAAAAGTGTTTTTATTTATAGATACAGTGCTCATTTTATTTACCCTCTCTTTTGAGAATAGAAATTGTATAATTGTCCCGAATTTTCATTTTTAACTCACCAAATATCACTCGGTATGATTCTCCTGTAGACTTGGTTTTCAGGTTAATTTTTTTTTTAATTAGATACCTCAGCAAGATCAAAGAGCAGAGAGAGAGTTGATATCTATTTAATCCCAAAGATGCATCAGCCACTTTCAATGTGTACATCATTGCATCCTCAAATACCCCTATGTGTTGGATGTTTCTATCTCTTTTTTTATGAAGGGAGAAAGTCAGTCTAAAGGAAGTCTGCTTAAATCCAGAGCATTACATTCTTTCCACTTGACTTTTTGATGCAGTTAATCTTTAATGTTCCTAAATGGTTTCAAAAATGTAATCTTATTTTTACCTAGAAAGATAGACACAGAAACACATGCACACACTCACACATGTATACACACACAGTAACTGGAGACCCTAGGTTACTGGAGAATATATGGCAAAAGATTTTATTCCAGTTGTTACGGTTTACTATAATCTTGACTGAGACAAAATGATGGTGTTGTATCAGCCAGCACTTCTCACTCCTAAACTCTGATCAAAAAAAACTTTTCCCCAGGTGCTTTTAAGTGAATAATTATGGCCCTTCTCGTCACTCACTCTAGAGACATGGAGATTTTTATTTTATCCATTCTGTCAAGCATAGGCTCACCTCTCATTCATCCAACATCTGTCTTCAAAAATCTGTTGAATGCTGTTTCATTTTCTTCATCCTAGTAGGCTTGTGCTTAAAAAACAAAACAAAACAAAAAAACACTTCCTCTACTCTCATTTTAATAACGTCTGAAAAGGGAACAGAGCCAAGTACATGAATTTAAGCCATCGAGTTTCACTTCCCCTACTCACTCTTCTACTTATTCTACTTAACTGTTGTTCCTCTGAATATTTACCTGCCAAGGTCACCAACAAATTCCATGCTGCTAAATCCGTTATCTGCACTTCTATTCTCATGCAGCTTGTTTTTTCATTCAATACAGTTGATTACTGTCTTTTTTCTTGAAACATGCTTCTTTCTAGCTTTACTGGCATCACTCAGTCCCAGCTCTTCTTTTACGTGTTCAGCTGTCTTTCTGCCTTTCCCTGTTGGCTCCACATGAGGAAAATCAACAGACACAACAATCAGAAAGGTCTTCAGATAACCGAACAATTCAAGAGTGATTCATTATGTTTAAAATAATGAAAGATACAGCAGTAAAGAATAACATAAGAAAAGACAAAGAAAATGTGTAAATAAAGTTAGCATATGTGGTAAATGAAAAGCAGAGTATGTTTACTTAGAGCTATGCAACATCTGAATCAGTGAAATGTTTACTAATTTTTTTTGCTCATCATTGTTTCATGTATTTTAACCCTCATTCTGAAACACATTCCTCAGTAGTTCTTTCACCAAATCTCTTAGTGACAGCTTTTATTCTTTGTTCATTTGAAAATGTCTTTCTTTCACACATACTCAAAAATGATAGTTTAGCTAGAAATAAAATTATAAGCTCAGTATTTTGAATATTTAGTCTACAAGTTTCTACTGTTACTTTTAAGAAATCTGATGTCAGCTTTAATTGGTTTCTTTCCTAAGTAATATGCCTTTGTTTTCTATTGTAGATTAGAAAATATTACCATTTTATATTATTATTAAGTTATTCCCTTTGTCTTTGGTAACAAAAAAATTGATAAAATGTTACAATTCATAAAAAGTTTTAAAATATGAAAAGCTTTTGTATCATTTGTGGATGATTCATCACCAAATCCTTTCCATTTGTTCATCCTCTTAAGGAAAGAATTTGCAAGAGTTGAAAATGCTGTCAGAGTCCCAGTCAATGAAGCTATAATTTAAAGCAAAGATACACCACTGAGATAGTGGCAGGTAAAGTATTGCAGGCATGTATTTAATAAGAAGTCAGCAAATGAGAGGTCTCACTCCAAAATATTTGTTGAGTGTCCACTATTTGCCAAACATTCTCAAGTACATAAATGAAAATGATAATGCCCATACTTCTGTGAACCTTTTGTTCTCTGATCTACAGGAGTGGAGCGACAATAAACAGAAGCATATAAATATGTAACAAGTTCTGTGATCATAAGTTAGTGCTATGTAGGAAAATCAAGAAGGGCAAGAAAGGTGGAATTGGACAGAGGGACCGACAAATTCAAAAGCCATGAGGGGCTGTATTTGTAGCATGTTTGGGGAATGGCGTGGAGACCAGTGTGGTTGGAACAGAAAAGGGATGGAGGGAGCGGCAGGAGAGGAGACAAGGTCAGGAGTTTGGTAGGGCGACGGAGATTGCAGAATGGACAGAGACAGCGGTGGAATAGATCATGCAGCCCTTTCCTTGTAGTCTTATACTCAGAAGGAAACCATGAGTAAGTTTGAACAGAGAGAAGTGACACGATTATATATGTATTAAAAGATAGATCTGGCTTCTGCGTGTAAATAGATCATAAGAGTAAATAATAGAGTCAGGGAAGGAGGAGAGGCATTGTGAGCTAATGTGTCTGTGGTGACCCTGGGTGACTTGCTATAGAAACCACAATTCCATATATGTCTATTGCTGTAGGTGAGCTTTCTCAAACTTTACTGCCAAAGTTGGGGTTGCCACAATGGCACAGTAAAGCAAAGACTGAGGATTGGAGAGCTGACAGCTACATCTGATCAGAACTGGGAAGCTATCGCATAGAAGGATCTGGAAACCACCATACAATATATGGCAAGCAGATTTAGCCTCACTCTAGGGACAGCAGGTTTTCCCAGGTGTGACTACAGGGGTCTATCAAAGAATATTTTCTCCAAATATCTTGTACTTTGGCTTTTAAACTTTCAAAATTAGTAATTTGTACGATTCACACTAAGTTAAATTTCTAAACATTTAAAAAGTGGAAAAAGAGACAAAGGAAGTGAATTTTAATTTCATTTAATTTTAAATAACTAAGGTTAAAATTTAAAACTGTATGCTCACCAAACACACACTCACACACACACACAATAATGGAGGTATGTCAAAAGGACTCCCAATGACCAAAGTTGGAAAAATGTGAGCAATAAAATAATGTAACGAATTATAACCCAAAGCATAAAACAAATAGCCATAAATCCATACAGATATAAATAATAGAATGAATAAATAAACAAATAAAAAAACAAACAAACAAACAAATAAATAAATAGTGAGTAAGAAAAAATTGTCCTTGAAGAGCTCCAAATAGCAGGTTGATATTTCACCATGAAGGAGGAGCAGCCTAACGCCCTACATCTGAAGTGTGCATTGTCCACAGTGACTTTCTTCCAAAGAGTATAGTATGGAAAGGGGAAAAAAGAATAACTTTACAACAGGGAAACCTGACAAACACCACCTGAGCCAGGTGACTAAGGGCAACAGCAACAGTGATAAGTCACGTTGCTGTTATAACAACGATGATAGTATAACATCAGTAGTGTTCATAGTATGAGACATGTAGATGGTACAGGTGATACCTTTGATATGATGTGATGGAGAATGACATTTTACCCCTTGTGGTCTTCCTCTCAAAAAAACCCAGATCCCAATATAATTATGAGAAAAAATTTTTTTAAAAATACCAGTTGAAGTACATTCTACAAAATACCTGATCAATAATACTCAGAAGTATGAAGATCATCAAAAACAAGAAAAGTCTGAGAAAATGTTACAGCCAAAATGTGCCTAAGTAGACCTGGTGACTAAATGAAACATGGTACCCGGGATGGGCTTCTGGACCAGTAAAGGACATTTAATAAAAACTAAGGGAATCTGAATAAAATAGGGGCTCTGGTTAATAATAATGTACAAAGATTGGTTCATTAATCATGAATAGCTTATTAATGTAAGATTGAGTCCTTAATCACTAATTAGCTTATTAATGTAAGATATAAATAATGAGAAAAATCTGGGTGTGGGGTATATAGAAGTTTGCTGTTCAACTTCTCTGTAAATCTAAATCTTTTCAAAATAAAAAAGTTTATTTAGAAAAAAACTGTTTAATGCCGAGGCCTGGTCTCCTAAACTGAGAGGGATCTGCTTCTTTTACTGGCAGCTGGGATGCTGTTTTTAACAGTCTCTTCACTGGGTCTGATGATCAGTCAAGGTTGAAAATGACTCTGAAAAAAGGTACGTCTTTGTCTTTGAACGATGTGAACATTATTTGTATTGAAGTTGAAGTTATTAATATTTACACTTTCAGTACAAAACTTTTTAAAAACTTAGTGAAATATTTTAGTAGTCTTGGAACAACTTGGGTAGTGAATCTTTTTCCAGCTATAAATTTTATGAAATCTAAACACAGATCTGGTATTCTGATGAAAATTTAGCATCCTAATTGAAGTATTCAGTATGTATAAGCATGCCAGATTTTAAAGGCTCTGTATGAAAAATTAAGTAAAAATTATCACATTAAGAAGTTTTTTGTGTTGAAATGATATTTTGGATATTGTGTCAAAATTTATTATCAAAATTAATTTCATCTGTTCCTTTTTCACTTTTTAAGTATAACCTTTAGAAAATTTTAAATTACATATTTGGCTTACTTTGTATTTCTAGTGGCCAGTGTTGGTCTAAACCACTATTCTGTATGAGCTTTCCATTTCCACATTAAATGTGACTGATAAAAAAATGTTACAGTCCCTACAGAATCACAAATACAAAATCCCTCCAGTTCCTTTCTCCTCTCAGGCACCAGTAGAAGGGGAGCAAATCTAACATACGTTTTAGAACTAGATCTGTACAGTTTTGAACTTTACTAGCATTTGGAATCACCCAGCACAAAGAAAAGAGCCTGCCCTGGGCTTTGGAGAAACCCAAGCAATGATCTGACTGTTTGTCCAGCTACCTCAACAGTGTGACCTTTTGCAGGCTGACAATTTCTCTCATCTTCATCTTCCTCAACTGTTAAGTCAGAGTAGTAAGTAATATTACCTGTCTTGCATTATTGTGTAAAATACAAATAACACAAATAAAATAACTGGTGCTTTGTAGACAAACAATGATAATTCTTTTAACAAGGTTAAGTGTCCATCCTTCATATATTACTTTTGAAGTAAAACCGATGCCATTGGAGAGCCAGGTATTTTAATCCTTAATTTTGTTCCTTGATGATTGTGTAGAAGTTCTCATGTACACTCTCCCTCAAGAGAACCTACAAAGTAGTCGGAAAGGTCTTGGCTCTCTTCCCTGGAATGGATGGAAAAGGGTAGCCAACCTGAATAAAAACTGCCTTTATAGCTCTCTCAGTTCCTTTCATTTGTGATAGACCACATGGAAAACAACATGGAACCACTGAAATCCCTAAGTGATGGCTACACAGATGACTCTCAGTGACTCTTTGTATTACAAATACAGTATAACAATAACTATATCAATGATTCAATATTTTTAGTTGTTGAATAAAAGCAGAATCAAGCTCCAAGAGAAGTGAATTTCTTGGCAACTAGGGTCTATATTATCACACTCAAAATTAAATACCAATTTCCCCACAAGCCAATCACACATTAGGGAGACCATCACTGTTATAAATGATGCAACAGAGATAGAAAAGTGCTTCTGAGGGGGTTCTAAAAGCTTTGTTCAAAATTAAAGTTTAAAATTACTTGAATTTTAAGCAGGGTAATATAGACTTGGGGTATAACACAGTATTTCCAAAGTTCTGATTACACACAAATGTTGATACCCAAATATTTGACTTGGGAAATAGAAGAGCAAAGGGAAGTTCTGTAGCTGCTTTTATTTAAATCTGCCATTTTCATCTCACATTATGCTACTTGACTTCCATCATTTGCATATATTTCTACTTTAAAATTTAAAAGGAGCAGCAATAGTCTCTTTTTAGGATTAGCATCAACTTTTGCATGGGTTTATGAAGAAGATGTGTTCCTCTTGTTAAGAAAGAATATATTACGTATTGCTAGCTTAGTACTTGACCAGGGAAAAAAATATAAATCAAGGACCAGTGCATAAAATGTTACATGTATGACCTTAAGACAGCACGTCGATGTGTGGAATGAGGATGTGGAGTAAATAATCATTGGTAAAACTGAGCACTTTGGTATGTTTTAAACTTCTTTTTCTAACAGTATTTTTCTATAAGCCTTTAAAAAACCTTGAAAGTTTTGGCTATGGCTGCATTATAATGTCAAGAATGGGAATTTATAAAGACATTTAATTTATTTTCACTAGAAGAAATTAAACTTTAATTATTAACCAGAGGGGTTTAGTTTGACATTTCTGTCAAACATATATAATTGCTCCCCAATAGAATCAAATCTAATCTCCAATGTTTAAATTATAAGATTCACTTTGGCTTTATTATTAGCTTTTGCTTTCACTATTATTCACTTTGACTTTCTGCTATGTCTCCTCTCCATGTAATGAAATTCTGATTTTTTTAAAGGAATACCATACATATTTGCAAATTTCATTATCAAAACACTCTTTTTGATATACATATTTAACCAGTCTTTTATAATTTCTCAATTATAACAATGAAGCAGATTACAATCACGCATCTCCCAGTTTGCCCAACCATGAAAGTGCTTGTTATTTTCGTTGCTTGCAGAAAGCAGACTTTTCACTGTTTTGGCAAATAAGATACAGAGGCTATCAACTGAACACCAGAATGGGCCATAAATTTTTTTCTGTTAAATCGAGCTCCATTACTATCCTGAGAATACATATATAATGTAGATTAGATATATTTTTCAAAATATGATACCAATTTCAATACATTTGCTTTCCTTTAATAAAAAAAAATATATATATATGGCAGATGCACTGAGTTCAACATGCAGCTGATAGAGATTACAGATCAGGTTTCAATTCAAGATGCCCTTAGGGTCAGTTTGTTTCACAGAGGCAGATTAATCTAGCCAGTGTGTGGCAAGCCTAAATAAAATGGAACTTTTTAATCTTTGATCAAGAAATCTTCACTGGCTCCATCTGGCAGTAGCCATGAAAAGAAAATAATCCTAAGAACAGCAATGATTATGGAATTTAATCTACATGAATAGCAAAATTAGATAACTCAGGATGAAAAAAAATCGAATTTAGTCCTTAAACATTTGGTTTAAAGTATTTGATCAAAGTAGCTGGAGAACTTGCCAACTTAACCACTGGAAAATTCAGTTGCATGGTGTTGAACCATCAAATTCATTGTTCCTATGGGCAGAACAATAGAGAGTTACTTGGAGGTTAAATTTCCTGTGTTAACAAGTTAATTCAGATAATTTGGATAATTTCCAACCTTCCCACTCTGATTTGGTGGATCAAAACTAAATTACTCTGAGTTGTTTCACATTCGGTTGGCAGGAAAATTAACTAAAAAGAAGTGGTCGTGGCCATGCCAGTACCCCAAATACCACTCATCATGCTCCAGACCACTTTAACCAGCAGATTTTCATCAATCCAGAACCAACTTCCCCTGGTAACAAGTTAATTGCTGGATAACACTAAACCCAAGGCCTTACAACAAACACCTTCTGTTCTAACCACCCATGCTATCTTGGAACTTAATCAAACTGTGAAGTGATGGGAACCACAGTTCCTTAACACATCACT
This sequence comes from Camelus bactrianus, assembly GCF_048773025.1. Taxonomy (NCBI): domain Eukaryota; kingdom Metazoa; phylum Chordata; class Mammalia; order Artiodactyla; family Camelidae; genus Camelus; species Camelus bactrianus. The sequence continues at coordinate 16,762,072 of NC_133539.1, read as the reverse complement.
ACTTCCTGACACATCCCACTAATTCAATGACACTTTCACTGGAAGTGCAAAAATCAATAAACAGATGCATCAATTAAATAGAGTCAGGAGACCAGAAGGGGGAGCTCTTGAGCCCTGTCACAATACCGGAGTCAACAGAAAGAAGGGCGCCTTCTCTTCCTGTCAGGGACTCTGCCAAGGAAAAGCCATGGACCCTTTCTTTACCATAGTCTTCCTAACCCCCTTTCCCTCTGTATAAGAGTTATTCCCTTGCTGTGTAGGGACTTGCACACGGTTGCAAACCCCTCACTGCAATTCTCTGCTGATCCCGAATGAACTTTCCTTTTTTTTTTTCCTGGAGAGATAACTGACAGTCAGTTTCTTTTAGGTCAACAGAAGTGATTACTTCTAACAGTTCCAATCCCCTGAGATTGCAGGGACATGGAAGTGTTATCAATAATCTACATAAAACTGGAACCACAATTTCCCCACCCTGGGGATTTGCTCTTAAAAGCTCTGTATTATGTCTCCTTTATACTTCCAGGAATGGTGAGGGATGACATTAAGATAAAACTCCTGCTAAGACTTTGTATAACTAAAGATGATCATCAATGAAATACAGTTCTTTGGTTTGGTGAAACATTGTAACTAGTCATCAATTTTTAACGATGAGTGCCTTTAGAGCTTTTTTGTAAAAAAAAAAAAAAAAAGGTGAAAGGAGATGGAAAAATGCTATTACTTTCAGGCTAAGAATATCTCGAGATTTGAAGAAATATTAAACAAAAAATAATTATCTTCCTTAGTCTGCAGTTAAATCATGCTGACTCCTATTAATGTTACTGTTCCTTAAAAAGTGTGTGTGTGTATGTGTGTGTGCATCATATGTGTGTGCACATGTACACCACTGACATGTGTACTCTTCCCTTGGACTACCAAAACAGTTATATTTTTTATGTTTTACATCCTGTTTCAGGTCTTATCTCCCCAAATGGAAATTGCCTCTGTTATCCCTAAGCCTTCAATCAAGTGTACCATGCAACCAGAATCCTATGTTAATAAAATTCTGGACAATTAAGTGATAAGGATGTGAAAAGGAGTTTTGAAGCAAAGGTACCAGTGGCAGCATCTTGTCAAGTGAACCTAGTCTCAGAGCCGAAGGCAGTCATCCGCTTAAAGACGGTTGCAGGCAGAGCAGAGAGCAGTAAGAAGACGACTTAGGGGCTGCACCTGAGATGGACCACATCGTGGAATGAGGCCTTGGAGGCTCGTACCGTGGACTGCACAGGGACAGACAGCAACCTATCAGGAAGACTGAGAGGTTATAAATTGGATAGGAAGAGCAGTGCCCTGAGGAAAAAGCAGATAATTTGACTTCTCTCTGATCGCATGCTTGCTTGTTGATTGCATCATTGGGGGCTGATACTGTAGTTTTATTTCCTTACATAGAGTCTGGCTCCTAGATTTAGCCACTTTGAAGACTCTCAAGTGGAGAAATTAGGAAACATGACTATAGGTGTCTGTGCTGTTTGACTGGGCGCCCTCTCCACTTCCTTAACAATACTCACCATGAGGTATTGCCCAAAGCTTAGCTGCTTCAAAGTGCGCCCAGTGTATTGAGACTAGGAGGTTCTGAGGGGAAATTAAATTGCCCTTTCTTTATATGCTCCTTCACTTTTTTCTTAACTTATCAGATAATGTGTTAGCAAAGCGCTCCAGTAATGGAATATCAATATTCATTTGTTAATATCACTGAGAGGCTGTCAATGAACCCAGGCAGCACAGAATGATTTGTTTATAGGATGCTCATTGCCTAATCTGACTTATAAATATGAGTGAATATTTAATCAATTAGGTTTATTTGATTTATGAGCCATTTAAAAGTTTGCCTTGGGAAATAAAATGCAGAATAAATAACAGTTCCGAGATTAGGAATTTTCCAAATAAAACTCACTGGGTGAGTTTATTCCACAAAGATGAACATGGATTTAATAAAAGCAATAAAGTATTCCATTTCTAAGAGCAAATTGTTTTCCATATGATGAATTTTATAATGTAGAAGAGTTAATTAACTACGCTACCTTTAGTAAAGGTATTTGCACTTTGTCATTTTTTTTTTTGTCCAGTGGGAAGGTGACAATCACCACTGCATTTTCTAATTAATGCACTACACACATGGCATAAAATGCAATGAACGTGTGTTCTGTGAGACATTTATGAGACTGATCTAATTTGCCACTTGCATACCAATTAAATGCATTTCAATACTCCCAGGATAATTACAGCAGAAGTATACAACGTTTTTCAATACATTTCTGGCCTTAATGAAAATAACAGAATGCTTCAAAGAGGCACAACAAAACCCTTGGATGAAAACAGAACCAGAAGCTTAAGGAGGAAGGGAAGGAACCAGAGTAGGAACCAGAGGAAGAGAGTAGGTATGACTAAGGGACTTATCCATAGACCCAAAAAATATTTGGAGGATGAATCTGAGATATTTGCGTGAAACCAAGACTATGGAAAGGAGCTAAACAGATTCCAGGAAGGTAGCAGGGCTCCAGCTCTGGTAGACATAAAACTCCAATAACCCCTGGAAGAAAAAAAGCTGCAGTTTCAGCTCTCAAATTTGTCAAGTTTAAGTTAAATTTCAAAATACACATTATATGTTTGTCATATCTATAAATCTGACATTTTATATATATAAAAAACCAAGGGGTGGGGTTTGGAGAGCTTCTAAGTTAGAAAACACGTGCAGATTTGGGGAAGGTTTTGCTCTGGGACAGGGTATGGAAGCTCTGAGCCCCATCTCACTTACCTTTGCCAGGTGCGTCTCTTCCATCTGGCTGTTCTAAGTTATCTCCTTTTATGATAAACCTGTGATCCAGCAGGTAAATCTGTGTGTTCTCTGTACTGCTTTAGCAAATTAATCAAGTCCAAGGAGGGAGCCCTTAGAATCTCTAGCCCATACCCAGTAGGGCAGAAGCGCAGGTGATAACTTGGGTGACTGGTATCTGAATTTGGTGAAGGACTGAGCCCTTGACCTGTGGGATCTGATGCTATATCTGGGTAAGTTGTGTCTGAATTTAGTTGAATTGTAGGACATCCAGCTGGTGTCACAGAGAATTTTTTGGATGGCTGGGAGCCCCCTCCCAAGTTGGAATTGAGTGATGAATTTTATGTACATTTTGATTTAAGGCAACTTCCATAAAATTTCAAATGGGATTTTTTTTTTTAAGAAAATCAACATGCTGAATATCAAAACTGATATGTTACAGAAAATTTCAGGAATAACCAAGATATCTCTGTAGAGGAACTATATTAGGTATTTACCCTTATTGAATTCATTCTATTATAAAACCAAATTATTTAACACAGGGTCATTTGGTGTAGGTATTTTTATTTATTTATTTATTTTTACAATGAAGCAATGAAACAAATCTGGAGCCAGAAACAGACATAGAAATAAGTAGAAGACTTAACATTTTTATTTGTTCTTCCTATTCTTTGAAAAGTTTCTCTCACTTACTTCCTTCAGGTCTTTACTTAAATGTCACTTCCCAGTAAAGACTCTTCCCCTGGATGCCCTATTAAAATTTTAATCCCCCCAAACCTACCTTCAATTCTTGTGGAAAATATAAAATATTAAGATTCTTTCAGGTATAGCTTACAGTGACTACCAAGAGCTTAATTAAGCAATTTATTTGAAGAGTAGTCGTAACATTTACATGATGCAGGCAAAGTGGAACAACCAGGCCCAGCAGCAATAGTTTGTAAACTTTTCATTTAGAGTAACAATTAATCTACCTTAGTTCATTCATCTCAGGTTCTATTTCAGATGCTCCAGTTTATTTGTATCTGTCCCTTTTATTTCCAAGCCTGTGCACAGCTTGTAATCTCACCTCCCAGAAGAAATGATCCCTCTTCCCCCTCAATTCACCCAAATCTGATCCCTTTCCCCAACCATCCACTTCAGAGGGCGCTCCTTTCATACCAGCCCTTGATTATCCCCACATCTACACCACGTCTGGGATGGAAACAGCTCTTTCCCCAGCCTCACTGCAGGCTCCCCGTGTCTCCTCCTTACACTCTCTTCCCACTTGAAATGGTTGATGGCTTCTGTTCTTCTTAGTTCCTGCCTTCCTGTTGTGCACTTGGACTCTACCTTATCCGGTTTATTAATCCTTTGGAAACCTAGTCTTCCTGCCTGGTTGATTTAGCTTCTCCGCTAGTCACCATTTCTCCAGTTCCTCAACACCAGCCCCTCATATCCACACCTCGTTTATTCATTATTTAACTAACACATGTGTAATTGGCACAAAATAGTCAATCAATAATTGCCTGTTGAATGAATGAATGAATGAATGCTTCATCTTCCAAATGTACAGGCTGGGGGTGGGGAGTATAGCTCAGTGGTGGAGTGAATGCCTTGCATGCACGAGGTCCTATGTTCAACCCCCAGTCCCTCCGATAAATAAATAACCTAATTATAACCCCCTCAAAAAAAAGTACAGGATGATGGTCAGGAACCAATTTGCTGTGTAATTTTCTCTGCACCTAGCATAGTGCTTAGCATGTAAGAAATACTACTATAGATTATTGGCTAAATAAATATATGAATTCTGTTTATATGGTTGTATGAATGTATCTGTTAGTGTGAGACCGAGTATGCGAGAGGAACAAAGACATAAAAACAAGAAGAGTTACTTGTTCACCCTCAGAAAAGTTAATCCAACATTCAAAGAGAAGCTATTTCCTAAATGATTAAATGTTAACAGACTACAATTCAACTTTTTGTTTCCTACGATACTTCAATGAAAAAAAAAACAGTATTAAGCTTATAAAAGTTAAGATTTATATTCAACTTCTGAAGACTGGTCGCCTTTGAATCTGGTTTATTTCCTATTTGCTTTCCTTTTTTCAAAATGTATATTTGAGAATAACATCTCCTGTGAACTTACAGTTGTGATCTTGTTTATATTGTCTGAAAGTCAAACTTCTACATAATCGAGCATTATATTTAAATATTTGTTTTATTTTCTGTATCAATGACAAACATTACTGTAGGAGAAAGCTACCTTCAGATAAATCAGTGAAGTGTTCCCAAAAGAGGATAAGGAGACAGGACACGACACAAATGACCTTTCAGGGCTCTTCATCTCTAGGTTTGGACAGGTGAGTCAAGGTGTCTCAGCACCCTCCATCAAAGCGGTGGCAGGCATGACTGCTCCTCTCCAAGTCAGACAACACGCAGCTCTCCCAGAAGTGCCCCCGCTAGGCCACCTGTCCACAGGTAGCTCACCTGACCAGACAGCTGTTTCTTGTCAGCATTAGATGGCCCCTGGAAGGAGTGCTGGGCCTTTCTTTCCTCACGTTCCTCTCTCTGATGATACTGAACTCAAGTATGGCAAAGCCCATGCTGTTGCTCGCAGACCTGACCCTAGGCAGAAAGTTCCCGGATCGACCTGTGTTGCCCAGGTAGTAATGATGGCCTGTGATGGAGCTGAGAGGACGTGAGAGTGAGACAAGCACTGTGATTGTCCCTCTTTAGTCACCGGCTGGCTTTGGCATGACTATAAACCTTGTACCTTCACAATGTCTGGCACAGAGCAGGCACTCAGATGTTTCTGTTGAATGAATGAATAAAAGTGTTCATGAGGTAGAATTCTGAGGAAGAATAAGATGGATATAGCAATTGTCTACGGCCAGTATTAGCAGGAAAAGGAGATAATTAAGCAGTTAGTACTATTTATCCAGCACTGCTGGGCGGTGAACGATGGGGCATGATTACTCTGCTAAACTCCAACAAGAAAACACGAATAGCTTCTATTCTGGCATAAACTTTGTATTACTTTCTGGTTGGTTAGTCAAATGCCCTACATCTCTTTTCTTAACATCTTATTGAACACATTGTGTTTTTCACATTTAATAGTGTCAAGACTTTTCACAGTAGGGTTTACATTTGATTTCACCACACAATAGACAATTCCTAAGGCAACCTCTAACTCCAATCCATTAGGCTAATGGATTGCAGCTGCTGTGAGCAGTGGGCGTGTCATCTTTTGAAAATGAAGTCTAGTAATACACAAACTATAAAAATAAATAAACTGAGAAAAAGACTACATCTAGCTGAGATAGAGAGTTATTTTCTTTGTTTCTCTATATAAGCCTAGTAAATAGGCAGAGTTAACAGAACTTTTAGAAATATATATGAATACATAAGGATAATGGCATTATAAAATATTGAAAAAAGTTACAAGAGTGTTAGATTTCTGGAGGGAAGTCTTGGTTAATCGATACACTTTATTTCCTTTCTTTCAATTTCTATTTTAAAAAACTCATTATTATTGCATGCTTTCACTTATTTATTACACCATTTATCATTATAGATTTTTTTTCAAGGGGTATTAATCGACTATATTCTTGAGGCTTTCTTAGTATAAGAAATTGTTTATGGGGAAAGCAGACCTGCCATGAAAGAAAGTGAAGCGTCACCGAAGGGAGTTGGTATTTTTAATTTCTCTGAGTCATTTCTGTGAATTGTGGAAAAGCAAATATGTCCTCTTAAATCAATTTCATGGAGTTAAAAAGGAAATTTTATGTTCTCATAACACACCTGGCTTCTCTGCTCAGAACACTGAAAGTCTCTCCCTTGGGAGAAGACTGAGAAGGAAATGTGAAACACAAAACCCACATGGTCTAGCCTAATAATGAACAATTCCATTATTTTTGCTTTATTCTTGTCATCTGCATTAGAACATGAACTCCTTCAAATAAATACAGATAAACGCACCATATACTGAATCACCATCTCTAATAGGCTTAGAACAAGACTTTCATGTGAACACAAATCACGTAAATCTGAACTTAAACTACACCATTCCAAGTACTTCACCTGGTTTTCAGTGAGCCTAGTTTTCATTTCTCACATTTTCTTCCTCTATGTGAATTTCCCCTCCCTCTTTTCTCTTTTCAGTTAGCATGTTTTTTGTAAACTTAAACTCAAGGGTCCAGGGACTGGTGCAGAGTATGGAATCAATTGGTAAATTAACTTTAAATTTTATTTCTGGATTATCTTTCTGAGGCATATCAAAGTCTACCCAGCCTATAATAAGCTCTTTTTTAAAGAGTGCTTGTAAGATACAGACTACAACACTCAGCAGAGATCCGATCCACCCATTTTAACACCCTGGATGAAAAGTTACAGATCTATATTATGTACAGCCACATGCATTCCCACTTTAATTGAAAAAAACAGGTGCCTGAGAAAAAAAGCTAGAATTTAAGATGCTTTTACATTTCTAAAAACTTTTGCAATTTCCTTTATTAACACTCTTCCCAAACATTTAAAATGTGCTGTGCCAATTAAGGGACCCACAGAGGTAAGACTTTTCAATGTGAAATATTTTGTGTACATAAATTTTTTACTTAACATTATGTTCTAAGAGAAATTTGTGATCAAAAGATAGCATCTGACTCAAAAATAAACACTTTTAAAGTTAAAGTTTTTTTAACCTCACAGCCTGTGGCTGTAACAATTTATGTGAAACTCTTAAAACAATCTGGTCTTCTCCAAACATATCCATCCATTACACTGAGGGAGGACAGCACCTTCTAGTGGAATCTATAAATAAATGTCTTTCTCAGGCATGTAGCTTAGATAATGTAACATTCCAAAATGCCTTTGTTCCCCAATGCTCTGCCAATAAGATGCTCCCTGCTGTTAAAAGTTTTCATGCTTCCCCACCTCTTTTCATAACTTATCAGGCAGACTTGGCATGAAGGTGACAACTTAAGTTAAAAATCTGTCAAAACAAAGAATAGCTAACAGGCATCTCTAAGGCTGATGTAAAAATGGAACACATGCCAACTGGAAGGAAATGTACACTATATAGATGCTTGTTCAGGAAATAGGTACATCTGTGCTTGCTGAATTGAACACGTATTTCTCTGCAACAGTTCAGTTGCCAGATATAGGGCAAGGTACTTTGGATCCAGAGGTGAAGACACAGGACCCGCCCTAAAGGACATAAGGACAGGCATAGCTACCATTATTGTGTTCTCCACATCCCCATCATTCTTCCAAATACTTTCATGTATTAACTAATACTAACTTAATCTTCATGACGAAACTAGGCAATAGGTAGGTTTTTATATGCATTTTATAGATGAGAAAACCGCGGTACAGAAAGTTAAAGGAATGTGCCCCACGTCACACAGATACTAACAATGAAGCTAGGTTTCAACCCAAGACAGTCCAATCTAAAGTCTCCACTTCATCTGCTTCCCCATGCTGCCTCTTTCACAATGTTGTTAAAGAGACATGCATCTAAATGTGCAATTTCAATATGGTGATACAAGGGTTTCCATTGTGAAAAAGAAAATTTGTAGTTTGGGTGCAGATGAGTGAACACAGAAGGGTGTGCACTGAGAAAGTCCTCTTGTAGATAGGGATGCTTGAGCAAAGGCTTGAAGAAGATGGGATTCATTCATTCACAGGTGGACCACGAGAGCACAGTCATCCCAGGCAAACAGAAGAGTATCTGCCATCGTGTTGAATATTTTGTACACCCCAACATGCCCTAAATGAACTGAACTTGAGATTTCATTCATTTCAGAAAAAGTAGTAACAGGATGTTTTTAAGCATCATCGTCACTGTTTATTCTGCACTGAGCTGAATGATGAATTATTCCTCAAGTATTAGAGTGACAATTGAAATTTGTCTCTCAGTAACTTTCATAACCAGGAATCCCCCAAAATCAAAGAACAAAATTATAACCAAGGAAAAAGCCTTCTATTTGGCTGTGCACGCCTGTGTGTGTCGGATTTCTGGGCATCATCTTGTCATAAGTATTGGCTCTCCTCAGGCACAAACTACACCCACCCAAGCCAGGAAGGGCCAGGTTGGCAAAGCAGAAGGTGTTCCTCTCTGTTAATAAGCAGAAACTAAAATTATTCAGCTCTGCTCGCTGCTCGTGTCCTGTCCTCCAAGTAAATACCTAAGAACAGAACTGCAGTTGAACACAGTCACTTCTCTAAGAGCTAGCCCTCGCCTAGCGTGGATCCTACATTAATTCTCTGCCAAATTAAGATGCTAGACGTCTTACCTAGTTCTTTCTGGCACATACCTCTGAAGCTCGATCCCTTAAAGATCAAGTAAAAGAAAACTCAGATATGAACATCATCAGACAATACAGAATCTAAGCAATTATGTGCTTGCTGCAGGTATACAGGCGTACTGATGTAATCCATTTCTAGAGCAACTTGATGCCCTGTTAAACTTGAAAGTGTGCATAGTTTATCCAGTTACTTCACTTAGAGCTGTAAAGCCTACGGAAGTTTTCAAGAGCTTGGGCATAAGAACACCTTCACAAAGAATTTTATCATAGCATTGTGATAAAATAATCAAAAAGCCCATTAATATAGGAATGGATGAATAAAATGTGGTACATTTATGTGATGAAATAATGTACATTTTACATAAAACAGAGAAAAATAAAACAAATCTATATGCGTTGACATAGACAGATATCTTAGTTATGCTGAGCAAAAAGTCTGCCCTCAGGCTGAGAGCATTTATGTAAATTAAAAAGCAAAGCTAACTACTGTTTATGGACATATAGGTCTTATATACACATATGTGTCTTTACATATCTATCTTAAATTTTCTTATAATTGGGTGAAATATGAGGATGGATACCAAACTCGAAATAATGTTTCCTCCTGGGGAAGGAGAGGAAAATTACACTGGGACGGAAACAAAGAAAACTTAACATGTTATCTATAATATTTTATTTCATATTAAAGTATTCTAAAGCAAATGTTACCACGTATGGACACTGATTGTGATGAGTTCATGGGTATGAAGTATCTCATATAACTGTCTTTCTCTTTAAAATTAAAAAGGAGAGCAGCTCAGCCTAGTTTGAGGATAATGTTGGAGCTCTGGAGAGGAAGGCTTGTGTCACTGCTGTCCTCAGTGTCATCTTGCCATTTTTATTCCTTTGGTACTCACATTCAACTGTCCTGTATTTATCATTAATTCTGCATTGACTGGCCCAATGCTTCTCTTTGTTGTTGTCTTTTTTTTTTTTTTTAATAGCACCTGAAAGCATTCTGAATGGACACAAATATAAACAATTAGCCAGGAAAAAAATGAGGTTGTTTCGTTTGCTTTTTAATCTCCTTAAATGCTGCCCTTAGCCTTAGCCTGAAGGTTGATTTTTCATCAATCAATCTCTTTAGGATAACTGCCCTATGTGCTTTCCACCCAATAAATTTCCCTCACTCTAAAATATTGAACCCTACTTTATTTTGAAATAACTCAACTAAAACAACATGGTAAAAAGGCTCTAGTTGAGTAGTCACGGCTTAATTCTTGGTGGTTAACCCTACAGAACCCAGGTATAGCGGATTTGTACTTACTGACTCTGAGTGAAGCATAGAGAATAGATGAAATAAAAAGAAGACAAAAAGGGAAGAAAAACTCAATCATTTAATGCTGACTTTTTCAATTTCCTATTTGGTGGTCTACTTTAGACCCTGAATAAGCTAGATCTCCCTAGATGGTGATACTCGCAGTCCCTATTGCAGAATAAGCCAGCAGCAGCTTGAAGATCAGAGGAGTAAGCACATTAAGGCCTGAGCAGAGCTGGCTTTGGACATTCCAAAATCATTGCATAGATCTACTCATCCGTACGCATGTTCATATTGCTCCATGGGATAATATATCATTAACTCAGTTTGAGTTCTGGAAAATAAATTCCACCAACTTCAATGTTTAGCAGATTTCCCTAAATTGTCCCCAGAGTTAGCACTTTTATAATTTCACTTACTTCCAAAATAATAACATATAGTGAGAAAGGCAGGTATGATTATTACTGTACCCACTTTATGTTTGAGGAAACCAATGCTAATAAAATTAGGTGATTTTGCAACGTACATATATCTGATAGGCAACCCTATGGATTCGGTTTAAGACTTCTTCTTCTTCCAGTTTGCTATGATGAGCTTGTTGGGGAATCAGTATTTCAAAGAATGGTAGCATTAACAGCAGTAGTAGTGTTAGCTGTTGTAGGAGTCTTGTTATCCATTTATCTGAAACATGACTATAAAGCGAATGTGACGAATACTCCATCTGAGGACATCCCCCAGCTCTTTTGTGTCCCACAGATACAATGCTGCAGAAAACAGCCAACCACCATCATTGTTCCTTGGCTGCCTTCTCCAGGAAGTATCACATAAATAAGGCATTTATTTTGACCATAGTATCGGGTAGTTTATTATTTTGTGGCTGAAAGATAGACTGCTGAAAAGGACATTCAAAATGGCAATTGTGACCTTTACTAAGAGAGCAATGGTCTTATAAAGAAGCCAGGTGGTGGCTTTTTACCATTCAGACAGATGACAGACCTACAGTGAAGTTATTGTTCTGTCCTGTTAAAAAAAATCAGCTAAAGTGATCTATGCTCATTTTTCTGCCTGATTTGTGCTTTGTGTACAATTAAGTATTAAAAGACTGTTTGTCCATTGGGTAAAATTTGGTACTGTGTGTATTGATTTCCTTTGAAGTCACTGCAGTTGTCCAAGCCATTCCAAGTTTTTATAGCACAGTAATGTCCATTTAAAGTGACCAAAAGGGAGTGAGGATCCCAGGCAAATATAGTTTTAAAAGTTTATACCAACAGCATAACAAACTTTTCCTTTAACAGAGTTCTCTAAAATTGCCCTTCTATGTATACACTGCAGGCACCCTAAGTGCTGTAACAGTGATATTAATTTCCCTAGGACATTCAGCCTGTTTTCCTGGACTTTTATTGTTGACCATGTTGCTAAATATTCAGTTGTAGGAGTCTTCGCATGAGATCATCCAATTTTACTATTTGAAGTGGCTCATTACAACCTCTTTTGTTCGCTTTTGCCTGTGTACCCTGCAGTTATAGTCTGAGAAAAGACAGATAAATGGATGCAATCGCGATTCATGGCTCACATATTTTAATTATTTGGATTGTAAGTTACAGCTGCTCATACCAATTGACAGAAATAGACAAGCTCAGTGCTCCTAAAGGAAACTCAAATGTCAAGAGGAATTCAAAACTCGTACTTTCACTAATTCCACAATGAGCAGGTCTCTTTCCAATTCTGAGCTTCTAAACCCGAGTAAATGCTGCATCTCCCTGATTCCTCCCAGCCTGGGGGTGAGCCATGGTGGTAGAGGTCCTGGAAAGAGGTTGGCACGTGGTCATGAACAGCCTGTGTGGGGGACAGTATAATCCCAGTTCATTTGGCAGAAGGGAGTGCGAGTGATACTGTGGCCAAATGTCCTTTTAAGGGGCCATGATCATCTTAGAGTATCTTGAGCTTTTCCTGCTTATCTCAGAAGAAACTTAGATTTCTAGGAGTATTAGAAAATATTTCTTTTTAACATTTCTTAGCACTGATCTCTTTTTCCCCTCTGAGATTTTAATATCTAGCTACATTCGTTTGATTAAGAGACCCTGGTTCCATCTCTTGTTTCTCCTAAGGGAATGGCCAGTACATTATTTTTTCATTAAGTGGCCACTATGTAGATTTGCTTCACTCATGCACAAAAAGTATAACTCAGGTTAAAGTTTTTCCTCTGTATCCACCTCCCGCCCCATTTCCTATCTCTTTAACATTTATTTTATCCACTGGGGAAAGGATTAAGATCAGCTATAACCTGATGGAATGTCTCTATTACCACTCTACTATCAGAGTTCACTCAAATTTAAATTATTAAACCTTCAAATTAGGATCCCCTGTTCTATCCTCAGCTGCATTTTAAACATTCAAAACTATCTTTCATAAGTTAAATTTTTTCATGAAATGAACACAGGATTCTGCCTCAACCGTGCTTTATTCTTAATTAAATTCATGTTTGGGTGATAAAAGAAAGCAAAGTGAGTCTTACATTGTGCTCTGTTTATCCTGTTTTATCTTACTACTAAATTCACCCTGCCTCACTTCGCCAGAGGTTAACATACTGCTCTTTCAAGGAGATTCATAATGAAATTCTAGAACATCCCGATTAGTAATGAGGTTGTGGTTAAGATTCAAAAACAGTATTCCCATAGGGGAAGTCTGTCTTCCTTTTAAAAACGGAGCACTATGAGACAAGATAGGCACACGTCTTTGAAAAAATACCTGTCAAAGCTTTTCTGGCAGAACCTTCCCCTGCTGTGTCTTTACTGAGCCTTTCAAGCATCATATCCATGTCTGATGTATTTGCAGGTATTAACGAGAAAGCACATGCTGTCCAAAGGAGTCAAGTATTTTTAGGAAGTCTTGAGCTAATCAATTCACCAGATAGAGGCATCGCATTTCCAAAACAGCTTAATATGAGATGGAATATACTAGAAAGTAGTACTGAAATATGTGTGCACACACACAAAAAGTTTATTAGATGTTTTTAAAATAAGCTTGATGCATGAAATAAGCTTTTATAAAAGAGCACCATTTGTGTAAACTAACAAAACACTTGCTTTCAAAGCAAGATGCTAGAATCTGCTTTAAACCTACACACAGTATATTTAGTCAGATGATAATCTATTTAGAAGGTTTGGTTCTTGAACCTATTTGTGACTATAAAGGCAGGATGTTTTTAAGATGCCCTCAAAAAAGGAAAGAAAATAAATACCCAAACCATTTTTAAAGATGTCAAATTATAGGTAAATGTGGTGAATTCTGTGCAAAGTTAACTAATGAACTGCATTGTGCTTGCAAAAAATTTCCAAGATCAATCAAATTTAATACCATTCACTTTCCCCCTAAGTAAACATTCCCACTGGGATAGTATCAGGACCTCAATCTATCTCTCTGTTCTGATGCATAAACGAGGGAGGGAATTCCACTGAAGGGAGTAATCACACCCCAGCGCCCTCTAAAGGACCGATTGTCAAGACTTCTGAAATAACTCAAAAACTTACATTGTTGCTTCTTTTTGAAAAGCTCAATAGCTGAATTTTAAGCCTTCCCTCTATCCCTAGCAGAGCTGAGGAATTTGTAACTATGGCAAATTTGATTCAACAAACATTTAGATACCAGCTTGGTACTATGGGGACACTAAGATGACAAGACGCAAAGTAGCTCACCAGCTAGGATTGGAGAAAGACTCATTTGTATGTAGCTGAGACACAGAACAGGAATCAGACCATAGTTGTTAAAAGTATCAACTCTTGAGTCATATCTAGGGTTCGACTTTGGTCTCATAACTGCCGGAGTTTCTCATGACTGCCAAACTTTGCATAAATTACTGTTCTAGGCTTCAGTTCCCTTTTCTGTCCATGTGAGAAACTGCGAACTGCATGTAAAGCAGTTACTGTCATCCATGAAACAAGTAACAAATGGAGGAAGATAGAAGCTATTCTCAAGTGATGGGGAGGTACACTCAGAATGAAAGGGTCTAGTGCAAAAGGAAAGCCATTTGCCTTTCCCAACTCTCACTCTTATTTCAAACCAGATTCAAACTCCAGAGTCATCTCCAAACTAAAAACTTCCAGCAAAATAAGTTTATAACTTATAAATTGTTGTCAGCATCACCACACTGAAAAATTTTCCCTTGACGAAGGTCATCCCCTGGAGAGAGGCTTTCTATTTTGGGAGCTGCATTTATTAGATTCTGCTATCAGGAATCCCTCCCCTCCAAACATCTAAATTACATCAGCTATAATCTGATTATCCTGAATTTACTTCCATGGCACCAAAACCCATGTTCCATCATTGGGGCTTGTATCACTGCCATGACAAATACCTTTGAAAATAATAATAATGTTCCTCTGGACTTAGCAACTCTGTTCTAACAGCTTTTGGTTAATGACCCAACAGGAAATTCATTCATTTTAAATACATCCATAAAAATACATTAACCACCTTGGCAAATCTTTCAAATAATTGGCCCTTATTTTGAAAGCACAACACACAGGGGAAAATTTAGTGTCATTTAACCTCTATGAACAACCCTGAGAATATCTTGAGTCTGTCTTCCATAACATCTAATTTTATTGAGATTTATGTAAAACCTAAGCAATGTATAACAAATCCTGGGACAACTCATTAAATATTGTCCTCTACTCTCCTGGTCAATGTTAAGGAACACACAAAATTTGCGAGTGTTAAGAATCCAATTAGGATAATGCAAGACTAATGAATTTATTATATGTTTTTAAAATCATCTTCAAAACCTCTTTCTCCAGACTGGCATTATCCTTTTCATGTCACACAATATAGACCGAAGGTCTTAGAAGCAGTCAATGACAGACCTAGAACCCAGGACGATTCCAATTCTTTCAGTCTTTGCACTCCTTCTTGATCTTTCTCAGAGTCAGGAAAAAGTAGGAAATTTAAGAAAAGTTTAAGATTCACAGAAAGAGGAAAAAGCCTCAGCACCCAACCTCACCTCACCTTCAACTTACACTCATTCAGTGCCCTCTCATCTAACACTTATATATGCCCACCCCCATAATGTGAGGGAAAAAAAAAAAAACAAAAAACAAAAAACATTGCCCTTGCAACTACTATAGTAACCATAGCCATCATTGTTTGTATACATGGGAGCCAAAAATGTACTTCTAATAAATTCAGCGAATTGCAGAATAATATGTACTGTATGATCTCAATTTTGAAAAAAATAAAAAGTTTGTGCGTATTTGTGCACATGTGGGAAAAGTATTTAAAGGATTTTTAACTGTAGTTTCCACAGAGGAATGAAATTTGGGATTTGGGGAGATCTTAATTTTTTATTTTCTACAATTCAAGCATAAGCTGATTTTCAAGGAATACATATCACTTTTTTGTAATAAAAGGAAATTCATTGAAAATAATAGTGTAAAAATCAGGATAGTGGCCACTTTGGGGGGCATGAGAGACCAGAGTAATATTTGAGAAAGGTCATGAGGAGATCCTGTGTGGGTGAGGCCAATATTTTATTTTTTGATGAGTAGCAGTTACCTGGTTACCACCCTATAATATTTCTTTGTATTTCACACCTTTCTTTTGTACCATTTTGGTATATTTGATTTTACTATAAAACTACTTAAAAAGAAGTCATCAAAACTAATTACTGACATAACCAGGTAAATTATAATTCTTGATTTTACCTTTATCCCCCAGTGTAATTATTAATACTTCTGCATTGCACTGTCAAAAATATCCCAGTTTGGACAATAAATTACAAAGTCCTCTACAAATAATCTACTAGCATTGTGGTATTTTTAAAGTTGAAAAAACTCTTGGAAGTCAGCTTGAGTCCACTCGTTCCCAAAATGGCACCCAGAGAGTATTTTTTAATATGTGGTAAGGTTTTTGATTTGCCCCAATGCCTGGAAGAACTACTATTTAACCAAGGTGCTTGTCTTTCTATGACGTGTGGCACAGAAATGCACAATGAAGAATGATCTCACTCTAGTATTAAAGATGAAAAACCTGAGATCCCAAGTGTTAAGTCAATGCTCTTAAGAGCAGGTTCTCAGTAAGTAGCAGATCCCATGACTAAAACCTAGGATTCTTTCCCCACCTATCAATCTTCTTATATAGCCGACAAAAAGGCTGCTCTTTCCAGCTTCTTTCCTTCTTCCTTCCTTCCTTCTTTCCTTCCGTCCATCTGTCCTTCCTTCTTCTGTCCATCCTTCCTTCCTTCCATCCTTCCCTTTTCTCTTCATTCTTTTCTTCCTTTCTCACTTGACTTTACATTTTCTTTACCTACAAAACACTGACAATGCCATTCAATTCTTACTTATAGATGGCAGAAAATCCAATTTGGTATTAGAAAGCAGAGAACAGCTTATTATCCAACATATTAAGGGATTTGGTGGGGTGGGGGGGGATGTAAATCACTCTGAAAGACAAATTACAAATTAAAGACATAAAATCTCACCTCTTCTAACCTTTCCCTTCCCCCTCTTCAAGTTTTCCTCCCTCACCACCCTGCCAAGTTCAATTGCTTATTGCCAGAATACATGGTACAACATCTGTGGTGGCTTCCACTGAGATTTACCTATCTATGTGTTTATTAAAATAGCAACTGATTTGGCTCAATAAAATGTTTCTTATCCTAATAAAGCTCTTCAGAGTTTTGCAAATTTGCATTTAATACTCTTTAGTGTCATGACAGCATTAATCATCTGTGCCTAAAGAGCAATTTTTTAAAAACAATGCACTTTCTATTTAATGGAAGTAGTTTCATAACCTTCCATTTTCATGTGACTAGGCTCTTAATTTACCTTAAATGGAGACACTGACTTAGGCTGAATGAATCTGAGACTTCTTATAAGCTTATAGGCTAGTGGCCTTCCCTGGACTTCCCAGTCGTGAAATGTAACATACGTATGTTGGCTCACACCTATAGAATGAGCCTTCAGCACTTCCTTAAGAATAAATGCTTTAATTTGCTTGATGTCTTCTCATTACTAATGGGACTGAGTTCTCATTACTAATGGGACTGAGGTGGAAAGAGAGAAAAGAGAAGTGGTGGTGGGACAGTAAATGCAGTAAGTTGGCACAAAGCAGATAGTGGGTGCCAAATGTGGAAAGATCTTTCAGCTGAGATGCTGAGATCCATGGGAAACCCAGATTCACTGATGCGGATCCATTGCTGAAAATCATGCTCAGATGAATTGTGGAAGGAAATGAACATGTATCATGATGACTTTCTGGTCCCCTTCTTCTCACTCCTTTTTTCTCTCTAGCTGCTCTTAGATTCTCTCTCTCTTTCTCTCTCTCTCGTGTCTCATGCTCTTGTTTTTATTTGGACAGGAACAAATGAAAAGAAGAGAAAAGTGGAAAGTGGTTTTAAACTCAGATTTCAGATAACCACTAAAAACAACAGTATGGAAGGCATTGCACAGTCAGCAGACTATCTGAGAATAAGCTGATAAACAAGAGACTAGGGGGTAGAATCCAGGAAACTCACAGGTGACAAAGTTAATTTTTTTTCATCAAGTTATAGTCAAAAATCAAATCCAGAAACATCTTGTATTTTTTTCTAGCATCTGAACATAATCTGATGGGAGAATAATTTTTTAAGTTTTTCATCTAGTTTAAGAGTCCATTAAGATGAAATTGATAAGGGAAAGATGGAAGAGTGTGGGGAACAGAAAAAGAGGAACACCATCCAACTCATTCTCTGGAGCTATTGTAAGTTTGACACCAAGTCTAGACAAGACCTATAACAGAAGGAATCAGAGAGGAACCTCATGTAGATTAGACAAAGGCAGAGAGGGCTTGCAAATCAGTAAGAAAAAAATAAACTATGTTTCAGTAATGTTTCTGGCTCTTCATACAAACAAAGATAAAATTAAATTCCCAAATCCCACAGATAAGAACATATATAAGGAATGACCTTTTTAGAATGTTTTCTTTGGAGATTTACAAATGCTGTATGAATGTTATTTTTACCCAATAAGCTGGCTTTCACATCATTTTCTTACATTTTAAATATCAGGAAAGCACAGAGAAAATTATCATTTGAAGTAAGAAAGAACATAAGTCTATGGTATAATCAGTGATGTGTTTCTTTTTAAAGTGGCTATAAGAAAGTCTATGGTATCTAATTTGCCCATATATCCGTTTCAGAACATTTGTTTTCTTTGCCCGATCTCTTATCACTTATTTTAAAGAAGTAATCATTTTTTGAATAAATTTTTTTGAAAAAAATGCTGGTAGGTCTGATTTTTAATTACCCATTAATACAGAATAATTCATTTCTTATAAAGAAGAAAACTGTAAACATTCACTCTGATGAACAACTTCATCTCAGGTTCTTAATCCATTTCTGCACACTGAATACTAGCATTGTCCCTCAGAGCAGAAAAATAATAATTTCCACTGAAACAAAGTTACCTCAGTTTGGACGAATATGTTTTTCCAGAAAGCAAGGCAACCGCAGTTCCCTAATTAACTACAAAATGACCATGAAAGTTACATTTTAAAAAAAAGAAGAAGAATGTAGAAGTTTAGCTTTTTATTTCCATTTCTGCACTAGCTCTGTTCTTTGAAATTTCAAGGCTTGCTTGTATATGTATTTTACAAAAAAATGGAAATAATACCAACCTACTTCACAGAACCTAATAATAAATATGTGAGTAAAATAGTACATAAAACATGTGAAAATGTGGAAATAGGTGGATGCATGTATGGTTACATATAAGCATAAGAAGATCAGAAAATGCATGAATGACCTTCATCTACACTGAATTACCTCACCTGTGATGGAAATAAGATGAAGATTAAGGGTCATACAAAATCCAAACCAAAGTCTGAACTTGAGCTTTTTTTTTTGCACACACTTACGTGAGGAGAGCCTGTTGTGTGGCTGGGACACAGCAATGGGCTACAAAAGAGAATTCATTGCTGTTAACTCATTGCTGTAATTCCATGTGATCAATACATTCAATATGGGAGCAGAGATGGGAGTTAAACTTAGAAAAAAGATTGTGTTTGATCTCTTCAGGGGAAGTGACTGAAACAGATAGGCAGGGTGTCCTGGCCCAGCCAAGCAGACCAGAGTCCAGGGTTAGGAGTCTAGTCTTAGCGGAGAACCACACAGGAATACAATGGAATTCTAAGCAGAAGACATGTAGAAGTTAAGTAAGGTGGCCTTTACCAACAAAATGAAGATTCAAATTTATCGAACTTGAAGGTTTCCTTGGCTCTTAGAAGCAAAGATAATCACATCTATGGCAGGAGAATTAAATTAAGATTTACTTGCAATCTTGGCTTTTGAGCTGGTGGTCTGACTAGGAGAATCATTTATAAGGTTTGTGTTCCAAGATAACTAAACTATTTCAAGAGTGGAGGGTGAGAGAATAGTCATATTTCCCAGGTCTTGGAGGAGTTCCTGGGATCTGCCACCAAGTGAGGGTCCTTGTCTTTGCTCAAGAGCGAGCCAAAGTAAGGCAAAAGCAGGTTTATTTAGAGAGACACACATTCCACAGGCACAACGCAGTCTGTCCCAGAGGTGCGAGTGGCCCCAGGGTGTGGGGGTAGTTAGTTTTAATGGGCTGGGTAGTTTCATAGCTACTGAGTGGGAGGAATAATCTAACGATTTGGGGGAAGGGGTGGGGATTTCTAGGAATTGAGCCCCTGCTCACATTCTGGCCCTTTACGGTCAGCCTGGGAACTGTCATGGGACCTGTGGGTCTATCATTTACCATGCTCATGTACTACGATGAGCTTATAGTGAGGCTCAAGCTCTACCAGAAGTCAAATCTTCCACCATCTTGAACTTAGTTGGTTCTAACCAGTTCTTGTTGCATCCTCAATGGCTATGTCATTCTTTTAATGGATATGCCCTGCCCTCTTCCTTCCTGTCTCAAAACTATTGCATGGTGTTTTTCCCAAGTGGTCGGGAGTTGATTGCCCTGAAAGGGATGTAAACTACAAACATTAAGCTGAAGAGAAAAGAATAGATTCAAAACTTGGAAATAAATCCAAGGATCTTAATGCTTATTAAAACATCAGGAGTGAAATGAGAAGGTTGTGAAGAAGCAAGTGGAGGGGACTTGAAGCCTTGACTGCCTTCTCCTAGAGAAGGATTTATGGCTGCATCAGTTTCAGCCATACTTAATTGCTTGCATACGCACTTGTTTGCTTGATGTCATCAGATTGCTTTAATTTAATTACTCATTCAAGAAATATTTATTATTACATTCATTTTTTATTACTACAAGTCTTTCTGCAGTTACAATACTGCTGAATTACGTGGAAAATGAAAATGATGAGAAAGTTTCGTCCTTGTCCTGTTAATTGCTTTTAACTTGGCTCAATATGGAATAAACCTTGTTCATATCTGTGTGCCTAGGTTCCTAGAATGAACACTAACGTGATTAAATGGTATCCAGTCTTAACATAGTTGGAGATTAGCAGGGAAGGGAAAATAAGCCACATGGAAATATAATACAAGCCATTATCATCCACAAAATTAATTTTAGAAGTTTGTTATTAAGTTGAACCAGTAAATTACTTTATGGCCATCTTTTGGATTTTAATGGCAATGTAACTCTTCAGCCAGATAGAAAATACTCAATAACTGAACTGCAATTTTCAAGGCTAAATCCAGAAATTAGTTCACCTAGAGAGCAACACAGAAATAATGACTCTCTGATTTCTTTGGAGGCAGGGAAGTAATAACAATTTTGTATACAAGGTAGAAGCAAGCAAATGAGAAATTCCAGAGTAAAAGTATAAGCAGCTATTAACCAGATGTTCTATACTGACATACTACTTACACATTTTTCTCCCTAGATTCTTTTTTCTTTTAAAATTCCAAACTGTAAGGAACAGTCATGTGTGAATTGGATAGAAACATAAAATATACCAATGTCAATTATAAAAATCTCACTAGTTTTACATGTCAGTACTCATCTCACCTGCAGAACTTACACCTCTGGGGTTGTCCCTGTAAAAGTCCAGAAGAGACTGCAAACATCTCCTGCATGAATGACACAAGAAAGTCTTTCTGTTGTTTGAAATTCTTTGTCCATGATTTCTGTTTCTTCTCTGCCCACATCTCTCTCAGCTGTGTCCTTTGGAAATGAGTAGTTTTGGTAACTTTCTTTCTTAAAGAATTATATACATCCTATTCTTACCCAAAGGGTTTCTGCTGAGATGTTTCTGGGATGCACACAGCTGCACAGACACAGAAACAGACATGCAGGTGCACACACACACACACACACACACACCCCTACTTTGGTTAGCAAAAATTGTTATTCTTTAGCAAGTTCATCACTGTCTCTTTGGTGGCTGGAATTAGACAAGGAACTATCTCTGTTAAAAACTCACTCAAGAGTTCATTGTTTTGTTTTGTTTTGTTTTGTTTTGTTTTGTTTTGTTTTAATAGAGGTACTGGCGGTTGAACACAGGACCTCATGCATGCTAAGCGTGTATTCTACCACGGAGCCATCCCCCCCATCCCCTAGAGTTCATTTTTCACAGCACTCACTCCACTCTGCTGTCTTGACCTTCAGATTAACTGTTCTGTTTCTCTGTGTACTTCTCTCTTAAATGTTGAGTTCAAAGATTCAGAAAACTAAAACAAAGGAAGAGTTCTATAAGAAATATCCAAACGTTTAGTATTTTACCCTCCAGCTGACTTAAAAGATTTTTTTTCCTCAAAAGTACATATTATCAGATTAATTCTTTTGTTCCATGTTTGGATGAATGAAAGTCTTCATTCAATAAAGACTGTTATTCTGTTAAAACCAACAGCAGGCATGCAAAATTCCATGGCAATATTAGAAAAATATTTCCTGCAGGATCAGAAAAGAGTCATCCTGTGCAGCATTTTACTGAGTTTGAGTCTCTCCAGTTGAAGTTTAGATATTTTCAGTGTTTCCCGATCAATTCACAGCTTTTGTGTCAGTGGGTAGAAAGTGGCTCTGGGCCCAGTTGTGTGAGTTCAACATTCTAAGCTATTGATGCCTTTTCCAGCGGACTGTGTTTCTCTGAAAGAATCAAAAAAGGATGGTGTCAATAAAAAATTAATCAGTCGATCTAAGAAAGAAATGGAAAATTTTATTCAAGCTAAATTGAGGATTATAACCCAGGAGAATCTCAGAAAGCTCCAGCAACTGTTAGAAGTCAAAGCACAGTTATTTAAGCTTTTTGAGAAGCAGGGCTGTATATTAAATGACCTATAATTGACAGTTTACACAATCTGGATCTAAGCATTACTGTGGCCCCTTACAAGAGCAAGAAGGAATATTGTCCTTAAGGAATTGTCTTGTTGATGCTAGGAGAACGTTGCTGATGGAATAGGTATTTCTGCCAGTGGAGGAGGTTTGGTCGATGCGTAACACAGATACACAATGCTCAGTAGAGAGGACAGAGGTTGCCAAAGGGTAAAGAAAATTTTTCATGTTTGAATTTTTCCTATCTTTCCATAAAACATGAATACGTTTCACAAAGGCAA
This sequence comes from Camelus bactrianus, assembly GCF_048773025.1. Taxonomy (NCBI): domain Eukaryota; kingdom Metazoa; phylum Chordata; class Mammalia; order Artiodactyla; family Camelidae; genus Camelus; species Camelus bactrianus. Next base: position 16,739,171 of record NC_133539.1, on the reverse strand, counting down.
ACAGAAAGTACACTTTTGACTTAAGCATCATAAAAGCAGATTCTATCTCAGTTTCCATTTCACTTTTAATTATGACTAAATAAGGTGATACAAAATTTTGATTAGTGAAAACCTTGACCTCTTGTCATAGCAGGTGAAAACACATCCTTCCCTTAGAATCAAATTACATGACTGTGTTATCTGAAAAAGGAACGCTCTCATAAAGGAATTTTTCTAATTTTCCTATCTGAATAGGGCATCAGTTTGTCTAATTGAGTACTACATTGTTAGTCTTGGTAAAACTAGATTTTTTTCTTGGTATCAGATTGTTTTCCAAATCCAAATGGTCAATACTAAATAATCCTATACCACTTAAGGAACCGATTTGTTTATAAAACTTGCAACCAATTGATTTTAGCAGGCCTGCTTCAAGGCACCATTATCCATGTTCAATGTGTTAAGCAGGACATACTGTACCTGCCAAGGTTATAGCTGCTGGTCCTTGACCACAGTTTCCACATAAGGGTTAGGCCTGGCTTTTGCTTTAGCATCTGTGGCATGGGTTGCATCTGTCCTATCCGACCAGTGAATGAGCCACTGGAAAGCACCTGGCCCAAAGACATGCACGGCCAAAAATGTTCACTCCCAAAAAGATGTGTCCACATCCTAACCCCTGGAACCTCTGAATGGGACCTTATTTTGAAATCAGGTCTTTACAGGTATAATTAAAAATCTCGAGATGAGATCATTCAAATGGATCCTGAATTCTATGACAGGAGTCCCTCATAAGAGACAAAAGAGAAGGCATAGACCCAGAGGAGAACATCATGCGAAGACAGAGGCCAAGACTAGCAGGATGCAGCCACAAGCCAAGGACCATCAGGAGCCACCAGAAAGTGGAAGAGGCAAGGAAGAATTCTTTTCTAGAATTTTTGGAGGGACCACAGCCCTGCCAACACCTTGATTTTGAAGTCCTGGCTTTCAGAACTGTAAGATAGTAAATCTCTGTTGTTTCAAGCCTCCAATTTTATAGAACTTTGTTTACAGGAGCCCTAGGAAACCAATATAAAAATGCAGTCTGGAAAGTGGCTAAGAAGGTGGGCCTCACTCAGCCTATCGGGGACATTGGTGATTACATTGTCCCACCAGGTCTTTCTCTGAGAGTCTGGAAATAAAATACAGAAATGAATCAAGATGCTCATAACTGGAGGAAAACTGAGAAGGAGCACAAAGAGAAGAAAAGACAGAGAGAGGAGCTGTGTCAGGTTCATGGAGAAACAAAAGGAAGGGTGGGGTGAGATGAAGAAAACAGCTGAGTCAGGGCACCCTACCCCTCCCAGCTTACTGTGATAAAAAAAAACCTTAAGTTACTGCAATTCCCATTTCTAGGCATAAACTCCCACAACTAGAGCAACCTCTGCTGTTTGTAACCAAAAAGTTTTTATTAACACAAACACTCTGAAAAAGCAATACGGGTTTGCTGTGGTCAAGTTTAACAGCGGAGCTAACTAGACTTAAACATATCCAGTCATAATCAGCCCTGCTTTGTTCTCTAGAGCAGGACTATGATGCATCAAACTAGCAACTGCCAGGTTCAAGAGCATACGTAAAGCTGCATAGAATTTCCTACAGCTACAGGTGTGCCAAGGTGGGGTAGCCGGTCATCCTCGTGAGACTACCAGTCAGTTAGCCCAGCCCCACAAGAGCCCATGAACAGGACCTCCAGCAGGTTATAGTGTTCAAAGAATATCTCCTTATCAGAAGTCATCCCCTCTCAAAAAATTTAAAATTAAATTATCAGCTTTGCCCAGGAAATTGTATTTCAAAACATAATCCAGTACTATTCACCCAATCATTTCAGGTTTTCAAGATCAATTTTAATTCAAATTTAATGACCAGTAGAATTGACTCATTAGCTAACCATCGTTTTACTAAATTACTTTTATAGTATGCTTGTTCTCAAAAAAAAAAAAAAGTAAGAAAATTTAAAAAAAAGAAAGGCCACATGAAGAATTCTTTAGAATAAGTTAAAATTGTTTATTATTTTTCCCTACAGATAAAGGCCAAGATAAAGTAATATCTAACAGAATTTAGTAGCAAAACAAATTTCCCCTTTGTTGGAGAAAGGTCATGCTTACTCTTAAAAAATCATGAAAATTATGTTTTTAGCCTTTTTTTTTTTCCATTTTATCTTGGTTATCAGGAAGCCTGGATTCCAGTGCAATAATTACACTCACTGTTCGAGTGCACTTCAAAAGGGCAGTTCTTCAAGGGGACATAGTGTTTATGAACACAGATTTTAGGATCTGTCATCATTGCATTTCAATCCTGACTCTGCCTTCTAATAGCTGTGTGACCTTGGGAATGTCACTTACTCTCTCTGAGCCTCTGTTGCCCATCAATGAAATGGAGATAATACATATGAAATACTCAGAAATGGACCTGACACTAGCATCTCCTCACCACATTTATGTCTCTATTTTTGCCTTAATACCTTTATTCTGGATACTTTTTTTATTCTTTTTGTGAAGAAGTAAAATATGAATATAAATATTAAACATAGGAAGGGAATACTTGATTTTTAAAAACAGAGCCTGAAAAGTTTAGATACGTGGGTTAATAGATGCAACTGTAGAGCCAAAATGACCATGTGCTGAATTTCTGAGCTTTCTCTATATTCCTCCTTTTAAAAATATGTCTATTCATGGTTAGGTAAGTTAGAGCAAATGCAGACAAAACGTGGCATCTGGGACCACCAAGCAATGCCTGTTCAAAAAGGTGAAACCTTTGGCAATTTCTCCTTATTGACAGAGATAGGAATTAATCTTAACAGTCAGTCACAGGGGGGCTATTTTCACTGTGCCCTAAAGTATCAGTCCGCTTCCCTTTGCTCCAGCATAAATCTCATTCTTGGAGAGAACTGCAGCATGGTTTCTCCAAATAGAGGAAGCACTGATTCAAAAGATAGAGCAAAATTTGAACGATGTAGAAATGAACTGCTAAAGAAAATACAGTCATGCATTAAGGCTTCGTAAATCTAAATAATGATGCATTTTGAGTCAGATTTGCAACATCCAGCAGGCATAAATATGTGTGAATTACTGAAGAAAAGTCCTAGCCAAAAAAAAAAAAATTCAGGAGGCAGTCAATAGAAATATTTACGATATAAGAACAGACTTCTACTCTAAAATGCAACCCTACATCAAATCATATTGGAACTAGGGAAAGGTTTGGGAAACTTTTAAAGCTTCATTTTTAGCTCTCTTGCTAATTTCTTTAATTCAATATAGTGTCAAGAGACAAAGATTCCGTTATGTTAACACCTCTTCTAAAAAACTTCTAGCTCAAGAAGAAAATAGAGTTGAAGAATTTAAAAATGCATCATGTCAAAGTCTTCAAATTCAGAAGCTATAGGCATGCAAATCTTTGTATGCCAGGTAATTATCTCAGTTATTAGCTGTTTTGTCAATCAACTATACCTGTCAAGTACTTGGTTTCATTGTCCTATCAAAATCTTTACTAAGGGTTTGTTGCATTGATTGATACAGAAAGGTTATTATCAATACTTATAAGTTTACAAATATGAAGAGTAATTGATCTATAACCCACAAAATTAAGCTTGTATCCCAAGATGTCCTAAGCAAGGACCACAGATTCTGAGTTCTGTCTTTAATCCTATCAACAGATTTTCATCATGTCTGGTATCTTATAGATCAAAATAAAATGGCACAAATTCTGTCCAGTTGCATTGGTTGTGGCCTTTTTCCGTATGTTAGTCATCACAACTGAGGTCAGAGTAGTAAAGAATCTTGCCTTTGATTCTTCTTCCATTTGATTCAAAGTAAAAATTAAATATTCCACTGACAATACTCAATTATTAATGCAAATTGTATTTATTCCATGTCTAATATATATTAAGTTCTTATAAATTTTACCTCATAAACAATGACTCCTCCATTACAATCCCCACATGGTTGTGAATTTGGATAGAGAAACAGTAAATTGGTTATTACAGAAAGTTTACTGAGTTTTGTAACAATCAAGAGTTTCTCTAATCATAGAAAAAAATCCCAAAGATGTCACAATCCCCAGAATCTGTGAATGCATTACCTTACAAGGACTTTACAGATGTAACTAGGTTAAGGATCTTGAGATGGGAAGATGATTTTGGATTAGCTAGGTGGGCCCAATTTAATCACAAGAGTCCATAAAACAGGGAGAGAGTGCAGTTAATTGAAAAACCCTAAAGGGGTAGGCAGAGAGAGAAACTGGAAGACGTTCAACTGTTGACTTTGAAGATGGAGACTGGGGCTGCAGCCAAAGAATGCAGGTGGCCTCTACGCTAGATAAGGCAAGGAAATAAATTCTCCCCTAGACCTTCCAGAGGAAATGAGGCTCTGACAAATACTTGATGTTAGCCCAGTAAGACCCATTTCAAACTTTTGCCTTCCAGAACTGTAAGAGAAAAAAACTGTTGCTTTAATCCATTGAGTTTATAATATTTCCTCACAGCACCTACAGGAACCTAATGCACTCAGTTATTTCAAATGTTCTGTATTTTAATTCATATTTGTGCATGGAGTTCATGCAGGTGTAACAAAGACAGTATACAAATAAGAGAAGACCCTAATTAGACCCCATGGGGTAAAAACTGCTCTTTACCTGTTCTTCCAAACTTAAGTAGCAAAATCTTGTGTAGTGATCTCTTTTTGGCCCAACTAGAGACTTCTTAAAGTACTTAAAAATTCTTTTATAAGGACTTCATAAAGCAACTGGTATTGGTTAAGAATTATTTGAACTGTGATATAAAAGTATTTACTAAATAAGTGAGTTATTAAAATTGCAGATAAATTGATTATATTTTATTATGCAATTTTCATGGTTCATGCCTTCCTCACTAAGAAATTTGTAAAATCATTCATTCATCATGGTTAAGGGAAATGTGTTAAGTGCTCTCTGAATGGAGTTGCCTTCATTTTTTTCTTGGTTCTGCGATACCCACAGTCCTCTTGAATTTTGAGCTTCCTTGTATCAGTATGAAATGTTAATCCATGCATAATTCTGCCTATCTGTCTAAATTTCGTTCAAAATTCAGAATCTTAAATCCAGGATTCTTTTTACTAACAACTATACTTATTCTGATTTTCCATCAACTCCAATTTCATTCAACAAGTATCTACTGAATGTCTTTTGAGTGTCATCTTTTGTTCAGGGTACAAAAATGGCAAAAATTCCTGTTTTTTGGAGTTTACCTCTAGTGGGTCTTGAGCAAATATGTGAAGCAATAAATTCTCTTTCAGTGGAAGTAAGGTCATCGTAAGTATGGATCTATTGCAACCATGTCCAAAAACCAGAGAATGTTTTCTTCTTTCTCACTGATGGAAAGAGAAGGTGTGTGGGTGGTAGGAAGTAAGGAAAGTGAGACAGAAAGGAACATTAGAGAGGGAGTATTCAGTGGCCCTACTGACTGGGAACACACACAACTTTCCATGTGAAGTGCTTTTTCAAAAAATCTTCACCCATTAATAAAACTTTCAATGATGATTTCCTCCAGTGCCCAGGTGAGAATCTCCCGTGGTCCAGAAGTATCTGGACTTGCTGCTGAATGGGTCCATGTCTGTATATCCATCATCCACAGTGTCTTCACCATGGATGAGGAAGATGAGCCAGTGAGAGCTGTCATGGCTTAGACCTTGCACACTGCAACCTGTGGGTTCTTGGCTAAGAAACTAATCAAGAGTCATGATACTACAAGCCTTAGCGATGGATAAGAGGCAGTGAAGCCCAGCTGTCAGAATACACCCTGGGCTCCCAAATGCCTTTAGGGAAGATTTTTCACCTCTTTGGGCTTCTCTTTCAACATATGTTGACTAAGAATTTTAATTTGATAAATTTTATATTCCTTTCAAGCTCTAACATTCTATGATTCTATTCAAGTTACATATTAAGATACGTAAATCCAGAGCCTCTGAAGTTTATCCCTGTATGTAACATGTTTAATAATGTATGAATTGTGTATCAATTCACAATCCCACTTTCTCTCCTGAAGAACATGGGACGTAAAAATCTTTGGAAAACTACTTTCTTTCAAAATACTGCTACCCTAAACACATAGGCACTGCCAACTATGTTTACATTCTTAAATCGTGTGTCTGTGTAAATAGATTCCATATGGCTTAATCTCTTAAGAAATATGGTTTCTTACATCACATTTGTGAAAGGGCAATATAAGAATTCCTTTACTTGATCTGAGATAATATTTCAGTATTTTTTTCTTTCCAGATTATAAAGGATTCTACCTTATTTTTACGGGATAATTGAGGATAACCCTCAATTAACTCAAAATCCTCAATGTGCTATATCATTTCACCCCTTTTATGAGATTTCTCTCTCAAACACACACACGTGCACACACATGCATACATGCACACAAACGTGCATATCAAAATCTGATTAAAAACTAAGCAAAACACTTCCACAAAATTCCAGGAATCAGCACACATTTAGCTTCAGCTAAATTTTCAGATGGTGAAAATCCATCTAAATATAATCCATCTCCATAGAAGATTCTCAACACTAAAATGAAAAAAATCAAATTCTTTATGTGCCAAACCCATTAGGTTACAAAAGCGAACTGAAATTCTCTATGGTTTCCTTCAGATAAAATCAAAACCATAAAAAGTGTTTTATGACTAATCAGAAAACTCAATGACATAACATACGAATTTCTAAACACTCCAGCACAAAGTGAAATATACAAATGCATTTAAGTTTGTGTATTAATATTAAATTACATGTAAATTACATTTTAAAATAAAAATGAGGTATTTGTTCAAAAGCACAAAACTTTCAGCAATAAGAAGCCAAAACCATCGTAGCTGAATCACCCACTGACATATTATTAAATCAAGGGCACTTTTCTATATATAATTGAATATTGTCAAGATCAAGTGATTTTTTTCAAAGTTCAGCTGAGAATGATTTTGAATAACTTGTTACAGGCCCTCATGAAGCACCATAGAATATTCCATGAGGTATTCAGCATTTGGACACAATCATGAATATATTAACTGTCACATTTTCATGATCTCCTTAAAAATATTTTCCAAACACCTTGAGAGGTCTCAAAGGAACCATTTGAAGAAAGCCACATTCCAAGATACAGCTCTGTGAATGTGTGTACAGTTATTCTGAGACAAAGTGACCCTCAGCCATTGAAAAGAGAGATTTGCCTGAGCAATGCCCAGTGGTAGGTTCTCACATTATTTTCAATCAGCAATTTTTCTTGAAGCACTGTCACTGGAAAGCCTATGAAGCACAGCCCCTTTGATAGATTCTGTCCTGAAGATAAAGAACAGTTATTTCTCCAGGCAGAACATGCTAAAGGAGAATTGTGTGTATCCACAGCAAATCTGGGCTGGGAGGAAGTATTGTTGCAATGACTCAACATTAGTGCGAAGTTAATGCAAACACGAAAGACTTATTTGTTCAAACAGGAAATAAATAACTAAGTGTGATGTTATATTCTACTAAAACACAATAAAAACTAAAACGTTGCCATCCTGAGAGTATTTTCATTAAATAAATAAGATGAATTCTATGTATCAGGAACACTTAAACATATTTTATCAACCATTTAACCCTATTCGTTTTCTCACTGTGGAAGCAAATAAAATACCATTGTTTACCCCAAAAGTTGCTACAGGTTATCTATGAGTCAAGTAATCCAATTTTCAAAAAAGTGAATCAGTGTCTTTTTAAAATCCAAAAAATTTAGGACTTGCTAAGCTGCACATTCAGGTTGATGAGGAATATGACGTCTTCAGAAAGAATGACAAGCATTTTGATACCAGAGGCTTGTCATAAATTTAAAGAGCATCTCATTTAGAACTCCTAGATCAGATCCAGGACCAGAAGATGAGTTCTCAGCAATACATGCTAATTAACTGGTTAGTTGATATTTCTAAAGGAAGTTCTCAAGAAGATTTTTCAAAAATCCTTAGACTGCAAAAAATTTGGAAACCTATGTCCATCCCCTAAGTCCCATCCATCCTTAGATGTTCCTATTGCAAAATTAGTTGCTTCTTTTAACAGGCAATCTCTAAAATATGTTACAATAGTATGAAACATGAAAACGCAGACGTAAGAAATCTGCTGATGGTAAGATTTATGTGACTCTATATTAAAGGATGATGCTACAACAGACTATATACTGAGGGGGTGTTACTGAGTCCAAACTCGTTCTGCTCGCTGCACGACAGGCCAATAAATCGGGAGACGAGGTGTTGGGGCAAGGAATAGCGACTTTATTAGGAAAGCCAGCAGACTGAGAGGATGGCAGACTCATGTCTTGGAGAACCATCCTACTCAAATCAGAATACAGGCTCCTTTTATACAAAAACAAAAAACAGGGGTGGGGGGAGCAGCGTAGTTGGTTGTTGCAAACTGCTTGGTGTAGGAATTCTTTGTTCCTGCAGCCATCCACGTGGGCCAGCTCATGGTGCTCCTGCAAAACCTCCAACAAAACAAACGTTATTCTCTCTTCTGCAACTTGTTATCTTTACGTGAGTGCAGAGCTAGCAAGACTGAGCCTAGGAAACAGGGCACAGTGGTTAAAACTAAAGGAACGATCAAATATGGAGTCAGATTTGTTCTTTGCTATTGCAGGGGTGGCTACTTAACCAAACACATCAGTAGTTGCCAGCAATGTGTGTAGGGCAACAACCCTTGTTTTAGTTTCTAGCAGCTTTGCTTTGTTGCAGAAGGTATAGTTATCCCTTTAAATTTTGCAGTTGAAAAGGACAATACTGTGGGAGTGACAAGCCTCGTCTGTCTTCTCGAGTGGAAATTGGAAGTTGTTTTGGGGACAGGCTCCCCCTTAACACTGGAAGGGACCACCTAGGTAGGCACAATTAGTCAGCTGCTTGTAATGGACGTAGTCATTATTCATGCGGAGGTCTTAAACCACTGCTAGGTAAAAGTGTTGTCAGCTCCTGAGTTTGCTAGTGTCGGCCCTGGACAACATAACATGTCACGTGGGTGGCATGGGTAGTGACTGAAGGAAGAGATGCTTCCACAAGCAGTAATTCAGGGACAGAATAAAGGGACAAATAAAATAGGATTTGTTTGGGAATAGAAAGTTTTCATTAATTTATCTGAGTCTAGGGGTTGAAGCCTAGACTCCAAGAATGGCAAAATGGTTGAAAGGGGCTCCTGAGAAAGGTGATCATGGTACAGGTGGAAAGGAAAAGAGGGGCAAGGGGCACCCAGAAGAAATCAGGAATCCTGTAAAGGAGAATGGGTACCCCCAAGGAGCAGTGATAACTGTTAACATTTGTTCTTACTTATGTTTTTAATATTTTGCTTTGCAACCCCATTCTGCTCTTCTGGGTTTCTTTCTGAATGCTACTTGGCAGGTTTAGCTTCCTTGGCTTTTTGTTTTGAAGAATGGTGTCTCTGAGCACGTTACCAGGGAGGATGGAGGTTGCGACCCTGCATGTGATATAGTGTATGGAGGATAATTTCCTAGACAGTAGATTATGAGAGGACAAATCCTGGTCACCAGAGTGCTCAGAACAGGAATCTCAAGCAAGAGATGACAAGCAGCCACTTAGGAAGGATTTGTTGGGCATTTAAGGATCCCTGAACTATCCAAACTTACCAAGGACAGGATCCCACAAAGGCAAGGATTTACTGCCATCAGCAGGAAGGTGGCTCAGGCTGTGTTATGTGATGGCTGCGTTAAAAAAGGAAAGGTGATCCCTGAAGACATGAGAATTTGGGAGCATTCGGGTTCCATCCTAGAAAGATGTTAACATTAGACAGGAAGAGTGAAACTCAGGCAACCATTTATCCCCAGAGCTCTCCCAAGATTGGGGGTATTTCCCAGATATACAAGCATCACAGATTTCTCTATTCTTGTTGAGATTACTTTACTAAAGAGCTATTAAGACTATTCACTTAATATGTAGTTCATTTTATTTACTGACCAACATGCTAATCCAAAATACTATTGTTTATTTGGATTAAAAAGATTATGAATGGAGAAAAACTTTTCAAGCCAACTACAAATTTAAGGCTTTTGGATTGTACTTGATCTTGAGTTTTCATCATGTTGTACACTTTTTCTTTTCTCTCTTTTTATTTTTCTTTTCTGTGAGATCATATCGAAGTTAACAAAAGACTTGATTTGAACTCCCATTGAAAGTGACTGGAAGCTCAGAAAACATCCTCAGACAGATAAGAAATTTCCTTTGCCTTATGCAGAGACATAACTGTATGTCATTTGTGTTTTTTTTTATTGTTATGGGCTTTTTTCTTTATTCCCCTTTTACCCTGTGATACTGTCAGTTCTGCTTCAGATTCCAAATCCCGTTTTTCTTGACATTTTCAGCGGCTCATGCTTCCCTGCAACAGGCAAGGAACCTGAAGGAAACTGAGAATGTGGGAACAATAGGAACCTGGGAATAAGCCATTGATACCAAATCATGTTTCTATATACCAATGCAGCAATAAAGCAGCATCATTCCAGGAAGGCAGGTTGTTATTTCTATTCAGTCTCAAAGAGTGTTAAGTCACCTGAGAGAATAACTTATCTTTAATGAAAAAACATACAACACAATGCTTTTGTTTGGTTTGGTTTACAAATTTCCTTCTCCAGTAAATCATTAATTAGATGTTAATAAAATGTTTAAAAACTTTCAACATGACCTGCTAGTTAAGAAGACAATCATCATGAAATATACATATAACGGTGCATTTTTATATGGTTTCATTGAATAGTTTGATAACCTGGCCAACACAAAATTTGAAAGTTATTTCTGTATCACTGCTTAATTCCTTCATCTGCTCTTCATGTAGTAAGGAAATTTAACACACTTTCTTATTCTGTAAGGAAATAGCAGAATAAATCTGTTTAAAATATCTATATTTTTAAGTTTGGACTCCGCATTTATTTCCTTTTGCTTCAAAATGCTTATATTTTAAATTCTTTAAGGATAGCAATGAGAAAGAAGCAATTTTACATCAATAGACTCTACGCTTTGTTTGCTTAACGTTGATTTAAAAATTCACAGCAAATGCAAAAGAACAAAAATTTTGGCACTCATGGGTAATAGAAAGTTGGTATTTGTACCGGATGTGATTTGCTGTCTCTGTAAGTCTTTCCCTCATGCTTTCTTGCCTAGCAGAGCAGCAGTGTGGATCAAATGACCACTTCTGCCTTCTACTGGGCCATGTCCTTATGGAAGTTAGTCTATCCTCAGCCTGACCAATCCTATCTTAGAAGTTCCACTGTCCTTGAGAATAATTTATCTAAAAATTGATGTGTGATTTTTTTTCCTATTGAAATAAGTCATTTTGGGGAGCTGTTTGATTTAGAAAAAAAAAGGGATGTTTGATAAGAATTCTTTTTCCTGCCCCTGCATAAGACTCTAAGGGGCGGTAAAGGCTGGAGCTGTGGCAGCCAAATTATGACCATGAGGGAACAAGCTTGCCATTAAAACTGGAGTTCTGAGGACAGCTGAGCCTTTGGTAATACTGTCAAGCAGTTGAACTAACCAGCCCTGCAATTGTTCTTTTCAGGGTTTCATGTTCTATAAGATAATAAACTCCAGTTAAGCTACGTTAGACTTTCTGTTATTTGAAATGAACATCCTTATGGAAACTTATATACATATACATGTATATGTACATAGAAACATATATAAATACAAATAAGTGAAAAAATATAATATTTATGTATATACAAAATATACATATGTATATACAGTATATATTTCTCATGATTTCAAAGAAGCCATATCTGGTTATGAACTGTATTGCTCCACTTCAAACTGCAATTAGAACAATTTACTGGAGTGTGAAGCAAAGGTATCAAACTCGAATGTGCAGACAAATTTACTTTCTAACTTAAAGTTAAGCTCAACAACATATTTGTTGACCAAATCCCTCTCAGTGAACTGGAATATTCTGCAGACCACATTGAACTTCAGGTCACACAGCTCAGAGTAAATGTTGACTGCACTGAAATACAACAATCTAGCCCCTATATAATTTGTAATGTCCTTTTGTTTCTGTTATCGTTGTAGTAGTTTTTATTTCTAAGTACAACATATTTCAAAAGTGTTCTTTTCTTTCTGGAGTGTTTTCAGTGCAGTTTCATATGTCTACTGAAAATCAGGTGTGGAGGAAAAAAAATTGGCCGAATTCAGAATTTTCCTGAAGGTATACATTAAATGATTAATTTGAAATCATATTTACTAGATTCAAATACATATTTCATATGTTTTAATAGCTTAGCATCATCTTTTTAAATTTTGGGGGCATTTCAGACTGAAATGAAAACTTCAGAAGTGTTATTGATCTTTTCATATCACATCACAATCACATGGATTGTGGACCAGAAAAACGACTGGCAATCAAGTGCCAGTTTAGAGTAATCTGAGAAAATAAAGTTTGGTCAAAGTCTGCAAATGGAGAGAACCAGAATTCCCAAGGAGGGCTCTTAGACATAACACCCTTGGACTGCAATTCCAGAAGCCATTACACTTATAGATGTGGCCCGACCCAAATGAGCACCCTTAGGAGGGTCACCTCCATAGACTGCAGCTCTGCCAATCCTTGCTTTTAGTGACAGAGTGTTGCATTCCCTCACAGATTAAAACAAAATTTTTTCCAAGAACCCAAGAAGATCATATGCCTCAGGTACGCTCTACTGTCTCATTTTTTGTAGACTAATAAATAATTCCTATGAGCCTCCTAACTTTCCATGGACCCAAAATGTTCTTGTTTCTTAAGATGAACTTAGAAAGAGCTGCCTCGCCAGCTACTGAAGTTGCCAGATTTCAGGTTTCACATAGTGTTCAGAAGTCAACTAATAGTTGGTCCTCAAGAATCCAGTGTTTACAAAACAGTGATACAAAGCAATCAAATTTGTATGATTCTCTGACTAAATGTGACATGTTTACTTTGATTAATACCGCCCCTGCATGTTAAAAGGTTTATTACACTCAGAGTGTTTGACTTTTTGTAGAGTTCATTCATTCACTCATTCATAAATCAACAATATTTATTGACTTTTCCATGTGCCAGAAACCAGTAGTATACTAGTAGATAGGAAAGATATATGATCTCTGCCCTCAAAGTTTACTGTCCACTGAAAGTGATAAGAATTCACATCCATGTAAAGTCTATTACTGGTTTATAGCATGCACTGGTCTAAGCTCTTTACATAAAGCTTCTGCTTTATCCTTTCGAACAATTTCTGTATTATAATTATTGTCAATCATATGTTATAAATGAAAAAAAAGGCAAAAAAGCTTACAAACCTTAGATAACCCAGACAGATTCACCAAGCCAATAAAGCACAGAATTAAAACTTGAATTCATTTTACCACAACGTCCATGTTTTTCAGCAAAAACAATGGCTCTGATTATACGATCATTCATTCAGCAAACATTGAGCATCAACTAAATACCAGACATTTTAATGGAAACTGGGAAAAGAGAAGAGGAAAAGACAAAGTCCTTGCTCCTACAAAGCCAACTTTCTCATAGAAAAGACAGACCATTGAACAAGTGAACCAGTAAATAATTTAATACAAAGCAGAAATAAGTGCTGTAAAGTGCATCAAGCGAGACGAGTGCATAGAGGGGAAGGGAATGGTTGACAGGAAAGTCCTCTGTGAGGAGGCGACACAGGAGAAGAGACATGAACGATCTAAAGGAGCAATCTACACAAAGACTGGGGAGAAGCAATTCAATGTCCAGAAGAAGGAAGAGCCAACACAAAGACCCTGAGATGGGAGCAAGTTTATTGTGCTTAAGGAGCACCAAGAACAGGGGTAGGCAAACAATGTTCCTCAGGCCAAATCTAGCCCAGGTCGGCTTTGTAGAGTCCATGAATTAAGAATAGATTTTATGGTTTAAGATGCTGCAATTGGAGTCTTAAAACTAAATGGCCAGTGAAAGGAAAGAAACCATGAGAGTCTTTCATGAAGAAAAAGTGCCAAATGCTTCTTGGAAAATAGGGGATATGATCATTCTTAAACTTTAAAACATTGTCTTTTTTATTCATTATTATTTTTTCATCATGATGCTGTTTTTCTTCTTCCTAATAAAGAAGATCTTAAATCAACTTTTTAAAAATATTACACTTTAGTGAGCATAAACTACTCAGCCAGGCCAGAAAATATTACTCTATGATTTCAGGAGATTCAGAAATTTGTCTTTTACCTAACTATACAGAGAACAAAAAAATAAATACATACGTAGAGTATGTCTAGGTTTCCATTCAACAATCAAACCACCTCTTGATTAAAGGACATTGTTTAGAAAACATAGTAAGGAAAAAAATGACTCAATTTGCTGTGCAGATGCAACAGCCTGGAGACATGCGCATTGCATAGCTAGCACATTTTTACTCGTACTTTGCCAAGAATCCAAAAACTAAAGAAGTAATTAAAGACATGGAATCCATGAATAGGCCCCTCTGCTATTTACAGCCCTTATTGGTCCATAACCTCAGTGAAGGTCACTATCACTCCTAAGGGGTCCTGGTTAATGTGCTATTGGGTAAGGAACTAAGGAGACTGTAAAATAAATAATCTATGATTTAATGGAATTTGAAGAATTTACCAACTCTGTATTTTGTAGCGGAGTTTAAAAACATAAGATCTTTTATCCCCTTGTTGTAACTTTGAGTTTTATGGAGAAAAATATATTAATTTGTGGGGCTTTGCTTCATTTGGATCTGAAAATTTATTCAGTTTTCAAGATCATTTAAATCACTAACTGTAACTTTCAAGTGGCTTGCCATGTTCATTGGTATTTTCTCCACATTAAATGGTTTCTATCATTTATAAATATTTAAAGGAAGAAAAACAGCTAACTTTCATGGTTGCTTTATAGCCAAGAGAATGAACTATGTAATATTTAATGGTTCATTGTGCTACAAATAATGCCTGATAGAAACTCCTCTCTTCAGTGTGTTTCACTCAGTCTGTGGCAATTATAAAATTGTATCAGATAAACGTTAGATTAGTTAAAAATAGTCTCTTGTAAAAAAACTGTCATGCAAATGATTTTCTAGAAAAATCAAAGGTGTACTATTATTATTAAACAAAATAGAAAAACATCGCTTAAATCAAGATAAATTCCATTTATTGTTTCTACCCATCACAGGAAAGGATGTATATTCAATGGAGATCTCTGTTCTCTTCAGATCTGCATTTATTATTGTCTAGAACCTTCTGATACATAGAGTGGAACTCAGCTTTCCACACTGATTGATTCAATTCTAAGAGGCAAACTCCATACTAGGTGTTGGGTAATTAGAAACAAAAATTTCAGTTCCTGCCCTGGAAGAATTTACATTCCAGTAGGGAAAACACACAAGCAAGCAGGGTCACCTAACCCGGAACAGAAGCTCACACAATACGTCCCAAAGAAGGAGGTTTGGAGTTGGTCCACTCATCTCAAGGGCTGAAGTAAACAGAAATAACTGCTCTTTATTGAGACTACTGAAATGCCAGGCACACAGACACCTTGCTGAGTGTTCTACACACATGAGTACTAATCCACAAGCCAGCTTTTGGTTTATGCATATGAGGTCCTAGAGGAATAAAATATTTCATGTTTCACTCAAGGTTATATATATATGGAATCATACATTCAGATTCAACAGCCCTTTAAAACATCATCCTACTCATGTCTGCTTGGTTTAAAAACCACTCTCTCCACTAAAGCACAATGTCCCCCATTGCTGTTTCAGTTTATTTCTTTCAACAAAAACAATGTAAAAAGATACAGCATAATTTAAACATCTGTCTAAGAGTTTAAATCTCTTGTCTTTTTCAGGATAACTATTAGTCTTTCATAAAAGCCTTTCTCCATCTATATTCTGACCATAATAAATACTCAAACACCCCGTGTAGGCAACATTTACAAAATAAGGAGGATTAATTTCAAAAGCAGGGTGTATTATAATTAATCTTTAGACTAGAAATATCTCTCTCTGATTTTAATTCTCCATAATTCTATCAAGACAACTACTTTGACAATTTCTCATTCTCTGATGAAGTTAAGTAGCTTCATCTTGAGGGCAAATTGTGGATTCATGTCACTCACAATCAGGCCTGTGTCTTGGGTAGTCTGGGGCAATTGTGTAACCCTCCAGTAGATCACCCTGGGCCCCTAGCTTGCAGGATATTGGGGACAGAGGGCATTGTAAGTTCTGTCTCCTCCATGAATATCACTAAAGTTCAATTATGAAATTTTCATCTTTTATAATACTCTGTGGGGCATTTCAAAGCTGTGACCATGCAGATCTACACATAACACATTGATTTTCCAGACTGTGCCTTATGCCAATTCAGTTCTCTCAGCTTCTGTATAGATCTCCAGGAACAAAGCAGATCACAGATGTTCAAAGCTTGAGAATCCTCCTATTTTATGAAGATTCAAAGAAGAGATTTCATTTTATTTATTTTTGTATCCTTAAAGGGTGATATAAAGTGTGACACTTGGTAGATAATCAGTAACTGTCCATTTAGTGGAAATTGATGAAATAGCTCAATTTTTATCATCCAATTACAGTGGCCCCTACAGAAAGATTCAGAGCGAACAGACCTCCTGGAATTCTAATATGCTGACAACATCCTCTCTTTCCTAGAAATCCATGGATGTGAACAACAATGCTGTAAGCTAAAGTTATCAAGAATAATAAAAAGCAATAATAACCTATTATATGTCAGGTATCTAATAACTCATGCAATCTTTATGATAGCACAATAGCGAATATGATCAGTATAGAGAAGAAGGAATGTAGCCCAAGGCAGTTATGTAAACTTGCTCAAGGTCCTACAGTGACAAAATGTGGGATCAGAATTTGAATTCAACATCCTGGTTTGAAAATCCAAGGTGAGGTGAATTGGGAAATTTTAAAAAACTTTCCCAAACATAGAGGGGTCACAAGTAGAGAGTGTCTCCTTCCATTACTCCAGGAGGATTTTTGGACAAACCAAAACTGGAGAATTAGTGGTATTATATAGTTGTAGAAATAGTTTTAAGCCATTGAATATCAACTCTTCACTAATAAAATGTTGATGCTATCATTAAATAATGCCATATCTTTTGAAAGATTAATGTTTTTTCAGAAATGTAACCATATATAATAATTTAATATATTTTATATTTGATATATTAGATATGAAATATATCATTGAAAGAATGATGCTGAAGCCCAGCCTTGAAGTCCAAATGCCTACTGATCTATAGTCTGTTATAAACTACATGTAAAAGACCAACAGCTGAATCATTCACAAAATACCCAACATAGTCCTTTGACTGCAGGCATCTTCACAATCAATTCAGCCAATGTGGAAAGACTCATCAATCAATCAGCCAGACAGTTAATCAAAACACACACTGGAAGGTCTATCAAGTCAAGGTTCTGAAAGGAATTTAACTTTGATTATTTGAACACTAAAGATGCCTGGATTTTAAGAGTTGAGTTGCTTCCAAATAGAAGATGGAGTTATCTTTTTTTTCTGTGAAATAGATTGTCCCAACTTATTCAAAATGGGGTCAGCCAATCAATCAACTTTCTGAAAAAGCAATTTGTTCTAAATGTTTACAAATAACCAAGTTTAAAAGGGAGACAGTGCAATAACAGTGTTCAGTTTGTTCTTTTAAAGTTTCTACAGAAATGTGTTACATGTAGAGAGATGAGAACTTTCAGTGACTCCAAACCACTAAAGAGCAATTATATATTAAGGAAGAAATAAGATGAGGCAAAATTTTACTGGCCAATTTGACTTCGCCTCCTGTGATAAGCACAAATTCAAGCAGCAAAATGTGTGCTTCTATCTGAAGTTTCAAACTTTTGAGTATCTCTTTCCTAGAGCAATCTCCAAAGCTTGACTACAAGCTATAGAGTTGGAACAACAAAAAAAAAAAATCGACTTCATCATCTCTTACAAACTCACATCAGATAAATCTTTTTTTTATAACAAAGATCTTTGTTTTCAATTAGTCACTGAGACCACAGACATTTATAAATACCTGTGTAAATAGCTCTAAACTCCATTGCCTGTCACTTCTAATAAGGACAATTTGCATTCCTAATATCAGCTGAATAAGTATGCCCAAACTGTAGGATATTCAGAAATTAGAGATTGAGATTGCACAAAATTTTTAAAAGGTAATTAATGTGAAAAACAAAATATAAGCATTGCTAAACAATTCAATTTCATTATTTAAAAAACGTTTGGATAACTTACTTTTTGCAGCTTAATTACATTAACCTGTGACAGATTCCAATTTATTTCTCAAAATAATCTTGCAAAGCTAGCTTAGGAATCAATCAAAAAAGGAAAGAAACTGGAACTTAGGCTGTATGTGGGTAAATCTTCTCACCCCCACATTCTTTTTTTTTTCTGAATTTTCACCATCCAGTTTTACTACAGCATTAATTTTATGCATGGAATAGGTTGCATTTTCCAAAATCCTAGGGATCATCACTCTCTGCAGAGAGAACAGGAAATTGCCTAATTGTTCGACTAAGGACTCTGACTCAGGCTTTGGGGACGAATATCTGGGCCGTGGGCTTTCCCTCAGGTTATCTCTCTTACTTCCTATCTTCTTTCCTGTTTCACAGAGTGAAAAATAGAATGAAAGAAACAATAAGATATATTGTGTATACACACTATATATGTATATAGTGTGTGTGTGTGTGTGTGTGTGTGTGTGTGTACACAG
Source organism: Camelus bactrianus (assembly GCF_048773025.1). Taxonomy (NCBI): domain Eukaryota; kingdom Metazoa; phylum Chordata; class Mammalia; order Artiodactyla; family Camelidae; genus Camelus; species Camelus bactrianus. Next base: position 16,720,433 of record NC_133539.1, on the reverse strand, counting down.
AATAGTAAACAAAGTCACTGAGGATCAGGCTTGTTTCTCGGTCTAAAACCAATGGAATAAAAAGACCATGTCTAGAGCCCCAAGCTTCAGAGGGAAGATATTGAGTTTCAGTCTTGGTGTGGAGCTCACTGAGGACTGATGAGTGGCCTCTTGAGGGAAAGACTGAGGCAAAATAGCCTTCCTCCACACCTCATGCCTCCAAGAGAAGAGGAACCTATAATCAAGCAACAGTGTACTCATCTATCCCTGTCAGCCGGTGCAGACACCCACCCCTCCCCCGGACTAGATCCATTCACCTCTGCCCTCCTGGTAGCACCAAAAGGAGTTTCCCAGGCATCTCTAGCTCCCTTCCCGTCAGGAGTGAGCCCCTCTCTCATTGGTTCCTGTCCGGAGTGAGCCTTTCTCTCATTGATTCCTCAATCTGCCGCAGTTTCCTGACTTTGGAGAAGTTAATTACCCTCTCTGTGCCTCAGGGTCACCAACAGCAGAATAAGAATAATAATACCACCAACTTCATAGACAATATAATACCTGTAAAGCTTTTCAAATAATACCATCGTATGAAAAATTATAATACATGTTAGGTTTTGATACTTTAGCGTTTTACCCTTTTCAAAGCACCGTACATGCATTATTAATCTGATTATCACAGCCACACTGTAACAAGTCAATGAGGTGAGTATCTGCCCCATTGGCCGTAAAGAAAATGACTCAGTTTAGCTGACTGATGTGCCCAAGTTATGATAACTATCAAAGGGCAGAACCAAGACTGGGCCCAGGTCTACTTACATTTGGTCTAATGCTCTTTCTACATATTATACCAACTGAGTTCATTGAAACATTCCTGGAGTTGCCTTGAAAAGTCTGTGAGACTCCCCACATTTCACCCTCCTGATTCTAGGATGTTGGAGTGCCAGGAAGAGAAGAGGTTTGTTTCTCCAGTAGCTGGGTGTGGATTGTTTATATTATGCTGTTGCTGCTGCTAATGTTGACAATAAATATTAGTAACTGGTATTACCTGTCACTTAAGGAAAATCAATCATTCCCAGGATTGCATAAGCAGATGGTTATCCTTCATGGTACTAAATTTTGAGATAGTCTTTCACACAGCAAGAAGAAACAACCTTCATTATCTTCAGTGGCCTTTCTAATCTTATAATATTCTGGGAAGTAACTAGATATTTATTTTAAGAAAAAATGAATAACACGGAGCCCAGCCCAGGCTAACATGAGGTGGAAAATGTGAACATGGGCATGTGGAGGCTGAAAGGAACCTGAGTGAGTGTTTCTACCAGGCAGAAAGCATAGGGATTGCTCTGGATGTTGAAAAGGACAAGTTTATCCAGATCTCCGCGAGACACCTGCTCTTTTGTTCTCCTCTGGAGAACAGTCTAAGGGGAACTCTCACTTGGCAGCTCATTGAATCCACTCATAGGAGAAGCAAAATTAGGGATGTGGTTGAAAGCGTGATCTCTAGCATCAGAAGTCTGGGTTCTCTGCCTGGCTTCACCATTTACCAGCTGTGAAATCTTGGCCAAGTTACTTAAATTCTCTGCCTCTGAGAGAAATAAAATGGAGCTGCTATCTCATATGAATAATAAATAAGTGAAACTATGCAGCAGTTCACTTGGAAATGTGCCTGCCACTTAATAATGTTCAGAAAGTGCTGGCTATTAATATTAATGCAGATTTTCCAGCAGCTGTTGTAGGACCTGCCTGCTCTGCCACTGAGCAACTTGACTCAGCCTTTCAGCCTCACACCCACAGGCCCACTAGATCCTAAGCTTGTTAAGGACCAATAATCCTTCAGTTACAGAACTCAGCCTACTCACCAGTGCCGTATATTTAGCCTGTCCTCATTTGTCTCCCAAACTCCTCACTCCTTTATTCTTTGTTTCCAAACATACTAAGACAAATATGTACATATAAAACTATATCCCCCCCTCCATCCTTTCTTCCCGCATTCAGTTCTCTATGGGACTCCATTCTACTCCTTAACAAACATCATCACTTTCCTGAGCCAATACCCAATCCCTATTAGTGCCCTGTTGATGGTGTCCTCTGGGGCTGCCACATAATAATGAATGAATGAACCTTTTTCCTCCATTTTTTTCTTAAATATCCATTTATTTTCTTACTTTTCCAAATGGCTGCCTTACGCACATTCCTCACCCTCAACCTTCTTCTGCTGTTTCTTTCAATCAGATCGTGAAACTTCTCAAGTCTGCATACCCTAAAAATACTCCCTCACGTCTATTACCTTCTGTAGTTAATGTTAGACCATCACATTTCTCAAAAGTGTGGTCTACACTCTTGCCTCCACTTCTTCACCTACAAATACCTTTCCATCTGACTTCTATTTTTAATGTTTTGGATGCTTCCTTTCAAACACACAAAGTATGAGGCTGTTGATGGGGAAGGGGGCATAGGGTGTGTGTGTGTGTGTGTGTGTGTGTGTGTGTGTGTGTGTGTGTGTGTGTGTGTGTTCATACCTTCATGTGTTTTCTTATTCCTCAGCCTCCTAGGTCTTTGTAACATCTGATGTTGTGGCCTCTACATTAACGTTGAGATGTTGTTTGTGCTCTGTGACACTGAACTTTTCTCTCTCTTTCTGCCTTTCTTACTCAGACTCAAAATGAAGAGATTGCCTTCAATTGGCTCATTTTCTTGTTTAAATGATTTATTCTTTTGCTGCTACCTCCATTATCATTTTAGGTTATCATTTGTAACTGGCTCGATTTATCTATAGCTTTGGTTCCTAATCATTCAGTGTTTAATGCGATTCAGAGATGCCTTCTGTTTGTCTCGTTTGTCACTCCCTCCAGCCTCCTCCTGATGATGTTTGACCCACATGTGGTTATTGAATCACATTGTTCTTCTTGACTTGGTCTGAGGCTCCTCTGGGACACACGACCCAGAACTGTCATAACTCCCATCCCAAATTCTTTTCCCCCACTTTATTGACGTATAATTGACCAAAAAAAACTATATATTTAAAGTTTATATAAATCATCTCATTTGCTCAATGAGATGATTTAATATATGTATACATTGTGAAATATTTACTGTAATCAAGTTAATTAACATACCTAGCACATTTCACAGGGGAGGTGAAAAGTCTTAAGCTGTACTGTCTTAGCAAATTTCAAGGATAAAACACCAAATTCTGTCACCTCACATCCAGAATCCTGACTCTGGGGCCCCAAAGAATGCTTCTTACAGGTTTTTTTTTAAATTTTATTGAATTATAGTCAGTTTACAATGTTGTGTCAATTTCCAGTGCAGAGCACAATTTTTCAGTTATATATGAACATACACATATTCATTGTCACATTCTTTTTCACTGTGAGCTACGACAAGATCTTGTATATATTTCCCTGTGCTTCTTACAGGTTTTTGATAACACACCTGGAGAATTGGTATATCTGGTATGACTGCTAAAATACACCATATCCTACGTTCTATGGAATCATGGGTATTGCATTTTAATACATGTGAACTTATAAATGATTATGTAAATTGTCCATTTAGCCTTTTACTGATATAATAGAAAAATATATATATTAATATATATTTACTATGTATTGACTGTAGAATTCTTGTAGAAACACAAAATCTCATTGCAATTTTAATGAGAGAGAAGCTATTGAGTCCAATTTTACAAAAGAAGAAGACTTTCCTGAGGTTCTACTCTTTGTTAATTTTCTGAGACTTGCCTCTGTTTCATGTAACTCAGTGTCTTGGTCTCACTTTTAAACACAGTGACTCTTTTTAAAATAAATATCATGAAATAAATATCATAAGGTTTCTCAAGGAGGCTTTTTATTACATTTTGAAAGGATATGTTTCTTTCATGTAAAGATAGAATCGACATTTTAATATTCCAAGGAGAACTGCAGTCGATGTATGTATATTTACTCTGTACGCCCCTTTTTTAAAGTCATGTTTTTTGAGGTACAATTTAGATACTATAAACAGCACCTGGCCTTAAGGAGGAACAGCTGGGTGAATTTTGACAAATGTATATACCTATGTGATCACCATCATCAGGACATAGGACATGCCCATCCTGTCCAAAAGTCCCCATGTACTCCTGCTCCATTTTAATTTAATCAACAAATTTGTAGAAAACAGAGGAAGAAAAGAATGGGAGGAAACTTACTCATTGTGAAAGGAAGTTGAGTCAGCATACAATAACAAAATCATCTACAAAATTGTATCAAGCGTCCACTTTGAGCCATCCTCTGCAGCCAAAGAAAAAAGTAACAAGTGAGCATAAAGTTTACCTGAGTACCTTAGCAGTCAAGGGAAAGAGGAAAATATCATTGTCTAACTGTAGAAAAGACACCAACTCCATGTGAAAAATAGCTTTTAAGCCCCTCCCCTTTTGTTTTCTGAGTGGCATTAGTCACAGGGAACAACGTAATAAATGATATGGTCAAGAGCAATTTTAACTTAAATTCAGGCATATGGCTTTTTCATAAACAGGTTTTGTTAAAATACCAAATTTTAAGACAAAATTTTGGGAACCGTGAAGCAGGAGCATAAAGGGAATGTCCAGTTATGCAGCCTAGCTATCAAGCTTCATGGGGATATGACTTAAGACAAGGAGAAAGCTTCATCTTTGGACCATTTCTTTTAAATGATGCATCACCCCAGTTGTCGGTGTAATAGAAGTGAGTCACACACAACTTAGGATCCAAGTTGCCAGGTGTGTGAACAGGACTTTCCCCGGCCTCTATGGAGGTGGGCAGTGGGAGTATCTGAAAGGAGAGACTTTTCTCAGAAAGCAGCTGTATATGTGCTCACACACGGAGCTGCTTCCCAGGATCAGAAACAACTTGCTGCCCTACAAAACTTAGAAGAGATGCTTCTGACCTTCACAAGACTGATGTCATTTTGAAGAGGAATAAATGTGTCTCTGTGAGCCCTGGAGTGGATGCCCACAAGTCAGTGGCAGATGTTTGGTTCATTAAAGGAGGCTGGATACCTCATGGTCAAATCCAATTGCTTTGGCTTCCAGGGCATCTGCATTATTAGCAGTAGCCATCCATGGCCAGACGGTCCCATGTGTTCATTAAGTCTGGGGCCATAACTAAACTGTGCTGTGGCTAAAAATGTCAGCCACTTTATATACTTCCTTATATCCTTGAAAAATTTTCCAGTTTACTCTGAGAAAACCTGGTTAGCTGTTAGAAAGATACTATCTGATTAATGACACCAGTGAACTACAACTAGTAGAATTTCTTTGAAAATAGCCACTGAACCTGATGCTGAGAGAAGCATTCATGGATGGTAAAGGAGGGAACCACTTGTTCAAAAGCATCTATGTCTAAATACCTTGAAAAATATCTCTTGCAACCCCAGTGTTTGTCAGTCACCAGGAAAGAAATCAGAAAACTTTTTCTTTAATTGGCTTACTGTTTTCATGTGTAATAAATGCAAACGTTAAAACTGGCACAAATAATTTCTCCAGCTTTGGAGTCTTTTCAAGAAAAGAAGTAGCAAAATGGACAGTACCTCTGGCAATAATATTCTTTTCACTTTTCCAAGTTAGAATGTTTGCAAGAGAAATAATGTTTTGTGTTTCAACACTCATGTTCTTAAAGTTGGACTCTGATTAGATCAGAAAAGGAATCAGATTTGCAAGTTATTTCCAGTTCTGCAATCTGGTTGCTTAAGAGTCTATGAATAAACAAATTTGTGGCTCTACCTAAAACAGTAACTAAACCCTCGATATATTATGCTATTAAAACTGCAGTATGGTGGATAAACTCTCATCCTTAGAATCAGACACTGAAATTCATAATTAAATAATTTTCTCTAGTAGCAATGTGGTTATAATTACAATCACATTAATAATACATGATTAACAGAAAAAGATTGTTCCCTAGCAGTGACCTCTACTTTGCATTGGATGGAAATTTTTAGATCATTAAAATAATCCATTATTTAGATGAATAACATCAGAAATTCAAATTGTAGAAAAATATTGTACTTTAAACTATCCATTTTTCCAACAACTAGAGGTTAGTAAATTTTGATATATCTATTGTACAACATTATAAAATTAAAAATTACTGTCACAATATACACAAGTATTGAGTGACTTGATCAGTTTATTCTTTCTTTTTAAATAAAAAAAAATTCAAACCTCAGCTAAATAACAGCTAATTCTGGGGAAACTGATATTTTTCTTTTCTTTTTTCTGTATGTTCAAACTCTACTAAACTAAAGATGTATTATTAATATAGTCAAAATTCTCAAATATATGTATATGTAAGACTGGGACATTGTGCTGTATACCAGAAATTGACACATTGTAATTGACTGTGCTTCAACAGCAAAAAAAAAATAAAAATAAAAATAATTCAACCTATCAGTATAAAGTCAAAGTTAAACACTGTATTTTGTAAATACAGGTTTATTCCAGCTTCCAAATTATTCATCATATATTTCCTTTCAGAAATGGTCCCTACATCTTTTAACATGGAGATTACAATTTATCCACGACTGAACATCCCGGGTCATGAAGAAGGGTGCCCAGCTCAGGAGCACACAGCTGCATAAATCTAGTGTGTCCTCTGCTTAAAATCTTGTGCAACCACAGAACTGCATCTACTCGAAGGGAGGTATGTGTGTTTGGGTAGGGAGAGGAGAGTTCTAATTTGCTCAAAGAAGCAACACAAGTTAGCAGGGGTCTTAAGAACAAATGAGTTTTCTGCATGAAGTGATATTTTCTTTCTCAGCAACTTAAAACAATTTCTGAAATTTAGAAGCCCTTTCTGGACCAGAATTTCTCATTCTGGGAGTCAGGAGGAAGACTACAAGTGAAGAAAGTGGCTGTGGATATGAGTTTCAGGTTATTTGGCCACTGGATACGATGCTTGGTGTATATGACTGAAGGCATCAGATGGAGCAAAGAAATATATTTTTGAGTGACTTAGCCCACTTCACAATCAAGATTAACCTGTGTGTTTTACTGGCAGAACCAAACTTGAGGAGACAGAGAGGGGAACTCCAACAAAATAGGACAATCGGGGATGGGAGACATCAGCAAAGATGTAAAAGAAACAGTCACCTAAAATCATACATGTGTATAAAGCCTTAAAAAGTAGTTTTAATTAAACTTTGCGTTTACATAAAGATGATGGAAGGAATAAATCTCTTTTGAAAGAACCTTACCTGCCATGTTGAAAAATGTTTCTTCATATTGGCTAGCTTAAAATATAGAAAATAATACATTCATTTGATGGCATATTTCAGAATATTTACCTTTTCCAGATAATGACAGCAAATATTCAGAAAGAACATTGTAAAATCCATTAGACAAAATCTGAAATATAGAGGAGAATTTTTAGAAATGAATAAAGTCAAACTATTTTTTTCTTCCTGGAACACTTCAGCTGACTTTGGGAAGATGTAGCTTCATAATTCATGTAAAAATTGTTATGAAATATTTGCCTTTATTCCCCAATGTGAAAAATAGAGAGATTGCCAAAGGTTATCTATTTGTTTTAACATATTTTCTGGAAAAATCTTTTTTAAAAAAAAACGACATTGAATATAATGTACAGAATGTAAGGAAACTGTCAAACCACAGCCATGGATTTGATGAAAACTGTTTATAATGAGAATTATGTTAAAATATCTCCTTTATGTAAACTCTTACTGCTCTAACCTAAGTCATTTCTATGCTTATCACAAGAATCCTTCCTTAATATTTTCAACCACAGCTTGATTGAAATTCTGAGACAGCAAGCAGGTAGCAAGATGCTTATTTCCAATTTGTCGACCTTATCCGGTTTCTTTTCAGAACTCTCAGTTATTACGGGCATCACACAAGATGTCAGATGCCGCCAACTAGCACATTGTACTCTTCACTTACTAAGGCACCATCTTTACAGTAGATATAAATAAAATTTGATTAGAAAGTGTTTTATTTACCATCTGGAACTTCCTATCTGTCTTCAATGAATAACCTTCATTGCTTGCAAACTGTAACACTCTGGCATTCTATGATAATATTCAAAAGGCAAACTCTAGTTACATTTTTCCTTCAACTGCATAAACCTCTTCCAGTTTTTATTTCAATTGGCTCGTAAAGTGTCTAAAAAGTGAAAACATTGAAATGAGGTTGAACAAGTTAATGGTAAGTTAATGCACTCTCTCCTCTATTGGGCAAATTTGCAGTGCTGTGGAACATTGAGAACTCTCTTTTGGATAACATTTGACATTTTATGTGCAGATGAATCAACAGCTTCGGTGAACTTTTGCCTAACCTATGCCTTAATATACGAAATAAGCAATGAAATTTTTCCGACCACTTAAACAATCTGTATGCGGGGAAAAGAGCAATTTACTTCATATGGAACACCGTTTCTACTCACGGCACTCAGGGTGTTCCTTCTCAGGGGTGAGCAAAGAAACACTCATTCTGATTTTAAGTGAAAGTATTTAATGCATTCAGTTAGTTCTTCATATGAAAAGTGACTGCAAGACTCCAAGCAAACAAATGACTATAGTTTTCCCGTCACAATTAATGGATAACACGTTCTGATCTTGCAATATTTCCCATTCATCCTCATTCATTCTACCTGTGTCAAAAGACAAGAATCATTTTTCAATTTTTAAAAAGTTGAAATCCATTGAAACAATAAGAAAACTTACTGTTATTTCAGGATAATTCATTTGTCATCAAGATTTCTTTTTCTTCTGGTTTATAGATCTTCATCCTGGATCATATTCTCTCTAGGGATTGGGGATCAATTTGAAATTATATTTCTAAGGCACGTAACTTTATAATTTTCTGCATTAATTCTGTACTTCAGGACTTAGACTTTAAAGGCAATCTTTTAAGTCAGCTTGAAACTGTAATGAAATAGTATATGTGGTATAGAGGAAAGAGAAACCAGGAAGTGTCTCTTTTCAATAAAAGGTTAAAAGAAAAATAAAAGAAGGCAGAGAGAGAGGCAGGTATCATTCTTTCAATTCCATCCTTAGTAATAATGCTGTTCCAGTCAGGGATTCCATTTCCATAAGTTCTTTGAAAGCCCTAATGCACATTCCCAATTCTTCTGTCTTTTTGGCTGCATTCCTGCCTCACATGTTTCATTCTCCCTTCATCACTGTAATGACCCTGTTTTTATCACCATTCCTGCTCTTTTCCCCCATTTGTGCTTCATAAACTCTCCCAGATAGAAAACAGTATAGAAATCCTGCACATGTCACCTTGAATTTTTGACTGTCTTACCGAACTATATCACCATTGAATTAGAGACAGGGAAGACAAGTAGAAAATAGTAACAAATATTTAACCAAGTTCAGGAAAGTCAATGGGAAAAAATTTCCTGATCTCAAAGCAAACCAAAGAGAGCGCTATTTTCCCAAATTCAAGCTAACACACAAAGCTTGAAAAATAATCAAAAATTACATACTCCTAAATTGATGATATCATTCATATTTGTTGGGTCATGTGGATTCTGTGAGTACTTCCCTATGTTTACTGTTGGCTTGATTTTCCTCAACATTAATAGTGATAAAATTTAGAAGTTCATACCAAGTAACAACAGTGAACTAAGTTAAGAGCAAAATAGCATCACTTGGAATTACTAGCTAAAGGAGAGGCAGTTACCAGTGGAAAGTTCCATGGACAGCGAGGATTTGTCAGAAAGAAATGGATCCGGATGTTCCAGCTAAAAATGCTCAAATTAAAATTCAGGCTAAGAGTTGGCAGCAGCTCCAACTAAAACCAAACCCCACGTGAGAGTGAAGCTCAGTAATAGGGAAGCTGGAGGATTCTGTATTTGAAGCAAAAGACAAGCAGATAGGAAGACTTTGAGATGGATTTTATTTTCTAGAAGAAAGGTGAGACCAAGTAAGGCAGAATTCTAGTGTTCTGAGAGGATCCAGAAATATATATGTATAAACATATATAGACTGAAATTGAAATTAGGTATGATGACCTCTTTTAATGTCTGACTGCGTGATCAAACTCTTCACAATCTAATTAGAGAGGGGGAGACAGGAGATAGCAACGAAATATTCAAAAGTGATAAGCCAAAGTTATGTGAGTAACAGTCCCTGCACATTAGAACCAGGACACGTAATAAATAGGGATAAATACTAACAGTATAGGAAAAATGCAGAAAGGAGTGCTGAGAGTGAGCTTTAATTGTAGAGGGAATACAGGAACACCAAGTCTTAAATCAGGGATGATTGCTACTATAGTCTATTCAGGGAAGTGTCTAATACTAAACTCCCCTCACCATTGAGTCAGAGGTCAATGATTCCATACGAATTCCTGCCTAGAATGCTCTGGGTCCTGAGTGGACAAAGCTTAACAGAGATCACTGGGCACTTTTATTCTTTGACTCCCAACCATCCTTTTTCCTAAGTGAATAAATTAATATGCAGAAGATCCTTGAATTAAGGACTTGATCCAGACTTACATCATCCATAAATCAAGATAAAAGGCTAAAATTTTATTTGTGCCTCCTAGTCTCTTCCTGGCAGTTTTGTGGATGCCTGAAGATTGTGACTATTCAATGTCCTACTTTTCCACAAAGGAATAAATCAAAGATGGAAACACAAAACGTAGCAAGATCCTTGCTTCCAAAGTCATCGTGTCTTGCTACCACCTACTTCTCATAATTGGTAAAGCCTTAATAAAAATATGGAAACCACCTTCTGTATTGGAGAAAAAGAACAACATTTCTCAGAGAAGAATGACAAATACAAGATTCGATTTCCTAAGCTGTAATTCCAACAGGATATTTTAAAATATTAGACAATTTCCATCACGTCAAGATCTAGGTTCTTCTAAAACACTGCACTTTTTTTGATAAAAATCAATTATTCAGTGTAAAGAAGATTTCCCACAATATGCAAAACCAGGTTCATTTTTGTGCAAATGATAGAAACCCTGACTGAAACCATCTTAAGCAAAAAAGTAGTTTATTAGTTTGAGTTACCAACTAATATAATCGGGAATACCGATTATATTAGTCTGAATACCAACAGTATAATCGGGATCTGATTTCTTACCGTTTCTTGGGCAATGTCAGCTTTACTCCTCAATCTCAGCTACATCCTTCCCTTGTGGTTACAGAGTGGCAGCCAACCAACTGTCATCCAACTGATAAGAAGGAAGTTTCTTGCTAAGAGTTCCTACGTAGGTCATAGGATTCACACTTAAAGCTTAATTTTGGTTATACACTCACTTCTAAACAAAATGACTTTGGCCTCAGTTGCTTTTGCAAACTTTGGAGATGAGAGTAGAACCCCAGTTCGACTACATAGAATGACAGACAGGGTGATCCCCAAACCTAATTTTAGGGGTTGTTACGGTAACAACAAAAAAAGATGCCATTTGTTTACAATCATTAAATGAGGGCAAAGCCAGAGAGGGAAATAAAATCCTTAGTTCTAACCACGTAAAAATTGCCAACGTTTTAAAAAACTTTTATCTGACCTTTTCATATTAGTGATCAAAGATGAACTCCAATATCAACTAAAATAAATACTTTACTTTCACTTTGAAATGATTTTCAAAATTCTTAAATATCAGATTGTAACTTTTAACAAGTGCACAAAGATTTACCCATGTTTTGCCACTTTCATACTGTATGTTTAATGTAGTATGTGCTTGAGGGATCAGTAGGGAACATCGTTAATTTGTTGCTTCCATCTTCCTCTTCTTTACCAGCATGTGCATTCATGCTAATGTGCATTCATGCCCGTGTGCATCCATGCCAGTATTCTGTATTCAAACATGGCGAGGAAAATCAGAGAGAAAGAAGCCACTATGGCATATCATTCATTTGAGCACCTAAAACTAGGTTGAACCTAGGTTCATCCTCCAGGTACGCAGGAAACATTTACCTGCATTTCCATCACAGTGAAAGTTATTTGTGTCTTTTGGAAATAGGCTGACTTGGCTGCTTAGGAATGACTACAATTAAGCAGCAATGACTCTAGTTTAGGATAATTTTCAAGCCAGCTATCTACATAGAACAACTCGCCAATCTCTATATTAGCAAAACACCAGTCCTGTACTTTCTCTTATTATAACCTGTTTTCTTTCCTGGTTATATTCCTGGACTGTATGAGCCAGAAGAAGGAACTTCCCACTTGCCTCTGAATGCTAAAGATGGCCTACTCTCCGATGTCATATTTTTCAGAGGATGCAAACAATAACTTAACATTTTTTTCCCAATAGCACCAACCTGATTTATCCTGGGAGAAGAAGCATCGAAGTATGCAATGACACTGGATCATTTGAGGAACACTCTTTAACAGCTATGCCTGGAAGTCCCCCCTACTGCTTTCTTTAGATGTTCTGATTAGACCTTTAAAATAGCAAATAAATTGACAACGTGGAAAAATATAAGAAATTGAATATCATTAACTCATTCAGTATGTGGAGTGAACTTTATACAGATAGATATGTGTATACATATATATAGACACAGACACACGCATACAGCACACACACTGAACTTCATTTTTTTCCATGTTCACTGCAGTACAGTATATAGAAATAAAGATTTTTTAAAGTAACTGAAAATATCCAACCCAAAATATTAAAATTCTTCAGATTAAAAAATAATAATATAAACATTTGTAGACAAATATATACACTATACATACATACATATATATATATATATAAATATATATATATATAACTACATACTAAATTTATTTTATGTTATGTGCATGGAAATATATAAAATTCATAGTAAATCTATTATAGGTTTGCTTGGCATTCTGGTCCATTTTTATTTGTTTTACATCAAAATGGCTACTCCAGCCAATCAAAAAATGCTCCAAACTAGACTGTTTTTGATGCCCACATTAATTTATCCATTTATTCCAGCTAGATATGTCCTGTCTAAATATACTTACTTTTTATAGGAAGTATGCTCTAATTTAAAATGTTTTCATGCCACACAGCTAAGGGCCACTTACATTCATTACTTCCATTTTTAACAACTTTATTAAGATATAATTCACCTGCCACAGAAGTCACCCATTGAAAGTGTATAATTCAGTGTTTCTTACTGTTTTTTCATAGTTCTACAACCATCACCATAATTACAATCAATTTTCTCCCCATACCCTTCCTTTCCTTTAATCCCCATTAGCCCTCAACAACCACTAGTCTACATTCTGCCTCTATAAATTTGCTTCCTCTGAATACTACATATAAATAGAATCATACAATATGTGGATTTTGTGATTAGTTTCTTTCATTTAACATGTTTTCAAGGTTCAGCAATGTTGTAGGATGCATGGGTCCTTCCTTTCTTTTCACTGTTAAATAATACTCCATTGTATAGATATGCCTCATTTTCTTAATGTATTGATCATAGACATTTGAGTTGTCATTTCCAATTTTTGGCCATTATAAATAATGTTGCTATGAACATTCAGGTACAAGTTTTTGTGTACGTGTTACTTTTATTTCTCTTGGTATATACCTAGGAGTGGAATTGCTGGTTCATAAGGTAACTCCATGTTTAACATTTTGAGGAACTTGTAAACTGTTTTCCAAAGAGGCTGAACCATTTTACATTCTTACCAGCAGTGTCTGTGAATTATGATTTCCCCACATTCTCAACAACATGTGTCATCTGTCATTTTTATTACAGCCATCCTGCTTGGTGTGAAGTAGTATCTTACTGTGCTTTTTATATGCATTTCTCTGGTGGCTAAAGATGTTGGGCATCTTTTCCAATAGAAATATCTATTCATATCCTTTGTCCGTTTTTAATTGTGTGATTGGCTTTTATTGCTGCTTTGTAAGAGTTCTTTACATAATCTAGATATAAGTCTTCCATCAGATATGTGATTTGCAAATATTTTCTCTCATTCCATGGCCTTTCTTTTTAATCTCTTGATAGTATCCTTTGAAGTACAACTTTTTTAATTTTTTTAAAATCCAACTTATTTTTCTTTTCTTTTATTGTTTATGCTTTTGATGTGATACTTAAGAAACCATTAACTAATTCAAAATCACAAAGATTTATGCCTATGTTTTCTTTCCATACCAAAGTTCCATATTATAGTTTTAGTTCTTACATGTAGGTCTTTGATCCATTTATATTTAATTTTTGTATTTGTTATCAGGTAGGGGTCCAACTTGATTATTTTGCATGTGTATATCCAGTTGTCTTAGGACTACTTGTTGAAAAACTAATCTTTCCCCCATTGACATTGTTGTCAAAAATCAGTTGGCCATAAATGTCAGCGTTTATTCTGGACTTGCAACTCTGTTCTAATGTCCTATGTCTGTCCCTATGCCAGTATCATACTATCTTGATAGCTATACCATAGCTTTGTAGTAAGTTTTAAAGTTTGAAAGTGTGAGAGTCTCTAACTTTGTTCTTTTTGTTTCAAGATCATTTTGGCTATTCTAGCTTCTTTGAATCTCCATATTTTTTTTTATTGAAGTATTGTCAGTTTACAATGTTATGTCAGTTTCTGGTGTATAACATTATAGTTCAGTCATACATGAACATACATATATTCATTTTTACATTCTTTTTCATTATAGGTTACTACAAAGTATTGAATATAGTTTCTTGTTTTATCCAGGATAAATTTTTAAGAGCAGTTTGTCATTTTCTGCAAAGTAGCTAGCTGTGATTTTGATAAGGATTACTTTGAATCTATAGATCAACTTGGGAATATTGCCATCTTAACAATATTAAGTCTTCCAATCCATGAACGTAGAATGTTTTTCTATTTATTAAGTGTTCTATATTTTCTTTTAACTCTGTTATGTAGTTTTCAGTGCATAAGTTTTGTACTTCTTTAATATTGTTTAATTTCTATGTGTATACTGTTATTTTGGTGCTATTATAAATATAATGGTTTTCTTCATTTCATTTTTGGAGTCTTTTTTGTAAGTACATAGAAATGCAATTTTTTTTGTATATGATCTTGAATCTTGCAAATTTGCTGGACTTCCAGATTTCATTAATTCTAGTAGATTTTTTTTTTTTTAGTAAATTTCTTAGGATTTTCTGTAATAAGGTCATGTCATTTATTGCCTAATTGTCTTACCTAGAACCCCTAATATACTATTGACTAGAAGAGGTGAGAAGGAACATTCTTGTCTAGGAAAAAGTGTTCAGTCTTTCACCATTCAATGCAATGTCACCTGTAGGACTTCTGTAGATGTCCTCTATCAAGTTAAGGAAACTCCTTAATTCTTAATGAAAGTATAACATATGCTAAGAGATGAGGATCCAGCTCATGGCTCTTTAGCTCAAATGACAGAATAAGTGAACCAGTATCTTCCAAATTGATTAAAGTTGAGATTCCTTTCACATATACTCAGTGAAATCTCACACTAATTGTGTATCATTACCTCTTAACAGACAAACAAACAATCCTCAGGAATTTTGTGGTCACTTGCCCCAAATCATGAATATGGTAGCAATGCCAGATTTTGACCCAGAGGTACTCAGGGTCCAGGAAAAGCACAGACTACTATAAAATAGTGATTATCAGGCTTGGTTAAAAATGCTTTTCATGAAAAAAGATGAAAAGATTCTTCCTATTGAACCAGACAATTTACAGACAATTGTTTCCCTTTGCTGTTGTTCTTTCATGAACTGTTTTCCTGAACTTTTTTCCACTAAAGTACAACTTTATTAAGACACAGTTTTAACTTATACTACGTTCATGGTATAGATATGCAAGATTTTTAATTAGCTGCTTCTGGTTTTTCATCTGCAAACAAACAATATTCAGTAGTGGGTTTAATACCAAAAAAGGCATTTTCTACAAAAGAAAATTTACTTACAGTGTACACTCTTTTACAGGTTTTATCTTCTCTAGTTAGAAGATTGAATTAATCTTAGGAGTTCTGACAATTTCTAAGCATTGTTTACACACATATGCATCTAGTTATTTGAAAATGGCCTTGTTGCATTCAGGTACACTTTCAGACAGAAGACTCCGCTGAAACTCATTTTGGGGGAAAAATGAGTTTTTTCCTATTAAAAGAATAATTTTAAGTCAGTACATGTATGGCCATGCTAATATGTGTATCTTTAAAAGGTCGGAGAAGGTAATTTGAGGCCAGAGCTGATGAATCACAGGGTTGTCTGTCTGATAGGGTAAATGGAATTTTTTCAAAATGGTATTTGGGAAAGAAGCAAAATATTTGGAATTCAGCACTGTCCAAAGGTAAATATTCTCTTAAGGAAAAACTGCAAACAGAAGGAAGGTAAGCTAATCTGTTTATGCCCCTTTTTAGCTGCCAGCTTATTATGCTGCAGGACAAAAATCATGTGGAGATTTCTGTCTGGCAAACACACACACTCTGTATTTGGCAGTGTGTCCCTTGCCAGGAGTTTTCCAAGCAGAATTCTGATGTTATGAGGCTTCCTTATTACTATGTAATACATGGGGGGGGGGGTGGAGAAGAAGGGGGGGAGGGGGAGGAGAATGAAGAAAGAAAGAAAAATTATATGACCAGGTATCATCACTACACTGAATGAGACTTGGGCTCCCCAATATCTGATAAGACCAGCAATATATCTCAGAATTTATCTCTTTACAGTTTCAATTTCTATTGAATAATTAGCAGAATATTGGATTCACTTAAAACATACATTTCAGAAAACAAACTTTGACTTGTGTTCTTGAAATTGTTGCCAAAAAACCAACCTCTGTACCCCAATAGCCAAATTGACAGTCAGAGGCAGAGTTCTGAGAGAATTAGGAAAGAGCAGCTTTATTGCCTTGCCAGGCAAAGGGAGTCAGAGCCGGCTCATGCCTTAAAGACTGAGCCCATCTTGGGGCTGGGATCTTGAGGTTTTATAGAAAAACCAGAGGGAACAGAAAAGGTGATAACAATCAGGGCATTTTACAGGGTGTTACATTCTCTTCATCTTGATAAGAACTTGCTGTTGTTATGGGGGAATTGAGAAGGGTCTACCTGTTTTTCTTGAGGTTCAATCCATGACCTTCTTTCAAGACTTCCAGTGTAAAAGGATAAGTTATTCTAAGAAAAGAGAGCACAGGGAGGGGATTGTGTTAGTCATAAGATCAGTTTACCTAAAATTACAGGCTGGAACAACTCAGGAACAATCTTGTCAATTTTCTACTCTTTCAAAATTACATTTCATTTCTATCTCTCAAGTCAAGTTTTGAATTTCTTTCTGAAGTTTACCTGGTGTTGAGCATTCATCATATTTTCATAGAACAGCATCCACAGTCTTTTATGGTGATTCAAAGTGACTATTAAAAAACCACCTGTGTATTGACTCTGTTTAATATTAAACCAATATTAAAGGCATATTTAGGGAATTCATCGATTTCCAGTTGAAGTATGTCTAGAGAATATGAAACATTTTCTTTCCCCTACTTCTCAGAATTGAATGCTACAGGATAGCCCTCATGAGAAAAGCATAAACCCATAATTGTTATATAGAAAGTGTAGCACAGGCCACCATATGGGACATAATTCCAAGTACTGGAATTTTCTGCTAGCTGTGAGGAAGTTCCATTACTAAATGCAATGCCCCCAGGGAAAAAGGCCTCATCTCACAAGGTTATACTACGTGTACCTAGATGGAGTCAGCTATGTCATAGGGGACAAATAAACGTTTGGTGAATTGAGCTGAAGTAGCTTAAGGTTGTGTTTTTCCTTTTTCTGGTGATTCCCGGTGCTAAAAATGGTATTTGGAGCAACAAAACTGGCGTAGCATGGAGTGTATAGATCAACCTCAGGAGGGTACACTGAACAATGTTGTAGCTTTTCATAAACACAGCTGAAATCTTCCCTGATAAAAACTAACTCTTATGGGGTCCACAGACATCTGGCAGATTCCTGCTCCAAGGCCCCTCTGCCCCCCACCTCATGGCCTTTCTCTTGCCTTTTAATGTATCTCTCTGAATAAATCTACCTTCACTCAATTGTGGCTCACTCTTGAATACTTTGCTGCGTGAAGCCAAGGACCCACACTTGGCGGGGCACGGCCCAGGGGCTCAAAAGAGACCTGGGACGCAGCCCTCCTCATGCCCCACATCTGTTTTCCTGCATCACCTTCAGAACTGTGAACCCCCCTTGGGGATGGGGTGGGGTGGTTATACAGCCAGAGCTCAAACAAAAAAGCATTGATAACAATCAACAGAATCATTTTCTCCTCAGAAGACTTAGAATGGTGATGTGACGCCTCCAGGCGACCAATTCTATAGAGGCCAGCACTTAGATCTCTTTATCTCATAAGCACTCCAGGCGTGGTCTCCGTGGTAATTCAGGCTATTTTGTAAGGTTACAGTCCTGTGACCTTCTCCTTGGAGAACGACTTAGAGACCAAGCATGATTATTACTTTCAATTACTGTAATAAAGTAGACACAGTAAGAGCAACAGCTTTAGTTTTAACAATGGGCCTGGAGCTGTGAGTAGCAACTGGTCAGTCAGGTCAGTTGACCGTTTTAAGGGCAAACATAAGAATAAGCAATCTGTTAGCCTAAGTGCAGCCATTTTACTAATCCTCCTTCAATAACAGGAAATCAAGAGTCACTTAAATGCTCAATAATAGATCGTTTATTTCTATGTAATCTGACAACCATTAGAATCATATTTTAAAATGTACAAATATATACTAAGTGAGAAGCAATATTTTAATAAAGTTATACTATGATTAGAAAGATAAAACAATGTTTACAGTTGCTTAGATGGTAGGTAGAATTCTGGAAAGTTTCATATACTGTGTCTATAATAAGAAATACATTGAAGGAGGATTAATAAAATGGCCACACTTAGGCTAATAGATTGCTTATTCTTACGCTTGCCCTTAAAATGGTCAACTGACCTGACTGACCAGTTGATACTCACAGCTCCAGGTTCATCGTTAAAACTAAAGCTATTGATCTTACTGTTTCTATTTTACTACAGTAATTGAAAGCAATAATCATGCTTGGTCTCTGAGTCATTCTCCACTTCTTGAGTGCTTATGAGATAAAGAGATCTAAGTGCTGGCCTGTATAGAATTGGTCTCCTGGAGGCGTCACATCACCATTCTAAGTCTTCTGAGGAGAAAATGATTCTGTTGATTGTTATCGATGCTTTATTGTTTGGGCTCTGGCTATATAACCACCCCACCCAACCCCCAAGATGGGTTCACAGCTTTGAAGGCACTACCCTGCTGTGAGTCCCCTTTGCCCAGCCAAGTATTAAAGCTGTCTCTTTTCTTCTAAACTCCAAGACCTGATCTCTGGGTTATTTTGCTCATCAGGGGTGGGGGCCAACATTTCAGCAACAATATGATAAAAATATTGTTTTACAGTACAAACCAAATTGCACCAAAAATATACCATCTGAAAGCATATGCAACATGCTTATTTTTGAAGTACTGAAATGGGGCAGGTACAATCGGTGTCCTAGATTTCTTGTTAGTAGGAAAAAGGCTTCATTCAGCCTCCTTTACCTTCCCTGAGTTCCAAAGGGCAAATTCAAACAGTTGCTAATCGGAGAAGGGAGGGAGTCAGAGAAAAGGGAGGAGCAGTGAGGAAACAACAGTGCAGCCTTGGGGCAGAGTCCTGGTTCCCCCTCAAGGAATACACAGAACAATATCTTTGAGTTCTCCTGCAGGGACTGAGGCCCCACCTGGGTGGAGGATGGCAACTTCAAGCTGAGCACCAAGATCCCTGGACCCCGACCTGTTACCTCGCCACCAACCAATCAGAAGAAAGTCACACACCTTGCTGCTCTCACCCCAAATTTTTCTTATAAAAATTTTTTCTGAAAACCATCAGAGAGTTCAGGTTTTTGGAGCATGAGCCTCTGGTTCTTCTTGCTTGGCCCTGCAATAAACCTTTCTCCACTCTAAACTCTGTCCTTTTGGTTTGTTTGTCCTCACTGTGCCTCAGGAACACAAACTTTTGTTCGGTAACAGTACATACTCCATGAGACCAAGGATCTTCATTGTGTTGTACTTGCATTCTGAGTTTCTAGCACAGTGCCGGGCCCACAGGAGGTGTTTAATAAATGTCATTTGAATGAACATAATCTATTAATCCATCAGAGATAAAATGAGGCTTTCAGATCTCTCTCCTGGAATTGTGCAGAATTCTAATATTTAGCTTTACTTCTTACAAAAGTGCTTCCATTTCACGAACCAACCCTCCTCTCTAGTGGGGGAAGAAAAGCACTGTGGGCCTCCAACGCTTACTCATTTAAATTTTAATCCTCCCAAAATATAAAAAAATAACGCACTTCGTCTTACTCTAATTTCACTTCAGAAATGACATTTTGTGAAAAAGTGTATCTCAGTCAAGGAGGAACAAAAATATTTTGATTATATTGAATTCACCATTCTGGGTTCATCTCTTCAGATGCCTTTACTAAAAATAACTATGGTAGTCTGTCCCTATCTGTATGACCTTACATGGTAATTTGAAAAATCTATCCCCTGGCCATTTATCTCTAACTATAAAAGTAATAAATTCTCCTTAAACCAACACCATGTAATAAAATAAGCCTTTTTAAAGCAACACACATGCACATGTGCACAAACAAACACACACACACTTTTTCCTGAGTGGTTTGGAAGAAAAATAGAAATGGTCCTTTCTATTCCAATGAAATAACATAAGTAGTATAATGTTATTATAATACCAAATATATGTTCAACAAAATTAACTTGTGCTGAAGGATTTCCCTTCAAGGAGTATATTTTAATAACATTTCTCTCATTGTAATATTCTCCTTTCAAAGGAGACTGCTAAATTTATTCATTACTTCTACAGTTTGAAACACTGTCTCCAAGAATAAAAGGAAACATGAGTACTGTTGACTGAAATAAATGGGCAGCCTAAAAGTTGAGAGTTATGTTTTATTTCCTTGGAGGACTCCAGCCGGATGATCACTCTGAGGGATTGCTCCAAAGAGGTAGGGGAGGAGCTAGGGTATATAGGAGCTTTACAACAAAGACCAGGTAGTTGGAACAATAAAAGATTACTTGTTAACTAAAGAAAACCCGGCATCTCAAGAAGTTAAAAAATTTAGTGCTTTTCCATGTATGGGAGGAAGCAAACATTTGGGCTCATTGAATTCATCCCATTGACAAGCACCTAGCTGTCTAGGGCCAGTATGCTGTCCTTTCTTATTCTGAGTCCCCTCAGGGTGCACCATTGTGAGTGGCTGCAGAGGCCTGGCTGCAGGCTTGTCTTCACTGGGGGGGTGGCGGCAGTAGCTGATAACTTGATGGTTTCAGCATAATCTTTGTTTACTGATATGGTTTGCAGTATTTTTCATTCACAGTACAATTTATGGAAAAATGGTAAGTAAAGGAAGTTGACCTAGTTATGGCTGAATTATCACACCAGCTGCAGTTCGTGCAGGAGCTGACATCATTGTGAAAACCACCCCTCTCAGCTGCAGGCACAGGGGGACAGCCACCAAGGCACAAGTTAAGCCAAGAAGTTTTGGGTGATAAGCAAAGGCCTGTAGATGAAACACACACAGCGCTCCGAGTTATTTCAGCAAACGATGTGTCACTGTCACCAAAGGGAGGAAAGAATCAGGAAACAAGAAGTCTTAAAGTGTAGCCTACTTTAGCCCCTGAAGTGCAGAATAGAGCTTTCTTTGGTACCTGATTCTGTAAGCTCTCTGTCATCCACAGTGATTTCCAAGAAAGGAGGAGAAAAATCACAAGTCTTTTGAGAAAAGGAATATATTTTTTCCTTGATAAACTCAAAAACGTAGGAGAAAAGATAAAAGATGGAGTAGAGTCACTGTTGACTCACGACAGCACTGGTCTCTCTCTCTCTCTCTGTCTCCTTTTATCTTTTTCATTTATTCTTATAAACAAGAATTTGAATCTTACCAGCTCTGGGCATTGAATCTACAAATTAAAATTTTACAGGATCTTAAACTTTGTATTTTCTATAAGAGCTGGGAAAGTTCCTCTTCCACATCTCTATTTACCAGAGGACCAAAGCTGTTAAATTCAAGGAGTCAGTATTACTGTATTTTCAAAACTTCCTAATTTAGTAATTTACTCATTTGTTCATTCTACAAATTTTTACAGAGTGTCTATATATATTCTGAACTCAGTTCTGCACTGGGGATACAGCAGTTTACAGGCTGGTTCTTATGGATTTTACATGGTAAAATATACCAAAAAGTAACATAAAAATAAGTAAATTACATAGTTGTTAGACGGAAGTCTTGTTTTTTACAGAGCAATAGAGAACACAGAAATAGATCCACATGAATATAGTCAATTGATCTTTGAGAAAGAAACAAATGCAATACATGGAGGAGTCTTTTTAAGAAAAGTTGCTGAAACAACTGGACATCCACATACAAAAAGAAAAAAGAAAAAGAAAAAGAAATGAACCTAGAGACAAACTCCACACCCTGCATAAAAATGAACTCAAAATGGGTAACAGACCTAAATGAAAATCACAAAACTATAAAACTTCTAGAAGATAACATAGAAGAAAATTTAGATGACCTTTGATATGGCAGTAACTTTTTAGGTACAATGCCAAGGGCACAACCCATGAAAAATATAATTGAAAAGCTAGAGTTTATTAAAATGAAAGAAATTCTGCCCTGCAAAAGACAATGTTAAGAGAATAAGAAGATAGATCACAGACTGGGAAAAAATATTTGCAAAAGCCACATCTGATAAAGGACTGTATCTAAAATATACAAAGAACATTTAAAACTCAACAACAAGAAAACAAATAACCTGAATAAAAATTGGACCAAAGACCTCACTAAAGAAATGTAGATGGCAAACAAGCATATGAAAAGATACTCTGCATCATATGTCATCAGGGAAATGCAAATTAAAACAACAATGAAATACTACTACACATCTATAAGAATAGCTCCAATTCACTGATAACCACCAAATGCTGGAGAGGAAGTGGAGCAACAGGAACTTTCATTTATTGCTGGGGGAATTCAAAACAGTTTAGACACTTTGGAAAACAGTCTGGCAGTTTCTTGCAAAAGTAAACATTCTCGTACCATATGATTCAGCAATCACATTCCTTAGTATTTACCCAAAAGACTTAAAAACATGCCCACACAAAAACCTACATACAGAAGTCTATATCAGCTTTATTCATAATTGCCAGAATGTGGAAGCAGCCAAGATGTTCTTCAGCAGATGAACAGATAAACTGGTTCATCCAGACAATGGAATATTATTCAACACTGAAAAGAAAAGACCTATCAAGCAATGAAAAGACATGGAGAAACTTTAAATGCATATTACTAAATGAAAAAAGTCAATCTGAAAAGGCTACACACTGCATGATTCCAACTACATGATATTTTGGAAAAAGCAAAACTATGGAAATAGTAAAAAAAAAAAAAAATCAGAGGTTGATGGATGGTAGGAGTGTGATAAATAGGCAGTGCACAGAGGATTTTTAGGGCAGTGAAAATATTCTGCATTACACCATAATGACAGATACATGTCAATACACTTTTGTTCAAACCCATAGAACATACAACACCAAAAGTGAACTGTAATGTTATAATATAAATTATGGACTTTGGGTGAAAATGATGTGTCAATGAAGGTTCATCAATTGTAACAAAAGTACCACTCTGGTGAGGGATGTTGATAATGGGGAAGGCTATGCCTGTGTGAGGACAGGGGGTTTGTGGGATATCTCTATACTTTCCTCTTAATTTCACTATGAACCTTAAACTGCTTTAAATAAAATAAAGTCTAAGGGGGGAGGATACAGCTCAAGAGGTAGAGCACATGCTTAGCATGCACGAGGTCCTGGGTTTAATCCCCAGTACCTCCTCTAAAAATAAATAAACCTAATTAACTCCCCACCCACAAAAAATTAAAAAATAATAAATTTTAAAATATTTTTAAAGTTAAAAAATTTAATAAAAGATAATAAAGTCTAATAAAAGAAATAATAATAAGTGCAAAGGCAGATCAGAGGGAGTGATTGGAATGGCTGTGGAATGTGACATTTGGCCAAGAATGTGAACGAAGAACTAAATGAGACACGCAGCTGTCTGATGGAAAAACTTTCCAGGCAGAAGAGCAGAAGCAGCAGCTAATGCAAAGCCCATGAAGTAGGAAGATGTTGGCATCTTGAAAAACAGCAAGAAACCCAGCACCATTAGTAAGAAATGAGAGAGTACAGAGTGATGGAGTGGGACAGGTAGCAGAGTCCAGATCACAAAGGACTCTGCAGGAGATTTATCAAGATGAGGAAGTGTCCTCCCACTCAAGGTTCAATCAGAGTTTCTTTTTTAATTGTGAATGGATGTTAAATTTTGTAAGATACATTTTTTGCATAAAATACAGATGATTATGTATTTTTTTTCTTTTTATTCTGTTGATATGGTAAATTATAGCCATTGACTTTGGAATGCTGAAACTATCTTCCATTTGTGGGAGAAACCCCATTTGGTCATGATATATAGTTCCTTTTTTATATATTACAGAATTCAATTTGCTGAAATTTCTTGGTAATTTTCATCTGTATTCACAAGTGATACTGACTGTAGTTTCTTATAGATAGTACATTGTGTTTTATCTTGACTGATAGACTTGCCTTTTATATTTAATGTAATTATTGATATCATTGGATTTCAACCTATCATCTTGATTTCTGTTTTTCATTTGCTCCATCTGTAATATATTCCTTTATTCTCCTTTCCTGTCTTCTTCTGTATTCATTATTATTTAATCTTTCTTTTTAATTATACTATTGGCTTAATAATTATGTCACTTTAAAAAATAAACTTTAGTGACTTTCTCTAGTGTGTACAATTAACATTTTTAACTTAGTATTAGTACCATCAAATATTTTTACACCATTCATGTATACTTCCACTTTCTCTTTCTCATCTTGTGGACTATTTTTCACACATTTTGCCTCTACATATGTCATAAACTCACAATACTTTACGAATTTGTTATTAAAATAAATTATCATTCAAAGAGTTTAATACTCAATTTCCATCAGACTTCATACTCTTTCTGCCTGAGGAATTTCTTTTCACGTATCTTGTGCCGCAGGTCTCTGGCAATAAATTCTCTTGGTCTTTGTTTGAAAACATATTTATTATCCCTCCATTTTTGGAAGATATTTTCACTAGACACAGAATCTGGTCGACATTACTATTTGTTTCAGCATTTTACGCTCACTCCTTCAGTTGTCTTCTGTCTTACAAAGTTTTTGATGAAAAACCTGATATATTTCTTACCTTTCCTCCTCTCTGCATAATGCTTTACTTATCCCACTCATAAGCTCCCTTTAAGATTTTCTTTTTATCTTTGGTTTTTCACAGACTGACTATGATGTGTCTAAATATGTGAGGTTGTTTTTATTGTTGTTTTTGTTTTATTTTGTTTTGATATTTATATTGCTTAGGGTTATCTGGGCTTCTCGGATCTGTGGTTGCTTTTCTTTCATTAATGCTAGAAAATATAATGTATTATACCTGCTCTCGTCGTCCCACTCCTGCCCCTTTGGATTTATCTCCTGTCTTTGGATCAATTTTCTGGGTTTAAATACCAACATTTCTTACAGATCTAAATTCAGCCTCAACTTAGGTACTCCAACCTCACCCTTCTTAGTATAACTACTTTTTGAGTCTCAGTGCATGTGATGCACAAATTCCCAGATTCTTTGGATCTGAAATGAGCATCATGTTTACATGTTAATGTTTTTGGAAAAAAAATAGGTTCTTCAATATTTATTATATGACATAGTCTTTTGCATGATTTCTGCTAGTTCTATTTATTTGAACTGTCCAAATCTCTTTGGATAGAATTCTACACAATTTTGGATAGAATTCTACACAACTACTATTTTGTAAAAGCTATTGACTAAAAAATTAAGTTGCTATCCTAGGAACATCCTGATTTTACTACATATTTGCATCCATCAGAAAAGCCTAGGTTATGCTTGGCAATAACTCCAAATTCAGTGACTTAGAACTGTAACAGTTGTGCTACACCTTGCTCTGCTGTGCATCACATTATTCAGGATGCCACACTGCATCTCAGTGTGGCCACAATTTCCAAGGCCAAAAAAAAAGGACATGGTGAATCAGGTACCAGACAGTAAATCTCTCACCTGTAAGCGGTACCCGTTACTTCCACCGATTTCAATGATCAAAGTCAGTCACGTGGCCACACCTAATTTCAAGAAATGCCAGGAGGAGAAATTGTGGGTGAAAAGAACTAATAAATAACCATAATATTAACTATTGTTTTCCTACAAGTTAAAAAACTAGTCATTAAAATCTTCCTTACCACCCTAATCAGATAACAATAATGAGAAAGTATATGCAATATTATTCTCAATATTCAGTCAGATAGCGTCTATAGTAACCATTATGCCCATATTTCTTTCTAAATAAAATTTTTTTTTTAGTTTCCTTGTCTTCTGTATATTCTCAGGTTTCATAGGGAATTAATTTATCTCAGGGAACTGTATTTTTTCTATCCATAATTTTTCTTTTCTTTGGTAAGACTGAGATGAATGCCATCTGGAGGACATAGCCTTTTATCATCTGATGTTTTAATTTCTTGATCATCTGTTCTGGCAAAATACAGTTTGCCTCCCATGTTTATGTTTCCTGCCCTGAGAACTGTTTGATGGCTTCTGGCGTCTGATCCTCTGCCTTTTTCTGTTAACACAGAGGCAGGCAAAGCTTTGGGGGTTTGGCAATGCCTCCATCTGCTACAAATCTATCGCTCTTGCCACGTTTTATTGCTCCAGTCCCTGGGAAACATTGTGTTAAAGAGCAATGCACTGACTGGGAAAGGAGGTCCAGAGGGTGAAGTTAATATTTTTCTCATCAAACCAGGGAGCCCTGCTCTGAGTTGGGTAAACAAGATGCATCATTTGACTACTGGGCCCTCTGTTGACAGGCTCCTCCTTCAAGAAGAAAGTGCCAGAATTGGAAAGTTTGCTGAAGATACATGCACTCCAGTTCATCTCTAAGTGCTTTGAGATTTAAGATTTATTAGGCTTCTTCCTTCAGTCTTCATCTTGGATTCCATTTTAGCATTTGCAGGGTTTATAATACATATATTCACCAACACTTCATTATACACCCACCTCGTTTCAAATATGCTTGCCATCCACGCTGCCTCTTGTCTATATGTTGGTCACCTCCTCCATTCTGTTCGCACTTTTCATTTGGTGACCTATCCTCCTCCGGGAATTATTTAACATCTTTTACGTTGTCATTCTTCCCATTTCCTCCCTGTGTATTTACTTCACATCACTTGGTTTTCTATTTCAAAGCAGAGGAACACATGTCACTTTTATTTTTCAGCTCCTTCTCAAGAGGGCATTTTAACTGATTTTCCACAGATCTGAGAATAACTCATGACAGAGTTCATCCTGAGGCACAAAGTAATCCAGTGGTTTGGTTTTTTAATTTCGTATGATTTTCATAATGGGATGAAATGAACAAAAAAACACTTCAAAACATCATTCCCAAAGAAATGTACAATAATCCTGATGATAGATGAACAAAGATCCAGATATACGCAGCATACATGTGCCTTATTTTAATCATGCCTTTTGTTCTGATTTTTTACACCTGTTCCATCATATTTTTTTAGCTTTTATCCTCAGAAGTGCTTGAAAACCACTTCTAGTGCTTTCATATTAACTTTGACTCCTCCTAGGATAACGGTTTATCTTATGAAAATATATGCAAAGCCATTTCACGGGCTTGCTCCTTTTCGGCAATCATGACTTCATGAAACGGCCGCACTGTGGGAACATCGTCCCTGACGTCACAGCCTGAGAATTGTGGCTTCCACACCATGCAGGAACTCATGAACTCATCCTTCTTACATCCAGCTTTTTTCTGTGATGAGAGGAGTGTGCTGCCCCTCTCCCTCACACTGAACCTGCACATGGGCCTCGCACAGTTTCCCAGGGTGGCAGTATGTCTCTTGGTGAAAGAAGACTGATATAATTCATGCTCATCTAAGGGACTTTCCACTGGAAGCTCCTCTGCCTTGCTATTGTCGACTGAAATAAACGCACAGCCTAAAAGCTGAGAGTTATGTTTTATTTGGCGGGAGGACACGAGCCGGGATGACAGCCTCTCAGATGGCTCTGAGGGACTGCTCCCAAGAGGTAGGGGAGGAGCTAGGACATACAGGAGTTTCACAACAAAGACCAGGTAATTGGAACAATGAAAGATTGTTATCTAAAGAAAACCAGAAAACTCAAGTTAAAGAATTGAGTGCTTTTCTATATATGGGAGGAAGCAAACATTTGGGCTCACTGAATTCATTCCTTTGACAAGCACCTAGCTGTCTAGGGACAGTATCCTGTCCTTTCTTATTCTGAGTTCCCTCAGGGTGCACCATTGTGAGTGGCTGCAAAGGCCGGGGTGCAATCTTGTCTTCTCTAGGGGGTGGCAGCAGCCGCTGATGACTTGATGCTTTCAGCATAATCTTTGTTTACTGATATGGTTTGCAATATTTTTCATTCACACTGTCCATAGAGATCACTCCTTTTTCCTTTAAGGATTTGTTCAAAATTCAACCTCCCAAGGACGCCTCTCTCTCTTATCATGCTTTAATGTTGCTCACCTCCATTTTCCACACCTCAAACCCAACCCCCCACCATCCTCTGCTGCCGTTTCTCATTAGATGGCTCATCGTCTGTGTCAGGTCACATCTTTCTGGAAGCAGCCACCAAGCGGAGTTAGAATTGCAAGCAATTAATCGGCGGTGTGTGCAGAAAGGGAACACGAGTAGGTAAGCTGCAATGTGGGTCTGACAATTGTGGGAGAAGACGGAGGGACAGAGAGGACTGAGCAAGAGCTTCAGACCAAAGTGCAGCTCTCAGAAGTTCTTGACCAGCCCTACAGAGGGCTCTGGAGGGAAGACGGACTGTTAGAGGAGGGCTGTGCTGTGATGGGCACAAATGGGTAGACAGACCCTCCTCCCCCCACCGCCAGGTCATTGGCGGGAGCTGAACATTCACGGCACCAAGGCTGAGGCAGATTCCAAGGGCATTGTTTCAAGAAGCTGCAGGCTGACTGCACTTCCTGCAGCAGATTTTTCTCTAAAAGGGAGATCCTAATGGCATACATCCAGGGGTGCCACATCTTCTGAGTATATATTGTGTATTTATTAAACTTTTATCTGTCTTTCTCACTTGCACCAACCGGATACTCCATATATTAACATATGTATGCTAAATAAATACATGAATGAATGACTAAAATGAGTCTTGTAGATAGTCATTTTTTAATCTATTAATGGAATATGTCACACCATAAAATGACACAATGTATCATGATTAATTTAACATCTGGTTATTTTTATAGATCAAACAACTGTTGATAAATGACCATAAATGAAATAGATTTTGAGTTTCCTTATGACCAGTATCCAATCATTATTTCTGTATTTCTACTGCCCATCGCTTGATAGAAACTCAATACAGTTTAGCAAATGTAAAAACAAACAAACAAATTTCAATATTGCAATGAAACTATCCCCTCCCGTTTAAAGATGCAAGTACCAGCTGTAACTTTGCAGACTTTAACTACTGCATCGTATCTCTCTTCCTGAGTAATGTCACACTATTTCACAGCTTCAGGTATACACAGGATTAGTGGTGGAAGCCATCCCTCCTAAAGAGATGTAACACTACATCTTATCTACACATCTAATTGAGGAGCAAAAGAGCAATTTCCCTCTTAGAGGAAAATAAATCTCTGGAGGATAATGTACTTAAATAGACAAAACTTATAAAATGGCTTAAGTCATGCTGCATGTGGATTACGTGGTAAAGAAAGATTGCTGATGGGACTCACGGTCTTGTACCTTTGGGCCAGCTGTGTTCAATTAAGCTGGACTTCTTAAGAAGGGAAAGTGATATCAGTAAGAAGCCTATGGGGAGGTTTAGCAGTCACAGTGCCTCAAGAATTCACTGACAAACAGTGCGCTGGTCTTAACAAATAAGATAAGAATTAAGAGTAGACCTGAAAGCTGAATTGTATCTTCGTAGGCTGGGCGTTGCAGAGTCCAGCTATACAGAGGACCATGTGTAGGAAGATGTGCTGAACACAAATGGTGTAGAGCATTCAAAAGTCTAGAACTCCAGGCTCTGGGACTAACAGGAAATGCATCACCAGAAGGAAGGAATAAACTAATTTCTTCTAATGTACATTGCATTCCTGCTTTTATGGTGAATAATGAAGAAACTGAGAATGCAAGTGAATGAATTCATTGGCATGTTCCAATCTCCTGTAAATGTTCTTTATGCACTTAATCAACCCTTAACTTGTGTGTTAGGTTCTCGAGAGAAACAGGAACAGTAGGATATCTACAGATATAACAGAGAGGCGATTTATTATAGGAATTGACTTATGTGATCATGGAGGCTGAGGAGTCCCACGGTCTGCCATCTGCAAGCTGGAGAGCCAGGAAAGCCAGTGGTGTAGCTCCAGTCCAAACCCAAAGGTCTGAGAACCAGGGGAGCCAATGACGGAAATCCTCGCCTGAGTCTGAAACCAGGAGCACAGATGCTGGAGGTCAGAAGATAGATGTCTCAACTCAAAGAGTAGTCTCCCTTCCTCTGCCTTCTTATTCAATCCAGGCCCTCAGTGGATGGTATGACACCCACCCACATTGGGAAGGGTAATCTCTACTCAAGCCTACAGATTCAAGTGCTAATCTCTGCTGGAAGCACCCTCATACATACACCCAGAAATAATGTTTTACCAGCAATCTGGACATCCCTTAATCCAGTCAAGTTGACACATAAATTAACCATCATGACTTGTAAGATGTCATTTTCCTGATGACCCAAATGTTCTAAGTCAGGATTTATAATAAAAGATTGTAATTTTTTCCACTTGATTGCTTAGAGCAGTTAATTTGAGACTATATTTAAGAAATTCACTTTTAAAAGTTTTAAAACATTGATACATTCTTTTAAATTGAGACTATAGAATTTTACAGACCAGATATTACTCTCTATACCCATTAAGGTTTCTTAAAAATAAAGCACTCATATAAAGTTTTCTCTCAAACCTAAAGACAAAAATAAAGTAATTTCAATTCAGATTATTTGCATTTTATAATGACTTTAGTCTTTTCAAAAGCTGAAAATTGGAAAAATTCTTCCCTCATTAAATGCACTTTTTCTCAAGACACATTTAATATACTATTTAAGGAATACAACTTCAATTTTTAGCTTTGTCTACCATGAATAATAGTACCAGCTAAACTCTGTTCCATCTCCTCCTTAGGCATGCTGTGAATTTGAAGTCCTGCAATTTCTCATTCTCTTTAAGTTAAAAACGGACTTGAAATGTCAGAAGAATTTCAAACCTAGACAGAAACTGTCTAGCCTCGCACCTGCAGTGCCACTAGGTCCTGTGGAAGATTCAGCTGCAGAATTCTCACAAATGATCCTTATAAATCTATTTAACAGCACCTTAGAAGAATAAAAATTATCAATCATATTAAGCAGAATTGCAGAAAAATCTCTGGCACTCTTTCATAGATATTAACTTAACCAATCTTCATTTGAGGAAGATGGAGGCAATAGAAGAAGATAAAAAAAAAATCCATGATATTGTATACACTAGTTTAAAAATCTTGCTAATATAGATGTTTTATAAAACTGTTATTTTTGAAAATAACAACCAAAAAGTTAACTACAAAGGCAATATGTAAATTTTTTATATATCTAAAATGTTGCTTGTAGGCTAATATTTTATTATATAAAAAATTTACAAGAATTGAAAAGCAGTATCTAAGATCTCCATATGTAATGGGCAAAAATCATTGACACAAAGTAAGAAATACAGATTAAAAAAATTTATGGGGTGTATTTAGTATCACTAAGAGTCATATAGATGGAAATCAGAGAGCTTATGAAGTCATATTTTGCTCACATAATTAGGAATAGTCAAAACTGTGGGCCTAAAAGTCAAATACCAATGAGAATAAAACCACTACACTTCTGGGATGTTAGTATACTTATTTTGTAGACAACCAAGCAGAAAGGTAGCAAACTATGTTGTATTTACTCTAAGGAAAATCAGATGAGTTTTTAAAGTACACGCATACACATGGAAGAGAAGACTGGATTTGAGGCGAGGAAAACTCTCAAGCGGTCATGATGATTGCTTTAGGGTGGTGGAATTGAGAGGCTGTTTTCTATGTGTTCCAGTTTCAGACATTATCTTTAAATGGTTTTAGTGTTTTCATAATTTTTAAATGATGACTATAAAGACATTATTGAAATCTAAATATACTTGTTATTTAATATTAACCAGGAGTATAATTTGAAGTTTGTAAAACTATGGACAAGAAAGGTAGGGTATCTTAGAGAATAAAAAAGTAGTGTTATTAGGATTTTGGAAACAAAGGTTTTTATTCTTTTTAGCTGACTTTATTTTTGTTGTAACATCTTTTGAACAAGAAATTACATTGATAAATATATATTTCCTAGGTGCTAAGATTTTATATGACTTATTGACAAATGTATATATATTTTAATAGACTCATTCATACCCTATCACAGGTGTAGTTTCTGTGTGGTAATGCTATTTGACTCTGTAAGGACTAATTTTTTTTTTTCTCATGAGAATTTTTTTTTTCCTTTTGCAGTTTTATTTGGTAAAATTAGTACATTTTGACTGCACATATACATTATATTTCATGCAAATACATATATACAATATCCTGCACATATTTTTTTTAGTTTATATATGTGTACTGATCATTGCTTCTAAGAACAGATAAGAGCTTCAGCTTCTTAAACTTACATAGGAATAAAGAAATAAAGAGCTAATTTATTTTTCATTGTGTAGATTTCATTATTCCACGTGCATTTGACTTGTGAAATATGCAGCATGAAATTTTTCTGGGTAAGGTTTCTCTATTTAAACAGCATATTTTTCAGGAAAGCAAAAGATTAACTTATTTTTTTTCCCAAAAGTTGAAATGTCTTAGAGAAAGCAAAAGGTAGTGCAGAAAGACTGAATCCAAAAATGTCGATTCACTAATATTTGAGTCAAAACACTGCCTACACTGGGTGTTGGCTGCTGGTTTGGTGTAACCTCCATCACACCCCAATTTCACACACCGCAGCTACATCACAGCAGCAGCAACAAGAAGCATTTACCGAACCTTCTTCTGTGCCTGACACTTCATGGCTTTTCTCACATTTAATCCTCATCCCAGCCCTATGAAGTGAGTCTGTTTTGATTCCCATTTTATGTATGAAAACATGTAGTATCAAGAGATTTCCTGATTTGTCCAGGGATGTGCAGGAGGTGAGTGGAGGACCTGGGGGTCAAATGCAAGTCAGTCTGATCCTAGAGCTGGAGTCCTGACGGAAAACTCCCTTCCTCTCCTTACGTTTCCTCATCACTTCCTTTTGCCCCAATATGACGTGCTTCATCTAACCCCTCATCCCATTATTATCTTTCAGTAACTATCATGCCTATGATATGCCCTCAAAAGAGTGTCCCCTCTCTTACTTCTCAATAAACTATCAATGCGCATCTTAATTTAATTAAGTGGAGGCTCCTCTCTTCCTCAGGCTTGAAGTCACTCCAAGTTTGAAAGATTCTTTCCTGGGAGAGACAGGTGAGCATCTTCTCTTTCCCCAGTTTACTTTTCTACTGCCTTCTGCCTTAATTCATTGGTTTAGGTTCTGATCCATCTAGGATCAGTCACAGAAAGTTAACGGATTAGAGAAGAGTGGGTATGATTTTACTCTTGGTGGTTTTCATCACCTCTCCCATAGCCTCGGATAAACGGAGACTATCTCCTTCTACTCACTCATGCTGGGGGCTGGGGTGCGGGGCAGCAATAGCAAGAGGCACACAGCATTCCAGCAACTCTGAAAATTATTCTATTACTAAAGACTCCTTTGAATAATTTACTGTTAGAGGTTGGTAAGCCCTGACACTGGCCCCTCTTTGTGATAAGTGAGTGCTCTGCATCTGTTGTCTTGTTCTTGCCTTTGTGGCTCAAGGGACACAGAGATACTAAGAATTCCATTTTAACAATTTAATACATACCATAACCTGTTTATTTCCAGAAACCCTATCTTGTCCAGTATCAGTTTGCTATATGACCTCAGTTTGGTATGTGCCTTCATTACCAATGAGCTCTCTGCTGCTAGATATCTTCAAGCAGGGCTTAATAATCATATGTGAACTACACTTTAGAACTAAAGGATTCTGTAAGACAATTATTAGACAGAAATGCAAATAAAAACTACAATGAGGTATCACCTCATACCAGTCAGAAAGGCCGTCATTAAAAAGTCCACAAACAGTAAATGCTGGAGAGGGTGTGGAAGAAAAGGAACTCTTCTATGCTGTTGGTTGGAATGTAAATTGGTACAGCCACTATGGAAGACAGTATGGAGGTTCTTTTAAAAACTAAAGATAGATTTACTGTATGATCCAGCAATCCCACTCCTGGGCATATTTCTGGAGAAAATGTAATTCAAAAAGACACATGCACCCTAATGTTCACAGCAGCACTATTTATAATGGCCAAGACATGGAAACTACCTGAATGTCCAACAGGTGACCAGATAAAGAAGAGGCAGTATAACTATAAAATGGAGTATTACTCAGCCATAAGAAAGAATGGAAAATGCCATTTTAAGCAACATGGATAGACCTAGGATTACCATATTAAGTGAAATAAGTCAGACAGAGAAAGACAAGTATCATATGATATCAATTATATGTGGAATCTTAAAAAAATATACAAATTCTATTTACAAACCAAGAACAGACTCATAGACATAGAAAACAAACTATGGTTACCAAAGTTTGGGATTAACAGATACACATTACTATATATAAAATAGATGACTTACTATATAGTACAAGGAACTATAATTTCTTGTAATAACATATAGTGGAAAAGAATCTGAAAAGAAAAATATATATAGCATGTGTATGCATAACTGGATTGTTTTGTTGTACACTCAAAATTTACTAACCCTGTTGTACATTGTAAACTTACACACACATACACACACACACATACACACACATCCCTTATCTAGAGGAACCCTAATGACTTGGGTAATGCATTTCATATGCCAAGCCAGCCCATATAAAATTTATTTTGATTTTTATATAACACACTTTTAAACACAATCATCTAGGCTAGGGGTTGCAATACCTTTTTCACACTGTAGGGAGTTGACAATGGCAAGTATTTGATTTGCTCTAGTGAAGATGACCTCTGCGGAGTATGTCCAGCCCCTTAACAATCACCTCCAGTTCACAGTGCAGATGGATCTCCCGCTGTCAAGTCAGATTAACGCTTTCCTTAGCTTTTTTGAATTATTCCAGGATGAAAAAATCAATTGGTCGAGCTGCTCTACAGCTGCCTGTCATCCATCTGAATCCGCTCCATCATGACCATTTGTCAAAACTAGTGCCAAATATCTTAGAAAATTTGTCAAAATAATGGTAATGGTTGTTCAACATTCAGCGTACAAGAGGTTTGTGCAGCGGGCATCATATAAAAAAATCAACACCCTCGAATATCTATTGGGAATTGTTATTTGCAGAAGGCAGAACTGAGTACTTACTACCTGGATTCTAAAAATACATATGATATTTTTTTTTCTTTTTTACTTTAAAGGAACACTTTAATGTTTCACCATTGAATAAGAAGCTGGAATTTGTATTTGACCCATATACACCCAGATACAAGCACACATTTCCCACGCCCTCCAATTTATAGAATTTAAAATATCCCTGTGTTCCCACTTTATAGAGTCTCTAAAAATAAGAAAATTATGTCAATAAGTATTGGGTATTTTATAAAAATGCATGTGATCTTGAGCTAAGCAATAATAAAGAACACTTAGCTCCAATTTAGACGAGATGGAATCCCCGCTTATCCTAGTGAAGACATAGTGAAATCACAGGTTTGTGAGAATTAACTTGAATGATTCCTTCTTAAGTAAACAACAGATTTTAAAAAGCAAAACAAAACAAAAATGGAAAGAAAAAAAACAAAACCCTGACTCTATCAAGGCAATTCCTAGGCAGTTTCAAGCATAATGAAGTTTTACACTTCCTATGTATGTTGTTAATGATTGATAAATACTTTTGAGCAAAAGAATCATTTTCATTTAAAATGTCTGTATTTAAAAGTTTACCCTTCCCTCTGAAATCAACATCTTCTGGCTGAAAAACTCAGAAACTTGTAACATTTCATTTTAATATTCTAAGCAGCTCTTGTCTAATGAGTAAAAAGAAGAGTAGGAATTTAAAGAAAGAAAGTGAACATCAACACTAAGTATTTCAGGAGTGCAGCCTTATGCAAGAAAGCACAATTTATTCTTGCATTTCACACTAAGTCCCAGTTTACTAACATCACTTCCTCCCTTACCAGTCCACTGTCAGAGAAGCAGACACGTTCAAACACATTCTCTGTGTTATGGGGTACTACAAAATTTCAAAAATATTAACCAATGTGTTTTGTGTAGTAGTGATCTTTCTTCTTTAAAATTCCTTTTATCCCTGTCCCTTCCTCCCTGTCTAGGACGCTTCTGTCTCCAGGAAAGGATGACCTAGCAAATGGAAGAAACAAACATTTTCCTTGCTTTAAATTTACAAATGCAGTCTTCAGAGATGACCAAAAGGCCAGAGTGTATGAACAATGCATCGTGGGGAGGAAGTACGGAAGCACATGAGAGAGATTCTGAACTCCACAGATGCAACAAATGTTCCCTGTACTGAAGTGGAGGAAAAACAGGAGTGAAAGTTGAGAGATGTTGTCGGTACCTTAAAAAGGTCACCTATTCACCCAGTCTTCTAAACCGAGCATGGGAGGGAGCTAGGCAGAAACTGTTACGGTATTTGAGAGTAGAAAGTGCCTTTCTTTATTTGACCCCTTTCCTGAAAAGAACTCTGGGAAATAATAAAACCCCAGAGCAGAAATGCTGGGCGGTGTATCAAGGCAGATGAGAGGAAGAGCCTCAGAGCGTAACCAAACAGGACCCGGCGGGGACTTCCCAGGATAGACCCCTCCCGCATATCCTCTGCTATAGGTCCTCTTGGAAGTACCCAGGTGATAGCATCTCATACATATTTCCCAAGTTTTTCAGATGCTGAAAACCACCACCAAAGAGAAAAGTTAACCATTTGATGATCACAAGCACATGGCCCCCAGACCTTCTGGTGCCTAAGGGTTGATAGTGTTGACCTCCCTGTTAACCTCTACATCAAACAGTCAGAGAATTGTGCACAAGCTGATCATGTACCCTGCAACCCCCTCCCTTACCTGGCCCTTAAACATGCTTTGCTGAAACCCTCTGGGAGTTCAGGATTTTCTTGGGCATAAGCCACCCCATCCTCTTTGCTTGACCCTGCAATAAACCTTTCTCTGCTCCAAACTTCGATGTGATATTTAGGTCTGTTTGGCCTCACAGTGCATCGGGCACACAAACTTGCTTTCCTTAACAAGAGAAGTCATTCATTCATTTTCCTTCCTTGGTTTATTACGCCAGGAGCCCTGGGTTCAGAGATGACCAAGATTCAGATCCTGTGTTTAAGGACTTCATGGTCTAGAAATGAGGATGAAAAAGAAAATAAGTTACTATAATGACACTAAAGAAATACAACAGAAATAAGTCAAATCTGGAAAAAAAAAAAGTAGGGATGGAAAAGAGGAAATTTTAAAAAATCAGATTTCTATAATGTTGCTATTATAAAATAACACTTAAAATGCATTTAAATTTGTGTATCTGATATTTCTAGGCTGCCTAATTTGGAAGTTTCATCTTCAGGCTTTTGGTCAGGCTAAGGACAGCCGACCTGGGGTGGTGAGGGGATGGACCGATAGCACTGGAGGTGGGGGGCACTCCCCTGTAGCATGTTACTCAAGAGCAAGGATTTGGACCAGAACAATAGACCAATCTTGGTTTGACTCTCACCTCTGGCATTTAACAACCTCGTGGGTTTGGAGAAATTAAGTATAGTTGAATAAGCACATCCTGATGCTGACCTAAATTTTGTTACTGACTTTAAATACATGCAGCTTATTTTAAAAACTGAGTATTATTTTTCTATCAAGCATCTGTTGTATTTCAATTACAACTAATATTTCTGAATATTTCTAGGTGTCTGACATCGTTGAAGTACTTCACAAGCATTTTCTCATTTAAAATTCACAAAAACCTATAATCAGATTCCCACTTCACTCCTGAGGAAATTAAGCCACTGAGAGGTAAAGTCAAATGCCCAGCATCCCAGAGCAATTCGACAGCGAAGCTGGAATTCAAATCCACATGGCCAGACTGGAGAGTCTGCCCTTGAAACCACCTCCTCGTGGCGCCCTCGTACTTGGCATCTTTATTAGTGCATTTTACACTTTATTAGATTAAATATTTGTTCCACAAGTGACATTTGAAAGCCTGGGCCACTTCTAAGCTTGGCTGGTTCTAAATTAATGTTTTTCAAAGCAAATCGTCTGAACTTGTTGCTCCTGCTCAGACAACTAAAACAATTCCTGTGGACAAGGCAGATGAGCAGATGCATGTCCGATGAGTTGTAAGGAGAGAGTTCTCTCCCAGAAAATGCTAGCTGATTTAATGGCGTTTAAATTTGTGTGGATCTCAGTTTTACTTGGCTTTTAATAGTCTACCAGGAAAAATGATGTTCAAATCCCTTCAAATAAATTTTTGTAATATACACGTAGACTATCTCACTAATCCCTAATTTTCTTATTTGTTGCTACTATCCACACCCTCTTCAAATTTTTGTTTATTGAAGCAAAGCTATTATGTCAAAAAAGGTGTTTTATTTTTATAATGTTTAGGATATTTGCACAATTTGATTTTTTTCACATAGATTATACAATCAATATTGCTACTAACAATGCAATCAAAGTTATTATTTTATGTTAAGGCAGTTTAGTTCATAAGACTTGTTAATATTTCCTTTTGAATTGAACTTTCTATTTATTCTAGGGCATTCTAAGGCACACTGTTTTAATATCCTTAATCAACAAATTAAATACAATACCATATGAGATCGCTCATATGTGGAATCTAAAAAACAAAAACAAAAAAAAACAAAGCATAAATACAAAACAGAAATAGACTCATAGACATAGAATACAAACTTGTGGTTGCCAAGGGGGTGGAGGGTGGAAAGGAATAGATGGGATTTTAAAATTGTAGAATAGATGAACAAGATTATACTGTACAGCACAGGGAAATATACACAAGATCTTATGGTAGCTCACAGAGAAAAAAATGTGACAATGAATATATACATGTTCATGTATAACTGAAAAATTGTGCTCTACATTGGAATTTGACACAACATTGTAAAATGATTATAAATCAATAAAAAATGTTAAAAAAAACCAATTAATGAGCTATTTGATCCAAAAAAAAACAAATAAAATACACAAACTGTGTAATAGCCATACAAAAAAAAAATCACTCAATGATAGAAAAGGAATGAACTACCAATTGACTCAAGAACATAGATGAATTTCATGAACATTTAATGAGATGCTTTCAAAAACAAAATTTACTGAAGTAATACGCATCCACATTTCCATGCTGTGTGACCACACTTATAAAACTCCAAGAGTACAGTGACGGAAGTCAGAACTGATACCTCCGTAGGTGGAGGAAACTGACTGGAAGAACACACAAGAGATTTTTTTCAAATGATAAAAATGTTTCCTATGTTATTTTTGGCTGTGGCTACATGGATGTAGTCAACTGTCAAAGTTAATGAAGCAAACTTTGTGATTGGTGCTTTTTCATTGTTTATGTTTTTTACCACAGTAGAAAATAAATAAACAGAAGTAAACCTGCAGAAGTATTTATACTATAACTTCATCCATGCATAGTGATAAGATAGATATATCTATCAGTCTACATCTGAGCTTCTCAACCTTGGCATTATTGGCATTTTGGACTATATACGTCTTTGCTGGGGAGTCAGGGGGAGGGCTGTCCTGCGCATTGTAGGATGTTCATAAGCTTCCTGGCCCCTACCCACTAGATGTCAGTAACATCCCTTCAGTTGGGACAACCAAAAATTCCTTCAGCCATTGGCAAATATGGCCTGGGGTGGGAGGGGTGTGGAGAGGACCTGGTCGAGAATCGCTGAGCTTTATCACACATACACAAGAAATAGTATCTGAAGGAATGTTTACCAAAATGAGTGTAGTGGTTACCTTTGAATAGCAGGAATGCAAATCATTTACTTTCTTTTTTGCAAATGGATGTATGCATATAATCATTATGCACAAATGGGTTCATAGTATACTTGCTTTTGCAGACCTGCTTTTATTTTTAAATTGAGGTAAAAAGCACAAATAATTTAAAAAAGCAGACATCTTAAAGGTTCAGTTTAATTAGTATTTACAATATACAACACACACAATCAGCATATAACATTCTATCCAAAGCTTTTTTAAAATCTGTCTTAACAACTAACACCATCTCATAAGGGAAAATTCAAACTCACTCTGTTTCGAACTCCACATTGCCTTTTTGCCACTGTCATGTTTTTATCTGCCCTCCACCTGCTTCTCCATGGACAAAGATGATGATGATGGGACTGGCTGGCTGGAGGCAGAATTCTGTAGGACTGAGCTGAAGCTGGCACTCCTCACGGCAACTAATGGGGGCAAAAACCAGAGAACAAAGCCAGGGACAGCGCAACTCTCATGTAGCTCTGAGGATGGAGAGAAGGTCTGGTGTATCCAAAGAAAGAGGACTCAGAAGTGGGTTGTAAAGTTGGAATTTGGAGTCGCGGTCTCGGAGATGAGACCAAGTCAGGAATGACTGGGGCAATGAGAGGGTGGCCCATGGTGAATTGCTTAGAATAATTGTTATCTTTGAAGTTTGTTCTTTGAAGAGATAGTGAACCACTTAGACAACGAATTATTTCTACTCAACAGAAAAGAAACACTGCGAAATGAGCCTGGAGCCCTCTGCATCCATTCAGCACTATTTTGGACGTCGCTTTGCTCAGGGTTCTCTGTCGTCTTGCCCTGTCTCTATGTCCAGCCAGCTCCTGAACCTTTTGTGTTCATCTCATCTTTCTTGCTCTGAGCTCAAGCTTGAGCTACCAGGACAAACATGAACTTCTTGGCGTACGGTGGTCCTTACGACCTATCTGTCCTCCTCCTCGGGCACTTTCCTGCTCTGATCCTTTTAAAGAACCATTCCACTAACCCAATTTAATCTCCTGTGACTCACCCATATCCACCTGAACGAAGATAAATCATGTGACAGAGACAAGATACCAGAGAGATTGTCAGTATATAATATATTTCACCGTAACTGAATAGACATGCCCAGAAAACCTGAAGCCAGCAAGTAGATTGCTAGTTTATTAGGTGAGGGAATCTGGTAAATAATCAGTCTGTAAGAAGATCTTAGCAAAGATGATTGATTTTAGGCATTTCATTTTCATTGTAATACCAGTTCCTAGAACATAAGCAGAAGTAGGAGTGCCATCATTTCTGATGACAGTACCCTGTGTTCTTCATCTTCTGACCCCATAATAGTTACTGTAAACATTGGACATAATACAAACACAGTGAAAGATTATTTATTTTAGTTGTCTATAAGGCAAGTTTACAAAAATGGTACTGAAAATGTAACCTTCCATTTCCTATCATAACGTACCCAGATAAACACATAGAATCACAAAATGAATCTCTAATTCTCCTCTCAGTTCCAATGGTCAATATCAACAATTTTTAACTGGGCCATTTCTCATTTACAGATGTTTCAACTATTCACTTCATTAACTCAAATGGTCTGATCTAGTTAATCTAATCTATAAAAGTGTTATTTTTAACAATAAATAGGAATTTGGTAACAGTTTAGTGTGATGACCCCAATATTAACAAGTTAATCTGAAGAGAAATCTAAATTTACTATCTTTCTTGTTTCCAAGAAGTTCAAAAAAGTTGTTTTCAACTTTTTGAGAACTGATTCAAAAATAATGTGGTTAAATAGGCAAATACTTATACTCTCTCACTCCGGTTTCAAATTCATCATTTTGCTTTTCTCTTTACCATCAAAATCAAAACTTTTCTGACTGAATACTTTATCATTAAAGTTACACACAAAACTATCAAGGGTTTAGGGTAAAGTTATAATATGACTCTATACTAAGGCATTATTTGGGATTTTTTTAAAAATAAGTCTTTACATCTCACAAGAAACTTGGAATTGGAAATATGCATGGAAATCTTTTTTCCCCCAAAGTGAGAAATTGGTTATAAAGAAGGTAAATATAAATGCTAATTCAAATGTGAAGCTTTTGCTTTTTAAAATCTCATTGAATACTGGGTATTTAGGAAATATAATTTAATATTTCTTGAAATATGTGCTTTAAATGAATTAGTTCATATTGTATGTGTTCACTATTTATCATATCAAAGCAAAGTAAATCTCTATGCCCTTCAAAATAATTCTTTGCTCCATTAAATTCCAGCTATATGAAATGTTTGCCATTCAGACAACATTTATTTTATTTCTATGAAAATATATAATGTTCTGAAATTCAAATGCCACATTTATCCTAGTCAAACATTTACCCTAAGCTCTATGCATTTCTGAACTCTGAAATCTCTTAACGTGATTAATATTACCAACAGTCATTTCATAAAATTCCAAAAGGAAACCTAATTACTGCCAAAAAATGATTACAACCAGGAGAATATGAACCTGGAGAACTGAAAGGTCAAACTACTTGATTTTCTAAATAGTTGTGTGCTTTTGAGAAAAAAGTATGTATTCCATTTAAGGACAAAAAGATCATCACATTTGGTTTTGTTTCTGTA
Source organism: Camelus bactrianus (assembly GCF_048773025.1). Classification (NCBI taxonomy): domain Eukaryota; kingdom Metazoa; phylum Chordata; class Mammalia; order Artiodactyla; family Camelidae; genus Camelus; species Camelus bactrianus. Next base: position 16,677,587 of record NC_133539.1, on the reverse strand, counting down.
TATTTCAAATACAAATTAACACTTAGGTTTTTAAAAACGTAATGGCTCCAATACACTTATACATCATTTTTGATGTGAAATTAAATATGTCATAAGGAAGTCTTATATTGCCTCTAGAGGCTCATTTTAAAAGATGAAAAGCTCAGCTGTGAAACAGTATTTTATCTGTGGACTTTATTCAAAGCTTTTTCCAACTATGATATTTTGGTTAAAAAATAACTTGCAATATATTTAAGAAGGATACTGATAACATGTTTCATTTCTTTAAAATATAAACATAGCTTTTAAAGTGTTCCCTGTTTGACAAAGATGCAGTGAATGACACACAAGGTAACCCTTGTATCTATACAAATGGTAGAATTATATTTTCCCTAGATTAAAAAAATAGACCCAGACATGAAAAATTGTCTGAGATTCATTTGAAAATAATTCAGAAATAGGGGAGTGGGTTGGGGGCAATAGATTGAATAAAAGTAGTCATGAGTGGATGATTTTTAACGTCAGATGTTGGATTCATGGTGGGGGGGTTGGTGCAGGAAGGGAGGGTCATTATATTATTTTGTCTACTTTTGTATATGTTTGAAACAAAAAGTTTTACAAATGAATATAAATTATATGCAATCCATGTTCTTGTGTTATTTTTAAATTTTCAATAACATACATATATATTTTTACTTTGAGAGCACATTTATCCAAAAAATGTGTCATGTTGTCCAAGTAATCTGCATGTTTCTTGATTTAGCAGAAGAAATATCTTTTAGAGAGTTTCTCTACTCACAAATGTGCCTATCTGAGCTATTTACACTTGGCCAATTTTTCTTCACAAAGGGATCAGATCTGCCTAAGGAAACACTTCAATAAAATACTTGCTTCAAAATGATGTTTTCTGCCACACCGAATAGCCCATTATAGTCAAACCTGTTTATTACTACTTAATCAATATGTTCAGCCTCCTTGTGTATCTCTGTATGATTGATGAGCTTCATAGGCCCTCATTCAAATAACAAATAGGTTGATTGCAAACAAAAGTCCCAGGATCTATGTGGCCAAAATGAGAATTCTGTGGAGAAGTGATTTTTTTGCTCATGTGCGTAGTCTATCAAAGCAGATGAGAACACTGTGAGTTGAATTAGTAATGTAATAAGAAGCTATAAGAGCAAGCATTTATGGAGGGTTCACCACAACCCAGGCCTTCGTTATACCTGCCTCTCCTTTAATTCTCTCAGTAACCTCTGGGATCAACATTATAGACAAGGAAAGGAAAGGAAAGGAAAGTTCAGAGAAGTTATGTACCCCAGGGCTCACTGTAAGGAGTGAATCCCGAAATCAAATTCAAATCTATATAAAGTCCATATTATTAAACACTGTAAATGGCCACGTTATTGACCATTAACATTTAACTTTTTAAATAAAATGAATTATTAGACTCTAAATCCCTTTTTGCCTCAGAAACAACTATGTAAGGAAATAGCTAATTTAGAAGTGTAAATAGTTTATATATGTATATAGATATTTTAAGTGTTTACTGAGCACCAGTTCTCATTTATTCATTCATTCAATAAATATTTATTTCAGTCCCTTTTACACAAGCTAGTCTGATATATTCTAAGGGGTAAGAAGGTTTTATATATATAAATATATATATTATATATAACTATCATATATATGATATCATAGTTCTCCCTTAAATTACTTACCTGCAAGACCTGAAAATTTAGTACTCATTTTGCTGATTTCAAAACAAAGTTTAACTTAACCTCTGTTTCAGGACTAGTATTATAGTTGTTTTATCATTTCCTTACCTGAAACCATTGCTGTTGTTTTCATAATAGTAAAGTCATGAGACATTGACTTAATTTATCACATCCAATGACAGAACAGTAAATTAATCACCAAAGTGGATGTAATTTGGTTGTTGGATGATTGGGGCATGTTGAAAGGCATTATTTATAGGGAATTTAGGTACACATTTTGTGTTTCCCTCTGCCCCTTTAAAATGTGTTTACCCCCTAGGTTAAATCTTAGCATGTCCCATGGCTTTTCTGCTCACTCAGCCGGTGCAGTCACAAAAACATTCTCAATTCAGTTATGTCCAGCCTAAAATAGTAATTGAAAATCTGATCTTGATTTAGTGTTTTCTCTCCTCACCAAGTTCAGGCTTGCTTCAGGCTGGAAGCCCACAGTGGTTTTTTTCTCTCTATTTATCTCTGTTATGTTCCTTCTATCTCCCATTCCATTCCAGCCTTACTTGTAGTTTTGCACTTTCTCGAACAACCCAGCAATCCCACTCCTAGGTATTCACTCAAGTGAATTAAAAACTGATGTTCACATCAAATTTTATACAAATGTTTACAGCAGCATCATTCATGGTCACCAAAAACTGGAAACAACCTAAATGTCCTTCAGTAGGTGAATGGATAAATAAACTATGATATGTTCTACAATAAAATACTATTCCATTTTAGTATGTGTGCTGCTGAAGCAAGCATCAGTTCATTTTAAAAGCATCATTTTAAAATGAACTAGATTCACCCAAGAATATATATGAATTTTAATATGTTTCGCTAAGTAAAAGAAGCCAGATTTTTAAAAAAAAAAAAGTGTTTACATATGGTACGACTCTATCCTGGTGACGTTCCGGAAAATTCAAAATGACAGGAATAGAATACGGACTGGTGGCTGCCAGAGGTTGGAGACTGTGCAAAGGGGGCTGTTTAGAGCTTTCTTAGAGTGATGGAACTGTTCTATATGGTGCTGGAATGGTGGAAACATGACTTCCTGCTTTTGTGAAAGTCACAGAACTCTATGTCACAAAAAGTAAATTTTACTGTGAACAAATTTTTAAAATATCCATCAATCAAGATGTCAGGGGAACACTGGAAAGAATTCAGACTGTGACAGATGCATGTAACTGTATGCAAGATAGAACCTCACCGAAGGGGTACAGAGTAACGTCTCCTAAGTTTCCTTGAAAAAATAATGTTTTGACTTTATACTGTAAGCCTGATGACCAAGAGAACTGTACACAAACACCATACTCTAGTTGGTAAATTATTTCTCACAGGAGTACACATTCAAAATTCTGAAACATCTTCATATTGTCTGTATCTGAGAGCAATTTTTCTCAACGTAGAAAAAGAAGTTACAAGTAAGAAAAGTGGGAATGCTAGAAGAAAATCGATGCCAGATTGAAGTTGTGTATTTCAAAATGAAATTTATGTTTGTTTTAATAAATATATGGATAGATACAGAAATAAATATAAATATAAGCCTGTACGTGGATTGGCAAACCTACATCACTTCCTAGCTTTATCTGCTGAAAGGACCCAGAAGTTGTGATACCCCGTAGCAATGAGCATGCCTAACTCCACATATTGGTTTTTAAAATACCATTCTCCAACAAACAGAACCAGTGCTCCTTGGAGAAATGGCTGACTCTTACACTGGGGCAGGAAAAAGACAAGATGGACCTGGAGAATCTTGTAATGTCAGAAACAAAGGAAGTGCTCCAACGCAGAAGGATGAGCACATGTCAAAGGGACGTGGGAGCCAACCTAGAAGAACTCCTGACGGCAAAGTGACAATATGAGCCACGAAAAAAAAATGGATTATTTCTGAAAGAATAAAATAAATATCCAAGATGCCATATTGACATAAAGAAATAATTGAAATAATAAGTGAATAGAGAAGAAGAGACATTTTTCTTGCAAAAGAATTCCAATTAATGAATGTAGAAGGAATAAGAGAAATAGAAAATCACCATTAAAACACAATACAGCTGTAGGGAAGTAAAAGGTACAAACTATTAGGTATAAAAGAAGCTACATGAATATATTGTACAACATGGGGGATAGAGCCAATGTTTTATAATAAGCACAAGTGGAGTATAACCTTCAAAAATTATAATCACTATATTGTACACCTGTAGCTTACAGAATATTGTACAGCAACTCTAAAAATAAACAATTATTGCTTTAGCCAAGATCCCCTCCATATGCTCAAATTAGTAGAAGAAACTAAGAAAAGAGGATATTTGTTTAGTCTCAAAGTATCTTCCCCAAAATATTTCTTAATTACTGAATAGGTCTAACTTATGTCCACAAATCCCTTGATACTCCTCCCGCCAGGAGGTATAGTTTAATTCCCCTCCCTTAAGTGTGGCTTGACTTAATGACTCCCTTCTAATGAGAAGAATAGGGGTCAGCTAGTTTTATCAGAACACACATTGGAGCATTATGTATTGTCTGTGTCTCCTTTTCTGCTGCATAGCAGAGTTATGTCACTGTGACAGAGATAATATGACCCACAAAGCCTAAAATATTTACTAACTGGCTTTTTTCCCAGACCTCTGGAATAGAGTATGGAAAGAAGAAAACAGTAATTTTTCAAGGGGCAATCCTGGCAGACACAACCTTACCCAAGTGCTCAAGGTTGACATCACCAGTGATCATTCGGGTTGATATCATGAACACTCTGACATGATACAAAGAGAAGCACACATCACCCCTCTGCTTTTCTTCCCGGAAATCCATAACCAGTCTTTGAAAGTGTCAAGGTCAAGGTCACGAAAGACAAGGATATATAGAGAAACTCACAGACTGAAAGAGTAAGGAAACATGACGGTTACAGTGTGGGATATTAGATTGGATTCAGAATGAAAAAACTTGTAAACTCTGAATAAAGTCTATACTTTAGTTAATAATATTGTTGCATTGTTAATTTCTTTTTGCTTTTACTTTTTTATTAGAAGATTTTATTTTTTTAGAGCAGTTTCAAGTTCACAGCAGAATTGAGCAGAAAATACAGAGTTTGCAGATAGCCCTCCCCATCTACATATATATACTCCCCTACCCAAGTTTGCTATTATTTGTGATATTAACATTATAGGAATTTAAGCAAAGGGTATCTGGGAATTCTCATCTCTGTAACACTTCTAAAGTCTAAAATTATTTCACAATGAAGTTTTAAAAAGTAAGGTGCAAAAGAAAGATAAATACGGTACAATATCACTTACATATAGAATATAAAAAATACAGCAAACTAGTGACTATAACAGGAAAGAAACAAACTCACAGATATAAAGAACAAACTAATGGTTACATGGCGGAAGGGGGATGTGGGAGGAGCAAGATAAGGCTCAGGGATTAAGAGTGCAAACTATTATGCAGAAAATAAGCTACAATGATATATTGTACAACACAGGGACAATAGCCAATATTTTATAATAACTATAAATGAAGTATAACCTTTTAAAATGATGAATTACCTACTGTAAACCTGTAATTCATATTTGTACATCAACTATACCTCAACAAAAATTAAATTATTTAAAAAATAAAAAAATAAAATAAGTTGCAGCCTTTTCCACACTCCCACAATGATACCAAAGAAGCATAAGCTTAAAATTAGTTACAGACCAAGCAAGAAGTGTCTAGGTGGGTACTTTGGGGGAATAATGCTATAATGAGACAGAGTGAACTTTCTATTTTTTGTTTGGAATCATTTGTATAAAGATACTACAATCTTCAAGTGCAGCTGTCCATCTTGCAGCTATAAAAGGAAATAGATCAAAGAAAAAGAAAGACAGAGGCAGATCAAAACTGCTGAAATTATTTGAATTGGTTGCACTCTCCTGACAAATTCCATGAGCTAAAGAATCTATCTTTATGATTAAAAAAATACAGTAAGTACCCCAACCCAGCATCCTGTCACAATGAAACTATTCAAGCAGATAACAAAATTTTCTCCATCTGTTAATTGATTGTCATCACTCAGCTATGATAAAAGAATATGGAAAATGATTATTGGAGGACACAGATATGCAAGAAGATCATAATATTATGAATAATTCCACTAACTAGACTAGAGCTCAATGTTGAGTTGAGGATATAAGAGAGAGGAAATCGTCTGTGTGAACGTAATTGTGGGTAAAATTATGTGTATACCTAGCATTACGACTTTGGGAAGTCTCTTAAATACTTTAAATTTCTGTTGCTTTATGTGGAAATGGATAATAAACTTCCCTGAAGTGATGTTGTGAGGTGCCACGTGAATTCACAGATCTAAAAGCACTTGAGAAATTTTTAAATACTATGTACACTTAAGGGGTTGGCATTAACAGACTATATATGTAAGAATATTCATGATGTATATCACTGAGGCATGTGCTAAGACTTCAAAAATACCCACTCATCCAGCTGGGGAGACAGGTGTGTAAAGAACAAGCTGTAATGTCCTTGGGGACACAGGCAGGAGCTATGGACATATGAACTATGTCTTACATATACAAAGGCAAATTAAGTTGGATTAAGAAATATAGTTTACCTGCCAAAATTCTTCTACTTCTTTTTTGAACAGCTATGTTAAAGAGTAATTGATATACAATAATTGCAGATATTTGAAATGTAAATTTTGAGAAGGTTAGACATGTGTGTATACCCACAACAACGTCACCACTCTCAAGACGAAGAACACATCCATTATCTTCCAGAGTTTCCTTGTGTCTGTTTGGAATCATTCCCTCTCCCCATCCCCAGGCAAACCCTGACCCTTACATGCTTGTAATCTCAAAACATAAAGGTACCAGGAAAATATGGTTTTGCCCTTAAGCAAAATTTAGAGTCATTGAGCTTAAGTTCCCTCTAATTTTTTAACATAATACATGAACACACATCTATGTCATGAGTGAGGTGTGAGTATGACAGAGAGAGAGAGAGACAAAGAGAGATTTCCAACATTATAACAAAGTGTGTGGCTCCCCTTTCCTAATACCTAATAAATACAAAGCTATTGTGAGGCTTCTAAGACTTAAGTGATACATTTGCAACCTAGGTGGTAATTCAGTTTGTTAGCCTGGCAATTTGGGATAACTGCACCTTCCAACAGAACCTTCGATGTCACTCTTCCTGTCACTATGTTATTATTGTCAGCACCATGACATCTTGGCATTTCTTTTCCCAGCCTTTGCTTCTTTCAACTTACTATTCCTTTTCAAAGACACTGCAGTAGTGTTCTCCACTCATAAAAACTACAACTTTTAATTTTTGATGCAATGGTGATGGAAAAAATACAACGTATACTCTTCAAGTTGGAAGCCTAGTGATGATTGAAAAAAACGAGGCTTAGACACAAAAGAAAAAGCATTTATAGTGTTATTCATCTTGTTTAACAACCTCTTTGACCACCAATAACATAACATGATGTTTTTAATTATGTTTTTATTTCTATACTTTTGCAAAATATAATTCTGTAGCGTTCTCTCACGACTATGTAAGATATAAGTGCATGTTGCTAGTGGGGCAAGAGGGTAGGAAGGGGCAAATTGGGAGTTCGAGATCTGCAGATACTAACTAATATATGTAGAATAGATAAACAACAAGTTTATACTGTATAGCACAGGGAATTATATTCAATATCTTGTATTAATTTCTGGTGAAAAAGAATATGAAAATGAATATATATATGTTCCTATATGACTGCAAAATTGTGCTGTACACCAGAAATTGGCATAATATTGTAAACTGACTATACTTCAATAAAAATTAAATTAAATATCAGTTCTCAAAAGGTTTCTCAATTAGTGTCTAAGATTGTGAGGCAAATCTTGTGTAGGGCCAGGAAAATGAGTCATCAAAACATACATTCATAGTTAACTAGATATCTGAACTCTTAAAGAATCTGATTCAAAATTTCAAGAAGAAACTTCAAGAAGTTTTCTTAAAAGAATGTCTAAAAAAAAAAAAAAGTCCCTGACAGCAATAGTGTATTTACATGTAAAGGCTGGTATACATGGTTTTCTCCTATTTTGTAAAACCACCATAGAGGATTGTTTTATAAATATGCTTTGGAAATCTCAATACTTTCTTGTGCCCCAAAATCTTATAAGAATATAACAATGTGCCTAAAAATCAATTGGAACCTATATGCCAATTTAATCAATAAAATAAATATTGATTCTTTTGTAGGTCTTATTTATATGTTTTTACATTGAAGGTCAGCTAATGACAGCTGAATTGCATGAAATTCAATGGAACAGAGCAGTAGTGTGAAAAATGTAAAATAGAAGACATCAAAAATGAGTTGTATTTTTACTTTAAATTCCTACATGTATATTTGAAGAGGGGTGTGTAAACTTTCTAGATATTTACAATAATTCAAATCAAGTGGTGATTGTGAAAACCTAGGTTACGATGCCAGAAAACTGATAAGACACCTCATCTCGCCTCTAATTTTCCTAAAATTATAAACCTCTCTCATTTGGAAGCTGTTTTCAAGAGTTTTGTTTCTAAAAGACTTTTATTGTTACTGAATCTGATTTAGTTAAGAGAATTTTAGAATTCCTTGCTTTCTAGTAAGAGCTGTAGATTGTATGCAGCATATGAGAAGACAAAATTACTTGATCAAAATTTAGTGAATTGAGGAGAGACAAACAGAGAGTAAATCTACATTATTTCCTATTTGTTTATGTTTATAGGACCTTAACTATTGGCAAAAACCAAGCTGTATCTGTCACATGTCATAGAGTCAAAGAGAGTTAAAATCATATCCATTACAAAGACGGCGAAACAAAGCCAGAATCCTGTAGAGAACTGTTCTATCGTGGAACTGTTGTTTGATACCACTCTTGTGTAACTTAAGCACCAGTCGATTGCCATGTGGCTTGAAATCGATTGTACCTGCTAATGCTTACATGTCAAAACTCAAAACCTAAACAGATGAAAAATATGGTTACAGAACATTGGGGATGCCACCAAATTTGAGTAATAATCCTAAGAGCCCAGAAACCTAATTTAGAATCTTCTCCTATATAAAATTATCCCCTGGTCAATGTAATTTAAAGATTCAATTTTTTTTTATTCCAGTGGCCTCCATTTGGAAAAAATTTTAGATGTCTTTCATTTATTTTACAGATTTATTCTTTGCTAGTTAAAAGTTCCTGTATGAAAATAATGTCTCAAGTGAATAGAAAACAATTGTCATTACAAAACTCCAACCATAAAGAATCTTATATAATTTTTCCTTTATTTTGCTTAATCATCTATCTAGTTATATCATACTGATTTAAATATAGCTAAAGATATTTTAAACAGAAAAAACTTGCATTAATTTGGAAGTGGAAGGAATTTATCCACAGGCTAGTATCCCTACTCTGCATAGTGAAAGTCCACTTTCTGAAATAAAGGTCTGGAAACTGTTCATGCATATTCATACACACTTAGGCTAGTGTTCAAAAATAAAGAAGGCAATTTGTTTTCTAGCAGCTTTCACTATAGCTAAACTTTCATAGCATTCTGGGTAGAAAAGCAGAGAAAACCTAGGATTTTACATCGATATTCAAACACAAGGGTAATAGTAACCGTATACAAGTACCTTTCATCAGCCGGATAAGATGGGTCATGGACATAACTAACACTAGTGCATTGACTGTACACAAGGCTAGAAAGGAGACATGTTCCAGGTGGTGAGGGAGTTCACAGAAGTAAGACAGCACTTTTCTGTGGAAAGATCAAGGAAGATATTTTAGGAAGTGTGATGGTTAATTGTTTATATCAACTTGGCTGGGCCATGGGGTATCCAGATATTTGGATAAACACTATTCTCGGTATATCTGTGGTGATGTTTCTGGATGAGATTAACTTTTGTATAGACTGAGTAACCTGCCCAGTGTGTACGGATCCCATACAGTCTAGTGATTGAAGAAAACGTGGGATAAGGGAGAATTCTTTCTATCCACCTGCTTGTCTTCAAACTGGAACATCAACCTACTCCTGACTTTCAACCTTTTGACTCAAACTGGACCTATATCATCAGCTTTCCTGGGTCTCCAGCTTGCCAGTTTTATATCTTGGACTTCTTAGCCTCCATTATTGCATGAGCCAGTTCCTTATAATTCTCTCTCTCTCTCTCTCCATATGTATGAATATACTGTTGGTTCTGTTTGTGTAGGGAGCCCAGACTAATACAGAAAGGTTAGCATATAGACTAGATTTAACTAGTGTAGAAATCAGTGAGTTTCTACTAAGGGTAGAATTGGCAGGTACCATGAAAGCAAAAGTATTCCATAAGAACTAATGATGTTGTCAATTTTTTATTAAACAGAGTTGATTAAGAGAGAGATATGACTATAAAAACCATTTAAAACACCAATCATTAAAATAATTATTGAAAGAGTTTATTAGACTCTGAGCTTGAGATATTCGGATGATAAAAAGAAGGAAAACTTGGCAGAATGTTTTGACACATTGGCTGTACGGGATGATGGAAAGGAGAGAGTGCAGATGAGGCTGGTACTTTGAGTCCAAACGAGTCCAACTGACTGGGAGAATGTGAGATGTCCATCAGTGTTATTATACGAAGGCAATAAAGATCATTCACAATAGTAATATTTCTATTTCTTCCTTACATTCTGTTTTCATGATAAAAGTATAGAAGCCTAATAATCACAAAGCTATTATGTAGACCATAAGCAGCACTAGAATTCATAAATTTCCAGATAGTATTCTCGGTGTCAACCATTGACCTACGTTCAGTGTTAGTTAAATTACTGTATTTCCCATCAGCCAATGTGGAGTTGGAGGGAAAAGTAAACAAAAGTCACTTTCTAGACATTCCTTCAAGAAGACATACAAATGGCCGACAGGTATATGGGAAAAATGTTCAATGTCACTGATCATCAGAGAAATGTAAATCAAAACCACAATAAGATATCTCACACCTGTCAGGATGGCTATTACCAAAAAAAAAAAAAAAAAAAAAAAAAAAAAGGACAAGTGTTGGTGGCAATGAGGAGAAATTTAAACCCTTCTACACTGTTGGTAAGAACGCAAAATGGTGCAGTTGCCATGGAAAACAGTATAGCGGTCCCTCAAAATTTTCAAAATAGAACTGTCTCATGGTCTAACATCCCTCTTAAGAGTATTTATCCAAAAGACTTGAAATCAGGATATCAAAAAGTTATTATCAGTCCTGTGTTCAACACAGCACTGTTTACAATAACCAAGATATGGAAACAAGCTAAATGTCCATTGATAAATGAATGGATAAAGAACATGTGATGTGTACACAGGATGAACTATTATTCAGCTTTTGGAAAAGAAGGAAATTCTGCATTGCACAACAACATGGATGAATTTTAAGGACATTTTGCTAAGTGAAATAATTTAGTCACTGACAGGCAAATACTACATTATTTCACTTATATGAGTGTCTAAAATAGTCAAATTCGTAGAAGCAAAGAGTGAAATTGGTGGTTGCCAGGCAGGGGCTATGAGGAAAGGAAACGGGAAGTTACCAATCATGTAAGTTCAATCAGCAATAAGCTCTAAAGACCTGCTGTACAACACGGTACCTCTAGCCAACAAGAATGTACTGAACACGTAAACATTTGTTAAGAGGGCAGATCCCAGGTTAAGTGTTCTTACCAAAATGAAAAAAAAAAAAAACACTGTCTTTCCTTTTCCTTTCACTTTAGGATAACAGCAATGATAAAAAGTGAGAAATCTTGAACTGAGGTTCATCTTTGCTTCCAGTTTTCTCTGAACACAGACTTTTCTTTAATGTAGTCTTATAATGACCACAGAAGTGGAGTATGTGACTTCTTTTTCATGAGTGATCCATGGAAACAGATATTGCCAGCATGCTGCTAAACAGCTCTTCAGCAGCAATACACATTTCTGTCTGAATTATCACCAGCTCATATCTTAACCAAAATTCATAACATATCAATTTGTGGCATTTCAAAATGTGTCTTTGGCTACCTTTGGAGCAAAGCTCACTCAGGCCATTCCACAGGACGCTTGCTTTTCCAGGAAGGTGTTAGAAGTCAGAGCAGTCATCCAGGCTGTACCTTAGCTTTAGGATTTAACCTTTAAAAGTAATTCAGAATTGATAGAGATACATATATATGTCTCCCAATGACACCCCTACAAAATCCCCAGGCTTCCTCAATTGTTCCATATATGGTCAATCTCATCTAACAAATCCTACCACCAGTGGATTCATCTATGCCACGTAAATTCTGTGTCCATCACTTGTAACGCTTTACACAGCCCAATCACTTATGTATGCTTTTTATTGATTAATCTAAAAAAGCGCCATCTTTATTGAGTTATTAGAGGCAGACATAAGAGGTGAAGATGAAGTTCTAGGTTTTATGGGCAGATTGCTTTTCACAACAAAGTAAGAAACAGGATGAGCCTTTCTCATGGTTCAATGTGATGGATACTAAACTGATACGTGAGCAGGGGTAGGGCTTGTTCAATGATATCCATGCTTTTATCATAGAGTTCCATTGCGCATCTTCATTCAGGTCAACATTTCTCAAGGTGTTGCCATAGAAATAGGTGCTATGAGGTGAGCATGGGCCTTTGCAGTACACTAACTTTGAGAAATTCTAACATTTACAAAGCTAAACCTGTTGTATTTACTGCAGGACTTTTCAGAGCCTCCAATATGATTAAACACACTTCCAGAATTAATTGAAGAGGATAGAATAGCATCTGCCAAAGTATCTATATGCACATTCTCCAAAATCAGGGCTTTAAACTCAGAGAGCAGGTACGAGACCCTAGCAGAGAAAACACTGATAAAAGGTCTCATTGCAAATCTGTCACAGTTGTGGGTGAGGAGTGTGGCTCTCTCTTGCATCTTCCAAGATGGCTTATGAAATGAGTCTTACAGCTCTACACCTAGGGGATTTAAGGGGCAAACTCTCATCTTCCAGACTTCATGCCAGACCCCATTGATGTAGGGTGACCTCACAGGTGTCAAGTCCCCCCGGCATTTCCAGAATTTGCATGTATAGGTACAAGTGAGTTTTCTCCAACAGTCCACTCTGTAGTGTCAGAGGAGCATGAAGGATAAAGAGTCATCCCTCAGTATCCACAGGGAATTGGTTCCAGGCACCTCCCTCTATCCCTGTGGATACCAAAATCCACAAATGCTCATCTCTAATATAAAATAACTTAGTATGCACCTCCTCCCTGTACTTTAAATCTTCTCTAGATTACATGTAATGCCTACTACAATGTAAATGCTATGTAAATAGTTGTAAATACAGTGCAAATGCTATGTAAATCATTGCAAATTCAAGTTTTGCTTTATGGAACTTTCTGGAGTTTTTTTGTTTTTTTTTTTTAATATTTTTGATCATTGGTTGGTTGAATCTGTTGATATGGAACCCATGGATATAGAAGACCAACTGCAGTGAGAAGTATGTGGGTAGAGCTTGAGGTGAACAGTTGTCAGATGACCCCTGCTCTAAGTTATCCAGAGTCTGCTCAGAACTGGTGGCTGCAGCAACTTCTGGGGAAGAGGTGGAGTCAGGAGGCTTTGCAGTTGTGCACAGAGGTTTCTGGTAAAATGTTGGACTTCTTTTTTCAAAGATCATCCTAGGGAACTACATTGGATAAAAATTAATCTAAATTACCTATACTATAATTAATAGTTACTATCATATAAGTTTGTGATATCAAAAAGCTACTATATGTTCTTAAAAGATATAACACTTTTTAAAACACCAGGAATAAAGGCAGTTTAGCCAATATTCCCACTTTTTCATAATGTTTAAATCCTTTCCCAGTAATTCTAAAGAAACGTAACCATAAAAATAAAGGACTCACATTCTGAAACAAAACAGACGTCGGTCAGTAATAATGAATCTTCCTAGAATTTGAAACCAAATCAAGTTGTAAAGGAACTTCTGATTCAATTTCTGAGCAACAATGGCTGTCAGAAAACTTACAATTATTGTAAAATGCCTGAAAATCTGTTTGTTTTTACAAATAATATCACATTTTCTATAAAAAAAATTTACCTCAATTCTTAAGTTTTTACATTGCAAACACATTCATGGACTCTAATGAGATTATTATTATTTTCATAATGCAACATCTGTAGCTCAATTAAAAGCAAGACTACAAAAGCAACATTCAACAATACAAACATTCTCAAGTTGTGTACACAAAGATAAACATCCATTAAGTAATCAGCATATCAGAGGGGTGCTACAAGGGAGAAAAAAAGAAAATAACAATCAAGAAAAGTATTTTAAAATAAGAAAGAATGATAAACTAGAAAATTGACTTCTAATTCTCACAGATAGGCATTTGGCTTTTGTTTTGTTTTGTTTTAATTCGCTGTTTGAAGTTTTTATCACTGATTTTTCCTCCTCCTTTGATTAAAAAGTTATTTTCTTAATTGTTCAAATGATTTTTCCCAAGCCATCATACTGAAATATTGTGTTCAAAATGAGCTTTGTCATTAAGTTTGCAAATAATGTAAACTGGTACAAGACCACCGCTAATTGATTTTGTGACCTTGGAAGATTTATTTAAGCATTCATTTTCCTCACCTGCCAGATGTCAGCAATAATCTTGCTACTTCAGAGACTTATGGAATTCCCAAGTGAAAGGTGTTATATGAAAACAATACACAGTTACTTGAACTATCTGAAGAATACAAGTCAAATACTTTCTTGCAGGTAGTACCAAAGTTTTTCCTTGTTGTTATTGGTTTTTAAATTAGTGCTCTTTGTCCATGAGTTTGAATTGAAAATTTTTCTTTTTTTCAACCCTAACATCAAATATATTTTTTTACTTTTATTTATAGGCAAATGCATCATTTGATAAAGGGCTTATTTTCAATATCCAAATCCCATTATGTGAACAGAATCCCACCACATTTACTAACAGCAAATGTGCAGACTCTAAAATTCAAGTTTTAGTATGTGCAGCTGGATTTTTCAATATGTTAATTCTTAACACTATCAACTGCATTAGCATTGTTCCCAATAATTATCAAATAATACTGTTAAAGAAAAATCACACTGGACATGATGAGCAAACAATCAATTTTATTTCAATACTCTTGCCAGCAAAAGGGAAGAGATCACAAATCAAGTTCTGACACTCAGCCCTGTTGAAACAAAGTATGGGAAGGCTTTTAAGAACTGGGTTGTGGGATCAAAGACTATCTGTATTTGCTAATTTTTTTTTTGTACTCATAAGAAAAATAAACTTTCTCCTATCTTTATTTCATCACATCAAGAGGAAGTTTTACAACTTGGAGTAAAGTGCCCACTGAAATTAAGATCCTACTTTCCCACAGAGACTGAGAGATGGCTGCACTGTCTCCCTAAATGATTACATTTCAAAGGCATGGCTCCCTTTGAAAGACAATCCTAGGTTGTAAAACTAGTGAGAGGCTTTTAAAAAGATTTATATCTCAAAGGATCATAGAAAAAAACTTAAAAATTGTCTAAAGTAAGTGTTCTAAGAAAAGGGAAGTCAGGGGACAGGAGTGTAGAAAAAGTCTGTCTAAAGTTTAGTCAAACTGAGGGAAACACTAACTCTGTCTTGGGCACTATTAGAGGGGAGCAAAATGTGCCACACCAAATTATGCTCATTTGGCAAATATATCATTCCAGGCTGATTATTTTTGAGAGGCTGCAGACAGAGGAAAATCTCTGAAAAGAGTAGAAGTTACTATTTTGTAAGTATAAAAAATTAATAAACAGAAATCTCAATTAAATAGAGTTGGGACACCAGAAAAGGAAGCTGCCCTGTCCTGTGTTTACAGCAGAGCCCAACAAGAAGAAAGACTCCTCTTCTTTCCCAGAAAGGACTCAGCCAATGAAAGTTCATGGACTCTTAGTTTACTATAACCCTCCCAACTTCCTTTCTCCCCTCTATAAAAGCATTCTCCTCTCCTTTGCCATACTGAGGCTTGCATGTGGCTCACCATGATTGCAGACCCTGAATTGCAATTTTCTTCTGATCCCAAGCAAACCCATCTTAGCTAAATAAATATGTAATAGTCTATTTGCTTTGGGTCAACATAAGAGACATTTACATTTATAAGAAGAATCATAAAGGTGTCTCCCTGTCAGTACCAGGAATAGAAGGATGACTAAATCTTTAGACATGCTTATCAATGGAAGGGGCAATGACTTAGATCTGCATAATAACCTTATTCTTGTTACTTGTTACTGTGCTTTTCCTGGTAACCTCCCAGTAGCAGGTCTTCCCCCACCACCCTTCCAACATTTCTCTGAAGATGTTATTTAAGGTGATGGCTTTGGCCATTTTGGAGAGTTAGTCAGTTGTATTTCCTAGTCAGGGACCTAGGGGGATTTGGGCAGGAGGCCCAGGGAAAGACAGGTGTTAGGTTTTTGTTAAATTTAACTTAAATTGAAAACAACAACAATAACAGATTGATATATGGTCTGAACAAACTATTTGCTAGTGAAATGAGAGACTGAATAATTTAATTCCAAAGAACAAGTGACATTTGCTCCTTCCAGACTCAAGGTGTCCTCAAGCAACTGGGAACCCAGTGGAGGTGTCTAAGGATCAGTTCTTGTGATATGCAGTAGCTAAAGGGAACCCCACCACAACAATTAAGTAAATAATGCTCATCTACACATGAGATAGATGGATTGCCTACTGCTCCAAGCACCCACAGCAGTTTTAGACTGTTGGAGGGAGAAACTGAGACATGTAAATTCATGGAACAACCCAAGGATAACTCCTTCAGGAGTTAGACTCAGAAGCAGCACATAGCCAATCCATCACACTGACCTGAGAAATTGCTCAGATCATGTCTCATACCTGAATTAGGCTACCAAATTAATAATGGGAAACTGTACCTCAAAGGCCAAACAGCAACCTGATGGATAGTGACCTATGGGAATACCAATTGGATTTATGTATATCACTTACAGAACTGATACTTCAAGTATTTACTTAATTGGGATTTAAAAGAAATCTTGCCCTGAAACTGCCAAGATGGGGTTCTTTTGACATTCTAAAACTGATTTTTGCACATGCAATTTGAGAAAGCTGGCAGAAGGTAAAAGTTCTTACCATGCCAGTCAATCTTCTGGATCCCAGTAAATCTTCAGAGGTCTATTAGAAACAAGAGTGGTAAGAGGTTTTTGTGTTGTTTTATTTTTTCCTCTTTCCTAAAATTAGATTAGCAGGTGAAAATATTTGTAGGATTAGCTGTTCAGATCCTTTGAACTGACCTTGATTTGTTCCATTGGCCAGAAACCCAGTTTGAATCCAACCTCATTTATAACTGACAGATTTTATATTATTGTACCTGATTCATGGCAGAAATCTTGGAATGTGAGCTATGGGGTCTCTGTGCACAAACATAGTTCACATTCCAAAATTTCTGCCATGAATCAGGCACAATTTTATATATACATCAATTGCAAAAATTAATTTGTAAAAGAGCTCCATCTAATTGGCTTAAAGGAAATTATGTGCTTATATAAAACTCAGAAATATTAAAAAATGAATTTTAGGATTGTGTGATCTAAGATTAATTTTTAAGGAGTATGTCTTCAGTAGATATAAACATATCAAATATTTTTTTAAAAACCCACCTGTATCTGTCTCTGTAACAACAGCACAGATGATCTGGCCCACACAAAGGATCCGTGGAAAGTACACACATGAAGCAGGTAAAAAATTCTGGGCAGAAATACTGTGAGCATCAACCCACCAATAGCTGGTAACTTAGTTATCATGGTGAGCAGTGATAATGACACTGGTGTCACCTTTGACAACATGTGCTTGGTTAAAAAAAAGTCTTTTACATTTTAATTAAAAAAATAATTCAAATAATTAAAAAACCATCTGTGGAAAATGCTAAGAAATCAATTCTTTATTTTAAAAATTGATAAGGGGAAAGTATATGGCATTTATTCTGCATTTCCTATTTTAAATACACAACTTCAGATAATCAAAGAACCAATGAGGTGAAATATCTTTCTGTAAAGGTATTCTAACTAGTAAATTAATAAATTTAAAAATTCAATAATCATCTTTTAAGACAATAGATTAATGGACTTAATAAACATCACAAAAATAGAGACAACCAATCATTAAGCCTTCCCAATAGAAGGAAATGTTGCCACTTATGAAGTAGGCTTTTCAAATGACTGAACATGAATTTCTAAATCAATCTGTCAATAAATAGGAAAAGCAGAGGACAGAAGCATACACAAAACTACAATGGGGGAAGAAATCTACATATATATATATTTATATATTTAGATTTACATTTATATTTGTAAATATTACATATGTATGTGGAAAGAGGGGCATTTTTTAATGCTTAAAGACATAAAAAGGCACAACTCAATTACAGTGGCATTTGTGTGGAAAACAAGCATAGGAAATAGACTCCCAAAGAAGCCAGGATAGTGGTTCGTTTTGGTGGGGGTGGTATGGGGGGGTTTAACTGGGGGAAGGAGGGAGCACGTGGAAAGTGTGTGAGATAACTGAGAATATTCTATCTCCTAACCTGGATGGTGGTTCCCATGGTGTACAGCTTATAATTCATTATGCTGTGTACTTATGTTATTTTCTGAATTTATAGAATTATGACCATTAAGGTTAAAAACTTTTAAAGAGGTTTGAGAAGTACTAGGTCAAACATGCTTAAACAGTTTTCTTTACTTTGGGAGCTCTTCGAGCTTTTAAAATGCCAGTGCATACTGTGACTAGTTAGGATGGTAATTTAGTTTGCAGCATTTAACAATCTCATTTAGCCAAGAAATTCTTTTTTCCCAAAACACCTATTAACAGTTCTCAGGACACTAGTCTTCCCTGAAGCATAGATCAAGAAATGCTCATTTATTTAATATATCAGTGTAAAAAAAAATAAAATTGGTATCCTGGGTCCTTTAAATACATATATATGTACTATATCAAAAAGCTTCTTATCTAATAATGCTGACTTAATTTACTAAACATTCAGTACAAACAATTTTAAACACTTCTTGCTTGTCAGTAAGAAATTTTATTTTAGTTGAGAATACTCCAATTCTTTTTGGGTAGTCTTTGCCTTCATTTAGAAATAAAATTACAGTTTCTTGGCAATACCTATTGTGTTCTTGATCATTAAAATAGAATAACTCTTTTCAGTAAGGACAATAAGTCTATGCTTTAATAGGAGATTACAAAATTAAGTTCAATGAAATTAAAATCTCACAGTTATTGTGGTTTTTATAATATAGCTTTGTTATATATTGTGGAAAAAATAGCTCCATCAGAGTGCTTGGGTAGCCAGAGCTGGAGGGTTGTCTACGTGAAGACTTAGCTGCTTTGGGTAATAAGATCTTTTAGATATGTTTACATAACTACACCCTTAATGTCAAACTACAAAAGCAAGCAAATTGTGGTGAGCAACAGCCGCATTTTACTCATGCAATATTGAGTACTGGTCTTAGGCAAGCAGCAGAGTTGGACTGAGTAGTTTTTGTTTTTTTTTTTTTTCTAACTTCAAAAAAAAAATCATTAATAAGATATTAAAAGAGAACTAAAGTCTACAAAAGAGGTAAGAAACCTTGATCTTAACCCTTCAAAAATAAGCATAATAATAGCAATTATTAAATATTTTAAGGTAAACTAGTTGCACTCAAGCTGTAATGGAAACCTTCTCAGAAGAAAACAGAAATACCTGTAGCATTTTACATCCGTTCAATTATTCATTCATTCAAGAATATTTACTGAGCGTGCTTGCTGCTGGGGATGCAACCGAGTTAAGGGAGACATAGCTCCTGCTCTCATGGAGCGTGAAATCAAGTGAGAAATTCAGAGGAATAAGGAGGAAATCAACATCCCACTGAGCGGTGAGTGTGGCAGCAATGGAAGCACCATGCACCTGAGGGGGGCTGTGGTGGGAGCACTAACCATGACTTTGGGGATGAGCAGAGACTCTTGGAACAACTGTCTTCTAGACTGATACCCCAAGGATGAGAAATTCACCAGGCTTACACAGGACAGAAGCACTCCAGGCAAGGCAAACACATGCAAATGCCCAGGGTCAAAAGAGAGTGTGGGGCATTTGGTAATTGACAAATAGGTCACTCTGGCTGAAGTCCAAGTGAAAGGTGGTTGGTAGACAGAAGGCAGAAGAGATGGGGAGACACTGGGGACCAGAAGGAAGTTCTCTAGAAGCTTGACGCTCATCCAGAGGGCAGAAGGGACCATCTGAAGTTCTAAATGACTTCATCTCACTTGCCTTGAACCAAGTGACTTCACAGACCTGATAGCGTTTTGTTTTCATACAATGCAGACTTCAGGAATGACTCTAGAATTATCTTGCTTCTTGAAACATTTGCTTTATGAGAAGAAGGAAGAGAGACAATTTAATGGGAAAGGTTGCCCTAACTCCACAGACATAGTCAGAGTCTTTTCATTTGGACTTTGAAGTATTTTGTAAATATTTTTTTAATTATATAAAATGTTTGTATTGTTATCATCTCTCCATTCCATGGATTTAATTTTGTTTGTGGCTAGATCATATCCTTTAACTAGGGGATGTCTGGGGTATCTTTTTCATTACAGAATAAAAGCCTTTAGTACCACATTAGCATAATAATATGGTTGTCTTATAGGTGTTACTTTCAAAATTGATCTTTGCACTAAGTATGCAGCTGGAATTTGCCACAGTATTAGGAAATCTCAGGTAAACTTGTGATGTTCTCAAGATGATTTTCTTTGACTCAATTTTTCAGTTTATTCATTTAGAAAGTTGCATTTGTTGGTCAATAAATAGCATAAATAATGTTACTGTCACAGAATCTATCTCCATATGAATTAATTAGTTTCTCTGAATTATAAAAAAAGTTCTGATCTAGAGTCATAACTGTACCACAGCTTCAGAAAGGAACAAACAGAACTGAAGAAACTTGATTCCATAATTTAACTTCTGCTTCTAGTGAAGCATCAACTCTCCCTGGTGGCAGAGCAACAGGAAAAGTCCTTTATTAAATTTAAAGACTAACTTTCCTAAGAATTAAAAGCACTTCTAGAACATTGACAAATCATACACAAAAAAGGTTAACTATATTAAAATCTAAAAAAAAATGCACTGCTATGATTAATTTTGTAAGCCTAAAATCTCTCTTTTATCAGTTAACAGGATAAAACAATGACTTACCTACTATTACCAAAATGTTAAACATTAATTAATTAAGTTCAAAAGCCCACTGTTTGCAAAGCAAATAGTGCCAGGCAAAAAATAAAAAAAATGAAAAAGATTCAACATCTGCCCATCAGGTAGTTGAAGGGACAGACACATAAACACAGTTATAAACAACATGGGCTCACAGTCAGCGATTAGCATAAGGCAACATAGGAGCGCACTGCAAGGGTATCTTAGGTACCACAGTCTCAATTTTCACCCAACACAAATCTAACAGTTCTGTTGGATACCCATGAAGTGTTAAAAATCAGGGGTCAGAGAAATTCTTAGATACAAAGATTCACTAAGAATATTTAATAACCAAATGTGAGTCTTATTTCAGTTCAACATATGCCACCCATATTTGAGGACCTACTGGGTGTTATGTGATTTCCTGGTAACAGAGACCAAGCACAGTCCCGAACTCAAAGAGCTCATAGCCCAGTAGAACTTTAGATTAAACAAAAGAATATCTGTGTTAGAAAAATGTAACAACAAGAGCTCAGTCTTCGACCTGGTATACACCTATATCCTAGAACACTTATGTTCTTGAATCCACTTTTACTGCCATTATTTACCAGTTGGTGCCATTTTCTTCTTAACCATCTTCTTGAAAGCTATTAAATGTAGAAATGACACATCCTGTTTCTAAGGGAGTTTCTGGTAGAGTATCGATTCCTGAGAGTTGTATTCATTTCAGTAAAACTAATCTATTAAATATATAATCTAAAATTTCTAAATTGGTCATGTAAATAATTTCATTCAATAGATGAAGTCCTTTTCAGATCACTTGATCTGATTTGACATTAAAAAAAAAAAAAAGTCACTGTAAATTTGTTCAGATGTTGCAACTACACCATATCACCCAGTGAATAAAGTCAACATTTCCTGCTCTTGTATTTGGACAGAGCTTAAACTACATAACTTGGACCTTGAAGCTGAGAGATATCTGAGAACCTGCATTTGTGTCTGGATTAACATGTTCTGCTCAAGCTTCCTTATGATTTAAGGATTATTTTTATATTACAGAAAACCCCGTTTTTCTTTTGCAAATATACTATAAGTCCTATTTAAGGAAAGGTACACAGACCTGAGTGAATATTTACAAGAGCCCTCTGGATTTAATCTAAAGTTATTAGCCTTTCTGCTGTGTGCTTATAAATGAAGCATGGTACAACATAATAACCATATTGACCACAATTAGGGCCCTGAATTAAAGGCAAGAAGTGAGACATTTTGACAGCTCTGGAACATTGCATTTCACGGGCCTCAGTGCACAGCTAGGTAGCACAGGTGTTCCTGTAATTGCAGTACAAGGGGAAAATTCAGTGCTCAATGGCCTTCAGATTCTCTTGTGTGATGGGGTGTGAAGATTGGGTATCAGTACTATCTCCTTGTCATTACGTGAAACACAGCTGAAAACATTTGGGACTTTTGGCTGTCCAAAACCAAGTTAAGGGTATCCATGGGGTTTCTTTATTATGCAGTCATAGTTTCTGTAACTATGTACGTGTCTTTTTACAAATACAGAAAGAAATATTTTAAGAGCTCTTGTTGACAAAAATTTACATTGTAAGTAATATGTTCCCTTTCTCATATTAAAATGGTGCACCCAAACCCTGCCACTCTCCTAGTCTGCAAAAAAAAAAAAAAAATTTCTAATAATGTATTGTGGTTAAAATGAATGTGGTTTAGTTATTTCTTTTCACCAGAAGGAAGAGGAGAAGGAGGAGAAGGAGGAAGAAGAGGAAAAGGCATTCTATGGCAAATTATGAATGTTATATTTGCAAACCACAAAACATGCTCTGTTCTCTGATAGAGAGCTGTTATTGTGTAAGGATCTCTGGAAATATAGGGTGAAGCCCAAGAGTGGACTCTGGAAGTGATGGAAAAACAGCAGAATGGAAATTATTTCTGTGGGGAGGATGCAGATGATGCTATGAAAGTGCCAAGTGTAGGCAAGCTTATCATCTACTGCAGAACGGTCACGGGTGGGAAACAGGGACCATCATTCGAGCACAGCAAGGCAGCAAGCCACACCCACCGCCATTCCAGCAGGACTTGCTGAGCGAAACTCCAGTCCAGGCTCCACAGAGCTGTCTGCCTCAGCCCCACAGGGTAACACGAACTATGGCAATCAGTTCCATGCAATAGTGGGGTGGCTTTCATTGCCCATTTGAATAAATTCCCAAATATTAAAAACAAGAATATGTTTTACTCTCTTGGAAAAAAGATACTATGTTCAAATATACTCTATAACAATATTTTGTAATCTATAATGAAAAAATGCTCTGTTTCTTGATGCAAGCAGTCTTGGGGGTCTGAAAGATTCAACTGTCCTGATTATTTATAAGGGAAGTGGAAAGTATAAGGCCTTCAATGACTTTTTGGTCACAACAGAGCCCTGAAGCACAGGTAATCGTCCATGGCAATAAAGACTTTGTCTTGACAGTTTACAGCTATTACGGTCATAAACTGGAACAGAACCTACAACTGATTCAGTAAGGGACACGTATGTGAAGCCATTACCTACTGCTGAGGGTTAAAGCTTTATCCTTTAACTGAAAACTCACAGAGGGCATCACTTTCCTTTCAGTTCTGTAAGCACCATCATTCTCCTGCTCGAATGTTCCACCCTGAAGTCATCAGCTGTGCTCCTGATCTAGGAACTGTACAAGACAGGCACACTGAATTGGCCATAGAATTATCTCTTCTCATAGAGGAAGGTTGGTGGTGAACAAAAGAGTAGTGACTTGGCACAAGAGTCCCACCACTACCTCACAAAAAAATTTAAATTAATGATTTTATTACCTCATCTGCAGCCACTGATGTTTCATAATTCTAAGCCATATTTTCAGAAAAATTTCCATAATGGAATTACTGTAGTGCCAATTTTTCTTTAGTTGCTTTTGGTCCACAAAAGAACATAGTGGAAGACAGAAGGCCACCTAAAGGAAGGACCCAGTCCAAGACAAACTAGAATCATTACTTAAGACCTTGCATCTTCTCCATTGGTGTGGAATTCAACAGCTTGAGCAGGCAAAAGGGACAATTACAATATGAGAGAGAGAGAAAGGTTACACTACATCTCTGTGGCTCAGGAATCACCAGAGGTCCCCAAAGGCAAAAGGTGATACCTCAACATGACATTTCAGAAGACCCACAAATCAGCCTTCTCGTAACTCCCAACATCAGCTGTAACCAGGCCAGTCTGCACTGTTCTCAAGTTGCCCTGTGGTCAGGAGTAAACAACTCATCCGTGCTCCTGATTTTATCTTACTCGGGGCAGGGAACTCTTCTAGATGGAGGAATCCCAGCCTTTCCTCTCCCTCTCACTCACTCCTTTTCCCCAGTGGAGTAATTTACCCATTTCCGAGATTGGAAGGAGAAATCTGGCAGCCCCCTTCGGGCTCCTTTCCTCCCTTGACATGAGCCTACCTGCAGGAAACACACCTATTCCTCCTTACTTAAATGCTAAAGAGCTCTGCCCCAAAGTGAAGCAGCAGCAGAGTGAGATGGAGTAGAATGGAAGGTTGATCTTCGATGACTAGTCTGGGGATTTTCACTTTAGAAAACCCTTGACCGCAGAAGGAGCATTTTTGTCCCCCTCTGCTTTACTACTGTCATATTTTTCAGTTGGTTCAGAACATACAGAGGGAGTAGGGGGGTGCTATCTCAGGCTAACCTCAAAGACCACAGAACTATATTTGCTTACAATTTCGTGTTCCCGGAGTTTCTGCCATCTGGAAGGCACTTCCTCATTCTTTTCACCTTTTCCAAATCTATGCATCATTCAAGCTTTTTCTCAAGTCTTAATTTCAACCACAAAACTTTCCGCCGGGTAGCTGTGATCTTTAAATAATGCAGTATGTGTGAAAGCATTGTGCCTGGAGGTACACACTAGGTGCAACCTTTCTTTTCTCGTCTTAGTCATTCAAGTCTGGGTTAATCTTCACCCTGCGCTGCTGGTTTGAGTATCAAGTGGTGCACATTTCTAGAAACCGGTTTCATGGTAGACCCGAAGAGCCATAAAATTACCCGTGCCCTTTGAGTCAAAATTCTACTTCTGAGACTCTATGCTGAGTTAAAGCTTAAGCCAGAAAATATTTATATACCAAGATAAATGCTGTATTATGATCACTAAGGACATGACTAAGTAAATTATGGTACAGCCATATAGTGGATTGTTATGCAACATTTACAATTATACTAGCAAGTTTTTAAAGGTGATACAAAGTATTTTATACTCCTTCATGATCTTGCCTCGGGGGTAACCATTCCCTTTCCTACAAAATAATGTAAAACTAAGTGTGTTGCTTTATTTTTCACTTTCATTCTTGTGTCACTTTTCAACATTGTATTTCAAGAAGATTTTTTAATATTTTCTATCATCAGAATCATCATCATTATCATCATTTGAAAACATAAAATTGCATGTGCTGATGTTAGAAACATTGCATTATGAGGATTTCCTTAGACTCTGTCTTCTAGAAGTTTGCAATCCAAGGTAAATGATCATATCATATAGTAAAAACTCAATATGTATTTCTGGAGTAATTGAGTGAATGTTCTGGACTAGTGTATAGAACAAAAGTCCAGGTATCAAGTTAATATTCATGCAATAGCTGAATAAATAAAGGATTAATCAATCATCTCCTCTTTCTAATTGTATAGAAACCATCCATTGTTTCTCACTTTACTTCAGGAGACACTAATTCCCTGGCCCATGATCTTCCCAGCACTTGTTTTTTTTGTTTGTTTGTTTCTCCTATATTCATTTCAGGGAATAATCATTCCTCAACCACCCATGATGTCTTTGGTGTTACCAGCTCCAAAGTATGAGATGGAACACAATTTTAGAATGAAGCAGGCAATCAGGAAATTACCAGTCATGGGCATAGAAAACATTAACTTTCCCACTTCAGTATAGCTGCACCACCCTATTTACATATATTCAGTGCAAAACCCTTCTCTCCCTTGATGGCCCTCAGAAGCTGACAGGTCATTTATGTCCAGAATCTTTACATAAGTCGCTCTTGAGCCCAGATGTTAGAGAATCTTTTTTTCTTATCTTAGATGGAACCCACATAGACAAAAATAATCACCCCTAGTAGCCAAGTAGCAAGTTCTCAGGTTATTATGAAATACGCATTATGAGACTTAAGTCCAAGCTTTAAAATATTGGAAAAGCTACTCACATTTGCCATAACCCTTCTTTACAAAGTGGCGACACTTTTATGAGTCATTTCAGTTGTAATGGTATCAAGTTGATGTTTGTCTTAGAACCTTTTATCTACACGTGAATGTAAGTGACCTCCAACATTGGTAAAGAATCAGACTATGATGGAAAAACAACACTCACAAACATAATAATAAACTTTCTTAGTTTTATTAACCATGAATTACTGCACTACTTTTATCTCATTTGAACATTTTTACATTATTCTTGTATCTTCTCTTTGAATGCAAGTGTTTTTTAAATGGTATGTTGACCACTACCAACATAGGTCAGATGATAATGGCTAGATAATATGGCCCTGAGTTCTCACCCCTGCTGCAGTGCAGGTTTCACAGTGTCTGGCCACCCACTCCCGTGTCAGGTTTACTTTTCTCTGCACCTAGTCTCTCCTTGCTAGTTCATGTATTCTCCTAGATAGAACTGCATTAGTCATTAATATCCAATAACCTAGAATTTTTTTTTTCAGATAAAGGGCACTTCCTGGAAGATCAGAGCTTTTGACTGACTTGTATTTTCTATATGTTCAGGGTTTTGTAAAGTCTTAGAAAACCCTGACAAATCACCTTACGTATTTTCTATTGAATTACCAGAAAATTCAGTATACATAAAGAATGGTTTCCAAATTTTAATCCAATGAATTAATCTACAAAAACATCTTCAGTTTCTGAGGCCCCCCCAAAATCTGAGAAGCTGACTAATAATTATACATTTTGTACATTTTTTAAATTTTAAGGAAGCTATTTACAAGACTTTCTTGGTCTTGAAAAAATTTTCAGGTAAGCAGAAAATATTTTCAGGTAAGCTTTATTAACATGAATTATTGGACCCTGACCATTCTTTTTGTGTTTCAGGTAGAGTGAGCTGAGATAGGAAAACATCACCTTTGGAACACACTGATACTAACCAAGTTCATGGAAGAATATATAAATCAGATACCAATCATTAATTTACCTTGAAAAGTTCAAGTAACCAAGGAAAGCAAATACTTATATCCACTAAGCAGTAAACTACCTACCTGTGGGTGTAGATAGTCTATACTGAAAGATAAATTGTTACCAGATTGCTTGGTGAGTATGGACACAAAGAAGGGAGAATGCATTAGACGATCTTTATGTTGGTATCGTCAAGCAGTGACCACACCAAGTAACCTTCGATACATCAATTCTTGAGTTCCTGAGTCAGATTCCTCTCTCTAACCAAAATGCTAGAGATACACTGAAAAGTTATGATTGCATTTCACTTTTCAAGACCAGTTTCTTAGTGTTCCTTCAGATCGAAAATATGCAATGGATTATACCTTGGTTTGTGTGAGTGTGTGTAGTTTGGTCAAGTTTGGTTTTTACAGACTTTTTCCAATCAAGTCTGTTCTTGCTGTACCATGCCATCTCTTTTTGGAAATGATGCAGGGATCCTTCTGTAGATGGCCTGCCCTCTTCCTTATATCAGTGGCTCTTAATTTATTTTGTACTTATTTATATCTCAGATACTCTTAAAGATATAATAACATTATAGACCACGTCCTAGAAAAACAAATATAGTACATGCGCACAAAATTTTGTACATTCTTTAAAGTATTTGACAGGAATCTTAAAGGAATCTTAAATCTTGATTCCTGTACCACAGATCTGTCATACTTGGGCCGTCTTACTTGTCCAGACCAGATCATGCTTATTCTTATACTCATTATTTTCAGAATGAGACAAAACTTCAGGACACAAAAAGGCAAGCATACAATTTGACTTCTACATAATTAACCAAAAAAACAGTGCTGGGCCAATGCCTAGATGTCTTCAAAAGCCAGATACGGTCAGAGGTGACACCCAGTCTAAGCTGCAGAGATGCCTTTGCGCATTTTGAAGCTGGAGATGAGCAAGCAACAGAGGTTTTATCTGCAGTTCCCAGCAAGGGAAGAAGCTGGTCTTAATCCTCTTTGCGCTTTCCTACTAGCAGGAGTTGTGGGTCATGATGATTCCCCTACCCTGGGACTCTAAGAAGCCAGGAGGGCAGGTTTTATCCTGTTCTGTGTAAAAATAGAAAGCAAACAGACACAATTTCTAAACAGAGATCGTTTTATCAGCAGTCAGCAGACAGTATATGTTCTCCTCTGCTGTTGTAGTAATTCAGCCTGTTTTTAGAAAGCACACAAAGGCCTGGATGATCCTGTTTCGGGAAATTAAGCAACAGTTTCTATCCCATTTATTTCCTAGGAAAAGGTAGTTTCAGGAGGTCTCCAGGCACATGCAGGAGACTTCTCGGGGTCTCCCACAAAGCCCTCCATGATGTAAGTTGATTTTTCTTAATTTCACTCAAAGACAATAGAAGTGTGGGGAATACCTTATTGCCAACGTTTTCCTTCTCTTCATTTTCCTTTTATGAATAAATATTGGTAATATGTGAATGAATCATCTATTAATTTCAAAAAAATGCCACCTAATTTACAAATAGTTACATTAACAGCATTTCAGATGCTCATGTCATTCAAATAATTAATAATAAAACCTACATTTCTCTTCCGTTCGAATTACATTAAAAGTTATAACATAAAAAGCCTTGGTGATAGGCATGTGGCGTAGGGCAATGAGGCAGATTTGTGACTCATTTGTAAACGCTTTTTAAAGGGCATCGTGTGGGATTTCTCTGCCTTTGTATCACCTGTCACACTGTCTTATTTGTAGATTGTCGATTTACACTTGCGTTTATTTGGTAACTGGTATCTGTACCTCACCGACTTCATCTGTTTGGCCATGAATTCTGTCCCTACTCTTTCTTCCAGGGGTCAGAGAGCTATACAGTCCTTGTTCCACACTTGCGCTGGGTCTGATTTGTTATCCCTTTATATTTGATGTGCTTCCCTTCCTTTCAACTTAGTAGGCCTAGTGGTTTTTAGGCATCCAATTACCTATTGTCTGTTCACCTGCACTTCTGTTGGATTAAACTACATGAAATTGCCATTCAGGGGGTAAAATGGGGTAAAATGTTGGCAATTTAAGATGGGTCATCTACAATTGTTACATACATTTGGAAAAAAATGCTGAAGAATTTTGTGAAACAAATATAGGCCAAATGCTTGACACATAAGGGCTTTTTTACACGTTATTTTTAAAATTATTATTATTAATTATCATTATCATTATTATTTAAACCAATTCAATGTTGTCTATTAGAAGAGTCTGATATAATAATATCACAGGTATTCCTCTCGAGTGTGTGTGTACAATGCTTGAATAGCTATTTTAGATTGAGACCTCTGGGGATATAATTTAACATTCTTTGGTCATCCTAAACTTATTTTTAAATTGCTACGTTTGAGTATTTATCATCTTCAGGCTACTTGTTCGATTATATGCAGTCATGTTCACAAACTAATGGGATCCTCTTTACAATAATATCCTTCAGGAACATGTAAGTTCTTAAGAAAATAAGTCCAAAGGAAATGTAAAGATCTAGATACATTAGGGATTCTAAGACATCACACTGCAAACATCAAATATTCTAGTTTATCATTATTCTATTCAAATTTACATGAATCAAATCTACAGGCAAAATCTTCTTCAAATCCTTTTTGAATGACCCCCATGTTCTTAAGCTCTCTGTATATCATTATAATTTTTTAAAATCAGTCTCAAAGGATTCAGAGGAGAAGTAGAATAAACAATTTTCTCACTGATGATTCTCTCTCATCCTGATCAGTTTCAGACCTTAGACTCATTGCAACTATTTATGTTGAGTTGATTTTGGCAAAAATTTTATTTAAAGGATAAAGTAATTTAAGGGCCAAACTAAAGGATTTGCTAAATCAACTGTGGACTTAATTTTTTTATTTGAATCTTCAACAGTTGCTTCTGTTAATGAAGTATGGTCATAGAAAATGGGTGGCTTTGGAAACACACTTGTCATTGCCATAATTAATTCTCACTTGGAACAAGCACAACATTCATCACATTTTGATGGTACTCTAGCAGACTGTGTCAGAACAGAAGGAAGGCGTGATTGACAAAATGTTTATGTGACAGATACATTCACCATATAAATACACATCTGATGAACTCGAAAATTAGCCTGCTGTCTGGAACAGTGGTGCCTATTTTAAAGGACCGACTTTGCAGAAAGGCTATTTTCCACTGCTCATTTCAGCTACAAAGAGAATAGTAACATAAAGCTCATATACCAAAACAAAATGATTCGCTTTAGTCAACCATTTCAAACAACTGATGGCAGCAAATAGCAGGAAACTTAAGGCCAGAACACTTAAACACTTAAATTCCAATAACATGCAAGAAGTGAATTTTTTCTTCAATGGGGGGTGGGGGCGGGAAGTCAAACATTTTTGTCTAATGCCAATATCTGTTGACATGTTCTACTGAATCTTTGATATTACTTTTTATTTGCCATTCAAGTATGCATCCTTATTTTTAATTATCTTAGTCTTTAAGATTAGCAGTGCACATGCGCTACTTGAGCTGTATTTCCAGTTCCCCTGATCCTTAGTTTCCTCTGATTCTTTTTCCTGCCTCTCCATTACACTTCCCAGAGGATAGCCCACCCCCTCCTGCTCCCTTATGCAATGCTCAGTCACCTTATTCCTTAGCCTTCTTTATCATCTAGCTATTGCTGTGTAACAAACAATCTCAGAAATAAGTGACTTAAAATAATAATCACCTATTATAGTTCATGAATATGTAGCTCATGGCTGAGTGGCTCTGCTGACCTGGGCCATGTCTGTTTACTGTCAGCTGGGATTATGTATGTATGTGGAAGTCAGCTGTGGCCTGGATCTTCTAAGATTGGCTTACTCATATGTCTGGTACATGGTGGGTTGTTGGCTGGGGCAACAGGGGTGACTGAGTCACATGTCTCTCATCACCCAGTGGGCTAGTCTGGGCTTACCTTCACAGCAGCTGGGCAGGGAGCAAGCAGAATTTGCAAGATCTCCTGAAGCTTAAGCTTAGGACCTTAGAACTGGCGCAGTTCAGTTCTACCACATTTTTTTGGCCAAAGCAAGTCACAAGGCTATCCTAGACCCAAGACAAAGGGAACTAGACTTAATCTCTTGCTGGAAGAAGCTGCAGTGTCACACAGCAAAATGCATAATACAAGAAGAAAGGAAGAATTAGGAACCTGTTTGCAATCACCCAAACACATCTCTCTACCACTATTCCAAATATGTTTACTCTACAATTTATTTTCTGTGTCTGTATTCCTATAAAACCAACTGGGCTTTGTTGAGTAACTTAACAACAGACAGAGAAAGCCAGGCTAGAAACCAAATCAAGGAACAAAGCCAAAAGGCAGAAGAAAAGTCATCATATTGTCAGTTTATTAGATGTGCATCTTCAACATTAAAAAAAGCAAAATAAAGCCCTCTTCATGCTACTATTTTTCAAGTGAGTCCTTATGATACTGTTGATTGTTTGGGACATGATCTTGGGTCTTGGAAAGTTTTTTGAAAAATATTACGTGGATATTTTTTAATGGAGGCAATTTTTATTTTGTAAAATCCTTCCATCTTTTAAAAGATTCTTTAGCTCATTGAATTGAACATAAAAGGAAGTATAATGAAGCAGGGGAAATATATATAGATTTTGACATCAGATAGATATAAATTCAAATTTCACTTCTGCAATTCACTACCATATGACTTTGGTCAAATTGGCCACTCTAACCTCATGTGTGGTAAAGTGAATATACATACTGGATATTGATCAAATTTCCTTTTTTCTAATGTATTAGTTTACTCTTTGACAGAAATAATAAGAAGAGGACAGGGAGGAACCCAGGGATATTCAGCCCAGAACTCTCTGATCTAATAGAGATTCTTAGGTCCCCACTTAAATGATGAGGAAAAAATAATTACTCAGTTCATTAAAAATAAAAAGGCTTAATTGACATTCTTCATTTAGATTATCAACCTCATATTTAGCAAGTTGCATTAAATAATAGACTTTCTCCAAACATATTTTCATGCATGAACGCTTGCATTTTCTTGGACTCAACTAACTTGTTTAATCCACTATAAAAAAGATTATGTCAAAAGAAATACAAGACTTCAATCAAACCTGTCTTTTAAATGAATAGTTTGCATCTCTGCTTTCATTAGGGTCTATATCTGTTAGCCACAGACTCCTGAATCCCTTGATAAGCCATGACAAAAATGTACTGACAACTCAACACGGGTAGCAAAAGTAAACAAACAAATAATGATTTAGTGTTTCCCACAAGATTTTTTGCTACAGGGGAGAAGGAAACCAATCCCAAGGCCACTTAAAAGGAAGTTTGTTTGCATCTTCAGTGTCCGAAAGGAATAAACAAACCATTGTTTTATCAAGTTAGACGTCATCTTTCACCATTTCATAGTAGTCTCCACTCTCTATGTCCCAAGAGTCCCAGTTACTACTGTGCAGCTCATGGATATTTTGAGGTGGTTCATTCTGTAAGATTCTTTCATTTATTTCAAAGAATTGATTTATCGGTACACTGTCTATCTCCTTTGCCAAGTTCAGTGACACCCTGTGATGCTTTTTCCCTGTGAGGAGAGGAAAAACGCATTCCTGAAGGAACTGAGGTCGAGAGCTCTAGTTTTCAGGGTGGTAGTCCCCAGGAAAAAAATTGCCTAGAAAGGATCAACAATCTTTAATTCTACCAGGAGTTTAATCTTGTAATGAAGCCTGAAAATTCCATTTTTGTTAATAGAAAAGGAACCAGCATGAAATGTAATGCACAGACCATGTCCACCGGCAGCTAACACAGCCACACTGAGTCATCACAGACTCAGTGTAATGAAATTGATTTAATTATGTGGAAGAGAAGAGGGAGGGGATGAGCTGAACCAACAAAATGCAAGCAAGGCACCCAACTCCAAATTGTGCGGCTGGTAGAGCAGAGAGATGCTTTCAGTGGAGAGCTGAGATGTTCCTTTTGGACTTTCCCATTCTCAGATGTCCTGTCTGGTAGCAATGCTAGTTTTACTGAAAAGCAACTGTCCCTTGCTGGATGGTCTAGACCACCAATTGTACCAATAGGGAAAACAATAAATGGCATGCTCATGCCTTTGGACCACTCCTTAGTGGTCCTGGATGTCATTCTTGTGATCTAAAGCATCCTCCACTTAAAAGGTTCAGGGACATTTACCAAATGCTCATGGAGTCAATCCTCACCTGTTTACCTTAGGATCACTTTGCTATCAAATTGTTAAAATAAAATAACACACATATATTCTTTATTGTGTGTGTATATATAATATATAAATATATTATGTGATATACAATCAGTACATATATAGTAGTTATATAACAGTTACATAACATAAACAATAACTGTTATATAATATGTTGTGTGTGTGTGATATATAAACTGAGTGAATAGGTTATACTTCAAACAGAAAGGGAGTGTAGCAGAGACTGGATTAGAGTCAGGAAATTTATTGCCAGCCCAGTTACCATGGTGAATAGTTCACATCAGTTTATAGAGCTTTCTGAGTGATCTTGCTATATCCATAGATTTCTCATTTATAAAATTAAAGGATTGGCTGAGATCATCGACAGAGCATCTCAGGAATAAAATTCTCTGATCTAAGGTCATTCACCAGGAATCTACAAGTTATCTAAAGCCGCGGCCAGTATAACCAAAAGCAAAGCCTAAGTAGTTTTCTTAAGTTGTTTATAAACATAAACTAAGGGTACAGGCAAAAATTTGTGGCCATATCCAATATTCCATTCAAGAGCCCCACAGCAATTTGTTTTATCAAAAAATTACATCTTCACAAAGATGTACTTCAAAGGTATTCCACTTAGAGTTCAGACTTTTTCTCATCCTCTAAATGTACTAGAATCAGAGAATACATATGAAAATCGATCCGTATGCTTTTCATTCTTCCCTAGTTTATATACTTTGATTTTTTTTCTTACTCACTGATGTCCAGTGTGAATATAAGCATTATTACCTTACCCTTGGAATTCCACAGAATTAATGAACTGTTGCAATAGCCAATCATAATTTGAGTTTATAGTTCAGTGTCTTGTCAAGCTTATAATTATTTTTAGTGCAGATCTCCTAGTCCAGTAAGTGCCTTCACTATTCCTGGAGCTGAAGAAGCTCTTGGTCATGCAGAACTGGTTTGTCCTTCTTGGCTGCCTCTTGCAGTAAACATCCTTTTTGCTCTATTTTAATAGAGCTGCCTGCAGAAGGTCATTTATTAGGTAATCATTTGTCTGTGAAAAATCCTAATTACTCTATGTTTGTCAAAGGGAGGCAAATAGCATTGCCTTTGAATGTTGAATGAGGAGTAACCCAGCATGCAGATGAGTTAGTTCATCAGAAGGGTTTTTTTTTTAATTGGCAAATAAGTAAATTTGTTAAGTGCACCTACACTTTGAGGGTTAAAAAGAAAAGATACACTGTCAGCTACAGTGAAGATAAAAAAAGCACAGAGTTGATGGTGTTATCAGTTTGGAGTTAAAGCAAAAGAAAAATAATTATGAATGCTACAGGAAGATGTTTTTTCTCTGTGGAATCTTAGTGCCCCCTGCTGATCCTCAAAAAATGTTTTACATTCACCGTGGTTCATTTTGTTCTTTCTAGAGAGGTACTTTTTCTATTACAGTATTTCCGTTTCAAACCCAGAGAATCTGTCCTATTTAAGACTCCATCTCAGGAGTATCCGTGTCAGTTATCTGTGGCTTCCCATAGAAAGACAAGTGATGAATCAAAAATGCATGTTTACAATTGTCAAAAGATAGAGGGCCACGAGTTTGAAATTACAACCTGATATTGTAACAGACTGAACTTGTTAGTTAAAAACAATAGTCAAGTCATCACCACGTAGGAAAGAAGACCTTGATAAAAGTGAAAATGCATAATAAAATTATCAGGGACCAAACCCACAATACTGTTTCTGAATTGGATGCTTGTTGAAACAGACTGCTCAGGGTCACTCTAGTTCATCACCAGTCACAAGCACATCAGACATTAAGACACAGCCAGAGACCACACATTCTGCACAATATTCATTTTGTCTGGATTCTAGTCTTCTCTAGTGTATTATCTCTGAGAGAAGTGTTACTATTCCTATCGGGGAGGTGAGGAAAATGACACTGAAAGCTAATGCAACTTGCTGAAACATTGTACAACCACTTACTGGCAGAAAATCATCTTGGATTATTTTTAGAATGAAATGGGGTATAAATATATCTTCTACACTTATTTCCCACTTCACTCCAGATAATTTCAAAGCAACATACAGACAGCTATAAATATTTCAGTATTTATCTCTAAACATAAGCTCTCTTTCAAAAAAAATATTTTAAAATAATGCAGAACAGAAATATGTAACCGTGGTATCAATATCCAGGCTCTCTCCATATATTAATCATGTCTTATATTTTCTATATTCTAAGGCTTTAACATCTGGGGACTTGCGGACTCTGGAGGGACTGCCCCTCCCAAGGTTAGTGAATTCCTAGAGATGGTAAACAATTCACTCATGAGTGTACTTTTCAAGTGTAAACCAACCCATCCAGAGCCCATAACCCCAACCACCTCCTTTCTGGGGCTATCACATGCTGGGTCACTACCCAGCTGCCCATCACTCCAAGGCCAGGGAACAGACAACCAGGGACAGCCCATATGCCCCAGAGTCCACTGAAATTTTTCAAACTGGCCAATCCCAAATGCACTTGCCTTGCCTGGTGCATTCTTTCCCTTGGAAACCACAATAAAGGCTCTGCCCACTGTTCCCCCTCTCCCTCTGCCTCCTGACCGACTCCAGTGCTTTCCCATCTCCCTTCTCTTGGGGTCTGTGGGTACAACAAATTGCCTTTTCATTAGCAGTTGTCTGCTGATCTGTTGGCTCACTCTACCTAAATAATTTTAAAACCTATTAAAACGCTACTCCACAGCCACAACTCACGGTCTCTTTCCATCACATTTCAATAAGATAAAATTGGTATAAAAGAAATCTGTCTTAATCACAGCAATGCTGAATTATGGGGTCAGTGAAGTACAGAGCCCTTTTTTCACGAGTAGACTAAGCCTCTGTCATTAAATAAAAATGAATGCCAGTTATTTCACAACATTAAATGGGTTCGCTGACATTCTTGGGTGACAAGAGTCATTTCCCCAAACCATCAGCTGCCACACAATTCCTGAGCCACGATGACCCTAATCAGTCCCCTCCCACACAGCAGCCAGGCTTTAATAATGGTGGGTTTGAAGATAAAAGATACCATGAAATCAGTCAGGTTGAGGTGTTGCAGGAAAAGATAAAAGAAGAGAGAAACTTCGAGGTTCAAGTTTCCATATGGCTGAGAAATTGATTTGGTTCAATAATAGAGTTTGATACCTAATATCAGAGTTCCTTTTACTAGGGACGAAGAAGTCACCATACGAGTTTTCCATCTGCATCATCTCATTTACTACTCACCATTCTTCTATCAGTTAGGTTTAAATTATCCTTATTGATAGACATGGAAGTGAAGACTCAAAAGACGGTAAGAAACTTGCCTGCCATGTTTCAAGCCCTTGTTCTGACTACACACATCATTTTCTTCCCACTAAGGCTCAACATGGCCACAAAAATCTCAAATTCTTTAGCCAAAGTTGTTATATTTCCAATAAATATTTGGTATTGGTAATTGGCTATCCTATTTTTAACAATAAAGTTGAGTGAAGTTTCAGGTGGGGTCCAGTAAAAAAGATTTGGGTGGGTAGAGCTCATTGGTAGAGCACGTGCTTAGCACTCACGAGGTCCTGGGTTCAATCCCCAATACCTCCATTAAAAAAAAAAAAACTTAATTTTCAGCAAGTATCAAGCTTAATGCCAGTAGGCAATAGTCATCCTCCAGTGTCCCTATGTAGTATTTTTTCCCATATCTACACAACACCAAGGCAATGTCTACACTTGCTAAATCATATCACTCTCTCTAGTACCTAGATTCAGTCCAGCACAGTGACATCCCCAACCCAGAACATGTTAGCCAGATATAAGGAAGAAAAAAAGGGGACATCCAGTGAAATTTGAATTTCAGCTGATAAGGTTTAGGATAAGTATATCCCATGCAATATTTGGGATATGCTTCTACCAAAAAAGCATTTGCAATTTATCTGGAATGCTACTTTAACTATGTTTCATACTTAAAACATATTTATCTGAAATGCTAATTTAACTGTATTTTTATACTGAAATACAAACTTATCTGTATTTTATCCAGCAACCCTAGCTCAAGATCTTCCCAAAAACCTGAGTTTCTTCTGTGGTCTCAGCGGGAAATGATTCTATGCTGAGAGAGAAGGACAAATCCAGAACCCTGGTCCCCACACATTTTCTGAAATAAATAGTAATTATTAATCATAACTAATAATAATATAATAATTAATTTTCTAAAATAAATTAAATTTAAAATGTTATGAGGCTCCTCTAGACCACATATGGGGACACTTTCACATCTGCAGCCTATCCTGTTTGGGACAGGAAATAATTGGGATAACCTAGAACCACATGAACTCCCAAAGCAGTAAAGGGAAGATGGCATGATTATTTATTTCATTATCTCATTCCTTCTTTCAACAAGGCTCACTGAATTTCAGACTTAGCATTTGATGCCTTCATGAAAGATGGATATGAGAATATAAGAAAGACATCAGAGAAGACAGAAAAGAACAATAAATATCATTAAGTAAATCCAGAAACCAATAAGTTGCATGTAATATACCACCTTTAATAATACATCAAAGTAGTTTTTGTTGTATATATTGCTCAAACTTTTTTAAAGGAGCTTTATTTCTGAATCCAGGGTTTAAAGGATACCTTAGCAATTTTTTGCGTCTTTTTTTTTTTTTTTTTTTTGGTAGTTTCTCTTTTTTTTAATTCTTTTTTTTTTTTTTTAATGGTGGTACTGAGGATTGAACCCAGGACCTTATGCGAGCTAAGCATGTGTTCTACCACTGAACTACACTGCTTCTCCCTTATATTGCTCTAATTTTAAATCACATTTCCTAATGACGAACAGTTCAGAGCATTATTATTTTAGAGAAAGTGGCGTTTATATTTCAGACTATTTGGAAAAGGCTTATATTTAATCTACTGTAATATTTCTGAATTCTTCTTGTGCTGACTTTAGCCTCTCTGCATACTGGATTTTCCTGGACCCACAAGACATAGGAGCACTCTTTTTGTTGATGTTGTTTCCTGTGAGAATAATTCACTTTTTAAAGAAAAATATAATTTATTTATCAGAATTCAGACTGCTATTGCTGCACATTACCTGCAAATATTTTATGAGGTCTTCATTTTTTTTAACTTTGAAAATTCATAACCTTGGTTCACAGAGGGTGAAACCCTTTAACTGAAAGACGAAAATGACAGCTACAGTCTCATACAGAGTGTTAAAAAGGATTCTGACGTGAGGGAATACTGGTGGTTTGGTGACATCCATCTTAGTATGTGTTTCCAGAACAGTAAATATCACACTGTTCCACTTGCCAAAATGTCATGAATTTAAAGCTGGCCTCAGAAAATATAGTCAGTGCTGGCTGTGCAATTTCCTTTGAATTAAATGGAAGAACAATATTACATGCTCTCTTTTGTGT
The DNA here is from genome assembly GCF_048773025.1 of Camelus bactrianus. Lineage (NCBI taxonomy): Eukaryota > Metazoa > Chordata > Mammalia > Artiodactyla > Camelidae > Camelus > Camelus bactrianus. The sequence goes on along the minus strand of NC_133539.1, from coordinate 16,638,787 downwards.
AAGACTGCTATTAATAAAGCAATTTAAATCAAAGTCAGTTTCCTGGGCAGATCATATACACAGAATACCTGATTTCAGACTCTCAACTAGTAAGCCAAAGAAGACACTTAAAGGGATTTTGGAAAGCAAATAGCTTCTTATAATTGACTTGTAAAAATCCAGTTTAGAACCCCCTCACCCCTCGACTCAGGAAGATCACGGTCCAAGATCCTTCCATAAGTAAGATGAGCGGAGTGAAGGCAGTACTAGGAACATATTCACCATGTAAAACAATGAATAAGAATATCTAAAATTGGGAAACAGATACCAGAGATTTAACCAAATACTTCAAGTTTGATAGTGAGGTTATTATCACAAAAGTTGTCCAAACGTTAACAGGAAACATCTTTTGGAAGGAGTAGCATGCTGGGACTCTGGCAACTTAGGATTGTTTGTACAAGATAGCCTTGAAAGCAACTTCCAACCTTGAGGTTCCATGATTCCCTCATTGTCAGAAAACTCTCACCATACGTTTCAGGCCACATTCAGAAGATGAGAGAAAAATTATTCACATTTGTAAAGAAGTGCTTTTTTGTAACTGACATATCTTTTTAAATCACTTACATTCACTTCTATTTTCTGTGTATATATATTATCCCAATATTTTGTTTCAGAGAGAACTAAGATTCAAGTGTTATTAATGGACTTTTATAAGAATTAAAGTTAATATAGAGCTATACTATTACAATTATTTGATGTATCATATTATTTTCCAAGTGTTCACAATCCTTGGGATATTAATCATCAAAGAAACCCTGATTCTTCTTCCTCTTATCCTGTGGACACACAGTTCTAGGAATACCATCAAATATCTAGTTTACCTCTCTGCCTTATATGCAAAACAATATAAATGTTCTGTTTGTAACTGTTCCTATGGCTTAGAATAGCGGTTTTCAAACTATATTCCATGGATCTTGAGTTCCTTTCAGAGGATCAGTGAAGTTAAACTATCTTCCAATAATACCAAGATGTCACTTGTCATTTGCCGTGTTTACTATATTGACATTTGCACTGCTGCTGCAAAAGCAGTGGTGGGTAAAACTGCTGATGCCTTAGCATGAATCCAGACAGTGGCCCTGAGTATGGTCATAGTCATTGTTTGTGTCAGAAAATTTTTTAATTAATTAATTTCATTTAATTTTTTAAAATTTTAAGCCAGTTTTACTTAAGAACATTGTGGATGATGCAGCTAAAAAAAAATTAATTTTAAGTCTCAACTTTGAGTTGAGGTCCTTTTAGATATTTTATGTGATGAAAAGGAAAGTATGCAAAAGATAATCTTGCTCATAATAAACTATGATGATGTCACCAAAAACCAGCTGGCAGTTGTTTAAGTTGCTAGCTGAACTAGCTGACTTTTGAATAGAACCGTTTTTGCCTGAAAGAATGACTGACAAACTATATTTATTCTGAACTGGGAGATTTGGCAGATACTTTCTTGAAAATGAACTTAATAAGCCTGTCACTTGAAGGAAAACAACTAACAGTATTTGGTACCACTGATAAAATTCCATTTTTGAGCAAAAATTAGAATTTTGAAAACCCTGTATTCAGATGGCAATGAGCTTAAAAGCTTCACAATACTGAAATACATTCTGATGAGACTGGTTGTTGACATTAATAAGCATGATTTTTATATTGTGTAATAAAATATACCAAAGTTTAGAAGTGCATAACTTAGAAACCAATATTTTTCCAAATGACCAACACATCATGCCACAAAGTTATGTGGAGGTAGAAGATATGTTCAAAGGGCAAGAGAGACCAGTGGATTTTAAAGTAAGAGAGTACATAAAATTTATTTATATGATTTCACATTCCACATTGCAACTGAGTTTTAATAAACTACCACTTGAGCTTTGGTGGACTATCAAAAAAAATCAATAATTATCTGAAAAACATATTAAAATAATTCTCCCTTCTCCAAAATTTATCTGTGTGAGACCAAATCTTTTCATATACTCCAACCAAAATATAGTGCAACAGGTAGATTGCAGAACTAGATATGATCATCCAACTGTATTGAGCCAGACACTAAAGAGACGTACAAAATGTGAAACAATGCAACTCCTCTTGCTAAAATTGCATTTGTTTTGGAAAAGTCATTATTTCCACAAAAAGATTTGATTTATATTAACACATGTTTACTTTTAAGTTATTAATAAATAAATATTTTTAATTTCTCAGTTTTAATTTCTAATTTGCTAAGTACCAACAGATATAACCCATATAACAAAAAAGCTCTTTGGAGGTCCTCAATAATTTTTAATAGTGTAAAGGAAACCCAAGAACATCTAAAAACTTTTGTTCTAGAACAATGTGGAATTTTCTATTAACTAAGTTACTATGAGAACTATGAGAAGCTGTATTAATTTTTAAAATATTATTTGCACTAGTAAAACAATAATTTACTCCATATTATCTCAAGCAAGTGCCCAAGATAGATAGATAGATAGATAGATAGATAGATAGATAGATAGATAGATAGATAAATTCTCCTAATATATTTGGGTTTTTTTTAAGTCTTTCCATTTACATTAACCAACTCAGGCTTCTCTTCTCTATAAAATATCCCAGTTCTTCTCTGCTCAACTGACCAGTTAGAAGTGAAATTATTCACTTTTGGAAGAAAGGTACTAAGAGGGGCCAGTTTCTAGACAAATGCTTCCCAAGGAGTATATGATCACACTCTCCAGCTTGCTATGCAGTAAATGCTGACTCACCTTCCAGCCACAGTGTGCAGCTTATAAAAAGATGTCTCCAGGCCAATGTAGGTGAGATCCTACTACTGCCTTGAGATGGGGGTGACGGTTCATCTACTGGTCACCTCCACTTCCTCTGAGAAACAATGGAGGGAGAGATCAGAGTTCTCAACAATGGTAAAAGGGAAGGAAGGAGAAGAAAGGATAAGCAAAAAACAAAGAAAGGCATATGGGAAATTCTAGGGAAAATAATTCTTAGTCATCTGCCATTTCTTCTTGTGAAAACAGAACTGAGGATCCAGTACTGAAAGCTGGATTGTTCTTTCCCCTCCCCCACTCCACCATCAACATCCACCAAGCTGTCCCTGCTTCACTTTGTTTCTTCTACACTCTCCTTAACTCCTTTGTCTTCACCTGTTCTTTTCCTAGTGCAAAGAATTTTTCTGTCATGTATTCTCTCTTTCTCTATGTCTAAAGTAGTACCACAGAGAAGAAGAAAAAGAATAGGACAGAAAAAAATAGAGAGAGAAATAATGGCCCAAAATTTTCCCAGTCTAAGGAAGACATTAATTTACATTATCAAGATACATAATGAGTATCAAGTAAATTAAACACAAATAAAACCTACTGAGGCACATAATAATTAACCAGTTGGGTAAAAGTAATACTGAAAGCAGAAAGAGAAAGTGACACATTACATAAAGTGTAAAAGTGATTCAACAGGAAAGAACTATGGAAACCGGAAGTAAGTAAAATGAAATCTTCAAAGCGCTGAAAGGAAGAAAAGAAAAATCTGTCAATTAGAATTCTACACTCAGTAAACATGTAAGAATAAAGGCAAAATAAACATTTTCTGATAAAATAAAAATAAAAGATTTTCACCAGCAGATCTGTAACACAAAAAAGGAGAAAAGAGTTTTTCATGCTGAAAGGAAATGATACCAGATGGAAACTCAAATGTTGAGAAAGAAATGAAGAAAATGGGAAATGATAGATATTGGGTTAATTTTTAAAAAGTTTGTTTTTCTTTATTTTTCTTAATTTATTTATTGCATATATTGGTTTAAATCAAATGCTACAGTATTGTCTTCTGGTATTTATAATATGTGAAGAACCAATGTATGTAATAACTATAGTATAAAAGCTGGGGAATGTGGACCTATATGGTTTCATTACTACATAAGGCAGTATTAACTGGAAATGAAATGTTAAAGATTAAAGGTACATATTAGAATTCCTGGTTCAACCAGTAAGCCGATGACACAAGACGTATAGCTAAAATATCGATAGGAAAATTAAAAAGAATTTATGACATTTTAAGTAATTCAAAAAATGGCAGGAAAGAAATAACAGAGGATTAAAAACAAACAAAACTGATGACTTTTTTTAAAAAAGAGTAAAATGATAAACCTAAACTTGATCATATCAATAATTAGATTAGATACTAATGGAATAACAATTAAAAGGTAAAGATTTCCAGAGTGGAAAAAAATGATACTCAACTCTATTCAGCTTATAAAAAATGAACTTTGACTTTATAGATGCAGCCAAGATGAAAAATAAATGGATGGAAGAAGATATTCCGTGCAAACAGTAATCATAAGAAGAATGCAGTAGCCGTATGAATGTCATATAACAGAAATTTCGTCTAAAGTTATTACCATTGATAAGGAAGCTATTTCATAATGATAAAAGTGTCAACTCATGAAAAAACATAATAAAAATGTGTATGTTTTTAATATCAGAGCACCGACATACAGATGCAAAAATTAACAGGATAAAAAGGGGAAAATAGACAAATTTACAATCAGAGTTGAAGATACTAAAATTCCTATTTTAGCAATGGATAGATCAACTGGACAATAAATCAGCAAGGACACAGAAGATGTGACTAACACCACTAAGTGCACTGACCAGGATACCTGCAGCTAAATTTACATTTTCAACATGAAGGATGATATATCAGAATCAAATTTTGACAATAGTCATACTAATTTGCAATAGCTTATTTCTAAATATATCAACAGAGTGTATATTTCCATTCAAGTTATTTCAAAAGCATTTAAGGCATAATCAAGAATTAGAGATGGTCCACTATAATGAATTAAATGCAGATCATCCCCATAACTCAGCACTGTTGCACGTATCACAGAGAAGTTAACAATGTGGGCTCTAAAACCAGACAGATTTAAAAAAAAATCCCAGTTCTTCCTCTTCCTAGTTACATGGCCTTGAGTGGATTACTTCATCTCCTATGATCCTTCACTTTCTCTTCTGAAAGTGGAGATAATGATAGAACACGTATCATGGAGGTAAGCAAGATATTAACATCAAAGTATTGCAGCTGTCACTGTGTAATTATCAAAAACAGAAGCCAAGTTTGCCTTGCATTTCAAGAAATAAATGAATTTCGATTTGGAAAGTGTAGATGAATCCAACATGTCACAATCGCAAGGAGCCTTTTAAAACCATTAAAGTCACTGGAGGATTATCCTGCAAAGCTACTGAGATCAGATCTGAAAAGTTCAAATCTTTACAGAAAAACTGAACCCCCTATGGTTCAGGAGTCTTTGCCTGGAAATACATATGCCTGAGTAGAGTTTCCAATTTGTTTCTTTTTTGAAATGTGTCCAGTTTCCCCTTCATTGCATCCATATATCTCTTATTTCTTTCCCCAGGTTGACAAAGAATATTGATTTTGGTTGCAAGAGAGTTCTCTCCAGAGAGGTCAGAGGGGTTTATAATTTTTTTTTTTCTTTTGATACTGTCTGTTTTAAAATGTCACTTAAGCAGTTTGCTTTTCTGGGCACTAAATTTAACACATGAAATAAAAAATAAATTACTTAGGACCAGTAAGCGGGGGTAAAAAGATGACACAAGTGAAGACGACCTGCCTACTGATGGCACTGGAGTACGAAGCGTTTGTTTTTTCCCTCTGGGCTGGCCTTTCAAGCAACTTACAGGTCAGTTCTTTAAAGAACTTTCCCGAGAATCTTATTGTTTCCACTAGGTTTTTCCAAACTGACAAAATTTAGAGCAGGACTGCCATTGATACTAACCAGGAAAGTCTTCTTTAAAGTTTAAGTATCTTTTTTCTTTTCTAGCATTTTCTCATTATAATGAATTCTCCAAAGAAGAATATTCAACTTCAGGGATGAAAAAGAATAGTTGAATATGTTCAGGGGTTTTTTTTGTCAATAAAGCCTCTTTAAATTGCTTTCAAGACAGAAGTAAAAGATGAACTCTATGTATACTTGTTTTTCATTTCAAATAAACTTGTTTAACAGAATTTCACAGCCAGGTCACTGGTGGTTCATTTTATGAAACATGAGTGTTCATACTAAAAGAATGTTTACCGAGAAAAAAGAGCATTGCTCCATCATAATTTGGAAATGCCTCAAGGCTGCTTGTAAAGCCACAAGTTTCTCATTCTTTGTTAATGACCAGGACATAATGTGAATATGGACTATCGGTGTCAGAATTATTTGGGGGACTTGTTAAAAATAGTCATGTGATGAATCTTTATTTCTCCAAGTCAGAATCTCTAGGAATGGGTACCTGCAATCTATATTTTTACCAATATCCCCAGACAATGTCCATTCAAACCAAAGTTTTAGAACTTCTATTCAAGGAGATTTGAGGGGTGACAGGGGAACTTGGAAGTTTGCAAAGCAGCCATTCATATAATGGGAGACAAAGGAAAAAGATTTTATAATTTTTTCAATACATTTATCCCCACTTTTCAGTCATCATCACATAGGCTAGAAAAGAACACAGCTAATATTTCTAAATAATAGTGAATACTTTTATGTCATTAACAAAACCAAAGTAGGGGAGGAGGGTACAGCTCAGTGGTAGAATGTGTGCTTAGCATGCACAAGGTCCTGGGTTCAATCCCCAGTACCTCCATTAAAAAATGAATAATAAATAACCTACCACACACTAAATAAATAAATAAAATCAGGGTACAAATCATTTTAAAAATAATAATAATAATTTGTGAACTCTCAAAGCCAAAAATGAAAAAAGTTAAGGTCTGGAAATCAAGTGTTATTAAAGAAAGTAGAGCATGAGAGAGATTTCTCTGATATGTAAACATCTAAGAAATTTCTTCTTAAAATTACTGTAAAAATACTCCTTTATATTCCAACAGCCAACATGTCATGTATTTCCCATCAGGGAAATGGTGGTGTTGAAGGATGGAGGCTCAGTTTCCCTTATACTGGCAGAGTTTGAAGTTTATGTAAGTTTTTTTAAAAAACTATAAATAATTTTAAAACTATTTACTCTTTGATTTGTACTACCTTCTCAATCTTTAGCAGCTAAGCCACAATCAGTATAATGAAAGCAAATTATGAAATGCACGTGGACATGCACAGAGCCTCAAAATACTATACGTAATTACAGAAACCACATAGGTAAAGAGACTATGCCTCTGGCTGTCATTTATTTATAATTTGCTGTTGTAAAATCCTGCAGGGTATTGCCCAGTACTGCAATGGGTGTTTTTCTAAGTTAAGACTAAGCTATTTCTAATAGTGGCTCGCATATGTTAATAAAACACCTAAAAGTAAAATGCTCTTGTAAACTGAGAAGCATGTGTATTTCATTTCAGTGCATAGTATGTATTAACTTATGTTAATTAGTATTAATACATTAATTTAAGAAAGCAAAAAACAGCTATGGTTTACTAAGAATTTTATTAAATCTCGGTTCTTAGTAAATGAAAAAAGATGTCAAATAGCCATGCTGTCTTACTCAGAAAAATCTCATCTCCCTGCACCAGTAATGTACTTTGTTCCATCCTAGACTTCACAAGCTAAACTGATTAGCAGCTCCCGGAGAACTGTGAGAATTATTCAAAAGAACTAGAAGAGAGAAAAGAGGATGTTGTGAAAAAGTCACATAAAGAACAGTGTAATATACTTAGGGACTTTGCATCCTAGAGCTCATAAAATGGAAAAGAAAATCCATTGCCTTTTCTCTCAGCTCAGTGAGAAGGACACTTTATCAAACATTTCTGAAAGTAGGACATCCCACTGGTTTTATCTTATTAAACAAGGAATAGAACACATTGCTTTATTACAGTTGTTCCAAGAAAGCATCGAAACTGAGGACTCTCAGCACAGAAACTAAAGAAGTGAAAAAAAATCACAACTGCTGTATTCCCCTCCTCCAAAATAATAGGTTATAATTAACGTAGGGTTGAAAGACAACTGATAAAAATATGACTAAATCACATACGAAAGTCGCTGAAGTGTTTAACTTCTTCCCTGTAACCACAATCTCATGACAATCCTGATTACTGAATAGCTTCTCTTTCTCATTTAAAATAACATAATAATTGTTGGGAAATAACTCCCAGAAATTATAAGAGCTATGGCTACATCATGCACTCAGTCTGGGTGGCTTTCTGATCAGGACTAACTACATGAACCCCATACCTCAGTCACCATTTTGTTTATTCAGTAGGGTCGCAAATGTGAATTCAAGCAAGAATTAATTCAGTTACATTTTCTTCCTGAAGAAATTAGAAGTTTTAGGCAGACAGTAGGTCACAATTTGGCCTGTGTGTCTGTCCAAAGATTTCAGAGCAACCAGCCCTATTACGGGTTCAGGTGGTGACTCTGACTCACTCCCATGGGCACAGCTGCCCACGTGTTTCCTTGGCTTCTTGTCCCTGGCCAGTCTCTTCCCAGTCCCAACTTGGTGATGCTGAAGACATGTGTGAGGATTATTCTTGTCTCCCATTATTTGAGCTCATCTCTGCCAAAACAGATTTTTTTTTTATTCAGCATATAAAAATATAATAAAATAAAAAGAGAAATAAGAAGTTCATACTTTTACTTTCCCCCTAAGCTTGGGATGGAAACCAGGGTATGATAATAAATACTTCATTAGTGGGACTGATGGTACAATGTCATGATTAAGAACATAGGTTCTGCATTTAAAAAAAATAAAATAAAATAATGCCATTTGGAGCAACATGGATGGAACTGGAGAGTCTCATACTAAGTGAAGTAGCCAGAAAGAGAAAGAAAAATACCATATGATATCACTTATATGTGGAATCTAAAAAAGTTACACAAATGATCTTATTTACAAAACAGAGATAGACTCACAGACATAGAAAACAAACTGTGGTTACCAGGGGACAAAGAGGGAATGGAGGGATAAATTGGGAGTTCGGGATTTGCAGATACTAACTACTATCTATAAAATAAATAAATGACAAGGTCCTACTATATAGCACAGGTAACTATATTTAATATCTTGTAATGGCCTATAATAAAAAAGAATATGAAAAGGACTATATATGTATATAACTGAATCACTATGCTGTATACCAGAAATTAACACAGTGTTGTAAACCGACTATACCTCAATTATTAAAATAATATATATAGGTTCTGAAAGTAGAAAATTCATTGCCAGGTGCTGGAGGGGTGGCAGAAATAGGGAGAGATTGGTGGAATGTGTACCAACTTCCAGTTACAGGATGATTAAGGTCTGGGGATCTGTCTAATGAAAAACTTAGAAACTATAGTTGATGATAACACTGCACTGTATAATTGAAAATAAATAAATAGATAAGTAAACAAACTTTCACAAAGTGAATATAGGCTCCGATTTCAGACAAATCTTGGAATCCTTTCTATCAATTATTAATGATGTGATTTTTGGTAAGTGAATTAACTTCTCTTGCACTCTATTTCTTAACTTGCAAAATGAGGATAATAATGATCCTTAATTCAAAGCATTGTTTGAGAGCTAAATGAAAATATAAGTAAAATGCTGCAGAAATGTTTGGCATATAGTGTATGTGCAGTAAATGTAGCCGTTATTATTACCGTTGTTAATTACCATAATCATTATTATAATAATAGTCAAAGGCCAGAGTATGAATTTCAATATGACTGGTAGGAAACAGGAGAAAATTGATGTGTCAAGAAGTGGCTCAGAAAAACAGATATGAGAATAATGGAGATAGAAACAGAAAACAGAAGGAAAAAAAAAACTACAATGTCATGGGTTATATAACCCAAGATTATTCCAATTTAAAAGTGTCAGTTACATTTCTTAGGTTCCCACTCTGAGGCCAAAACATACCCATGGACTCTTGAGACAGTGGATCTAATTGGATTAGATCAGAGTCACAGAAGGGGCCTCTTCTCTCCTTCAATTCCATCCAAAATTTGAGATGGAAGGGGTTAGAATCAAGAATTGTGTTTTCTATGAATTATAGTCAGAGAAATAAGAACCACTAAAAAAAGTGGTCATGGATTAAGAAGGCCTTCTGGCCAAAAGACTACTCAGAGTAGAAAAAAGAATAATAATACAAAAAGAAAAAATTGTTGAAGTTGAAGATAGTGTAAAACAAAAGCAAACTAGGAAACTATGGTGGGGACAGAAGGAGTTCACAGAGTACCCAGGATACTCTTTTGTTGCTTGAAGAATTTTTAAAAAGCATGTTGCACGGGAGAAGAGGGGAGCATTAAAGTCAAGAGTTTAAAAGCCCAAGTTCCCTGAGATTGTGGTGACAGGTAGTGCCCTGCCTGATGGGGTTACGGGCTGGGGAGCGTCTTGTGCATATCACTTCTATTTAGTTCACAAAGAATTCCCAATAACAACCAAGGGTGAAATAAACAGACACAAAGACCATCTTCTTAGAGACTTCCTCATCATATTTCCTAGCCATTCATCCTGTGGAGTCTGCTTCAAATTTGGAAGGTCTTCAAGAGTATAAATAATGAGGAAGCCAAATAGTGTGGCTTCCTCTCAACACCCAAACCCTCCCTTAGACTCCAAATATTCAGAAATGGGCTGACACAGCTTCTGAAGTTGCCTGTTCCTGCTGCTTTCGTATCTCTTCTATGGTATGCTTTTTTACTTCTCACCTCTGATGTGTTGTTTTTATTCACAAACCTACTACCTGCTTAAAAAAAAATGAGTGTACATTCCCAAAGTAGATTCAACTAAAGATATACTGACTACATGTGGTATGCCAGGCACTGGACTTGTAGCTCAAGGTCCCCTACAAGAAGAAGGCTCTCAACATCTCAGGCGAGCCAGCAACTTTTGACTTCACAGCTTCAAAGGCCTTCTGAAGCTAAACTCTGAAAATCTGCCAGGAGCCTGGGGCAGTACTTGATTCAGACCATGCACTTCCCCTGAATTAAGAGGGCTTTTTTTTCAAGCTTGAGAACAGTACTTGCCAGGCTATCTACAAGCTAGTAGTCAAGTGAACTCTGGGCCCCAGTGAATCATGGGGGAATCATAGAAGGTTCTAGCCTATTAGCTACATGAACTATTTCAGGTGCTGAAACCACAAGGAATATGTGGCAAACTTAGCCTCAAAAAGCAAATGCATTTAACCGGAAATGCCAAAAGCAAACTATCTCACTTGGAGAACGCTGCTCTTGAAAACTCTATAGAATGACTCTAGTCACACCATCCAGCAGTGAGTGACTCAGTCACATAGTAATAACCAGTGCCTTGAATTTGTAAAGCTTTTCATAATGACTCCTTTTCCCATATCTCATTTGAGTCTCTTTCCTTGAGATGACATTTGAGCAATGCAACTTTCCTTAAACTTCCAAATTCGTGATTTTCTTATCTAACGCTCAAACCAACCTGGAATTTTTTTTTTTAATATAACAACCAAACAAAGAAATGAACTGGTTATGGTCAATTCAATTCAAAGTCGCTAGCATTAGTTTGTTCCTGAAGGCAAGATTGGTGGTAATTTGCTTCATGCTAGATTTTACTTCAATAAAACAGGATGACAAGCAGTTATATTTACTATGTGAGCAGAAAGAAACAAGATCATATGACCTTTTGAAAATTATAATTATGCTAATTAGTGATGCTCTAGTGGAGTGAAAAAGATTCTCTCTGCATGTGCCTTTTAGAGACAAGGTTTTATCCATTTGCAACTAAAAATTCAAAGGATTTATATTTCAAGCTGTCTTATATTTTAGTCCAAAATTCTTTTCAACATCACTGTTATGTTTGAAAATAAGAAACATGTTACATCAACTATCCTATGTTTAACAACACTAAGAAGCAGAGAATTGTTGAAATCTTGGACAAAGATCACGTTCATTTTAAAACGGTCAGCTACTGGGTGAAGGATGGTGCTCTCCAAGCACGTGCTGAGAGCCCTCAATATGATGAGTGGTTCAGACAGGGCTTTAAACCACTTTATGTCTACCACGGAGTTTGTAAACATCTACGGACTGGCAGCTGAACTTGGAAATAGTTTGTATGAAAACACAACCCTGGTAAGTTGGACAGGTTTGGAAGCTTTGGAAGCAAAAATGAATCAAATGGAATAATTATGGAGATAACATGCTCTTATCTCCCACTGCCAACCAAAAACAAATTTATAAATTGTAAGACTAAATGTCAAGGTGATAAATTCTGATTGTTAAGGTAGTGGTTATCTCCCCCCTGCACGTAGCTTTTCATAAAACAAGGAGCAGTGGATGTGAGTGAGAAATGTGGACAGTAGATGAAGAAAAGGCCCCCGGCAGAAGGGGTTGCTCCTGGTGGAATGATACCTAAAAAGAAACTGTGAAAACAATACCATTGTGAATGCTTAAAACATATTTTTCTTTCTCATTCTCTTCTCCCCATTCCCACTGCCTCCCACTCCCACCTCTCTGCCAACATCTTTATCAGCTTTTGTTTTCACTTTATGTAACAAAAGCCAGGGAAGAATAGTGGAAGGGCTACGTAAATGCAAAAATGTCTGTTTTGACCAGAGGTGATGACATTACCGCCTACGTTCCAACTGGATCTGATTCAAAAGGCAAGAGAGCAAGGGGAGAAATGAGTTTAATTGAAATATAAAATGAGGAGAGAATATAAATTGCATCTTTTCTTTTCAACAGGAGCTGAATTTGCATTTAAAAAAATTTTTTTCAAGCTAGTATTTCAGCAAACAAGCTGTTTCTGGCTTTACCCAGCCATCATGAAAAGCAATACGGAGCAGAAGGAAATATGGTAGATTAGAAAATGTTTACAGTCCAAAGGCACATTCTGAAACTACCATTATGTAGATGTACTTAACCTGGAGCTAAGAATTCTAAATTCTCCTCTCTACTTTAGCACTAACATTGACTCAGAATCTTCTACAATGCTAACCTATTTTCTTGTTTACAAGTTAACCATCCTGTAAAGTACCATTAACTCTGACAGGTCACGAATAAAGAACAGTGTTTTTTCCATCACCCTCTTAAGAGGCAGTGGTTTAGACGTCTTATATTGGCATCAAGGATATTTATGCTTTCACTTTGGTCCTATTATTCACTATCTGTATGGTCTTAGACATAGCTGTCCCTCGGGTCTTCATTTGTAAAATTAAGAACATTGTTATAAGGACTTAATTATATATGATTCATTTTTAAATTGGTGAATTCCTTCTGCATACTTTTCTATGCACTGGAAAAAAAATGCAGTGATCAAAATGATATACAAGTCTTTATCCTATCAGCATAAATTCTAATAAAGACATAAACAAGAGAATCTTCAGGATTTGATATGTATTATGAGTGAAATAAAAGAAATGATGTGTAAATGAGTGACTAGTGAAGGGGACACTGTAGATGACATGCTCAGAGAAGGGATCTAGAAGGAAGTGACAATTGATACTGAAGCAAATGGACTGAGGAAGCACTAGAAGGGAGGCATTCCAAGCATGTGGATCCACAGGTAAAAAGGCTCTAGGTGTCAACTGAAAATAGCACACAAAAGTTGAGAATTATGTTTTATTAAGCGGATTTCTTGAGGACTTCAAGCCCCAGGAGACAGCCTCTCAGACAGTTCTAAAGGACTGCTCGAAAGGGGTAAGGGAGGAGTCAGGATGTACAAGAGTTTTTGCAACAAAGACCCAGGTAGTTGGAACATCAAAAGATTAGTGTTAATTAAAGAAAACCAGATATCTCAAGTTAAGGAATTTAGCGCTTTTCTATGTATGAAAAGATGCAAGGGTCTGGGCTCATTGAAATCATTAGTTTGATGAGCACCTTAGCTATCTAGGGCCAGCATCCCATCCTGAGCCCCCTCAGGGTGCACCACTTGATGGGGGGGTGGGGAGCTGAAGTGGCTGAGGGCTTGCGTTTGTCTCCATTCTGAGTTCCCTTAGGGTTTGCTGTCAGGGGCAGCTATAATGACTTGATGGCTGCAACATCCTTTGTTTACTGATATGGCAGGGAACACTTTTCATTCACAAAGGGGTTCTAGGAGCTGGTGCTGTAGAAAAAAATATGAGGACCAGAGCAAAGTAAGTGATAAAACAAATAGTAGGTAAAGAGATCAAGAGATCCAAGAGCTAGGTAATGATGGGCTGGGTGTAAACTATGCTTGGAAATGATACAGGATGCCTTCCATTTGCCTCCTCAAGTCCCTTCTCCACCCTCCTGCATCCTGCTTTGTGCCCAGAATGCTCACTTCCATTCCAATAAAAGGATACGGTTCAGTTGGGTTCAGCCAGTAGCAAGAGCTCAGAAGGCTGGAGGAGAGTGGGTGAGGGCTGTTGATTCTCCCAGCTGCTTTCCTATTAAATCCCTAATAGTTCACTGTACTTTTCTATAAAAGATACAGACCCCTTTAGTTGTCCCTTTCCATCCCACCACCCTCTTCAGATTCCTGTAAACTGCTCTCTCCCCTTGTACTTTCAAGCCTTGGGGTGGGAACAGCCTCCCTCCTTTGCTAGCCCCAGGGTTTCGCACTATGTGGTACAGTGCCAATCGTTTTCCCTAAACCCTGTCTACAGATGTGTAAATAGCACTTTTATAAAGTGTCTTCAAATTACTCAGATGAATGTGCCAGCTCCTTCTTGCCAAGACCCTGACTGATAAGTAGAATGGAGTATGGATTTGTGGTTTAATTCTAAAGGATATAATATGTGCAAAATGACTCACAGTGTACACAGTCAGTGCTTTGTATATGCTTATCCTCGTTATGATCATCTTGTTTACGAAAAATGGCTGGCTTAGCAATATATTTGAATATTGCATTAAGAATATCAGAGTTGCATTGAATCACATTCTCTCTTGTTCTTTTGGCCAGTTCCCAACAGTGGCCAGGCTAGGAGGTTGATTTGTGACAACGAGACAGCACAATTTGAATATGTTCAAAAAGAATGCTTGGTTCTCAGCTTCATCCTCTTCATGTGAAAATGCAGAATGATGTATTGCGGGTATATCAATGACGTTAAGTGAGGCACTCTGAATAGATTAAGAAAAGGGGTAATTCTGTGTTCAAAATGTGAGAAGATGAAGGGAACATAACGGTGTAAAATTAGTTTGGTCCCATAAGTAACCTGATAAATTATATAAACAGAAAAGGGGCAGCAATTAACTGAAAAACTGGAAGGTATTCACCAAAAAAAAAAAAAAAAAAGGCAAGTAGAATGGTTGAATTTATCAAACCTAAAGGATTGCTTGCAATAAAGCATTAGATTCTTGTTTCTTCTCCTGAAAAGAGGTATATTGAAATTTGTAAGACAAAACATCAGATCTGAATATACACTGCTCATCTGATACATCCATGATGTTTCTCCCAAGACTACTTAGATACAATTTCTGGTTCTTCCATTGTAAGACATTAATAGGAAGACATCAAATCAAAGCTGAGGCTTTGTATAAACGTAGATTACATGTGTCTACTACTCTCTAAGGCTTTAGCAATTCCTTCTCATCAGATTGCCTCCAAGATTACAAATTTCAAGTTTACATGGGAACTGCAGCAAAGGTTTGAGCAGGACTCTGGTGATTTTTGATCAGTAGAAACAGTCTGTACTGAAACACTTATCTCAAGTCTCACTCTTCATTCTACATGATTCCTGGTCATTAATTTGTAGTTATTTTGCTCATGATTACAGAAAAATTATCAGCTGATGAACTGGAAGCTTATCAACATTCCTTGGAATTGACCATGATAATGGAAACTTTAATAATGCTCATCAAATTGAATTATTTAGTCCAAAATAAATACAGTGCAAAGTACATAGTTTAAAATTATGTAGTAGAATTGAACTGTGTACAGTTTTTTACTAAGACCCCAGATTCAAGCCTGGTCATTATTCCTCCTTACCTTAAGGGAAGAATATTTCTGTTTATAAAATGAAAAGTTTCTTTTGGCAACGATTTCAGTGAAGCCAGGGAGCAAGATCATCAGAATCTCATGTCAAAGCCTAAGGATCAGAAGAGAACTTCCAGAGGATGAAGTGTAGCTGGTTTAAGTAACATTGGGAAGAGAAATAAGCTTTAAATTACCTCCTCCATCCAGAGGCTCAATGTAGACACAAAGTTTCCAATAAAGTACTTTGTTTTATTCCAGAACTGTAATCAATGATGATTGGAGTTCTGGAGGAAAAAAAAAAAAAACAACCTCTCTCTTCTCATTTCTGCCAAAAGCTGGTAGGAAAAAAACATGTTTATAAAAATTCCTTCTTTAGGCTAATGACTGGCTGGTCTTCACTCTCAGTCTTATAACTAATTCACTTTTTATGTATTTATTTTATTCAGCAGAATAAATAAGTAGAATGTCTATTAAGTACTGAGATAATTCTAAACAAAAGGCTAGGGTAGTTTGTTAAACAGACACGATCTTGCCATGAAGAATGTTAATAACTTCAAACTAGTGTAGGGTATTAGCAGAAGCATCAGCCTATAGGTAGAATTAATTTAATATTTTATAAAGATCCAAATAAAGGTACTAATTTAATATTCACAAGCTAAACAATGCAATCATTATTTTACAGTTACATCAGGATTCTGCAGAAAAGACGGGAAAAAAAAAAATGAAGCATCACCCTTACCATACTTTTATTTAACCTAGTATTTATACTAAGTGTAAAGAAGACCATTAAAGCAAAATGAACAGAGGATGCCATGATGCTAATATCAGGCTTGACCTATTGTAAAATTTGTCTTCCCTGGAAGGATAAATCAATAGCAGCCGCAGGGAGAGACGCTCCATTTATAGAAAAGGAATTTGACAAGAGTATTTTTTCTGAGCAAGGTCAGTTATAGACATGCATTGCTTGCAGCAGATAAGCTTATATCATGTCTCTCCTAAAATGTACTAAATGTAAACCCTTTGTGTTCTTTTTTAAACACTTTCTAAAGGACTTGCATTCTCTAACTCTTAAAAATCTACTTCATCTATTTTCAAGGCACTTACAGCACTTAGGGTTAATTTTTCAGCAAATGACAATCCTTAATGACCCACTTTCTAAATGGAAAGTTGGAAAACAAAACTCCCAACAAATCCTCAAGTACAAAAGCAGTGACACTTCTAAAGTAAGCTCCGTTCAGCTCCAGGGTATCCTTAATACTCACAGATCCCTTTGGCAGATGGACTTCACAACTACGCTTTAATCTGCTTAAGGTCTGGTTCTCACATCTTCCACTGTTCCTTTTGATAAGAGGAAATAAGCTTATGGAGACAGTGCTGTCCCTGAGACTGTAAATTAAGGAGTTACTAATCGAAAGGAGAAGATATAGAAGGGATGTGCCGTTGGCAATGGTTTTAAATAGCAGTTCTTGCTCTCCAACTCTGAGTCAGAGGTTGAGTATCAGGAAAAAGAAGTAAGAGAATGTTCAAATTCTTCATTCCAGGAGGTGTGGGGTAACTGAGCGGCTTCTCCGACCTCTGTCTAATGCCAGCCAGAGCAGAGTGTCTTCAGACACAGCCCTCTGCCCTCTCTTAGATCCATTTTCCCTCTCGCATTAGCGTCCACCCCAGTCTCACCTTTGATCATTGCCTCCTTAACTCTCTTAGGGTTTCCAATCCGATTAGTATATGTTGATTGCAAATGTTTTATACACTGGAAAGCACTGCCATTAGCAAAAACAAAAGTCACATTTACGTTAAAGGATATATAACAGTTTTATAAATATGAGTGCACTTTTGAAATAAATTTAATGAACATTTTAATACAGCAATGTTTTATTTTTTTAAATCAAATTTTATTTTGAAAATAATGTGAATAGTCATCTTTAAAATCATTGTCACATTCAAATCAAAACATCATAATGTGCTAAAACGTGTTGTTCCAAATTTCTTACTGTTCTGTGCATCATTACAATCTTAAAAAAAATTATCAGAGAAACAAGCTTTTTTTTATGTTCCTATGTAACATGTGGGGCTTTCTGTGGTAACTGAAATTAATTTAAATCAAAAATAGGTAAATAGGGATATTTAAATAGGGATATTTAAATAGGAAAAAGCCCAGAAAGCCACAGAAACTCAGCACTGACCCAGAAGGCATGAATGTCCTTCTGTAGGAGCAGTGTGCTGTGTCCGATATTGTCCCAGTCTGTGCAAATCTCGGCTTTGAAAAGTCATGTCAGCTTCTTGGTGCAAATGAATAATCCACTTTGACAAATAGCACAGGTGATTTGAATATAGCGCACTCCACTGATAACAGCGGAAGACGACCTTTTGGCAAGCAGTGAGTGTGGCTATTTAGGAACTCTACACATATTCAATCTCCTTTTCTTTTTTTTTTACATATATGTACCAGAGTCTGAAGTGAATTTTTTAATAGCATTAAGTTTTTGGTTTCACTTCCCTGATATTTATTAAATTCCCACTGAGTGCCTTGGATTTTGCTGTACTATCCAACAGAATAGCTACTAGCCACACGTGGCCCTTTAAACTTACATTTATATTAATTAAGCTGCCCATTAGTGACACGTGACCTGTGGCTTCTTTACCGAACAGCAGAAATAGGACATCACCATCATCACAGATGTTCTATTGGACAGGGCTGCTCGACAGTCTTGCTACTGAAAAAAACATAATCCAAGTTTCAGTTACATCAGCCTAACCTGGGTGTGTACAAAAATCTTATTACAATTGTTAAAACAAAGTATCAGGTGATTTGTATTCATACTGAAGTTTCAGACATGATGCTTTCAACTGAGCATCAAGTTAAAATGCAGATTCTGATTCAGAAAGTCCAGAATAGGACCCAAGATTCTGTATTTCTAACAAGCGCCCAGATGACATCAATGCTGTTGGTCGATGGATCACACTTTGAGTAGCAAGGATCTAGGGGAAATGAAAATAATGTGAGAACAGGCTTTTGACCTCCGAGAACACACCTACTTTGAAAAGGATAATATTTAAACATACTAGTCATTGATACAATAAAGAATTTAGAAGAGATTATTGATTTGGAAGAGGATATTATGAAGCCAGTTTTATAGGTAGTAAACAAACGTTGCTATGTTTTTTCACCATTGTGATAACCATTAGTGACAATCCAGACACTAAAACAGAAGCACAAAAAGCATTATGGTGGACACTCAGTCTGTGAAAATAGATCAGTTTTCTGAGCAAGAAATGAGGAGATAGGAACTAGGAAAAATTCAAAGTTTTTGTTTTAGGAAACATTCACAATTAAGATGGGCAAGAGTGGCAGGAAACTGCAGAGCTTCAGAAGGTAAAGAAGAGTTACTCACAGTAGGTAGATCACCATTTACAAAGAATGAAATCTCAAACTACTAGTATTCTAAGCTTGAAACTCAATTGCCTAAAAAAAAAGAACAAAAATACAAAATATATTGATACTTTCCAGGGGCCTAAATTACCATAAAAATATAAACAAGTGGGGAAATCTTTCCCAGCTACCACTCTTAGATTTCCAAGCTTCTTTTGGGAAACCATCCAAAAAGTCATGCTTCCACAGCTAGCATCGGTAGCCACCTTCCTGAAGAAAGTGCAGAAATCCATGATGTTTTACAAAATTTTCCTACACAAAGTCTACTGCCTTGAAAGTGCTTAGGTATTTAAACTGAAACTGCCTGACTCATGAGACCTGTATGCCAAGAACAGTTAGAACAAAGTGGAATTTGGAGGAAGGGGTGACATTAGGGTAGAAAAAAATTTTTGAGTGCATCTTCACATATAAGTGCAGAGCTAAGACCATCGTGTTTCCTAAGATACTTCTACTAAGTTAAGATGCCTTCTCAAACAGTAGCCTGGACACCAGGGAGAAGGTCTGGCTCTAGTATGACATCGTCATCACCATCACCATCACCATCACCATCACCACCATCACCATCACCATCACTCTGTCTGCTCCAGAATATGTGCTGGTGCTTGATAATGGATTATTTCATGGCTCTGAAAGGCAATAGGTTGAAAATCTGTTTCATTCCTATTCTCATTGCAAACTCAGACTACAATCATTAAAGCCTCTACATGAGTAAAAGAGTAAATTTTTAAGAGACAAAATTCTAACTTCAATTTGTTTTGATTCACCGAGTATAGTTAAACCCAATAATGCAATCTAATTAATGTTGTGGTTTGACCTGTAATGAAACAAAAATGATTATAAATATTAATATTATCTCTTATCACCATCAGCAGCCTCATACTACTAAAAAGGGAAAGCTATTTTGAGGGGTGATTTAAGGGCATGAAATGTTTGATCCCCTGAAGTTGATTTTAGTTAATGCTGTTCAAAAGAAAGTGAAAGAATTAAGCAAATGTGTTAGAATACATGAAAAACACTCCTTTTTTTGGAAACACTCCTTTGAGAACCTCTTACTCTGATGGAGAAAGTTTGTTTTATAAACAATATTATTGAATTATTTTACTTTAAAAAGCCTTTTAAGCTTTTTCCCTAATAATTTTATCCTCCTCTCATGTAATAGACTTAAAACAACTAAATAGCAACACTGATTCCGCCTGCTGGGCTAATCTCACCACCAGTAACAGAAATGTCTTTGAAGTAGAGCTTTGTGTAATAAGCAGAAGGAAAAAAATGTAAGAGTGGGAGTATTTGGACAATATTCAACAAGAAGTTGATATTTTTTTCTTTCCTGGGAGCAAGAAGAGTTATACAATCCAGCCATCACCAAAGACAGAAGTTCTCCAAGGAATTCAAAGAGAATGAGACACAGAAATCCCAAAGACTCTGCTCTACATAAATTTGTGCAGTAGCAATAGGCAAAGAAATAGCAAAACTGGGAGTTCTTGGATTCACAGTTGATAGATTCCAAATAGTTAAAGAAGAAAGAATCCATTTAATATGGCTTTGAACAATAACACACAGAAAACTGAGACTCAGCGCTAGTTTTGGTCTTAGATGATGACCCAACCATGATGGGACTCATAAGGGAATATTGTGGAACAAAAACAGAAAAGACTCCGACACACACACAGTCAAAGGAGTTTAGGACAAAGACAGAGATAACAAAGTAAATTCCCCTGTTTCACAAATCTTCCACCTCTCAGATTTTCAGTGGAATAACCAAAGAAATAAAAAGAGATAGGGACAAATGTGTATCATCCCAAGAGGCTAAAAAAAAGAAGAAAAAGAAGAAAGATGGTGTACACAGGCCAGAAACATCAGGAATCTCCACTGTACAGACTTTTGACAAGACAATCTGAAGACAAGGACCAAGCTGAGGGGTAACAAATGCAAAAATTAAGCCACCCTGGGAAGTAATCCAGCCTAATTCAGAGTGACAGGTCAGGCACCGAGTGGTAAATTACAATCTCAAAAGAGACTTGGGGAAAATATAGTAAGTGTTGGCACACAAAGCAATGTGCTACAGTGATTCTTCCAAACTTGTATTTGATGCAGAGAAATGGCTGGCCACACGGGGCATGGAAGTACCACAACATGGTGGTGAGAGTTTGACTTTCCTGGAGTCAATTTTGGCCAACCACTGCCCACGCTTGAAAATCCCACAGGGATGAAACTCTCCACGTTGCAGGTCCCTCTGGTGGGAGCTTTCTGCCTCTCCTCACAGACAACTTCAATCCTGTTATGGAAAAGAATAGACCAAACATATACACTTTCTTTGTCTCTGAATCCAAAAGTTTTAAATAGGGTTCCATATAACCTCGACAAGAACCGTTTCACCTCTCAATAGTAGGCAAACCTATATCTTCTGTAAGGATGACCAGACAGAAAAATAAAATGTGTTTTAATATATGTTTAACTATCTGTAAATTTGTTTATGAGCATGCAGACTTCTCTGAAATATCAGGGCTCATTTTCACCTATGAAACAGCCTTATTGGTAGAAACAGAAGAAAACTTTGAAAACCTCTCATTTTTATTGTCCATGAAATTTGAGGGGGCAGCACATAAAACAGAATAGTCTGAGACGAGGAGAAGTTGCTTCCAGATGGAAATTAGGTTTTCATATATTAATCAATGGAGGCGGTGAGCAGCAGATGTGTTGCTACAGAAAGTAAGATACAGCTTAGCTAACCCCAAGAAATATAGGACATAGAAGAAGATAGCCAAGGGGCCAAAACACTAAGTGAAAAGATAGTGGGAAGATGGAAAATTGATTCAGGAGTTCCCCTAGGTTCTTTATAAAAATTCCAAATGCAGCAATCTGATGGAGAAAAGCCATCTGTATAGAAAGGAGAGGCAGCAAAGAAAACAGAAATGAAGGGATCTTAGGCCACTGAGCTGAAAGCAGCTGAGACTTTAAATCGAGAATGGCTACCTGGAAACTTGGTAAAATTAATGTGAAGAAAAGACGGAAATGAGTCTTGGTAATTACAGGAATAAAGAAAAAAGGAAAACACTAAAACTGTCCCGGCAGAAAACCAGGCAACATCCAAAAAGAGAAAACCATCTCAATGTCATCATTCTCCCTCACAATTCCCTATTTCAAAAGCAAACTGTTCAACACCTTTAAAGTTAAGATGACTATCGATTTGGGCCCAAGAAATCTATGTCCAGCCAAGCTATCGATCATGTTTGGAGGCAACAAAGATATTCTCATATCCAAGAACTTAGAAAGTGTTCCCCGCATGTATTATTTTTCTCAAAAGAGATGTTAGAGCAAACCCTGAAATAAATCCAAATAAAAGGGTATTTGGTGACAATATCATCTGTAATTATTAGAATTATTGCCTGAATAATCATCAATGTTGTCATATAAAAGCAGCAATAGATAATTCTCTAAAATAGCATGATTCAACATAAAAAAGAGTGTGTAGAGCTAGGAAGAAGGAAAAAGGAGAGAGAGAGAAAGAAAAGAAAGAGGGAAGAAAGGGAAAGAGAAAGAAAGGTAGAAAGGAAAGAATACATATTCTCTTATATTAAACAAGAGACTCTTCAGTCTGTGGTTAATTAGTTTAAAAATAGATTCTAGTACATTTTTATTTAGTTTTATGGTAATAAAAAATCATTAGACTATCTAGATCATTACAAAAGTAGCAAGAAAAATTAAGTAATACATTAGTATATGGAGAAGATATGGTCATTAGAGATAAAAGAAAATGCTTTTCTAGAAATGCATAGGGAAAACCTTCAGAAACAAATACTTTGGGAAGCAAAGATTGGGAGATTCACCCTACAGCCACGTTATAATCATTTCTGTACTTCTTTGTGAATTTTTGCCTTAAACTGTGATTAAGTGCACAGTCTAATACACCAACTCTATTTAATTACATAGCGTTGGTGTAGTAATTCTCAGTAAATCTCCCACAGTCAAAGGTGGCTGTCCACTCAACATTAATTCCTTTATTCTCACATAGCACCTGTGGTTCAGAGGAAGCTGACCGCCTCCTCACCCAGCCCAGCTCCTGAAACAGATCCTTTTCAGTTTAAGCTAAAGAGTTCACTCCATTCCCCCAGCCACAGTTAACATTCCCAATGGTCAAATTCAGAATAGGCTGAAGGACCCTTGCTTGGAAGCAAAGGATGGAGTGCTCAACATCTTCCTCTGAAAGCTGCCCTGTAATATCCCCAAACTGCAAAATCCTTTCCAGTAATGACACCAGTAGAGAAACAGATCCAGGAATAAAAGGTAAGAAGATGAGGCCAGACCCACCGGATTCTGAGCCAGTAAACCTCCTCAACATTTGAGCCCCTTGGAAATGGGTTTTCTTTTAATTGTTCCTGAAAGCATCCTAATTAACACAAACTCTTTTGTTTCTTTTTTAACGGTGTTAAGAAACTCTTGATTATGTTGGATCCAATCGACATTGTTTTCATCAGTCTGGTGCTCCAATGAATAAGGCAACGCGCGTTAGTCAGCTAAGTGCCAGAGGCGATGATTTAAATTTTGTCAAGGCTTCAAGTTTTCAGATGTATAACAGTTTACTACCTGTATAATCTGGGAATGCCATTAAGACTTTACAACTTCCCAAGACCCTCCGCAAAATGCACATCAGAACATTCTCTTTGTGGACAGCAAATCTTGGAAAATCACCCACTTTTCAATAGTGAGAACTACCTTTAAATAATAGAATTAAGTAGGGAGAAACAAAACGAAAGTCAGTCTTAAAAGTCATGAGTAAAACTAAAAAGCTTAAAATATTAACTTATGTGTTGAAGGGCAAGCTAAATTAAGTGTTTTTTGTAGTTTTCTCTGTTTTTTGAAAGACTTTAGTCATCCAGTTAAGGTATGTGCTGCTTGAATTTTAAATATGGTGCTACTTTTGGCTTTCACTGTGTCAGGAACCACATTTCTCAGCTTCAACTGAGTAATTTTAGGAATTTTTTCTTTCAAATTACTTTCTCTAAAGCAGGCTTTTTGGATGGTACACCCATACTTGATCATTAAATGCAAAGAGAACTACTTTTTACCAGAATCAGTGTTTCTCTACCCATTACCCATCCGGAATTGAGAACCCTCCCACTCACCTAATAATCGTTCCCAAAATAGTTGATTTCACAAAATCTCTAAAATCCCCAACCAGAGAAGCACCTTTGGCATAAATTGCTCCTGCTGTGCTCTGGTTTACTCAACTAAAGAGAAATAGAAAAAGAGACCATGTTGTGAGGAAGAAGTGATGTGAGTCACGTGTGACAGGAGGAAACGGCAGTAATGCAGAATTTTTTAAAACCTGCATTTTAGCCCGTGGTATCCCTACTTCATTTTCTCAAAGAAAGCTACAAAGTTTCTCTAAACTTCAAATGACTCTAGTATATAGCCTTTGTTTCTAGAGTCAGATGCAACAAAATGTAAAGTGTTTTCCGTATCATGTTTATTCCTATTCCAGGTAAGTGACTTCTATCCCTGACTTCCTTGCGTTCGAAACTTTTGATTTAGGGCTAATTTTTTCCTCTCTCCCAGTCTCATTATTTCTGTGTTAATCTGTTACCAGTATCTCCTCAAGTAATACGTGTAAGGATGATTTTTAAGTGTGGAAATGATTCACTAGGGGATTTTGAAGACTTTACTTTCTCCATAGACTGTGGTCTATGTAAATGCAGGAATTAATATCACATAGTTTCTTGAGGACTTTCCCAGCCCAATAATTATATGATTCATGAAGGGAAAATTCTCTGAACCTTGGAAAGAGGCTTTGAATTGTACCCCCTAGAGCTGAGGAAGTCAGCAGTACAGTGTCTGTCCCAGAATGAACCACACTTGCATAGTTTCCAAACAGTGATGGTTGCTCTTAAGGCCCCATAATAACCAGGGATTTGCAAAGCAGAGCAGAAAATAGTTATTTGTGTGGTCAAGGGTGTATGACTGTTTCCTTCAATGGCTAATGTTCACCATAAAACTTCCTCAGGCAGAAGCATCAAATGTATGATGCGTGGTGCACAGGGAGAGAACTTTTCATAAACACAATCTGCATTCTGCCATCTTTTGAGTTTTTAACAAGAGCATGTACAATGCAGGGGTGTGGAGAATTGACAGATCTTGTACATTTCAGTGCTTTTTCACAATGTTTGCTCTCTTCAGCAGAATATAAGCTTTCAGATTTAAAATATGTTTTCCCGCTTATCCCACTGCGTAAATCAGTACATTAAGCAAGACTAGCAGAAAACCATAAGCAAGCAGACAGAAAAGCTGCAAAAGGCTTTCCTATCAAATGTGATGGGAAATCAGATTTGAATATCAGTTTTCCCACCAACGTATGACCCAGAAATTACAGCCCAGAAACAGAAAAAAACAAACAAACAAACAAACAAACAAGCAAACAAAAAAAGCACCAAGCAAGGTCAACAGAGACATACTGTGAGATTTTGAAAGGAACTCACTTAAAATAATCCAAATTAAAACATATTTCATTAAGCATACTCTACTAAACATATTGTCCTAAAGCACATCGCTAATATAGGATGAACTGCTTCAACGAATAAGCCCACGAAGAGTCCATATTTCTTGCTCCCTCCATAGTCCAGACACGTGACAAGCAGCTCTCCTCCTCACAGGGATGAAGAGCTTCGGGCTGTCTGTATCCAGAATTCTGCCAACACTGTCCGCATCCTAGAGGCTGTTTGTCATGCCCAAGGTTAAGGGCGCAGAGAGGAGAAAAGAGCATAGAGGAGATACATCCACTCAGGTAAAGACCCCAGCCTGGAAGCACAGTCTTTCTAATCTCATTCCATTAAGAAGAACTCAAAGGGTGGTCCTTCGATTGAGTTCCCTGAAAGGGAGGTTGGAAATGATAGTCTTGCCAAGTGCCCAGGAAGCAGGGGAGAAGGGATTCTGGTGTCCAACAAATCGCAGAAATGTGTGTGTGCAATATACATTGTACACATGAAGTTCATGTTGATGCCAGCATTCTAACACAATTATTGGGAAGACATTTTAACACATCAGAAGGAAGCCAGATTAGTGATGATACAAAGTAACAAAAGTATAAAGTTTTGTTGTCTCATGAAAATAAGCCCACTGGTTTGAGGACACAAGTGGTAACGAATTTCAGGATATAATTTTGTGACATTGAGGCACCATCACCTAAATATGGTGCCAATGGGAATTCAAATAATTTGGAGACAATAGGAAATAGAGAAGAGAAAATAAATTTATTAAGACCTATATAAGAATCCCTTTATTAAACTTGTCAGACTAAGCAGTAACCTCATATTCCAATTTCTCTTCTTTAAAGAAATACTGCGCAGATTTCTCCCTCACAGTTACTCATATATCTGTGATAAACACACTTAAAGAGAGAGAAAATATAGAAAGTACTGTGAAATGTTGTAGCACCATGTACATTCATTTAAAGGATTTTTTAGATTACTAATTTTTTCCTTATACTCAGTTTCTAAAATTCTAAGAAGTAGAACTGTACAGTCAATTAATTCAATATTTAAGTTATTTTTTAAATTTAACAAAGTATTTTTGACAATAATTTGCCTCATAATGAATGTCTCCACTTACACTCTTTCTCAGGGTTATTAACAAAAAACAAGTATCTTGCTATTTGTCTTATTTATTTTGCTTATTTTGCAAGTCCTTTGAAGAGAAATAACATATAAGATTTTGCTCCAGGTGGTAAAGCAGAAAACTTTTTTGCATTGCACTTCAGTCAGTAAAAATGTTTCTAATTTTATTTGTTTATGTGTGTGTTTTACAGCTTACATACTTTTGTCATTAAATTAATATATTGTGCAATTATGAAACCTAAAACCTAGAAACTTTAGATGACAACATAAAAATTAAAAATATACTTTAATTAAATTTTATTTATAAAGGTATAGAAAGCTTTTTGTTCTTACTAAAGTTAAAACATTTTAACAATTTATTATATAAGAAAAGAATTTCTTTTGACTCAATAATATTTTAGTAAGAGCAATGTGATTGATTTTAGGATCCATCTATTTGAAGACAAAGTTCATTTTGTATTTATAGTGGTTTTACTATATATCAAAATTGAAAAAGATAGTTCACAAAGCTACAATCTGCAATATGTACTAACGGTAATGGACCCATATTTCAATAATCACGATGATTCCGAATTTTTATTGAGGTGTTGTAGGATCCGGCCAGATCGTTGTGGTCTTTTCTTTTGTTTTGTATTCCTTCCTTAATGTCACAATTGGGCTTAGAAAGAGTTTTGACTTGCACTACGTGAAGCTACCAATCCTGAAATTATTATTCATTTTACTGGCATTTTAGCAGGAGTAGCCTGGCTACCAGTCTAAGACCACGTGGGGGCGCCAGAGTCAGCCCATAGAATAAACAGTCATAAGCTTGATTGTTTTCCTACACATGTTAAATAAAAACAAATAAAATTTACAGTGCACCACAATGGGTTATTTTTGCCCCACCCTGGGTGTGTTCACCCTCACTTTGAGATACAGGCTGAGGCCAGTGCCTTCAGATTACCGACCAGGGGAATCTTTTTAAAATGCAGTTTCTGATTGCATAGGGCTGGGGTGGGGGGCCCCACAGATTTCTGAGTTTATGTCAAGTTTCCAGGTGCTGTTCATGCTGTTGGTCCACAGATCTCAAGTTAAGTGGCAAGAACTTAGAATATAATTGCTTTAAAGATTAATTACAGATGGCAAATATATTAGGCAGTTCTATAGTGAATAAACCTTTAGTCTGGGATCTGTTTCATAAACCTGAAAAAAAGAGATAACCCCGAGAATGGATACATAAGTCACCAACAATTTTACCCTAATCAATATTTTCTTGAAATGTAGCTCCATGCCACCATTTCCTAGACCTTCAGACATGTTACACAATGTTTTGACAGGAGGCAAGATTTCATGTGCTGTCTAGAGATGCTTAAGATTTTAAGTTTAAGTGCGTCAGCACTGGAGAATGCAAAGCTAGTACTACAGAAGACAAGAAGACAAGAAGCATCTTGGTCATACAGAGCTTGCTTTCTTGTTTTTATCGATGTAGTGACGATAACAACTCTGATCCTGGCAGTGGTGTTGAAGGGATTATGCAAGATAATGGGGCCAATGATACCTCATGATAACTGTTCCTAACAATCCTTACCGGCTGATATGCTTAGAGAATTCGTCATTGCTTCCTCCTAAACTCAAGCTAGATCATAACTTCTTAATTACTAGAGTGCTCCAGGAATACTCTAAAATATTTAAGTATAAATTGGGGTTTGACATTATGATGGAGAAAAGAAACAGAAATTAATTTCCAAGTATTTCAGGGAATAGTTTAAAACAAAAAAGAAATTTAAAGCAAACCTGTTTTGATTTGCGTTCTCAAAGTACACGCTACTCACTCTGAACTTACTGCGCATGCAAAACAAACAAACAAAAAAAGCAAACATTGTCAAAGAAACTCTCAATGTTTGCTGAAAAAGATGAGAGAAAAAAATTAAAAACTGGACAACTAACAGGACAATTTTATTTTAAAGGCATATATAAACCAAGAGAAGGGAGAATGGAATAAAAATATGCACCTAATAGAGTCTTGAAACAATGAAAACTTCTGATATTTTCCTTACTCTCAAAAAAATTCATAATTCAAGATTATATGTATAGTTAAAATCTAAGCAATCAACTTAGATTTAGAGTGTTTTTATAACTACAATCCCAAATTTTTTAATGACAAAAGCTTTCCATATGATATTTTAATCAAATTCCAAATAGATTATTTTAGCTTTTATTATGAAACAGAAAATTAGCTGGAAAAAACCTCTCTAAAATAACTAAATGTGCATGCCATTTTCAAAAGAACTTTTAGTAACATACTCATCCCTGAGGTCTGCTTAAATGCTATGCAGCTTACACACGCACATGCACATGTGCATGACCTTTTTTCTTGCAAAAAAATATATTTTTAAAAATAAAACTACTTCACAAAATGCTTCCTTTTTGATGTTACTAAAGAAACACTTGGCTTTTTTTCTCTTGAATAAATTTTAGCAGCACTGAATATCCACCATTGTTAAATTACAATGAAGGGTGCTTGAAAAAAAATCCTGCTGAAATAAATCACATCAAGTTTCAAGAACAAAAGTGTATAAAGTGATTAGATTAATACTAAGTAATTCCTCTTCCTATTATAATATTGATAAAAATATACAAGCATCTCCTTTTCCCAGTGTATCCTAAAAGTGAAAAGTAATCTATTGTAGTATTTAAATGTATTATTCCAACATGAGAAAAAAAAAGAACATCTTTTGTGCATCTAATATGTGTTAGGTGCTGTGCAAATGTCTAAGGAACATATCTCATGTGATACTTTCAAAAGAATTAGGATGAAGGTAAACTGTTCCCATTTTATGGGGGAAAAAGATGAGGTTCAGAAAAAGTAAGCCATCATGTCAGTGTCAGAAAGCTGGTAAGCTGCAGGTAAACTATCTCACTGCAGAGTCCACGGTCTTTCACTGGTAGAGCAAGACTGGATGTATTTGGTCCGTGGGCAAAAATCATCAGGCGCATTTCCTTTATCAATCACACCACTGCAGTTCTGTTCAACTAGGCAGTACAAAAGTGGAGGTGTGGGGGCACATCAACTGCACATTCAGACCGCCTCCTCCTCACCATTCATGCGTATATGCACATGCAAACTCAAAAGACCCAACAATGAAAAGAACAAAAATAAAATTGTTTGAAATAGGGTGAAACACAAAACAATAATTCATGAAATCACCTGCTTATATTATGAAATGACAATCACACTTGAATTTGTGCTGTAAAAAATTAAAATTTTTTATCCATTATTTTATCAAATACATTTTCTGTCCTTTTCTCTCTCTTCTCCTCCTGGGACCCCCATAATGCAAATATAAGTGTACTTAATGTTGTTCCAGAGTTTCTTTAAACTATCTAAATTTTTTTTTTTCTTTTTGGTGTTCTGATTGGGTGATTTCCACTATTCTGTCTTCCAGGTCACTTATGGTTTCTTCTGTATCACCTAGTCTGCTGTTGGTTCCTCAAATGTATTTTTTTAATTTCAATTATTATATTCAACTCTAATTGGTTCTTTTTTATATTTTCTAATTCTTTGTTGAAGTTCTTGCCATGTTCCTCTATGCTTTTCCTGAGTTCAGTTACCATTTTTATGACTGTTGCTTTCAACTCTTCATTGGGTGAATTACTCAAATCTGTTTCATTAGGGTTTTTTTTCCCCTGGGGTTTTATCTTATTCTACCATTTAGAACATATTCCTCTGTCTTCTCATCCTAACAGCAAATTAAACCAAAATAAACTATAAATATTATCTCATGAAGAGATCTGTGATGTTCATGTTATATTTGGCCAATCAATCTCAATATGCCCATTTATGATACGTCGGGGAATATACCACATGGAAGGGAGAAAAGTGGTTAATGTGTGTCCCTAATGGTGTGCTACGGAAGCTGGAATTGACTAAATATCATTAATCAACTAAATAATTCATCCAAAGTAAGTCTAAGCTGAATAATTTTGTATCTTATCCTAAGGAATAAACAGTAGTGGTACTTGTAAAAATTTCAGTTTCTCAAAATAATAAGCATAAATATGGTTGACTGGCAGATTCTTTTTGACGACTCTCTTCGCCTCCAGGGGGGTTCAAGGTTGTGAGCACTCATACCATCACTGCATCCTTACACAGTACAAAATATTAAATCAGTATCAAAGGTAAAATACAATTATCAAGGACTCTCAGTGGGTCTGCTATAGAAGGTTGTGAAAACCAAGTAAGAATCAAAATTCACTTCCTCTGTTTGTTTCTTCTTCCCTTTAATGTAGCTGGAAGGCTGAGCAGGACCTGGAGAAGTTGAAGAACAGTGCTGCTATCTTGCAAGTTCAACAGAAGCGTTAGCAGAGGAGGGCATGGTGATTCTCAGCACTCACAGAGGGGGCTGGGCTGCTCAGCTAGGGCTTCAGTGTTGAAGTATCGCCTCCGAAAGGGCCCTTTGATGCACAGCTAATAATCAAGCATTCTTAACCTGACTCTGTTCTCAAGAAACAAGACAAATCTTTGTGAGAACTGGTTCTGGTCTTTGGTTACAGTAGAAGCTCTGCTATTAAATGAGGCAAGAAGACAAAAGATAATTTCCCTTTCTGTGTACAATTTATGAGGGTTAGATTCCCAGATATATTTGTTTTTATCTTTCCTCCCTTGTCTTTCTCTCCCTGTGTCATTTAGTTCACACACACCATTTCATCTAAATTGGTAAACTCTGAAACTTAAAGGATTTCCTTTAAAAAAAACAAATAGAACTCACCCCTCTGCAGCTCCTGCTATTTAGCGATGCCCACCACCAACTTCCTGTTTACAGCCATCCTAGTCATGCCTAGTTAAGTCCTGTGGCATCAACACTCACAGCAAGGGCTTTGTTTAACCCAAACCCCTTAATCTCTTGTCTCTGAAGACTCTTTTCCTTCCTCTAAAGACTTTCTCTTTCTTTCACTTAACTCACCTACAGCTATGGTCATACTCATTAACCCAGAGCTGCTCTGCCTGAAAAATTAGTAAATCAAGGCTCCTGCTTTTTTTACCACATTGTTGTATCATTCTAGACTCATCAGTACACGATATTGGATCAACTTAAGATGGTGCAGATGTGTGTATGGTTCAAAGCCAGTGAGACAGACCCACTTGTTTGAAGCAGGTTGAATGTACAAGAGAAGAAAGATAACAGTTGATGGAGTAAGAATCTTGTGCGTCAACACCTCTAACATCTCTCAGTCCATTAGACCTTCCCTTTTATCACTTCAGTCTTCACCTTAGATTCCATGAGCCATCATTTTAATAACTTTCTTTCCTACTTCATAAAATCCTTCCTCCCTCTGCCTTTTCTTGTACCCATTTAGGAAAACCCAGTTCTCATTGGTCTCATCTGTTTTCCTTCTTTCTACCTATGTTATATATAAGAGATTACCAAAAACCTATTCTTCCATATGTGTTTTGGATCCTGTCTTTTCCCATTTTCTTTTGTATATTCAGTCTCTCCCATTGACTTTTAAACATGCCGACATCTCTCCCATCTTACAAAAAAAAAAAAAAAAAGTTTCACTTAAGCTCTCTTCCCTTAACTACTCCTATGTTTCTGTCTTACCCCTGAAGACAAAATTTTCAACTTGTCTTCACCTACTGATTTCATTTTCTCATCTACCTCTCACTTTCCACCCACTCCAACATGAGTTATATGACTTCCATTCACACCACTCAACCAAATATCACTCTCCAAGGTCACTGATGTTTCCATTTTCATAAATTCCATGGGTATTTTTAGTAACATTTAGCATATTTATTTCCTTCCTCAGTATTTTTTTCTCTCCCTGGGTTTCTGTGCCTCCCCAGTGATCTGTCTTCTTTGATTTTCTTGAATCATCATTCCCTATCCTAGTAACGTATTGCCTTTAGACTGCTTATTAAGCTATCTTTTCTTTTCCTTCAGCACTCTCTCCTTGGGCATTTTGCCCATGCCTTAAAGTCACTCTACACTGACCTATGTCACTCAAATTTATACTACATTTCATCAGTTATAAGATGCTTACTTTCCACATTTTAACATTTTTGAAATGAAACTGAATCTTGCAGTGGATGATGTGGCCATAGTGCTGACTGTATTGTTTTTCTTTCTTAGTGGCATATAAAAAATAGTGCTATTTTCAGAGAAAAAAAATGTCTCAATGAATATATATATGTTCATGTATGACTGAAAAATTGTGCTCTACACTGGAATTTGACACAACATTGTAAAATGATTATAAATCAATAAAAAAGTTTTTTTAAATGGTGCTGTTTTAAATTGATAGGATCTCAGATTCAGTGAAATAAACTATTTTCAGCCTTGATTTTTCCTTGAAAAATTAGACCCATATATCTATTCATCTGCTTCCAATTGAATGCTTGAGACAACAGCACTGCAATGACCATTTCAGAGGGCAATGTTTGTATTGAAATCTACATGAATGGCATCTTCTGGAATTATGGAAAATGGTAGCCTTGGCAAAAGTACTTCAAATTCAACACATTCAGAACTGAACTCAAGATCTCCACTCTCTCCCCAAATCTCCCAGCTTCCCTGAAATCTACTTCTCTTCCTGTGTTCCCTGTCTCAGAATTCTTTAGCATTGTCCATCCAGTTTTGCACAAGACAGAACCTCAAATATCAAATTTATATTTCCCTCTCCTCAACCCACAAAATCCATTTATTAAGTTCTATTGATTTTCCGGATCTGTCCATCTCTTTGTATTTCGTCCACTCTCTCCCTGGTCCAAGAAGCCAACACTGCCCCCAGACTCAATAAGAGTCTTCTGGCTGCTCTGAAGACACCCACTCTTGCTCCATTTCCCATCTATTCTCCATCTGATAGCATAATCTCTTCAAAACAAGTATAATAATGTCACACCCAAGTTTGAAACCCTTTGGTGTATACCCATTGCTGCCTTGCTGGGTGTGTTCCCAGACCAGGTCTTCTGGAAGGTTCTGCATTTTCTGATTCCCTCCCACGACTCAAGCTCATGTGCGTATAATGCTTCTGCGTTCCCTAGACTCCAGCACAGTGGATTTCATTCAAGTCCTTAAGAACAGCAAGCTCCTTATTGCCACAGATATGGTTCTCTCTGTCTGTAATGCTCTCAATATTCTCCTCCCAATATATCTAGTTGATCCTCTTCAGCCTTCAGATCTCTGACAAAATATTGTTCCTTCTTGAAGTACTTCTCTGACCTAAACCAAATCAGCTTGCTTCATCACATTCTTTCCTTTTCACATCTTACAATTTTATATATAATATATATATATAATGAAATATTTTATATTTATTATTTATGGTGGTTTAAGTAAGATTTGCTAAACTCTAAGCTCCATGAGAGCAGGGACTATGCCTGTTCTTTTATTTTTGGAAACTTAGTATTTAGCAGAGTTTCTGGAACAGAGGACATGCTCAAGAAAGACTTTTTAAATGAACATTGGGGAAGGGTATAGCTCAATGATAGAGCATATGCTTAGCATGCATAAGGTTCTGGGTTCAATCCCTAGTGCCTCCTTAAAACAAAACAAACAAAGAAACAAAAAACTAACATTTGCCAAGACAGAGTAGAACCAGATGATGTTCAAAGTCCCCCATTACCACCAAATGGCTGATTCTAAGATGCAGAGTTTTGTTTTAACATTATTTATTGAATGCCTTAGGCTTTTAAGTATGCATTATTCTCTCTAAAATTAATATATTTACCCACTTTTATTTAACTTTTTGTGTTTATTTGTATTTAAGTGGTATTTGATTTAAGTTTTTCATTTCTACATTGTTGTAAAATTATTTGTTATCAATTCCATTTGTTTGCTATTGGTCTCATAAATTTCTATTTTTTTCTTTTTAAATAAATATTTTGCCTTTAATTCTGTAACAGTTAAGGTGGTCTTCTGTGTCAGGAATTGAACATTTCAGTGATGATTAGCAAGTTTTACTCTGCTACTCTACAGCCCTAGGTCTTTATTTCAATTAGTATAATATGCTCATTAAATTAATACATCTATTATGGTGCCAGCATTCACGTAACAGACAGAAAAATGTCTCATAGGGGTCAATTGGAATCTTTTTGTTAAATTAACATCATAGCCTCTTATAAGAGGATCTTAATAGATTCTGTTATTAACAGAGA
The DNA here is from genome assembly GCF_048773025.1 of Camelus bactrianus. Lineage (NCBI taxonomy): Eukaryota > Metazoa > Chordata > Mammalia > Artiodactyla > Camelidae > Camelus > Camelus bactrianus. The sequence goes on along the minus strand of NC_133539.1, from coordinate 16,603,783 downwards.
TAGGGCACAAATTAAAATGGGGATTTTGTGCATTATGTGTTCTAAGGAGATTTTCAATTGACAAATCTGTGTAGAGGCAGCTGAGCTTTCAAAAGACACCTTATTCGTGTATCCATAGAGGCATTTACCACTTTGCACAGTATTCAGGATCATGTCTGTTTACTTGGTTCAGTGTATAAAAAGGCAGAGGAACAAGTTTGTGACAGATTGAAAAATACTCTTTGATATTATTTTATCTGAATATCTGAAATATTCTCTACACTCCTTGGGTCAAAGTATCCCTGAATTAAAGATCTTTATGCCTTTCAGGAATATTCTAGCCCTATATGATTCAGCCCCTGCCCAAGGCAACTGGTCCAACTCATGCACTGGCCAGCACAGTGTGCCCTTCATGGGTTAGCTCACTGGTCAGACTTGGATAACAGAACTCAGACTAGTCAGTGATGATCAGCACCACTTGTGCTCTAGCCCCTGCCCTACTTTCTTCCTAAATGTGTGGCCTTGAACAAGTCACATGCCCTCTCATTCCTTGTTTTCTCAACTTTAAAACCTACCTGGACTCAGTCATTTAGATCATTTAATATAGTAATACAATAAGCATTTTATGAAGTAGAGGCATTACACAAATAGAAGACTTCACTTGCAATGTAAACAATTTGCATTTTGTGGTACCAGCTGTTTGAGCTTCTACTACTGTTTGCCAGCCCACCTAGAGGTTACCCTCAGTGGGTTAACACTCCTTAGATCAATATTCCGGTCATATCATTCACAAACGCAAAGTTTTCAGTGATATCCCATGACCTAACAAGTGGGTTAAAAACCCTCCAATCTAACAATCCATGTTCCCACAACATCCTCGTTCACGTATATCTTGAGGCTGATTTGCTTGTTGATGCAATGGGTGCAGATAATCATTAGTGCCGGCTGGGGAGGGACTTGAGATTCCTTCACAACCGGTCATTTTCTTAATAAATATTTCCCTGTTTTGATGGCTTTTGCTCATCTTCTTCTGGCTACATTCACAGTGAGTACAATCTGGAAAGGTGCCCAGGGGATCTGGTGAAGGATTACCAGAGAGGGGAGAACAAAGAAGCACTTTGCATGAGGGGTTTTTATTCCTAGCACCACCATGGTAGTCTTATTACATAATCTAAGAAATACTTCTGCAAAGCCTATTTATTAAGCTAAGACAATTGTGGTTATACTTGTATTTGGCAACCAAGATAACTAACTTAAATTACCAGTGAGAAGGAAAAAGATGAGCATCAGGACCTCCTGAAATTATGGTCTAAGGGAAAAACTCCATGCCCCATACAGGTGGACAGTGCTTCCGCGTGATGCACTCAGGAGAGTGTTCTAAGATCTCACCTGGGGACCAAAAGCAGGGGAAGAAGACCATGCTCCACCAGGTAGGAATCCCTAAGCTACAAACCAAAGAGTCTGTGCCTGTATAGGGCTGGGAGACACATGAATGCACCTGCAGCATGGGGAGGAAGCAATCCCTAAGCAAACAGGTGACAGTCATCACTAGCATTTTCATCATCTGCTTTTTCTTAACCATCAATGGTCATTTAGCATAAGTTGTCCATTCACACAGGTACAGAACCTCACAAGCCATCATTCATTCATCTTCCCAACAAAATTTATTAAGGACCTGTTAATGTCAGACACTATTCTAGGTGCTGAAGATATGGTCATAAGCAGACATGTTCTTGGAAAGAAGATATATTCCACCTCTCCACAGGAATGAAGTCCCATGTTAATATATATGTTTATAATGAGTTCTTTGTCCAAAAAAAAAAAAAAAAGAACTCCAAATTTTCATAGCAATTAGCAGAGTGACTAAGTCACTTTACATTTTTGCACTTGATTCTTTGACTAATATTATAAAATGTCAGAGCTAAAAATAACTGTACAGAGGTGAAACGTGGAAGTAACCAGAGGGAGTGTTAAAAGAGAGGAGCAGGAACTAGGGACTTTCCATGAAACTGTCAGATAAAGGTGGTCGCATAATACATGATTCCATTTATATAACATTCTCAAAATGACAAAATTATAGAGATGGAAAACAAATTAGTGGTTCTCAGGGGTTAAAGATGGGAGAGGGGTATGAGGACTATAAAGGAATAGCATCAAAGAGATGATTGTGGTGATGGAATAGTCCTGTATCTTCATCGTAATGGTTTTACACGAATTTACATATGTGATAAAATGGCATTGCACCACATGTTACACGTATAGTACCAATATCAGATTCCTGGATTTGGTATTTTACTGCAGTTACATAAGATATAACCATTGGGGAAACTGACTAATGGGTACATGGGACCTCTCCATACTATCTTTGCAACTTTCTATGAATTTATATTTATTTTGAAATTAAGAGTTAAATACTATATATAAAATAGATAGACAACAAGGTCCTACTATATAGCACAGGGAACTATATTCAATATCTTGCAATAACGTATAATGAAAAAAATATAAATATATATATATATATATATAACTGAATTATACCAGAAACTAATACAACACTGTAAATCAACTAGAGTTCAATAAAAAGAAATAAAATAAAAATAAAATTTTTGAAGTATTTTAAGTTAGTAAAAAAAAAAAAAAAAAGAAAGGGAGAAAACAATAGGGACTTTCCATGAAACTATCAGTTAAAATATTTGAAGAGAAACCAAATCTGCTTTCGTCTGTGACCAGAGGTGACTCTTAGACTTTCGGACACATGAGTAATGTATCTCTGTCTCTTCAGCACTGACCAGGGAAGAATCATTTCCTCCAGAAAGGATCGCCCAGTCAACTAGTGGGTGTTATATTCTTCTGATTTGATAAAATGAGACCAGAAATAATGTTTAGAAGAAAAAACAAAAAGCTGGAAGCCAGCCACCTAACATCTATCTAAAGATTGCATTGTTTCTCATTTCTATCACGTGGCTTCTGGTTATTACTTTAGGTAAAATGAGAAATACCTCAATTAAAAATTCAAACACTTTTCCTCAGAAATTGTTTAAAATGGTATCTTTAGAGTCATACAAATGAGAATCGACACAAGGAAGTTGAAGATATGCAGCACTTTTTCATCCTAATGGACGAAAGTACCTCTTGAGTCTTTCTTATCATCAATATCCAGGGCTCTATTATTTCTGCTGAGGTAAAATTATCTACGTAAAGTCATTACCCAGGTCTCCTGTGTATAAGGATAATGGGAAGTGCTTCCACACTCTGCAAATGCATTATAGCCTGAAAGAATATTAACATCTTATTTTATACAAGCTCCTAATGGGAACATTTCTAAAACACTAAAATAATTACTCAAAACAACTCTCTATTCACAATTGCAACAAATTTTACAAACTTATAGATTTTGGGCAGTATTACTAATTGCATTTTGTTTTGTTAAGATGCTAGGCATTCTGATTCACTTTAAATATTCATCGAGACTGTGCATACATAGTTCGTATATCCATGATTTAAAGATCAGCGGGGCATGATGATAAGATACATCATCGGATAAAATGTCTAAGTCCCCGCCTCCACATACTTACACCTGCAATATTTCAGCTTAAAATGATCATATAACTGGTTCTATCCTGCACTTTGCTGACACAGTTCTGGGCTCAGGCTGTGTTCTGTGGAGCCATTTTTATAAGCCATAGCTCTTCAAACCCAAACTGTAATCGAATCCATGAGTGAAAATTCAGAACTAGGCTAGGGCAAGAAAAGAAATATAGTGTTTCTAGTATTCTGATTATTTCAGGCACGTGGGTGTGAAGACCAGTGGGAGAGCAGTAGGAGGCTTCATTTCATACCCTAGGACCAAGCCACATTCTCCAACATGTTTAAAAAACACCTTGCATTTGAGGTTTAAAAAAAAAAAAGTTAATACCATGCTTCCTCACCATGTCACTCTGTTGTCTATTGCTCAAGTAGGCTACACTCAAACTGGAAATGCTAGTGGATTACTAGAATTGGCATGGCCCCAAACCCAACAACACTTCTCTCAAATACAACAACACGAGTATAAAAAACTTGACAGTATCTTTAAGAACGATTTGAAACCTAATAAAATAGAAAAATGTTCAGGAAACATTTCAGGTTTTGTCTCTTATTGTATTTAACCTCTCTAAAATTTGAGAATTCCTATACATAGCACAGACAGAAGCTCTTCACTCCCCAAAATATTTTATTGGAACACCCCATATCTAGTACTAGTTCAGACAATTATTTTTAAATAAACGTTAGATGGACAAACGTCATTAAATGACAGACTTTTAAAAAATGTCCCATTAATGGGAAAATGGATAAATAAAATGGGGCATACCATGTGATAGATTTCAAGGCAATTTAAAAAATAAAAATCTATATCATCATGACTGTAACCCAAAAATACACTAAGTGGAGAAAGCTTATTTCAAAATATATTAAAATATGCTCTAATTTGTATAAAATTTTAAATCATACCAAAATAATGTTTTATACCGCTCAAGAATGCTAGTTTTGTGTAAAACAATGAAACTGGAACATAAGTTAAGTTTATGATAAAGGTTTCTTTTGGAGAAGGGGAAAAAAGGATAAATTGGGGGTGGTGATTTAAGGACATTTCAGATTCAGATGCTGCATTTTTCAGTCATTTAAAATATGTAGCAATTTTTTTTAATTAAAAAGTTAAGATTCAATTCATGACCTGCAAAAGAAAATGACAATTACTCTTAACAAGCTTCTTCCTCTCAAGCACCCTTGCATTTCATCTTATACTTTTCTTTTTAAGAACCATTCGCTGAGTATTATAAACCAAAATAAAAAAGGTATTTTGAAAACTATACAAATAAAAGATAAATCTGTTCTAGGCTGCTCTTAGTCTGTATATTTTCATGAAAACATAATGACTTATCTGACAAAATAAGAAATATTTCTTGTTATGGTTATTTTGAACATTCTTTTCTTGCTCTTAGAAGGGCTAACTGAGATTGTCTGGAATACATGGTATCCCACCACTAAAGCTGTACAAGTCAAAAGTGAACATATAATCCGCTAAGAGAGAAAACAGTCAGCCTGCCCCTGTCTGATTCCCAGGGAAGATCCAAGTTTAACCTAAGGATGTGGTACAACTCACTGCCCCAGTCAGCAGGCACCAGAAGTGGAGGTCGCTTCACTCTCCAAATAAGAGCTCCAGACTAGAGTGCGAGCAGGTGTTTCACTTCCAGACCGTCTACACCACGAGTGACTTAGCAGGACCACAGTTGTCCTGGTTAAAGCACTGCTCACTTGGAAACAACACGCATGTTGGTTGTATATCCTGTACCACTCTTTCCTAGGGATCTGTTATGTCTCCTCTCTCAATCTTCCATTCCATAGTGAACCTCGGGCCCTGAGTCTAGACTCAACTGTGAGTCCCTAACTTCTGTTGTCTGGCCCACCAATGTCTTCCTAATAAGCCTGGTCTGCCTGGACTAGGCAATTATGGAATACCGCAAAAGTCTTAATCGGTTTCTGAATCGAACAAAAACCCACTCCACGCAACTCATGCGTCATACATATGTTACTGTATTCCTAACCTCTGAGAATTAGTTGCATTTTAAAACATGTGGAGTTACCCTTTTACCAAAATTATTATAGTAAAACATTGCACACATTTTTGCAAAACACTGCACACATTTATGACATCTGAATAGTAACTGACAAGTAAATAAGAACCAGGGTAGACCCCAGCCAGCAAGTACTACTCCAGTGCTCCCAAGGGTCCTGCCTCTTGCTCTGTCTACGTTGAACCACACCCTGGGTATAACCCCTATTCTGCGGTCTGACTCTAGGATCTCCACTTTCTATCGTACGTCTTGTAGTTGCATAGAGAGAAGTGTTCTAGATACATATCTTCTGATATAAAAATGTACTTTCTTTATTGAAGTACAGTTGATTTACAATGTTGTGTTAGTTTCTGGTGTACAGCATGGTGATTCTGTTATACATATAGATGTATATGTTCCTTTTCATAATTTTTTACTATAGGTTACTATAAGATATTAAATATAGCTCCCTGTGCTATACAATAGGATCTTACTGTTTATCTATTTTGTATACAGTAGTTAGTATCTGCAAATCCCCAATTCCTAATTTATCCCTCCTCCCCTCTTTCCCCTTTAGAAACCATAAGTTTGTTTTCTATGTCTGCAAGTCTGTTTCTATTTTGTAAATAAGCTCATTTGTATCATTTTTTTAGATTCCACATATAAATATATGATATTTGTCTTCCTGTGTCCAACTTACTTCACTTAGTATGATGATCTCCAGGTCCATCCATGTTGCTGCAAATGGCATTATTTCATCCTTTTTTATGACTGAGTAGTATTCTATTGCGTATGTACACCACATCTCCTTTATCCAGTCATCTGGTTGCTTCCATGTTCTGGCTGCTGTAAATAGTGTTGTTATGAACGTTGGGATGCGTGTATCTTTCCAAATTGGACTTTTTGCTTTTCCAGATGTGTGCCCAGGAGTGGGATTGCTGGATCATATGATAAGTCTATTTTTAGTTTTTTAAGGAATCTCCATACTGTTTTCCATAGTGGCTGCACCAAATTACACTCCTACCAACAGTGTAGGAGGGTTCCCTTTTCTCCACACCCTCTCCAGCTAAAAATGCACTTTTAATCTCTGGTAGAATGTTAAAATAGGATTGAGAGTGACATCTACGTATATGCATCATTTTTATAAAATGCATTTAATGTACATTAAATTATATTTTAATCTCCTTGATTATAGCAACGGCATTTGGTTGCCCTTTTTGCAAGGGACAAGGGTCTCTGTAACCACAAGCCTGCCTGACTATACATCTCCATTCCTGACACAAGAAGGAATTAGACCACAGGAGTCAACTAGACCCCACACCCTGTTGACTGAGGAATGTAAACCAAGAAAGGATCAGCACGCAAACACCACAACCACACCTATTTTAGAACCTTGGCAACAGGTCGACTGGGTGAGCTTTTGAAAAGTGTGTAAAGGCTCTCAGTTCAAACATTTGCCTATGTCTCAGTGCCATGAAGGCCCTTCTGGGGCTCATAAGGCTTTGTGCCCTTTAAGAGAATTCCATCAGCATGTAGCATCCCCAGAAAGATACCACACTCACTCTAAATCCTTGTCACTGAGGCAGACACAGAGACGCACCACTCAGATCCCCCTCATGAAAGGACTCCCTCCCCAGCTGTAAGGAGTGCAGTGGGCTGTCTCCAGCTGTTAGCAGTTTCACACTCACCTCAGCACTGGGGACCAGGTCACACTCTTCTCAGTGTGTGGCGGCTGTAGCCACTCATCAAGGTGTTGGCAGCCAAGGTCATGTTTTTCTCGGGACACTCCCAGCCAATGAGCGAGCGAGGCAGGGCTGCAAAAGACCTCATCATTTCGACCCAGGGCCAGACTCCTCTAAAGGGGCAAACTTTGTTCTGGGACGCCCTGTCAGGCTGGCAGATTTATAGCATCTGCTCAACCCCACTTCATCTCTCTTCCTTCACAGGCATCTCTCCCAAAAAACCTCTTGTACTCCAACCTCTATCTCAGCTTCTGCCTCCTGGAGAACTCACCCTGCAACAGACCATGTCATGTCAGATGGGATTTATGACAATGTCACAAAGCTCACAAAAGACTACACTGGGCTGACTCACAAAACTTTGGTGGAAACAGTAGGGGAAACAGGGATGGGCCATGGTGTTGCTATCATTGTCAGGAACAAACAGAAAGAAAATGCATCAAAACCCTACTATCTGCCAGGAACTTTACAAATGTTATAATCATTCAATCTTTCTGACTATTTTTTGAAATAGGTATTCTACCCAGATTTGATAGATCAAATTTTTCACAAATATTTTTTCACACCTTCCTGCAGGACGTGTCTGCACCACGAAGTTACCTGCCCTCAAAGGTGCAGATATGACATTAGCTATTGAAGTAGAAGGTGATGAGTGACCTGAAGTGTGGAGCAAAGGGTCACCTCTCTGGCCTGAGAGTTGAGAGTAGTTTCCAAGAGGAATTAACACCTGGTTTGGCTCATGAAGCACAAAGACCCATTTCACCTGGGCTAGCCAGTGAAAAAAGGTGGACAGGGTAGTTCACACCAGGGTCCTCCATATACAGCTGGGAGGAGACCCCAAAGTTTAACTCCCAGATTCCTGGTAAGAGGTGAAGCCACAGTTCAGATCTAGTCTTGACTCCAAAGATCATATTTAGTTCACTTCCATCAAAGTTCAAGACTGAAAATGGCAGTAGATGGATGTGAAATTGTCTCTCCATTTTTCACAGGTGTGTGAGTCAGCGCTCACCACTTTGATTCTCCTAGCCTTGCCCCCTTGTCCTGTTGTTCCCATTAGGAACAAAATCAAGTCCAAGTAAACAGCTGACAGCGATAACCCAGACAGAGCTATGAAGGTCTTCTCTGGCTGCTAAAACTTCTCTGGTGGCTAGTCAAGTTGAGAGCAAAAATTCTTTCTGAGCTAGAAAGTCACTCACCGACCGTGAAGGCTTCTGGAAGATTATACCTAACCCTCGGCTATTCCATTGCTCACACTAAACGCTGACCTGCTCATGTATGGCAACAAAGAAATATTTTGGCTAGTGATTGAGTACTCTTTCAGTACAACATTACAGCCCTCATGCTTTTAATAATTATTACTTTTGTTGTTCTGATATGCTAATTTTATTTTATTTTATTTTTTGGAATTAGAGTTGACTTACAATGTGATAGTTTCAGATGTACAACAAAGTGATTCACTTACACACACACACACATACACATATATACATATTATATATATATATATATATATATATATATTCTTTTTCAGATTATTTTCCATTATAGATTATTACAATATATTAGATATAATTCCCTGTGCTATACAATAGGTCCCTGTCATTTATTTATTTTATATATTATAGTTTGTATCTGCTAATCTCAAACTCCCAATTTATCCCTCCCCCACTTCATCTTTGGTAAACATAAATTTATTTTCTAGGTCTGTGAACCTCTTTCTGCTTTGTAAATAAGTTCATTTATTTATTTTTTTTTTTTTAGATTCCACATGTAAGTGATATCATATGATATTTGTCTTTCTCTGTCTGAGTCACTTCACTCAATATGATAATCTCTAGGTCCATCTCTATCGCTGAAAATGACATTTTTCATCTTCTTATGTCTGAATAGTATTCTACTTTCTATATATATATACTTTATAAATATATACACACACACACACACACACACACACACACATCTTCTTTTTTCATTCATCTGTTGATGAACACTTAGGTTGCTTCCATGTCTTGGTTATTGTAAATAGTGCTGCCATGAACATTGGGGTATATGTATCTTTTCAAATTAGAGTTTTCATCTTTTCTGGATATGTGCCCAGGAGTGGAATTGCTGAAATGCTAATTTTAAATGATTGCTTAAATCTCATAGAATAAACAATGTTTTGCCTTGCCAGAATAATGGAAATAGTTTCATAATTCAATGTTTTGCTAACGCAAATTATCTCTTCAAGACTCACCCCAAATGTTTCAGAGAGGAAACCAACCAATTTTTATTAGGGAATGTCAATACACAACTAGAATATAAAATTGGGGAACTGATAATAAAACGCCCTCAGTGCAAACACTGACTTCAGCAGTTGATGGATTCTATTAGCAGAGTCATTTTGACACTGGCTTCCAGGTGGATCATGATTAATCACGACTCCTGTGAGACACTAATTCATCATTAACTGAGTAAATAAATATTTTTACATCTTTAATTTCAATACCTAAATCAACCAGAGAAAAATTACTTTTTTAAGTAAGTTGGTGATGAGGACTTTCTTCTGTAGAACTAAAGGCCTATGTTGGCCAAGAAAGAATCCAGGTATCACATTGGAACCATAGCACAGGCCTGGATATTGAAAGCAAGAAGAAGGGACCACAGCCTGACTGAGGTTATGGCAGAGTTCCTGGTGTCCAAAGAGTCTGACTCTGAACTCAGAGTAGGGACTCAGGTGAGCTAGGAGCTGTCATGGAACATTGGCTTTGATGTGATGGGCACCAAAAGGATAATTACGCATTGATGTGATGCCATTTTATGTGATGCAGTTTAAGTAGAAGGACCCAGAAGTGATGGGCTGGGCATTATAAGCTGAACCAGACTCTGAGGGGGTCAGCTACTCTGCCACCAACCACTATGGGTGGGATCTGTCCAGGGGGTCATCCAAGATGGTGATTCTTGAAGATGGGTCAGAATGAATAAGTCTGCTTGTTTAAAGTGCAGCTTCCCTGACCCAACCCCAGAAATTCTGATTCAATACGGCATGGATGGAACCCAGTAATCTGAATTTTTCAAACTTGCCAGGTGATTCTGTTGTAGGTTTCTGATGAGAAACCATGGTCTAAGGTGGTAACTGTGAAATAAAAAAGATAAAAATATTATCTTATGCCTGGCAGAATGAACCATGAGATACATAATGCAATAAAATAAAGCTTAATGGCATGAACAGAATTTTACCACCCTCTCTCACTCTGGCTGCACTTTGAGTAAGGATAAGTGCCCAATTATGTTGTCTCCAATTTTCAAGGGCCATTAAGAAATTGAAAAAAAAAACACTTTGCAATTTTTCAATTTCAAAAATTTCAACTCCACATATAAGTGATATCATACCGTATTTTTCTTTCTCTTTCTGTCTTACTTCACTTAGAATGATGATCTCCAGGTCCATCTATGTTGCTCCAAAGACTACTTTGACTTAAAAATAAAGAAAACAAAATGTTCAACTCACTTTAACATACCAACTGAATGCATAAGAGGTATGGTAGTGGAATGGATATTGGATACAATAAGAAAAGAAAAACTGGATTCAAATCTTAGTTCCATCTCAAGTTAAATTGATCATACTGACTTGTTACTAAAATCTCAGCATCTCAATTTCCTTCACTATAATCTTGGAATAATAATACCTGTGGAGAACGACCGTTTTAACAATTAAATGAGGAGTATATGCACGCTGTAAGCCTAGGATCTGGTACACAAAAGAAACTGTAAATTTTTTGGATGAATAGATGACTAAACAAACATTTGGGTGGATGAGAAGCTCTTTTGAAATTAAATGAATGCTGAAAATATTGACTGACATGATGGGTAAGCTTTCAAGTTAGAAACATACGGAATTTTTCTTTATTTTCAATTACCAATGTATTTCTTTTTTCCAATGCGTTTTTACCCACTAGGAACACAAGTGTCATCATTCTTTATTTTTATCCAGCTTTGCTTTGATTTTCTACACAGCCTTGGTGTAAATCACCCAAAATACCATTTAAACTATAGACCAGCAGAGCCTAGCAGACTTCGGATTCAGGGCTGTTGAACCAGATGGGAAAACTAACTCATTCATTTGGCTTTCGTTTTGTATGCCCCTCGCATCTTCGTCAGTCCTTTCATTAATTTCCAGAGCATGGTCTGTGAGCTGTCACACAGGAGTTCACCATTGAATGGGGCTGTCTGTCTTCCACGTTAACTCTTCAAATGGCTTCATTTATAGGCACAGCCGTCTCATCTTATTTCACTGGGAGCGAGGCAGTCCTGGCATTTCCCTGCTCGCAGCCCGTTTATTCCCATACACGTGCTGCAGCATACCTTAAGTTCACCTTCTGCAGAGTTGCTATTGAGGCGCAGAACCATGCGCAGTTGGCTGGCGTCGTGCCCTCCAAAAGGGACGAAGAATCATGCAGACAAAAGGACAGGCAGGGGGAAAGGTACACTTTCCAATCTGTGACATCCACTTGACGCCGTGGAAATCCCCAAGCTTTCCCCAGGAAAAGAAGAGATGGTGTGACTTGGAGGTCGGACAGCCATTTCCTATGTTTACATAATTTCACTCGTGTGGCTTGATGTTCTCTACGACGGCATAGGTTTTACTGTAATCTTTATTTTAAAGAGGAGGAAATGGAGGCAGAACAAGGTTTTATAAATTACCCCGAGCCACACGGCCGGCAAGTTGCAGAGCAGGGATGGACATCACTTTCTTAGTCTCAGTCCGCTCAGGTTGCTGTAACAAAATACAGGCTGGGTGGCTTATAAAGCATAGAAATGCATTTCTCTCAATTCCGAAGGCTGGGAAGTCTAAGGTCCAGGCAGCAGCATGGCTGCTTTGTGATGAGGGCCTCTCCTGGTTCACCGCTGGCATCTTCTCTCTGTGGTCCACACGTGGTGAAGCGAGGGGCTAGCTCCTCGAGACTCCTTTATAAGGACATCACTCTCATTCCTGAGGCCTGAGCTCTCCTCACCTAAGCACTTCCTGAAGACCCCACCTCCTCCTCATTCCATCATATTGGGTGTTAGGATTTCAACATAGGAACTTTGAGGTGACACTAACATTCAGACCATAGCATTCTTCTAACTCCAAATCCCAGATTCCTTCCAAAATGACAATATTTCTCCATAGGCAGATCTGACCCTAGGCTTAGCAGAGTGCTTAGAAGAGGAGGAAGTGAGACAGGGCCAGAGCAAACGCAGTTTTCCAGAATCAACCGGTATAATTGGATTCAAATAAACCCCCCTCATCGTGTTCTGCTCAGAGAGGCACACAGTGAGTGCAACCTTATTAATGAACGGCCAGTCACTAGCCATAGGAGATTCACTTTTTCAGACAGTCACCATTGCCTCCTTACTTCAATTTAGCCATAGACATCTGACAGATGCCCAGGCAAATGGTACTGTGGGATCGTGGGCTGCTCTGAGCACTTTTCAGTCCTATTTGGTTGCATTCCCTTTGGACCTGAGTGTTCTGAAGCTAATTGGGTTGCAGTAACTCCTTGATTAGGAGTTGTTGCACACCGTTGAGATTTCACTTAACACACAACAGCATTTGTTCTAAGTAAACTTGGACTAATCCCCAGTTCAAAGCATTCTGCAGATAAAACGCCCACAAACATAACCCTCCCGGACTCCCTTGGATAAAGGCTGCAGTAGATTCATTTTTATCTTACACCTAGTTCATGTAAACCGCGCTTCTGTGAATAACCGCGGAACGTGTTCAGCTGAAGGATTACGTGCACCGCGGTCTCGGGTAAACCTCAGAGGATCTTGTCTACCTTATTTATTACGGTCTGGCTGGCAAAGTCCTTATATAAATGAAGCACGGACTTCTCTACCGGCAGCTGAGACTACCTTATTGAACATTTGATTAACTGCCTCAGACGCATTTTCCGGGCTCGGGAAATTGCTAAACACACCAGGTAGTCTGAGCTGGAGCAGGAGATGAAGCATTTTGGGATCAAAGCGAAACTCCCCCTAGACACGCCGGGAAGTACAGCTAATGCTGACTCTTAGAGGAAGACCTCCGCGGCCTCCTCACGCCATGTGTCCTCCGCACGCCATGCGCCCCAGCGGAGGGTGTGGTTTCCGTCCTTTCACTTCCTGTCTCTCTCCCCACCAGCTCCTGCTGAACAACCCACTCCTCATCAACTCTGCCACGAGAGAGGAATGGCAAATCACCAGAAATGGAGATGTTTACGAGCACATCTGGATGAGGTGCCTTAAATATTAAAGTGTCCTTCAAGAGCATCCGTGAAAGCTCTCTGCTTTTTCCTCCTCCCTTCCAGATTTGCGTAGTAAGCAGACCCAGGCAAGGTCTGACTCTTTAGAATATCTCTTTCAGCTTTCTCTCTCTTTCTCTCTCTTTCTCCCTCATTCTTTTCTTTCTCTTCCACTGAGCATGCAATTGAATAACATTCGATTCAAGGGGGAAAAAAAAGAGCCCTTCCTTTGGTTTAACTCATGAGCCTGTATTTAGGGACATTAATAAATTCACACTTCGCTATAGTGGATGCATTCTACTTTTCTTTTGAGGATTAATCCTCGAGTTCATCATTCCCCTCCTCGGGTACACTTTAGGGAGAATTTCTAGATGGCAGAGTTGTATCCACTCATTCTCAGGACCTCAACACCTTTAAAATATACACAACACCTCTAAACTTCAGCATAATCATTATACTTCATTCTACTCAATCAGTCACTAGGCCGACTGCTGATGAGGAAATCCCGAAGTGAAGGAAACTAAATGTGTGATGGGAGTTAGTTGGGGAAAACTGAAAGTCAAATCACCTATGACCTGATAATGGCCTCCTAATTCCAATATTTTACTTAGTGAAATTACACCCACCATGATGAGTATTACCTCTGTCACCCCATCTCCAACGGCACCCACCCCACCCCCACCGTCAAAAGTAGCTCCACAGATGCTTCAGCTATGCCTTAGCCTATTGGAGATCTTGACACAAAGTTTGGGGTGCAACACTTTATTTGTAAAGTGATTCTCTAGAGGGTAGGAATGAAGGAAGTAAAACAAGGAAGGAGGAAAAGTCAATTAAAAAAATGTTCTATCAACAGGAGGGAAATAGCTCAGTGGTGGAGCTGCATGCTTAGCATGAATGGTCTTGGGTTCAATTCCCAGTGCCTCCATTAAAAAAAAAAAAAAAAAGACAAGTGTCAAGAATTCTTTATCAAGTTGGTGCTTGATCTCTCAAGACTTTCCATGGACTCATGAAATATGTCTTTGAATTGTCTGCCTGGGATAAAAGCAGAGAGCATCTATCAACTGGCTCTCATCCCCCACTGGGCAAGAGTGTCCCTGGGGCACCATCTCCCCCAAAACCCAGGCTGCACAGACATGAGAACTGAGCAGGCTCCCCTGGACATCAATGCCAAGCCACCAGAGAAGCCCTTGGCAGGAAGTTAGAGGAACAGAGTGAAGACACAAGATGGAAACTGTCTGGTGGCATCTATGGAGACCTGGTCAAGTCCTGCATGGTACCAGTGGTCATAGAAGTAGGTGGAGTAAAAGAAGCTATTATGTCCAATACAGTCTTCCACTAGCATTACAGTTCATGGCATGTCTTTCTTTAAGTCCAAAATATTAGAGTCCCCTTCAGGCTATGACCAGCCACAGTGTCTGCAAGGACCTAATGCAACAGACTGATGGAGCAATCTCTGCTGTGACAGTCAGCCTGACGTCAGAACTGATACCCACCGTCAACCTGCGTCATCAGTTTTCTGTTTCCCCCGACCTTGGGCAGCATGTTGGCAGCTCTTGGTTGCTTTTCTGGTTGGAGGACCCAGACTTTCATCATTTAGAAATCCAAGCTTTTCTTTTTCTTGTCCTAGTTGGGCCAAGGTTGTTCAATTGCCACAAAATACAGAATCACTGAAAAACACCTCAGCAGATTCCAAAATCTCAGAGCTACCTCTCCTTGACCCCATCATGTGGCATCAGTCCTACCTTTTTGTGATAATCAGACTCAAGTTCCCCACCAGCGTAGAACCCCTGTCTTCCCCTACTGGGCCTCTGACAGGATCCAGCAGTGACCAGGGGTCGTGTAGCTTCACCCAGTGGAACCCTGACTGCCTCCCCCATTGTGTGTTGTACACATGAGAACTACACTTTCTATTCTGGAAAAACCTAAGGTTGTGAAGACAAACCTGTTCCCCAAGTGAGTCTCTGAGATTTAAAAGAGCCAGTCCTACTTCTGCCCATCAGTTCCCAGACTTCTGTTTTCGAGCCGCTGGCCAAAGAGCATCAGACATTGACTGTTTCCCTTGGAAAGCAGAGCCTGAGACAAAAGCCTTTTATCATCCCAAACTGAAGCCTCACACCCATTAAACAATAATAACTTCTCACTCCCCCTTCCCCAAAGCCCCTCCTAAAGCCCCTTCTGTTTTCTGTCTCTTTGAATTTGGCTATTCTAGGTTCTCATATAAGTAGAATCATAGAATATTCGCCCTTCTGTTTCTGGTTTATCTTCAATATAGTATCAGAAGTTCTAGCCAGAACAATTAGGCAAGGCCAAGAAATAAAAGGCATCCAAATCAGAAAGGAAGAAGTGAATTCGTCTCTGTTCACATATGACATGTAGAGAACCCTAAAATTAAAAAAAAAAAAAAAAACTATAGAGATGTGATGTTGCACAGCATTGTGAATGTATTTCAACACCACTGAATCCTACACTTAAAATTGTTAAGATAGTATGTTTAGATTGTGTATATATTACAGTAAAAAAAAGAAAAAAAAAACCAAATTGCTTTTGATGGGTTTTCTTGCTGGGAGTTGAGAAAAATGACAGACCAATAGCTGCATGCCAGTGTCAGAAGTCAGGAGGACCACGCTGGACCCAGCTGCTGTGTTTAGGGACACCAATACCGCTTGATGTGCTACTGGTCATGTGACAGCAGGAAAAGGAAAGAATATTTTAACTCAGAGAGTGAGAAAAAACATCACAGAGGTATCCCATGATAGAGACCTTGAGGACTGGGATTTCCACAGTGGAGGGACGGGGAGATTATGCCAGGCTTTCCAGCTGCAGAAGAAAAGATGCTGGCTCGTCTCCCTTGGGAGTATTGCAATCTTCATTCATGCACATTTAGGACATACCCTAAATAAGCTGCTAAGGTAATTTCCATTTTTATGATTGCTAACTAGCCGAGAAGAAGTAGAAGCCAGCAACTACAGGAAATATTTGACATTTGTCAAGAGATACCCAGTGAAATCAGGGTCTCCTCTATTCCCATTCAAGCTCTTCTGAGAGTACTTCCCCCTGCTTCTCAAGGTCATCAAGTGAACTTAAGAAACCTAGAAGTTGCAAGTCCATCAGTCTATTGGAACAAAATTAAATATAAATTTGAACTCCTCACAAGGTTTTCAATCCTTAGAATTAAACATGTTTAGTATAAAATATACTTAAATTAAATCTATATAGCAAAATGTAATTATATATCATCTACTTCATATATATAGCTCTCTCATCAGGAACACAAACTCCCTGTATTTTTCCCCACTGTCTTGTTTTGTTATGGTTGTTTTTTTCCCAGAGCTTTTCTTTAATGTTTCAATGTCTTTCTTCCTTGCGGCCAAATGAAAGACGACTCCAAAGCCCTTTCAGTGTTCAAATATTGGGTTGCTAAGCATCCTTGCAGCAGCTTTGCCAGTGGCTTTGTCCAAAGCACCTGCCTTTATGCCTCCTTCTTATCTTGAACAGTATAGGAATGAAGAATCTATATAACCTTATCAGATTTCTTACATGGGCCCCGTTAAAAAGCATAGTCTCAGACAGGGTTAGTCTCTTCACTGTCTGCAAAGTCATGTGGTGAGGGGCTGCCTGGGCTGTGACGTCGTCAGCTCTTTAGTAAATTACAAGCAAGGGTAAGAGCGTAAAGGATAAAGAGGATGATCTTTGCCTGCTGATAGAACACACTCTTTAATACAAACTACTATATACAAAATAGATAAACAACAAAGTCTTACTGTATAACACAGGGAACTATATTCAATATCTTGTAATAACTTATAATGAAAAAAATAAGAAAAAGAATACATATGTGTATAACTAAATCATGACTCTGTAAGATACTAACACGACATTGTAAGTCAACTACAATTCAATTAAAAAAAAATACATTCTTTCGTCTCCTTTTTCTACAGTGTATTGAATAACACCATAGGGCATAAATCGTTATATGCTTTATGTAACAAATGAATAATTACAATGCATGAAGCCAAAAAGTGCACTTCAAAGAATGTCATGGAAGAACGTCAAGAAGTGGAGAGATTCAAAGCTGTGAACACAAGTTTTCAACTCTGAAGACTATTAACAGTGTGATGTTTTTTAACATCTGAACTAGATTGATTCTGCTAGCTACGTATGTATTCCAGCCTTCCTTCTTGCATTGAAACACAAATGGTAACTGCCATTAGAAAAAGTTGGACTAGAGGAAGGAATTTTGAAATTTACTTTATTTACCTAATTTTGTATGTATAAAGCACTTGCTTGTTCTGTCACTGACTCTTCACAGCAACCTTTCAGACTAGGCATTATTGCTACATTTTTGTAGCAGAAGCTGAGAGGTGTAAGACACTTACTCAAGGTCAATCTCTGAAGAGGTGGAACCCAGATTTATATGAGATGTGTTTGAACCAATAGCATTAACTCTTCGAAGTCCAGGACACAGTTCTCATGAGAAGTCAGTGTATAGAATTACCATTAGAGCTTTTAACTTTACAAAAATAGAAATTTAAGTTTTCATTAAAAATAAAATAAGCATATACAATGTATGCTAATAATAAATCTATAAAATCTGTGCCTCAAACCTTCCTTATTAAACACTAAAAAAGTTTCTTATGGTTATTTTACCTCAATATTTAGTTTTATTCAGTTAGAACATTTTGCTTCAATCAAAAACAGAAATGTTATATTTAACAGCATTAATTCTGAATGGTTCACTAACAATACTAGAGGTATTTTCTAAGAAAAGAAATTCTTCATATTGCAATCTGTTTAGAATATTAGTATCAATCT
This sequence comes from Camelus bactrianus, assembly GCF_048773025.1. Taxonomy (NCBI): domain Eukaryota; kingdom Metazoa; phylum Chordata; class Mammalia; order Artiodactyla; family Camelidae; genus Camelus; species Camelus bactrianus. Next base: position 16,585,411 of record NC_133539.1, on the reverse strand, counting down.
TTTTAAGAAACTTAATCCTATATATTTCAAGCAAACAAATCGGGGTGGAGGGGGGCCCGGTGGAGACCAAAGAAAGAAAATTAAATGGGGGAATAGGGAAAAGTGAAATACGGAAACCACGAAGAGGCTTACAAGAATGGAGTTCTTCTGCCACCTGGTGGCTGTTTTGTATTATAGCCAGACCTACTTTAAATTATACAAGGTTGGGGTGGGGGTTGCTTTTTAAGAATGTTTTGATGTATTTTTATTTCCAAAAGATAGGCTCACCCAGAGGTTTTCAAACCTGGATGCCGAAAAGAGTCCCTAGAAAACACATTCGTGAGACTTAGCCATTGATATTTTGATCTTGTGTTTGAGAGAAGGGCTTCGGGTAGTTTCCCAGTTAATCCCAGTTGATAATGATTAGGTTGATTCTAGATGGGATGTGACAGAGCTTTCAGGCTTTTCATAAACAACCAGTATCCTCTTCTTTTTGGGCTCAAACCTAAACTCCACTTAGTACCTCGCTTTAGCTGGGTGTGGCCACATGACTGACCTCTGGCCAATGGATCTGGCCGCCTTCATCTTTCTTGCCTGTGGTTACCTGGTTTCCATTGTCTTCTACCTGGATTCCTTGGCCTATTTCGGCATTGGTGACAACCTTTTCCTTTAAACTTCTTCTTTTGATGGGTTTAGTTATGTCTTCTCTTCTTGTTCTCCTCCTCCTGAACTAATGAACGTCATCAAAAGATCTCACTCCACGCGAGCCAAACCAGCCTCTCTGCTTCTCCCCCAGCACATCAGACCTGCCCCCACTTAGGGCCCTGGACCACTGAGTGTTTCCGCCTGTAGCTCTCTCTCCTCAGGTACCCACATGGGACCTGCTCCACCTCGTTCAAGCTTTGTTCACACCTTTGTTTATCACAGATCCTCCTGTTTACAAATGCAACTTCCTCCCAACAGACTGCTTATTCTTTTTACCCTGCTTTATTTTTCTTTCCACAGCAATTATAACGTTCAAGATACGACACAATTTTAATACTTATTATGTTTATTATTATGTTATTATTATCTTCTTTACCCAAGAATATAAAATCCATACGGGCAGGGATTTTTGTTTTCTCACTGCTGTGTGCCCAGAAACAAAAACAGGACCCTGCACATTGGAGGTGCTCAAAATATTTGTCCAGTGATTGAATTAAAGAAGGAGTAAATTAATGAATTATGACCCGCGCTGTTGGGAAATAAACACATGGAACAATACTCAGCTTTGTAAGTATTCAAACATACAAATTAACACAAAGTACCATATTTTTGTATTAATTAGCCAATTTTGTGAGGTTTTAAATATAATTCCTAAACCAAGTGAGAGTGTAGTAAATTACATACACATTTTAGGTAAATTGATACAGTTATTTTTATATTTTTTTATTGAAGAATAGTTGATTTATAGTGTTTCAGATATACAACAAAGTGACTTAGTTATACATATATATTCTTTTTCAGATTCTTTTCCATTAAAGTTTGTTATGAGATACTGAATATAGTTCCCTGTGCTATACTGTAGCACCTTGTTGTTTATCTATTTTATATATAGTAGTTTGTATCTCTTAATCACAGATTCCTAATTTATCTCTCCCTCTTTTTTTCCCTTTGGTAACCATACATTTGTTTTCTATGTCTGTGAGTCTATTTCTGTTTTGTAAATAAGTTCATTTGTCTCAATTTTTTAAATCCTACATATAAGTGATATCACATATTTGCCTTTTTCTGTGTGAGTTACCCTACTCAGTATGAACATCTCTGGGTCCATCCATGTTGCTGCAAATGACACTATTTCATTCTTTTTTTATGGCTGAGTAATATCCCATTGCATATATACACCACATCTTCTTTTTCCATTCATTTGTTGATGGACACTTAGGTTGCTTCCATGTCTTGGCTACTGTAATGCACTTATTTTTAAAATCAATTCACATGTAGTCATAAAAAGTTTATAACCTTTGACCCAGTTTTAGAATTGTGCTACTACAAAAAAATTTAATATGCATAATTTACATAGCCATCTACTCAGTATTGCTAATAATGATAAGGAATTGAAAGAAACTAAATATTTAATGATAAAAGAATAACAAATTATGTAATTATGTAATAGTGGACAATTTTCCAATCATTATCATCATAAGGGCTGTGCTTTAACATGGAAAATTATTTATGGAAAAGGCTTTATTACAATAGAATTTTAAAATCTGTAATTACAGTATGCATTAGGGAATGACTATAAGGCATGCACAAAAATTTGAAGAATTTTTGCATATACAGGTGATGAAATTAAATCTGATTTTTTGTCTCCATTTCCCAAATGTTCCAATTTATTGCCACAATGTTTATGGTTCTGCACTATTGGAAAGGAAAATAAATGGTCTTATTTCTAAATATTTTGCCCTCACCTGATGTGAATTTATTCTAGGTTCCAAAAAGTGATCACCACTTGATTTGACTGTACTCATCAAGTATCAGTTTACATCTTTGTGGAAATATCTTTAGTGAGAGTCTTTAAACCAGATTGATTTGCATGCAAATGATCAATGTGTCCAATAAATTCAGGCTGAATTTAACATCAGTTCAGGAATTAAAGTGCTCTTTCCATTTCCTCCCGTGTCCATTCTACCTGCCTGCCTGCAGGAGTCCATGTTCTGATTGCTTGGTTTTTGTAGATATGTTGTGTCCATCTTCCTGCACATTTTAATGAATAGGACTGTCCCTAATTGTTCCTGTTTTCACACATTGATGTTCATTAGTTCATAGCCTGCTCCCGAGGAATTCATGGTGGGGGGCGGGGTTCAGACAAAAGAATTCAGAGCGTGTCCCCCCAACTCCCACCTTGATAACTGAACTAAATCTTCAGTCTTCACCAGACCCTGGGATTTCTCTCTCCTTGCTTGGTCTACCCTCCCTACCAGCTCTCAACCCAGGTCAGTCCTTACCTTCTGACCCCTGTGACTTAATACATTGTTAAAATTCAGTCTTCCTCCCAAGTGTCCTGCTCAGCAAGGATTTTGCCACTGGCTTAGATGTCCTCGCTTGGTTATCGGGAGGAGGGGGGAGATGCTCTCAATTTCAGAATCTCCCATTCACATGACTCTCTGTCAATCCCCCATTTAATACCAACAGCCGAAGAATTAACTTTTGGGGTCATAACATTAACTCTTTGGTGTGAAACAAAGTCAAATCAACCAATCTTTGATTCTTGTCCCTCTAATACTAAAGATTCATATGAACAACAACAACAAAAAGAACCAAAAAACCCTCCCCATGGGTCCTCTTCCTCCAAAGGCCAACCCTGCAGAGGCATTATACTTCTCACACCCTTGGCAGGCTTGACAAGTGACTTATTTTGGCCAAAGAAATGTAAGAGAAAGTGGTATGTTCCACTTCTGGTAGAAGCTATTAGAGCCATCATGTGGTTCTTCCACTGCTGTATAGTTCCCCTGCCAAAAGACTAACAACGTGCTAGACAGGACCTGCTTCTTCAAAGACCAGAAATGAAGCAGAGCATGTTCATTTCTGATGAACCAGAGATGGAGTTTAGAGACCACAACAAAAAAAGTTAAACTCATTGTTAGAGACCACTAAGATTTTTAGGAGCTATTTGTTACCACAGCATAACCCAGACAACACTGCCTGATACAACTTGTGTCTTCCTAACATTTGAGGAGACAGATGATATAGTAGGCTAGATGTGTGACCTGGGTGAATTACCTAATCTCACTGTGCCTCAACTATAACATGGAGATAATACCTATTTTGTGAGGTTATTGTGATAAATAAAGGAATGAAAACTTATAAACACATAAACACTATCTGATACATACTATGTGCTTAATAAGTGTTATTTACCACTACTTATTAATTACTATTATTACTATTATTATTCTGCAACAGACATGGGTTTTATTCTAATTCTGTACGTAGAAGCTCCTATAGAGTATTTCACTCATATGGTGCCCCACCCAGACCTGGCTTCCAAATGTCTTTAATGACTCAGCTATTTCCCTTTTGTTTAGTTCTCTTGTGTAACCACTTCCATTGATTTTCATTTACCATAATTTTTTCCTCTTTTCCTTTAAAATAGCAAAGAATTTAAAACATACATTTAAGCAGTATCCACATACCTTCAAAACATTCAGCTCACCTTTACTTGGTACTCTGAATTTTGTACTTTCATAGACTTCAGTCTGTTCTTTGACCTAAATGGAGCTCCAAATAAATCATTGTATGTACCACATTTTCTGCTTAAAGGACATCCTAGGACACAGCTTGTTCAATTTGTAAACATTGAGAAGTACCTGAAATGATCATAAGTTATGAAGCCAGAGCCCCAAGGAAAACTCTTTTTAGAAACCATTCTTTCCTACTGTCATGTTCTCAAGGATGGGGAATAATATTCTTTTCTCTTTTTCCTACATGGGACATTTATACAAAAATACAACCTTTGTTTCTTAGAAATCCTATAATTTTTTGTGTCCTTAGTTCCTTTACATCTTTCTGTTTTCCCACACACAGCATCTTTAATCATCTTCAGCATTGATTTTCATTGCAACCCATTCTCTTGGATTCTAGAAACAGAAGATATAGGGCTTAAATTAAAATCTCAGTCACCTCATTTTTCACTGCAAGAAAGTAGAAAGTTTTTTTTTTTTTTTCTCTAAGTGAGAGTGATTCTTTTCTGTTTGGCTTCATAGGTGCTTAAGGTCTTTAGAGTTGTTCTTATTCCCTAATTTTCTAATGGGCCACCTGGACTTCAGTTTCTCCCTCAGACCAATCCTTTATTTTGTTGCCAAAATCATCTAAAAATTTAAATTCGATCATCTCTCTTTCTAGAGGAAGAACCTCTACAATAAATAAAGGCCAAATTACTTAGCGCAACCCTCTTCCCTAAGCCCTCCCCCTAAAGCTCCCTCTTCCTCTTGTTCTTGTGATTCAGTGTCTTCTTCTTCTCTTGTATTTACTCTCTAGCTCCTTCCCAGCTTCCCCTTCCTTCTAGACCTATGAATGTGGGCATTCTCCACAATCATGTCCTCAACTCTCTACACTTTGCATTTTACATCCTTCCCACCGAGGTCTCAGCTCTTCCCAAGTCCTCACCAATAACTACCCATAAACATTAGCTAGAGCAGTGTTGTCTGCTGAGAAATACAGTGCAAGCCACAGTTGCAAGTCACATACATAATGCTAAATTTTCTAGTAGCCACATTTAAAAAGAAGCAGATGAAGTTAATTTTATCAACATATTTTATAGAACCCAGTATATTCAAAATATGATGATAATCATCTTTAAATAAGGTATTTTTCCTTTTTTTTTTTTTTTTTTTTGGTTTGCTTTTTGGACTATCTTCAAAATGACTGTGTACTTTCTATTTACAGTGCATCCCAGACTGAGCCATATTTCTTTAAAGTCCTCAGTGGCCACATGTAGCCAATGGCTACCATATTAGATAGTGCAGATCTAATGCAATAAACACTTTATCAGTGTATGCCTTTCATGATCTGCTCAACATCTCTTTATGAATGCATACAGGTTGACTAGTCCTGAACAAAATACATTTCTTCTCTACACTCTTTAGTGTCTCACAGACACACCAGCTCACCATCCTGACTTCTTTGCAGCTATCAATGGCTCCAACAATATATCCATACTCAAGTTGTATAACCACCCCAGTGTTGAGGAAGCACCAAATGCCTTACAGATCATCCAGTCCTGCCTCCAGGGTTTTTCTCTACAAAAGAGGTTCTTAACCTTGGCTACCACATCCATGAACCTCCTGAAATTGTAGGTGAAAGGTGTGTACACGGGTCTTTCTGGGAACAATATCCTGAGCTTTAGACTCAGAAGAGTTTAAACACCCAGAAGTAGGCTCAGCTTGCCTCTTCTCTCTTCTGTAATGGCTACATCCAGTTTATTACCCAGTCCTGCCCAGTCAACCTTCCACAGCTCTCACTGCAAACCTGCTTCTCCCTTCCCACTGCCACGACTAAGATCATATCGCTATCTTTTGGATTGCTTCAGCTATTAGAGAAAGAGACCCTTCCAGGGAGCAGTGGGGTCAAAGTGTCGCTAGCAGAAGGGCAGCTGTAGCTTGATCACACATGAGCACTCATGACAGGGTCGTATGGGTAGAAATGATTAGAAAACGAAATCAAAACCATGTCAGTGGGCAGATGAGTGTGACCACAGCTGTGGTCACACAATACCAGGTGGCATTAGAACCCTTTGAATAAGCTGTGCTTGAGACACCACTAGGGTTTCTAGCCTGTGGGTCTCAGTGCTCTAAGAAGAGGCTGGCTGTGGTCCCCTTGACTGCGCTTACACCCATGTCAACAGATTTGTTTTCATTTGCACCAGATGGTTCTTGGTATCTTCTGATTGGATAGAGGGTACAGTTTAAGGGTGTGTCCTCTAAATTTGAGTAAAGATCGTTTCCTTCCAGAGTCTAAAGATTCCTCCCTGCCTTTTTCCGGGGCTGGTAACAGTTTTCTGGAAGTTGGACTGTGGGCTAAAGCCTTGATAACTGCCTGTCCCCTCCTTGGGTGCCTCTCTCCAGTGCATCCTGCAGACCTTTGCCTGATTAAACATCCTCTTGTAAAGATACCATGTCATTCCCTTTCTTAAGTATTCTTATGCGTGCCCCTCAGCTAAGAAATAACCTTAAAACTCCCTAGTATTGAATTAAAGACATCTCTGGCATCTGCCCACAAAACTACATTTGGATCCTATCTTCTGTATTTCTCTATCCCTAATGCTCCAGAAGGGAGACGGATATCAGAGCTTTTGATCCTGCCATTTGCTTCATATTTTCAGAAGGACAATTTCAAAGCTGCATACAACCAACAGCATTAGCTAAGGATCTCAGCACCTGAAACTGACTCGGCAGGCGCATCGCTACATGTTAATGACGGTAATAGACTGGCCACGTAAGCTGTCACAACGTCTCACACCTTAGGAGTCCCGACTCACATTCATAAACTCACTCATGACCCCCTTGATCGGAGCCCCTATCCACTGCACGCAGACCTGAGCAGGCAGGTGATAAGTCTCACTGCTAATGTCGGACACTGAAACTGAAAAACGCCCCCCAGGTTGCTACAAAGGCGACCAAATTGCTTGAGACACTATTTTAGCCCGGATGCAAATTCTTCTGTTGACATCCTGCCATCTCCTCATTTCTACAGAGAGTTAAGTTACCTGGAAAATGCTGGTGTTTCACAAGGTGAAGGGATGACAGGACCCCCTACTACATGTCCCTCAAGTGAGAGCTGGTGACCATGAGCTCAGACCCTTCAGATGCTCACTGTAGAACCCAACCTCTGTTTTATACCCAGAACATCAGATTTCTTTCTCCCTCACACTACGCACTAACCAGAGTCCAAGTTGCTGTCACATCGTGGATGTCTTCATCTCTCCTTACTGAGATAACCAGAATAAATCTGAGAGAATACTGAGGATGTTAAGTTGCCTGTGTTATTCATCTAACCCTCCTGGGAACAAGAAGCTTGGTGCTGGAAAAAACAACGCTCAGTGTTCACACCTCCTTGCAGAGAAAATATACAAAGTAGCCAGAATGTAGCCCTTGTCAATAAACCACTTCCCAGCATCTCTGGCTCCGTGATGAGGATTCAGGGAGCTCATGAACATAAATGGGAAGTTGCTGATTTCTACACCAAATCTCTTGCGAATTGGTTCAAAAATATAATTCAGCAATTAGAGACAATTATCTTAAAACCAATTTAAAACAAACACGCTCATTTAAATCTGGGATAAATATGAGAGATGAAACAGAAATTCAGTATGAAAGGTCTCAATAATGTGAGGAAAATTCTTCTAGAACAGACATTAATATTATGTCTTAGAGGTTTTCTTAAAAATTCTGTAAAAAAAAAAACTAGAAGATGGAGAAAGAACGTGAGAGAAGGAGGCAGGGAGAGAGGGAAGGCAAGGAAGGGAGAAGGGAAGGAAGGAAAGGAAAAAACTCACATCTCTAACCACATGTTAATGGCGGAGTGCTTTATTAATCACGTAGAAATTAGATCAATTGATCATCATGTGAGATTTTTCCCATGTAATCAAAATACTAAATGACTTTGTTTGCATAGATCATGGCCAGTGAAAAGCTACTAAAATGATTCTTTCTGTAAATTTTTGTTAATAGATCTAGGGGAAATGCAATTTTCCGTTATTTGGAAAATTAAATAAAAGCTTTCTAACTAAAGGATTCTAATTCCAAAATTCATCACACCTGCGATTCTTCCCAAATACAAAAGTTGGAATCTTTGGTTCCCTGGTCTTATTCCAGATGTGCTATCTGCTGCATCTGTGTGGTTCTCTGGATTCTGTACTGCAGAGGATGGCCTCAAGTGAGTTTTCAATTTGTTTGCTAATATAACATAAACACAATGCATTCCTTCCGTCTTACTTCTTAACAACAGAAAATGCATCTGATACATGCCTTGCCCCCAATAGGTACTCAGTACTCCTCATCACATGGAAAGTAACTATTGTCTGTGTTTTGAAATATTCCCCATGAACTGTAGATAAGGCAGAGTCTATGAAAACAAAATTAAAGCCAGTGAGAAGTACATAAAAAGACTAAACATTATTTTCTGTAAATCTTTGTACATTTTCAGGGGATCAATATTTGCAGAGATTTGGAGAAAAATCAAAATGAGACAAAATTTGCCAGTTTCTTTGGAGTGTCACAGATCTGGGTGTCTGGGAGCAGACCTGGAGATGGCATTTGGGTGCAAGATGTGTATTCGGGATCAAAGCCTGTGAAAGGAAGGGAGAAGCAACAGCCCTGTGGAGAAAGAGAAGTCTCTCCGGGATGCAGACTTCTCAAAGATGGTCCATATACTTTGCTTCCTCAACAAATAGTATATTGGAAATACTTTGGAGGCTTTTTTTTTTTTTAAGTTTTGATAGATCCTTCATATGATATCGCTTATATGTGGAATCTTAAAAAAAAGATATAAATTCTATTTACAAACCAGAAATAGACTCATAGATATAAAAAACAAACTGTGGTTATCAAGGGAGAAGTGGCCGGGAAGGATAGATTAGGAGTTTGGGATTAAAAGATACACATCACAATACATAAAATAGACAAACAACAAGAACCTACTGTATAGCACAGGGAACTATATTCAGTTTCTTGTAATGAGCCATTATGGAAAAGAAACTGAAAAAATATATATTTATGTATATATCTATATAACTGAATCGCTTTGCTGTACACCTGAAACTAACACTGTAAATCGACTACACTTCAATAAAAAAATAAGAATTAAAAAAAGTTTTGATAGATCCTTAAAATATTCTTTTATTCAGTTTTCAAAAGTAAAAGCTTTTGGTTACAAAAGAAAACCTTTACGCTGACAATGAACATGGTTGGTAAAGAAATATGCCAAACCATTAACATTGGTGATGGTTGCTTTTTCTGCTTCCATATACATTTCTTCATTTACCAAATTATCCAAAGCAAAAATGTATAACTCTTAAGAGAGTTATAAATAGATGATAAAATCCAACATGGAAAAGGATGGAATAAGCACATATATAGGGCAAGAGGGATGGTGTGAGGGAATTTGGATTTTAAAAAAAGCTAACAATTTCCAGTGGTTTAGTTTGATTGATCAGAACCATGAATAATTTTGTTTTCTTTTTTACTTTTCCAACTTTCCTGGCATGAGAAGTTATTGCCTTTGGTAAGTGGATAGGGGAGTGGGGGAAATCCTCCAAACCCATTTAATTTTCAAAACAATATTTAAAATATACGATAAGGATCCTACATGAAATTAACCTCGGGTGGCTGAGACACTTAAACTTCTCCGAGCTGAGGGAATGGTTAGACCGTTGTCGGAATTTAAGTCTCCCTGTGATTCAAGCTATAGTGGGAGGCTGCTCCGTTCTCCAAGGGAGAGGATAAACACCACAATTTGGGGTGAGGGAGAGGGCTGCAGGTCACTGACTGGTTAGGTCATCTTTCAGGGATTCTCAGGGTTTTTCAAAATGAAGATAGCTCTCTGTACTGGAGCCCTTCTGAAAGAGTACAGCAACCCATCTTTCCTCCATGTGGAGGTGCTTTCCAAGCCTATCATATGAAAGTTACAGCAAGTGGCGTGTGATTCAGAGCCCTGTTAATGCCCCTTGCCCATGAGTCATTCAAGTATTCATCACGCCCACAGCCCCTCCACTCACACCTCATCTTCCACCAGCACAAGGGGCTGTGAACGTGGGACCAGAGGCGTGCTGCATCCTCTCCTCGTCCACTGAGATGAAGTGGCATAGAAACCACCCTCTCGACTCCAAGCCCAGGCTGCACGGCAGCGTTTGGCCTCCAGGACGCCGAGACAGTTCTCGACGGTCATAGAATTAGTCAACAGGAACTTGACTGTGTCAGGGAAGGTTTCCAGACCTGAGTTCATCTCTCTATTCCATTCAGCTAATGCGAGAAATAAACTCAGCCCATACAGATACGGCTGTAAAATCAAAAGGAAAATCATAAATGATGCAGAAGATACAAGCCTGATGCCACTTCAAAAATGTCCCCAAATTTTAAACCATTCCAGTCAAAGCAAGTACTTGATTCTATTCTACTTCATTTAAATCAAGCAGTCCACCTAAAGAGCCATCTGGATCTGAATACATCCTGCATTATAATGCACAAGAGTCAGAGATTAAATGGATTCTTTTTAGTCTCTTAGAAACCTGCAATGAATTAATTACTTCTATATCTATTTCAGAAAATTATTATATCTAAAACTCTCCACTGGAAGGACTTCCAATTTATGTTGTTACTTATATTTGAATTTTCTGATTTTTTATACACTGTCATCTTTAAATAGTCTTGGTTAAAATATGTTTCATTAAAAAAAAACTTTCCTTTTATTTCTGAAGTTTTTAATCATCATATAATTACATAAAAATATTCTAAAAAACATTTTAATCTAATACCTGATTTCATGGAATTAATTTTTCTATACAAATTGAGTCTTAATTTCAGGACAAATGATTGGTTTGTAACGTAGCTCTTAAAATAAAATTCAATTGGCTATAGTGATTGTGGGAGATGGAAATTATTTATGAAGGAAGCCATAAATAATAGTCAAGGGCTAGAAACCTAGAATCAGGGAATAAGCTTTCTGATAATTGAAAGGAAAAATTCATTAATTAAGGTGCTAGTAGGACTAAGGCATAAGGGGAAAGAACATTCTTTAATGAGATTTGGGGAGACTTGTTCTAGAAGAGAATTTGGGTCTTCTGGTGGGATTTTTAATGGTAGATGCCATACCAGGGAAAAGAGTTCACTGGAGAAAGGATAATGAAAACATTTCCACCTGGAGGACAGTTGTGGGTGGCAGACCATGGGAGTTGAGATTATTTCAGAATATTAAAGTTTTCTGGCAGAGGAGTGGTGGAGAACAGAGCCTGGCACAGGGTAAGTACCACAAAAGTGTTAGCTATTATTCACAGATCAGAGCAGAGAAGGCATGTATGAGGCAACACATGAGCATCACTCTAAGTGACACCACATACAGTATAGTCAACTATCCTAGCTGTATTTAGAGCCAGCCTTGAAGCGAAGGATTTTTAAAAAGTCATTTAGTTGGGTATGGTTCACTGCCCATATAAACACAGAGCAAATTTAATTTTTAACAAAATCTTTTCTCCTCTGGTTTAAATTGGTCACTGTGAATTGGGTAAAAGCCATTCAGAGCACAAACAAAAGAGCATATGGATTAACACAAATTCTCGTTTAAGGCAAAATTCAGTTGCAGTCACAGTTACTTCATCTAATCTCAGGTATGGCTGTATTCTAAGGATGAATGATTCCAAACCCCAGGGCCATAGACCCCTCGCCTGGAGCAGAAGCCTGTGTGGGGAGCTTGACTTTCACAACGAGAGCAAAAGACCCAGAGGGCTGAGGAGAGGAGACAGAGAGATGGAGGGAACAAGCAGATGGGGCCAAGGATTCGCCTTTAAACTCTGATTAAATCCAATTCTACGTGATGTGGCCATAAAGACTGAAAACAATTTGCGATTAGAGTCAGGATGCATGAAGTTCACTTTCCAGCCACACTTCTGTGTCTGATATTAATTATATTTATGGCTCTCTCTCTTGACAAAAGAACCTGTTTGAAAATATATAAAAATCCAAGGCAGCTTTCTTGGTGTGAGAGTAGCTTTATGGCAAATGAATAGAAATGATCATTCCAGTGGAAGTTCTGCACACAGGTAAGTTTGAAATATCTATTAAGGACATACGGAATGTAAAACAAATGTTATTTTATATATGATAGTCCTCAAAATGTTGACAAATTTAAGAAAATTGGAATAACATTTGTTCTTTCTTAGGGCTGGATGATACATATATATTTTAATACCAGTTAAATAGACAAATTTTAAGAGGATCCTAAAGGAAGACGTTGAGCAATAACTTCCAGGGGTATTTGGAATTTTGACTAAAATATAAAAGAAACACTGAATCTGAGAAGAAATGACACACTCTCCAAAGAAGAATTATCAAGCTCTGGAAAATTTAAGTTCTAAAGACAAGTTTCCATTTGTAATATGGTTTTTCATTATTTAATGTCTTATTATGTCAATAGTAAAAAACAATGTGGTGGTTAGTTTTATGTTTCAACTCTATCATCCTGACTTTAAGTCCAATTGTATATTAAGAACTGTAGTGAGCCAGTCTGTGAAGTTCTGGCCCAAACGTAGTGATGGTTTTGCTCATCAGATGCTATTACAGACATGAAATGACTGAACACCTACTGACTGACGTCCCAGGTAAAGCACCTTGAAAGCCTGTGTCTCCTGGAATGTTCTAATGCTTCTGGTGAAAGTCCGACATCTGGGACGCCTGGTGTGTTGTCCCAGGTGAGCGCGTCCTGGCTTCAGCGCTAACACTAGACACACTCAGAAGGAGGATTTAAGAGGCCTCCTTCATTTTTATCCATCATGTGTCTGAGGCAGGAAGAAAACAGAATAAAATCTTAACTTTTTTAAATGTTTGTCTGCTTGAATTACTTCATTCAGCCCCAACAGTGGTGTGCAGGCAGGCAGAACACTCTATAATTTATCTTTTCCAGAAACAAAACCAGGCCTTCACTTAACCTCGTGGTGACTTTGGGTGTTGCGTACACACACACACGCACACACACACACACACGCACACATTCATTGCACAACCCTTTCTTTATTTCATTGTCTACGTGTGGACTCTCCAACTGGAGGACACTTTCAGGACCAGCAGGCAGTTACTGACTTCTGAGTCTTTGTTAGCAAAGACAATGGAAACAAACCGCCGTTTCCTGCCCCTGCCACCTCACCACATGGTGCTGGTGTGGTGCCCAACCATGAAATGCCAGATGGCCCAGAGACATCAATTGTTCAAGAATAACCACACACACTTTGAAAAGCAGATGCTTTAACGATGTCTCTGCTGCTGTCAAGGATGACAAGTACCCTATAGCTGTGCTCGGACTTGCATCTTTGCAGCTAGTATAGATCACAAGCTTCTTTAGAAGCTCTCCCAAAGGTTTGTACAACCCTTAACTATGAAGTCCTCTACGTAACATTGGAAGTTTACATCCAAAGCCTAGAACTAAATGCTTGTTTGGGCACTTAGGAAAGCAATATCGAATACCGACACCATGAGTCATCACCTTGCCAGTGTCACATTGTGCTGGGTCACTGGAAATGTTCATGCTAGAACATCAAATCCTACAGATGTCTCTGGGCGATGCTAAACTCTCTGAAGCTCAGTGTGGAAAGGAGATCTATAAGAGGCACTTCTTGGGAAATAAAAGCAATAAAAGCAATTACAAACCCTATAACACTCCTTAGAAAATCTGCTTTCAAAAGAAGCTCATCCTGATACATCTTCAATTCTGTGTAGCCCAGATCTGGAATTTATTTCCATGAAGGCACTGACCAAAAGTGGAAATCTACCAACCTGTTAATTGATTTTTTATTGAATAAAATTTTAAGTAAGTAAAAGTAGTATAAGCTACACTTCTTAGCACAAAGCAGCCAAAACTAATTTTATGCCCTTAGGAAGTGACCAAGAAACCTTGGGCAAGAATCAATATTGAGTTTTCAAGACTCTTCCAAGAGAAGAAAGCCTGGATGAGACCCATCTAATCTTAGAATTGTGATTGCCAGACACTAATATTTCTGTCAACTAATCTGAGTTTTCATCAGTTGAGCTAAAGTAATTTGTCCAAAATATTTTTTCCAAACACTGCAGGTGAGGAATGTAGATGAATAAAAAAATGTGCTGAAATGCACTGCTGTAGAAGATTGGTCAGACTGAAATAACCAATAGAGGAGCTTTATCAATTTACGATTTATGTAGCAAATTGTACAGCAACGCAATGCGTCGTCATTATCACAGGATGTTGAAGTACAAATGGATTTTTCCCTAAAGTTCCCACTTTCCTTTCCCACCTGCTCACCCAATTCAGGCAAATAGTCTATTTGAGTTGTTTCCTGAGGATGTAGGTGTGACAGGGTGGGGTGGAAAACAGAAACTTCCTATAAGTCTTTGGTTTATATTTTCCAAAATCCTAAACCCATAAAAGAGTTATTTCAGGAGCAAAAATGACTCTGGGGGAAGCCATCAAGATTTATAGAGAGAGAGATTTTCCCTGAAGGTTGGAAAAACAATCTACTAAACTGGGGGAGAGCAAAAAAAAGACAAAGAGTGGTGGTTTAGAGAAAGGTAGTTACTCCGCTTTCCACACTGAAACATCAGTAAGGAGGCAAGACCCTGATGTGGTTTAGGAAACAGAGAACAAATGTGGGTATTCACTCCTCTTAGATCATAAACCCACAGATGTGATAAAGCCACGGATAGAGCATTAAGGCAAATGAAGTCATAGTCATGTCCCAGGGAAACTCCCTTACCAGGGAATAGCATGGAAGCAACAGGAGGATGCCCCAGTTCTGAAGCCTGGCATGAAAGCAGCAGAGAGACGCACTGGACCTGAAACCCTGGGTAGACAAGACTGAGGGTTGTCTCGACAGTTTACTGTGGATCAGTGCGCAAAGACCAAACAGAACTTTGGGTTGATCAGAAAATATCTGTGTGGACAGATGACTCAAGGACAAGAGGGGTCCTACAAAGCCTTGAAATTATATATATCTCCCTGGAACTTAGACATGAGCCAAGGAAGAGGCAATTTTAGTGTTCGATGTCCTGGGGAACAGAAGATTTTAAGAATTTAGTAGATATGTAGAAGAATAAAGTTAAGCTTCTTACATATCTGGACAACTACTCAGGAAATACTCAGTTCCCCGTGGTGGCAACCACCCAGGACCTTCTCCACTCATATGAGAATTTGGAATCCTCTTCTTAAACACTCTCTTCCCTTGGATTTTGGGACATCTCTCAACCCCAAGTCTTCCCCATGTATCATTTCCATTGCCTGGATGTCTGTTATCCTGGCTAATTTCTTCTTATACTTCAAGTCTGCACTTAAACATCTCTTCATCGTAGACACTTTCCATGATTCTTCAGGATTAATTAAATTCCCCTTGCTTTAAACAATTTTACAGCCTCTCCCATAACACTCATCCCAGCTGTAATCACTCATTGAATATCTATCTGCCTTTGCTAACTTCAGGAGGACAGATGGTTGTGTTCACTGACTTAGCCCCAGGGCCCAACATAGTGTCTGGCACATCCTACGTGCTTGATAACTATTCCCTGAATTGAACTGAATTGAAATTTTCTTAAAATGCTTTTCCCATCACATTTTAGTAGATGTTTTTGTAACATGGGGAGCATTCAAAGAAGGGGGTCATTACACTGGTAAAATGTCTAGAAGAGCTAGTTAAAGTGGGCTATTTGAAGAACCTGGAAATATTTAACGTTTAGAAGAAAAAAAAGGCATTTACAGCTCATCTTATGGAAGAGAACCTAGAAGCGCTCCCTGTAACAAAATCACAATGTAGAGGGACAATTCCATTCAGTCTGAGGAAAGACTATCCAACAATTGAAGCTAACAGAAAATGGCATGCGTCAAAGCAACAGCAGTTCTCTGCCCATCCTCTGGTTTAAAAAGACATGATCTTTTATGTTTATTTAACTTTTTTTTTAATTGAATATAGTCACTTACAAAATGTGTCAGTTTCTGGTGTACAACATAATGTCCCAGTCATGCATATACACACATATATTCATTTTCATAAAAGGTTTTTACAAGATATTGAATATAGCTCCCTGTGCTATACAGAAGAAATTTGTTTTTTTTATCTGTTTTTATATATGGTGGTTAACATTTGCAAATCTCAAACTCCCAAATTTATCCCTTCCCACTCCCTTTCCCCTGGTAACCATAAGAATGTTTACTACATCTGCAAGTCTGCTTCTAAACAGACATGACCTCGAGAAGGGATTTCTTCACTGGACAGATAGTGCGGGAGATGAATCTAAAGATCTTCCCATGCGCTCAGGTCTCCTTTACAAGTGAAGGAAAAGTAAGAACTTATCTATTATCCTTCTTCCCCTTAAGCCATCGCAAGTTTAGAGGGGGGAAGTTGCATCAGGAAGAGAAACACTGGACATAAACTCTTCAGAAAAGAACTGTGTTTAACACACACTGTTGTAATTTTTTTTCCTCTGGGTATATTGGACTTGTTCTAGTGTTATTTTCATGTTCAATTTGTTTTTAGTTGATGTTTGTTTGGCTGGTTGGTTGATTGATTTGTTTTTCAGTAATTCTGGGTGTGTTATCCTTGCAAACAACTTATTGTACACTGCCCTTTCTTCAAAATTTTGTAGTCCAACTTTGTGGTTCAACCAGGAGCAATTGCTCAACAAACATGAAAATGATCATTGCTCATTGCTGGTTTTTAATCTAATTACTAAAAAATTCAACAAACAGTTTTATAGATGCTCAAAATTTCCTGTCAGTACACAACCCTTGAGACATGGCAGATGGCAAGAAGTAGCTTGTCAAAGGACATCTAGAGAGGGGAAATTATTTTTGAAAAAAAAAACTCATGAAGCCATAATATTAGTTTCATTGATATTAGGGCCTGGGGTTAAACACAGTTTTTCCATTAGTAGCCATTCTATTTCACATTCTTCCTCTCTGGACTTTTCAACTCTCAATGCCAGGAAAAAACAGTAATGGTGAATATTGGGGCATTTGGAATCTAAAATAGTTATACAAGTAGTTTTTTAACAAGACAGAGAGTTTGTAAACTAAGGTTTTCTTTCATTTATTCTAATATCCCCAACATTATTTAGTCTTTCTCTACTACTCAGCAACACAGTACACATACAACAACTTTCTTACAAAAAGAATCAAAACTTTATTTTGAGAAAATAGTATTTTTGGTAAAATTCAAGTAAACCCATTTAAAAATGAAATCACTAAATGATAAATTTCACTTTGACTTACACAGATATTAGAGCATGTCAAGTCATAGCATAACTGAGATTATTTTTATCCCTTTTGGTACTCATTCTCCAGGCTATGGAGAATTTTTATTCAATTTTTCAACAGAGTACAGAAAGAGACTAGACAGGGGGAAGGACCTAGAGGAAGTACATGAAAAGATGCACACATGATTATACAAGGGCAGAGTGGGGAATACGGTAGAAGCCTGGGCAGGGAAAGTCATGCCTATCCTGCAGCCAGAGGTTTGGTATTAAGGCTAAAGCAACTAACCAGATAGTGAGAGTCTGGTGAGAGCCACTGAGCCTCTAAAACCCAAAGGTTGGCTGGATAGGTCATTGCTGAGCAAAGCCTTGAAGCCACTCTATCTTTAAAGGCATCAGAGAGCATCTACTCTTGGAAAAATGAAGTAGATACACATTTTCCTATTCCTCCTGCTAACTACAGTGGGGGAAAAGCGGAGGGACATTACATATAAAACAAACATAAGAAATTGAAGATAATGGTGGAGAAAAGAAAGAAAACTGGCTAAGGGCCTCAGGGTCCATGGAAGGATACAGTAGTGAGTTTTGTAGGTTTGGGGTTTGGGGTTTTGGTGGGGGTTCTTTCCTCGTTTATCAAGACTGCTTTCTGGAGAAGCTAGCAACACAGAAACACCAATGGGCACAAAAAAAAAAAAAAAAAATCCCAAAGTAAAGCCTGCTCCCATTATCCAGAAGGAGCATGCCAACAAGACAGAAAATGTTTTTTTCTTATTTTTAATTTTTCTTTTTTTGTCATGGCATCTTTTGGATTTTCTATGTATAGTGTCATGTCATCTGCAAACAGTGACACTTTTCCTTCTTCCTTTCCAATTTTGAATCCTTTTATTTCCTTTTCTTCTCTGATTCCTATTGCTAGGACTTCCAAAACTATGCTGAATTAGAGTGGCCAGAAAATGTTTAGAAAGTAACCATTCTGTTTCAGCTAAATACCATGGAAAAATAACTGTGCCCTGACCCCTCAAAACACTGTTCCCACCAGTAAAGGCCAAGTGGGGTATCTAGACTTGCCAGGGAGGAAGGCAAGGAATGAGGCACCCCAACCCTTCCACCAGAGTGGTGTCAGAGAAGACCCCGAAGGGAGAAAGGACTTTCATATGTTAGTCCCCACCCTCGTGGTGTCATTGTGGAAGCTGTACTTCCACATCCGCCCCTCTCCCTCCCCACTGGGTGGTGTCAGAGGAGGCCTAGAGGAAAGTCAGGACTTTCAACACTACCTGTAGGTAAGGAGGGCACCCCCATCCCCATGGTGTTAACGGAGGCCTGGTAGGGAGAAGGAACAAGGCACTTCTGTCCCTCCAAACCAGAGTAGTATCATTAGAGACAGTAAAACTTCTGAACTCCCACTCATCACCCACTGCAGTGATGAGAAGCAACTTCTCTACAGGTGTCAATGGGGAACTTGGACTTCCATCCCACCTGGGAGTCACAGGGCAATGCAACCACCAGAATGGAGTCAGAAGACACCTGCTGAAACAGAAAATTTAAATACGTCCCAGAGTCTCATAATGTAATACCCAAAAATGTCCAGGTTTTCATCAAAAGTCATTCATCCTGCCAGGAATCAGGGAAACTTCAACATGAATAAGAAAAGGTAATCCACAAGCATCCACAGGAAGATGACACAGAGGTTAGGAATATCTGACAATGATCTTAAAACGGGAATCATAAAAATGCTTCAACAAGCAATTATGAACATGCTTGAAACAAAAGAAAAAAATACAAAGTCACAGCAAAGATGTAGAAAATGTAAAGAAGAATCAAACAGAAATTTTAGAATTGAAAAATATACTAACAAAAATTTTAAAACGTTAACGGATGGTCTCAACAGCAGAATGGAAAAGATAAAGAACAGTTAACTTGAAAATAGAACAATAGAAATTTCCCAATCTGAAAACAGAGCAGATAGACTGAGGGCAAAAATGAACAGAAACTCAGGGACCTTCGGAACTTAATAAAATATCTAACTTACGTGTCACTGGAGTCTTAGAAAGGAAGGAGAAAGAGAACGGGGTTGGAAATATATTCAGAGACAGAATCTGAATATTTGAATAACACTGTTTTAAGTTAGCACCATCAATTCCCAGATTTTCCCACTTCACTTACTCTTGGAAGCTAGAGTCTGGCTTGCTGAATTTTAGGAAGACAATATTGGCCTCACGATGCACCATAAGAGGGCAGTCAATGCAGCATCCGAAGCCCAGTTCAAAGATACATATTTTGGTAAAAGTTGTGTAAATCAAAAACTCCTTTTCTGACCCTAAAAATTTTCTGGTTCACTCTCAGTTGCAGTCCCTTCCCATGACATGAAACTGCAAATCTTCCAGAGTCTAGAGTAGGGCTGTCACTGGGAGCACACCCCAAATTCAGCAGTTGAAGCTGTATTTGATCATGGGGCAGATGAGGTAAATCTGACCCTTGGATTTCCTATTCTGGGAATGAGTAAAGCAGCCCGCTGCGTCCTGCTTCCTTTCACAAAAGCCCTTGGCCAGGAAGCCACGAGTAATACTTTGAACTTGAGGCCACCTAAGAATTTCATCTCTAACCAGTTCTAGAAAAGCTGTGATTTTCAAAGTTTCTACCAATATTCATTGAAAACTGGCATTTTGGTTGAGAGGACAAATTATTGGGACTTTAAAAGACAATGTCTGGCAAGACACCATAAATCTCCTAGAAGAGAACATAAGCAAAACATTCTCTGACATAAATCTTAGCAATGTTCTCCTAGGGTGGTCTTCCCAGGCAATAGAAATAAAAGCAAAAATAAAGAAGTGAGACCTAATTAAACTTTTATGCTTTTGCACAGCAAAGAAAACTATAAACAAAATGAAAAAGCAATCTACAGAGTGGGAGAAAATATTTGCAAACAACATGACTGACAAGGGCTTAATTTCCAGAATATACAAAGAGCTCATACAGCCCAATAACAAAACAAACAAACAAAAAAACAATTGAAAAGTGGGCAGAAGACCTAAACAGACATTTCTTCAAAGAAGACATACATTTGGCAAATAGGCACATGAAAAGATGTTCAATATTGCTAATTATCAGAGAAATGAAAATCAAAACTACAATGAGATATCACCTCACACCATTCAGAATGGCCATCATTGAAAGGTCCACAAATGATAAATGCTGGAGAGGGTGTGGAGAAAAGGGAACCCTCCTACACTGCTGGTGGAAATGTAATTTGGTGCAGCCATTATGAAAAACAGTACGGAAATTCCTTAAAAAACTAAAAAAAGATTTACCATATGACCCAGCAATCCCACTCCAGGGCATATATCAGGAGAAAACTTTAATTTGACAAGATTCATGCACCTCAGTGGTCATAGCAGCCCTTTTTACAGTAGCCAAGACATAAAAGCAACCTAAATGTCATCGACAGATGACTGGATAAAATAAAGAAGGTGTGGTGTATGTGTATATGTGTGTGTATACACACACACACACACACACACACACACACACACTCACACAAGGAATACTACTCAGTCATTAAAAATAATGATATAATGCCATTTGCAGCAACATGGATGGACCTGGAAATTATCACGCTAAGTGAAGTAAGCCAGAAAAAGAAATACAAATACCATATGATGTCACTTATATGTGGGATCTAAAAAAAATGACACAAATGAACTTGTTTACAAAATAGAAACAGACTCATCACAGACATAGGAAACAAACTTATGGTTACTGGGGTGAAGAAGGGGAGGGATAAATTCGGAATTTGGGATTTGCAGATATTAACTACTATATATAAAATAGATAAACAGCAATGTCCTACTGTATAGCACAGGGAACTATATTTAATATCTTGTGGTAAACTATAATGAAAAAATATGAAAAAGAATATATATATGTGTGTATAACTGAATCACTATGCTGTACACAAGAGACTAACACAACATTATAAATCAACTATACTTCAACTAAAAAAAAAGACTATGGGGCAGTCTGGAATGAGGAGGTTGACCAAAAAAAAGCTAAATTGTTCCATTTAACAAATTATCAGTAAATTCCATGTGTAATAATAACATACTTTTTAAATTTTTTTTCCTTAAAATGAGTGGGAGGTGAATTTGGGGAGTTGGAGTAAAGAGAGGGGAAAAAAAGATTCTAGTGTGAGAGAGAAGACCCACAAAAATGGTAGCAGGCTCAGAGCCCCTCAAAAATGTACAAAAAGATAAGAATCCTGTAGAGCAGAAATGGCTAATGAACTTGAGGCAAGTGATTCATTGATGTGAATTTAGGTTGTTTGCTGATTTGTGATTTAATTCCTTGCCACTATCACCAAGACTTCACGTATGTTCTCCATAGCAGCTCCAGGCTGGCGATACAGGAAAGAATAGAGGACAGGTGATGGTTGTTGGCTTTGAATGAACTAGTTGGGCAGGAGACAGGTATAGCAAGACGACAGATGCAGAGCTAATGAAAGTGAGATAGGAAACGTATATGGGGAGGCATGGCAGATGGGACAATAGAAGAGCCAAGAGCATCTTGTACCCATTTTCCTTCGCTCCCCAACCTGAGGAAATAAGAGAAAGGGTCTTAGACTGACTCTACCATTTATTGAATTTGTGCAGGAGGGTCTCAGCTATTGAATTTGTATTTGAAAGACAGAAATCCAGAAGGCTGAAAGTCTTGGGGATACTGAGCTCACACATCTTCTTCCTGAGGATTCTTGAAATCTTGCAGCTTAGGGTTCCTGCCACTCAGCATTATAAACATTTCCAAGTAGATCCGGGTGAGCCTGTAACTTAGGCTACTACTTTGGGTTTGTGTGTTTCCTGTCCAGGGTCATCTGTCAACAGAGCAGACAAATACCAAAATGAATCAGTCTTATGTAGGAATAGAAAGATATTCTAAGACAAAAAACACCAGTCCAAATGTGCTTGGCTGGACCTAACCATAAATAAGGAAGTGCATGCAGGCTGATGGGGACATCGTATTGGGTATTATATGGAAACCTGGAGTGGGAAAGTACTGAGCACGCTGGGTTACTAATGGTACCGAACAGTGAATTCTGTCACTTGGCTGGCACCTTGGTTTGGGTCTCCCTCATAGCAGCGCCAAAGATGGAGACTTGGATTTGGATACAGGTAGTTTATTTGGGATGAGATCCCAGGAAATGGGAACAAGAAAGCAAAAGAGTGAGAAGAGAAAGAGAAAAGGGAATTCAAGGCTGCATTATCATAAAGGAGGGTTTGAGTCTACCAGGCCCTCTGCAAAGAGAGACAAATGCCTCTCAGAATCATCTCCTGAAAGCCAAGAGGCTGAAGCATTTCTCCAACAGCTTCTCATCATCCTAGGTTAAGGATTGCTCCCAGAGACAGAAATCCCTGCACTTCCAAGTCTACACTTTTCTGAGCCAATTCAGGAAAACAGGACACGGCTGCCCGTAGCAGATAAGGATGTATTCCCAGGGAATGTCCAGCAAAGTTATGGCTGAAATCAGAGTTGGGTTAAAAAGAAGAGCTTCAGGGTACCACAGCTTCTGCACAGCTCAGCACCCACAGCGGCCACCTCAATTCATGTCACGTTCTTCTTTTCAGTTCCTAGCACAAATTTTTTAGTGGCCACCTAAGAGTGGAATTCAGTCTTCTTGCCCCGCCCCCCAAAAGTGAAACTTTTCCTTTTTTTCTTGCCTTCTCCCAAAAACTTAACCTTCAGCAAATTAACCAACCTACTATCTCAGTTAAATGGTTAGTGATTGGGATTGAAAGATGAATAATACCTGTCTCTGCCCTCATGAATTGTACAGTTCACTGTCAGAAACAAACACGTGAAGAGATCATTTCTAGTAACATAGCGAAGACAATGAGAGAACGAACACGGACGTAGAACACAGACAAGGACAGAGATGGGGCCCTTAGCCCAGCCTGGGGAGTGGGCTGTGATCAGAGATGTCCCCCTGAAGTGGGTGTTCTAGGTGCAAGAAAGCTTTTAAAAGGACGTGAGAAAAAGCAGCATGCTGTGCACTTCCGTCTTTCTTATTTATTCCTTCCAACTCTTACTTCCAATGGTAGTCTTAAGCTTTTCCTTCGTAACAATTTTTTATGTATAGGAACTTTTTCATGTTCATCCCATGAAAACAGGCTATTTCTGTCCTTTTGATTTCTCTACCCCTAGTGCAAACCCACTAAGATGCTCAATATTTGGTGAATGATTTAAAGAACAAGTGAATGACTGATATTTATAATCTCTTTAAATTCTATAATTTATAATAAGATTAGAAGCGTTCCTTAGGAGACAAGACACGGACTCATCAGTTAAGGTCTAACACTGCATCTCAAGGACAATTGACTATTTCCCTTTCCTGAAACAACAGGTAATTTATGTTCCAGGAAAAGTTGTTCATTTTCATAATCTAGAAAATATACATTTTAAGTGGTTTACCAGAATTCTTTGGATATGTATCAATATTAAGGCTTTATGCATCACAAAATTTATCTTTACATAGAAATTAGGGGAACAGTGGGAGCCCCGTTGCTCCTCTCCAAGGTGTGAGCCTCTTCTCTCATACATGTCTGGTGCCTCCTGTGCCTACTCAGGTAAGGTGGGGTAGGTGGTGGGTGTGGCCCTCTAACCAGCGCTCTATGTGCAATGCTCATGGCATTGACTATTGACTGAACTCAACCTTGGCCGGAATGTCAGCAGCACCATAGCTTGTCTACGTTCTCAATTCAATAAGTCAGGGGTAATAAGATTAGATTGTTTGATTTTCACTTATAATTTTGCAAACTTCGGCAAAGTTTAATTTTTATGTGTGAATGACTGTTTAATTCAAATGCCAACAAACACATGATATACTTTTCTGGAGGAAAAAGACTTGGACAATTTTTACATCAATTTTTGTGGAATTGGTGTTGGATTGGTGCAGGTACACCCAGATTACTGAAGAAGGCTGAGTTTAGTTATAACTTTTAGCAGAAAGTTGCAAAATAGTATATAAGTTTAGGGAAGCAGTCTGTTTTCATGGAGCAAATCGAAGCTAACCAATCCATCTAGAATAGACAATGTGACCATTTCATTCTTCCACAAACACTTACTGATTATCTACGATGGGTCAAATGTTGTCCTGTATGTTAATTCCAAACATCAAGAGACTCACAACCGAACTTCCTATTTTTATAAAATTACATTGGAAAACATTTCAAAGCCTCAAAACTCATGCTGAGATCCTTCAGCAATTAATCTGAACAAAATTAATTTTTTTTAATTTAAGAGTTGAACCAGGAAGGAGGAGCAGTCCCTCAGAGCCATCTGGGAGGCTGTCATCCCAGGCTCGAAGGGGTTCAAGTCCTCAGAAATGTCTGCTTAATAAAACATAACTCTCAAAAAAAAAAAAAAGAGTTGAACCAGAAAGGGAGAAAGTTGATGCATGAGTTTATTAACATTTTATACATCTGTGGGCATCAGAAATGAGGTCAGTGTCATGCATAAATAGCTAAACCTTTGAAAATCTGAAAAGATTTATACTGGAAAATTGGTTTTCTTATATGATAACAAGAGTATTAACAGATATTTCGGTGTCTTATCAGTATGAAGAGAACACTTTCAAATTGTGAATGTTGTCTCTCTTGGTACTTTCCCTTCAACAACTCTGTTTTTCATTATTTTATGGCACAATGTTTGAATAGATTTAATTTACACTACTTTAAAACATTTTAGAGAATGGTTCTGGTCTACTTCATCAATCTAAAAATTATACTAATATAATACAAATAATTATATTAATTTTACTGAATCCTTGTTATCAACAGTGTGATCATCTTGACAGTTAGATAAAGGAAATGACAAAAATCAGATCTAAATAATAACTTGAGTTAAAAGTTTGTGACCAGAATCTTTTCATGTACCTTAGGAAATACATACATAACTAGAATTTTTAAATTACTATAAACAATCTCCTGCCTCACCAATCCCTTTCTCCTTAGTATTCTCTTAGAGTCATTTTTCTACTTTGCATTATTTTAGACTAAAGTTTATGCTTTAAGCATAGATGCACACTTGTTGTTTGCCAAACACCCTCCTTTCTCCTCCTTTAACTACTGATCTTTTTTCTCTCCTTCCTTTCTGTCTCTCTCACTTATTCTTACATGCCTACACTCACACACACGGTCTTCCTCAGTCTCATAATCAATGACCCACGAAACATTTGTCTCTGTCACTTTTTCACTTTTTAAAAAAGAAACGTGACAATATTTGTTTCTACATAAGAAAGTCAGTGGAAAATTGAAGTAAATTTCTAGATGGCTGTCTATAGTATACACTTCTTTAAATATTAAGAAAATTGAAGCACGGATCAATTTCACATTCTTAATTACTCAGGTTTCACCTTCATTACACTTCTACAAAGAGACACACATGAATAAAAAGCAATATTTGTAGTCTCTCTCCTCAGTTGTATTGAACAGACATTTTCATTGGAGAGAAAAAAAGTATTTTCCAGACGTTGACCTAAAACCAAATTCATTTTTCCAGAGAACTGTTTTGTATTTGTTCCTGAGGTAATGAGTTTCTCAAGTCCAAATGACATACAGAACAAAATGTGTAATTACCAGGAAGAACTAAAATTTTTTTCAAAACTTTTCTGGGTTCTCCCAATTCTATTTAGAAAGCCACTGAAGTTATGAGACTTCAAATAAGGAAATTCCCCTCTGATTGTAAATTATACTGGGTCAGAGAAGCCTAAACGAGTAGGTATGTCCTGGGACGTACCGTAGGAGGTTACCAGTAATACAGTAGTAAGTTTCCTCTCTATGTAGAAAATGTCCTCAGGACTGACAAGTCCCTACAGGACTAATTTGAACTTTATATGTCATATGAAATTCTCTTGTATGCAAATTCTCTTCCCTCTGTCCTTTCTATCCCTAACTTCATGGAATCAATCTATTTCCATCCAAGTTATGTTCCTCTATATTTTTATAAACCTAACTTCAAAAAAGGATCCATCTGTTGTTTGTGTGTGTGTGTGTGTATGTATTCATAAACCTTTAAAGTTTTAAAATTTTTAATAAGGAAAAGGAACAGATCTTTGAAAGTACACAGTGTAACAATAAAAAGGAGAGAGAAAGAAAGACAGGAGACAGAATATAAAGAAAAGTACAACTATGGTATCACTTATATATGGAATCTTAAAAAATGATACAAGTGGATTTATTTACAAAACACAAACAGACTCACAGAAATAGAAAATAAATTCATGGTTTTATTGGGAAGGGGGAAGAGAGGAGGAAGGATAAGTTGGGAATTTGGGATTTGTGGATACAAACTACTGTATATAAGATAGGTACACAATAAGGCCCTACTGTATAGCACAGGGAACTATAGTCACTATCTTGTAATAACCTCTCATGAAAAAGAATATATACATATAGAACTGCATCTGTATGCTGTACACCAGAAACTAACACAACATTGTAAATCAATAATACTTCAACAACAACAAAAAAATAAAAGTACAACTAGAATAAAAATATCTCCTTGAAAAGAATGGACCTATCTATAAAGATCTTAGCTGCCTCTAAACATGGATCACAAAATCATTAAGCATCGTCTTTGCAGCAGACTCCACACCCACACAGCTGAAACTCATGGTGGTCACCATCCCCTCCTCCAAGGGCAGGTAAGCCATTCAAAATAGGCTGCAGACTTTCCAGTTTCTACCTCTTAGCCTTTGACCCCTTGCTATTTCCAGCAGAGTAGAGGCAACAAAGGATGTATGATAGAAAGCCAGGAACACATTTTCCCAATACTGCAGCCTCCATGGATCCCACAATCCCCAATGTATAAAACCCACATCCTGTGATTCCTGCAGATGGCTCCCATCATGGAATAAGGCCTGGATGAGGATGAATGAGAATTGAACAGGGAGAAGGGCTATAACTGCGTCACACTCTTTACTGGTGGCGCCAATCATTGGTACTTTTTATAGTTGGTATTTAGCACATATCTGTTTGACAGAATAAAGAAGTGAATAAATAAAAGCACAGTAGCAACACATCAAATAAAGCTGATGCTTGGGGCCAGAAATATGCCATCTTGAAGAGCTACTTCTTTTGGATAGACTAAAATGAAATACTGGTGTTATCCAAATGCCTCACCTCACACACCCACCCCTTGTCTCTCAGCTGGCAAATTCCTGCGAGACCTTATTAGCTTTTCTATTTTTCCCTTTTTCTGGCTTCAAGTTTGTCTCATTATGAAGCAATCTGTTGTATTTTCTGATTGAAATTCCCCTTTGAACTATGATAGAGAAAACTGAGGAGCAAAAATAAGTCATTTGCAAGAGACCTGCAGTGACTCAGCTGCTGAAAAGAATTCAGATTGAGTTTTCAATATTCTGAAATATAGCCCCAAATAGTATCATAATTATTGTTTGATCACCACCAGGAAACCTTCCAAGTGACCTTGTCCAGAATGGAATCTTAGTCATTTCTCAACCAGACAGCACATGAGCAAGTCCTATGTACTTTCTGACACTGATCTAGGTACACTAGGTAGGAATAAGAGAAAAGGTTCTTTTTTTTTCAAATCAGTGAAAAATTGCTTCCTTTCTGTGTAGATCTGTATCAAGGAGCTGGCTTTGTTTCTATATGTGTGTGTGTATATTTAACTGAATTTTATTTTATATTTTATTATGTATTTTAACTGAATTTACAATGTATTTGAGATTTGGTTTGGATTTTTTCAAATAAAAAACATGAAAGTTTAGGAAAACTTTCTCAATACCACACAAAACAAAATATTTTGTCAAGACAGAATTTGCCACCCATTATTTTTTCTAATTAACTGCACAAATCAGATTACAGTGGATTTTAATGAAAGTAATTATACTGAGAATTAATTGCATTCTTCCAATTGTGAGTCATAAAATGTTTGCTAAATATTCCATTTTAATATTCCAGAAAAAAATTTATTCATTTTTAACAAGGGTTATGGAGAAACTTATTAAATGAGATTAAGTTCCAATGCCAAATAATTAACAAAAAAGACGAAAACAACATTTGTTTAGTATGTTTGTTTTATATGACCCCCAATATTTAATATACTTAAATCTCCTATTCAAATTGTGTCTCTTAATATTATTAAATAGATTTAGCTTAATAATAAACACAAATTCCCAAATAAATATTACATCATTCTAGGGTGTAAAATTATGTCTACTCTGATGTTTATCTGTGTTTTGTTTTTCATCTGTAACACTGACTTTTTTTTAAATCGACACAATAATGAATTATCAAGTATTTAAATTTCACACAAGAAATAGCAATCTGAGTGCTGCCCTCAAAGCACAAATAAGCTACTGGAGAACAGTGTTTCCACACTGTTTAAGGTGGATACTAACCTGAATGTTATGGCCTAAAAGAAATACAGAAAAGGAAGCAGTCCTTATTGGCTAGAGAATAGTAAAACCCAAGAAAGGGATGAAGGTTGAGCTCACCTGCTGAAGACTGAGAAGACAGAAGTTCTAGGTGCTTAGAAATAGGAAGGTTGAGTTAAAAACTCAGAGCACAGATGAAAATGTGATACTTTTTATCATCAAAGTTATGATGAAAATTCTTAATAGATAAAACTCTGTGAAGAAATTAGTTTATAAAAGAAAAGAGAAAGCTAAAGACCAATCCTTGAGAAACTCCAATGACCAGGATGGAGGGAAAAAAGAAGTACCAGTGAAAAAAAGACTGAGGATGTTGTGGAGACACAGAAAAAAAAAAAAAAGGATAAGAGAGTTTTCAAGGAAGCAGTTCTCAACAGAATCACATGCAGCTGAATAGCCCAAAAAGTTGAGAATTTTAAAAGGCCACTGATTTTCACTAGAAATAGGTACCTAATGACTTTCCCATAAGCAGTTTCAGGAAGCTAAGATTCCATCTCAAAGTTTACAAACAAAACAGAAAAAGGAAAAATGAGAGTGAGTGTAGAATATTTCAAGAGTTGGTCATGAAACGGAAGGAAATAAATTCAAAGTTCATTAAACAGGCATCTGGCTCCCAAGGAAAAATTTAATTTGTTTAAAGTAATTGATCGTTAGGCATGACTAATAGCAAGAAATATTTTTTATTGAATTATAGGTGATTTACAATGTTATGTTAGTTTCTGATGTAGAGCAAAGTGATTCAGTTATATATATACATGTATGTTATTTTTCATATTCTTTTCCATTATGATTTATTACAGTATATTGAATATAGTTCCCTGTGCTATACAGTAGGACCTTGTTTTTTTATTTTATATATAGTAGTTTGTGTCTGCTCTTCCCAAACTCCTAATTTATCCCTCCTCCACCCCCTAAGAAAGATTTTTTAAAAGAAAGATTGTGAACCCTAAGGAGGGTGGGTTATAGAAAAATGTGGGAACAATTCATGAATAGCCCCATTCAGGGATGGGTCCCAAAGCAGAGAAGAAAAGTTAACTTCAGAGATTAGAATAAAAGTAAGAGTGGTTAACATTTACTGAGCAATGGTTATGTGCAAAGAACTATACATTATCTCCTTAAATACTTATAAAAAACTTACAAGTAGATATCATTCCCATTTCACCTATGAGGGAATTGGAACTAAAAGAAATAACTTACCTAAGGCCACCCGGAAAGTATGAGGCAGTGTCCAAACACAAGCTTACCTGACTTCAAGCTTAACCATTGAAAATTTTTATTTCTGGTGAATTGTCTGGTGTCCCAAGGCACAATTCTCATTCAGTGTGATTGGTAGATGTTATCTTCTTAAAACTAATCTACAAACATAATTTGGACGCCACAACTTCTGACACTGACAGTAGAGACTCTTCATCCAATGTTCGCTGCATAGATTTTACTCAGAGAGGCTCTGAAGGTGGAAAAAAACAAACAAACCCTTATTCCTACTGCAGTCTCCTATGGAACAGTCCTTTAATTTCCACAGAGAAATTACAAAAGGTTGATTTCAGTAATTTTACTTCAAGGGGCCGAGAGAAATACTATTCTACCATGATACCTCTTTCTGGATATTGGAGTGGTGTCTAAATCCCAAGCTGACACCTCTCTCTTCAGCCATTGCTAACCACCCCAAGCCCTACTCCAGTGAGGAGAGTAGGTAGCAAAAGTTATCATTAAACCGAAGAGAAATATCATCTCACTCATCACCCTGCTGCTAAATTCAAGAGATGCTTTTCAGTTTTGTCTCACTTTTCTGTAGAATTTGAAGCTGTTCCCCACATACCCCCTTTTAGAAGTTCTAATCTCTTCTTGTTTTATCGACTATA
Source organism: Camelus bactrianus (assembly GCF_048773025.1). Lineage (NCBI taxonomy): Eukaryota > Metazoa > Chordata > Mammalia > Artiodactyla > Camelidae > Camelus > Camelus bactrianus. The sequence goes on along the minus strand of NC_133539.1, from coordinate 16,554,668 downwards.
GTCAACCCTGGATTACTTTCTACCTACCTGATTTTTCCTTCTCTTCACTTTTCACAGGCTTCTCTTCCTCTAAACATCCTTTAAATGTTGGAGCTTCCTTTATTCATGCCCTTCTTTCTCTTCCTTTGCACTATCCCTAAAAGGTGTCATTGTTTTAATGATTTAAATTACCACCTTTATGCTGATGAGTTCCAGGAGCATGTCTTTAGTTTGGACCTCACTGCTGACCTCCAGATCCATAGGTACAACTCAAACCTCCCCATCTGGGTGTCCTGTAGAGGTACCACATCATTTTCCTAATAACCTTTTCCTTTTATGTAGCCACTCCTTTGATGAAACACTCAGCCAGTACAGAAAATGAGCAATCATCTTTGAGATTTTTTTTCCTTTATTCAGCTTCTCTTCACATGCAATCCAATCACCGAATTCAGTAAATTCTATTCCCAAATATCCCTCAAATCTTCCCTTCCTCTTAATCTATTTCAATAATATCTTCTTTTCAGGATTTCTTTCTGAGGCTTTGTCATAGTGCCTGAAATGTAACAGAATGACATCATTTTACTCATTTTGCCCAACTGGTAACTGGTACATATTTGGTAGATATTTAAAGGGTACAGACATTTGCTACTGATGCTCCTTTGTTGATAGCAGTGCTCAATGAAATCTTGAAGCATTGGCGAGCAGACAGAAAACTAGTGGAGCCTTCATGATACACTTTTATTGATCCTAGAATGACTGATTGATTGCAGGCATTGGTGAGAGGCTATGCAAAGCTTCAAGTTCAGCTTTAAGGGATATGGTTTCATGAAGGTTTGTGCTTTTATCCCATAATAAAAAGTTCTCTCCAAGTTCAGCCCCTCTCCAATCACCATAAAATCTACACTCCATTGTATGCAATGTCTTACTCGTCAGGAATAAAAAACATAAACACTCCAGTTCAATCTTTGCTCTCAATTCAGAGATTCACAGGGTTCTAAACCAGAGACGTTGTCTTCTTATAGACTTTTGATGTGATCTCTACATTCATCATTTACCCTTGGGAAAGTCCCATATTGGCTCTATATCCTACTGACATCTCATACCATGGATAATATATGAAGAAGATGAAGCTATCTGTTTTACTAGAACAAATAATCCTAAAATTTGCCTGGAACTACAAAAGACCCAGAATTGCCAAAGCAATGCAAAGGAAAAAGAACAAAGCTGGGACATAACCCTCTCAAACTTTAGACAAAATTAGAAAGCTACAGTAATCAAAACAGTGTGATATTGGCACAAAAACAGACATATAGATCAGTGGAAGAAATAGAGATCCCAGAAAAAGGCCCACACACTGATAGTCAGTTTATCTTTGACAAAGGAGGCAAGAATATACAATGGAGAAAAGAAAGTCTCTTCAGCATGGTTGCTGGGAAAGCTGGACAGCCTGATGTAAATCAATGAAATTAGGACATTTCCTCAAGCTACACACAAAAATAAATTCAAAATGGTTTAAAGACATAATATAAGATGTGACATCATAAAAATCCTAGAAGAGAACATAGGCAAAATATTCTCAGACATAAATCATAGTAATATTTTCTTAGATCAGTTTCCCAAGGCAAAAGAAATAAAAGCAAAAATGGCTAAGGTGTCCAGTTATTTTCTCAAATGCCAATCCAAATATTGCTGTGAAATGTTTTTAGATGTAATTAACATTTAAATCTATAGATTTTAAGTAATGCATATTTCCCTGCATAATATGGGTGAGCCTCATCCAATCAGTTGAAGGCCTTAAGAGCAAGGACTGAGATTTCCCAAAGAAGAAGGAATAAAACCTCAAGACTGCAGCATAGAAACCCCACCTGTATTTGCTTTGTAGGGCTGCCATTACAAAATATCACAGACTAGGTGACAAACAATGGAAATTTATTTTTTCACAGTTTTGGAGGCTGGAAGTCCAAGATCAAGGTAGGCAGTTTGGTTTTTCCTGAGGCTTCTCTCCTTGCCTGCTGACAGCCTTCTTCTCCTTGTATCTTCTCATGGCCATTCCTCTGTGCTCATGCATCCCTAATGTCTCTTTCTGTTCTTATAAGGACACAAGTCATATTAGATTAGAGCCCCACCCATAGGGCCTCATTTAACCTTAATTACTTCTTAATGGCCATATCTTCAAATATAGTTACATTGTGGGTTAGGGATTCAACATATGGATTGTTGAGGGAGGGGAGAGGGGTGGGAACAACTCATTCCATTACATTACCTGAGTTTCCAGTCTTTCTGGTCTATCCTGAAGATTTCAGACTCAAGACTGCAATATCAGCTCTCACCTGAATCTCCAACTTGCCAGCCTGCTCTGTAGATTTCAGACTTGCTGGCCTCTACAAGTACAGGAGCCAGCTCCTTAAAATATATCCATCTCTCTCTCTCTCCTTTCTGTCTCTGTCTCTCTGTCTCTTTCTCTGCCTCTTTCTATCTCTGTCTCTCTTTTTTTCTGTGTGTGTGTACATATGTCTCTCTGTCCGTGTCTCTGTCTCTGTCAGATAGACAGATGAGTACTTTGGGTTCTGTTTCTCTAGAAAACCATGACAAATACATTAGTATATCCAAAGTATTATCATTTCTATATGTAATCAATATTAAAATTATTGAGATATTTTACATTCCTTTTCAGACCAATTCTTTGAAATCTGGTTTGTATTTATGCTTATAGTACATCTCAAATTGGACTGGCCACATTCTAAGTGCCCAATAGCCACATGTAGCTAGTGGCTATTGCATCACACAGTGTGGGTTTAGAACAAATTAACAAGATGAAGTGGAAAGCAGAGTACATGTGAAGCCATAGATCTATCTTTGAATTCCATGCTGTCACTGGGGCTCAGTGAATGCTAGCTCTAATTTCTACTCTCCTAACTGGAGGAACTCTCTGAGCCTTGGTGCCCCTGTACATAAGTGAGGGATACTAGTATCTACCCTGGAAGGATATTGTGAAGATCCATTGTAAAGACCTTAACAGGGTGCCTGGTAAAGCACAGAAGCTCAATAAACATCAGGCATTTTCTTTTCCCTCTTAGTCTTCATTTCTGTTTTCTATCTTCCCTATTTAATAAAAAGGTCTGTGTTGGTTTCATATGTGTTTCTCCAGTCTAGTATATTGGTACATGCTCAATAAACACTTGTGGAATTAGTGGTCTTATGTCACGTTGTTGATTTATATTTTCCTTAATGCATAATTCTTAAAATCAAGTTTGCAGGACTTGCAAGTTGTGGAGCTATTGACACTGACGGAGAGATGAGTCAGTTTTGAGTTCAGGGATTTGAGGGAAATGTGGCAGCATCACAAATAAAACCAACCAGATGAGATGTACCAAGACATTTCTGACATAAGAGTACACCAAATTTTTAAGTTCATAACTGCATATAATTTCCATTACTGAGGATAGATTTGACAAGAGTTAATGAGATGGGATGTATTCTCATTAAAGAAAAAAATAGGAAACACATTCACACTGAGTCACAGAAAAATCTAGTTTGGATGAAAATGTTTTTCCCCTGCCAGGGGGTACATCAAAGACCTAATTCATTTGCAAAAGTAAAATTTTCTTGTAATTGACATTTCATGAGGATACCTGATATATTTTTTAGTCAGGGTTCTTTAGAGAAACAGAACAAAAAGAAGGTATATAGATGGATAAAGAGATTTATTCTAAGGAAGACGCTCACATGATTATGGAGGCTGACAAGTCCCAAGATCTTCAATCAGCAAGCTGGAGACCCAGGAGAGCTGATGGTATAGTCCCAGTCTGAATACCAGTAGGCTTGAGACCCAGGAAAAGCTGATGTTTCAGTTACAGTCTGAAAGCAGGAAAACAACTGATGCCTCAACTCAAAGGCAGCCAGGCAGGAGTTTCCTCTTGTGCAGGAAGTTCAGCCTTTTGTTATATCCAGGCCTTCAACTGATTGGATGAGGCCCATCCACATTGCAAAGGGCAATCTGCTTTACTCAGTCTACCAATGCAAATGTTAGTCTCATGGATTAATACCCTCATTGACATCATCATCATTATCAGCAGCAGCATCATAAATAACTTTTGACCAAATGCCTAGACACCCTATGACCCAGTTAAGTTGACACATGAAATTAATCATCATACGTATTGTACTGGCCAAGTACAATAAATATGCTGTCACACATGTCAGAGCTCAGTATGTCAATAAAGCATTCCTTCAGAAAACTGCTTTCTTTTTCCTTCCTACTCTGCTTCTTCTCAGTACACTATTTTCTTCCCTCTTCCTCACATAAGTGATGCACTGCTCTATGCCATGCATTTTACCAGATACTCTTTCACACTGTCCCCAGGGGAAGTGGGAAGGTCAGGAAAACTCATCAAAGTGGCAATAACCTTGCAGAAGCTGTTGCAGCCCAAGCTGTTGCTCCGCTTGGTCTTGTTGAAAATTCAACTTCCTCAGTGTCCCATACTTTGTCAAACTTGGGAAATGTGATTTATACAAACTACATTCAAGAGACTTCTGTACAAGCCAGGGGGGAAAACTGTTTAATTATAATGGGAGATAAAATTGCCAGAGGGTCCTCTATCCAAAGCATTCCTTCTTTCCAAAAGTTGTATCAGAAATCAAATTATAATCCAAATATCACTTAGTGAGTATGAATTCTGAGTAACTTGGAGTTGAATTAAATAAGATGTTCAATGACATCAAGCAAAGTATAACTAACACTACAACTTTAATAATCACCACCAGAAAGGACAAATCTTTGGAAAAAAATTTCCCCAGAATACTCTGCCAAAGCGTACTTCATTGATTCTTTACTTTCTTCTTTCTTATGCCAGGCTGACCAACTCTATTTCTTTTTAACATATTATTTCTTTTAAAAATATTCTATTTAACAGGTTACCAGTCAAGTCTTACTGGCTTAAAGTAGGAAGACTTCCATATTTCTGCTCTTAATTTTCTAAAGTTTTCAAAGAGAAGTTCATGGTTTGACTTTCCTTTCATTAATATTCATTTAATCTTTATAGCAATTCTGTTCTTTTTTTTTTTTTTTTTGAAATGTAGTTGATTTACAAGGTTATGTGTAGGTATACAGCAAAGCAATTCAGTTATACCTATACATACATATATGCTTTTTGGATTCTTTTACATTATAGCTCATTACAAAACATTGAATGTAATTCCCTGTACTAAACAGTAGGTTCTTGTTTTTATCTATGCTATGTATAGTAGTGTATACGTATTAACCACAAACTCCTAATTGTTCTGGTGATCTATGCAGATTAATCTTTTGCTATTAAGAATGTAGTAATTTTGCCTTATGTTTAAGTCTTTAAGCCATTTTGAGTTTATTGTTGTGTATGGTGTGGGGGAGTGTTCTAACTTCATTGATTTACATGAAGCTGTCCAGTTTTCCTAACATCACTTATTAAGGAGACTGTCTTTTCTCCATTATATATTCTTGCCTCCTTTGTAAAAGATTAATTGACCGTAAGTCTGTGAGTTTATTTCTGGGCTCTCTATTCTGTTCCATTGATCCATATGTCTGTTTTTGCGCTAGTACCACACTATTTTGATTACTGTAGCTCTGTAGTATTGTCTGAGGTCTGGGAGGGTTATTCCTTCAGTTTGTTTGTTTGTTTTTTTCAATATTGCTTTGGCAAATCTGGGTCTTTTGTGATTCCATATAAATTTTAGGACTATTTGTTCTAGTCCCGTGAAAAAGACACTATAAAACTCCTAGAAGAAAACATAGGTAAAACATTCACTGACATAAATCTTAGTAATGTTCTCCTAGGGCAGTCTACCCAGCAAATAGAAATAAAAGTAAAAATTTTTAAATGGGACCTAGTTAAACCTATAGCATAGGAAACTATAAACAAAACAAAAAGACAACATATAGAATAGGAAAAATATTTGCAAACAATGTAACTGACAAGGGCTTAATCTCCAGAATATACAAACAGCTCATACAACTTAATAGCAAACAAAAACCCAATCCAAAACTAGGCAGAAGACCTAAACAAGCAATTTTCCAATGAAGACATACAAATGACCAATAGGCACATGAAAACATGCTCAGTATCACTAATTAGCAAAGAAATGCAAATCAAAACAACAATGAGGTGTCATTTCACACCAGTCAGAATGGCCATCATTAAAAAGTCCACAAATGATAAATGCTGGAGAGGATGTGGAGAAAAGGAAACCCTCCTACACTGTTGGTGCAGCCATTTTGGAAAACAATATTGAGATTCCTTAAAAAATTAAAAATAGACTTGAAAACTAAAAACATGATCCTACAATCCCACTCCTGGGCATATATCTGGAGGGAAATCTAATTTGAAAAGATATATGCACCCCAATGTTCATAGAAGCATTATTTACAATAGCCAAGACACAGAAGCAACCTAAATGTCCTTCAACAGATGACCGGATAAAGAAGTTTGTGTGTGTGTGTGTGTGCATGTGTGTGTCTGTGCATGTGTGTGTGTGTGTATGTATGTATGTGTAGATATAGATATATACATATACACGTGTGTGTGTGTGTGTGAATATATATATATATATATATATATATATATAAATGGAATTCTACTCAGCTATAAAAAAAATAAAATGCCATTTGCAGCAACACAGATGGACCTGGAGATCATCATTCTAAGTGAAGTAAGATAGAAAGAGAAAGAAAAATACCATATGATATCACTTATATGTGGAATCTTAAAAAAAAAAAAAAAAGACACAGATGAACATACTTGCAGAACAGATTCGCAGACATAGAAAACAAACTTATGGTTACCAGAGGGGAAGGAGGTGGGAAGGAATAAATTGGGAGTTTGAGATTTGTAGATAGTAACTACTATATATAAAATAGATAAACAATAAGTTTATATTGTATAGCACAGGGAACTATATTCAGTATCTTGTAGTAACCTATAATGAAACAGAATATGAAAAGGAATATATGGATGTATATGCGTGACTAAAAGGTTATGCTGTACACCAGAAATTGATACAGCATTGTAAGCTGCCTATATTTCAATTTTAAAAAGATATTAAAAAATAAAAATTTTTTTTTAATTTTTAAAACGTAGTAATCTATTGCTATCACAAAATGTAATGGCTTAAAGCATGAACCATTTTATTAGTATCTCTGCTATTCTCAGCACATTCTCAATGTTATTATCAGCTCAGGGTGTTGGCATAATTAACGCTGGGATGTTCTAATATTTTTAAATGATGTTTTGTGTCTTCCTGACAATTTCTGGAGGGATTAACTTTTTTATTTCCTACTTAACAGCCTTCTAAACGTTTTTCACTCCTTACTGCTTACACAATCATGTCCCTCTTCTGTTCTTACCTCTTAGAAATACTGAGAGTGAATGACTAACTGATCTTTTAGATTACTTCATTTTAAAATGTTAATTATGGTTAAAAACAGAAGGTGACATCCTCTCTTAGATAAGATCACTCTCCAATGCCTTAAGCTAAAGGATCTGGTAGCTTTGAAATACAAGCATCAAAGCAGTGTAAGTAGAAAAAAAATTTTGTTCTGGGAAGGGGATATTTGATTTTGAGAAATTAATTCATTTATAGGAAAACACATATTAACCCACAAGACATAATTCTTTAGTAAGAACTACCCTTTGGTGACAGGCAGCCCAGGAAGGTAAATTTATACTTAATAAAAAAAATTTTAATCACATTAATCTTTATAAAGGGTTTATAATCTGACAAAATTCCCATTCTATAAATAATTTTGAATGAAGAATCACAAGGCAATTGAGGTATCTGGCTTTTGCCCTCATACCTTATGATACTAAGCATTGCTACTTAAAGGATCTCTTAAGAGAAGGATTCATTAGATTCCTGATACTTCTAGGTTACTAGAATGCTGAGACTTCAGAAGACATTTTTCTTTTGTGGTTTTCCACAGAAAATCATGAAGTACAAGAGATTACTTTTAACCTGCTGTGTTTATTTATTCAACAAATATTTGTTAAACATTGCTATGTGGCAAGAACTGACAAAGATGCAGGAGACACAGCAATGAACAGGCATGACACCTGCCCCAAGGGAACTTAAATAAAAGCTCTTAAGCCTGGAATCATTGGAACTTTCCATATGGGTCTTTCTTCTTTTCATCATTTCTTCCTTTCTTTCTTTCTTTTTCTTTCTTTCTTTCTTTTTCTTTCTTTCTTTCTTTTTCTTTCTTTCTTTCTTTCTCTTTCTTTCTTTCTTTCTCTTTCTTTCTTTCTTTCTCTTTCTTTCTTTCTTTCTTTCTCTCTCTTTCTTTCTCTATTTCTCTTTCTTTCTTTCTTTCTTTCTTCCTCTCTCTCTTTCTTTCTCTCTTTCTTTCTTTCTCTAGCTAGCTATCATATTTCTACCAGAGTGTAATGGTTAAGAAAACAAATTCTAGAGGTAAAAGGCTAGGACTCATAACCCAATTCTATGAAGAAAAAGAGTTTTTAAAAAATAATTGATTAGAATGATAGATAGATAGATAGATAGATACATAGATAGATACATAGATAGATAGATACATAGATAAAGAAATTTAAGCCAGGCTCCTATATAAAGCAGAATTCTGATAATCATCACAGTTAAGGCCCAGATTCACTCTCTAGGAGCAACTTTTTATTCATAACTACATTGTTTTTTCTTTAATAAATGGTTTTCACAATATTCTTTGACAAAAAAAACCTTAAATATTTTACAAATCATTATGGTCAACCGTATTTTTTGTTCTCCCTAGTGAACCACTTGCCAATGAAACACAGTTTCATTTTCACTTTCTCAAAATGATAGTATAAAAAAAAAACAGAAGTGAAAGTATGAATCATAATATAATCAGGAGTTCATAGTGAGCTATCCATTTATAACTCAGAAACCACAGGGTATTTCCAAACTGATGTCATTCATAGAAAGAATGCCATGTGTTGAGGAAGAAGAAGAAAAATTACCTAGGTCAACTGGGGGATTTAGAATGCATGTGGGATATTCCCAGCTAATTTTTTTTTAATTTTATTGCAAAGATCAAGTTGTATTTCCAATACTTAAATTGACACTCATCTTGGAAATTACACAGTGGATTCTGGGTTATACTTTTTAATTCTGATAACTCAGATGATGTACACTGAGATTTTACTTCAGAAAGCATAACACTAGTATAAAAGCTTTTTATAATTCAAGATTTTCTTTTAAAAAAACTGTATAAATATTAAAATTATCATGAAATTCCTTACTGTTGTTTTGCTTATAGGAAAAAATTATTGTCTCTGATCAAATTATTAAAATTGATTTTATTTTATTCTTTTTTAGCAGAGAAGAAATAAATATGTTTTATTTTTTCCAATTAAATCATTATAATGGTATATTTCCTTTCCACTGTGTTGAATTTTTTAAGAACTTAAAGAAGATTATAGTATATGTTAAATAACTTTGTGATATTACAGAAAGGAAACATTATCCAGAAAATACTTTCCTCTGGAGTGTCTATATTTGGTCAGAAAATAATTTGGCTGTGTTAGTTCTGCCATATTTGCTGTTGTGTTTGCAGGTTGGTTGGTTGTTTCAACTCAGCTCCTAATGTCCAGTTGTGAGGCCAGGCCAGTTGTACCCTTTTTCAATCAGTTGAATGTCCCTGGGTCCCCATTAGTCAATGTCCATGACATGCATGAGGGCTTTCACAGAGGTCATCCCATTCACCAATCCAGGTAACACAACCAGTTTGCTCTTTGGTTTATGAGGTTTACCTATCAGTCTAGTGGCTTACCCACAATGTTCAGTCCTGATCCCTGCTGTAACTGCTTTGTTGTCCTGGATCTTTCTGTGGGGTTGCTAGTGAATCTGACAATAGGATAAGTTGACTTCATGTGATTGAGGAACAAATTTTAAAATACATCAGAAAATTAAATTCCTCCTCATTTCATATACAAATAGGAAGTCCACATGGATTAAAGACTTAAAGACTAAAAACAACCCTCAAAATTTAGGAGAAAAGGCAGGATATTATCTCGTAATATTGAAGAAAGATCTCTTAAAATATAAAAGGGTTCATCAGTTGTAACACATGTACCACTCTGATGGGGATATTGATAATGAGGGAAAGCTATACCTGTGTGGGAGCAAGGAGTTTATGGGAAATCTGTTACCTTCTGCTCAATTTTACTATGAAGCTAAAACTGCTCTAAAAAATAGTCTATTAAGAAGACAGAAGGACCAAATGATTAAATACAACTAAAAGATGGATAAATTTGATAATACAAACATTTTAAATTTTTATACATTAGCCATCATGAAGTTAAAAGGTGAGCTAGAGACAGAGAAAATATTTATAAGGCATTTGAGAAATAATTGCAATCTAGAATATATAAAAATATCCTATAAGTGAGAAAAAGACAATAATCCCAGTAAAGAAATTAATATAAACCTTCAGCTCACAGACAAGAAGTTCTATATGACCAATAAAGGTATTTTAAAAAGTTATAACTTGCTAGTAATAGAAACATGCAAATTAAATCAAGATACCCTTTCATGTCGTCATACTGGAAAAAATTCAAAAGCTTGTTGATGACAAGCAGTGGTGAGGAAGTAGGGGAAACAGGAAATTTCAAATTCTTAGCATTAATTACTGATGATTAATGAACATTGAAGTTTTAAAATAGGGAGTGTAGTTTAAATTTGAGAAGACAAAAGATTAAGAGATTAAGAGACCAAATTGGTACAATGTTAAAAGCTCTTTGCAATGGCTAGCAAAGTTTGAAGGTTAGGACCCATAAAGTCAACTTCTAAAATGTAAATTCCAAAAAACTCTTGTACAGGGACACAAGGACAATTCATTGCAACACTTTTTTGTAATTTCAAGATGTCTTCCACTGGGGGAATGGATACTCTTGATTTCAATTGTTTCACTATCAAGCAACCGTTTCCTATATGGAGTCTTACTACTCCCTTCTTAATATAGTTGGAAATCAGACACTGACCCTATCTCCTTGCTCCCACTGACTCCTCCCTTCTCCTCCTTTTCTACAGTTCTCTATTCTCATGAGAATCTCTTTCTAGCTTGGAAAATTCCCCTCCCATCATCTCTGGCCCAGATACTTACTTGTTCAATGCCCATAAATTCTCTTTCATTTTGCCTTTTCTGGCAATCTTGCCTGATTTCCCCTTCAAATTTGAGTTACTGGCAATTAATAGCCAGAAATATTATCCTGCCTCACACTTCTCCAGGATCTGCTTGAATGAGGAGAAACAGAGAGAGGAAAATATATACATAGGGAGAAGGAAAAGTATAGATTAATCATTTCAAATATTATCCTACTATAGTCTTCTAGCACATCTTGGACAGTCAACCCCATACAAAATTGATGCCTAGCATTGTAGGTGGGGTGAGGAGGGGAGCGTGGATATCTGGCAAATTTATTGACTCATCTGGAGGTTTCTTCTCATACTTGGAGTAGATGAATCTCCATCCATCAATAACCTTATGCTGCCCTCATCCTCCCTGCCCTAGGAGCCGAAGCTTGTCACATGTAAGGGCAGAACTTCTTCTCAGGAAGGGTATCACTGCATGGTTGCAAGTAACTAGGAAGAGTTGCCCAGGCAACCTAAAGACTGTGTAGGGCTGTCAGTAATTGCAAGTAACTTGAGTGGTCTAGCTCTTCTCTTCCTCTTCAATCAACATCCTTCTCTAAATTTCTGTGCATAAAAAGTTAGAAGCAGCTCCCTTTTCCCATTTAGGGAGGAGATAATAAGACTGGCTGCCATATTGCTGTCCAGCTCTCAACTCACTCAGCATCCATCACCGGGATGGTGTTCCACCTTTTTTTGTCTCCTGACTGTGTCTTCCCTTTTGACATAATGAATAAATGAATAAATAACAAGTAAATAATCCCGCATATCTCCCTTAGGTAACAAATTTGAAGAATTGAGTGTATACTTTTCCCATTTTCTCTTTTGTCAATCATGTAACTATTTGGGGGTGGGGAGGGCTGTTTTTGTTTTACATTTCAATTGGAAAGCAGTCACTGTTTATTAACTGACCAGATTACAAAAATAATCAAGGAAGACACCTTATTTCATCCTTCAAATAAGTCTGTTGATTTGGTCTTTTCTGTTGCCAGTATCTCTACCTTCTACAAAACAGATGATCTTCTTCTTCATTCCACCTCATGGAGAAGATAATTTGAAGGACCAGCAGAAGTTTTTCATTTCTTGAAAGCATTGTTCAACCACATAGGTCTCAAGAATCAGATCCTCCATGTAGATGATTCCAGATTTAACAAGACAGCCAGCAATCACTGTGTTATCTATCAGGGCAATTCACATGCAATATATGGTTCCTCAGTTCTCAGCATGATAACTGAAGCCTTGTTAATTTCACAAAGTTACCATTGAAGACATGGCGAAGGCAAAGAAGCTGCAACACTTTTCAGATTTTCGGAGTCACACCATGGATACTGATCCTAAACACTAACGACAGTCTGGGTCCCACAGGTACATGGAAGTTGCCAGGTTTTCTTGCCATCCTAGCCATTCTTGTCTCAGTTCTGTACATGTGCCTATATTCCTTGTGACGGTTCTTACCTTTCCATAGATAAGCTTCTGCCTTGCCCTTCAAAACATCTTTTTGGCAAACTCCTTTCTCAGGCACCTGATCTTTGGCTCTGAGAAATTCCTTCACTTTTTCTTAAGGTTGCTGGCACAGCAGGAACCATCTTTTTCTTCTCTTCTGCACCCTCCATGGTTCCAGCTGGAGAAAAGGACCAACCACATAACCTGTTTTTAGGTTTGATACTTTTTTAAAGGTTAATATTATTCATGTTACTCTGAATTTGCTTAATTTCATCTCACTGTATATTGTGAACATCCCTCCCATTTGGGATATTGATACATCCCAATATATCATCTTCCAATGTGTCCGTGTGTGTGTGTGTGTGCATGCATGTGTGTACATACACATGTGTCATGGTTTATTCAATTCTCTACTTGCAGAAATTCAGGCTGTTTATGGTTTGTTGACTAAAAACCATTTTACTAATAGCATTATACATATATCCCTTATCTGATGTGATTTTTTTAATGTAAGGTAGAATTCAAGACTTGGAATTGGTATATAACATATACTAGTTTCAAATGATTGCCACCAGGCTTATTTGCCAAAACAGTTGAGGAATTCACAATCCTACTACCAAAGTAAGGGAACATTCACATCCCTGAGTATCTGGCAGCAGTGGTTGTTATTACTTATTTAAAAAATTTGCGAATCTGACAGGAGGGGGAAAAAAAGGGGGATATCTTACTATTGGTCCAATTCAGCATTCTAGGGTAGGGGCAAAGATGTAAATCCCAAGCAAAGATGCCTGAGAACCTGAAATCTTAGTTGCATCCACTGGTAGCTGTGTCTCCTGACCCTGATTTGAGACTGCATTCCTCCTTACAGAGGTCTGAGAAAGTTGGAAAGAGCCAGTGTTTTCCTTAGCAGTGTTTTCTTTCAGCTCAACAGGATTATGTCAACTATTATTACAAGGAAAGGCCATCAACATACCATTTTAAAAAGGAAAAGGTGTGTCCACCGGCTAAAGTAAATAAAAGGGCAAAACTCAAAGAAACAGTTTTAAAACCCAATAGTCACAATGGTACTGAGGAAGCTGGCAAGACAAAGCCAGGCTCAATGCTTATAAACTCAGGGTGCCTTCTGAACTTTTACAGCCTAATTTGGGAAATTAACCGTGGAACAGCCTTGAAAAGATCTGATAAGGACATCGATATTAAAGAGAGTTTCAAATACTGTATAGAACAGGGAAATATATACAAGATCTTGTGGTAGCTCACAGAGAAAAAAAATGTGACAATGAATGTATGTATGTTCATGTATAACTGAAAAATTGTGCTCTACACTGGAATTTGACACAACATTGTAAAATGACTATAACTCAATAAAAAAAAAGTTTTAAATAAATAAATAAATAAATAAATAAATAAATAAATAAATAAAGAGGGTTTCAAAATTGTATTAACTGTAGTCTCACTTTTGGTACCAATGATTGATACCAGTGATTTCAGAACTATTTGTGATTAATGAAAGGGTGACTGAGCATACATTATATGACACACTGATGCACGGACACATGTAATTCCATTTTACATCAAAACAGAAATTGACACAATTGTAACATTATGACCTTTGCTTAATTTTAATTCAAAGTCTGCAAGAATGCATTCTTCAGAAGTGGCAAGGGATTCAACTCCAGTTAAAAACAGTCCTATCAGCTGATAGGGGCAATCCATTGACTTTTCGAGGATGTGAAAATCATCTAAATATTTTAAATCGTATTGATCATACATTGAGGAAGAGAAGAGATTGAAAAGAAATAATGCAACAAAAATAACCTTGGCCACAGTCACGGAAACAAGCGGAAAAACTTCTGGCACAAGACCCTGAGGCAGCTCAGAAATAAAATGTTCTATCTAAAACATAATAGAGTTTCTTGTACCTCAAGAAAGTACTTGGGTAGTACTTGCTACATCAGAGATCAGAGCAGAAAATAATGGTCTTCTACTATGTTAAAATATATATTATATATGTATATATATTATGAATCAAGGCATTGATGGGAAATACAGTGTAGAGAGACATTTTTGTGAATTAGCATGTGCACAGTTCTGTTTGCTTCTCACGTGGTATTATGATGTTTGTCAGTGTACGTGTTAATCTCACCAGTTAGACTATAAGCTTATAGGCAGAAGACTCTTTTATTCATCTTTATAACAACCAAAATCTAGTGCAGTGTTGAGTACAGAGTACATGCTCTGTAAATGTGGATTGTAGAAATGGGAACATTGTGCAGGATGCTAAACCACTGGAAATATTGATCTAGTTAGGTCTGGTGCTATGCTGGAGCTATGGACTGAATTGTGTCACCCCAAAATTCCTATGCTGAAGTCTTAAACCTCCCCCAATATGATTGTATTTGGAGATGGGGCTTTTAGGGGGTCATCAGAGTGGAGTCCTCATCTGATAGGACTGGAGGCTTTCTAAGAGGAAGACAGAGATCTCTCTTAGCAAACACACCAAGGAAAGCTATGTGAGTACACATCTACAAGTCAGGAAAAGAGCCGGCTTGCCAGAACAGAATTGACCTGCACTTTGATCTTGGATTTATAGTTTCCAAACCGTGAGAAAATTAATTTCTGTTGTTTAAGCTACCCACTCTATTGCATTTTGTTATGACAGCCAACAACCCAGGAAAACTTCTGACACTTTTCATTGGTTTCACGACAATGAAGAAAACCAAAGAAAAATGACCTTTTAAAAGTCTTTATAATGATCCTCCAAGAAGAATTTCAGCACAATATTTGACGTGTATGAATTTAAGGGTGACCCAAAAGCTTGAGAATACTCCACAACAAAGTAGAGAAGAGAAGTAAAATTAAAATATGAGTTGTAAATTACTTTTAACAAAAATATTTTTAGAAAAAAGCTTGTAGGAACTTTTATTCAGGTCTGCATCTTGTTTGACAGAAGACTCTTTGATTGTGTTTGATTAACTCTGATAAAACGTTTCAGAATCCTTTCGACCTAACACAAATGCTCCATTCTCTTCTTAGATTCCATCAAGAATCAGTAACAAATCTCATAAGTTACTTTTCAGCTATAACCCTAGTGCATTTTCTAAACTGGAGAAAGGAAACCTTTCTTTAGTGTTCTTTAGGAAGCAAAAGAGCCCACAGAAAAAGAAATGTCATTTACTTCTCATTTTTGTCTCATGGGAGGACATGTTTTTATGTAGAGTTGGTCATCAGAAATCTGCAAGTGGAAATTAACAAGATAATTTGCAACTTCACCCTCACTATGGAGCCCTTGAATGAAAGCTGCCTTTATGAAGTAAAGGGACAAACTGAGAAATTTGACACATGCTTTACATGTTTATTATTATGATGCCCAAAATGAACATAATAGCGTAGATTTAGAAATCCAGATCTAAGTTACTTTCTCACTTTACCCAACTCTTAAAGCAGTACAAGGATGAATGTTCTAAGCCATTAGCCCAAGGGTGTTTTACATCTTCATAACAATGCAAGCAACTGAAGAAGGACAGTAGTTTACTTCTCCTGAACAATTCTTTTTCTTTTTTTTTCCTTCAAAATTTGCATTAGCCCCAGCTAGTTGCTGGCCTGAAGATACCACTAATTTCTAGGATGTCCTGAGAAATGTCATCACCATCTCTTCAACAACTTTAAGAATTGTCAGAGTACTATGCAAACTTTTGAAAACTAAGGCTCAAAAATACATCCTCTTATACTTTTTAAGTCTTTTCATTGAGAATTATGTGCATCATGAATTGAATTAATTTTTCCTGTGGCAAAAATTTTGAAAGTTAAAATTCTGAGTTTTATTTTTTATTACATCCCTTTACTCTAAAGTATATATTCAAATAGATTTTCCATACTGTGTGGTATTGCACCATCCAGAGAACATTTGTAACTAAGTCAACATACACTGTTTCTAGGCACCACCAAGGAAATCATTTTGTTATACCCGTATTAAAATATTACCAGAGTAACGGGACTAAAACGACTCATTGTGTTGGTTGGAGTGCTCGGCACTGCAAGGGGTGTTAGACACACAATTGTGAATGTCTTTTTAAGAAGTCATAAGTGATTCTCTTCCAAAACATCAACCAGGACAGTGTGTTGGACCAAGCGAAAAGAAAATGAGGAAAGCTTAAAAGATCCAAGATCCTCCTCTCTGAGAACACACCTGCAGGCTGACTCTCTTCCTTGAGTCTTAGGAGAAACAGCACTTGCTTCTTCTCCTTTTTCCCTGCCTCCTTTGCCGGTTCTTCCTCATCTCCTGACGTCTAGGATCCGGAGGGCTCCAGAGCACAGTCGCTGGTTGCTTCTTTTTTATCTACACATTTCCTTTAGTTGATCCTGCCCAGTCTCATGGCTGTAAGTACTATCCCCACACTAACGACTCCTAAATTTACATTCCCAATTGGAACCTCTCCTCTGAATTCCAAATGCCTGCTCAACAAATCCACCTGAAAGCCAGTTCAAACAAAATAATTAAAACCCAACTCCTGACAACCACCTATCTTGCCCCCTCCCCCAAGCTCCGGACCTGCTCCTCTCCAATCTTCCCCATCAAATATAGTGGCAACTCCAACCTTTCAATTATCAACCAAAAACTTCCTTGATGTTTTTCCTTCTTTTACACTCCACACAAAATTTGTCAGCCAATTCTATTTACTCTGTCTTCAGAACATCTCTAGAATCTGTAAATCACACATCAACCCGATCCAAGACATAATTACTTTTGCCTGCATTACTGCAATCACCTCCTAACTGTCTTTCTTGTTAGATGTTTGTCCAGCTTCAGCTTATCTTCCAAAGTACAGAAATAGAGATTCCATTAAAACAGAATCTAATTCCTCTACTTGCAACCTTTCCATGGCTTTCCAGCTCACTCAGAACAAAAGCTAAAAGTCCTCACCATGATATACAGGGAACTGGGTGATCAGGTCCACCTAACTTCTCTGACCACGTCTCCTCCTACTTTTTCATTCCACCCTAACTCAATTGGCTTCATTGCTGTTCTTTCAACAGAGCAGACAACCCCTGGTTCAGGCTTTGCACTTAATGTTCCCTCGGTCTGAAACATTCTTTCTCCCAATTATCCAAATGATCTTGGGAAGCAGTGGAGTACACACTTTAAAGTTTCAAATTTGTATTTCTTTTCAAATATTAGAACTCAGATTACTCATTATTATGTACTGACCTCTAGCTCAAACTGGTTATATTAAGATTCTCCATGTACAAATACTTTACAGATGTTCTAAGCCTTGCTTTCGGTATTTTCCTCCACTCAGAGAACTCTAATTCTATCCATCAGCACCATATATTTGACATTCATTTTTGTCACATTCCAATGTTAACATAAATTGTGGTTTAACATAAAGCATAGTTAGTATCGCTTAACTAATGGCATCAATTTTTCCACAAATCCCAAAGCTGAGCTTGAAAAGTTGAACAAGAAAGGATAATTTTCTTGCCTTTAAAATTCTAAGATAGCAGACTTTGTACACATATTTTTCTCTTATACTTTATAAACCCTGCTGATCAAAAAAGTATAAAAAAGAATAAAATCATTACAGAGACAATAATATGATAGAGACATGATAGGGAGGGGAATGTTGTTTTGCCAGCAAACAAGAAATATCAACATATTTCGGAAAGATCAGAAATGAATGGAACTGGGTTGGTGAATAAAACAAGCCAGGAAGGTTTTGAATAAACTGCTCAGTGTCTGCAAAGTGAAAAGCTAATCATACAGACAAGGCATCTTATATCGTGGATTTCCTAAGACAGTCTTTAGCCCTAAAAACATTTTGCTAAGTGAAAGAGGTCACAACGTATCATATGATTCCATTCATATGAAATGTCCAGAAGATTAAAATACAGACACAGAAAATAGATCAGCACTTGTCAGGGGCTGGGGAAGGAGCAAATGAGAAGTGACTGCTAATGCGTATGGGTTTATTCTGGGGGTGATGAAAATGTTCTGCAATTGGATAGTGGTGATGGTTACACAGGTCTGTGCATAGACTAAAAACCACTAAAATACATACTTACAAGGGTGAATTTTATGGCATATGAATTATATCTCAACAAAGCTTTTATATAAATAAATGTAAAGATTAGTTAGTTTTAAATGATATTTACATAAATAACTATTAAAAGCAAGAAATGTAAATTTTTAAAGTAAAAAAAAAAAAGCAAGAAATGGTAAGAGAGATATGAAAAAAAAATCCTTATCAGGATTCAGAAAAATGACCATCACTTTCAACTCGGATTCTTATGGGGTCTTATGCACTAAGAGATGGATACTACTGTTTGTTTGTTTTTTGTTTTTTGTTTTTTTAATGAGAGGAGAAGGTAAGAAAACACTAGCAGGCAGGAAAATGTGTAAGTAAAGACCCAGAGGTGGGAAACAGAAAAGAGGAACAATTACCAAAATCCCATGGGATTGTAAATGAAGTGCAAATGAAGATAAGAATGCTAAATTAATTATTTGTAGATGATTCTTTAAACCAGGGTTTTTCAACTTCAGCACAATTGACACTCAGGGCCAGATCATTTTTAGCTCTAGGGAATTGTCCTGTGCATTGTAGGATGTTTAACAGCGTCCCAGCCACTCCCTGCCCTAGTCATGACAGTTAAATTTGTCTACAGGTATTGCCAAATGGTGAAGCAAAGCACCCCTAGTTGAGAACTACTGTTTTAACAAAGTGGAGTCATTGAAGATTTGAAGCAGAGGATGACGTTATAAAAACTAAAGTCAAGAAACATTAAACTGGCAAGGCTTTGAATGCTAACTGGGTAGAGTAAGGTGGGAGAGAAAAGTTAACATATTTTTGCAATACTCCTAGTCAAAGATAATAGGGTTCTGAAATATAAAAGAGTTCATGGAATTGGATGTGAGAGATTAAACGGTATTTATTTGGGGGGTGGGAGGAGACACTCTTTATGGGTATAGAATCAAACAGACTTAACAACATTAGTTGTTTTGAAAAGAATAGGAATAATAGGAAACAAAGATGACCTTGATATGTTGAGTCTAAATGACAAGGTAGTAGTTCGTAACAAAATAGAGAAATGGTCATAGAACCAGATTTAAAAGGGAGACGAGATGTTCCATTCTTTGAACAGCTAAACAGAATGTGCTAGAGGAACATCCAGATAGAAATGTCAAGCCAGAAGTAGGAAAATTGAGACTGAGCTTTGGGGGGAAATTCAGCAGTATCAGCATGGGCTTAGAAGACATTTACATGGAAAGCAAAATTGAAGCCATGAAATTAGATTGCCCAGGAAGAGAGCTAAAAACAGAGAGACAAGGAAGCAGCCAGGAATAGCCTCATCTAAGTGGACATCACGTGTGAAAAAAGAAGAGAGAAGCTGGAAGAGGAGCATAAGCACCAGATAAGAAAATGTCTAAGAAGACACAAAGGAGAAATTTTGCCAAAGAAAGGATGGGTGGGTGGGCTGGGTAATGGTGTCGACTGGTACAAAAGTTTAAAGAATATGACAACCGAGAAAAATGAGTAAGTTTGCTGGGAATTGTGAGGAATGCGGGGTAAACATGATGGAAACAGAAAATAAATTCAAACAAATTTAAGAACACATAGGTGCTATGAGGTGGATACTTAAGAAGCTCATTGGTAAAGGGAAAAAATAAACAGAGATTGTGTTTCTCAGATAGGAGAGACGTTAATCATATTTGTAAATGATGGTGAAATTAAATGAGAGTGATTGAATGTGTAAGAAAGATGGGCAGAGGCAAGGGAAGTGATACTTAACAGAGCGTGTTTCCACAGGAGATGGTAAGGTTTGGAATCAAAATCACAAATGTTCAATTTTGTAGAAGAGGAATGTATCATTCTCAAAAACTGGAAAAAGAGAATAAGAGATAATGCATGTGGTAACAAACAATAAATTTGAGGATGATTCTCTAAACAATATTTTATATGTGATTTTATCTTTAAAATGTTTATGTAGAGAAGAGCTCTTTTAAATGCAACAGTTGGGCATGATTTTCCTCTTGATGGGAACACTTGGAAAGAGGAACACTTCCCACCAGTCTCAGAGCCAGGTGTCCACAGACTGAAGCCAGGTTTTTATGGTGTACTTTATTATTCTGTTCCAACTAAATTCCCAGAACATTAGCACATGCTCAGTTAAATGCAATATGAAAATGCATCTCAAATACAGAAATGTTATTTTTGGATTATCCATGGGTTTTGGTCTATTTATATCTCCATACTGCCCAATGGTGGCAACTAATCATGTTATTATAGTAAAATATCTTCTTAAGTAAGTTCTATAATAACTTACCCTGCAAATACCGAAAGCTTGGCACCAAGAGGAAAAAGGAAAATAAGCAGGAATGTTGTGCAATCTGGGTTTCATTTCTCAAATTCTCTAAGAAAAGCTGACTACTCTCATTCCCTTTCATTAAGCATTCTCTGATGTACCAGCACCAGAATGAAATAAGAGAATCCTATATTTTGAGACAGTTAATAAAAAATGTCAATGAATCATAATGGTAATTATGTAAGTTAGGCAAGCACTTAATACCCTAAAAGTTATCTTCAACCCACTGAATGAGAGAAAAGCACTAGAATTATTTTTGCTTTGTTACGTTGTTAATCTTTCGTTCTTTAATTTGTATTATTTTAAACTACTACAGTTCCCCCAAAATGAAGCTTAATTAGTCTTCACAAATGAATATATTCTATAGAAACAGGGTCACAGACATAGAAAACAAACTTATGGTTACCAAAGGGGAAAGAGAGGGAGGAATAAATTGAGAGCATGGGATTAACAGATGCACGCTACCATATATAAAAGAGATGAAAAAGGATTTACTGTATAGCACAGGGAGCTGTATTCAATATCTTGTAATAAATTGGAATAGAATTTTAAAAACACAGATATATGCATATATATGTATAATTGAATCACTTTGCTGAACACCTGAAACTAACACAATATTGTAAATCAATTATACTTCAATAAAAAGATACATTGAAATAAAAACTCAGGGTGTGAACAAATAGATGAATCAAGATTGGCAAAATATTGATACTTGTTGAAGCTGAGTAATAGGCACTTGGACTTCTTTGTATTCTTCACTCTATTTTTAAGTATATTTGAATATGTCCGTTTAAAAGTAAATAATACAAGTAGTAAATCATTCTTATTACAGATGTTTGTGAACACTCTCCCTCAGTTCCAAAAGACAAAAACATCATATCCCTGCTCTAGAATTGAGAAATGCAATAGGTAAATCAAATACCAGAGGCCTTGTGCAGTGGGGCAGGCAGAATGGGACCCCAAAGATCCTCACCCTAATCCCTGGAACCAACGAATACATTACCTAACGCAATGGTTAATTTTATGTGGCACCTTGACTGGCCATGGGGTTCCCAAATTAAACGTTATTGATGTGTCTGTGAAGGCATTCCTGGTGAGATGAGCATCTGAATGGATAGACTCAGTAGATTCTCCTCCCCAACATGGGTTGATGTCATCTAGCCCATTGAGGGCAAGAATAAAACAAAAGGCAGAGGAAAGAGGAATTCATTCTTTTTGCTGCCTCATTGATTGATGCCCTAAGACTGTGATTTATACCATCAGCTTCCCTGGTTCTAAGGACTTTGGCATATATATAAATAGATATATAGATAGATTATCTCCTAGTGCTTGTTCTCTGGAGAATATTGACTAATGCATCTTACATGACAAAAGGAACTTTGCAGATACAATCAAGTTTACAGACTTTAAACAGGAAGATTAACCTGGATTGTCCTATCTAAGTGTGTCCCATCTAATCACATGAGCTCTTAAAAGCAGGGAACTTTCTCCAGCTGGAAGCAGAAGAGATGCAGCAGGAGAATTCAGAGAAATTCAAAGCTTGAAGAGGACTTAACGGGAATTTGCTGGCTTGAAGATGGAGGGTCAACATGATGAGGAATTCAGGCATCCTTAAAAGCTAAGAGAGGCTGCTGGCTGACAGCCAGGAAGGAAACAGAGACCTCAGCCTTGCAGCCCAAATAACCGAACTCTGTCAACAGCCTGGATGAGCTTGGAAAGAGACGCTCTCAGAGCCTCCAGATAAGAGCCCAGCTTGCCAAAGACTTGATCTTAGCCTGCGAAGGCCTGGCCAGAGGAACCAGCTGAGCTCACCAGACTCCTGACCCTATCCCGTGAGATAATAAATTTGTGTTGTTTTAAGTGGCTAAATTTGGGGTAATTTTAAGGCTGTGCTAGGTAACAAATACATCCTACTTAACATAAAAAAGACCCAATAGCTAACAACATTTTAAAAGACTTATTCCTAACACAAAAAATGACAGTGAGAAGTAATTTTAATTTAATGTTTTCCTTGTTATATTGGGAAAACATATAAAAAGAAATTGTGGTAGATAAATGTGTTACATCATGTGTGATGAGCTCTTGACGGCCACATAAACCCGCCCAGAGTTTTGGAAGAGTAATTGGTGATTCATTTAAGAAGTCAGGGGAACATGTTTGACATTTAACCTAAATGTCCACATCTATTTTTGAGGAAATAATTCCAGTAGTATTTCTCACCTTTGATCCAGTAATTTCACCTCTATATACTAAGAAATAATTTTAGATGTATTTTATATGAAAATAAATATTAAAATGTGAAGAAAAATTAACCTGTAAAGATGGCAGTCGTGTACCTATTACAGCATGTAATAGCAAAATTGGTAACAATATAAACATTCAACAGAAAGGATTGGTTAAGTTAGGGTACACCCACAAAATGAAATGCTTTAAATTCAGTTGAAATCATGTGGTAATATGTACTTACCGACATGTAAATGTCTTTTAAGGGAAAAAAAAATCAGGTAACAAAATAACAAATACATTAAAGTTCTGAAAGTATATGCCAATTTTAGGTCCTTTCTGCTGGTCTGTATCTTTTGATTTTTTTTTTCCTTTTATGATAATTGATTTAGTAATAAACTAACAAAAGAAATTTTATTTTTAATCAAGGTTACATTTCGGTGCTTTTATATCAATTTCCAGAAAGTTATTTAGTCAATTAGAATAAATGATTATATATACATTTCAGGGCAAACAACAAACTATTCCTTCTTTATTTGGAGTATAAAAATTAAAACAAAGAATGTCCTCTTATCCCTCAGATGTTTACAGCTTTCATACAAGAAAATTTATCGCTAGTTTTATCACATCAAAATATACCTGCTACTCCTTTACTATCATTACAGCCTTTCATTCTGCTTAAATTATGTGCCAAATTTCATTGGCTACACTCATTCATCTAAATCTAAATGTTGGGGAAAGGGAGTGGGAAGGGATAAGCTGGGAGTTTGAGATTTGCAGATACTAACTACTATATGTAAAATAGATAAACAATAAGTTTCTTCTGTATAGCAAAGGGAACTATATTCAATATCTTGTAATAACCTATAATGAAAAAGACTATGAAAACGAATATATGTGTGTACATGTATGGCTGAAACATTATGCTGTACACCAGAAATTGACACAACTCTGTAAACTGGCTATACTTCAATTAAAAAAATAGAATAAAAAGAAAAAATAAATCTAAATGTTATGCAGTGTAAGAGTTTTCATTGAATGCAGACTAAAATGAGAAATGCTTTCCTGCACCCTATCCCCCATCTCTTCCTGGGCTACCACAGAAATTATATCTGGAAGTTTTGTGTCCAAACATTGGCTGGAAGTTGAAACATGAGTCTGTTGAGTCTGAACATATCAAAGACTGTGGTAAAAATTTGGCTTCAAGAGAGAAAGGAAGTGAAAAATTAGTTTTTGGTGATAAGTACCCATCTGAGACACATCTGAAATACACATTTAAAGAAATTTTTCTCAATTTCAATCTTCAGTTCTTGTATTGACTGGCATAGTATGATGTTTTAAATCAAAAGATGATATTTGAAATATGTTGTGTATTATTGCTAAGTCCCTAATTTCTGTTAAAGCCTAAAAAGCAAAAATTGGGGTTGATTCTTAAAAAAAAAAAATTTGTTTTGATCATGTTTGTTTAACCCAGTAGTATGCTGGAAAGTTGATTGTGCACATTTTCAAGTTGATGGCTTGGAATTAGTAAATGCGACAAATCAAGACTTTACCTTCTTCTTTTTCTTGGAGATGTGGGTAAGGCACCACATGGTGTCAACTTCTCCCAAATTGTTAGGAAGACCTGAAGCGGCTCCACAAGCATCACAGGTCACTTGGACCCCTGACTTTTAGTCGCTGTAGTAGACTTGGTCAGCTGAGAATCACGGATGTCAGCAAGATGCACTGCACCCCACTGAATCTGCAGTACCAAGGCGGCTGCAAAATAAGTACTCCTCGGCTAGTACTTCTTTTATCCTACATAGATCGTACTTAGGATGCAGTGATACATCAGGTGAATGAAGCATCACATCACCACAGAAACCAGTGATACAGAACAGGTATGCTGAAATATACTTCAGTAGATACAAAAATGTTAAAATATACTTAAGTTACAGGCAAAAATGTTATTTGGATACACTAGGGTCTATCTTTATTGCTAATGGGACCAAATGCTTACTATTATCTCACTGAATAACACTGAGATCAGTATATGGATGGGCTGGAAAGTAAACAGGAGGCAAATAAAAAGTAATAGCATTGTCAGAGATGTCTTTCTTTACTTGACGCTAAGCCAATTCAGCATGTGGCCAATGCTCAATTATTCCAAAAATAACTGTATTTCCCATATTTCCTCATTTCCTTCTTCATCCCTCCTGTTCCCTAATGCTTGGGCATTTAAAACTGATTTGCATTATCCTTCAATTTAATATCACATTTCAGAATTATCTACGGATTTTATTATAAATGGGATGCTCCTTTCTATTGCAATCTGGCAATTGTCAAAATAAATACACACCAGGGTGAAAAGGGAGAAAAGTGTTAGATTTTTTTTGTGGGGGTTTTTTGGCGATCACAAATTTTTCTGGTACAGAATTTCAAACATAAGGAACCAAGAAAAGCTCTTCTATGAATAGAAACCCATTTATTAATCCAACAAATATTTATTGAGCAAGCAGTAAACATGAGACACTGCTTATTGCTGTGCTGAGTCAAAATGATGGAAGGTAGTCCTACCCCTGAAGAAGATGAATAGATGATACTTTATAGCAACCATGTGTAAGACTAGCAAAGTGGCAGTGAAGACAAAAGAAAGAAAAGAAAAAAACTATTTATGGAGGAGGTCAGATTTGAACTGGAACTTGGAGGATGGGGAGGTTTTTCACTTTGTGGTTTTGAGCCACAGGTGCCTGTCTTATCATTGTAACAGATCTTACCAACATTGTTCATATCAGTATGTTCCCAATATTGACATGCAGACGTGGTCCACTAATAAGTAGCCAATTGTCTATAACTGAGCATGCATCAGTATCTCCTGAAAAGATGCTCCCCCCACAACGCTTCTGCTTTAGTAGCTTTGGGGCAGAACAGAAGCATTTCAGGTCCCGAGTGACGCTGGCAGCTTGATCTTGGACTTCCCAGCTTCTGTAACTGTGAGAAATAAATTTCTGTCATTTAAGCCCCTGTCCCCCAGCAGTTCATGGGCTTGTTCCAGCAGCCTGGGTAGACTAAGACACCAAGGAAACAGTGAGAAATATAGTACTGAGGTGGGAGTGGACCACGTGTGTTCAGAAAATGGCAAGCAGTTAAGACGAGCTAGGATGTAACATTCATGTTGGAGAGTAGAGAAAAATATCAGAGGACTTGAGTGAGAATTGGGAACCCTGGAATTCCTTGAGTGCGTATTTCTTCCTAGTTGTCTAATGTTTCTGGCAGTTACTGGCCTCCACTTTCTCTTGAAAGGCCCACTATTTCTAGAAGCACAACAGCATTACTCAAATAACCAGCCAGCAATCACGAAAGTGGAAACGATGTTAGCTGCTCATTCAGAGCATGCCCTAAACATAATTGAGCAAAGAGTTCGATATTACCAAAGCCGAGGAACAGTGAAAATTCTACATTCAAGAACTTTATTAATGTCCCAAGAGGACCCTCATAATGAGACTGTGCAGAGAACTTTATTATAAAGAGGCACTTAAGCATCCTTTCTGTTAACCTCAGAATGCAAGCTGCTTATCCATTTGCTTTTAAAGTCACCTCTAGTGATTTGCAGTTCTTTTGGAAACACCTTTATTTGAGTAGATAGATCTACTCACCCAGCTTCTTTTGCTTTGTGTTGTTATGGTTAAATGTGTTAGAATGATGCAGTAACAGAGCAAGCGTTGCCCTTACGTTTCAAGCAGCTAAGGTATAAGAAATTAGTGTGAATGTGTAATTAGAACACCAATACCACCTATTGGTGCAACTGACACTGTAATGGTGTTCTAGATCCTTGCTATACAGAGTGGGTCCACAAAACAGCAGCGGCAATAGCCTTACGTGAGAGTTGTTAGATCACATCAGCAACGTGGATGAACCTGGAATACTACTCAGCCATGCAAAAGGATGAAACAATGCCATTTGCAGCAACACGGATGGACCTAGAGATTATCATACTAAGTGAAGTAAGTCAGAGACAGACAAATATCATATATCACTTATATGTGGAATCTAAAAAAAATGACAAAAAGGAACTTCCTTACAAAACAGAAACAGACTCACAGACATAGAAAACAAACTTATGGTTACCAGAGGGGAGGGAGAGGAGGAGGGATAAATTAGGCATTTGGGATTTGCTATATATAAAATAGATAAACAACAAGATCCTACTGAATAGCACAGAGAACAATATTTAATATCTTGTAATAACCTATAGTTAAAATAAGAAAAAAGCATATACATATATATGTATAACTGAATCACTATGCTGTACACCAGAAACTAACATAACATTGTAAATCAACTACAATTAAAAAAAAAAAGAAATGCGGACTCTCAGGTGCCACCCCATACCTACTCAAGATTTTTCTATCTTTATGCTCAGCAGTCCTTAGCATGTGTGTGTCTCCTTATGGTCCCAAGAAGAAAGAACCACCCCATGTCTGGGTTCCAGGCAGAAGAAAAGAAGTGGAAAATCAAAGAGCCTGACACTGCCTGCCTTTTTAGAGCCTGTCCAGGAAACCCTACCAGGAACATTGGCTTCCATCTCATTGGTCCACAACCAGACCTCAGGGGTTCAATACCAGCCCAAACAAATGTGTGTCCTGTTGGTAATAAAGAATAGACTAATGCAGTGGACAGCAAAGAGTATCCACTACCCCTGGACTCTCTCCTCAAGTTTACACCTCTGACAAATCTAACACAATCATTGATTCCTCAGTGTGTTTCCTGTTGCTTTGTACAGGACACATTAAAAATAGGAATGAGGTTCTGAGATAATCATGGCATTCCTTGAGCACTTGCTATGTATCAAGTCCCAGACTAAATATTTCACATGTTACCATATAACAAGTGCTACATGAGGCTTGGTAAGTCTTACATCGTATATCATGCATCTTATTATATCCCATATTTAAGTGTTATATGTAGTACTTGTTCTATGATCAACCTGGTTAAGGTAGGAACTACATTTCCCAAAATCATCTTTCTTGTCTTGTTCCACATTAGAGCTGGCCAAAAGGGGAACACGTGAGAGATTTGGAAGCAGAAGTGAAAATAATCAGCCTTGTTCTTCGAAGGTCCTTTTGCGGTCAGATGCAAGTTTGCCCAGGAGATCTCAGCTTGACCTCACTGTCATCTGCTCCACGTTATATATCTTCTTCCTAATTGCTGGCCCTGCTGACCAAGAGCAGCCTCAGGGCCACTGACATTTGGCTGAAACTCACACAGGTGGTAGATATACAAAGGAAAGGTTCCCATGGACTTCTCCAAAGCTTCTCCTTCAAGGTTCCATGGTGGTTGAATACTCTTGGATTTCTTGCATCTCCCCCTGCTCATTCTTACTTGTCCACTGCCACTGGAATTTCAGGGAGGCTAGTGATGGACCGTGACTCTCATCCTCCATCCTCCCCTTCTCTTTACTTACTTAGCTTCTCCTGCAATTGATAAGATCCCTTTCCTTTAATAGACCCCTTATCACGTAGCCCTCATCATGGCTCTGCTTCGCTGACTTGAGCTCTGACTGTTCTAATGCAAGCAGTCATGTCTTTCCAACCTTGTTTTAAAAATTAATCAACCTGATAGCAGTTAGATAAACAAACAAAAATGTTTGTGTATTCAACTGTAGAAGGAACTGAGTCCTGAATTTTTAGTTCTCATATAACTTCAGTGAAACAAACTCTTCCTTGATATTTGTAAAAAGCAATCTTCATTGTGTTCAGTTGTACACCATCTGTTTTTATCTTCCTCCAGTCTCTGGCCACTTGAATACATCTCCCACCCCACTGCCACAGTAACTGTAGCTCTAATTAGTCAGTCCATTGGGTAAAATCCTTGGGTGGCAGCCGATTGCCTAATGAATAGAATTCAACTTATTATATGCCAAAGAATGGCCCTTCCCAAAGGTTTTGATATTTCTTTGGAGCAACAGCTCTTACCACTGCCCCCCAAGTACTCTATTCCCTGGTGACACTGAGCTCATCCCTCTTTTTCACATCTTATTTTACCCACGGCTATGCCTTTGCCTATGACATACCATTTGCCTGGTCCTTCCTCTCTTCTCTAGCTACTGAAATCCTAGTCATCCTTCAGATGCTGACTCCTCAGTGATGTCTTCCCAGCCCTGCTGGGTTAATAGGTATCTCCTTTGTGTGCTTATTTGTGACAATGTCCCGTAATTTATTTGCTTAAATATCTGTGGGCTTCACTCTATTTTGAGCAGTTGGTAGTACCACTGACTAGCATAATCGCTGACACATGGTTTAGTCAATTAATATATTCAGACATTCTGAGAAAATGTTTCTTTTTTCTTAACAGGGTTAGTTTGGCTCTTTGCAGGCTATACATGATAGAGGTTGGTTCAAATATAAATATGAGATTTTGAATATGTAAAGATGCATTAAAAGTTTAAGGAAACAGTGTAAAAATACAAATGCATGTTGTGTGACCACAAAGGAGAGAGATTGTTTTACATATATTTATTCATATATATGTATAATGAATTTGATTAGACTTAATCCATAATTTAAAACTTTCTCACAAAGAAAACTCCAGGCTCAGAAGAATTCTTACCAACATTTAAGGAAGAACTAATAGCAAATTCACACAAACTCTTTCAGAGATTAAGGAAAGAAAGAATGTTTCCCAACTCATTTTATGAAGTTAGCATAATAATGATACATTCAAAAAATACTGATTAGTATCTCTCATGAACATAGATACAAAAATCCTTAATAAAATATTAGCAAACAGAGTCACATACTATATAAAAAAAGAGGAGAGGAAGTGGAGTTTATCCCCAGAATACAAGGTTGTTTTAACATTTGAACACCAATCAGTATCATTTGATACATTAACAGAATAAAGGGGAAAAATCATTTTATCAAAGGATAGCAAAAAGGCATTTGATAAAAAAACACACTTGGTCATGATAAAAACTGACAGCAAAAAATAATAAAAGGGAAATTCCTTAATCAGATAAATAGAAGCCCCTTAATCTGATAATCTGATAAAACTGCATCTACAAATCACCTACAGCTACCATTATTAGTTCCATTCACCATTGTACAGAAATTCTAGTAAGTGCAGTAAATTAAAAGGGAGGGGGAGTATAAAGATTGGAGTGAAAGAAAACTGTCATTATTTACAGATGAAATGTTAGTGTATATAGACAGTTCAAAACAACATACATTACAAATCAGTAGCATTATTAACTGAGTTTAACAAAAACTCTAGATACAAGAATAGTATGTAAAGATCAATTATGTTTCTACACACTAGCAACAATTAGAAAATACAACTTTTAAAAATTTATAATAGCATCGGAAATAAAATATCTTGGAAAAAATCTAACAAAAGTTAAACAAGACCTCTAAAATGAAAACTATAAAACATTGCTGAGAGATTTTTTAAAGACCTAAATAATGGACAGATACCCCACAAGGATAGATTAGAAGACTCAATATTATTGAAATCTTAATTAGCCACAAATCAAAATTCCAGTAGTTTTTACTGTGGAAATAGATAGATGATTCTAAGATGTATATAGATAGCCAAAAACCTAGCATAGCCAAAACAACGGTGAGGAAGAATTAAGTTGAAAATTGTATATAATTCAACTTCACAACTTACTAAAAGCTACAGCAATTGACACTAGGTATTGGGAATTAGTATAAGAATAGATAAATAGACAAGTGAAACTGACCACCAGCTTGAGTGATAGTCCCAAAAGGATGTGTCCGTGTTCTAACCTCCAGAACCATTGAAAATGATCTATTTGGAAAAAGAGATGTGATTAGATCATCTGTGTAATTAAATTAAGGTGGGCCCTAAATCCAATGACAGGCATCCTTATAAGAGAAAAGCAGAGGGAGATTTGAGACACAGACACCCTGTGGAGAAGGCAGAGACTGCAGTCACAAAGCTCTAAGCAAAGAAATATATGGAGCCACCAGAGGCTGGAAGAAGCAAGAAAGGATTCTGCCCTAAAGCCTTCGGAGGGAACTTGATCCGGCCAATATTTGATTTCACACATCTGGTGGCCTCCACAACTGAGAGGAAATACATTTCTTTTGTCTTAAGCCACCCAGTTTGTAGTATTGTGTTAATGCCACCCTAGGGAGCTAATACAAGAAGAAACAGAAAAGATTCCAAACACAGACCTACTTTTACAGGGTAACTTGAACAACAACACAGCAGCGCAGTTCAGTTGGGGCAAGAAGGTCTTTTCAGTAAATGGTTTGGAGTCAACTGAATATTCACGAGGGGGGAAAAAAACCTTATCTCACACCATACACAAAATTAATTTGATATCGACCATAGACCTAAACATGAAAGTTAAAATAATCGAGCTTCTGGATGCGAGCACAGGAGAATGTATCTTTATATCCTTGGGATAGTCAGCGATTACTTGAAAAAGCACTAACCATAAAAAGAAACTATTATTAAATATCATGTGGTAGGCAGAGTAATAGCCCCCCACAAGATGTCCACATCCTAACCCTCAGAATTTATAAATATGGTAGATTACATTGTAAAATGGGATTAAGGTTGGGATGAAATTAGGTTTGCTGGCTTTGAAGGTGGAAAATGTGAACACAAGGCAAGAAATGGAGAAGCTACATTCCTAGAAGCTGGAAAAAGCAGGGGAATAACCTGCTGCAGCTTCTACATCAGCACTTGCTGTTTCATCTTGAACTTTGATGTTATAGAGATGATTTCTTTCCTTAAACCTCGTGAAGCCACCTCTGCTAGCTTCATAGTTTTCTTTGGAAGTTTCCTCACCTCTCTCAGCCTTCACAGAATGAAGAGAGTTAACGCCTTGCTCTGGATTAATTAGGCTTTAGCTTAAGGGAATGTTGTGGCTGGTTTGATCTTCTATCCAGACCACTAAAACTTTCTCCATATCAGCAATAAGGCTGTTTCACTTTCTTATAATTCATGCATCACTGGAGTATTACTTTTAATTTCCTTCAAGAACTTTACTTTTGCATTCACAACTTGGCTAACTGTTTGGCACAAGAGACCTAGCCTTCAGCCTGTCTCAGCTTTTGACATGCCTTCCTCACTAAGCTTAATCATTTCTAGCTTTTGATTTAAATTGAGACAAATGTGACTCTCTCTTTCACTTGAACACTTAGAGGTCATTGTAGAGTTATTAATTGGCCTAATTTCAATGTTGTTATATCTCAGGGAATAGGAAGACTCAAGGAAAGGGGAGGAGATGGAGGAACAGCTGGTCAGTGGAGCTGTCAGAACACACACAACGTTTATCAACTAAGTTCTCCGTTTTACACGGGCGTGGCTTGTGGTGTCGCAAAACAATTACAATATATCAAAGATCTCTGATCACAGATCACCATAACAGACATAATAATAATGGAAAAGTTTGAAATATTGCAAGAATTACCAAGTGTGACACACAGACCCAAAGTGAGCAAATGCTGTTGGATAAAAGGCGCCAACAGACTTGTTCAGGGCAGGGTTGCCATAAACCTTCAGTTTGTAAAAAATACAATTATCTGCTAAGTACAACAAAGCAAGATATGCTTATATACCAAGGCCTCCTCCTTGACCTCCAGAACATTTCCTCCTTGGCTTTCTAGGGCCCAAGATTCCTCTGAAGGGGACGGTGGTCCAAAATCAGACATCTTACATGAAAATGAAAAATCTTTCAAAGAGACCATATAAAACAAAAAGGGAAATGATCCAATTTGGAAGTAGGACAGAGAAGGAGAGCTCAAAATTCAAAGAAAAATCCATGCTGAAGGTAAACATTCTTTCACTTATTGCTACTTTCTTCCTCATCACCCAAGCCCAACTATGTGACCTTGTCCACATCCTGTATCACACATCTTTCCCCATGGAGATGAATGGGGCATGGCAGGAGGCTTCCCTTCCAGAGGTGCTGGGTTTCCTCTGGAGGTGAGAATATTCATCCATTTTAAAAAGCTATTTTTTAAAAAGTGCCTCAGAAAAGCAAGCTAGTAAGTTATAAAGTCAACTTCTCCACTCTCAGCCCTGCTTTAAATAAGATCCAAAATTATTGACCAAAGTTGTATAAAATTGCCTTAAAAAGTAAGCCAATTTCATTTTTCCAAGCCCCAACCTTCATTTACCTACCTTATCTCTCTTTATACTCCCTGTTTCTTTCCTAAGCTCCAGTCACACAATGCTCTCAGTAAACCAAGCAAACCAAGTCCCCTTCAGAGGAACCTTTGGTCTTAGATACACAATAAGGGCTCAGTATTAAGATTTGCTGAACATGCACATTCCCTCGGGGTGGCTAGCATCACCCCGAGTATTGTGCTCTCCCACGCCCACTTTTAGAAATGTTACTTCTTCTTCAAGGTACGTGCATTGACATATTTTCCATAAAGTATCTCCTGACTCCCTGAGTTATAATTCTCTCTCTTCTTTGTGCTCCCAGAAAAATGGTTTGTAGTACGATTATAAAGCTTGCTATATCTCTCTTCATGATCCATGGTTATGCCATCTCCCCTGATGAGGAAACTCAGCCTTTGCATCCCCATCAGCAGAAACTGATTTTTTGTGTTCAAAAGTTAGCTCCACCTGCAGACAATATCCTACGTGCTTCATTCCCTAACTGTCATAATCCCCTCTGTTCTCTGGAACAAATATGGTGGCGTCGTTGTTTTGTTTTGTTTTATAAATAAACCTGAAAATCTTTTCAGACATATTTTTGCATTGTTTACTACAACCCCTTTTCTTTTCAAAATGTAAATTGGAATCTGGTCACATATATGTTTGACCTCCATAACATTTGCTCCACACTTTTTTTCAAAATGTAGACTTGCATCTCTTTTTGAATGTATATTAGAAGTTTATAAGTTTACTTATTTGTGTATTTGTGAGTACAAGGGCCTCCCTCACCTTTGCATCCAAAAACAATGCCTGGAAATGTCAGGGGAATCTTGGGTATTATTCATGTATAAAAAGAGACTGAAGTGTAATGGTCCTTGGCTTCCAGCTGGTAGTCAGTCCTCCTTATTTCTCTTTGTGGGCAGAGTTTTAAGTCAATGTTGAGTCTATGGGCTTATTTTCATAATTACCTGGTGTTGCCAGCAGGATCTGGAGCAACACAGACCCTGATGATAGTGGAGGGAGCTGTGGGACGAGAACCAAGTAAGGATACGATAAGACCTCATGCTTCTCTACTGTCATGGCCTCCTCCTCCTCCTCCATCCACTGCCAAGGGGTTCCAGCCACAGCTGCATCCCCGGGCTGCTTTCAATTCAGAATGGCTTTTGTCCTCTTAGGTAGGAGTTGTAAACCAAACCCATCTGTCTGTCTAAGCTTTCTGTCACCCCTTTTCACTCTTTAAAAAAAGGGGGGGGGGAGAAAGGAAAGAAAGGAAAGAAAAAAGGAAAGAGAGTCAAACATCTAGGATGCATTTTTTTTAAATATTTGAAAGTCTTATTTACATTTATATTTGTAGCCCTTCCAATAGAGAAGCTTCAATAGCAAGGGAGCATTTAAGGAAACAGACAAGACAGGAAATCAGCCATGGGCACTTGGAGAATCTACAAAGTCTCAGAATTCAGGGATATCCCCTTCTGGGCCCCTACTTTTACATCTGTATTGACAGTCTTCATAAGAAGAGAGAGCCTCTCTGTCTTGCTAATTATAATATTACCAAGAGTTACCACGGGTGGGTAACAAGTGTTCAAAGGAGAGGAAGGAAGAGAGAAAAAGAGAGAGGGAGAGGGGGATGAAAGTGTTATTTTGCCCTCATTCTGTATTGCAATTTTCTCCTTTTCTCCTTTTAAGTAACAACCACAATCTACCTACATCAAGAGACTGATCTTAGATAATCATTATGGAGATTATAAATATCCTTTTTCATATCATGTCTCATATGTATACTGACTTTAAATCAACCTCAATACAGTTTCCCTCTGTTTCATATTTTCTCCCACATAATCTTTCTTCTTTGAACATTTCAACATGCTTGGTAGTATTTACTAATGGTATTTCTAGGGTAGCTTCAATATATTATAGGGCCTCTCAGAGACCCTCTTAAAAAGTTTTCCCTTACCAAAAGATTGACAGGAAAAGGTAAAGGATTGTTGACAAATTCTTCTAATACACATAGATTCTTCTTTAGTAGTCCTTGAACTTAACAGGAAAATTTAGTTTTCAACAGCATGCTATTATAGCTTGGGAATGTGTGTATTTAGAAAATCCAGTTTAAAAGGCTACTGATTGGAAACATTTTTCTTTGAGACATAAAAATTACATCAATCACCTGGAATATAATATAGTACTGCAAAATGATTATCTATTGTCTAGAGGGCAAAATAATGCTTCATCCTGGTTTGTAATTTTAAATTTAGTAAGTGCCAATGATAAACGTCTTTATAGGGATATAAATGCAATCCAAAATTAAAATTTAAAACCTTTTGAACAGAAAGAGGTTTGGAATTCAGTGAGGCAACTTACTTGAAACAATCTATAACCTAAAGGTGTTTTTAACAGCTCAACCACGTCAACTCATACATTTGTTTCTGATACGGTCTTGAATCAGCCCAGGAAGATTTTGAATAATAACATGGACCAAGACTTATCGTGAAGTGTATAAATCACTTTTGACATATATGTTCATAACAGCAGCCTTCAGAAGAAAAGGGAACAGTGAAAGTTCTAAGAAACTGGACAGGAATACTTCCTAACGTTCGGTGGTTTAGATGAGTTGCCAAATTCTAAGTTGTAAAAGTATATGTAGTTTGCATAAAAAAAAGAGATAATTTTATTCACTATGCAGACAAAAAGTCCCTTTGAACGTGCTCTATTTGGGGGTAATTTTGTGACTCAAAGAGTTCTTCATATTTCCCCAGGGATGCTTTAATCATTTCTCTTTTGCCCTTTAAAGACCTCAAAAAATCCAGTTATGTGTCATAAAAGTACATGTGTACCAGAGACATTCAGAATATATATTTCCAGTTAAATAATTAAGAGTGGCAGAGTAGGTCTTTGTGAGCTAAAGAACAGCTTTCCCATATAATTGAACATAGACCCTTAAAACTCAGTATTTCACAATAACTCCTTAATATTCACTAAGGGATCCCCAATGTCCAAACCAAAGTATTGTGGTCCTGAGAGATTTTCTACATTGCATGGTTCAGCCAAAGGACACATGCTGGAGCAATAGCTAAGGTATAGGGAAATTCAATGAAAAAAAAAAAGTTTTTTTAAATAAACTAAACCCGAATCTTCACAACCAAGCTAAGCCAGCAAATGTCTGGATTTAGACACAAGGACTGTAACTCAAAGGGGTATTTTTTTGGAGCATGAAAGTAATTTCTGTGACCTCGTAAGCCAGAATTAACTGCACCATCCTATAAAGGTCATTCCCGGATGGGGCAATAATCTTTTTCTTCTGTACTTGCCATTATTTGTTCTGATATTTCCTTCACTCATTCTCCACATTTCAGAGAAATTGATGACTCTCTCTATTATCAGAATTTTTCATTATTTCATTAACTTAAATGTATTTTTAGTCTGGAAGCATACATTTATGCAAAATGACATCTGTCTTTGACCTTTATTCCCTGCACTCACGGCTGCTTGTGACATCTCTAGTCTGGGTGGCCTCCTTTTGCCAGCTAACTTCCATGAGTGGCAGGGCTGACTCTACCTTGTTGGTTTACACTTCTTTTTCCTGCTGAGGGTCTGAAAGACTTTCGTTAGAATTTCTCTAAGCCACAGCTCCTTCGGGCCTCGCACAATTCCTGTTTCATCGCATCCCTCGTTCCAAGAGTGTGAAGAAGTGTCTATATTCTGTTCATTTTTCTATTAAAATCTAAATCCATCCAAGAGCCTCTTGGATGTTGCTCCTTTCCTGTTAGAGATTTATAGTTGTTATTTAGAAAGAATCTTTTAATCCATCTGGAACCACGTGTCTGTGCACCAGGATCCCTGATAGGGAATTACAGCACTTTTTCCATCTTAGTTGTATTTGAAATTTGTTTTAAAAAAAAAAAAAAAACAGAATGACATATCTGAGTGCCTGGAGTTGCACTCCCTTCAGTGTTTTGATTTCCAAGAACAGGCTATTCACATACGGTTACTTCTACCCAGAATGTCCTTCCTCCCCTTCTCTTTCTGGCCAATTTTCTGTCATCCTCAAAGGGGATCTACTTAGTAATCACTTTTTCTCTGAAGCCTTCAGTCCCCCATCTCTGTTCTTCCCCAACATTTCACATGTTAACACCCTCTTAACACTTAGCACTCTATTAACCTCTATTAACACTTAGCACATTGAGTTGCCTGGACCGTGAGTTCTTGCAAGAAAGTCTGTTGACCTTGAAATCCCCAGAGCTTATATGTTAAGCTCATTCATTCATTCATCTACCTCTTTACTCATAGAATCATGCCTTTTAAAATACTTTTCCAGAGCCTACTGTATGCCAATAGTTTTTTGGGCCCCAAAGATAGCACTGAATGACACAAACAAGATTTCTGTTCTCTGGAAGACTTTATTTTATTTTTTCTTTTTTTAAAAATTTTTATTGAAGTATAGTCAGTTTACAGTGTTGTGTCAATTTCTGGTGTACAGCACAATGCTTCAGTCATATAGGAACATACATATATTCGTTTTCATATGCTTTTTCACCATGAGTTACTACTCATGGGATAAATTGGGAGTTTGAGATTTGCAGAAACTAATATATATAAAATAGATAAACAAGAAGTTTATACTGTAGAGCAGTGGAAGCTTTTATCTTAGTAGGATGAAGCCTGATCATGAGCAAGTAAACCACTACATGAATAAGATAATTTCAATAAATTATTGAATTGGTATCAATAAAATATATAAAACAGGCCAACATAGTGTGATGGGAAGGGTACTATAAATAGGATGGTGAGACTAAACCTCTTGGGGTGGTGATATTTGAGTCGCAGTCTGAATGGCATCAAGAAGATCTGGTCAGGAAATGCAAATCAAAACCACAAAGGTATCACCTCAAACC
Source organism: Camelus bactrianus (assembly GCF_048773025.1). Taxonomy (NCBI): domain Eukaryota; kingdom Metazoa; phylum Chordata; class Mammalia; order Artiodactyla; family Camelidae; genus Camelus; species Camelus bactrianus. The sequence continues at coordinate 16,516,500 of NC_133539.1, read as the reverse complement.
TGTTAGAACGGCTATTATCAAAAATCAGAAGACAGGTGTTGGCAAGGCCATGGAGAAAAGAAAACCTCTGTGAACTGATGGTGGGAATGTAACTTGGCACAGCCACTATAGAAAACAGTATGCAGGCTCAAAAGTTAAAAATAGCACTACCATATAATCCAGCAATTCCACATCTGAGCATTTATTCAAAGAAAATGAAATCACTATCTCAAAGACATAGCTGGACCCCCATGTTCATTGCAGCATAATTTACAATAGCCAAGACATGGCGACAACCTCAGTGTCTGCCAGGAGATAAATGGATAAAGACAATGGAGTGTGTGTATGTGTGTGTGTGTGTATATATATGTATATAAATGTGTATATATATGTATGTAAATATGTATATGTATGAATAATATTTCAGTGTGTGTGTGTATATATATATACATATACATACACATACATATGTATCTTATATATATGCTGGAATATTATTCATGTACAAAAAGAAGGAAATTCTGCTTTTTACAACAACCTGGATAAAGCTTGAGGGCATTATGTGAAGTAAAATAAGTCAGACAGAGAAAGACAGATAGTATATGTTCTCACTTATATGAAGAACCTGAAAAAGCAAACTCAAAGAAACAGAGAATAGGATGGTAGTTGCCAGGTCCTGAGGGCTGGGGGAAATGGGAGACACTGATGAAAGTATGCAAACTTCTAGCTATAAGATGAATAAGGTCTGGAGATGTTATGCACAGCATGGTGGCTATAAAGAACAATACTGTATTATATACTTAGAAGTATATAAAAGAGTAAAAATAAAAAAACAAAAAACAAACAAAGCATAAATACAAAACAGAAATAGACTCATAGACATAGAATACAAACTTGTGGTTGCCAAGGGGGTGGAGGGTGGGAAGGGATAGACGGGATTTCAAAATTGTAGAATAGATAAACAAGATTATACTGTATAGCACAGGGAAATATACACAAGATCTGATGGTAGCTCACAGAGAGAAAAATGTGACAATGAATTCATATATGTTCATGTATAACTGAAAAATTGTGCCCTACACTGGAATTTGACATAACATTGTAAAATGATTATAAATCAATAAAAAATGTTAAAAAAAAAAAAAGAGTAGATCTTAAATGTTATCACCACACACCAAAAATGGCAATGATGTGAAAGGATGGATGTGTTAACTAAACTTACTGTGGTCATCATTTTGCAGTACGTACAGGTATCAAATCATCACATGGTATAACTTATATATGTTATATGTTAATAATACCTCAATAAGCTGGGTGGAAATGTTCTGAAATAATTTTTAAAAAGAAGAAGAAGATACGGACGCAGAGCTTACAGGCCTTATAGCAAAAGCGTGCCCAAGGAACAGAAGGAGGGCTACAGGGATGTGTCATAGCAATAGTGAAAGAGACGTACGCAGAGGACAGACCAGATGAGGACTTGAAAGTCATGATAAGGAATTTGGTTTTGATCTAATGCAGTTGCAAGCCACCAGAGGGCTTTAAAAAGAGAGATACAATCTCACTTGCGTCCAAAAACATGGTGGTTCCATAATGGTTGAATAAATAAATAAACTATGTCCCCTACATTTCCAAATCAACAAGTTCTTTGTGCTAACTTTTACATCTGGAGTTGTGGTTTCAGTACTGGCAGAAGCAGGAGAGGACGTTGGCGCCCCAGTCCTGCAATCACCCTGCCTTCCAGCATCTGTGCAACTCTGTTGTCTCCATCTCCAAGAATGCCTTATTCACATACTGTCCCCTTGCCCAGAATGTCCTTTCTCCCCTTCTTTTCCTGATTAACTCTTGGGCATCTCCCAAAGAGATCTACTGAGTAATCCACCCCTGAAGACAGAGTACATCCTTTAGTTGACAGATACTGGTCCATATTCAATGACTGAATGGAGCTGACATTTCAAAATTTCTACACAAGAAGGATTTGGGATCTTTCTGCCCATTCTCCCCACCTCTCTCTCTTACTCCCTCCCCTACCCCAGCAAGGCAGCCATCTTAGTGGACCATAAACTTTCTTTTGTATTTGTTCTACCAAAGTTTAGATTAGGACCCATGGGTGGGCTAGAGAATAGGGCAGGAGTTTGATTTTTGTCCTATATCTAAGTCTTAATCTCCAATCCAGCTTCTATGAGTAAGAAAATTGATTATTTTAGTCTCATTTGCCTGACTCTCATGCCTACCTTAAAACTGGTTCAGAATTCAGAGCAAAGGAAAAGGGTTTCTGAAATTCCAGCAAGAGACAGTGTGATATGGCTGGACAACACTAAATTGGAAGTTTGCAAACCAGTTAAACTTGGGATCTAGACGCAGCTCTAGCGCTAACTTACTGTGAAACTCTAGGGTCATGTCAGTCCCTGGAAACCAATAATTAAGTCTGTGGCAGGCACTCATTAAGCACGATGTAGATTATGTCACTGATCTTCAAAACAATCTAGATGGATACAATTATCAACCCATTTTACACATGAAAAATTGGCCAAACAGATCAGTCTGATACCTGCAATTTCAACTTAAATCACTTGATTCCAGAGCCTAATTCAGCCTCTACATGTTTCCATGTTATTCATCTATGAAAGGCAAGGGTCAGACCAATCTCTAAGATGTCTTTCAAGTCTAAATTTCTCTGACATTAATTCACATTGCCTCCTCTACCTTCCCAAGGATGAAATGTCCATCTTTAATGCTTTGATTTTGGAAAATTAGCCTCATTTCCCTATCATTTTCTTGTGCAAGATGGGGTCCCTTCTTCATGCTGGTATTTACTTCTCTGAGTTGTTTGTGGAAGACGCATTATTGAGTTTGACAATTAGTTTGAATGTTTACCTGCCCCACTTAAAATGAATGTAAAGCTTATTTGATCAGATCAACAACTCTAACCTTCATATTTTCCCCAATATTTATCATTTTAACCCTGTCTCTTGCCAGAAACTGATGACTCTAAAAATCAAATCCTTAATCTTGGCATTCTCAATCTATCTCTCCAAATATTCTCTCTCCATATCCTCTTTCTCTTCCAAACCTTCAACTGGAAATATCTGTTGGTGCCCTACACTCAGTTTGCCACCCAGACTTTAAAATCACCAGATGCACTCTGTGCCTTACTTCCTACTATGTTGTTTGTTTCTGTGTGAGATACATACTGACTGAATCCAGCTGATTATTTGGAATGATATCCCACATTTCTTACCAGTTGCTCTGGTTTAAAATGACTCATCTTACTCCCCATTCACCTTTGTTATTTGGGGGATGAGTTGATGAGTCTTGGCAAGCTCTTCATCCTAACTCAGATGTGCCTCTGAAAAATCAGCACATCTCCTGAATGGCCACCTTAAGTCTGCAAGGGTAAACTATGGTCTCAGCTCAGAACCATCATCATACCTCTCATCCTCTGGGAAACTGTAGCAGAATCTTCCCATGGTCTAGTGTCTATTGGTCCTTTTTTTTTTTCTGTGAGTTATAGAGTGCATCTTTTTTTTTTGTATGTACAGCTTGACACAATGTGGGATTAACCAGAGAACTGATGGTTAGCTCTACTGAGTTCTAATTGTTTTTTCTTTTATTTCTGTTTTGCCATATTTTCTCACTTTTAACATTAGTTTTTAATGCATGCTAATAGACTCTTCTTCTTCTTAACTTCCTCCTGACTAACTCATTATTCTGCACTGTCTTTAGTGTACATAATGGTTAAAAAAAATAGCTAACATATGCCCACCAAAAGACATGTGTTAGAACCTTTAAAGCAGCACTATTCACAAGTGCTCTGAACTGGAAACTAACCAAATGCGTGTTAACAGTAGGACGGGTAAATAGATTGTGATATATCTCCACAACTTACTGCAATAAGAATGAACACACTTAACAACATGCAACAATATGGATGAACCTCACAAATGTAATTTGAGTGAAAGAAGCCTGACACAAAGAAAACTATATGCTTCCATTTATATAAAAACAAGTGAAAGCAAACTGATGCTGTTATAAGTCAAGATAGTGGTTACCCCTGGGGCCAGGGGGACAATGCCTGTAGGAGGGCAAAAGGGGTCTCTGGGTACTGGCCATATTCTATGATTACATGGGAGTCTTCAGCTGGTAAAGACTCAGTGAGTTCTATGCTTTAGAATATGTGCACCTTCTTTATGTAGACTTTAATTTTTTTAATTTAATAAACTAAACAAAAAAATGACATAAAAGTTGAAAACAAACTGGAGGAAAAAAACGAATAGACATCCTTCATCAAGTACTTGCTTTTGTTCTAGCTGATGTTTATCTATGTCATTTTTACATGCTAACTCATTGCATCTACAGTAATGGAGTGAAATCCAGGATTCTAATGCGGACCATCTGAGTGCTGATTTAAATCTTGGCGCTGCTACTTCCTAGTGTTTTATTTTGTTTTGGCTGTCTTTTCATCTTTTGTTTCTACTTCTTTAATACTCACTTTTCTCGTTTACTAAATGAAGGCAATAATCGTAGCTACTTCATAGGTTTGTGGTAAGGATTAAATGAGCGAATCCTTGTAATGTATTTAATATCATCCCTAACATGTAGTTTAAGTGTTCCATCCATCTTTACTAGATTATAGTTTCTAGTTCATCTTGCCCAGAAATACTCAACTTTTGTCCATTCAAGCTTTATGAGATAGTCCACAAGCCCTTTCACTTTCAACTATTAGAAACTGAAAAGAGAGCAGCATGCTGTGCTCTGCACAGGAATGAATGAATGAGTGAAGGAAGGAAGGGAGGGAGGAGGAATGAATGAACTAGAGAAGAATGCAGTCCTAGCAGGTGAGAATGGAGACCCAATACCAGTAAGAATGGGAGCAGACAGACAGAAACCACCAAGGTACATCATTAAACATAGAGAACAAACTCATGGTTACCAAAGAGGAAGGAGGAGGGGGGATAAATTAGGAGTATAGGATTAATATATAGACACTACTGTACATAAAATAGATACCCAACAGGGACCTACTGTATAGCACAGGGAACTACACTCAATATCTTGTAGTAACCTATAATGGAAAAGATTCTGAAAAAAGAATAGATAGATAGATAGATTTATATGTACGTATACCTGAATCACTTTGCTGTACACCTGAAACTAACACAACATTGTAACTCAACTATAGTTTGATTAAATAAATAAAATAAATAATTTTTAAAAAGATACATCACCATCATCAGATTTTCTGAAAGAAAAATCAAAATTAAGGTAAAAGTGTAAGTCCATTGTGTTTCTCTCTGAATGCTGGCATGCATTACAATTTTGTATCGTATAGCATGGCAGGCAAGATGGGTAGTGGTAAGACTGCTGACTCAGAAACACAACATCCAGATTTAAGTCATGGCCACTTACAGCATTTGGACAAATAAATTCTCCCTTCCTCAGTTTCCTTACCTGTAAGGATAAAATTCATAGTACCCCCCTCATAGTTTGAAGTTGAAAACAGTTGATATTTGTAAACAACTTGGAATCATTGGCATATAGAAAGCACTAATAACTTTACATTCAATTAAATGTTCAAAATTTACTCCAGGAAAAATTTGCAAAGTCATATTCTTGTTCTATCCTTTCTCGATCTTCTTTGAAGTGCTTCCAGCCTTGCTCCCTCCAGGCCCCCAGTACACACAGGTCACCACCTGGTAACTCAAAGTCTTCCCCAAAAATTACTCCACCCTGACCTGCCTCCTCCCCATCCCAGAGTTCTCCTTGGGACCATTATAGAATTTACTTGTGCTGTGTTTCATTCCACTCAATCTGGGGGGTGGGGGGGCGGGAGGAGAATGTAGTCCTAAGAGACAATGATGGGTACATTTTTCTCAGATAATGTTTATGATTCTAACAGAGCTTCCTGAAATCTGCTTCATAACCCTGTTAAGTAACACCAATGGGATAAACTTCCAGCCCCATTTCTTCCCAACTGGGAGACACTTTCAATCAGAAAAATCTTGTCTTTCTAGATCCCAGCAAGTAGATGACTACCTGTTAGACCCCGATTATTTCAGAGCTGTAAATTGCAGAATAAAAAGTAATTGTCTCTCTTCTATCCTTTCATAGCCAAATAAAGAAAAAAAGTGGAGAACTAAGAGAAGTATGGTCTGACGCTTCTGCTGAGTTTTAACTTCCCTAGGGAATGTTCAGAAAGCTGATTTCTGCAATCTCTTCTCTTTCACATGGAAAAAACTCCGTATTTCCCAATATTGTGGAAGCCTAAGAGAGAGTCCCTCCCTCATCCTCACCCTGAATTGCCCTGGTTGATTCCAGGAGCAATCACATGGCACCCACGCACCTACCTGCACATATATGCATATTCACGTAAACACACATATACACAGAACGGCATCGCCATCTCTATTCCAGCCCTAGAGAACTTCCCCAGATGAAAAAATAAAAAGGTAACTAATCCTAATGACCTAGCATACACAACCTGGCCCCCAGTGGTACCCTGGAAGCATAAAAGAATTTTGTTAAAAACAGGTATTTGAGTTGCAGAAGCTCAGCTTTTATTGACTGCACAGTGCATCCTGGAAGTAAGGTGATAACTCAAGCTCCGTTCAGAAGATCAGAAGATCAGCTGCCCATGTCACACGCTAGTGCACCCTTCAGAGTGGCACACTTAATCTGCACTTGTTCTTTAGTCCAAAATGGCATTGAGAGTGTTATCAGTAGGCAGAAGGGAGCTTCTGACTTTAGGAAATGATTGAGTGGCATTTAACCCCAGAGATCCAACCCCAACCCTTCTCTTTCTCCATAGACATCTGGCCTGGCAGAACTGATGATAACATGAACCCATTTGAGTTTGAAATACCCATATGGGACAGGGTGTTCCAGAAATTTCTTGGCACTAGGTACACTCTTCAATAAGCAAGGATCAATACAAAAATGTAGAACCAACACCAAATTTTTCTAAAGCATAGACACCAATCATGGGGCAGGGAAAGAATATAAATTCTCACCATAGTATAATCACAAAAAATGACTAGAAAACATTCTGAGCATTTGGTTTACAAGGTGCATCTCATGATGCAAACCTGCATTAACCAATGACTCAGAAAGTACCAGATATAAACAATTACCCATGTACAGAAAGCACTTCCAAGGAAACTGAATCAGGTCAAGACTGAAGAATCGTTCAGGACATCCAGTACAAAACTTTCTCCTCCATTTAATCTCTGGGCAGAAAGGACTGTTTGAAATGCTTTTAAAAGCCCTTCAATATTTTGGATTTCTTGGGTATAGCTTACACATGAGTATTCTATAATCACTAGGCTGTTCCAAAAATCTGAATCTTTAAAGTCCCAATGTAGACATTTACCCTAAGGTAGCCTCACTAGACAAGAGCCCTATGCCATCAAGATCACATGACCCGGCCCAGCGCCCCACACTGACTCAGCCTCCTAGTTAATTCCCTGTTGGCAGAAGCCCACAGCCAGCCTAGGCCCACTCCCTCACTAACCTCAGTGCTTTCCACTCATCTGCACTCTGATCTAACCCCCAACAGTCTCATCCTTTTGTGAACCCCTGCAATGTGAACAGAAGTGCAAGATAAAAGTGGCTGGCTGCTGTACTTGAGGGAAAGAAAAATAGGTTGAATTTTTTCACACCATAGCTAAAGGCAGCATTGCCCTTGACCAGGATGAGGCCCCAGCCTTGTACCCTGGGCTTCAGAGGGCTCATTCTGGCCCCTCTCTCACCATGTCCCTCCCAGGCAAGAAGTTCATGTAGCTAAACTTGCTCATGAGGAACCTTGTCTCCCCTGATGGACCAGGCTCTGGGCACCCGGGACCCTGGAATCCCCCACCCAGACATCACTGAGCCTACTTCCAAGGCTATGATGGGACTCTTTACCAGGTGGGCTTCCTACAAGCAGACGGCACTGGCTGTTTGCTCCTCCCAGAGCAGAGGTATGGCTAAGGGGCTGCTGTATTCAGAGACTATGGCCTGGATGGTCCACACACGGTGAGGCCCCTCTCAGCACAAGAGAGTGCTGCTGGTGGGGAGGAAAGAGGAGCAGGCAGGGGCCAGGGCCAGCTTTCCCCAAGATGCCAAGTTTTAGCACAGAACTCTAAGAAATCTGAGAGTCCTAAATTTGCACCTGGCCTTCCAGGCCACTATAAAGGTAGATTTGTCAAGGGAAGGAGACAGAACAACTTTTATTTAATACATTCTCACTTGGGTTACAATTTTTAATATTTAGACGTATAACCATATGGCCTCCATTGGCACTCTTGTTCTGGAGACAGCATTAAGGACAAGCCTGGTGAAAGGTGTATTTGCTTAAAGTTCATCGTCTTCACTAGGAATAGACTTACCATATGACCCAGGAATCCCACTCCTGGGCTTGTATCCAGAAGGAACCCTACTTCAGGATGACACCTGCACCCCAATGTTCATAGCAGCACTATTTACTATAGCCAAAACATGGAAACAGCCTAAATGTCCATCAACAGGTGACTGGATAAAGAAGATGTGGTATATTTATACAATGGAATACTACTCAGCCATAAAAACTGACAACATAATGCCATTTGCAGCAACATGGATGCTCCTGGAGAATGTCATTCTAAGTGAAGTAAGCCAGAAAGAGAAAGAAAAATACCATATGAGATCACTTATATGTGGAATCTAAAAAACAAAAACAAACAAACAAACAAACAAAAACAAAGCGTAAATACAGGACAGAAATAGACTCATAGACAGAGAATACAGACTTATGGTTGCCAGGGGGGTGGAGGGTGGGAAGGGATAGACTGGGATTTCAAAATTGTAGAATAGATAAACAAGATTACACTGTATAGAACAGGGAAACATACACAAAATGTTATGATAACTCACAGAGAAAAAAATGTGACAATGAGTGTGTAAATGTCCATGAATGACTGAAAAATTGTGCTGAACACTGGAATTTGACACATTGTAAAATGATTATAAATCAATAAAAAATGTTTAAAAAAAAAAAAGTTCATCGTCTTCAGAAACTAACTTCTGCAAGGACTATACTCCTGAGAAGACTCAAGTCACAATTAAACTCTTTAAAATCTTAAAGATTTCCCTAGAACCAGCACTGTCACTCTTCAAAATAACATGGTACCCAATAAGCACCATCCCCAACAGTCCTGAGGCGTCATGTGCCTCAGGCAACCTCCAGAACTCAGTCCTGAGTCAGTCACCTTCTCTGCCCACCCTCCCCTTGTGTCACAGTTTTAAAAATCAACTGGTGTCATCTGCAATGAAAACCAAAATCAACTCCCATGGTGCTGTGCATCCCCTAAACACAGATACGGCAGGAATAAAACCAGTAACTCCACCCACTCTCCACTCTGCTTGCTCCCATTAAGAAGCATCATGCTGTTCACAATCCTGAAGAAAATCAATGATGTATTATGGAAATCAAGGCGATGAGTAAGGAAACTAAAAATGCTATCTGGGTTCATGGCGGAAAGGATAGAGATGAATGAGGAATGAAAGGTGTGGACTGGAAAGAAAGCAGTGGGGAGGTGACAGAAACTATTTGAGAGACAGAACTGGAGGGGGAAGGTCTGGGCAGGGGTGAGAGTAAGAGAGGAGAGAGGTTCGGCAGCAGCTGCCATGCCCGAGGGATATTGAGAGAGCTGCAGAGGATGAAAGCTGGCCACAAACGTTGCCACTACACTTATCAAGAGGGATCGTCTTCTTTAATCGGTTTGAATCTGTGACTTGCTTTGGCCAATAAAGTGGGACAGAAGTGATATTGTGTAACGTTCAAGGCTGAGCCTAAAAAGTTCTGCAGTGGCTTCTTACATGAGCCCAGATGAGCCTGCAACAGCATCAGCCAACAGCAAGAGAACAGAACCACCGCCCACGTGACGTCATCAACCCAGTCACTGATGTTCAGCCTCGTACAGGGGTGGCTTGCTCCACAGCAGTGGATAACCAAAATATGAGGGAAGACTTTGAGATTTGCAGATACTAACTACTACATATAAAATAGATAAACAGAAAGTTTATACTGTATAGCACAGTGAACTATATTCAATGTCTTGTAGTAACCTATAATGGAAAAGAATATGAAAAGGAATATATGTATGTATACGTGTGACTGAAACATTGTGCTGTGCACCAGAACTTGACGCAACATTGTAAACTGACTATACTTCAATAAAATATGTGGAGGGATTTTTTAAGATATTTAACTGGACATTATGGAGGTATGCACTCTCTGTTGTCAAGAGATTGCACTAAAAATAATTAATTTGCTTTTCAGTTATCTCTAGATATCAGCTGAGTGTTGCAGCAGAACAATGAGATATATACGCTTTAATGGACCATGCAACATAATGCCAACCAGAAGCTCTGAATAGTTAGCACAAAGGTCGTGTTTTCCATGCCCATGCGAAAAGTACTGGATTTTCATGCTAACAACTCAAAAAAAAAAAAAAAGAGAGATAAAAATAAAACTTGGAAAAACCTCTAACAACCCATAAAATTTGTACTAACTATAGTCAAAATTCCATGGTTATCTTCAAAGAACAGTATCCACCAACCATTTTATTATAAAGGATAGAGAAACTAAGGACCCTCAAGCGATGTACCATGTTCAACAGAATCCCAGTCCTCTGCATCTTAACCCACGCCAGTATTATGATCTGCTAAGGAAATCTGGGCTCTTCAGCCTATGGGTCCCTAAATGCCACTGAGCCTCACACATTAGTATATTTGAGAAAGGTTTCAAGCATTCAAGGGGCCGTGCCATTCAATTTAGGTGACCATCACATGCTGTGGGATTCCTGTCCTTTCAGCCAGTCTTTTTGGACGCTTGAAAATGACCACAGCTGCTATGAGTCAGCGCTGTTTAACAGCAGCATGCAAAGCTGCCAAGTTTGGATCGGTGGCGTTGTTCCTTTCTCTGGGTAATTCAGCTCCTTGGCTGATCTGTATCCTGGACTGCCACACCCACACATTTAAAAATATTTAACTTTAGTCACAGCAGACCTAGATAAGCACTTAGCCATGTCTGCTTTCAAGTAGGAATTACGAGTTCATGACTGATTCCATGTATTGGCCCACCCGTCGGATAAACCACCTGATGGTATCATAGAAAATAGTTTCTCTTCTCCACGAACAGGTTGGCCAGCATCTCCAACCCCGGTAGTTCTGTATCATGGAACTAGAGCTGCTGCCTTCTGCTTCCTGAGCCAAACTCCAAGGTCCACAGGAATCAACTGGAGTCCTGGAAGATCCAGATACTGCCCCATGTGCAGATTCCTGCAAAAATAAACTGAATCCCTGCCTTAGTCAGCTCCAGGAAAGCACCAGTCATAGCTGGATCATATGTCATCCAACCGCAAGACCAAACTGTCTCTTCAAATGTTAGAAACACCTCAATCCATAAAGTAGGAATTAGCTAGAACCCCGGACCCACTGTAAGAACAAGAGAGACTAGTAATTTGATTCTCCTTTAAGTCAACGTTGTTTGAATATTCGTTCAACATTCCTTAGCAGGAATATGGAGATACTAATTTTCCATTCTAGCAAATCACCTACAACTCTTTAATGTATACTTATTTTTTGTATTATGCCAATGAGAAAATGTATTGAGAAACATATGAAATCATTTAATATGTAAATCATAAAGCAAATCACAGGTTTCTGGTAAACTTCCCTATAGTATCTTAGTTGGGCAATATGTCAAAAGCCATCATCCATATGGTCCGATATGAATAGTGTTTCAATCAAGAGAACAAAGTCCAGTGACTAAAATAACTCATTTGTCACCTTCTGTAACAGTTGGGATTGCAGTTGACTGATTGGTTTACTTACCCTACAATGGCTTTTTTAAATTAACTTTATGAAGTTGTTGCTGTAAGTAATGAAGTCATTTTACAGAATGGCTTAAATTATTAATGTGTGCTGCTTATTCTCAATCTCCCCACTTACCTTCACCAATCTCTGCCCTGTTCCAGGTCCCAGGAGGCTGACTTCCACAGATAGCCTTACTCAAGCTCTTCTGTCCTCTGGCTTAAGTGGGAAGAGAAAGGATCTTGTATTTATTTCCCATAATCTCCACCCCCACCCCTTTTACTTGTGTAGCTACAGTTCTGGCAAAGTTACTTTCCTTTGTAGTCACAGGTCATATGAGGCAGCATCTCTTCTGACTAAAGTTTTTTCTGGCTCCAGTGAGTACTGTCCCTCCCTTAACTGATCAGAATCCCCACCTTCTTTTTTTTTCTTTTTAACATTTTTTATTGAGTTACAGTCATTTTACAATGTTGTGTCAAATTCCAGTGTAGAGCACAATTTTTCAGTTATACATGAATATACGTATATTCATTGTCACATTTTTTTCGCTATGAGCTACCACAAGATCTTGTAATCTTGTATATATTTCCCTGTGCTACACAGTATAATCTTGTTTATCTATTCTGCATATGCCTGTCTGTATCTACAAATTTTGAATTCCCAGTCTGTCCCTTCCCACCACACCCCTTGGCAACCACAAGTTTGTATTCTATGTCTATGAGAATCCCCACTATTTCTAGTGGTGTTGCACCATCTCTTGTTAGTTCCTTGTTGGTTGATTTTATGTATCAATTTGACTGGGTCTCAAGGTGCCCAGATATTTTGTCAAACATTATTCTGAGTGTGTCTATGGAGGCAGACTGAGTAAAGCACATTGTCCTCCTAACGTGGGTGAGCCTCATCCAACTGGTTAAAGGTCCAAATAGTACAAAAAGGCTGACTCTCTACCAAGTAAGAGAGAATTGTCCTGCCTGTTGGCCTGTGAACTTGGACATCAGTTCTTGGCTCTACAGTAGCCTGTTGACTTCAGGCTCAAACTAAGATGCTGGTTCTGCAGACTGTAGACTTGCCAACCTCATAATCATTTAAGCTAGAAGGAAGGAAGGAACGAACGAAGGAAGGAAGGAAGGAAGGAAGGAAGGAAGGAAGGAAAGGAAGGAAGGATGGAAGGAAGGAAGGAAGGAAGGAAGGAAGGATGGAAGGAAGGAAGGAAGGAAGGAAGGAAGGAAGGAAGGAAGGAAGGAAGGAAAGGAAGGAAGGATGGAAGGAAGGAAGGAAGGAAGGAAGTCTATTGATTCTATTTCTCTCAAGGACTCTGGTATATTTCCTTCATCCTTCCTCACACCTCTGTAAAGTCTCTTCATTAAATTATTTTTAAAGCCTTTTGCTCCACCCCTTGTGTCTGCCAAGACCCTACCTGATACACAAGGTTTTCCTTTTTTCTCTTTTTTCACTTCACAATGTCCAGGGGGAGGCAATCCAGTTTCAACGTGGGAGATCCACTGTGTTGCTCCTTCTTTCTCGCTCTCTCACCGCCCTTGGCAAATGATTTCATCATGACCTTTCTAAGATGCTCTACGTTTTACAGGGAAAGAGAGAAAGGGAACAAGAGCTTTCTCCCAGCAAGGATTTATTCAGAAAGGTAATTTTCACCTCCCCATACACTACAGTCCATATCTTACTGGCCAGAATCATGGCCACGGCCACTCCTACATGCAAGGGCACCCGAGACACTGAGCATGCTGTTACTCAGTCTCTATGTTAGAGAAAGGCAAGGGGTGCAGGGACCAGAAAGAGAGTCAAACCATTAAACCTTTAGTACCTGCCACAAGCGGATTTCTTGAATCTCACATCCACTTTCCCACATGCCAGAGCTGCTCTAATACCTCTTACACACAGTCCCTAAAAAATGGGAAAAAGAAACTTTTCCTCCTGACCCACCTGCAAGACTATTGTCCTTCGTGTCATCATCCTTGCCTTCTGATTCTGCATAATGAGTCACAGAGCATCCTTCCATCAAGGCAGCCCCATCAAATGGTGCAGAGAGGGATCCAATAGACCCAAAGAACCCAGGACCCTCTCACCAGGCAGAGGGAAATGAAATTCTTGAAACACTCCTACATGAATAATGTGTATGCCATCATATTTCTCTTCAGAATTTGAGCTACTGACAACTGCCAGCTTCAGGTAGCTATCAACTGACTGGTCTTAGAGCTGTGACACTGTCTGGAGTTACATTGTGTAATTTTTCACTGACACAGCACCAGAGTTCTAAATCAAAAAATTACATGTGTAAATTTTTTCTTTCTAAATTTGTAATATCATTATGATCACAAAATGGCTGCCTCATCCCCAGTCATCACATCTATGTTCTAAATAGGCTTAATTGAACAGGGGAAGGCCTCCCCTAGTTCCTGGGGAGAGATACAAATTTATGTACCAATTATTACATGTTAATAACTACTTAGGGTGTGGTTTGCAGAAAGCTGAGTTAACTGGCACTAGACATCCAATCTACCCCCCTGGCCATTTAGTAACCTTATAATCAGCTCTCTGGGTATTTGTTCCCTATTTCTCAAGGAATAAAGGAATATCCAAGCACAAAAAGCAGTATCCAGGAAAGAGGAATGTAAACAAGCAAAGAAGGAAGGAAGGTGGACCTTTGTCACTGAATCAGCTTCTGGCTTGTGGTGCCCGTCCCAGGCATCTCAGTCGTGCTCAAGCATTCCTCTCTCAGGAGCACCCCCAACACTTAGGTGCCAGGGATGGACAGTTCAGTAATAATGGCCTGAAATATTCGGAGGTCAACACTCCAGAAAGACTTCCTGCATTTTCAAAGATCATTGCATCCCTTTTAATATAATGACCTAGGAGATATTTGGAAATTATTCTAGAGGAAATTAGTTTAGAGATATTTGGAAATTAGTGAAGAAGCTTCCGAAAATTTCTTTGAAGAGGCAATGCTCTAATTTCAGTAAATATATGTCGATCTTTCCCATGATAACACCTTCACATAAAATTGCCTTGGCGTTCCCTAGAACTGTCATTCTATTGGTAACAGAGCATATTAAATAAACATTCAACCAAAATAAGTACCTTTAATAATGTCTGCCAGTATTTCACATTTTTAGTCATACTTCATAAACTTGATCACATCCTTTGAATTCAAATAATAATTTTTATTAATCTACTTAGTATAATGCCTGATACTTATTCAATTCAATAAACAATTAGTGATGACAATTATTAGGTTAAATAACTTTACATTATAAAGCAAACAGGAAAGAAGTCATGCATGAGAATCCATAGGTATTTCTTCAAGTCTCTACCTGGTTATTGTTTTTATAGCAACACACTTAAACTGCTGCTAAAAGCCAGCTGTTTTCTGTACATACTACCATACCTTTCCTCCTTAAATCAATCTCACAAATTCTCTTGATTAACCAAGAGTTGGGGGAGGGTATAGCTCAAGTGGTAGACTGCACGCTTACCATACACAAGGTCCTGGGTTCGATCCCCAGTACATCTACTAAACATAAATAAATAAACCTAACTACCTCCCCCCTTTACAAAAACAAAAACCAAGAGTAGAATGACTCACTATGTCAACAGTTACTCTGAATCACAGACACCACAGTGTTGTGGATACAGCAGGCAGCGGTGGAACATACAGTATTCAAAAGTCATATGGTGTTGATAGACATGTATCCTAAAGCGTGTCCGTCTCTGGACAGCAAATTACAAAGGGATCCTTTCCCTCCCTCGAAGTTTACATTTTAGTGGAAGCACCTTCATGTGATCATCAGTAAATCTTTTCAGACCACTGCCCAGGCTCGTTGCTTTGCAATCTCATACTGCTTTGGAGATCCGAGTTCACTAAATGGGGCCCATAAATGATAAGCTTTAGTGGTATATTTTAAATAACCAGGGAGCCTTTTCTCTTTAACAAAACTAGTCTCAACACTTACGAATCATTTGTAGCTTACATGGGGAAAAAAGGGAGCACTAAGAAATGACCAGAGAGATTTTCCTCAGTTTATACACAGGAAGAACATTCCAGCCTCAAATTCAAAATCGCATCCTCTCTGAAGGCCAGTAAGAATTGCAATCCTCTTGGTTCTGCCATAGGACTAATCAGTGCATCAAAAACAGAGAATAACGAATTCCTGTTTCTTAGAGAAAATGGCTGTGACAGCACCAGCATACGTGCTAGATGCCAAATACTCCTCACCAAGTAGACAGCAGTGATGAGTGTCCCCAATGCAAGAACAGCATAGTATCTAAGACCAGTAAAATAAGCACGTTAATATAATTAGCACTTTCTTTGTGGCAGGTATTACCATAAATTCTTTACATAAAAAAACTCACTTAATCCCCACCCCAACCCTATCTGGGAAGAACTATTATTGTCTCTCTTCTAAAGAGGAAGGAAACAGGGACAGGGAAGTTAAGTCATTTTGATCAGCAGCAGCAGCTAGAAATTAACAGCCTATCCCCAGAATCTGTGATCTTACCTTCATGCTGACCTAAGGGCATATATTCCACCATCAAGAACCAGGAAAAAAAATTTTTTGGGGGTGAGAAAGATGTGAGAATACTCACAGGTGAGGGATGAGATTGAACAGAAAAACAAAGGACTGGTGAGTGACGCACTGTTCAATAAAAAGAGCATTTTAATCAGAGGATACTCCGATTCCACTTGCATTAGACACAGAGATGAAAATACATCTTTTTCCTGTGGCTGTTATTATTTTTGTTGTTTTGCTTGAGGTCTATCTAGTAGTTGATCCTTTCAGTGAACTGTCTGCCTTGAATGTATTTACTAGAATTTCTTTTTGAATTCATAATTTTCTGCTTTAATCTTTTTTATTCAGTCCTGCGTTACAGATTTATGATAAAATGCCTGGAGCATTTTAGCTAAGAGTTCTGAAGTTTTGCTAAAGATTGGGATCGATGAGTAAATAACAATCTCAGTTTTGTCTGTGCATCAAGAGCTGGGCAGCACGGAGATCCAGCTATTCTGGGAGGCAGGTCTCTTGAGTTTTATCTTATTGGTCAGAAAAATGGCTTCACCAAGTGCAGATAATTTAGCAGGAATAGGAAGCTTCTAACAGAGCAGAATGGCCTTACTGACTCTCCAGCAGCCATTAGAACACACCTGCAGATCAAGGAACCAACCCACCTGGGGTTGCCCAAGACTTTGCTGGGATTCCTGGAGCCAGGGCTGTCTTTGGCCTTGGGTGAGACAGTCCGAGGCTGAGGGAAAGAACGGAGGCTTCAGAAAAAGACATATCTCAGCTCTGTCTCTGCCACTTACAGTACAACGTGGGACAAATCTTTTAAACTGAGACCCCATTTTCCTTATCTGTAATATGCACACAATGGCCCCATGACTTTTTGAGAACTTAATGAGAAATCATGAAAGATGCCTGGTAAAATGTCTGACATAAAGTAGTTGCCCAGCAAATGGTAGGTGTGACTAGTATATTCCAGGAATTCTAAAATCAAATAGTAACTATATAAGTCACTTTGTCTAGACAGGTGGGTTGGATCTTATTTAAGGGGAGTGTCTATGACCATGATTATTTCAGTTTTTAAAAAGTCAGTTCATTTGATGGGATTTATTTGTCAAAAAATCCATGTTGACTCATGCCCAACTGTAAGATCCAGCACTTTCAAAACTCATTCATAAGTAACATCTAAATCATTTTTTTCTAAAGTAAATATTTAAATTAAGAATATAATTGCCTACTACTCACAGAAGCATTTTCCTTTCAGTAAAATTTTAGGAAGAAAATTATTCAAAATGTCTAACAATCTCACTTAAACTATGATGCTCTACACTAACCTAGGTTTTTATCTAACAAAGAGCTCTGGTTTATATTAAGTACATTTTTGAATGTCAGTTAGAAAAGAACTGATGTATAATCCTATGCTTTAAATTCTTTAAATTGACAAATTCTTTAAATAGGTTCCCTAGAATAAGTTACATTAAATTCTATTATTTTGATTTTTGTATTGATAATAAATAACGTTTTTCACCAGTGATTACTTTTGTGTCCTATGTTCTTCTCTCAATGTCAAATACAATTTCCTATGCTTGAATTTTTAATAAAACAAAAATAGGAGGCACTTTGATTAATTAATTTTAAAATGCAGTCTCTGATTATCCATATTCTATGATAGAAGGGCTTTAATTCACAATTCCAAATATGGATGAAACAGTGAGGCACTGGAATCTACTTTATCTACTTAAGTCTTTTCTCTTCCATTGAGTACTACATTGAATAAGGATTTTCAAATCTTACCCAATATTTTATTACTAAAATTATTTTTCAACTTTATTTTTAAGAACCATTTTACATTTGAGCCCATAAATGTTTCAGTTTATGACATGATACAATTGAAGCTAAGCAGTTAAAAGATTCTGAGAAGGAAACTTGAATTGCTCAGAGAAAGTGTGAAATCCCATGTGTTACTAAAATCAAAGGACTGTCTTGACCAAAATTTTCTGAATACGTGGCAGGTGGATAAATTCATTTAAAAAACTCCCCACCCACATTGTTCTCTGAAGCGTGTCTCAAAGTCCCATTCCTCAGCATAGAAAACAGGTTGGTTTCCTTTTATCAACGTGTGCTTTTTTTACATGTAACATTCAATCTTGGGACATTACAGGAAATGTGATTTAGATTCTTCTCGTTACTGCAACATCACACACACACACATAAAAAATACCCTCTTCGAACTGCTCGTGTTCCCTCTTAAACATCAGCTCTTTAAGTAAATTCAGTATTTTAAGAAACAAAGGGCTGCCTTTTCCACTTCTTAAAATCTATTTCATATCAGGTCTTGTTCTCTACTCCCAGATTTCTGATAACCTGAGATGAGTCCAGGTGATACATTCAAAGACCACGTTAAACATTTTCAGCCTGGGACTCGAAAGTTTGAGTATGTTTCAAGTTGAGTGGAGGAGGTTCTGAACAAAAGTCTTTATCTTCCCAATATATTACACTTGTAAAGGAGCACACTGGGTCTGTTAAAGAAGCGAATAGTTACTAATCAAATTTGTTGCCAACGTTACAAGCAAGTTACTTTACAATTGGCTGATTGGGAACTTCGGGAGCACAAAGAATCAAGTGATTATTTCCTCAAATGCTTTTAAACTGTGTTGTTATTACCACGCTGCAATTCCACCCACTAAATTGAATCAGCCAAGCAAAACCAAAATCACCTGAATGCCTAAGAGAGCACGTCATAAATCAGCAGTTCAGTTCTGATCCTTAGGAGAAAAATCTAAAATGAATAATAAATGAAGTTGAAGGATCTCAAACTTTCACTAACATCAAATACACACTACCATCACCAAACAGAATTCATTTATTGGCGGGACAAAGGGATGTGAGTAGGTTTCTGAGAGGTCATGTTGAAACATTTACTTTCATTTTTGGAGGCTTAACTCTTTTCTGAATTGCTGTTTATTAGCAAAATGAACTGAAAGTCCACTAAAGACTTTTTATTCTTCCACTTGATCTGGCTATGAAATTTGGTCCTACTATTAGAGGTAGATAATTCAGCCTGAGAGTAATCTAAAAAATAAAACCAGGTCTACATTTTTCATCTAGTACATCTTATGGTATGTAAATTGCTTCTGCAGATATCCTGACCTGTTTTTTTTTTAATGGAAATTTTTCAAAAATCATGAAAGTAGATGTTATTTTCTCATTTTTCTCACCAATCACTTTTCACTGAAATATTATTGCACATTTTAGAGAACCTTAAAACTGTTTTATTGTAATAATAAAATACAAATATTCTAAGTAGGTTTAATTTTTATGCACTACAAATTTAAGGCTTAAAAACTTACTTTGTAAGAATGAACAATGCTTTGCCTGTTAAATAAAAACTAAAGAAAAATGAGTATTATCTGTAATTGAAATAGAATATAACCAAGTTGTTCAGATTGCCATTTTAGAAAATTGGTATCATCGTTGTGCATTTAGGTCATTTTCCCCATTTATTATAAATTCAGATTTCTAATAGAATGGAATATAATACTTAAATTGTATAAGAAGATATTTCCAAAACACTGAAAACTTCTTCATCTGTGAAATCAATAGATTTCTGTGATTTGTTGTGAAATTTTCACCAAATCTTCATGTTTGTAAAAGTCAGCTAAAAGCTTCTTCAGTATTTTAATTGTTAATTTGACTAGCATTTAAAAAATTTTCTCTAATGAATTTTTGTTTAATTCCTAGAACCTATGAATATCTTACATCACATGGCAAAGGGAGTTGAGGTTGAAGATGGAATTAAGGTTGCTATTGGGCTGACCTTAAAAGAGGGAGATTTCCTGGATTATCTGGGTAGACCCCATGTCATCACAAGTGCAAATAAAAATAATCTCCCTGATTCTAAGTACTTTGCACACCTTGTAAAAATTTTAGATAATGTCATTGCTTCTCACACTCTCTGGCTCTGTAAGTCCTTCCTTGTAAGCCATTTCTAACATTGTTCTTACTGTGGTAAAGCTAATTGAAAAATAAAGTGATGAATGCTAGTGATGAAATTTTAAGAACAGCAGCTATTACTGCATAACACCAAGCAAAAGGGTGCTATCTGTCCTTCTTCACAGCTGGAATTAGAGGAGGGCTCATTACAATCACTTGCTACAACTCACTCTCTACATTTTAACCATGTAACTCACAGCATTGGGAGGAATAGAGTAGCTTGCCCAAAGACAAAGGATAAGATGTGCCTAGAATTCAAAAATGTAGTTGATAACAGAAGGGAAAAGCAAGCCAGAAAATGTCAGATCTGGGCGTCAGCTAGGCTGATGGGGATGAGAGTGCAGGAGGTACAGAAGAGATGGGGTCAAAGGAGGGGACCACAGGCAAGAGATCAACCCCTCTAGAGAGAGGGGTGCCTAGAGGAAAAAAGTCAAGAGATCAGTTTTATGTTACCCAAATAAGAAAAGACAAGAAGTAGATTGCAAGGAATCATGGTAGACAGGATAATGTCACCCCCCGCAAAAGATGTCCATGTTCTAATTCCTAGAACCTATGAATATCTTACATCACATGGCAAAGGGAGTTGAGGTTGAAGATGGAATTAAGGTTGCTATTGGGCTGACCTTAAAAGAGGGAGATTTCCTGGATTATCTGGGTAGACCCAATTTCATCACAAGTGTTCTTAAGAATGGAAGAGGGAGACAGAAGAGAATTGGAGAAAGGGATATGACAAGGCAAGCTGGCTCAGAGAAATGCTATGTTGCTTTCAAAAATTAAAAGGGGACCCTCCAGCCAAGGAATAAGAGCAGCCTCTTGAAGCCAGAAAAAGCAAGGAAACAGATTCTCCTTATAACCTCAAGGAAGAGATATACCCCTACCAACACCTTGTGTTAGCCCAGTGCTCAGTGTCCAACTCTGACCTACAGAACTGTGAGAGAATGAACTTGTGCTGTTGTTTTAAGGCACTAAGTTTGTGGCAATTTGTTGCTAGTGATAGAAAACTAACACAGATCTATGCCCAATGACTGAGAACAAACTAAAGGGGGCAAACAATATATTAAATGTGTTTGTTGAAAAAAATGGAGAAATGAGTGAATAAAGGAACATAGGGCAATTGGCAACCATATTCTGGGCTCCATCAAAGATAAGAGTCACCAGCCGCACAGCATGATAATAACAATCCATAGACTCAGTATCATTTTCCCTGAAGATTTCCATTCTATAGAGTGTCGATAAAACATGTCTAATGAAGATTATGTGTTAAAAATCAGGCTGAAACAAACACATGAAGAGGCGCTCAACATAGCTAATCATCAGGGAAGTGCATATCAAAACCACAAGATATGACTTCACACCTGTTAGAATGGCTGTCATCAAAAAGACAAGAAATTGCAAGTGTTGGCAAGGATGTGGAGAAAAGAGGACACTTGGGCATTGCTGGTAGAAATGTAAATTGGTACAACCACTATGGAAAACAGTATGGAGGCTCCTTGGAAAATTAAAAATAGAACCACCATACAATCCAGGAATTCTACTTCTGAGTGCACATCTGAAGGAAATGAAATCACTATCTTGAAGAGATATCTGCACTTCTGTGTTCATGGCAGCATTATTTACAATAGCCAATACATGGAAACAACGTAAGTGTCTATAAATGAATGAATGGATAAAGAAAATTTGATATATATATATATATTCCAATGAATATTACTCAGTTATAAAAAAAAAAGAAAGAAATCTTGTAACAACATGGATGAAACTTGAGGGCATCATGCTGAGTGAATAAGTCAAATAGAGAAAGAAAAATATGGCGTGATCTCACTTACACGTGGAATTTTCTGTTTCTCATAGAAACAGAGAACAGAGTGGCAGTTGCAAAGGTATTGGGGGGGTAGGTAGGGAAATGGGTGAAGGTGGTCAAAGGGTATAAACTTCCAGTTATAAGATGAGTAAGTTCTAGGGATGTCATGTACAGCATGGTGACCATAGTTAACAATACTGTATTGTATATTTGAAAGTTGCTTAGAGAATAGATTTTGAAACTTCTCACCACAGAAAAGGAATTGTAACTATATGAGGTGATGGGTGTGTTAATTAACGTTTTTGTGATAACCACTTTTCAATATATACATATGTATATAAAATCACTACGTTGTGTACCTTAAACTTACCCAGTGTTATCTGTCAGTTATATCTCAATAAAGTAAGAAAAATAAAAATCATGCTATTTCCTGATTCCCCCAAGTTATTGTGGCAGTTGATCAAGACAGACAAAATGGTATTACCTTATAGCTGCTGACAAAAGTCCAGAAATTAGCCCAACTCCACCCTACTCTCTTCCTCCCACCATAAAAAACACCTACCAGTCAGACAACCTTACCATGCTCTCTATATCCCCTGAGTCTTCTGCCTCTGCCTGGCAGGCTCTCCAGGCCTCCCCATCAACTGGTTAGATTCTAATTACCATTTACCTTAGAGGTTTCCTCAGAGAAATCTTCATTTGGCTACTGAGTTGGTTCATTCCTCTACTGCATGTCCTCTATTTTATGACATTTGTTTAGTGACTGGTATTTCCCAGCACACCCTATAACAGGAACACTGGTAGAGCCCAACAGCACAGAAGAGGGCTTGGTAAGTCGGGAAGGTATAGCTCAGTGGTAGAGGGCATGCTTATCTTGCATGAGGTCCTGGGTTCAATCCCTAAGACCTCCATTAAAGTAAACAAATACATAACAAATTAATAAATAAATTTTAAAAATCTAATTAGCCCCCCAAAAAATAGGAGGATAAGAGTACACTCAGAAGAATGCCTTGGTCAACCATATTCATATCAATATGAGCCCATGCTTGCTGACTTAATTGAACCAAACCTGCTCTCTTGGGCTGTCACAAATGCTCCTAAAAGGCAGAGATAGGATCTACCTTGCTCATCACTCACTCCTCAACAACCAGTACTGACACAAGACAGGCTCCTGGCACATTTCTGTGGGATGAAAATACTAGAAGTCCAAAACAATAAATTCAAGAAATCCATTCTCATATTCCAATTTTCATTCCTGCGACCAAGATGAGTGTTTGGGGCTACAATTGATATTCTCTTCAAAGTTAAAGTCATGCTACTTTTTATACTTTACCTTTCCAGAAAGAAGAATAAATATTTGTTTAATTTATATTTTCAGCTTTCATATATTAATAAAATAAAAGTATATTGTGTCCTATTTGTGTGTACATAGAAATATATACACACCCTGTATTAGTCAGGGTTCTCCAGAGAAACAGGACCAATAGGAGATAAATAGAAAGATGGATAGATGGATAATAAAGAGATATAACTGTAGACTTCTCATAAGACATTGGCTCACATTATGTATTATGGAGGCTGAGAAATCCCACAATCTGTCTGCAGGCTGGAGACCCAGGAAAGCCAGTGGTGTGGTTCCAGTGCAAGTCCAAAGGCCTGAGAAGCAGGAGAACCAATGGTGTAAGTCCCAGCCCAAGGGCATAAGACCAATGTCTCGGCTCATGCAGTCAGGCAGAGAGCAAGTTCTCTCTTACCCCAGCTTTTATTCTATTCAAGCCCTCAACAGATTGAATGATGCCCACGCAAATTGGGAAGGGCAGTCTGCTCTACTCAATCTATGAATTCAAATGCTAATAACTTCTGAAAACACACCCACAGACACACTCAGAAATAATGTTTGACCAAATATCTGGGCACCCCCTGGCCCAGGTGAGTTGGTATGTAAAATTAACTATTGCACACAAACACATATATATAATTTATTTTATTTTCAAACAGCCTTTATTTTCACTAGTGTGTCTTGATTCTAGATGCATGAAATGCTCCGTCACACTCATGTCTGATGATTTGATGAGATTTCTGGACCCAAAAGGTTGAATGAAGCTATACTGATTCTCTCTCTTCCAATACCACATGATTTCAAGCACATATACTTTCAAATGAACAAGATAAATTCACGAAAAGCTGCCCCCAAAAAAGCAGAGTCTAATTATTTTTATATTATTTCCCCAAAAGGTGCCCAAGAAGAGCCTGGAGTAGAACCAGGTAGCTTAGCAAAGTAAATCCTACCCCCACCCCTGCCCATCCTGTTCACAGACCAGTCTAGTCAGCAAAATTACAACATTTCTAACTAATACATCCAGGCGTTCATTTTATATAGCTGCCATAACAAATTACCCCAAATTTAGCCACTTAAAACAACACAAATTTATTATCTCACAGCTCTGTAGGTCAGGAGTCTGGTGAGCTCAGCTGGTTCCTCTGGCCAGGGTTTCGCAGGCTGAGATCAAGTCTTTGGCAAGCTGGGCTCTTATCTGGAGGCTCTGAGAGCGTCTGTTTCCAAGCTCATCCAGGCTGTTGACAGAGTTCGGTTTTTGGGCTGTAGGGCTGAGGTCTCTGTTTCCTTCCTGGCTGTCAGCCAGCAGCCTCTCTCAGCTCCTTAATTCCTCAGCAGGTTGCCCCTCCACTTCAAACCGGCAACTTCCTGTTGAGTCCTCTTCATGCTTTGAATCTCTCTGAATTCTCCTTCTGCCTTATCTCTTCTGCCTCCAGCTGGAGAAAGTTCTCTGCTTTTAAGGGCTCATGTGATTTGGTTGGGCCCTCTTGGGTAAACCAAAAATAATCTCCCTATTTTATGGTCAGTAACTTTAATTGCATCTACAAAGTCCCTTTTGCTATGTACCATAACATATTCACAGGTTCCAAGGACTGGGGCACAAACATCTTTAGGGGAGGCATAGGACCTTATGCCAACCACACCTCACGTCTATAAGGAGCTAAATGCAGAGGAGGGGAAGTATCGTCTTTCCCCTGTTCTGACTCTAGAATACTACAAATGTAGAGAGAAACTGGTTTTAAAAAAAAATAATAATGTTGGAGACGAGACCCAGAGTTATACATAACAAACTGGGGATCCCACCTGTAATGCAAAGATATTCACCCCCAGGAATGGAGTACAACCCCCAATCAGGTCCAGTGGGTCCTGGAGTGGCCGCCCTGGTTTACGCGATCTTGGAAGAGACAGCAGAGTTCAGGTCTTCCAATAATGGTGGCACAGCCCCTTAGCTGAGCTCTTCCTCCCAGTCACTGCTTAGCTTTACTGCTACCAAAAGGAGATGGATCACCACAAATTTAGCACTCAAGTTGTGGAGGAAGTAAATATGTCAAAGGGATGGTGGAAAGGGAGGTAAGAATCTTCCCACACTCTATCAAATCAAAGCAAGTTTCTGGGCAAAGCCACCCAAGCATGAGTAAGCTAGAAAAAGGAATGGCCTGGGAAGCATGCAGGCTACACAGAGGAAGGAAGAAAGAAAGCAAGGAAGAGAGGGAGGGAAGAAAGGATTAAGGGAGAGAAGGAGGAAAATACACATAACCTAAGGGAAAAAAATGCCCAAGTGCGTCAAACTATTCAGAATATTAACAAAAATGCTCAAACATTTTTTTTTTAAGAATGACATGAGAGGATTGCAGGTTTAATGAAACAACTTGAGGGCCAAAATAATATTAGCAAAGACTTAATGGATGAATTTTAAAAAACAGGAAACACAACACACATGGCTACAGACTGAATAATTGTCATGGAGGAAAGATGGAGACAGTCACACGGAAGACAGATGATAAAGAGATTAAAGCAATCAGAGAAAAACTAAAAATGAAGGAATCGAGGTAAAAAAGATAGACTGTCATAACTGTTGTCTGAAATAGAAAACCCTCCAAATAATGTTGGAAAAAAGTATTCGATGACACTTGTTAGAGATGGTAACGCAGACTTTATGCAGGACCACCGTGACAGGTATAGGGACCATTGCAATGGAATTTTACAAGAGAAAGTGATTGGGCTCAACTCAGAAGACAGCCTGGGTCGGTGGGAATTTATAGCCAAGGAGCAGGGTGAGGGTCAGCGGACAGAAAATTTTTAAGAAGAAACATCAGGGGTAAGGGAGATTCTGGCTAAACTGACCTGACAGGATTCTTTGCTGAAGACAGGCCCGGATGAGAAAACACTCCCCGGGGGAAGGTGGGGGGTGGGGGAGGGCGGTGAAGAACCAGGTCAGATGATCAGGTTTCAAAGGTGATCGGACATCGTGAAGGGTGAAGGGTCATGGTGCCAGGGGTGGTGGTTCTCATCAAACTGATATAGCCAAGTTCTTCCCAAAACTAGATTTTACAAGGAAGGTCACAGCTGGGCCTAGGAGGAGGTTCAGGAGCCTGGCTCAGGCTGGCTCAAGCAAGGACTCTTTATCAACCTCTTATTTCCCCCTGCTTCGTCTTTCTATTGAGAGAGGGAAGCAATACTCGGTTCTCTGAGAGGAAAAAATGTGGAACAGCTATTTCACCTTGAGTCTGTCCTTTCCTTCTGTTTTCCCCTGGGACAGATTGATTTACCTGACGGGTGAATTTGGAATAAAGGACTGGAAAGGCGTGGCTCTGTGCCCGCTGGCCCTTGCTTCTGACCTTCCTGTTTGTGGAGAGGTACAGCCAGCTCTCCATCTCAGGGCGACTCACAGGGCTGTCTGAGGGGCATGAAACACGGTGAGTAAGTCTGTCTAATGCAGGAGGACTATCAGAAATCCACTTGGCCTCAGCTCCCAAGGCATACTTTCCAGCTTTACTGTAATAAAGGTAGCATATTAAACTCTACTAATCTGTCTCCTGGGTCTTATTTCTTGCTTGTTTTCAAACTTGAGAAGGAAAGAAATGGGTAATATTCACCAGTCATCTTAAATCCAACAAAATATTTTTTATTAAAAATAGTCAAAGATATAATTTGGAAAAATCTTTCAAAAATGAAGAAAGAACCCAAATATGCCAAGTAAGAGTATACATATTTCAGGGACATCTGTGGCAGACTATGGCTCACTCATAACTATCTTTTTTAATTGATTGAACTTCAAGGATAAATGAAAAAAAAATTCACATACCCCTTTAGAAAAGGCAAATCTCTCTGAAGAGGGGCATAGAAATGAGTCTGGCTAAGATTTCCTGAAGGCAACTAACCACAAAGTCCTAGGGGAGGAAAGGCTCGCTCCAAAATATTGTTTAACAGAAGAGGCAAAAATCAAAAGCCTTTTTGTTTACTTCTTTGACGTTTATACTTATGAAGTCTTTCACATGCTTCTCAATTACATAAATACTTGCTCATATTGTTTTCCAATATCTCTGTTTTCTTTTTCTATTTAAATAGTAATTCCAACTGAAATTTATTTTAATTATTATGGAAGCAAGAAATGGAGCTTAATCTCTTTCTGAATTTTTAGTAACTGTCTCAAAATAATTTTTAAATGATTTATTCTGTCTGACATTGGTAGGAAATATCAACTTAATGAAGACAATAAAAATCTATTGAGAACAAGATAGCCCAGGTTAACTATGCTAAATTATCTTCGACACATCATTCATCATCATTAATACACAAAACACACATCTATTTCTGGACTTCCTACTCTATTTCTTTAGATTGATTTTGGACCGGGAATATACTGCTTTTATTAACAAAGCTTTACAATATATTTTAATGCCAAGAAGCTTAAATCTACCCCTTAATGCCTCCTCGCCCCATCCCACCCCACCCCCCCCCACACACACACACATATCTTCTTCTTCTATGGAAAAGTTTCTTTAGGTTTTCTCTCTCATTAAATTTTCACAACGAGCCTTAGGTGCATGAAACTGAGGTGATTGTAATTCTTGATCAATCATAGTTATTGGAACAGACTTATATTACTTTATTTATATAGCATTCATTCATTTATTGTTTAATAATGAAATAAAGACACATTAATCCATCGCCCAGCCCAAGAACAGGAACATTAATGGTAACTTACACCTACCTGTGTCCTCCCCGTCCCATCCCCCTGCCTCTCCTTCCTACACACACACCTGCAGGTAACCACCATCCTGTTTTGTGTTTGTTATTTCCTCACTTTTTTAAAACAATTTTTACCAAACACTGTTTATTTCACTTGTTTTTTAGCTTTAGAATACATTAGTTTCATAGATAACTTTAGAATCATTTTGTCAAATCTGCCCCCTGAAAAACTTTCACAACTTTGATTGAAATACATCATATTTATAAGTGACTTGGGGAAGAGTTACCGCCTCTATAACAATGAAACTTCATGAATTAGTGGTTATGACCATTTTCATTTAAAATTTCTCACTTTTCCTCCCTTCCCTTCTCTCTCTCTCTCCTCTCTCTGTCTCTGTCTCTGTCTCTGTCTCTCTCTCTCTCTCTCTCACTTTCCTGTTGCTGTGGTTGTTTTTGTTGTTCTGCTTGAGGCTCATCTATTAATTGATCCTTTCAAGGAAGTGAGTTTGGAATATATATATTAAATTTGGTTTTAAATTCATAATTTTCTGCTTTAATCTTTTTTGTTCTGTCCTACTGTTGGTTCTAGATTCCTTGTATAGCCCTCTTTTAACTTCTTGTTTTAACACAACCCGTTTAAGCTTTATTTTTTCTTATTTAATAAAATAAATAACATGTTTAAAATTCTTGAGTACAATCTTACTACTCTGGTTGTCACTTCATTCTAAATATTCTGTAATTCCTCTAGATCTGAAAGTTACACAGATAAGGTTTTTTTTATTTCCAAATGATTGGATCTTTACGTCAAACTTATATTGTTAATTTTTGTGTGTCCTACATCATGTTCAGGGGTTGTGTGTTGTAACTGTTCTGCTTTTTTATAACACGTTGAGTTTATGTGTCCTAATATGTGATCATGTTGTAATGTCCTATGAACATATTCTTTGTGTACAGAACACAAAAACTGTCAATGATATCTACATTACTTAAGTGGTTATTAGTGAAAGAATATGATCTCTAGAATATGCTCTGAAATACAACAGCAATAACTCACTAATGAAATGCATACATCCTTAAAGAGGTAGAGACAGATGAAAAAAGAATGGCAAAATGTGAGTTTCCCCTTTACTATATGGTAATGGTTTTGCTTTGGGTGCCAGCTTTCTTTTGGTTTGTATTGACCAGTGCTCATTCTTTGACTTCTAACTTTTTAGGTGATTTTGCTTAAATAGTACCTTTTTTCAATATCATTTTGTTGAATTTTTAAATCCTACTTGAAAGGATTGTTCTTTTAATAAAAGAGTTTAACACATTTATAAATATTGTCATAATTTATATATTTCATATTAAATGTATCCTTTAATGCTACTTTTAATCATTTCTTGTTTACAATTTACAATATGATTCAGCTATCTATGCTAGTCTCTAGTAAAGAGAAAAATGTTGTTTTTTAAAATTCTATTTATGGTTACATTTACATTTTTAAATCATTTTGTAATCTATAAGTCCAAATTTCAGAATCAAGAATGACTCATATATTCAGTCAACACATATTGAGCCCTTACTCTTGCCAACTACTGTAATGAGATTTGAAAATCAAATGGTAAAAATGATAAACCTGGTGCTTATCCGTAAGTAGCTTGAAATCTAGTTGGAAAATAAGCACGTGAACTGAGAGTTACAACTCAGTATTCCACGGGCAACTGTAGGAAAGCAAAAGATGCTACAGAATCACATAGGAGAGACCCCACCTTGACTGAGCTACTCAAAGAACATTTTATGGAGGAAACGACATCCAAGCCAAGACCCTAAGATTGATAGGAGTCAATCAAGATCTTGTAAGAGTTAGTATTTAACTTAGAACATATTTAATTGTCTCCCCTACTCTCACTACTCAGTTGTTGTTATTATCTTATGTTTTATATTTAGATGTTTGCTATTAGTTTACCATTTTGCATTCAGGAGAAAATATTGCCTTTTTTCTCAGATTTTAACAAGATAAGTTATCTACATCTTTCAGCGAGCTTTAGTGCTCATATCCAGACCTTTTAAGCCATTATCTTGCTATTCTTTAGTTACTGTTTCCCCTGAAAAAAATTATAGCTAAATATTTTTCCCTGAGCTCTGTATCTAATTCTTCCTCCATATCTTTAGGGATAGTCCTAAATTAATTATCCCTTCCTGACCATATACTTAGCTGTCTCTCTCTTTCTAGCTCTTTTCCTTCAGCATATTAATCTCCTCATCAGTGTTTCTGTTTAAAAAGTCTTGCTTTTTGACCCTCTGTGTCTTATAGCTACTACCATACATCATTCTCGTCAATGCCAAACTACTTCCTACTTGAAAAAGTTGTCTACAATCTTATGTCCCATTTATAAACATGCATCTCCTCTTCAAACCACTGCTGTAAGACAGTTTCTATCCTCACTTTCTCCTGGACCTGCTCTCACTAATATTATCAAAGATCTTCCAGTTGCCAGATTCAAAGAAAATGTTGAAGTTTTTATGTTACTTGACTTCCCTGCTGCACCTAAATCTGCAGAACATCCCCGTGTCACAAAACTCCCTCCTTAGCTGGGGGTTTTAAAACTCTTCTATGGTTTTCCTCCTTTCTTGTCCTTCCACTTCTCTCTCTTCCTTCAATCATCTCATAAGTATTGAGGTTCTCAGACTTTTTGAGGTTGAACAGGCCTTTTTCCTCATCTCTTCTCTTCCCACACTAATATTTTCCTATCTGATATTATGTAATCTCCAGGGCATCAAATAATGCCTATATGCCAGTGACTCCAAAATATATATCTGAAACCAAACTAATTGTGCACTCATGTCTACCCTTGGATGTCCAGTAAGCACCTTAGTTCAATGTGACCATCTTCCTCTCAGTACTCTTTTCCTGTATTTCCTGTATTTTTCTCTTCTCCCAAACCAGAAGCCTCAGAACCACCCCTAAATCATCCTTCTCCCTGACCCATATGTCAGGTATCAAATACTACTAGTTCTACCTTTCAAAGTTATAGCTTCTTCTCTGATTCCCTGACTTAATTCTCTGACTACGGATTTAGTTCAAGTTCTCATAACTTTACAAGAATCATTGCCACTGAACCACTGCCAAGGTCTTCCATTGCCTCCATTCTTGCTCTACTCCAATCCATTGATTAGAGTCCTCACAGAATTATTTCTCTTAAAACTAAATATGGTCATGCCACTTATGCATTTACGTCTTTCAATAATTCTTGACTGCCTTGAGCAGAATATTCAAATCCCTTAACCAGCTATACAAGTCGTTTCTGACCTACCCGCTTCTGGTAATTGCAGTCTCATCACTACCCCCAACTCACACACACAGGTTCACACAGTTTTCCCCAAGAGAGCACTTTCTCCCTCTGCAAATACAGTTTCCTCTAGCTGAAAATTGAAAAGCCACCTTTTCTTCTTTACCTGACTAATTCCTACTTATCCTTTCAGATAGCTCGTATGTTATCTCTTATCCTCTCTACCAGTCTGTGTGTGACAATTTCATCCCCCGATCTGGCTACATATTTCTTTCAAGTGTTTATATCACTCTTAGAATCAATTTTATTGTAACAATTATAACATCTAAAATTACCGTCTCCAGACATAGAAAAGAAACTCATGGCTACCAAAGGGGAAAGGTAGGCAGGGATAAATTAGGAATTTGGGATTAACAGGTGCACATTACTATATATAAAATAGATAAACAGTAAGAACCTACTGTATAGCACAGGAAACTATATTCAATATTTTGTAATAACCTATAATGGAAAAGAATCTGAAAAACAATAGATAAATATATATATGTCTAACTGAACCACTTTGCTGTACCCCTGAAACATTGCAAATCAACTGTACTTCAATAAATAAAATAAAATAAAACAAAATTTAAAAAAAAGACTGCCTCCAATATTCATCTAAGAATTCACTGAGGGTAGGAATCATCTCTTATAAACCTTTCTGCCCTGAGAGCCTATCACCAACGCCCTGTGGTGAAGATGTAGATCTATAGATTTACATGAATAAAGAACAAGTAGTTCAACACAATTGCACTGTGAGGACATAAAATAGCCAGAACATGGAAAAAACTTGTATGTCAGATAAGTTCTTTGAAAGTCACCAAGGTCATTTTAACAGGAAATACAATGACCAAATGTACATGTTTAAAACCTCATCCTCACAGCTATGTGGTGAATAAACCATAAAACTGGAGGAAGTAAGCACTTTGAAATAGTTCCAGTGAATAACTGTGAAAACCAGGTTGATGACAGCAAGGATGGCAAGTGGGAGGCAGATACAAAAGGTATTTGGAAAGTAAAGTGAATAGCGGTAAATGGCCAATTCAATATAGAGATTAATGAGGCATGAAGAACCAAGAGCATCTCTAAGACTTCTGGCTTGAGTGATTAGGAAGATAGATTATTCACTTTGTAAATCATATTAAGCATGTGCTCTAAACAGACAATATACCAAGTGCTTAGACCACGAGATAAATAAATGAAACACAGTCCCTGCCCTTCAGAGTGTGCAGAGAAAGAGATGAACGCATAATAGAACATTATCATTGTCATATTAGATCTATAGGCAGGGTCTCATGAGGAGGGGGGGGGAGAAAGAAAGAAAGTACTTAACTCTGCTTGGGAAGAAGTAGTTCATAAAACTACCCACAGTGAAATAAATGCCAAGAAGAATGATGTATGGTCAACTGAAGTAGGGAATTCAGGAAGTGGAGCAGAATCAAAATAAGAAAGGGATGACTGAAGCTGAGATTGAGTGGCCTGTTGGGTAATCTGGGGACAGCCATTAGGCAGCCAGGATCCAGAGTCTATGGGAAAGAGCTGAGCTAGCAACTTCTCACACCAAGATTATCACAAGGGCCTCGTACATTCTTTTCTGTAGCTGCCGTAACAAATTACCACAAACTAGGTGGCTTGAAACGACAGAAATTTTTTCTCTCAGAGTTCTGAAGGCCAGGAGTTTGAAGTCAAGGTCTGGGTAGGACTGTGCTCCCTCTGAAAGTTCTAGAGGAAAATCCTTCCTTGCCTCTTCCAGCTTCTGGAGACTGTGAGTATTCCTACATTTGTGGCCTCCCCACTCCGCCTTCATGGCTACATTGCCTCCTCCTCTCTGTCTGTCTGCTCCTCTTCTGTCTATCCCAGTTCTCCCTCTGTCTTTCTCTTACAATCTAGGATGATCTCCTCATCTCAGGATACTTAATTGTAACTACAAAGACCCTTTTTCCAAATAAGGTAACATTCAGAGCTTTTAGGATTAAGATATGGACATATTTGGGGGGGGGGGACCATTCAGCCCACTACAGGCAACCTAAGTGAACTCCCCATTTTCACCACTGCAGTCAATTCTCAAAACTGCAGCCAGTGAGATACTTAGAACTTAAATCAGACCAAGTCACTTCTCTGTTCAAATCCCTCTGTTGGCTCCCACTCCCAGTAACAGCCAAATGGTCTACCAAGCTTTAGTCTACCTGGCCCCCCATTACGTCTGTGGCCTCATCTCCTCCTTCTATACTTTATGTTCACTCCACTCCAGACACACCAGCCTCCTGGCTGTTCCTCAATATGACAGACATGCTCCATCTAATACACCAGAGTATGATGGTTAACTCTGTCCACTTGACTAGGTCATGGGGTGCCCATACCTTCAGTCAAACATTATTCTGAGTGTACTTGTGAGAGTATTTCTGAATGAGGTTAATATTTTTTTTAATTTTATCAATCATTTATTGTCAGTAAAAAGAACTGGCTAATGGTAGTTTTCGGTAAAAACCTTTACAAGACCATTGCATCACAACTATACAAACACTATAAAAACTGTCATGATGGTTTTGGTTCTAAACAGCCATACTTCAGTGAAAAGAGACATATAGTGAAACGCCAGTTATATTTTAAAAAATCAGGATGCTAAGCAATGACACTAACACCAAAAACAAATGCACAAAACATTTCGGAAGTCCAGTTCAAACTATGAAAAATCAAATCTGTATATAAAAATTACCAAAAAAAAAAAGAAACCCAGGAAAATTAAAATAATCAAATCTATATAAATACATGAATCATGCTCCCAAGATGGGAGGACTGATTTTCGCCTCATGATTTTAACACAGACAAATGTAAACATAAAAAGTGTTCAGAAATGTCACAGCCAACGTAAACCTCATCTAAAAACAGCAGGTTAGGACACTGGAAATGCCTCATATGTCAAGAAGCATGAGATTCATGCTCCTTTCAGCTCACTGAAAAAAAATGCTTAGGCAATACAGAAAATTACTTATATAATCTCTTAGTTCATTAAAGTCCAGGCACTTTGGGGGAGTTTTGGCATCAGATTTCCATATGTTGCTGTGAATCTAGTGGCGGGATCATCACCTCTTCAAAGGGGCAGTCATCTGCACTCCCGTGGTCAGTCATCATGACTTTGGACTCCCCACACGGACGCATCAGAGCAGGAAGGTGTGGACGCGAACACAGACACAGGCATGTTTTCTACAGTGGAGACGTTCACGTTTTCTTTGATAGCCTGGAGGGTAAGGGGCGTACGGTTCCCTACAAGTGCTATTCTCACCAGTGCCTGCTTTTTGGGGTTCAGACATATTGATGGGATGGAAACTGGGCACTGTTGTCACTGATTCAGGTTGACCTTTGGCCAGTTTCTCAATGAAGAACCCAAACTACCTTCAGCCAGCATGTCTCTCAGAGGGTCTGCGGATTCACATTGCTCACTTAGTTCTGGAGGTCACGGGGGCAGTTCATCAGGCACGCGAAAGTCTAGTGGTGGCAGAAAAATCACTTTCAATGTCGCAACCTTCAGGGTAATTGTCTATATCAATGGCATTTGGATCTGTTGAGTACAGGGCTGTCTGCTCATCAGTAACTGGGGAATTCTTGTCTATCTGGGAGAGGAAAACTTGGCATCCAGTCCGATGTATCCTGGTGAGACCCCTTGTCATCACACGATTCAGATGGAAAGGGACTAAGGGATTGCCCTTCACACAGGCTTTCCCAGGCACCGTGTGAAGAAGAAGGCCTTTCTTCTAAAGGTTTCTTGCAAAGACAGGAATCAAGATCAGTACTTCAGTATGTAGTGGTGGAGTCCCTGTTAGGCTTCAGTATTGAGTCCCTGTCAGGAGGAGAGTTTGAAGGAGCAGCGGGAGGCAAGTGTAGAGCACCACACAGACAACCACTGCACTTCCGTGTCTGTGCTCAGGCTCAGGGTTAAAGGTGCTGAATTCAGGATGCTGTGGTATAACAGATCCTTCAAAAGAATTTCAGTAAAGGCTGTTCCTAGAATAACACTGAACGCCTAGAGTGTAGGAAATAGGATGGTTAGACACCTGGGGCGGTACGTCTAAGCAAACGTTCTTATTTAACTTTGACTCAAACCACAGTCTTTGCAGGAAAAGCCATGGACGGTCCCACATGTTTGTCTTCAGGTTCAGCCTGGTGTTTCTTCTTTCAACAACTCATCTTGCAGCAAAGGACGAACACCACCACCACCAATAAAAAGATCCTCATTATAAAAACAATCCTAATTCTTTCAGCCAAGCTAATACTTCATAGAGTCAACACATGTTGATTAAGCGTTGTGGTCTCCCAGTGCTTTCCGTCTGTACTCAAGGCTGCAGTTACACTGATAGGAGCCATGCGTATTCTCGTAAAAGTCCCTGTTATGGTAGGAGTTTCCAGCGCATTCACTGATGTCACTCTGACACATTTCTCCCCTAAAACCTGAATCATACTAACAAACAGTACCATCCCAACTGTCAAAACATATTCCACCATTTTTACAGGGTTCAATCTTTGCAACATGGACTGAGCTGGCACCTCTGACCAGTACATAATCATCTACATTGGCAAACAAAGTCCACTGCCCACAGTGCATTACCACCACAAAGGCACAGATTGGAGGAACACGGACTTATGCTCACTTCACAATATGCCCCTATGTTGAAGGCACTGCAATTCTCAATACTAACCTCCAGCCGGTGATGGATTGCAAATGCCTTTACTCTGGCAAGGGTCACTTGGGCAGTCTTCTATGGCCGACATAAGCCCTCGGGAGATATATACACCAATTCTTCAGTGTGTGCATAGCCTCTTGATTTTGCTATTTAAAGAGATATCCTGCCCATTCAAATAAATTCAATCCATACAATACAGCCCCTGAAACCATGACTAACTTAGGGGCTTCTTTCATGCCTTGTGCCTTGCTGATGGATATGACTGCCAAAAAACACGCGGTTGATTATCCAGGTATAGGGTTTTCAGAGCCCCTGGGAATGTGCCTTGTGCTGTATTGACTTGGTCTAGAACCAATCTGTCATAGTTTCCATTCACTTCAAGGGACACTGTATGTCATAGCTCATCACTGGCTTGAATGTTTTAACAAACACAATTCCAGGGCCTCTTCCACTGTCAAATTAGTGTTGTAGTCTTTCATTATGAATCTGCAAGATGCTATAGTCAGTTCCTCAAGCATACATTACAACTGCATGTAGAGAGTATGTTCTAAGCCTCGTGATCAGTTTCCAATTTGTTTTTATCCTCTAGATTACCATTTTAATAGGTAGATTGAGTAAAGCAGATCTTTCTCCCCAGTATGGGTGGGGCTTATCTAATTAACGAAGGGCAAAAGAGAACAGAAGACTGATCCTTCTGCACAAGAAGGAACTCTTTTTGCTTGACTGTCTTTGAGTAAAAACATTGGCTTCTTCTTGCCTTCAAACTCAAACTGAACCACAGGCTCTTCCTGGGTTTCAAACCTGGCAGCTTTTGGAATGGGACTAGACCTCTGGCTCTCCTGGGTCTCAGGTCTTAGGACACAGACTGCAACTAAACCATCAGCTTTCCTGGATCTCCAGCTTGCCAGTTTAGCCTGCAGACCTTGGGACTTGCCAGCCTCCATACTGCATGAGCCAATTCTTTATAGTAAATCTCATTTATATATATATGCTGTAGATTTTCTCTGGAGAATCCTAATACACATATCTTTTACCTATTTACTTTGTTGATTGTCTTCTGCTAGAATGTAAACATCATGAGGTCAGGGATTTTTCTGTCTCAGTCACTAGTCACTAGGTCACTTTTAGAGCCTAAAATATGTCTGGCACGTTGTATGCATTCAAAAAAATCTTTTATTGGATTAATTCATGGATATATACTTATCTGAGGGTACCCAGCAAAACACTGTATTTTCTTTTCAGTTTAAATAACCTAATACACAGAATATTTCTTGTAATTTTCAATGGATTCTGGTTCACCTAAAATGTCAATGGTCTTTGTCAGAACAGTCATATAAGAAAAGAATTTAAAATACAGTAAAATTTCAAAGAAAGATGGGAAGGTTTTGAATCATTCAGGATGAAGGAGTTAAATACCCAACCAAAAGAGGAAGGGGCAGATAAAAATATATATCTTGTGAGAAGAAAATAAGTCAAACATAGAGTGTAATTGATAAGAAGTTTTAGAGTATGTCTTCAGGATCAAATATTTTTAAAGAGAAGTTCATTAGAACCATCCATAAATGTGTGTGCATAATTATATTTCTAGACTGCTTTTTCTGAAAGCTTTCTGATTTATAGGCTATAAGGTTTTTATTAAAAGACAAAAGGCCATTGAATTAGATCATTTAAAAATTTGAAATTTGTTGCTTCCAATTGAAGATGGTTGACTAAGCATACACATTTCCTTTTCTTCCCACCATAAATCCCCCTGAAATGACACAATATAAAAATTTGAATAAACATAACAATTCAGGAAAAAACGGTGAGGATTTTTTGAAGATATAAAGAGATAAAACAGATGCTGAATGTCATCTGAAACAAGATATAAACAAATAAAGCGTTCACTCAAAAAGAGTCTTTTTCAAAAGAAATCCCGGGGGGGAAAATCAAAAAAAAAAAAAAAAAAAAAACCTAAAAGCATAGGCAGCCAAAGCTGAGCCATCTATTAAGCTATGAGTTGGCTGGTGAGGAGATTAAAGCTCCAGAGGGCTCCAAGTTCAAGGCACAGTTGAGTGTAATTAATTTCCTCTATCTGCCAAGGTCCTGTTACAGCACAGTAAACCCACAGCTGAGAGAATAAGAGGGGGACCATTAGTAAATAAGGGATCCAGTAAGTTTCTGGAAGACGCAAAGCATGAATAGTTCTTGGTGATGCACAATAGAGGGAGGTGCAGCCTAAAACACACACACAGAGATGTACCAATGGAAGGCACCTTCCTGGTCTACCAGTAACACTCAGAAATACCGTCTTTGGTAAGCCAGATGGTGGAAGTGAGCGTGGGTCCTAAAAACAAGAGGCTGCTGAGAAACAGTCAGTCCCCTCCTGAGAGCCAATTGTTTACCCCTAAGGAAGAAAAAAATGGGGAATTCTTCTCTTTAAATATGGAGTGAACTCTTTGGGGAAAACTGAAGTAACTGGGGGTCAGCACCAGAGACCCCACCCTACCTCCAAGTTCCCTAAAGGAAAACTTGCCAGTTAACAGGTCCCACCCCTGTTCACAGACCTCAGAGTCAGCTTTTCTATCTTCTCACTTTGAAATATGAATGGAAAATGAAAGATCACCAGACATTTGTGGGGAAAAAGGTAATATAAAATTACCTACTACAAAATTACCTCAAGGAAACACATAAAACCAAAAAAAAAAAAAAAAGCAGAAAATAACTTAGAAAAGGCATTAGAGAAATTAAGCTAATAAAAATCTAGATTTTTGTGTAACCTAAAACTTAATCAATACTGAGGATCTTTTTAAAAATACAAAATTAAAAATATAAAACTTGTGTAAAAATAAATATTTATGTAAGAAAAATAAGTCACAGTTCAAATTACAAAATCTTATGGATTCTAATCCCTCTCTTTTGAGATTTAGCCAGAAAAGCTTTCCCAGAACTGCTTCCTGATTGTAACCTAGATTTACCTGCTCACTTAGAACACTCTACAACAACCAGCAACTTTCAGAACACAAGCATGGGGTCATTGCAAACATGTAAGAATGAGTAACTTAATCTATCATTCCCTCTTAGGAAGTTATTAGAGAATGGAATAACAGGAAAGGAAAGGACATCCAGGGAACGATGTCTCTAACCTAGAAGAATAGTGAGAAAAGTGTCAAGATGACAACAGTGCAGTAAGTCAGGGACATCTCTTCCATACTGGGTTGGGAAGACAGAGGAGAGGTCTCTAGGAAACAGAACTTGACAGAATAGAGAGCATGATGAAGAGACTGGGGCAGGGAGGAAATAAGACTATGGCAAAGGCAATACTCTTCAAGGGAAAAATTATATTTTCTCTAATAATGTAAATTCTGACTACTGGGTTTCAATTTGTACCATGAATCTGTAAACAAACTTGGAAGATTTAACCATGGTTGCAAAATGGAAAGTAAATGTCATCAATCACTACAGTGTAAAAGGAAAAATACAGATCAAAGAAGTTGAATGATTGGGGTGGGGGGGGAGGGGGAATCACGCTCCCTGACTTCACACTACACTACAAAGCTACAATAATCAAAACAGTATGGCTCTGACACAAAAACAGGCACATAGATCAATGGAACAGGATAGAAAGTCTGAAAAGAAACCCATGCACTTATGATCAATTACTCTATGACAAAGGAGGCAAGAATATACAATGGAGAAAAGACAGTCTCTTCAATAAGTGGTTCTGGGAAAGCTGGACAGCTACATGTAAAAGAACAGAGAAATGGATAAATTCCTAGAAATAGTTAATCTTCCAAGACTGAAACAGAAAGAAATAGAAAATATGAACAGATCAATCACTAGTAATAAAATTGGATCAGTAATCAAAAGACTCCCAACAGAAGTCTAGGACCAGATGGCTTCACAGGGGGATTCTACCAAACATTTAAAGAAGAGTTAATACCTATTATCTTAAACTATTCCAAAAAAAACCTGAAGATCAATGAACACTTTCAAACTCATTCCAAGAGGCCACTATTACCCTGACACCAAAATGAGACAAGGAAACTTCAAAGAAAGAAAACTATTGGCCAACATCCCTATGAATATAGATGCAAAAATTCTCGACAAAATATTAACAAGCCAAATTCAACAATAATGAAAAGGACCATACATCATGATCAAGTGGAATTGTTTCAGGGTTGCAAGGATGGGTCAATATGCAGAAAACAATCAATGTGACACACTATGTTAACAATACAAAAGATAAAAGTCACGTGGCCATCTCAATAGATGCTGAAAAAGCATTTGACAGAATTTTATATTAGTGTTAGCACACAGTTTATTACTCCAAGAAGGGCAAAGTTATTTATAGACTAATCTATATGCACCTTTTCTGTATATGAGGTGGGATCTTTTGTTTCCTACAAATTGACCCAGTGAAGGTCGAAATTCTTGAATTCTTTTGTATCATTTCTTAGTACAATTTGTGAGTATGATTTCCAAGTTTGGTTGTAAAGACAGCATGTATATGCAAAAGTGATCATTAAATGGTTAGAGAAACGACAAAAATGGAACAAAGGACTTTAAGATTGAAGGCTGTCAAATTTCAATTACTAAGAACAGTGGCCAAACTTTAAAAGTATACAGGCAGATTTTTCTGATCAGTTTTATGAATCTCATGATAATAATTTTTCTAATGGTCATAAGTTGGTGATCTGCTTCTGGAAGTCATCCGTTTGTTCTGTCGATCTTGGGTTAGCAGTCAACTTACCTTCAGGAAGGCATTTGCTCATGAGCTGAAATATTTCTATAAATCCAGAGACTAAGAATCTTAATACAGATCATTCTTCTATGGTTTAAAGTGTGCCTGTCTTGGATGTCTCTTTCAGAAAATGCAATCATTAGCCTGTAGCTTATAGTAAAGACCTTCATGCAATGTGAAAGGAAAGTAGAAGCCACATCACTGAGAGTCTTGGGTTAACCAGTTACAGCAACTGAAGAATACAGAATGGAGAAGTGAAGTCCTCCACTGGGGTAATATATAACGTATGTAGGCCCATATTATTTCTTAACGATTCAGATGATAATAAAGCACAATTATGTATTTAAAAAAAGTTTTGTGGACTGAAAACACATTGACAAATCTTTGGGACTTTTCCATTTGACCACCTAAAGTATGAGCCACAAAAGTCACTTGTAAGCAAGTATATTTTAACTTAGAAATGAAATTTTCTGCTAACTGTTGAATCATTGTGACAGTTCTTGTACGTAAGTTGGAGTACATTTCTAAAAAAGAGTACTCATCCTAAATGTACCCATCCTAAAAAATTTTTGTATGTCACTGAATCATATTTATGTGTACACTTTATATGTAACTTTTTTAATTCACAGACTTTCAGTGTTTGTCTCTAAACTGTAGTCTAATTTTTATAATATTGTATATTAATATACAATATAAAATTTATAATAATTTATAATAATATAATATTGAGCTAATTTAAAAATATGGAGCATACCAAATAAGTTTCAATATTTACACCATCTTCCTTTCATAAGGGGAGAAATTAAACCTTTTGTGCTCCCTAGAAACTACCCAGGAAATATCAAGAAGGAATCGGGTGTCAAAGACATCTGACAGTTGATTTTTCTGAATGTAACACCTTCTCTTAGGAAGGCAATATCAAAAACTATGGTTAGAGAAGGTTGATTCCACTAACAAAAGATAAATATAACCATTTCATTAGCAAAAGTGATGGTGCAGTATCTCAAAATAAACAGAGCAGACAATAAATTATAATCATTAAAAATTTTAGTACTTTCTGACATAAGGAGTCCTTGCTGTTTAACTTTAAACAAGCCAGGAGCGTGATCAGAGGCAGCATAAAGCACAAAGTTGACAGGTACTCAGGAATCAAAAGGATTCGTAAGGTGAGGCAGAATGGAAATTCTGCTCTCTGAGCAGAATACACAGAAGGCAAAGGATAATTATTTCTCTACGTAGAGAGAAAACTATGTAAGATCATTTTTCTTTTCTGTTATAATTAAGCTGCTTTGGTTTATCATCAACGTAGCATTGTGCCGAACTGTGTGTCCATTCTCAGCACAGCACTGTGTCTGTGTGCCTAACCGTAACTCTAACCCTAATCCAGACTGGATGGTATAACCCTATAATAATAGGGTTATAGATAATATATTATATATGATATCTACACACACTTAATATATCATAATATATTATAGAGAGAGAAGGGTACAATGTTAAAAAAAAAACAACTCTTAAAGTAATAAACTTTTGCTTTAAAATACATAACTATGAAAACAACAGACATACAGTTGGGAAGGAGGGGGCCTCTGGGGGGCACCTCCATGGCTAGAGTGCACCCTGAGTCCTCAGAGGGACCTGGTGAGGGCAGAGGTCCTGCTGTCAC
Source organism: Camelus bactrianus (assembly GCF_048773025.1). NCBI lineage: Eukaryota > Metazoa > Chordata > Mammalia > Artiodactyla > Camelidae > Camelus > Camelus bactrianus. Next base: position 16,473,977 of record NC_133539.1, on the reverse strand, counting down.
AGACTGCCATCACAAAGGTGACATCACCACAGCACAGTGTGACATCCCAGAGATAAGTGGCTGCAGGAGGCAGTTCCTCTCCCGATGGGCACTCCACTGAGGGTTTATTTCAGGGTGCAGTCCAAATTTTTTGTGTGACATCGCCTTCTAAGGACATTATATCAGTGTGTTGATGTGTGGTGTGGGGAACATGAAAACCCTTCTCAGACAGAATCTGTAACCCTCCATGTGAACCCAAACACAAGGGGTTCTGCCATTACCAACTCGGGGACTTGTGTTTGAATTGGGAGGGGAGAGGAATATCACCTCCTGTGATGATTAATTTTGGGGTCAACTTGGCTAGGCCACAGTACCCAGATATTTGCTCCAAGATTATTGTAGATGAAATGGGAATTCTGCCAGCAGGCTGCCTTCAGACTTGAACTGCAACACTAACTCTGCCCTGAGCCTCCAGCCTGCTGGCCTTCCCTGCAGATTTTGGATTTGCCAGCCTCTGCAGTCACATGACCCAGTTCCTTAAAATAAATATATTTCTCATACTTATACACACACACATATACACATGCGTACATACATACATACAGATATCCTATTGGTTCCTTTTCTCTAAAGAACCCTAACTAATACACTGTTTAAATCTGCATTAAGAGAATGCTGACATTGGATCTATTATCTTGCCAATATCTAAGGGATGATACTTAAGACACTGAATGCTTTGGACACCGAATTTCAAGGAAATGGTCACTTCCTGAAAACTAGTTTATCAGAAGGGGAAGACAGTTTACATCTCTGAGCATCGAGGTATCCTGTGGGGCTTTGGATATAGTCCTATGGTGTAAAATGTGCTGCTTCTTAGGGTGGAGGATCAGTGCTGCAAACAGCAATGACCTGGTTTGAGGAACTGACTGTCTGGCACCGTGAGTATTTGCTCACTGTGCTTTTCGGTAGAAGGTATTTGTGGTACAATGAGATCCTGATTTCTATCAAGCTGTGTTCCCCAGCTTTCTCCCATTACTCATCCTCAATCGCCTTTTGGTCACCGTTCCTCACAAAGAAATCAAATTATTTGTAAAAATACACTAAATTGTTTACATTATCTTTTGCAAGAAGTCATGTGGGTTTCTTGCTCAGCTTAATCACCAGGGGCAGCTCCATTTTACTGGAAATGGTGGATTTCATTCCCCTAAAGGATCAAGGTGAGCAAAAGTGTCCATCCCACAGTTTTGTTTGCTTATCTTTACAGAAAACTTCCTCCTACTGTTCAGAGAACATAAAGTCAGAAGGGGCCCAATGATTGTGTAAATCCTTAAGATAGAGTCAGGCTCAGTGAATTCCGGGAATAAAAATAAGGCGATGTGGCTGAAATAGAGTCAGAATGGGAAATGCACAGGAGATGAGGTCAAGGATAAGTGAGACCCAGATGCTGTAGGACTTTGCAGACCAAGTTGAAAGTTGGAATTTCTTCTGAGTGCAATGGCAGGCTATCGCAGAGTTTTGAGTAAGGAGGTGACATCTGAGTTAGGAAGAAGAGTCTACAGAATGGTTTGGAAGTTAGAGTCCATAGAATTTTTAATGAATTGAATATGGAGGGTAAGAGAAAGCAAGAAATCAGGAATGCTTGAGGAACAAAGTGGGTGGTGGCAGCAGCGACTGAGATGGTCAAGTTAGGGAGGAATAAATTTGACCACATAAATCAAAACCGCTAAACTTTTGAATGTGAAAATTAATTTCTGTTATTCTTCAAGTAAGGACATTCATGAATCAATACGATTTTATCAATACACATATACAAAAATACATTAAATACTTTTGTATATTCTAAAGGCTTTATTAACATCTGTAGACTCTCAACTGGTTGCCTCAAAGCTGTACCCCTCTTTAGGTTACCTTCAAATGTATACATTTGCCAGCCTTCTGTTGGCCTCCTGTCTCCTAGCAAAGTTAATTTAATTCAGGACTTAACTACTCTGTGCTTAACGCTAAGTACTATGCTAAGTACTATGAGGGATAGTAATTTAGTAACTAAAACATGAATTCAATTCTCAAAGATGTTATATTTTCACTGGTAAGACAGAAACACTAGTAATGCCACAAAATTATGAAATCAAATGAAATTGTATGAAATACCAAGGCTAATAATGGAGAAATCTGGCCATCAATGTCATACAACTTGGGACAAAAAGTTTAGACTCTGAAACCCGGAGAAATCAGGGAAGATTTTGTTGAAAAATCAATACATGGACTCCAACAAAGAGCCGTGCCCACGAAGTTAGACAGAAATCTGCACGACTGCAGCTCTGTTTGCTAATATCTAAGATACTGGTCACTTCTACAAAAGAAGGAATTTTAGCTACACAGTTCTTTGAGGCTTGGGCGAATATAATATGTTGGGAACTAAGGTTTTCTGTTACATTTATCCATTAAACCATATGGAAGGATGTTGTTGCTATTTAAGATAATTGAGGCTGGAACATACTGAGCCCTGTGTTTCCTGTTAAGTATATTAAAGCGAAGTCACCTTTTGGGCATTTCTATACTATTTTTATAACTCGTTTGTCTCCTGCAATGATAATCTTGCTCCTCAAGACTAGCTCTGATTTCCACAATTTACTATCCTAGTTCTTTTAACTGAAATATAGTTGACTTACAATATGAAATTAGTTTCAGGTATACAACATAATAATTCAATATTTTTATAGGTTACACTTCATAAAAAGTTATAAAATATTGACAATAGTCCCTGTGTGTGTGTTACATTCTAATAACTTACATATTTTATACCTGATAGTCTGTACCTCTTAATCCTCTTCACCTATTTTGCCCCTCCCCCCACCCTTCTCTCCTCTAGTAATCACTGTATCTGTGAGTCTCTTTCTGTTTTGTTGTATTTGTTTGCTTTTTTTTTTTAAGATTCCACATATAATTAAAAACATACAGTACTTATCTTTCTTTTTCTGACTTATTTCATTGAGCATAATACCCTCCAGGTCCATCCACGTTGTTGCAAATGGCAAAATTTCATTCTTTTTTATGGCTGAGTAATATTTCATTGTGGATATATGCCACATCTTCTTTGTCCACTCATCTGTTACTGTCACTATTCATGCTACTCCCTTGGATCCACTTTTTTCACATTTCAGAAGCCCAGCGCTGGGGTCATGCTCAAATTGTACTCAGTAGAATGAACATTAGAGTACTGTCCTTGAAACAGGCCCAGAAGAGGGTACAAAAGAGCCACAGGGAATATTTAAATAATTTAAAAATAAATTCTGGTAGAATAGATAAACAAGATTGTATTGTGTAGCACAGGGAAATATATGCAGGATCTTGTGGTGGCTCACGGTGAAAGAGAATGTGACAATGAATATATGTATGTTCACATATAACTGAAAAATTGTGCTCTACCCTGGAATTTGACACACCATTGTAAAATGACTATAACTCAATAAAAAAATGTAAAAAACTAAAAATAAAAATAAATCTCTGGAAAGCAAAAACTGAGATTATTGTATTTATTTAAAAGAATATAAGGAGAAAACCAAACACCATGATCATAGTCAATGAGTGCTATGGACTGAATTGTATCCCCGCCTCCAAATTCGTATGTTGAAACCCTAGCTCCCAAAATCACTGTACTTGGAGATATGGCTTCGAGGAGGTAATCAAGGTTAAATGAGGTCACAAGGGTGAAACCCTAATTCAGTAGGATTAATGGGTTTATAAGAAGAGAAAGAGAAAGCGAGAGAGATCTCTCCCTGTGTGTGCTTTGAGGAAAGGCCACGAGAGGCCATGGCAAGAAGTCAGCCATCTGGAAACCAGGAAGAGAGTCCTCACCAGGAACCAAACTGGCTGGAAGCTTGATCTTGAACTTCCCAGCGTCCAGAACTGTGAGAACTCCGTGTCTGTTGTTTAGCACCCCCATCGCCCAGTCTGCGTCGTTTTGCTGTGGCGGCCCAAGCCGAGCCAGCGAGCACGCAGAGCAGCACCGAGTGCGCAGGATGGTTCCAGGTGCCTGGTTTGTACACACCGGTCTTCAGGTAGAACCAGAACACAAGAACAGACTGTACTGGTGTTCAGAGACGTCTCCCTGGTCATTTCAGGGAAGAAGAGGGTGGGAGAAGGGGGGGAGGGAAAAAAGACAGTAGAGAGTGATTTACTGCGAATGACTCATCAACTCACCAACTGAAGCTGCGAACACTGGGCCAGGCCAGTAGAGATAAGAACACGGCTGAGGTCAGATACAGAGTGAAGTGACTGCCATGGGGGGTGGGCGGAGGAATTTTCTCTACATCTGATGATGGCAGACAAGGAAGCTGAAAGGTCCCCTGCCAACACTGTTCACCAACCAAAATATTTTCAGGATCTCAGTTCAATCCCAAGGCTCTAACTCTTCCTCCACTGAGTGAAATTTTCCAACAGACCACAAGCTGGCTTCCCAAAACATAAAAAAGAAGAAATGGACCAAGAGCAAAAAGTCTTCGTTACCATAAAGTTTCAACATTAAGGTTATAAAATAAGTTATCTACAGAAGGAAGGCAGCGTATATACAGACAAAAGGATTCTCATGACACAACTGGTGCGAACAAATGATCAGACAACCAGGACATAGCTAATCAGAGCCTGTAACTCACTGCAATAAACAGTACTCTCTTTTTTGTTTTTAAACAACTTTTTTTTTCAACTTTACTCTCTTATTTAGAGGTCTGACTTCATTCCACTGCGCTGTGGGAAGGGGTGAATGGGAAAGATGAAGTTGAAAGGTTAATCTCTCTAATTTGTAAACTTCATCTCTTGGATGGAAAGAGATTAAAAAAGGGGCGGAGGAGGGGCACTCCTTTATCCTCTGAAGGCAGGCATCTCAACATTTAAGAGCATCACATGACACACTAAACTAGAAACCCACTTACAGAGGAAATGCAGGTGGGAAAACATAGATTTCATATTTGAACTTCCAAGACGTTATAAACAGTGAAAAGAATAAAAGTTAAATTATGATAGGAAAAAATGCAACTTCTGATGCTTTGTGTATGAAAAACAAAAACAAACACCATTTATTAAGTCTGAGCATCTTGTGGAGGCAAGATTTTTGGCCTCGGGCATTAATTACGGTTGTGCCATTGATGAGGTCTAGAGGAAACCAGTTCAACCCATTTCATCCCCAGGGACTGAATCCATCCACAAGTTCATGGAGTAATGAATTATCTCCATTTTATTGTTCAACTGAAACCTCATGCTACATTAATTAAGCTGGGCAAAGTTGAAATGTTGGTCTGTTTCTTCACCCACCATCTAACAAGTCTGATCCACGCTGAGAAATGGCTCTCTCACACATTCTTCCAAAAGACTGAGCTTCAAGATGAGTTTAGTACTAAGCCTCCAGGAATTATTTTTAATTTTGTCCATGATTAATTTTTAAGGAGAGGGGCTATAGGCTGGTTCCTAGTCATTTCCTGTGATTATTGTGGTTGCTGCAAACTTTCAAGCACTTACGGTGTGTTTAGCAAAATTCCTTCATTGGTATGTAGTTGTGCCAGTTGCCACAATCTATTCATCATTGTCTGTAATGAGTAATACCAACAAGTACCTCCCTGATCTGGGAGGTCGCTGGTCTGAGCTGCTCAGCCTCTGGTGGACATGCAGCGTCAGGAGAAGGGACAAGGATGCCAAGCAGGGCAGCCTTGGACACACATCTGGATTAATGTGCAAGGGATGCTATAACAAAGCAACACAAACTAGGTGTTCTCGACAACTGAACTCTCTTGTCTCACACAGAGCTGGAGGTACTGACAGGGTCGATTCCTTCTAAAGGTTGTGAGGGAAGGATCTGGTCCAGTCCTCTCCCTGGGTGTGTAGATGGCCATCTTCTCTCTGTCGCTTCACACCATCTTCCCTCTATGCGTGTCTGTTTCTCTACATGTGGCAATTTTTTTACAAGGACACCTGTCCTAGGGGGCTAGGAGCCCACCTTATGATTTCACCTTAACCAACTATATCTGCAATTGCAATGACCTTATTTCCAAATAAGGTCATGTTCTAAGGTACTGGGGATAAGATTTCAACATATAAATTCGGAGGAGACACAACTCAACCCATTAACAACATCCTCAAGACAACATTTGTGCCAGCAGGTGGCCCCTACTTTCTCAAGCCCTCACTGTGTTTTCATCATCTTATTTAATCATTATAGCCCTATCTTGATCTGCTGAGGGTGCCATAACAAAATGCCATAGACAGGTGGCTTAAATAACAGTAGTATGTTTTCTTAAGTTCCCAAGGCTGGAAAATCTAAGATCAAGTTCAAACAGGATTCAGTTTCCAGTGAGAACTCTCCCTGGCTTGTAGGTGGCCACCATCCTACTGTGCGCTCACATGAGCTTTTCTTTGCGTGAGTGGAGAAAGGGAGCTCTGGGGTCTTTTCCTCTTCTCATAAGCACCCCTCCCATCAGATTAGGATCCCACTCAAGACCTCATTTAACCTTTATCACCTCCTCACAGGCCCTATTTCCTAGTACGTTGGGACATAGGGCTTCAACATGGGGGGGGGGGGTGCAAAATTCACTCCATAGCAATCCCTAATGGAAGACATTATTATCCTCATTTTATAGATGAGAAAACTGAGGCACAGAGAGGTTAACCCTCAGGTACCATAGCTAGAACCAGTATAAAATGCCAGTCTGTTAGACCCCCCCAAAACCATTTCTCCGTCCACCATCACTGCGTAAGCCAAACTAAGACCTAACATGAGAAAAGGGATCTTTGGACAGGCTTTTCAGGTGTCTACAAGCAACAGAGTATGACCAGCCTGGTGGGACTCAAGATGCCTTTCCCCGCCGAACACTTAACCGCTCTTCTCCAGCCCCGGGACCCAAGGCGGATCTAGCAAACATGGGGACAGGACTGTGGAGACATATACCCAAGGCGGAGCTGGGTTGGAGTCTTTCCTTGACTTCTTACGATGACCTACGAAAAAAGTGCTTAATCTCTCTGTGCCTCAGTGTCTCTCCCTCCTGTGAGGACTGAAGGAATGAATATATGAAAGGAGTTTCAGAAGAGGGTCTGGCACATAGCAAATGCTTTATAGTGTTACTTGTTATTATGGTCACCCTTTTTTTGAATTACAAGGAAGAGGGAAAATATAAGCATTAAGAACAGAGGGGTTTAAAATGCCGCCAAATTCCTTAACCAACCGAGGCCATCTGTAAATTAAGGATTACGTGATTTCCAGCTCTGCTATGCATCCAGGCATTCTAGAAACTAATGTTCCAACATCAGCTTAATATAAACTATTCTAAAATGTCTCCTGCTCCCACTTGGGATGGAGATCCAAGCACAGGAGACTTGTGCTGGAATCCAGCAGTAGCCCTGTCTCATCCACAAAAAAGGCATGAGTCACGTGGTGATGAGGCTAAGTCCATTCCTGACTTTCCCCTCCTCCTTTCCGCCTCCTCCTTCCCCCTCATCTTTCTTTCTTCTTAATCCTTAAAGTCTAAAAGTTTGTTGAAGGGAGGCTCAAAAATGAATTGCTCAGCTGGGCTTGCAGTATACACGTCCCATGGTTTAGATTTACTCTATTCATTTCCATCCAATGTGCCAAATGACCTGCTCCAGGAAAATAAACCCCTCTTGATAGGATAAGGGAGAGTTGAGAGGGACGATGAAACCAAAATTAAAACTGATGTCTTCTGTGCTCCAGGAAGATGTCCTTAGAGTGGGAAAATATGTCCCTGAGGCCAAAATAGAGAAGACTGGGGCCCTGCATCCTAGCATCCCCAAGGGGAAATATGGGTAACAGGCAAAGCACTAGCGTACTCAAACCCCAGGTGTACAGCCCAAACCAAGCGCTGACTCCCGAAGGTCCTGGGGGGAGGGGGGTCACATGGCAGAGTCACGTGACCTTTTCTTCTCCTCTTAGGGACCCACTTGCCTCCAGCTGATACCCTTTGGGAAAAGGTCTCCCCTTTGCTTCTCTTCGGCTCCCCCTTCTTTCTCATCTGCCGGGACAGTGTATAGACACCCCCGCCACCCATTTATAAAAAGTAGCAACTTCCCCTCCAGCCAGCGGACTGAACGCTCATTTGAATGCGTTTCCTTTTCATTTAGAACAAAGGATGGAGTCCAAGCCTCGCAGCGCGGGGGCCGGAAAAGTACACGATGTGTATCGAGAGCGCACACACACACACACACACACACACACACACATACACACACACACACATACACACACACACACTGACCCACGAGAAAGGGAAAGGGGAAAACACCAATCCTGCGCTGGGCTTTTTCGACTTTTCCTTTAAAAAGAAAAAAAGTTTTTCAAGCCGTAGGTTCCAAGAACAGGCCGGAGGGGGGTGAGGCGGGGTTGGGGGGGGTGTTACAGAAAAGGCGCCTGGTCGGTTATGAGTCACAAGTGGGTTATAAAAGGGTCGCACGTTCGCAGGCGCGGGCTTCCTGTGCGCGGCCGAGCCGCGGCGCAGCGCGGCGGTCCCGTCGGGCCGCCTCCAGCCCCGGGACGCGGGCGGCGCGCCGAGCCCAGCGGCGATCACGCGACGCGGGGAAGGAAGGAAGGAAGGTACGGCCACTCTGCCCTCCGCTTGGACGCACCGGGACGCGGCGGGAGGGCGGGCGGGCGGGCGGCGGTTCCCGGGTCCCCACGCCGGACGCCGGGCGCCGGGGGCGGGGGCGGCTCGCACGTGGCCGCCCAGCGCCCGTCGGAGGGGCGCCGTCCGCGGGACCTCCCCCCCTCCCCCCCGCCGGTCATCGGGTCGCTCGGGGTGGATTCTTGGCGGGGAAGGAGGGGTGCTAAAGACCGGGCCCTAGGCTTCTCCGCAAAGTTCCTTTAGTTGGTAGGAGGGGTACCTGGGACGTGGCCCTGAGTGAGCTTAGCTAATTTTAGGAATGGCCCGACAAGTGTGCAGAACACTCTTGAGGGCCAGCGTGGATTGGATCAAAAGGCACTGCCTTCAAGATATGAGCCTTTTCGATTTTCTTTTGAAAAATAACTATTAATACACCTTCATTTTATAGAAGTTAGAATCAACGTCTTAGATATCAATGTCTTTGGTTAATAGACGTGAGGACTGAGCAGACGTTCCGTGAGATTCTGTTTTTATTTGCTCCCATTGTGCCAGAGTGCACTTTGGCGTAGCACATGGTTAGCTTTTCTCATTCCCACAAAACTCCCCCCGTGTATGTGAGCCCTCCATATTTTACACCTCTCCAGGGTGGACCAGGTCTTTTGAATTTCCTGTCAGCTAAAGCAGGCATATTGGGATGATTGTGAATAAAATTTAACCAGGAATTACAGACGTTGACAGCTGACAAAGGTATAAGTCAGAATCCAATCCTTAAAACTGAGAGCACTGAGGACCAGAGAGGTGAAGTTACTTTTCCAACATCACACAGTGGCTCCAGGATCCCACGTGATTTGAAGAAGCCAGCAGTGTCTAAAGACGCTCATAAATTATAGTTTGTGTCAAATAGATGAGGTCAAATGGAGATATACTTTCCACAGGACATTATGCAGAAAATCACATAATGCTGAAATTACTCTGTATCTCCATTCATCTCTCAGAAGTAGGGCCTCTGTTGTATGGCTTTAACATTGTGTATCATCTAAATGACTAGGGCAGCTGAACTTTTGATAATCATAGGACTGAGTTTTTAAAAATAGATATGTATAAAGTATATAATTGCTTATCTATGTGAACAGTAATATGAGCTATAAATTTGTCAGGGCAATTTCCCAAGTATTGTCCAGTTTGATAGTCACAATCATAGGAAGTTGGCAGGGTAGGTGGTGGTGTCCCCATTTTGCCCATGAGAACTCAGCGAATTTATGTTTTCTCTGGTAAGGTCAGCAGGTCGTTAGGGTAAAGCCTGCTTTTAGGTCTTGATGTGGGATGGGGGATACTGGGGCAGCGTTGCATTTGGGAGCCTTTTGACTCTCCGTTTAGGCTTCTGTCCATTACACTTGCTGCCTCCCTGACTTCTTTCAGGGGACCACAGCACATTTAGTAATTACTTCTGTGGCACAGACTACTCGGTAATGGTCCATAATAACCGAGTTCCCTCACACGGTGGGTCAGCTCCCCCTGGCCACAGGACCAAGCATCCTCACCATACATATTAAGAAAGAGAAACACAAGCACTGGCTGAGACCTGCACTGTTTCTAGGCAGAACAGTGGCATTGGTACAAATGTCTACTCTTGGTTTTATGTAACGAACCATATATAAAAAGGTATACCTTCTTGGTTTTTAAAAAAAAAAATTCCTTGATTGCCCTGCTCTCTATGGGAGGGTCATCGGCCAGCTACCTGTGCCTGACACCACGTTAGATGCTGGAGAGGGGACAGAAGTGGGCGAGACAGGCACAGCCCTACCCTCATGAATCTTAAAGTTAGAAAAGACGAACAGCACATTGCTGTGCAATTTGAGATCATTTCAGTAACGTAAATACTTAACCTGGTTAGAATGTGCTGAGAAGTTTGTCATTCTTTACTTTCCAGTCCCAAACATGGAAAATTAATAACCATCTTTCTGCTTATCTCATCAAGTCAGGCTTCTGTGAATCAAAAAATCCACCCCCAAAAGCCCTGGGTTTTAACTTTTGAAAAGCTTTTTCATCATCTATTTTATGTCATGACTAAGATTTACCATTAAATTTAAAAGAGGTTTTTCATATTAAAGGAATAGATCTTAACTTTTTTCCTGTCTCAAATCTAATAGAGGTTATGGATCCTCTTCCCAGAAATTTTTTTTAAAGCACATGGCATGCTCACACACAATTTTGCGTCCATTGTTAGCAGGCTCCAGGCTTCCTTGAATCTCCACCATGATCCACCTGAGGGTATAGTTTCATAATCTCTATTCTAAACCTAGTAGAACGGTGGAGACTGGTGGGTGGACTCTACTTTGCACCTGGATTGAGCACCTCTGTCTTTAACTAGCTGGCATCGCTACAATTTTGTGAAGTCAGTGGCTCTTGCTTAGCTGAAGCTATTGATTTTAATATCTTTATTGCTTTGATGTTAGGCATTCAGTCCACAGTGCAGAAGCCTGGTATTGTGGAAAGAGCACCAGCCTGGGAACCACGGCAGGTTTCTAAGTCCCAGCTCTGTGCCGATTCCTGCGCCTCATTCTTCTCATCTCTAAAATGGGTGGCTGGGACTGAGTCATTTCTAAAGTCTCTTAAACTGATGAAATTCTATGATTCCAGCATGACTGCCACTTCACTTTTTAGATATCTCCTAAGACAGAGTTGGACTCAGTGAATTCATATCCTCTGTGTCCAAAGAGGGTCAGAGTAAGTAAGTACCAGTGCCATTGACTAGAGAATGTATGTTTGTCTTTCACTGATCTCACTGGTGTCAAAACTGTCACATGTCAACTGAAATCGGATAGAATAAGAAAACAGTGAAACATTATTTCTCAAGGGAAAAATATTAAAATTTTAAAAGCCTCTCTATCTCACCTTTTGACTACCTGTTTCTAGTATGTATTATGTTACTTCAGACTCTTAAGGAGATGCAGCATTTTTAATTTGATCATGGAACATATACACTCTGTCCATCAGTCCTGTCTTTGGGCATACAATACTCAGGGCCTCGAGCAAAACTACCCCAAAAGCATATCTATCCTCAAATTAACACGTCACATGGTCACATGGTCACATGGTCACATGTCTGAACAGTTCCGCATCCTCACTCACAGCTCCAAGACTCACAGCAAAGGAAAAACACTTTGAACCAAAAGGCATGATTCCCACCCTTACGCAAGATGACACACTAGTCAGAAAAGGAGGCTTCACATCGGTCAGGTAGCATGGGACAAGACAGACTGTGAGTATCCGTGCTAATTCTGAAAAACTGTAACTGTACATGGGTAGATGGGGTTAAGGCACTGACAGTGGGAAAAATTACTGAGGATATCAGACAGCTGATTTAATGAAATTGCGAAGCTGATGTTTGGATACAGACAATGACATGTAATGACGTTGGTGTCATTACTCGTAAATGAGAATGTTCTCTACGCAGTACAGATTCCAGGCTGTCGTAACAAAATGCTGTGCTCTTTTATGTGGCTGGTCCACGGCCAGGCCAGCATCACGGTTCAGAGCATGGATGCTGGTACCAGATTGCCCAGGTTAGCATCCCAGCAATATAACCTTGGGCAAGTTACTTCACCCGCCCATGCCTCCCTGTGCAAATGGGCAGGATGATAATACTCATTACGGAGACTGTTAAGAGAAACAAGCCAGTTAGTGTACATCAAGCGGTCAAACCAGTGCCTGGCCCAGAGGGTGCCCCATGGAAGTGTTTGCTTTTAGTATGAGTACGTTTATGATCCTGTATATTTCAGGAAACCACTTTGGAAAGTGACACACAAAAGCAGTCTGAGAAAGGAAAGCATCTATGTCCAAAGTGGTCTCTAAAAATTCTTGACAAGGTAAGAAGTTGCTTGGTTTTAAGGAGTTGTAATAGTTTCAGAATGCATTTTTCTCCTGAATCCAGAGAAAAACTAATAAAACATTTTAGAAAATTATTTCCAAGGAAACATTTTGGTGTACCTTTTAAAAGTTCCTCATGACTTAGAGATCAGGGTAACAAAGAATTATTTGCCTTGTACACGATTTTCGATAACCTGTAATTTATATAATGACCCAGCTGTACAGTAGTAAATGTATCTTGACTTATACTTTTGAAACAACCAGCACAACACGTAATAGATGGACAGAGACTTACAGGTACTCAGCAAGAATTCCTGACTGTGGCAGTTAACACTGTGGCTAACAACCATTGTGATTATGAGCCTGGCACCTTACTAAATGCTTTACGTTCATATTTCACTTCATCTTCACAGCCACCTTTTGAGTTGGTTCTATCATTATCTCCAGTTTTAAAGAAGCAACTAAAACTTAAAGAGATCGACGAAATTGCCAAGTACCACACAGCTAGTAACATCACTGGGGTCAGGAAGGGAACCCAGGCAGGTTGAAAACAACAGAATGGTAACACCCCAGGCCTTTAATTTAGATGCACTAATTGTTAACATTTGCCACATTTGCTTTCTCTGTCTCTGCCCCTATCCATCTCTCTCTCCATCACTATGTCTGTACCTATAGGCAGACCTGGTATCCCATCTCTAACTGCTCTGGCTGTGACCCCCTAAGACTCCGAACCCACTCCTACACATGACTATGGCATCCAAGTACGGGTCAGAAAGAAACAGGAATGGAACCTGATTTTTATCCATACTGCAGATGATAATATCGGGTAGAATTTTCCGGCTTTATCCTATAACGATTATACTTTCTGGACTGAGATCCACGCCTGGACTCCTCTAAATGTAAATGGCCCATTACTAATCTGGAATACCAACACACCTCACTGATTTGTTTCCACATTTATGAGCTCCTTCCACACTAGCACTCCGAGATCTGCATATTAGTTCAATCTTACTGAAGTGTTCCAATGTCAAATCCAAGCCAGCTGTGCAGACAGACATGTCTTTGGAGGTGCTCAAGCATTTATTCAAAGCATTTACTGAGGGTCAGCTATGTATCAAGACCCAGTCCCCGCCCTCACAGACATCTCCACGCTGGCAAAGAAGCACAGGAGACAGTCATGGGGCAGGGTAATGGGGGGAGGACTGACGGACCACCCTGGGGGAGACAGCCGGGAGGGTCACGTCAGAAGACAAAGAACCCAGCCTCCAAGGGTTTGCTCTCTGCCCGAGAAAGACCGCAAGGTGGACGAGCAATCTGGAGGTATATTTAATGCCTAAGTGTACGTATGAACTGTGTCTAGAGATGCCTTTGCGTGGAGCATAAACATAACCCTCATCTCGTGTGTTAAGGCACGAAGTAAAGTGCTGGGCGGGGGTGTAAAAAGTAAATGGTATGGGATTTGCTTGTAACACAGGGTATCTGATACATGTAGCATCTTAAGAAAACTAATTTTTAAACGGACAAAACCAGACTGTTCCCAGAACTTGCCCAGTTTGTCTAACAGTTCTCAGTACACAGATTTTTCCTTGCCATGACGGTGTGTAGAGGTAGAAAATTATAAGCTGTGGCTTATAGAAAGAGAAAAGCCAATTTTTCCTATAAGGCCAAACATAGGGGACCCTGTATCTGTAACTAACAAACAGGTTACACACAATACGTTCTAAAGGAGGCATTTTACTGAAATTCGGTGTTGAGAATAATCACTGTGAACTCAAAGGCACAGAGAAGGCCTCCTAGAAGAGGTGACCCTTTGAAGGATGGCAGACACACAGAGCTGATAACTGCTGTCACCGTTCCTTTGTCCTGGGGGGAGGGGAGAGAAAAGATACTGAAAATAAATGATAAATGAAAAAGAGAAAATTATCATTAAAATTCTCTCTGGACATGTGATACCTTTAAGTTGTCAAAGGCACGTGGAAACCGTTTGGTCAATCTGAAAGAAGAATGAAGGGCCGTGATTTAAAGCGATTGACTGCAGCTCCCTGAGTTCTCTCCTTCCGGCCCCTTGTTTTTATCCATGTTTCTTCGAAAACCTTTTCCCAAAATTTCAGGCCTGAGGCTGAGCCAGAGTGAGGTCAGGGTGTAGGGGAAGTCCCCTCTGTGAGCCTCTGGTCCAGGACGAGCAGCTGGGCGTGGGATGGCTCTGTACCTACTTCTGCTCACTCCACGGAATGACTCTGGGGGAAAATATTTCTAACCTGTATTTTTCCACATCCTTATCAGAAAAGTGCAGGTATTAATCACTGTCCATAGCAGAACTATTGGGAAGGTTCCTTAGCTTGTAAATAAGTTCCAAAGAAGTTTCAGTTAAAAACTGCCTGCTTTTAAAAGTGGGAAGAACAGAATAACCCTCTCAGGCCAGTGGCCTTTCTCGTTTGTGCCGTCACAAGTAAATGGTCCCTCAATACAATGTTTCCATAGTGACCCTGTGTATCCACGTTGGCTTTCTTCTGACACAGTTCAGAAGTATGTCACACTTAGGTTCATGTGTTAACATCATTATTGGCATATATCTTTAAAAACACTCATTTTCTGAATTTTAAAATACAGAAAGGTATATCCTATGAAAGCTGTTTCATGGGCAAACCAGTCTTTTTCAATAAGGAGCTCCTAATTTAGAAAAAGTGGGTATTTTCATTAAAAATTTTTTTAATTAGAACTATTCAGAAAAGGGATGTTAGATTTTTATGGAAGTAAGTGGAAGAGAATATCCTGCCATAGTGAGTTTATAACTTTTTCCGCAGCAATAGCTTAGACAGGGGATTTTTCTTAAATGTAAATTAAAGATATGAAAAGTAATTTTCTCATTCATCAAGAGGTCAGGATGTGAGTTATTCTTATAGAACAATCCATTTTGCTTTTAGAAGATGCATTTGTGTGCTTCTGAAGACGTGACCACAGTTAGCTACCATCTCAATCAGTAGCAGGTCACACCATCAATTCTTTTTTAATGAGGAAACTCATGTGAATTCAAGAGGAGCATTAATACTCTTTGCCCCATTTCCTTACAGCCCAGAAGTTGACTTCGTCTAAAATCAGTAACTGAGATGTAACATAGAATAATCCTATTCTAGGGAAAACATGATTAAAAACTTCACACGAATAAACACACTTTAGAAAACCAGTCAGTGGAATATTTCTTTTTGTCACAGAATATTTAAAAGTCTTGTTGAAGAATTACTGAGAAATTAAACACTTTATACAAGATTTTATAACACTTAGAGGTTGCAACACAGATGACTGAGCTAAAATGCAGGTGTTACTTTTTAAAATACTTAATTTATGGTTGTTTTAGGCTGGACGTGAAAAGGATGAGCTCTGGAACAATTTGGGGTATATTCTCATCTTTCCTCTAATTCACTCTTTATCCCCATGAAAACTTACCCATCCTAGGTCCTCCCTCCTCTGTCCTTCATGTCTGCTTTCAAAGATGACTAGCTAACTAACCTAACTAACAAGACTAAATTGATGTGACCATGGAGGGGCTTCAACCCCATCCTTCTCCTTCTCCAAATAAGTAATGTGAATTTCAAGAACAGTTTACCTGAAACCTTTACCTGTCACCTTGGTTCTCCCACCCAAAGGAGATGGTTCTGATGGTAAGAAATTCAGACTAAGTTGAAGGGAAGGGAAGCATTAAGACAGAGGCAGAACTTTTAGAGGGGCAGGTCCTTGGGGACATCATGTTTGCAGGCACCCTAGGTCAAAAGGTGATCAAGAAATTGTTCTTCCAAGATGAACTATGATAGGTACAAACTTTCTCAGGATCTTGGTTTTTACATCTTTCATTCATCTCCACTGCTTAGTTGTATGATCTAAATAAATACAGCAACTTCAGAACACAGGGAGTTAGTAAGTTCCAGCGGGAAGGTCAGAAACTGCTTTCTTACGCAATTAGATGCTGATCACTTTCAGGGAACAGGTCCAAAGAGGAATCAACATTCAGTCCCATTCTAATGATTGTGTCTCTAACTGGTACGTAAGAAAATTAAGTAAAAATAGGGAAATATTTGAAGGAAGCTATCTAAACTTAATCATTTTAATTTTCAAAAGCATAATTACTTTTCACGTATTAAAATGGCTTTGGAGCTAGAATTCGTATGGCTACATCTGTATGAAATCATGACTTCCAGTAGAAAGAGGTGCACATTCACTTTGTAACAACAAATTAATAGTTTCCAAATATTTAAACTATCATGGTGAATAAAGTCGGGGCTGTCTCCATGATGGCTTGGCTGTGAAAGTCAGTCATTGTGACTCTTCTTTTTAAAGATAACTTTATGGCATGCAGTTCTTTTGGTATGCAAATGTAAGTGGTCAGTGCTGAGAATAAGTAGGAAAATAAGAAAATACAGAAATATATAAAATTGCGGAAGGATAGAACTTAGGACTCATCTTTGAAGAGATCGTTAGTGACAAACGTAAGACGTATTCTGCTCTGACTATGTAGCTGGTAAGATCTTTCCTGGCAAATCGACAAGGTAAGAATAAAAGGATATATTGAAATCATATGGCCCCCTCTTCCAAAAAAAAGAAATCATCCTTCAGAAAAGCATCGTTTAAGAAAAATTTTCCCAGAGTGCCGCCCTCAGTTTAGTTCTCACTACCAGGGGCAGACGAGATCTACCATCTGATGAAAGATATCTATCCTTGTTCTTTATCTAGTATATCTAGATTTGGTAGATTTTTATTCAAGATAAGAAGGAATGGTTTTGACAATTACTGAGTAATAAATTCTGCCAAGTACTACATTGAACTTGGAACCAGCTACTGAAAAGAACCATGGCTGTAGTAAAGCTTACATTCACAATGGTCTTGTCATGCTGTGGGGCTAAAAGCATCATGGCATGAAGGGAGGAATGGAGGTGTGTCTCTAGAACTACCCGAGACAAGACCCTCACTCTGACTCGTAGTGTACAACCCACATCAGTTTCTCGGCATTGCTATGCATCACACATCACACTTGTTACTGTCTCATCAAATGGTTAGCAGCCGCCGCTGTTGATTGCCGGGTCTGTAATCGTATGTAACTCGTCTTCTGCCACTCCACCAGCAGGGTGGCTGTACTGATCCCAGAAACCACTTCATTTTGTTGCTACCTCATGACATCATCCTGTGCCCAGTGCCTTGGCTCATAGACCAGCCTTTCTTGTCTGTGATTTCTGATTTCCACTCAGACACACAGCAGCTCCGTCGCTGGTTAGCTTGAGTCTTCCTTGCGAAAACCCAGGCAAAAACATTGAAAGTGAGCACAGCTTCCGTGCTGGTGGGTGGGTGACCTTGTGGTCATTCTAATATCTACAAGTCTACTGACTATACTTTTTAAAATACTATTCCGGGATATTTTCTCTTTTATTTATTGGGATGAATGTTTTTCATCCCTCACTGTGTTTTAGATGAGATGCAAGATTGTGTCACGTATTTAGACAAACTGCTTATTCCGTGTGGTTTAAGGACTGCATCGTGCCTGAGAAGTTGGTCTAGATTAACACAGAACCACAGTTCCTGTCTGAGCATCAAAAAGGGGACCCGTGCGACGCTTTTATTTCAGCATCCCTCTAGTGTTTGCACCAGTACAAAAAAATAAAAGCTGTTAGAATTTTTAATATAGTATAGCACATTGTGAAAAACATTTGTCATTTTTCTGAGCACTCTGGGCAATTTGCGAAAGAAAGATGAAAGAGGAAAAAATCTAATTATTATACTAAATATATTTCTTTTAATACCTGTACTCAGATGTCACCTTTAAAGAACAGAAGTAAAATTTATAGATAGAACAGTATGCAAGCACTTCACCTTAAATACGAATTAGACACAGCTCTTTAAGAGAAGGCTGAATTATACTGGCTGAACTAACATTAGGATACTAACATATATTTCTTGAGCATTTACTGTGTCCAAGACTCTGTGGAGGGGGGTTTAAAGTCCTTTCTTTTTTTTAACAATATTGACTGAAAATCTGTAAAAAAAAAAAAAAACTAAAATCCTGAATTGACATCATTTAATTCAAAGCTCTTCATCATTAAACTAATTCATCTCAGCAAACAGTAAGGTTAAAGAAAAAAGTTACTGTCAGTAAGAATGATAAATTTCCTTGGTTTGGAAATTTCCAAACCACGATATTCTGCCCTGTCAAAATATATTCACTGGGGAATTTTTAACTTTATACACTTCTTTTGAACTTAATCACAGTTTTACATCTAGCTGGTTTCAGGATTAAATAAAAGAGAAGGTGATTCCCCTTTTGCACTAGGGGAGACCACATACTTGAATGGTAGTCTAACTTCGAGGTTCTGCTGTAGTAACACCGAAACCAGAAGCTTGTGGGAGAAATGTCACTTTATCTGAGAGAGTAAAATCAGACTGTAACAGGAAGTAGCAAATTCATCTTTTTCTTTTTTTAATCCACTGTGCCGAAGACAAGTAGTTTGAAACCCAGCACTCTTTTAAGTCCTGCTTCCTTTACGTGGGTCAAAACCAAAGCTACTGGCTAGTGCTTTCCCCAAAGGAATCTCTAAATAGAAGTTGGCGCTGTTCTATGACGGAGTCATTTGTAGGGAAGACCCCCACGGACTGTATCATATCTCCTGGAAAAAATAAGTTATAAATAAAGATAAAGCCGCAACTATTTATTACAGAATAAAAGTCTAGCTTGAACTCTACCTTTGTAAAACAGTTCAGTTTTAATTTTCATCAAAAACAAACTACTCTTGTTAATATTTTGGCCTTTTACTTAAATTGCCTAGTTCCCAGGTGAGATCTAAACCAGAAAAGACAGAACGGCGTCAGAACTCAGGGTCTGCCCTCTGCATCTTAGCATTTGGGGACTCTGATGAGTGGTTTTGGTTTTGTTTTAAAGAAGATGATACGTATGTGTAAGTAATTCACAACTACAGAACAGAATTTAAAACATAAATTCTAAAGTAGTCTTCAAATACACTTAAAGGTAAAAAGTTTTAATTGCCAATTTCTCTAGCCTTTTCAACAAATGACTTCCTAGCATTTCATGAGCTCTTTTCTTTAAAAAATACATGGACTCTTTTTGCTTGCATATTTATATTCTGTCACTCCAACTTGACAACTGCATGTGCGTACACAACCCTCTCTCTCTCTCTTGCAGGTGGCACAAACCAGGAAGGGGAAATCTGTGGTTTAAATTCTTTATGCCTCATCCTCCGAGTGCTGGCGGCTTGCTGTAGGCCGTATGCTGTTAATGCTAATCGTGATAGGGGTTTTTACTCCGACTGACTCCTACATGTTAGCATTAGCAGGATATGATGCCTGTTACTAGCATTCACGTGGAACAAACCGCTGCCGTGGGAGGGTGACAGAGTGCCATGAGTCACCCTGCTGGACAAACTTAGACTCCAGGCTTTATTACTTTTTGTTAATCATCATCTGGTCACTGAGATGTTCCACCTTAAATTAAGTTTTCAGAGTCAGGTCATTTAAAAGATTTATCAGCAGTAACCTGACTGCAAACATTTTTACTTTAACCCCCCAAGCCCACATCTGTGTATTTCTCTTTAATGGAAAATGTATTCGTGTCATTTAAATTCAGAGTTATGGTTTGTTCGTTATAACTGTTCATAAACACGTTTAATAATTCAACTGGAAGAAACATGGACTAAATACATTCTGAAATGAATTTCTAGAGCCTTTGTAGTTAAAAATTGGGGGTGGGGGGCAGTAGTAACTCAGTGGTAGAGCGCGTGCTGAGCATGCATGAGGTCCTGGGTTCAATCCCCAGTCCCTCCATTAATAAGTAAATAAATAATTTTTAAAATTTAGAAGGACTACTTTAACTGTCATGGATTGTCTAGAAACTTGTTTAAAAAGATTTAGAAATGGTATTTTTCCCTACGTAACAATAAGGCTATCTAGACAACTTGAGTTTAAAATGAATACTTTTATGTGAATTAAGGAGACTAAAAGGCTATGACAATGTTTTTTAGAAATTATTTTTAAAAATCAGTATAGTAAATAATGTCTGAGAGCTAACCCCCACCTTTTCCCTACAAGATATAAAGATTTAATGAAAATTGCGTATTTGAAATTAAGGTTCAAATCTAGCTTCAAGTTCAATAGCTTAGCCACATAGTAATGCCGTGGGATCAGAGAATCCACTTTTTTCTCTCTCAGCCTGTTTCTTCTTCCACAGAATGGGGCTAAAACGTGACAAGTTTGGTGTGAGGCTTACCTGAGATAGAGAACTAGTTTGTAAGATATAAAGTGCTACATTAATGTCATCGTAAAATTAATCCAAGAACTAGTCCCCCTGCTTTGTTAGAGAATAGCTAATGATTTGATTCACAGAATTTTTCAGGCCTGGATTTCTATGCAATTTTTCTGCATAATTATAGAACTAGATCACTTACAAATATATAATTAATTGTAACTGTTAGCATATTTAATGTGAATTTATTTGTATTAGCAGCTCAACATTTCGTCAAACGGTTATGCACTGTAACCAAATAAATCCCTTGAGTCATTAGTTGATTTAAATTTTGTTGTTGTTGTTGTTATGGCCCTTTTTCACAAAGTACAAACTATAATTTCAAAAGTTGCTGACACAAAAGAAGACAGTGGAAAGAAATTATGAGAAGACCAAGGGGAATATTCCTGACTCCTAGGATACAATATTCTCATTTGAGAGCATCCCCTAGATCTAGCCCCCATTTCTCTTCAAGTTGTGTGTGCTGCCAAAATAAATTTCTCCTCTTAACCATTGGAATGAACATTTGGCTCCACGGACCTCCATGTAGGTTCATCACTTTCAAGGTATTTCTTCAGACGGTTCATTTCACCTGCATGGCTTGTCCTTGCTTTGAGTCCCAAGTCTTCAAAAGCCCGCTGGCTGCCTACAGCCACGAAGTCCCAAAGTGTTAGGCCTGAAACACTCACCTGGTTCTACCTTCCTGCTGTTATAATGAAAAGCTGTGAACATCACAAAGGCAGTTTCAGAAAAACTGTGCTGTGAAATGCCTTGTTTGAAGAGCATGAGACTACCCTACATGGAACTTAAGGGAGTTACTTAACCTCTCTAAGCCTCAGTGTCCTCCTCAGTGAATGGATTTTGTTAAGGATGGCGGCTTAAATGAAAAGAGTGCACTCAAAGAGTACCATGTCTATTATGCAGGCAGTATTAAATAAACACTAGCTTTAAAACTTAATTTCAGCCTTTAAATCAAGCAATCTACGATAGCAGGTCTCCCCAAGAACACAGTAGCTCCAATCTAACCATAACCCCATGAAGAGAACCCAAGGACCCAGATACTGCCAGGGTCACTGGGCTTTCTCTGGTGCCTGACACTCCAAGCCTTCTAGCTCTGGATCTCCTGGTCTTAGATGGAGCTCTCCTGACCAATATATTCAGTCATTTCAAAAATTCTTGGAGCATGAGGGAGACTGGGTGTGTGTTTGGGTTGGAGGTAAGTAGCAAGGAATTGTGTGTGTTGAGGTGAGAAACTAAGTGTGGCTGCAGTGAAAGTGGCTTCCGTGGTAGACGGTGAAAGGAAAGGAACCCAACTTTGTACACAGAATAACTGAACTGCGTGAAGCACTACATTATGCAGGACCTGGTTTCTTTAAAAAAAAAAAAAATTGAAGACTATCAAGATGGTTTCTAGGGTCTGACCCACTTCCCCAAAAATGTGCTAAATTAGAGACCAGTCCTTTCCTATTCACTATCAGCAGCTAGATAGACTCAGTAGCTTAAAAATACAGGGGAAAAATAGAGGATTAAGAAGAAAAAAAGGGAAGTCAGGGGATCAAAGTAGGTGTAGGAAACATGGAGTATTAGAATTTTTCCAAAAGGAGAGATGGAGAGAGACCAGGACTTTGTTTAAATAAGGTGGGGAAACTTGGAAAGGAAAAAGAGCTTGAAGAAAATAGAGAGTCCATAAATGGAAAGCATTCAAAAAAAAAGTTGACCCATTATGTGGTTCTCCACTAATGATGACCAGAAAACAGTGAAACCAAGAGACAAACAGAAGAGTTCAGCTTTCCACTTTGGATTTCCAATTCTCTCATATTCAGTAAGGACAAGGAAGTAATGTACACATAAAAGGCCTGTTTTTGTTGCTACTGTGTTTTAACTCATCTAAATGTTCCAGTTTTAGCCTTCACCTGGCTAACACATACATCCTCCTGACCACTTAAGTAATGATGTTTTTAGGTGGACTGCTCAAACAGCATCCCAAGGATGTCTTCTCTGTCTCTGATCACTCCTCCCCCTTTCTCTGCAAAGCTCAGGGATTTCCCAGGTCACCAACCCTGAACACGCTGTACCCTCATTTGTTTCGGTGTGTGAATGATGGCACTAGAGCAGGTGGTACCCCTGAGGGTCCATCTGCCATCCTGCATCTCTGCATCCCCCTCAAATGTTTACTACTTTATCATATCAGTATTATTCCAAGTCCAACTGCAAAAACAGAAAAAAGTTTAAATACAATGAACATTTCACTTTATACTGATAGGCTCAAAGGGGTGATATGGGGTCAATAAAAGTTTATTATAGCCAACAAATGACTGGAAAGTTCTACATATAACTGAAGAGCTAGGGCAGTGATTCTCACCTCCGAAACTTGTGAAGGTGCAGGTTCCCAGGCTCCCAATCCCAAAGATTCTGACTCTGTAATGAAGCTGAGGAAACTACCATTACCAAGCTAACCAGGTGATCCAGTTGCAAGCGGTTCATAAACCAACTCTGAGAAACAGTGGTTAACACTCAGGGCTACTGTTGGTGTGGCAACTAGGAATGGTGCTCAGCAGGAATCCTGCCACATACAAGTGTAATGTTTACCCAGCATTCACTCTGTGTAACAGAGGTTCTCAACATGGGCCGAGGGATGAGACGCCCTATCGTTGACCTCTCTGGGAGATAAGCAGCAATTAAATTTCAGGTCCCATTATTCCTCCCTGCCAAAAGCATCCTAACCATCTCAGTCAAATCCACCTAACTTGAAAGTCACCCACTGAAACCAGTTGCCACCAGTTGGAACCAATCCATAATCTTGTACCATCTAGACCTAACCGATCAGCTGCTGCTTAGAGCAGTAGTTAGGGAATGTCAATGAGAAGGAAGTGGGTGCCAGTTCCTGCCAAAGAGCGGGCTGAGTAATGAAACAAGCATGAAATGTCACTGCTGTCCTATCTCACTCTCTCCTCTTGTGCTGTCAAGGCCTCACCGATCTTTATACCCAGTCTCCACTTGTGAAAATCCTACCCTTTCCCAAAGGCTGAGCGCTCAGCAGTTTCTGACCTCTGTGCCCATGCTGAGCACACAGGAAAAGAGCTCTGAAAAGGGTTGCACCCAAAAGTGATCTTTCTCCTCCGCTCCCCCAAAGCAGTTTGTGGCCCTCCTACACACCGTGCCCCGCATTTGTTACCTGCGTACATGTTGTCCTCTCTTCTAGATCATGAGCTCCTATAAGAAACAAGTATCGTTTTAAACTTTTCTGTATTCCACTCGGCTCCTGGCCTTGCTCACAGTTGCTTGACGGGAATGGGAAAACCTATCCAAGTCTCCAGTGCCTTTGGAAATACAGCTTGTTCTGATGTTGGAGACTGTCTGTACCTGGCATATGTGTATGTCCAGACCTGAGGGACTGTGTTTTTCACATTGACTCAGACGGTCTCATTACAGACAGCTCAAGCATCAGTTTGGCTTTTCCTAAATTCTGCAGCTCAAGAACACAGTCTCCATATTCATTTTAAGAAATTCCATTATTTTAAATACATATATATATGAAAATTTGCCCTTTTTCTCTCTCCAGGCAAGCTTGACATAGTAATACCCAACTTTGAGATCCCTTAGAAATAACAATGCAGTAGCCTCCCCTAAAACTAAACATTTTCTCTTTCTGTCAATATATTTAATCATGTATGAAATCTAAAATCTGCTAACCAGATAAATTCGTCATCAAAAGGATGTTATCTATGTTTATCAAATATACACATACTCTGACTTAAAGGATCACCTGTAACTACTAGTATACATGGAGCATCCTACATACAAGGTTACTAATTGAAGCATTACTTTAATAGCAAAAATTTAAAATCAACCATCAACAGGAAACGGATTAATGGTACACCTTTATTTAGTAAAGTGGAATATTTAGTACAAATAGAGTATCACATACTGAGAGAATAGGAACAGAATATGTAACTTTTAAAATAGGAAAAAAAAAAAGTAAGGAAAATCAGATCAATCCAGTAAATGGCAAGAAAGGAGAAGAAAGAATGCAAAGGAATGGTAATCACAGGAAAGGGCATATGAATTAAATCTTATTTCATAAAAGACTCCAAGACTGGACTTGAAAATAAGTTTCATGCTGTTTACAAAAGACGGACTTAAAACATAACGACATTTGAAAAGTCAAAAACAGAAAAACATATACCATGGGAATACTAACAAAAATCTAACCTAAAAACAGAACCAGATTAAAGAAAAAACAGATTGAGAAAACCAGATTAAGGGGAAAATCATTATTATGGATACAGAGGATCCTTATTTAATGCTAAAGGAAAACAATTTGCCACCAAGTTAAAAAAGTTACAAATCAGGATACGTAGTGCTAACAAAATAGTCTCAAAATATAATAAGCAAATACAAACTGTCAAATCCATGATCACCGCAGGGGTATGGATTTAAGGCAGAAAAAAAAAAAAAGATTCCTGTATGCTTTTTAAAAGGGAAAACCTAAAACATAATGATATGAAAAGTTAAAAACAAAGGAAAAAAATTTACCACTAACCTAAAGAAACTTCTTGTACATATATCACTATCAGAAAAACAGATTTTAAGACAAGTTACTCAGAAATTGACAAGCTGATCCAACAACCATGACAATTTTGAAAAAGAAAAATAAGGAAGGATTCACCATATCATAAATCAAAACGTGTTATAAAGCTGTAATAATGAAAACTGTGTTTCTGACTCTCATTAGAGTCAGTCACAATTCTTGCCAGGCAACTTTTAACAACCTCGTGGCTTTTTGTCTTTATGACCACCTGCCTTTTTCTCTTCCTTGGAACATTCTTTCAGGGATACCTAAATCTGTGTCTCCCAAACTGCAATTCTTAAGACCTCAAATAAACTCTTTTCTTATTTGAAAAAAAAAAAAATTGAAACTGTGTGACAGTGGTGCAAGGATAGACAAATGGACCAGTGAGGCTGACCCAGACATTTACAGGTATGATATATGTGTGGCATAACCACTACAAGCAGGGAGAAAATAAATGGTAGAGAATAACTGACTATCCATGGGGGAGGGAAGATTCAAAATGAGGTCCCTCACTCTACATGCAAAATTAAATGTCAAATAAGTGATACAATTAAATATTAAAAGACTTTAAAACATTAAAAAATACAGAAGAATGCCTTATAATGTCAAGTTAGGGAAGGCTTTCTCAAATTTCCTGAACACATATAAATCGTAAGGGAAAAGATGGATAATTCTGACCATGTTAAAAGTAAAGACAGCATCAAAGAAGTTAAAAGGGAAGCCAGACTAGAGAAGATACCTGCAGTGACAAAGGTTTAACTTCCTAAACCAATGAAGAACTCCTATTAAAAGGACCAAAGATCCAATTAAAAAAAAAAAATTAGGCAAAGTCTGTAAACTGATAACTCACAGGAGAGGAAACCTTATTGGAGAATAAACAAATAAAGAGATGCTCATTGTCACTACATGAACAGTATTAAACAAATTAATTTAATTAGATGGGATTGCACATATCCAACCAACCAAATATTTGAAATTTTTGATAAAAATTGCTTGTGAAGGAGTGGGGAAACGGGAACCATCGGAGTGCTGATAGGGAGTAAACTGGTACAGCTATTGTGGTGACTGACTAATAATATTTAGTGGACTTGAGGATGGATCTCCCACTTCCAGGTATGTACTAGAGATACTGTCAAATGTGGACAAAGAAACAAAAACAAGAGTATTTTCTGCAGTACTGTTTATAATACTAAAAAGTCAAGACCATCCTCAATGATCATCAATGAGAGAATGAACTAATCGTGGGATTAACCATACAGTGAGATACTATATACACTTACACTTATTAACCAGCTCAGCACATAGACTTCCTCTACATATATCAACACATTAAATATGAATACATAACGCTAAGCAATGAAAGCAAATTTCAAGAGGATACGCGAATCATGAAATCAATTGTTTAGTTTAACATATAGAGAATGATATACATTGCAAATCACGACTGGTGAGGATATGCACAAAAAGGACAGCAGTTCTTGGAAGGAAATGATACGAGGAAAACCTTTGGTGGATAGGCAGTTTATTTAAAAACAAAGGATCTGACAAGGGAAAAGGTTCACAATGGCTGATTTGGGTGGTGGATATCTGTCAACATTCTTGGTTGCAAACAACAGGATCTCCTCTACTAGTTAGCAAAAAACCAATGGCTCGCAGGGCTGAGGCTTGGAGAGCAGGTTACAAGACCCTGAGAAGTGCCCACGACTACACCACAGAGCAGCTGCTAGGGGGCAACCACTGAGCATAGCCCTGCACCTCGCACCCCGACTCGGGACCTCTGCCGCTGCTACCGTCACTGCTCCCCTCAACAAGATGGACCCCCACGGGCCAGTGTCTTCACAGCATCACTTTTAAATTTCACACGGGTGTGTTTAACTAGGCCCAGGACGCCTAACTGAACCCCTAGCTGCAAGGGAAGTTTGGAAATTAGATTCCACTTCTCACTTGGTAAGATAAGAGACATAAAGGGGGAAGCCACCAAACAGTGGGTGTTCCGGCAGCGCTAGGTGCTCAGAAAGCATGAAAAATGCTCTCATTCAGCATAAACTCAAATAAGGGTTTGTTAAATTATTTTCTGTACACTCAAAATACTTCACAACTTTTTAAAAGAAAAAAATGAGAAGTATAAATCCACAAACAACAAAGGGGATGGGAGAGGAAAGCAGCAGCAGGCAAGAAACTGTGACCAATTTCTAAAAGACCGGCAGTGAAGAGACCAGTTTAACAGCGGTGGATGTCACCACCTAGAACGCACTGGAACGCACTTGGACAGAATCCAGCAGAGGGGCCGACCTGCCAGGCTGGCCTGGAGAAGCTCAGAGATGGTGGAAGACAGAAAGAAGAGCTAAAAAGTAAGGGGTCTACAGGCAAACCAGGTGGTCTCTACCCCTTACCCCCGACCTCCAAAGACAGTAGGGCCTGAACCCAGGTATGGGCCTACAGGTGACACACTGGAGGGATCGCATGAAATAAATAAAAGGGCAGACTGGGGAGAATGAGGATAGTCGTTATGGAAACTAGTCACCAAGACAGACAACCTCATCATTCTAGCATTAGAAAATCCCCATCGTAACAGCCAGCTTCAGCTACTCATCCTTAGAGAAGCCAAGCCTCGCCCAGACCACAGAGCTGCCCCTCAGTCTCCCTACAGCTGCATCTTCACCTAAAACTACCAACCAACCATCACCAGATGGGGGGGGGGGGGAGCCTGAAACACGAAAGACTGAGATTAGCAGAACATCTGTCTCTAGAGGAAAGAGATCATTCAGGGACTAGGAAATAAATGAACTAATGAATGAATATAACTCCACTGGTATCTTCAGAAAGATTCCAAGTAAGTATTTTATCTGTTAAACAAAAACAAGATGTTGTGAACATGCAGAAGAGCTTTCAGAAATTAAAATATGCTTGAGGTAATAATAAATTCAATTTAAAAATTAGAATATACACTATGAACTCATCTACAAAACAGAAACAGACTCTGACTTAGTAAACAATCTTATGGTTACCGGGGAAAGGGGGTGGGAGAGAATTTGGGAGTTTGATATTTACAAATGTTAGCCTATATATATAAATAGATTTTTTTTTAAAAAGTTTGTTTTGTATAGCACAGGGAACTATGTTCAATATCATGTAATAACCTTTAATGGAAAAAATATGAAAATGAACATATGTATGTATATACAAGGCTGGTACATTGTGCTGTACATCAGAAATTGACACATTGTAATTGACTGCACTTCAATAAAATAAATAAATTTTTTAATTAAAAAAATTAGAATATAAACGCAAGAAAAATGACAGGAGAAAAATACAAAAGATCAATATAGAGGATCCAAAAACCAACAAAAAGGTGTTAGAAAAACAGAGAGAAAAAAAAAGAATTTAAAAAAAGAAAAACTTCCCTAGAGTTCAAAAGAGATGTGAAAATTCAAGGTACCAAGGAGAGTAACTTAAGATCTTATGAAACTTTAGCACTTTGTAACACCAAGAACCATAAGGTCCTAAAAATATCTGTAGTATGTGTGCATGTGGACGAGTGGCAGGGTAGGAGGGGGGGAGGAAGGCAGGGTTGCCTGTAAAAAGGAACTAAATCAGGTTGGTATCAGACTTCTCATTAGCAACACCAGATGCCAGGTGAGAGAGCTGCTTTCAAAGTCTCAATAGAAAATTATTTTTCAATCTAGAATTCTCCATCTGGCCAGACTTTGTCAAATGTTAGGCTGTAAAACAAAGCCACTTCAGCCATGCAAGGGCTCACCTCCTAGAGGTTTTTCTTTGGGCAGAACTCACTATGGACCCCAGCACACTGAGAAAGCTGTGCACCAGGAACAGGGAGACTGGACTCCAGGAAGAAGGAGATCCCACCCAGGGAAGAAAGAAGATCTCTGGATGAAACCTACGCACCCAGCTCGGAAGGCAAGGGGTTCAACCTGGAACGGGAAGAACTTTTTTGGCAAAATCATTTTAAAGCCTGATAATCAAGACTTGCCCAAGGCAGGGGAAGCCGGCGCCCTCAGACACTGTTGTTGGGATGGCCATCTGACAAACCCTTCTGCAGGCTAGGTTCTGGCAGCATCTGTCAAGAATTCCACTACCAGAAATCTATTCCTACAAAACTACTCACAGGAGAGGCAGTGTGTAGTACCGAAGGGCATGAGAGTGAAATTACCTGGGTCCAAATTCTGGCTTTGCTACTCGCCAGTTCTATGTTCTCCAGTTTCCTCATTTACAAAAGGGACTCACCTTCTCAACAGGTTGTCGTCAGGATTATATAAGAGATTCCACATGAAAAGCTTAGCACAATGGCCAGTATACAGGAAATACTCAGCTAACTCAGTAAATAGTTTATCTATCTACCTACAAAACACTTGCCATTTTGCACAAGGGTGTTTACTACCCTACTGTTCAAAATAGCAAAAAATGGATACTAGTATGATCCTATTTATGTTTTTTGAAGATTACATTTGCATTTGTACATATATGTTTATACATGTAGAAAAAAGGACTGAAAGAAGAAAACATGTCGAAGTTTTACACCTGGGGAGTAAGGGTGGACAGGGTTGTTTCTATGTAAAATTGTTACTGTGAACATGGTTGTTTTATCCTTTAGAGAAAGAAAAAAGTAAACATCAGTGTAAATCTTAAGGCAGAAAACGATAATCTTTATAAGCACGCACAAACATCACATAGAAAACTTTTATTTTAATTTACTATACATATTTAAGTCAGAGAGAGTTATTACGTAGTTGCACTTCCCTCTGCAGGCTTACTTTGATCTTCAGTTACCTGTGAAAACATAAGTAGCTTTACTTTTCTAATAAACATGTTAGTTTTACCCTCCACCCATCATTTAAAATCATTCCACGGTCCTTCTCCTATAGTGACCCTTTGTCTTTCTCCTTCAATAGCAATTATTATAGAAACTTAAATAAGTTAAAGAGAAGAAAACTTACACAGCCAAGTTCCCAATATAAATTACCAAGTAAAATACAACAATTCCATTTGAAATGTAATATGAAGCATATATGTAGACTTCTCAAATCAGTCATTTTACTTTCTATCTATGAGGTGAAGTCATTAGTATAAGAAGAGTATCAGCAATGCTCCCACAAGATATTTTAAATCAATCTATTTTGTTGAAAAAATTAGTAATTCCATTTGAACATAGTATATTGCAGGTTTAGTAGAAACAGACTATCTGTATGTTCATATTTCTCTTCTATGTCACTCAGACATATCAAACAGAGCTAAACTGTATCCTTCGTCTCCTCCTAGCCTGCCCCACTTCCCACACGATCTACTTCAGTGAAGGGCTCTGCCCCGATGTCCAAGCCTGGCATGAGGGAACCACAGCTCTCTTACTGCCTGTTTAATCACCAGCTCCATTAACCCCACCGAAGGAGCCTTCACGGCCATTTCCACAACCGTGCCTGAACGGCAGGATCCTGCCCTCTGCCACCCCTTACAGGACTGCTGGCTCAAGTCACAGCTATCTTCCGTGCTGCACCCAGGATGAGTTTCTAAGCAGGACTAGTTTACCAATAGGTCACATCCTTGTTCAAAGTCTTCAGTTACCTCCAATCTCCTCCAGGAAGGGAATGTAAGCTCCATGTCATGGAAAACAAGACCCTCATATTCCATTTCCAGCAAACATATCTGGACTCATCACCTACCCTTCACTCATCAGGACATCTATACATCCAAATTCATCTTACTCTGGCTATGCTCTCTATTCCTCCATGACTTTTAGGCAAGTAGCTTCCTCTGAGATAAACTCAATCCCAAGCAAATGATCTGCCTGGACCACTTTTATTCACCTTTTAAAACCAGCTTAAGAAATACCAATTCTTGGGGACCTTCCTTAACCAACCCCTCAGCCTGGCTTGGGTCCTTCTCTTCTTATGCCAGAGCCCCACTTGTCCCCCTGAATTGTCTGTTTGTAAGTCTAGTTATCCTGTTCAAGTAACTTCCTTGAGGCAGCAAGTCAGTTCTGTTCAGCACTATATTATGGTTCCTGGCATGTAACAAACACTCAATAAGTCAATGTAGTTGAACCAATGAACCAACCATATGCTTAACCTACTCCCTTTGGACAAGCAAAATGAAGAGTGGAAGAAGAAAACTAAACCAGAATAAATGCTGCAGAAACAGCTACTCACTGATTTCCACTAAATACTCTAGGTTACTGTCTCCCCTATTTTTCTTCATTTCTTAAATACGCATTTATTCTCTAATCTCTTAATCTAAAATAGTCATTATGACCAACCAAAGAGACAAAGTTGGATTCCATCTATTCAAAAAAACTTTCTTTTCATGAAAGAGAATTACATAACCTTTACACAAGATATTATGGCTAAGTGCCTAAAAAGTAAATTCTATCTGTAAAGTCGTTAATAAGGACTAGGTTTATACACCATCGTGCAAAATAATCGATAAATATTCCCAAGTATCAAATACTGGGTTCCAACTTTGGCATCACACATGTGCAACAAATCCAGAGTGGGTTCACACACTGAATGCAGAGGTACTAGCAAAGACAGAGAACAATATGAGGACGTGTGTAATCAAGTGGAAATTGTAGGAATGGATTATTTGCTCAGAGATTACTCTGAGAAAGCTTCATGGAGAAGGTGAGACCTGAGCATGGCACTGAAGAACGAGTAGGGTGTAAAAGACGGGAGGAAGGCGGGAAATAGGGTCTTGACAGAACTGTCATGAAGAAAGAAACAAACCGGTAAACAAGTTTGAGTTAACAATACTGTACTGTGTATTTGAGAGTTGCTAAGAAAGTGGATTGTTTAAGTTCTCACCATAAAAAAAATCGTAACTCTGTGAGATGACAGATTTGTCAACTAACTAACTAAAAAGCACAAGAAAGTAAGTTTGATGTGTGCTTGAAAGCTTGACTAGAGTGGAAAATCCGGGTAACGAGGAAGGGTTCATGAGGCCAGGTTACACAGGACAGCCATCAGATAATGTAAGTAGGAGCTGAACACTCAGTTTATGAAACAGTGAGTAGGGATAGTTGTGGTCAAGAAATCCAATCATTCTATTTGTGAAATCTAAATGCTAACGACCCAGAATAAACTGTAGTGACACAAGCATTCAGATTTGGTTTTCCAGGACATTTGCACATTTAATATGTCAACTGTCAAGGCAGCTTTAAAACAAATCTGGCAAATCTTTAAACGTTCATTAAGTTTACAAAAAAGTTGTGAAGACCTAAGTAACACCATTAAAACCATTGACAATGACTACTACTACACAGTAACATCCTTATTACCCTTCAAGTTCTACAGTATCATTCCCATGATGTTAACAAATAAAAACAAAGAGAATTGCCAAATAACAAGTCTTCTTTTGCCAAAGCACTAACGAGGTCAACAACCACAATACTGCGTTAGCTACTGACACAGCTCATTACTTTTTTCTTTCTTTCTCCTTCTTTTCTCTTTTATTATTTTGCTGTGGTGGTGGTGGGCTGTTGCTTAATTTCAAAGAAAATTTCTTCATAGAAGTGTACTCACGTGCTGTCAAAAATACTTACCATTTTCCGAGATCTTTCCAATAGCTTATTCCATACTGTAAAATGTGCCTTGAAAAGACAAGATTTATTATGAATTAAATAAAGCCATAAAGTTACAATAAAAGAGGCTAAGTCTTCATATAGGTTTTAAACAAAGCAAATATATAAAAAGTTAGGCAGATTAATGAGGCTAAGAGTTCGAATCGGGAAAAAAGGTATGTACTTTGCAGAACAGCTGCTGTTTTACATTTAAGACAAAAAGACTTAAGGACTGAGAATGCCATTCTTCCTCTATGTGCTTCTTAATCACTACTGCCATAGAAAGCCTTCTTTCTAAGGAGAAGCAAAAATATGCCCCACTTTCCTGCAGTTCTTTCTTTAAACAGCCAATTTCAACATTCTAGAGGTCATTCTTCAAATCATAAACAATTGCAAGGAAAGGGTCATTAAGAACCAATTGTGATATCTCATACTGAAAACAAACAACCTAGAGGATTTAGTAAATTACCTTAAAGAACAAGTAAAAACTAATGAAGGCAATAGTAAAATTATACAACCAATTTCCTTAATCCTTAACAATCTCACGTAGCAGAGGATTATCAGAACGCACGCATGAAAACTGTGCAGAGTGCACAGTAATCACATTAACGTTACCAAGTCAGCTGAAGGGTCTGGGACTATTTTACACTGGATGAGCTGCTAAAATCTATGATAAAAGGTAAAATTACTAAATACGTACACGCCACCCCTCTGGAGAAAGAGCAGCGGTATGTTTAAAGGGAAAATCACACCTGGCTCAGGCAGGACGAACAGCTGCTGGGAGACTTTAAGGTGTGAGTGGATAATATTATGGGTGATGGAGAAAGTGGTGAGTCAGAGATGACATCAGATAACGTAGGGCTCTGTGAGACTGAGTGAAGGGTTGGCATTTGTTGATGAGAAGCCATCGGAAAGTTTGGGGCAGAGGAATTTATCCCAACAAACTAAAAACATATATTCACAATAACCAATACATCAATGTTCATAGCAGTTTTATTTCTAGTAGCTTTATTCAAAATAGCCAGAAACAACCCAAATACCCTCCACAAAGGAATGAACAAATGAAACTGGTACATCCACGCGGAGTACCAACACACCAAGGAACACCACTCAGCAGTAAGAACGAACCACGCATATATGGATACTTGCAACAACCTGGAAGAATCTCCAGAGAATTATGCTGAATGAAAAAAGCCAGTCCCAAAAGATTACAGTAGTGAGTGATCCCATTCATATGACATTCTTCAAATAACAAAATTATAGGAATGGAGAACAGATTAGCAGTTGCCAGAAGCAAGGAGGCGGAGGTGGGCAGAGGGGAGTGGGTGCGAGTGGCTGTGGCTATAAAAGGCCAACATGAGGGGAAGGAACTGCCCTGTGTGCTCACTGTGTCAGCGTCCACGCTCTGGCTGTGATGCTGTACTACAACTTTGCAAGATGTTACCATTGGAGAAACTGGGTAAAGGTACTAGGGATCTCTCTGTATTACTTCTTATGACTACATGTAAATCTACAGTTGTTTCAAAAATCAGAAGTGTAATTTTAAAAAGAAAAGGGTTAGCATGGAATGGGAACAATACTGAAAATGATATGGAATAAATGGAACAGATCCTCAAAATTAGGGAGAAGAACATGCCAAATGTAAGGCCAAAAGGCATTCCAGAAAGTCCTCTCAGTATGGGCTCTACTCCTTACCACACCCTCCTCTAGACTAAACATTAAAAATACTACTTCAATTGGATTTGACTTTCTCAACTAATATTTCTTTTCTAAATTATCTGTTTATATCCCGTATAAAATTATTTTTTAACCATAAACCTGAGTTTTCAAAAGATCAGTGCTACACAAGTGAGTGAAAATTAAAATGTGTGTCCTTCAAATTGGTATAAAAACCAAGAATCAGAATCACACCCACCGTCCAACGGAACGACGTGAAACACTAAGCTTTACTCACTCTCAAGTGCACGGGTAAAGACAGACCCTGGAATCTTCGTACAAGACTCGGCTGGGTGGCTTGAAGATTGTGAACCGCTGATACTTCATACTGGAAACAAACACTCGTTCTTGGAATAAGAGGGCCCTCACTCACATCAATGAAGTCACCAAATCTGATTCGATTTTAAAAATAAATGAAACCGCAAAATCAAATCACTACAATAATTAAAAATAAATCCATTCATTCTCTTTGCCACTATATCCCTAATCAAGAACAATCTATTTATGTGGATCAATTCAATCTCTAATAGCCCTTGACATAACCATCTCAGGTTAAGAGACTCAAATTTTGAAAATTAAAGTCAGTGAACCTTTTTCTTAATTAACATTGATATAATTTTAAAGATTTTTAGGATCACTGGACATATGCTATCAAGTGGATCAAATGTCTAGAACTGGTAACTTATAACCTTACAATAATTAATTTCAATACAGTTCAGAATTTAGCATGTGGAACAGATTGTGTCCAAATTGCAGCTTTCTAGGGTAAAAAAGTTAGGTCTGAGTCAAGAAAATATAAGGTTGAGAAAACAGATACAGGCCATGAAGTCATTTTTGCATAATACACTGTCTTACCTCTCTCATTCCCATGACAGAAAGCACATTCTGACTGACAAAGCTTATTGATGTGTAAAATAAGCAGTAACTAGTCAGTATTCATATTTCTATATAGCTATGAATTGTGTTCAATTCATAACAATGACTATTTTGCCCAATCTCAGTATTAACTCTTAAAAAAAAAATCACATTTTTAAACAATGGTTTCCAGCTCTTAAAATGTAGAAATAAAAATAACAAACAATAAAATGAGGAACAGAAACCACAACTGTTCCTGAAGATGACATGAAGCTTCCAATTACCACCATATCACACACGGAACAAACCAACAGAAAATAGAGTAATAAAAATAACAAATTAAGGAACAAATCCCTCTTTTTCAGCCATACACTAAACCTTCCTATAAATTAGCATAGCAGCCAATTTTTAAATTTTTACTTACCTGCATAGTTTGACTATTCTCTCAGGGTTCTGAGATGCCTTCTCTTCTATGAAATCTAATTTGTACCTAAAAGGCAGCAAAGAAAAAAAAAAGTTTTCATTCTAAATATACAAAAAGGTGTTTAAAGCCACCCCCCTCCTTCTGCTCCTCTTCAGCCATAGTTTTTGAAAGTGGGGTTTACCCTTGGAGCCTCCCCTTCCTCACCTCCCATTCTTGCCTCATCTCCTTCAATCTGGTCACAGCCTCACAGCTCCACCAAAACATTCTCCCCACACACCTCCTTGTTGCCAACTCAGTGGACACTTTTTGGTCCTCATTCCCACTGCTCACCTTCCCTGCTCAGTGTTCTTTTCTACCGGCTTCTGTGGCATTCCCTCCTGCTTGTTATTTTGACTATCTGGCCACCCTTTTCTTTCTCTGCCTGTCAAGGATTCTGTCCCTAGGCTCTTTTCACTCTAAGCCTCCTCTCTGGGCTAGCTCCTTGATTTGCTCAGCTTTAATTACCACTTATGCTTTTATATCATCCACCCCTCTGCTTCTAATCCACACAGCTCTTCTGAGTCCCAGATTGTACGTCCAAGACACTCCTGGACATCCACTGGGGTGTTCCACAAGCACCTGACACACCCAAATTTTTCAAAATGAACAAAACCTTAACTTCTCCTTCCTCACCAAACTTACTATTTCTGAATTTCCTAGCTTAATAAATGACACCACCAACCAACCACCCACATGTCCAAGTGACAAACTTCAGAGATGTCCCTGACTCCTGTTTCCCCCACCGCACTCCCTCCATCCAATTCATTACCAAGTCACATCAAGCCTACTAACTACATGTCTCTCAGATCCACTCAGTTCTGTCAGCACAGCTAACAGCACAGCTGGAACTGCACAGCACTGGCTCTCATCAAGACGTTACCACTCACTATTAAGAGCCTTGCCTGTGTACCCCCGAATACTAAACAAATACTACACGTGTTTGTGGCGAGGTTGGAAAGCACTAGTTTATGCAAAAATATCCACCCCCTGCCATACCCTCTGCCAGGGCCCCCATGCATTACTGAGAGAGCCAATCCTTTCAATAATTGTTCCTCTTGATCCACCCTTAAGAGATGCTCCTGTCCCCTGGGAGCCAAAGCCACTGAAAGTTCCCCCTGCAGCAGACAGGCCTTATCACCAATCCACCTTCAACCATCCAAAACTCTGTCCCCTCAAACTTGCCTCCAAATGATCCCCTACTTCCCTTTACACATTCAGTTAAAGTCACCAAAGTCCAAAGGGAACTCTGAGTGTGCGTGGAGGGAAAGCCTAGAGTCTGTCCAGAACGGCAGCTGCGGACACAGACGTAGCCAGCCCTGACTGAAGCGCGCCTAAGTGTAAAATGCAGCCCAGACCCTGAAGACTTAGTAAGAAAAATGGAATTAAAAAATCACTACTTCTTTAATGTTGATCATATGTTGAAATAACGATTCAAATACATTGTTTAAATAAAAATGTACTATTAAAATTAACTCACCTTTATTTTGAATTTTTTTTTAATGTAGCTACTAGAAAATTTACAGACAACTTCACCTTATATTTCTGTTAGACAAACATGGCTCTAGAATTTTGGCAGGGGAGGTGACCTGATATGTTCCAACAATTCAAGGAATTTTCTTATAGAATTAATGGTAATTTTGGGTTGTAAAGAACTATTTGTACTCTAGTTCAGTATATTCCTGCTGCTTTCTAAGAACACTGGATATGCTAAGTATTATAAACCAGCCTCATGAGAATTTGTGCCTCAATTTATAATTACCTAAAGAAATTCCAATCCATGACCTTTAACAATCTGCAGGTGCATACTTTGGTGTGAAACTCTAGTATCTATGTTATTTTTATTTTTTTTTGCAACACAGATTTTGCTTTCTAATTAATTCTAATTTCAATTAGATTAATATTAAAATTTAGTTTATGTTCTCACGATTGGTAGAAAATAAATTGGAAATTTTCTGAGTGAGAAAGGGAATTGAGAAGCCAGGTAGGATTCAAAATGTTGGCAAAGAAAATTCGTCACATGGATAATTCCCACACAGAAGACTAAGACCTGGCTGCATGAACTTTTACTGCAGCTGTTGGCTCCCTCCAAACAGCTGGTATTTTCTCTCTTACCCTTTTCATTTGAAGAGTGGAAAGATGGGAAGGAAAGGCTGCAATACAGTTTAAATAAATCTAAATTTAAATTCAAAATAATACTGTTCCCTAACAGATGCTATCACTTCACAATGGAAGGGAAAAAAGGAAACATACCACTATAGTGATATAAAGAGGACAAAGAAAAAGAGAAATAAAACAAAGTAAGAAAATTATCAGAGGTGGGGTGGGGGACATTTTCCCGTTGTGAAATAAATGATGGGATGAACAAAAGTAATTAGGCTAGTGCAGAAAAAGAGATCTTAGAAGTAAAAATTAAAAGGTGTCCTACATCCATCAAATATAAAAATTTTTAAGAGCTAAATTTTCTCCATTACATACAACTTTGGAAGGTTTAATTTTTTTTTTTAAAGGAAGCCAACACTTACTTGTTGTGTTGAAATATTTCTAATGCCACTTTTGCTTCAACTTCCAGAGTTTCAAATGGAAGATCTTTACAAATTAAAGCATGAGCATCTTTTGTGAAGGAACGTAGGTTCTCCTTAAAAATGAAAGTATTAACCTTTTGCAACAATTTACTTAAAAACATCTCTCTATAAGTCAGATAAAATAAAATTGTATGCTTACTATTATAAATCTAACTGCAACAAAAAGTAAAAGCAAATTTGTTAGGAAAGAAGGCACTAATTTGCAACAATTAAATATCTGAACCGTAAAATGTAGGATTAGCAACTTCTCCCAACTCTACAAATTCTGAAACTTGTAATTAACTTGTAATTAAATATCAGCTTGTATTACTAATAAGTAAGGACAATCCTACAAAGAAATTTAAGTAAACATTTTATTCAAATTATACAGTCTTATAAATGTTTATTAAAATGATGATGTAACAAGAAGAAATGCTAATAAACAGTAAGATACAAAAACCTGTTAACACTATGAGTAAAACTAAGCTTTTAAAATAAATGCAGAAGGAAAAAATTATTTATGTGCTTCAGAAATGTAATGGAAATGTAATGGAAATTTCACTAGGAAATGTAATGTCATCACAGGCCCTGCCCAGTATGTACATAAATCCAGTATTAGAAATTTCCATTTAGTAAAAATGTCAACTTTACACAATTAAAATGATTAATACACGGTAACAATGTTTATGAGATTTTTTACAAAAACTCTAATTGAGTTTTCACATTATAATACAGAAAAGATCAAGCACTATTACACAAATAATTTTTGTAATAAAATTATTTCTGTAACTTCCAGTAGATTGCATGAAATGACTGTCTCCAATGTTACAGGGATAATTTACTGTGTAACAAGTCCACATTCATGGTTTAAGAGAGCTGTTACGTGAATGTAACTCTCCCCTACTTTCTCTAAGTCTCCCACCCAGCCCCATGGTGACTGTAATTAACCAGTACATTTTTTTTTAAAGTTTTATCTTTAAAAAACAGAAAAGGAGGCAGCAACTTTTATAGACAGTGAGAGTTAAATCTTGATCATTAGTTTTTATTTAACTTTCCCAATAAAGAAAGAATCTTGACAGACTTGGGGGAAAAAAGCAATTATATTGTCCAGAGATCATGAAGAAAACATTCCAGCCTCTTCCCTGACCCCTCTCCCTACCTCTCCCCATACCTCTTCCCTCTCTCCCTCCCTTTCTTCCTTCCTTCCCGTTTCCCTCCTCTCTCCTTCTTGATATTGAGCAATATGGGCAGGATTATACAAGAAATAACTTTCAAAGCCAGAATTTAAAATTGGATCTGCTTGAATCCAAAATTTTTGCTTTTAGGAAGCAAAGGGCACAATATTTCACTGAACCTAAGATGCACCTCAAAGAAAAAACACTACCAATTATAATCATAAGATGCTAAGTACTGTAAGACACATTTATTTTCAGAGATAGTAAAATGTGAAAAAAAATGTACACAGTGGAACTGATAAAATGGTAATGATGCTATACTGCCTCCCCTTTCGGATCTCCAGGCTTCCAAACTACAGGACATACAGTTTCGCTTAATTAAGAATTAGGCATTTGCCTCTTCTCCCCAATCATAACTAAGTCTCTCGGCCTAACTTCTGAAAGCCGTCAGCACCCTCCACCTACACAGCACCTGATCCAGAACCTCTTTATTAGCCAGACTCCTACTGCCACCCAAGTCTCAGCCAACAGGGAGCACCCTCGTTACAAAGGCAGACCATTTGGGAAGAATCGAGTTGTTTGCTGCCACTTGGGTTAGCAAAGGCTGATTCTTTAACTCACCCCCACCACTCTCAATGTAACCTTTGTTTATAGGAATATCTCAGTACACAACAGACTAAAAAGGTTTAGGGCAGTGGTTTTAAATTGTGCTCTAGGGATCTAAGTAGGTAAGGGTCTAGGCCTCCCATCACCACAGCAACCAGGATAGCTAAGCTCCTGTATTTTATACTCTGAGCACCACACTGTTGTGAGTACTCTCAGTCATATGTCTGTCTTAAATCGACTGAAAAAGCAGCAATACAAACAGACAGGTAAGTAGACAGACAGACAGATTGACTCATTCTTTTAAACATCTTCAACATTCAGTACTGTTCAGCAATGCTAACACAGGAATCATTCTAACAAAGAAAGGCATAGACCCCAAAATTGAGACCCCAAAGAGTACACTTACTTTCGTTGGCGTCCACTCATCAAGTCTCTTATCCAAAACTACATCATAGCAGAAGGCTCCAGCCATCACTGCAAATCCAAATAAATAAAAAGCAAAGTCAAACCTGTTTGGGTAAAAAGTTACTGATTTGCAACAAATAAATATTTAGACCATAAAACAAAGGGTTAGCAATTTCTCCCAACTCTACAAATTATAAAACTTGTTACCCTTATCTCAGCTGCCTGTCAGAGCTCTACCAACCTTCCCCTCACCCATGAAATTAACTCACCTTTGTGTTAACCCATCACCAGTATTTTTTAAACATTCACATTTTTTTCAGGAATATTATAACTACAGAGATTTTAAATAGTTACTAGACATAAAAATTCCTAAAGAATAAGATATTTAATAAGTAAATGAATGACTAAATGGACATGAAATGTTTTCTTTTTTAATATCTTCTAAATTTCTTCATTTTTTTGTCTGTTTGTTTCATTCTCCTTGGAATCATTTACTGTCAAATGAAATACTCCTGGTGTATTGTGAAATACTTCTATGTTTTTAAAGAAAAATGCAAACATGATCCTACCACACATATGTTTTAAAATCTTGGTTTTAGGAAAATTACAAAGAATGTGGACTTCTTACATCTTCCCAAAATGGTGTCCCTCTCCAGAGTCACGGTCATTCCTGGTGAAACGGTACCACCTAAACACAGCTTTCCACAGAAAGATTTTCCATAGAAAACCTATTTATATCATGCCTCCTCCTCCTCCACACATTCCACTTGGAAATAAATGCTTAACGTGGTAAGAAATATACACTGAGATAATATAATTACATGAAATTCACATTCAAAAGAAACATTCTCCCCTAATTCTACTATGTTTTGGTGGGGGGTGAGGGGAGTGGTAATTAGGTTTTTGTTTTTCCTTTTAATGGAGGTACTGGGGATTGAACCCAGGACCCTGTGCATGCTAAACACACACTCTACCACTGAGCTATACCCTCCCACTATTATGTTAATAATGTTAATAATTGGCCTTCAATAATTAAATACAATGAATTTTGCTACCTATTATAAATAAATTTATATATGATAGTAATTTATATTAGATAAAATTAGAAGTGAACTCTATACAATATCAAAAATGGGTACCAAGAGATTCAGATTATGAAAAGTATATACACACACACACATAGTAAAGTATGCATATACGTGTGTTTATATACATATATATATACATTTTGTATATGTACATTACCAGGAACTTCTGGAGCTCTGACCAAACTGACCACATATCCATCTTTGAATGCCCTCTCTATTACACAGCCCATCAACATGGCACAAGAACGCCAGTAAGCCTAGAAAAGTAAAACACACACAAACATAGTACATACTAAAATGCACTAACTTTTCTTCAATATTAAATTTTAGGTTGACTTTTGACTTAGGAACTATTTCTCAAATATCTATCCATCCTCAGCATGTAGCAATAGTTACCACCAGGCCATGACACTGCCTCTACCAAGCAAAACCCACAAAAGAACAAAGCACCAACTTCATAGTTAGCGATGTCTGTGTAAGACATCAGACACTATAATGTTTATCAACCAATAAAACGTTTTACTATCTGGCAGGAATTTTATTTTTAACTCAGAAGAAAGTTAACTTGTTAACAAAGTTGTGCTAAAGTGAAATAAACATACTAATCTGTACCTGTTTGTATCATATATAGACATGGAGGGATAACCCAACTTTTAGTAATTGTTTATGACTCCTATCCTATACCTAACAGCACATAACACATCACTCAAGTTACTCATGTTTATATTAAGTGGGCTTTCCTCTCACTAGCATATTTCGATCCATGGGCACACACACCTAATACGTGTATCCTCGCAATGACCTTCTCAGAGTTGTAAAGAGAAACACAAGTCCTGACCCACAGCTGCCCACCTTATGCCAGTACTGGCACTGCTACAACTGGGCACTTGAATTTCCTAAGCTCTTTTCCACATCCAAGGACAAGAGTGGGCTGGCTTGGTTGTATGTGGCCGAGACTATTCCAGAATGTGTTCTATACAACCACACAAATACACTCAAAATAAATACAAACCCAGGCCTTGAAGGCCAACAGCAAAATGCACTTCTTCCTCTATCTGACTTAACTGGTTTTAGTCTTTTTTTTTTTTTTAAAGCTTTGGGGGCGAGGGGTAATTAGGTTTGTTTGTTTGTTTGTTTGTTTGTTTGTTTTATTGGAGGTACTGGGGACTGAACCCAGGACCTCGTGCATGATAGGCACACTCTACCACTGAGCTATATCCTCCCCACTTTATTGCTTTAAATGTCTATTGAACAGTCAAAATGCCTAAGTTAAATCCAGGCTCAACCACTTCCTAAACTGGTAACCTTGGTTAAGCTTCTGAACCTCTCTTTGCCTCAGTTTATTTACCTGTAAAATGGGGATAACAGCACCTTTTTATGGAATTTTTTGAGGATTAAATAAGCTAATACCCACGAATCACCTAAAACAGTGCCTGAGACATAACACATGTTCAGTGTTAGTTATTACTACGTCCATCATTTTCTTCTTTAAGTATTTCATTTCAACACGTATTTATTAAACACCTACTGCACATAAGTCAAGGACAAAGTCCCATAGGGGACATTATCCCTGTCTTCACAGAGCCAAGAATCCATTGCATTTCACAGTTCATATTACAAGGCAAAATTAAAATACCCTATGAAGAGATACTAGCCAAGCATTGTGAGGCCCTGAAGAAAAGAGCAATTCACTCTGTCAAGAAGAAACTGAGAAGGTTCCACAGAGCAGGTGGCATTTTAATTGAACTATAAAAGATTTTAACAGGATTTTAATAGGGAGGAAAGAGTTGAAAGAAGAGCAGCAACAAAAGCCAGGAGGACAACGTGGCAGAAACCATTAGTGACCAAGTCCCCTAGTGTGGCTGGAGCAAACAGCAAGTGCAAAGATGCAGTGAAGGTGAAGCTACAGAGACCAGCTGGGGTCAGAAAAGTATCCACGTGGGGCTGGGAAAGTTATACGAACAGTTATCAGGTAGGCAAGTTCTTCAGGGACAAGTGATATGACCCTTAGTCATACCGTTTAACAACACTCTTATAGGACTATTAAAGACTTTAGTATATTTTAAAAGCGGGTGGGGAAAGAAGAGGAGGAAAAAGAGCTACAAAGTTATTGAAATGAGCCAGAGAAGATGGTCAAAGGCTGAATTCAAGCAGTAGCAGTGGGAATGAAATGACCTCAATATACAGGGTGATGAATAAAGGTAAACTGAACAAAGATACGAATGTAAAAGACATGTCATATAGTTTTCTCAAAACAAAATACAGAGATATGAATGCCAAAATACAGAGATATGAATGCCACTGAGAATTTCTGAATTATGAAAATGCCTAATCCACCAAGTAAAACCCTGATTAACTAGTATAGGACAACC
Source organism: Camelus bactrianus (assembly GCF_048773025.1). Classification (NCBI taxonomy): domain Eukaryota; kingdom Metazoa; phylum Chordata; class Mammalia; order Artiodactyla; family Camelidae; genus Camelus; species Camelus bactrianus. Next base: position 16,429,875 of record NC_133539.1, on the reverse strand, counting down.
TTTGACCTTGACCATACATGTATATTTCATAATCCATAGAAAACAGATTTTAATAGAAAAGAGAAGAGAAAAACTTGGAGGGCAAGGGTGGGGGAAGTGCATGACAAGAGAACATACAGGCAGAAATACCTTATTTACTTCTCCTGGATCTTGATCTTTGAAAGTAAGAAATTTAATTTCACAGGACTTGGTCAAAGGCTTATACATGTCCCAAGGCTGTCCATCCACAAGAGCCAGAATGGACTTCCTGCAGTACCACTCGCTTAAATCTAGGAATATAAAATAGATTGAAGACCTAAATCTAACAAAATCCAAGTGAAAAGTTACATGTTTAAGTGCTACATTAAGATATAAAATAATAGAAAGGCAAGATTCTACAAGCCATCTTTTTTTTTTTGGAGAAAAAAAATATCTGTAGCCAATAAGAAAATAATTCCCAACACACCCAATGTATTGTTAATTATTAATAAAATTACCCAAATGAACCATTTACAAAAATCATTAAAGCTAAGTCTAATCTGAAATTAATTAATTAATTAAGTCTAATCTAATTATTAAGCAATAAGACAATTTTCCAAGAGCTACACATAAATATTCAGAAAGCAGCATCATGGATATATTTGGAAACAGGCACACACAACTTAGAAGGAAAATATATAAGCATACATCAATACAAAATTCATTTTAAATAGGTTTGGGGTCTTGCTCCCAAATCATCTCTCACTTCCCTACATGGACTCTTCAAGTTAATACTACAGTTTTTAATTACAAGCCAATCAACTCTGGCCTGTTACATGACTCCAGAATGCAACTCCAACACTGATTAGATGTTTTTTGAGTACACAGCTACTCACACAAGCGGTCAAACTAGAGTCTAAATAACTCCCATAAGGCAAGGATCATGCCTACCTTTGCTCACTCCCCAGTATATCCAGAGCCCAGCACCAGGCCTGAAATATAACAGGTACTCAATCGAAGTTTACTGAAAGACTGACGGCAGGAATGACAAGCAAGTCTGAGGGCAGGGGCTTTGCTGAGGGGGTTCAGGGGCTTCGTCTCTGCACGTGATGTGTGTAAAACCCCTTAAGGGCCTGAGCTTTGTCTTAGCCTCCTCTGTAATCCTAATGCCCATCCTACAGCAGAGGTTCAAGAAATGCTTGCCAAACGAGTAAGCAGTTATCATAAATACTAATTCAAGTGCCAAAGTGAAGGAACATGGAAAATATACACTCCGTAGACCAGAATAAGTTTTCAACTCAAGTTAATTACTTAAATGGAATCCTCACTGAGTTTTCCAAAAGTTTAAACAATGCAGCTAATCACACATGAGCGAGCACATAGGTGTACATATCTGTTTTTTGTTCTTTCAGAATTTAAACATTACCAGTTCTATCAAAGCTACTACAAAAGCATTTTTTCCCAAAAATAATAGAGAGGCCCTGTTCCCTTCATTTTCACGCCAAATCACACACAAGGCAGTGTTATCTCCCTTAAGAAATGAGCACAACAAATATTTTTACCCCCCATTCACCCCATGCCTATTTTCACTCACAGATCTATTACATTTACATGTACATGTTAAAAAAACCACACACACAACAAAGAGGTAAGTGGTAAGTTTATAAAAGACAAGTTAGGCTGTAAAGAGCAGAAAAGGAAAAGAAGACAAAAAAAGCTAGTCATCTGAGGACAGGGCAGTCCCTCTATCCTCAAATCCTTTAAAGAGACCTTCATGAGTCATTTTACTTAAAAGTGTGCTGTCTACAAGGGGCAACCACACTGGTAACAATGCATTCAGGTCTGCCTTCTTCTGCCGGGAGCAATTACAGCAGTCTAAACTCAACCAGATTCAAGCAAGCGCCAGGACAAACTCGGCATTACACCACCAACTTTGCAAGACCCACAGCACCCTCAACAGCTAAGCCGACAGTAGTAAGATGCTAGATAAAGGAAAATTTCCGGGAAGTTCAGGGAGCAATTACAGCATCTTGTCTCCTCTGCACCAGTTCCTTCCCCTAGTTTAATCGGCAGAACGCATCCTGATTCGTTACTTACGCATCGCACAGCTATACGGAGTTGAAATGTTTTTATTCATCACAAAGACAGTGCCCGGGTCAGTTTTCCCAACGTGTTTAACTTCAATCTTCTCAGTTCGGGGAGTTAATGACAGCTGTCTGTTTTTCTCTTTATTAAAGAGGTCATTCTGCATTTCTATCAGTTCTGTCGGTGACAGCTGAGAAGCTGGTGATGTTGCTATAAGTCCTGTGTAGAAGTTACAATAAATACGAAAGCTGACCAAATCAGTAACATCCTGCCTCACCCCGCTCCACTCCTACATCAGGGAAAGAATATAGGAGGCAAGGGAATTTTAAACGCCGTTCGCCAAAATAAGCTCAGAGGTAAACTTAAACTCCTAATATTAATAATTAAAACGCTAACAGAGGGAACCCAAAGCCTGCCCAGATCCGCGCCTTTATCCGAGCTGTACTCTTTACCGTTAGATCTCCATTTCCCACCAGTTTCCTCAGTCGTCTTCCCATCTGAGCTTTACAATAAGGAGCAAACAGTAACCAGAAAGTGAAGTCAAAACCAGCCCAGTCATTGGGAAAGTGAGCAAAGCTGTAGTTTTGAAAAAGTCTTGGGGACAAGAAAGCTCCAATAACTAGAGGTCCCACGCCAAAATCATCCATATTTAGAGCAAGAAACGCTGAGTTTATTTTCCAAACCCCAAATCAGAGCATTAGGCAAGGCATGCACGGGTGTTCCAATGGGAAAAGAAGGACACGTCTGCACCGGGGCGTGGACTCCCTCGTAGAGGCGCCCTAAGCTCCTCTCGCGGCCGCCCCCCTGCCTTCCCTGTCCCACTTGCGCCCCGAGACTGTACCCCAAGGGGGGAGGGGCGACCGCCACAACCGGGGCTTAAAGACCCTCCTCCGCCATCAGCCCCGCGGGACCCCGCCAGGATTCGCCTCGGGCCCATTCTGGGCAGATACCATCCTCTAAGCCTCGCGCCCCGTCCCCACGGCGGCTGAAACTCACTCCGGCCAGCCCCGCCGGGGGCGGCCCGCCAGAGCCGTAGCCCCCAGACTCCCAAGGCCATGTCCTCTCCCGCAGCCGCAGGAACCGCGGCGCACAGGTCCTTTTCCGGCTTCTTCCCCGGAAACTCCGAACACGCACCCCGGGTTCCGCACGACAGTTTCGTTCCGGGCCCGGCTCTCTGACTGCGCCCGCCACCAGGGGGCGCGTTCGTACCCCGCCGAGAGTCAGTCGTGGGAGGTCCGGTGTCTGAAGCCGGGAGGGTGACCCAGAGGTGCCGGGCCCCTGGTAGGGCGGCCGGTCCGCCACCCCGAGGGCTCTGCGGGGAGACAAGCGTCCCCAAAGAGCCCGTCACGCACCATCACCCTCCGCCGTCCGCGGGTTCGAGCCCGGCCGGCTGGGCGAAGCCCTTGCTTCTCGCGAAGAATATTTCTGGAGAGAAAAATTAAGGAAAACCGGCTTCGGGTTACTCTTACCTTCGTGGTCAGCCCAGCCAGCCCCGCCGATGACATCTTCTAGGTCGTGGCTTAATTCGATTTTGCAAGGGTGAGTTCTCCGGTTGGTCTGCGCCCGGCTTCTCCATTTTTTAGCCATAGTGATGCGGACCTACCTCAAAATGCGTCATGACATTGGAGGAAACTTTGTAATCCGTGGAGGGCTTTCCAAATTATCTAGGTTAGTTTGTATACGATAGAGATAGAGAGCATGTTAGAAGACATCCCGGGGCGGAATTTTTGTCTCTTTTCATTGATGGATCCCAAGTGCCCAGAACACAGCGTGGCACACAGTAGGCGCTCAGTGTATATATTCGTTATTCAACTGAGTGCCCTTGCAAAAAGTTCCAGCGCAGTGTCTGATTCCTTCGTCCTACTAGGATGTTGTTGCTATTGAAGTGAGCCCTCCATAGGTGACGAATGGAAATGCTGTTACTCAAAGTTGCTTATGGCTCTGGCTTTGCTTAAATCAGTAAGTTGACAAATTCCGCCCACGGCCTTTTCCTCCGCTCAGCTCCTTTACTCGCAATGGAAATACACCGCCACCAGGTGGAGGTAATGGCTAAGGAACTAACGCCGCCCTAAGACTGCCTCTTGTGGGGGAATTGGGGGGAAGGTGGTCGTAGGGTACCAACATACAGTTGTAGGATAAATAAGAACTGGGGATGTAACGTAAACATAATCACTGTAATTAACAATGCCGTATGGTATATTTGAAAGTTGCTAAAAGAGGAAATCCTAAAAGTTTTCATCCCAGGAAAACAAAATTTGTTTTTGTAAGTACAGGAGGTTGATGGATGTTAACTAAACTTATTGTGGTAATCATTTTGCAGTATATGCATGCGTCAATCATTATGCTGTATACCTTAAACAGTGTGGTAATCAGTTATAAAACTGGAGGGGAAAAAAAAAAGCTGTCTTGATAGATCCTGTCTCCTTAGCCCAAATTTTACATTCACAACAACTGCATAGGGAAAGTGTAGCTATCTTCACTTATAAAATGAAAAATGTGTGTATGTATCCAAGCTTGGATTTCAACCCAGGCTGCATTTCACTAGGCCACCTCTCATTTAAGATCTTACTTCAAAACATGAAATATACATACGTCGACATATTTGTGTGATGTCTGTTATGATGTGTGTGTATATCTTTTGCTTCTGCCTTAAATTTGTGTACAATTATCCCTGGTCTTTGTTTCACTGGCATTTTAGAGTCTGTCCCCTTTTAACCTTTTCTAGTTGCCTTCAGAACATTTTAGAGCAATCTTTAAGAAAAGCCTCAGAACATAAAATTTAAACTAGTTTAATCATAAATTGCATTGGAAGTACCAATTGGAAGTCACAAGCATCACAAGTTAACTTGTTTGCAAGGATGTCAGTAATGATAATGTTGATAATGTTGATAATGTTGTTCAACAAATGTTGAACATGTGCCAGACATATTGAACATTCCAATCTATCAGGTTTATTAATTCTCACAACCTACTCATACAATATGCATACTAATCTTCATTTTGTAGGAAAGGAAATTCAGATTTTGAGAGCTTGTGAAACCTACCTGAGGTAGAGCTTTGGCCAAGAATCCACCAAAATATTTCCTTACCCTAAATTTCCATTCTTGCCTTTTTCTCCAAAAAAAGGACCTTCTCCCCAAATCTTAGTCTCATTCTCTCAGTCTCCCTCCCAAGTTAAAAAAAAAAAAAAATCAGATCTGTGGCAGCAGATATCTAAGGTGAGTATGGAGCATCTTACTGTGCCAGAAGGCAAGAAAATACTCAAAGACAGAAGAAAACATAATACAAGGACACAGGATCCAGCTGGAAGGGGCTCCCAGCGTACTGATTTAGAATAGTTTAAATAAAAAGAATAATGATGAAGGATGATAACATTAGATGTGTTAAAAATCCACGAGCCTATAGTGATACTCAGAATGAATGATGGTAGAGAGTGGAGAGGAAGTCTTCTTTACAAAAGAACACCAGATAATACACAGAGTAGGACTAACAGGATGGGGGGAACCACCATACTGCAACTACCAATGAAATGATTAATTCAGGAAGGGATCACCTATGGAGGCTAAAACCAATGGGGAAAGTTTGAGGGTTAGGATATTCACATAGTATCTAAATATCACCCCACAGATTACTAACAAAACATAAAGGGATAAAAGAAACTTTTCGATGGAGAAATCTAGTGGATACCACCTTAACAAAGTGAGCAAACGTATCACCACCCAAAACGGGACAATCTGACATTATGTGTGCCCCCTGGTTGTGATATAAACATCACCCATGTAGTATTCCTACCATAAATATTGACCCTGAAACTAAAGAATTATGAGGAAGAAAACTCAGATATATCTAGAATATGATACATTCTACAAACAGCTGGCCTGAACTCCTCAAAAATATCAGTTTCATGAAAGATGGACCCAAAAAGTTCAGGGAACTGCTCTAAATTAAAGGAAACTAAAGAGACATACAGCTAATTCCTGGGTATGACCCTCACTTGGATCTTGGATCAGAAAGAAGGAAAAATGTACAAAGGGTATTATTATGACAGAAAAATTTGAATATGAAATGTATACTAAATAATATTATTGTATCAATGTTGTACTTCTTGGATATGATCATTGTATTGTGGTGATAGAGGAGAAAGTCCTCATTCTTAGCATATAAGTTTGAAATATTTAGGGGTGAAGGATCATTATGCCTATAAGTAACTCTCAAATGGTTCAGTAAATATAGAGAGGGAGCAAGAGAAATTAAACAAATGTGGCAAAATGTTAACAACTGGTGAAGCTAAGTCAAGTGTTGATTACTACTCTTTCAACTTTATTCTCAATTTTTTTCCAAATCCAAAATTGAGGGGGAAGAACCACCCTTGTTTACAACTCCCGAAAGTTGGTTTTGCTCACATCGCGTGTGAGGGGCAGCAGCTCCAGGCCCTCTGTGGCTCTGCAATGTTATTCCAGAATCCAGGCTGGAGCAGCAGCCCCCACTGAGGACTTCCGGTTCTATGGCAGAGAGGAAAGAGAACAGGACGACTCAGTGCACTGGCTCTTCAGAGCTTCTGCTCACACCCACCTGATTCTCAGCCCCCTACCCCCAAGTCCCACGGCCAAGCCCAGTGGCATCCGGCAGGAGATGCATGCCTTCGGCAGGGAGCCAGTGAACAAGGGTACAGAATTCTTCAGGAAGAAAAGCATGAGGGTGGGTGTAGCTCAGTCAGTGGTAGAGTGCACGTTGAGCATGCACAGCACGCATGAAGTCCTGGGTTCAATTCCCAGGACTCCCCAAAAAAGAAGAAAAGCTAAACACTGAAACTTAGAATCCAGTAGCACCGTTACTCTCCCAAGATCACAAGATGACCTGGGACTTAAATGTGGAGTGACCTCCAAAGCCTATGTTTTCTTTTTTCTCAAATGTGTATGTCTTTTTAATCTTACATCTTCAAATCATTATACATCTACTTGCTTGGAAAATCAAAGAATATCTTAAGGTAGATGGTGAAAAGTTGCCTCCCGGCTTCTGGCCCATTCACAAGTTCTTACCAAAACCTCACAGGGGGTACCGCTGTTACTGATTTCTTTCATAATTTCTTACATATCTTTGAGAGTTCTTGAGGCCTCAGTCTGCTAACCCAAATGGATATTCTTATTTTCCACTCTTTTTGACCCAAAATGCAAATAATGTTTATTTAAAATACTAATAATTAAGTCGTGAAAACTATAAATTGAATCACAAGTTGAAGAGATAGTAAGGAGCATTTATTCCACATACCTCTCTACCTCGTTTAATAGAGAAGATGAGCTACAGAAAGGCTAGTGTTTGGCTCAAGGTCATACTGAATGCCAGTGTAGCATCTGGCAGGACTGGAAACCTCAGGGCATGCGAAAAATGCCAGGACTCCTGAAATTGGCATGTGTTCTTTAAAATGCTCTGGATCATCCCACCCACGGCAGCCACACCAAATCCTTCATTTCACAGCGTTGTGAACACTGAAAGAATTCTCCCATTTGCTTAGGATTTCAAAGATGTACTAATCCCTCAAACACATGTTAATGTGGATTGTCTTTGATGAAAAAGGACAAATACATTCTCCAGAAGTAAGCCCCTCCTTCAGCGCTCCCCCCACCCCGTCCTATTTCAGAGTGAGAAAGATCACTACACACTCAGAGCTTTTTAGAATGGGGGCTCGTGTCCCTGCAGGGTGAGGTGAAAATTAACTAAGGTCATGCCCTTTTGATGAAACAGAATGCTGTCCCCCAGAATCGCTCTCTCTTAATTATACACAACCTTTTTTCCACTCTTGATTGCTATTTTAAACTCTTGACTTACCCTGTCTTATCCCTTATGCCTTGGCTGTGACATTTACATGCCCTCTCTCTGCTCCCCAGCATCCAATCTTCACAGATCCTGGGAAGAACACACAGGCTCAGTCATGATCACCCAAAGCCACCGTCACCCGCAGACCAACTCATGAAATACAGTATTGTGAGGAGAAAAAGCCTGAGTTAGATCCCAGATCTCCACTTAGCCCTGTGGCCTTGGGCCAGTTGGACCATAATGTACATAACTATGCTTTCTTTGATGTACACTTAGGATATTTGAGATACTTTGCAGCAGTGAGCATCTATGTATCTAAAATCTGTGCACTGGTGTACAAATTTCTGCAGAGGTTCCTTGCAGTGGAATTGCTTGGTCAAGGATATATCGTTTGAAATATTGGTAAGTGCTTCCAACGTGTCCATCAAAGCCATTAACATACAAGACAAAGCAGAAATAATATTTATTCCAGATGATAGTTGCAAATATTATCATAGTGGTAAAAGGCTACACTTTCATGCATCTTCGAATTTGTAACTAAAGTCCAAGGTCAGACCCTCTAATCTTGCACATTTTGTGTTTCAGATGCAAGAACTTTTTTAACCTGGCCAAGCATTAACCTGTTCAAGTACGACATTTATTTGTCAGTCATCAAGGAAAATGCAAACTCAGGGCCAATAATTTCAACTTCTGTCAATCTTTGCTTCAAAGTACTGAACTTTATCTCTAAATCCCATTATAAAGGCTTACACCACATAGTTGCATATCTTTGATTAGAATGAGTTGATCTAATTAGACTTTTCCTCCAGACTCTGTCTCAACTATTTTTACATTTTTTATTACTGTTTTACATTACACAAACAGCATACTCTCTCTGTAAAAGTCTAGACATTAGGAACATGTAAGGAGTTTAGCATGAAAAATCATCCTTCTCAATGTTGCTGTGCTGTGTATCTATATATCTATAGCTAAGTCTCAGATATTTTTATTTTTTAATCCATTATTTAATGTCTAACTGCTCTATATTGACATTATTCAGGTTATTCAAATAACTCTCCAAGTAGAAGGGGCAAAAGCAATGAAATGTAGGGACAAGAATAATGAAATAGTAACTCCCTGGACAATTCTCTCTGTGACAACTGTGGGAGTATTTTGATAACTGTTGGCAGCAGGACACTGCACGTGATGTGGGGAAGGAAACCTTGGCATTCAAACAAGCAAATGGTTTGGCGACAGTTTGTTAAATTTCTGCCACGCTTGCAAATGCCAGTAACAATTTCTCAGACTATGGGATTATTACATGTGACAGGTTTGGGAATGTTTCACAATTGTCATCAAATAAATCACCTGCCAAAATTAAAAATTATATGGACTTTTTTAATAATTGTCACTACTAAAACAAAAGCTCACTGGAGTTGATGCATTTAACTTGCACATTTTGGGTGTTTGCCACAGAATCAGAGGCCAAGCAAAAACATCCATGTAAAATTATAAATCAATCTTACTGGTAGGTTTCTATCGAACTATTACATCTTCTTCAGTCCAAAAGTAGCCCACATTCCTTCCTAAACTTAGAGCTGTAAAGGTCTACATTAAATGAGATTTCAGGTCAATAGCCAACGCCGCACCTTAAGGAAGTAGAATAAGAAGAGTGTGCTAAACCCAAACCTAGCAGAACAAAAGGCAATAATAAAGTAGAGATGAATGAAATAGAGAACCGAAAAACAACAGAGAAAATCAGTAATACCAAAAATTGGCTCTTTGAAAAAAATAAACAAAATTGACAAACCTTTAACTAGACTGACCAAGAAAAAGAGAGAGAAAACACATATTACTAAAATCAAGAATGAAAGAGGGTGCATTACTGCCAACCTCAAAGTAATAAAATGGGTTATAAGGAAAGCTATGAACAACTATGTGCCAGCAAATTAAATAACTTAGATGAAATGGACTAATTCCTAGAAAGACACAAAGTACCAAAACTGATGCCAGAAGAAATAGAAAATAAACCTATAACAAGTAAAGAAATCAAATTAGTAATTTTCAAACTTCCTACCAATAAAAGACCAGGTTCAGATGTTTTACTGGTTAAGTTGGCCAAACATTTGAAGAAGAATCAATACTAATTTTTTACAAACTCTTCCAAAAGATAAAAGAGGCAGGAAAATTTTCCAACTCATTTTATGAGGCTAGAATTACTCTGACACCAAAACCAGAAAAAGATGTCACAAGAAAAAAAATACAGACCAATATCCTTTATGAATATTGATGCAAAAAAAAACCCAACAAAATACTAGCAAATTCAACCCAATAATATGTAAAAAGATAATACACGGTGACCAAGTGAAAGAAGGCCATTACAAAAGAGCACATACTGTATGATTCAATTTATATTGAACGTTCATAATAGGAAAGGAGGTTGGGAAATTGGGTGAAGGGTTACCACTAATGGGTATTAGGTTGCCTTTAGGAAGGACAAAAATATTCTAAAATCAGATATGGTAATGGTTGCACATTCCTCTAAGTATATTAAACAACGTAGAATTTACACTTTAAGTGGGTGAATTATATAGTGTGTGAATTGTATTTTAATAATGCTGTTTTTAAAAACTTCCTGACCCATCTGGCTGGCCTTTTGAAAGGATGCCTTATTCCTAGTCCCTTGGTCATGACAGCTGCCTGCCTCTTCCCATCAACCTTAACATCCCCTGGAGAGAGGACACAGGCTGGGTCCTGACCACCCAAAAGTGCCCCGTACTAGCTGGATGCACCCGGCATACACTGCCTGTAAGAGAAAAGAAGATTGCATGTGCTCTGGGACCACGGTGCTGGTGTTCAAACCCCTCCTCTCCAGTTCCTAGCCCTTGACTTGTATTACAGTTCAATTACATGGGAGTGTAGTTTGGTGCAGTCATTACAGAAAACAGTATGGAGATTCCTCAAGAAAACTAAAAATAGACTTACCTTATGATCCAGCAATCCAACTTCTGGGTATATATCCAAAGGGAACTCCAATGTGAAAAGATTCATGCACAATGTTCATAGCACCACTATATACAACGGCCAAGACATGGAAGCAACCTAAATGTCCATCGACAGATGACTGGATAAAGAAGTTGTAGTATATTTATACAATGGAATACTGCTCTGCCATAAAAAATGATAAAATAATGCCATTTGCAGCAACATGGATGGACCTAGAGATCATCATTCTAAGTGAAGTAAGCCAGAAAGAGAAAGGAAAATACCATATGATATCACTCATATGTGGAATCTTAAAAAAAAAAAAAAAAGAACTAGGATGCTATGAACTCATTTACAAAACAGACTTGCAGACTTAGTAAACAATATTATATTATGGTTACCGGGGAAAGCAAGTGGGATGGGATAAATTTGGAAGTTTGAGATTTACAAATGTTAGCCATTATACATAGAAATAGATTAAAAATTTTTTCTTTTGTATAGTACAGGGAACTATGCTCAATATCTTATAATAACCTTTAATGGAAAAAATATGAAAATGAATATATGTATGTATATGTGTGATTGGGACATTGTGCTGTACAAAGAGATTGACACATTGTAATTGACTGTACTTCAGTTAAAAAAGTTTATTTGCACCTCATGCTTCCAATTAATCATATGAAAAATTGGAGTAATTATACTATCTTACAGCACTTGGGGACAAGTAAAGCAGATAGTACATAGAAGGTGTTTAGCACTAGATGGGGTACGCTCAGTAAGATTGTTGTTGTTACTGGGAGTGCCTCAGCATATGAAACTCTGACCCTCCTGGGACTGGTTCTGGCCCAGCTTTGGAAGATTTCTCACTCTGTTTCTCCTGGAGATGACAGCACGTGCTTCACTGGGCTCCCCAACCCAGAAGAAGGCTCTCGGCCTCTTTGCTGGTGGCCTTGGGCTGGTGGCGCAGACATTTGGGCATCAGAAGTAGTTTAGCACACATCCATAGTTAAATGCAATTGCACATCTTTTAATTTTAAAATTTGAAATTTTCTACATTTTTTAAATTTTTAAATTTTCTATATACCAACTAAAGGGACGCATTATCCCATTCTTAGAAAAATAATCACACATAAAAGTACAAAGAAATGCATGCAGAGGGCAGAGAACATTCGAAACATCAAAAAGGCGGAGTGTGCTTGATTCCAGTTTTAAACCTTCCCCTTATTTGCAATCTGATTGTTTTTTATTCAATTTAGTTTCATTTTCCTGATGGTATAAATTATTTCTGATAATCATTATGTATCTTATCCTCATCCCTTTCCTTTACAATCTACAATATTCAGGTGCTTAAAAAGCAAGAAAATTCAACCCAGCCCAGTGTCCTCTTGAATAAAACATTTCTATGGTGCTTGTCAATGAGAATTTGAGAATCTGGGTGGATATATAACAGATATCCCAAATGTTGGTGACTGAGTTTTAATTTATTAAATAGGTTGGCTGGCTGGTTTTTATTTTTGGCAGTTTCGTGAGACTTTTTAATAGTTTAGAGCAGTGGTTCTCAAACTTTTCTTTTATTATACTTTCCCCAAGTAGCTTTTTTAGACATTTTCCTAATGACCCTCCCCCCATGACATTTTTAATACCATTGATACACTGTATTTCGGTTTAGGCTTTTTTCACCCCCAACAAAATAATTTTCTCCCTCTGGTGGCAATACTTCTCCCATTGAGAATTCAGGGCCAAGAATATTCAGATTTTACACGGTAAGAAAGTATAAGGTGAACTATCTTCCTCAATCAAATGCAGGAGCTTCCTTCCTCCTGCAGTTCGTTATTTTCAGGTACAGGATGTAGCTATTCAATTACCTTCAAATATCGCCTCGCTGTTCAGTGTGGTCCAGGTGTCAGCAGCGTCACCATCATCCTGGGAGCTTGTTAGGAATGCAGGCTCTCAGCCTCACCTCAGACCTACTGAATCAGAATCTGCATTTTAACATGATGCTCTATTAATTCAGATGCCTGTTAGAGTCTGGAAACACTGTTTTATAGGACAATCCTCTACTCAGTTGGAAAAGATTAAGTTAACATATGAATGGAAAAAAATATGCATAGGCCCTAAAAATGGGTTTTAAGTCCCCCCCACCCCTCCCCCTCAAGGTCTAATTTAATACACCAAGTTTCTTAAAAGTCATCAATATTATTCTTGGGGTTAGGGAGATGGTATAGCTCAGGGATAGAGTGGTTGCCTAGCATGCATTAGGTCCTGGGTTCAACCCCCAGTACCTCCATCAAAGGAGAAAGTCATCAATATTATTTTTTAAACTTAGAATTGGGTGTGTTTTGTTTTTTGGGGAAAGGTTAATTTTATTTTCTTCTAAGCAAGTGAATCTCCCGGTGAAGTGTCATCTTGCTGTCCTGCCTCCTCTTTCTTTCCTTTGCTCTTCTCCCCCAGAGAACAGCAGGGGTGTTAGAATTACTTGGAGAGAACAAGATAAAACGATGAAGTTTCTGTTTTTCTCCCCCAGTGAATTTGGCCTTCCAACCCGCAGTCAAAGTCTCTGTAAAATTCAACTTGTTTTGAGAAGGATTTCTTCTCTTGGATCCAGTGGGTAAGTGGAGCCAGTACAAGCAGAGAGATTTTTTTATCTATGTTACTATTTGAAAAATCCAGCAAGTTAGCATAGGGGGAGAGGGTACCAAATTAATTCAAGGCTTTTGCTTCTTAGTTATGAAGATGAGATTAATTTTTCATTCACTTTTCTTTATGTGTGTGAAATTCTTAAATGTGTAGGAAATTTGTGTGAAACGTTTCAGCCATACAGAAAAGGAAATATAGTATAACAAATGCCAGATACACACTACCTAGGTTAGCAGTTTGCCACATTTTGCTTCTTCCATGTTTTAATGAAATATTTTCTTTCATTATGTTTTTAAATTGGAATATAGTCGATGTATGACATTATGTGAGTTTCAGGTGTACTATACAGTGATTTGGCATGTGCACACATTATGAAATGATCACCACAGGAAGTCTGGTAGCCATCTGTCCCTATACATAGTTATTGTAACATTATTAGCCATTTTAATATAAACTACAGATATTATGACATTTCACTCCTAATTTTTCAGTGTGTATTTTTTTAGAATAATGACATTTTATTACATGAAAACAAGCTACACTTGACTAAACTTTTGAGGTTAAAACTGGAGAGACTTCCAGTACCACAAAGCTGTCATTATTATTCCCATCACTTCTTCCCTTACCAGCAGAAGAGACAGAAAACTTGGACCTATTAGAATGGGTCCAAGAACCAGCTGAGACATTATTTTTGGGTGTTTTCAGAGGCGCCCTGACCTCAGAAAGCAAAATTCTCTTTAATTCTAAACTATTGACAAGGACTGTGGTCAAGTTAGACCAAAGCCAAAGCTCTTCTCATTGAAAAACGCAGTGGAAAGATTCAGCTAAATACCAGGAGCTTTTTCTTAATTAAGAATCTCAGTCAACAGGTTGGAGATTTTGAATGCAGAAAGGAGGGACGGGAGTGCAGAAAAGGGAAAAGTGACCAGAAGAGAGAAGAAAAGAAACAGATGGTCTTATAAACCCCAACTCAAATGCCACAATCAAGGCCTCTCTTTCTTATGTCTCCCTGTGTCCCTTTCTATTCTAACATTCTTGACTTACTAGGGTAAAGTTAAATATACTTTCAATAGTTCATGAGAGGGAGAGGAAGACTGTGTATAAGTGTGTGTGTGTGTGTGTGTGTGTGTGTGTTCAACAGCTGGGACAGGAGGAGAAAGTGAAAATCTGGACTAGTTGAGTAGAGGTTGCTTGTCATACTGGTGACTTCCCAGCGGCAATATAATACAGTATTACTATTAGAAGACTTGCTTATTCTTTGTTTCCAAATTTGAAGACTCAAACGTCAAGATTAATCTAGTTTTATAGTTGGAAATGCCTTTAAAATCACATACCTCAGTCCCATTTTCAGTATATGAGGAGTCAAAGTTTCAAAGGTTTTTGGTGGCATATCTAAAAGTGACTTTGGTGGGGGAAATGTAGTTTCTGGAATGGCCAATGTACCTCCACTTTTTTTTTTCGTGGAGGTACTGGGGATTGAACCCAGGCCCTTAAGCATGCTAAGCACTTGCCCTACCACTGAGCCATCCCCCTCCCCCTGTATCGCCACTTTTGCCTTTCAGCACCCCAGGATGTCTAGGCCCTACCCTAGGAAGGAAAGACAAGCATGGCCATTTCCGCCATGGGCTCTAACCCCGTATCCTGCTTGTTAAACTGCGTCCACCCCACGGCGCCTTTCCAAACTCTCCACCAAAGTTCCCTGCCATTGTGTTCACTGGCTCCAAGCCAGCAGACAGGCACTTGAACTTCTGTCCCTGCAAGGATTCCTAGCACAGCAGGGGATCAACAGCCCTTCGTCATATCACACTCCCAGGAAAAAAAATATTTTTTTGAGAACTGTTCCCATTCCGAGGAGCACTCACATCACTAAGGCACAAGGCAAGCCCCAAGAATCAGAGAAACAGGGAGAGGGTTTTCAAGGCTAGTGCATGAGAAAATATGCCCTTTCTTGACTTCTCCAGAGAAACATAAATCTTGCCTGGTGTGGTGGACAGAATGTTTTCACTTACTGTTATCAGTTGTGAAACTAAGTGTTCATCTGCTGCTGCTCTCCCAGTCAGCTACTTTTCATCAGGGCCAAAAAGAGCATTCCAGAAAGACTAAGACCATCCACCTGGGGTGAAGGGGGCAGATCTAAGAACACAGCGAAATTCCTAAATCTCTGGGAGCAAAAAGGCATTAGTCTGTCTCTCGTCTCTCCATCTCATTATTTCTGTAGCAAAGTAGGTCAAGTTTATTCATGTTCTCCAGCCCCTTCCCAGTGATCTTAAAGATGAAAAATGCAGTTGAGATGCTGGTAAGAAAAGCTATTTTAGGTATGGAATTTCATCGGCATTAGGAAGTTGATTATGAAAAAAAATTTTTTTTGAAGGTTTATACAGATACATTAGAGAAAAATGTGTTCAGGATACACAGTAAACACTAAATAAATCATAAGCAGCCTGTTTTTGCTACACGTCCTCCTATTCATCTGCCTTAAGTTGGAGTACACACTAAATTCTCTACTTTGAAAGAATGGCTTGAGAACTAGGTCCAAAGGAGAAGGGCTGCAGGAGAGTCGGTATTTTTTTCTGTACTCCAAGACAAATTAACGAAAACGCAAAGAGTATTTTCATGTCGTTTTTCTTCGTTGGCACAATGTGGCACAAACATACTCTTTTGGCAAACAGGCAGGTAATAGAATCCACCACCAGAAACTCAAAGATTACTGTGGCCAATTTGGTCATATGAATCAGAAACTTCTGACTTTTACCACCAACCACCCTAAGGAAATAATCAGATGGAAGTACAAATATATAAGAATGTGCATCTTCATGATATTAAAAACATCTTCATGATGTTATGCTTTCTTTATGATGTTAAAAAAAATTTATGATGCTAAAAAATTGTTTATGTTAAAAAGAATCAAAACCACCTAAAAGGAAATAAAATATGGATCTGTTAAACAGTTATTATAACCCCACAGCAAATACAGTGGTGCCATCAGGACTGACGTGGCAGTAGATTGATTGACTTGGAAAGACGGTTGGTTACAAGAGTGGAGGGGACATGGCAGCACTGTAGAGTAAAGGCTTCAGATGCAGACAGACCCGGAATCGTGTCTCGTTCTGTCATTGACCAGCTGGGTGTCCTGGGGCAATTTATTGGACCTCATTCAGACCCTCAGTGCCTTCATATGTAGAATCAAAGGAGATAATAATGAAAAATGAGCCCTTAGCAATGAGATTGGCATAGAGAGATATTGAAGCTTCAAAGTAAGGCTGACTTACAGAAGACATTGTTAGGTGTTATGGACTGAATGTTTGTGTCTGCTCAAAATTCATATATTGAAACCGCAATCCCAGTGTGATGGTATCTGGAGGTGGAGACTTTGGGAGATAATTAGGTCAGGAGGGTGGAGCCCTCACGAATGGGATTAGTGGATGTGTAAAAAGAGCACTCTTTCCACATGTGAGGATATAATGAGAATTTGGCTGTCTGCAACCCGGACGAGGGTCCTTTCCAGGACCTGATTGTGCTGGCGCCCTGATCTCAGACTCCTAGCCCCAGAACAGTGAGAAATAAGCCTCTGTTGTTTCTAGGCCACCAGTCTCTGGTACTTTGTTACAGCAGCCTGAACTACGTGGTTAGCTTAAAGAAAAAATTACAGTACAATCTGACTCTTGTCAAAGACTTTTGGACCCATATATCCCACCAGTAGTCAAATATTTATTGAGCATTTAAAATCTGAAAAGCGCTTGGTTAGGAAAAGAGACCGTAACAGTGAGATAAAAATTAGACAGAACCTGTCTTCATGGAGTCCACAGTCTCCCACTGGTGACTGATTGTGACCAACTGAGTTTAAAATCCCCGCTTTGATACCAGAGAGGAAGGGGTAAAGAGAGCTTGCAATAGGATTTGATCTAGTCAGGAAGGGCAGGGAAGTTTCCTAAGGAAACTGCAGTTTAGCAGAGACAGAAGGGTGAAGAGGCCTTGACCAGCTGAGGTGGAGGTGACGGTGAGCGGTGCACATCACGGCTCAGCGCACTGAGCCTAGACTAGGGCAGGTGCCGGTCCAAACCCCCTCTGCCCACCAGCACGAGCTGCTGTGTTTATGGGCCCATCACTCAATCTCTCTGTCCCAAGGACTCCACCTGTAAAATGGATATAATAAAGAGTGTATCATTTACATGACTATGAGGATTAAATTAGATAATATGCAACCCAATGGAGAGATGTTATTCCCGCGCCCCCCCCCCCCCACTCTTTAATTAAGGACATTCATTAAGTGTAGTTGTCCCAGGCAAGGGGTCTTGGGAGAAAATCAGACATACCTGGGTCAAGTTACAAAGGGCAAATACAAAGCCATGCCCAGCCAGCGCTGAGGATCTATACTGTTTGGGGGACGGCACAGGAAAGACATAACCAGTTTTCATTCCAGGCTTGGCTCTTTTCTAATCTTGCTGTATGATCGTGACTAAATTTATGTCACTACTTTGGGTCTCATCATCCTTAACTGTGACATGAGGGATGGGGGATGGAGTTGGGCATTATCTTTCTCCCCAAGTTTTAGTTGTTAGGACTCCATCCTCACAGACTAAGTGATACCTGTCCATTTTTTTGTTTGCTCCTGGCAAATGTTTGTTAAATGCTCTCTCCTCCCACAAGAAAGTGCCATTTAAAAAGTCATTTTATATCATTTTCCTATTGCCTAATTCCCTATGAAATGACTAATTGTCATTCAATAAGGAAACCAACCATTTAGTTGATAATAAATGTTTTTAAAAAGAGGAAAGACAGCATTCATAACTAATTGACTGATCTCTGACGAACTTCGCTTAACTGGCAGATAGATGCAGCTTAGTCGTTTAGGAGCAGAGAATGTGAAAGAATGTTCCTGCTGGCAGTGATCAGAATCAGGTGAGGCTAGCACATTGCTATTGTTCTTCTTATTGGAAGAAAGTTTTGAGCACTGTATTGTTACAGTACACTTGAAGAAAGATGTCACCTTGGGAGAGGCATGCAGTCTACACACTGGAGATCCTGTGGGCTTCTCTGAATAGGTTTATCTGGCTGGAAAGGGCTGTGGTTTGAGCACATCCCATGAGTGTGCCCGTGGGCATATCATAATGAAATACTGAAATGAGTCTTATTCTAGGAAATGATCTACGGAGATAATAATGAGGGATAAGTAATAAGGGTCCCATTCCAAACCTTAAATTCTATCCGTAGGAGCTTGAAATTTATATGAGAGGCACTTGGAAATGTACGTAGTTCTTGAAATGGAAGACTTTTCCCCCCTCTTTTCTCTAAATTGCAGAATGCGAGGCACACTTTCCCACATCTTCTCCACACCCCTGAGGAAAAATAAGCCACTCAACACAGAAATACCAAATCTGAGATGTTGTGAGAAGTCACTCAATTTAAACCCAGCCCTTCGCTGCATTGCTTGTTTTAGGAAATGTGCCTCGACACCTCTTCAACAGTACTTTGGATTCAGAGTTAGAGGGGGTGGAAAGAAGGAAAAATGGTAAGATGTCCTAAAACACCAAATCCCCTTGGATGTTTACCTGACCAAATGCTTACAGTGTCAGAGTGAAAGTGATTATGACACATGGGGGGGGGGGAGAGGTGATCACGGAGAACAGAACAGAGCTGGGAGGGACCCCCATGCTAACCCCTCCCCTTCCTCCCCGTAAGCTGCCCCAGGTGCCCTGGGGTAGGGATTCTCACAGGCAGGACAATAACAGAAACAATGCCCAACCACCCCCTGATGGAGCATTATTAACTACTGCCACCCCTCTCATCGTTCTACGCCCGTTGTTTGCAATCATTTCAGTACTTGTTTTTATCTTATGCACTAGCTTTATACTTTATTAAGTAAAAAACACAAGTCTCTAATTTTATTCTGCAAGTTTTTTGGAGGCTTGCTTTCTCTATTGTCCAAGTGGTCAGTGCCTTCATGATTACTAAATGCAGGAGACAATTCTCAGTCATCATTTTAGCACTCAAGAAGGTAAAAACCTCCACCCTTGGCTCCTGATTCTCTCCAGTTTCCTCTCATACATTTTTTTATTGCTCTTTTATTTCATTTATTTATTTGCTTGTTTTAATTTTGTTCTTAGACTTTATTTTTTAGGTTCACAACAAAATTAAGCAGAAAATACAGAGATTTTTCCATATACTCCCTTCCCCCAACACATCATAATCTCCCCCATGTGGATTGAAAAATTTCACATCCTAGGAGTTGAGAGTTATGTTTTATTCATTGGACTTTCTGAGGACTCAAATCCGGGGTGCTGCCTCTCAGATAGCTCTAAAAGACTGCTTCAGAGAGGCAAGGGAGAAGCCAGGATATATAGGATTTTTGCCACAAATACCAGGTAGTCAGAACATCAAAAGATTACTGTTAAAGAAAACCAGATATCTCAAGTTAAGAAATTTAGCACTTTTCTATGTATGACAAGATGCAAAAGTCTGGGCTCACTGAAATCATCCCTTTGATATTCATCTAGTTGTCTAAGGCCAGTATTCTGTTCTTTCACAGCCTGAGTTCCCTCTGGGTGCAGGGCCAGGCTGCCTGCTTATTTCCATCCTAAGTTCCCTCCACTCACTGTCAGAGGCTGAGGCAGTGGCTGATGACTCCATAGACATAGCATTCCTTTGTTTACTGATATGGCAGGCAACATTTTTTATCCACATCCATTATCAACATCTTCCACCAGAGTGATACATTTGTTACAGTCAATGAATATACACTGACACATCATAATGACCCAGAGTCCATAGTTTACATTAGGGTTCACTCTTGGTATTGTATATTCTATGGGTTTGGACTGTAGACAAAGAACTGTTGCCTGCCATTTCAGTAAGCAAAATCATTGCCTGACATCAAGTCATCTGCCATTGCAGCCACCCTCACCTGTGTGTCCCGAGGGGAATTCAGGATGGAGAAAAGCAGGATATTGGCCCTAGATAGTTAAGATGCATATCAAAGGAATAATTTCAATGAGCCCAGACTCTTGTATCTTCCCATACATAGAAAAGCACTAAAATCATTAAGTTGAGATGTCAGTTTTTGTAATAAGCAGTAATCTTTCAACTGCCGGTTATTTCTCCAGCAAAGATGGGTTTATTTGGGATCAGCAGGAAATTGCAATTTGGGGTCTGCAAGCACGATGAGCCACATGCAAGTCCCTGCACTGCAAGGAAAAGAGAACACTTTAATAGAGTGGGAAAAGATAGTTGGGAGGGCTATAATAAACAAAGAGCCCACAGCTTCCCAATAGCTGAGTCCTTAACAAGAAAGAAGAGGCGTCTTTCTTCTTCCTGCTGGGCTCTGCTATTGTTGCAGGGTGTGAGAATTTCTTATTCTGGTCTCCCAACTGTATTTAATTGAGATTTCTGTTCATTATTTTTATATATTTGCTATCTGTATATATTCTTTGGTGAGGTGTCCATCAAAGTCTTTGACCAATTTTTAAAGCCAGTTTCCTTATTGTTGAGTTTTAAGAGTTCTTTGTATATTTTGGGTAACAGTGCTTTACCTGATATGCTTTTTGCAAATATTTTTCTCCCAGTCTGTGGCTTCTAATTCTCTTGAAATTTCTTCCAAAGAGCAGAAGTTTTTTTTTTTAATTTTAATGAAATCCAGTTTATCAATCCTTTCTTTCATGGATCACACCTTTGGTATTATATCTAAAAGGTCATCAACAAACCCAAGATCCTCTAGATTTTGTCCCATGTTACTGGAGGGGAGCAGAATTTGTCATCCCAAAATATGCCTCTTTGGGATAAGAATTATTTTAGACTGATTACTTTTAAGAAACAACAGACATAGGTAAAGCTCTGAAAATGAATAGACATGACCCTTTTGTAGGAGACATTTGTATTTAAAGAGAAATCTCCATTTGTGTGGTTATCTCCCTCTCTGTACTTGGAAAAAGATGACACTAAATCTCTGGAAACACTTATCAATGGTGAAGGCATGAATTAAATCTGCATAGCAACCTCACCCTTGTTTACTGTGCTTTTCCCATAACTGGCCTGAGGGGCAGAGGGAGACTCCAACATCTTTGTCTTCAGCTGGAGATGGTATTTAAGGTGGTGGCTTGGGCTATTTTGGAGAGTTATTCAGTGTCCTTGGATATCTCCCATGTATACAGGAGGTACACATGTTGTTAAACATGCTTATTTTTTCTCATTAATCTGTCTTTTGATTATAGGGGGGATCTCAGCCAACAGCCTAGAATGGTAGAGGAAAAATTATTTTTCCTTCCCCACATTATCTTCTAGGAGGCTTGTAGTTTCACATTTTACATTTAGGTCTGTGATCTATTTTGAGTAAATTTTTGTGAGGAGTATAAGGTCTGTGTCTAGATTCACTCATTATTTTTTTTTTTTAACACAGATCTTCTTCCTACCTCTTATAGGCTTTATTTCCTTAGATTTATCTCTAGAGGAACATTCATCTTTTTTTTTTTTTTTCTGATTGATCTCATTCATTCACTCTCTTATCTTCTCCAGTCTTCTAGAAAGGTTCTCATACACCAGTCTACTGAACAGTTGTATCAGAATCAACCAGGGTTCTTATCAGTCATACAGTCAGCCCTCTGGGTCCACAGATTCTGCATCCTCAGATTCAACCAACCACAGAACAAAATATTCAAAAAATTCCAGAAAGTTCCAAAAAAACAAAATTTGAATTTGTTGTATGCTGGCAACTCTTTACATAGCATTTACATGGTATTAGCTATTATAAGTAATCTAGAGGTGATTTAAAGTATATGGGAGATTTGCAGATACTAACTACTATATATAAAATAAACAACAAGTTTATACTGTATAGCACAGGGAACTGTATTCAATATCTTGTAATAACCTTAATGAAAAAGAATATAAAAATGAATATATGTATTCATATATGAATATATGAATATATGTATATATATGACTGAACTATTATGCTATACACCAGAAATTGACACAACATTATAAACTGACTATATTTTGATAAAAATAATAATAAAAATAAATAAAGTATATGGGAGGATGTGCATAGCCTACATACAAATACTAAGGGCATTTTAAATAAGGGTCTTGAGCATCCTCAGATTTTGGTATCCCTCGGGAGTCCTGAAACCAATCCCCCTCAGACACTAAGGAAGAGACTGTGCAGCTTCCCAGGTGCCCCTGAGATAGAAACTTCTGGAACTCAGAATTTTTAACATAATTTTAAGCAGAGAATCACATTTAAGTATTTCTAGGGGATTCTGAGATGCATTCTTAGCAATCACTGTTTTAGGAGATACTGATAATATTTACATGTATTTCTTTAGTCAATTGCAAGGGTTCCTGATCTCTAGCCCAAACTTTCTAATAGTTTGCCGGTCACCTCATCTAGACAGCCCTTCGTCCACTCATCCCAAACCTGCTGGAACCATGTATGCTCCCTATGATTCTTCTCCAGGTAGTGATGCTATTTATAACCAGCACAAATGGCCACTCAGGCTAGAAATCTCAGTTACTACTTCTCCTCTTTCTCCCCCTGTATCTAATTGATGACAGAGTCCTGCTGGCCAGGTTTGTGAAACATCATTTGATCTACCTGTGTTTTCATCCACCCCACTGTGACCATGTACTTCATGCTTCGTCTTATTCTTGCAACACTGCAATCGTTTTCAGACTTGTCTAACATTCTGATTCCCTTATCTCTAATCCATGCTCTCCATTTCCATACAAATCATCATTCTACAGCACCAATGTCTTACAGAACTTTCTACAATGATGGAAATGCTCTATATCTGCATTGTCCAGGAGGGTAGCCACTATCCTATCCCTATGTGGTTATTGGGAACTTCAAATGTGGCAGGGTGACTGAAGAACTGAATTTTAAACTTAATTGAATTCAAATTTATATAGCCACATGGATCTAGAGGTTACCATATTTGATGGCACAGTTCTAAAATATGGATTTTTTTTTTATACCTACCCTAGTGCTTGCAAAAAGCTCTTTACCTACAGGATAAGGTCTAGCGTCATCATACTGTAACGCTGAATGACCTTCATAATCCAACCATCTTTTCAGTTTCTGCTACACCCCCTGCCCCAATTCCACATGGACTCTAGCACTGTAGAAACCTGCTTTTCTTAAACACGCTGTAATTTTGAGATCTCTCAGCTTTTGATCCTGCTCTTTGCTCTACCTAGAATGCCCTTCCTTTACTTCCTTCCTGTCAAATTTTGCCTCAACTTTTCATGCCTAATAAAGAGTATATGGGAAGACGTGTCTAGGTTATACGTCCTGCAGGCATCCCCAATATAGGCGCATCCCCTTATCCTCGACCTTGAACGAGCTATTTAACATTTCTCAGCCTGGTTTTCTCATCTGTAAAGTGGGAATGAAAACATTTGCTCCCTTACAGAGTTGTTGGGGGATTAGATATTGCACTATTCAGACTCCACCACTGAAAGAGCACTCAATAAAAACTGTTTTTATTTTCTGTCCTCCCGTAGCACTTAACACATAGTATTAGAGGTCTTTCCAGATGAGACTGTCTCTCTTTCCTCAAGACTGTGAACTCATTAGCAGCAAAAACTCAGTCTTGTTCATCATTGTCCGCCAGCATCCTCTACATTGTAGCTCTTTGACAAATGCTTTCACTGGGTGACAGATAACTGAGTGAATCAATTATTCACATAAGACGTCACAGAATAAAAAAAAAAAGTATTCCTTTTTCATGTGGATCTTTAGGGAGGAACAACAGAGACAGATCGCTGTGGCAAGACTGAGAAAAGAGGATGCCAAAACTTGTAAAGCATTAAATCTTTTTTGTTTCTGCCCAGAAAAAACTAGCATAAGCCTGTTGTTAAATCTGTGTCCCTTCTCCTTGCTTGATGAGAGTATAGCTCTAACATTTTTGCTGTTTGACTTTCCTTTCTAGGTCCTCTGCCCCTCTCCCGCCATGGGTACTAAGCTTCCATCACTGTCACCAAGGAAACAGCAGGGATGCCTCATTCCTCACAGCTCTGAGTATCTGAACTCTGGCTGCCTTTGTCCACAGAGCTAGCTAAATTCTTTGTGTGCACACGACTAAATCAACTGTCTTCTATACAGAACTTTATCCATTATTCTATGTTAAAAAAAAAAACATATATAACAATTTCGTCTCTTGGGAATGGCCTTTTTCCAGACCTGTCAATACTGTTGAACGCACCAGACATTTTTGGTCCCTAGGAGAAAATCTAAAAATCGCCTGTTTAGCCCCTTGGACTGTGTGCAATATAAGTGCGGGTCAATTTTAAAGAGCGCAACAGAGCATTCATAATGGTTTCCCTTTTAAAAGCACTGTAGACCAAAAATAAACCTGACAAAGGGCAGCTGTAGAGTTTTAACATGTGGAAAACTCCACAGGCGGCAGTTATGTAACTGGAAGGAAACATGATAAATATTTCACACCATTAGATGAACTTCCAACTCTGACACGTGAAAAGCAAAGAACACAAAACACACCTTAACTCTCCAAGAAGCAGAAAGCTTAGATTGAGAAGGGGCCAAGGCGGCTGCTAAAATCTGAGACCTGCCTTCCAGTGCGAATGTTGATTGCTGTTTTTTTCCCCTTCGCCTCCAAGCCGGAGCCGGCGAACCCCATCTCCCTGGAAGGCCTCCCCCGCAGCGTCGCCTGTGGGCTAGAAATTTTCCAAAATTCTCCACTCCTAGGCTAACCACCCCCCCAAAGAAGTTTTGTGCCAAGGAGGGGGAGAGAGGAGTTGGCGCAGGGCAGGCGGCGTTCGCCCTCCACCACGCCCCACCCCACCCCCACCCCGGGGGCCAGCGCCTCCCGCGCCCGGGCTCCTCGCCCCGGGGACAGCTGGCAGCCCCGCGCCGGACCAGACACAAAGCCGATCAATCCCGGCGGCGCGGGGGCGGGGGACGCCCCGCCAGGGCTTCCCTTCCGCTCGTCGCCTCCTCCTGCCCGCTCATTAGGACCAAGCCGACAGCTCGTCCGGCTTCCACTGCCCGCCCCCTCTCATCGCCCCCCAACCCCCCCCCCCCAAAAAAAAGAACTGCCCAGACCCCCAGGCCGCTGGCTAGGCCAGACCCGCCGCTAGACAACCGCCTGCAAGGCGCCCCTGGAACGGGGGAACTGACATCCCGTCCGAGTCCGCGCCTCCCCTCCCCTGCGCGCGTCTCTCCTCTCCCGCGCTACAAGTTCAGGGCCCCCCCCCCCCCGCCCCCGCCGGCCTCCCGCGCTCCCGCCGCCGGGACCCTCGGCTTCGGCGGAGCCGCCAGCCCCGACTCCGCGAAGATGGCGAGGAGGAGCCGCCACCGCCTCCTCCTCCTGCTGCTGCGCTACCTGGTGGTCGCCCTGGACTGTAAGTTGCAGGGGTACCTTCACCCTCCCACCCGCTCCTGCTGAGACCAGCTCCTCCAAACCTCCAGCCCCTGGACGCCGCGCTGGCGGAGGGCTGTCTCCACAGCCTGCGCGGGGGCGGAGGGGCTGCCGCGGGGCGTCTGCCTTGACACCCAGCGAGCCGCGGACCAGGGGTGCCGGCGGGGCGGGGGGCCGGAGGTCTCCAGTTTATTGTAAATAGCATCTGATTTTGTCGGGTCTAGCTAGAGAAAATTAAGGGTCACGCCCCGAGGTTCTCATTTTCTTGAAAAGTTGGGTTAAGTTTTCAAAGACACAGGGACGTGAACAGAATGCAAAACTCACTAACTCCTTAGAAGATGCTAAGATCCCAAGATGGCATCACTCGGAGGCAGGCGCCGACCACGCTCTAAGTACCGGAGGAGGGGGCAGTGTCGGAGTTTTCTCAGCTTCTGCGGGTCCCAATTGTGGGGGTGATATGCCGTGCACTTTGGGGGAGTGTGTGTGTCGGGGGGTGTGGGAGGGAATTCGTGGCTGCGGACCCAGAATTACTTTTATCGTCTCCACCTGCACATCTACATTCAGTTCGAGCGGTCTGGTCTGGGCACTCCAGCCAGCTGCTGTGTCCTCAGCGGACGGCCAACGGGGTGATGCTAGAAAGACACAGAAGCTGAATGATCGAGCAGCGGGGGGACGTCCCAAAGCCAATTTCACGGGATGGTTCTAAACAGGATTTTCACAGATTCTGGGCTCATAAGACTTAAAATCGTGGGAACGTTTCCTATTATTTTCTTTTCCTTGCGTTAACTTTTTAGGAAGTTACAGTGGAGGAAATTACACTAGATCTTAAGCACTTAAGCAACGAACCCTTTTTCTTTCGTTTTTACCTTTTTTCGTTTTTCTTTTTTCTTTAGTTTTCTTTACTTTTAATGGAATGGTTTATTATTGTTACTATTCAAGGTCTGGCAATATAATACTTAAAATAACCTGCCAGATAAGTGTCTAATACATAGCACAATGACTTTTTCTAGCGCTCTCATTGCCGAAGTGAGTGTTGCTCAGCTCAACGTGGTGTGAGCTCTGTCCCTTAGTGGCGGGAGAAGGTGCAAGCTGTCTCATTTGAAAGGGCTTGTGCTGACCTATATTATAGAAAGTCAAACCAGTAAGGCAAGGCTTCACAATAAAACCATGATGCAATTTTGAAATATCAATTGGTATCATGTTGAACGCTCAGAGAAAAAAAAAATCACTGATGCTGAAAGGCAACAAAGAGGTAGGCTGGCGAAATTGTAACAGAACTACTGAGAAAGTTATGTATTTCGTTGACAATCCTACATTTCAAATAAAAAGGGCTGACTGTAGTGTAGAATTGTCACTGATTAAAAGCAGAGAAAATGGTTTTACTCTGGTATGTCTATTCAGTAATCAAAATAGAAACAATACACCCTAAATTTGAAATTGTAGCCAAGAAACAACCCAGAGGCAAGCACGGGCTTAAATAAATAGGCAGAATAAACTCTTTCAAGCCTTGGGTAAAGCTAGCACATTGGCCCTTCTAACCCTGCCTCCTACATAGAGGATTAATTTAGAAGTGTTCAGGGATCTTTCCGTATTGTTCCTGGGATGCTGAAAGATCTGCTATTGCAAGAATTTTTTTTTTCTTGTTAATAAACTTAAAAATTTTGTAACACTTTCAGATTTAAAGAAAAATTTCAAAGATAGTGGAGAGTTCCCATGTACACCACACCCACTTTCCTCTAATATCATTTTGCTAATTAGTATAATACATTTGTCACAATTAAACAACCAGTACTGATACATTATTATTAACTGAAATTCACATCTTGTTCAGATTTCCTTCATTCTTCCCTAATGTTCTTTTTCTGTTCCTGGATTCCATCCAGGACTCTCCATTACATTTATCCATCGTGTATGCTTAGATGCATCTTAGCCTGTGACAGTTTCTCAGACTTCCCTCGTTTTTTATTAACTTAATGGGTTTGGGAATATTGGCGGAAATGTTTTGTGGACTCTCCCTCAATTGGTATTTCTCTGATGTTTTTCTCATGTTTTGACTGGGTTTATGGGTTTTTTGGAGGAAGATCACCAAGGCAAAGTATCATTTTCGTCACATCTTATCAAAGGTACATACTATGATTGTGACTTATCACTGTTGATGTTAATCTTTAGTATCTGGTTGAGGTGATGTATGCTAGGTATCTCCATGGGTTACCTTCCCCCCTCCCACCCACTCCCCACACACTGTATTTTTGGGGAAGGAAGTCACTATGTACAACACACTTAAGGAAGAGGAGTTATGCTCCATCTCCTTGAGAGTGGAATATCTCCATAAATTATTTGGAATTCTTCTACTTGAGAGATATGTCTCTCCCCCCTCCTCCATTCATTCATTATTCCATTCATTTTTTATATCAGTGTAAGGTCATCAACATTTATTTTATACTTTGGATTATAGTCCAATACTATTTTGTTTTAGATTGTCGAGCTTTGGCATTGGGAGTTCTTTCAATTGGTTCCTATGCCCCTTTGACATTTCCCCATCATTGTGTATATATGTGTTTTGGATTTTGCTTGTTTGTTTTTAGTACTTCCTTACCTTCTGGTACCACAAACTGCTCCAGGCCGATCTTGTATATTTTCTACTCCAGTCCTAGAATCAGCTATGGCTCCGAGGAGCCCTGGTTCCTTTAATTGGAGAATGGTATTAGGAACCAAAAGCTCGGCACAAGTACATTCCTTGCTATTACGGTGTTGTTGAAAAAACAAGAATGTTCATCAAGACTAAATTTCACCCCACAGGTCTATTTGTGATTGATCCACTCATGTTTCATGTCCAGATTAGAAACTTTATTGAAGGCTTATGTATATATCAGACACTATTCCTAGGACTTTCTTTTTAAGTCCTCAACAAATGCATGAGATAGAACATGTCTTTTTTTTTTTTTTTCGTAGAGGTCCTGGGGATTGAACCCATGACCTTGTGCATGCTAAGTATGCACTCTATCACTGAGCTATTTCCCTCCCCCCAGATGGGGAATATCTTCAACATACAAATAGGGATCCTAAGGCTCAGGAAAGCTAAATTTCTTGTCTAAGCTCACTTATCCAGGGTGAAAAGAGATGGAACTGGAATTTGAAAATCTGAGAATTTGTTCCATAGATAGCTGGCCTCATCCCTCTCATTTTTCTGAGTGCTTATCCCTTTTTGTGATCTTCACTCAAGAAGACAGTGATTCCTTATGCTCTAATTATATATCATCTTCTTAACATTCACCCCAAATATAACTGGACCACTCTTTTGTCTCAATCTTATTATGTCTAATATCATGTTTATTTCCATTCTTTCCCTTTACTTTTATTTGTCAATATTATTTCTTCTTAGTAGTTGAGGAGGTTGCTTTTGTTATTGTTGTTTTATTTAAACTCTGATTTCAGTGTACCTGTTGAGAAATGGGCATTTATTTGTGTGTTTAGTTGAATTCTATTTTTCTTTCCCACTAAAATAGAAACTCCATGAGGGAAGAAATTTCCTGATGTTTGCTCACCAGTGTATGACCCACGCTGAGCAAAGTGCTTGGTTAATAGTACATGTAAATATATACCTGTCGATTAAATGGAAAGGGGATGAGGTGAAGTCGGTGGAAGAAATGGATGGATAGAATTAATGATGGCAATGTTTATCATGAAGCCCTAACTTATTCTAAGTAGGTAAGACATCAGATTTCTCTGAGGTGACGTTTGAACAAAGGAATTGAATGTGAATGACTGCAGTGTGTTGTTCGTGGCAGTACACGACTCATAGCAGGTGGTTCTCAGATCTAGACTGGAACCCAAGCCAGGCCACTTGGCCCAAGTCTGTAATTTCTCATCAACTGATAAGGATGGTGGAGGTGGGGAGAGATTTGGATAGTCTACAGAATGACAAGATCCTGCCTCTGTGGTGGAATTGACCCAAAACAGCACACCAGGGAACCAGTGCCAGGAAGATTTTGCCCTCTGTCAACACTGTTAAGAACAAAGCAACATAATCAATGTGCTGAAGAGAACTGGTTCCAACTGGGCATAGTTTCAATTACCTGATGAACTTAAAGGTCAAATTGGGCTTGCTGGTAGACCTGATAATCATTTCAAGACTGTAACAGACATGACATTGAAAAGGAAGAAGTCAAAAGTAAGAACATTAGCATAGAGAGAACAGTGAGTTCCCCGTGGCTGAGGACACTCCTTTACCCCTCCACACGAGGAATTCAGTGAGAGAAACCCATGTGAATTTACACGTATGTGCTCTGCCCATGGTTTTCACCATACTGCTTTCCATCTGTGGGCGTCTTTAGTGGAGGAGGTGTATTAGAACATAGAGGCAAGAGCTGGCGTGTTTGTTGAGGTCAGACCAGCAGAAATCTGTAAAAGCCATTATTTAAAACATCATTTCTTTTCATCCCATAGCAATATAGTGGCGGCACTGCTGAGCCAATACTCCAGGACACCTGTTCTGCCAGATTTTGAAGATGAGAGTGAGGATGGGAAAGGGGGATCAGAATCTAGGTTGAAGTGCTTTCTTTAGCCAAAGAAGAAAAAGATGACTTAAAACTGGGCAGTTTTCTTGGAAGGTGTTACTGAGGTCAGAACTCAGAAAAACAGCCCAACTGTATTAGTTTCCTATTGCTGCAGTAACAAATTACCACAAGTTGAATATAATGCATATTTATTATCTTACAGTTCTAGAGGTCAGAAACGCAAAATAGGTCTCGCTGAGCTAAAGTCAAGGTATGGGAAGGGCAGTGTTCCTTCTGGAGGTTCAAGAGGAGACTCTGTTTCCATGTTGTTTCCAGCTTCTAGAGGTCCATCATGGCCCCATTTCTCCAGATGCAAAGCTAACAGTGCCAGGCTGCCATATCTCTGGTTCTCTCTCTTTTGCCTCCTTCTTCCACTTATAAGGACCCTTGAAATCACATCCGGACCACCTGGGTAGTCCAGAATAATCTGTTCATCTCAAGGTCGGCTGATTAGGAGCTCTGATTCCATCTGCAACCTTACTTCCTATTTACCATGTAAAGTAACCCGTTTATAGGTTCCTGGGACTAGGACATAGACATCTTTGTGGGGGCAGGGGGATTATTTGCCTGCCATACCAGCCAGAATTAGGGTATGGGCAATCGGTGTTGTGGCCAAGAACATTCTAGATCCTATGGAGCAACCATAACTTTTTCCTTTAAATTACAATTCAGTGTTATATATTTACATTTTTATGGGTTGTACTCGGACTGTGTAGTGTAACGGTGGAACATGGACTCTGATACAGAACGCTGTGCTCACTTACTAGCTGCGTGACCTTGTACAAGTCATTTGACTTTTGTGTGTGTCAACTGACCCCTCTGTAATGGTGGTAATCCCAGTAACAGTACTTACTTCACAGAGGTTTCGAGAAAAAGAAATGTGTTCATATGTGTAACACACTTAGAAAACTTAGTACTGTTATTATTGTTAAAATTGGGGGGCAATGAACTTCAACACTCCTATTATCACTTATAATGGATTTCTTACATTTTTGAGAGTCATAGCCAAAGACAAGTAATCAGCTGTTGCATAAGTATTGTACTCGTTTAAACAGCTTGTTTTGTTTACTTTTATTAAGAGTTTATTTTGGAATTTTTTTTTGTTTTATTACAAAATACACACATACATCTCTATCTCTATCTATCTATGCAAAGAATATACTAGTACCGAGGTAAAGAGGATGGAGGACACCCCTTCAGATGCAGCAAAAGCACACTCAGACATCCTTGGGGGGAGCCAGCAGGAAGAGTGTGAAGGAATAAAAGAAGTTCCTTACGGTCATAGCAGGGAGAACGGGGTGGGGGGGGGGGGGAGGAAAAAAGGCAGCAGTCAGGCTGTTGGAGGGCTTTGTGGGATATATTTAGGATTTTGAACTTATCCTAAAGCAAGGCAAAGCCATTGAAGGCTTTTAAACACTGAATATCAGGCAGATTTGCATTTCAAAGAGAACACAATGGATGGAGTGTGGAGAATGGGCGGAACGGTGTAGGTGGGAAGCTGAAGTGGGGAGACCAGTTAGATGCCATGGAAGTGGTCCATGCAATTCCTTCATGAGTATTTCTGATATATAGTGACTGAAATAGATACCTACCCAAACACATATGATTACATATATACATATGCCCACAGAAAGTTGTTTTATATTTGAAATGCAATCAATTACATTTAATCAGAGATTTGAGAAAATTGCTCTTTGGTTTTTAAGTTTTTAAAAATCACGTATGATGTATTTCCAACTTTCTCTTCAGTTCCCAACATATCAGCATAAAACAGTAGCTGTTTGGGCTCCTATTTCTCTTCTTTCAGTATCTTTCTCTTTTCCAACGCCTGAGTTTGTCTTCCGTCAGTGTTGTGTTTTTAGCGTCTCCCCAAGTTGCCACACTTAAGAGGGTGATTTGATTAGATGTGATACGGAGAGGCGTGACCTTCTATGTTACTAAGCACGTAAGTGTGTACGTGCACGAGAGAGAGGGAGGATGTGTGTGCTCAACTGAGTGCCTGCTGGCAGGACCACAAACCCTACTCAGGGTCTTCAAACCAGTGAGTGGGTTAGAACTGTTCTGACATTTGAATTGTTGCTATGTTTTATGAGCAGAGGGCAAAGCAACATACTGGACCCAGTCCTGTGACGTGTCAAGAGCTTCTCTCTTAGCTGCCCACTGTCTGGGCTCAAAAAGTCCTGAGCCAGGAACCTCATGAGCTTGACAGACATGAGTTTTAGTTCCTAACTGAAGAGTCTTGCCTTTCTCTCTCTTGCTTTTTTATGCCATTGGCATCAAGATTTTATTTGTTTCATTGGCTTTTCTGTTCTGTTTCAGTTTTCAGAATGTCTCATGAGGTCAGTGTGGGGCAGATTTGTCTTTCTATTTATACAGGGTGAAGACATCTCGCTGGTCTCTCTCCTTTATGCAAGGTGTTTCCAGTTTGCTGGGTCACATCTTGTCAAAACAGTCACCTACTGTTTTCAGTTTTTGCTTTGCTTGCACTGTAAAAACCTGCTCAATACTTTATGATGGGCAGAATCAAAGACAAAAATAGATCATTATTAAATGCATTTACTTACATGTTTAACTAAAATAATGTGTGCACATGGTGGATTCAAGCAGCGCAGAAAGGTTATCAAATGAAAAATGTCTCCTTTCCAGTCCTGCCTTCTGTTCCACTCCTTAAAAGTAGCCTACTGTTTTATTTCTATTTTTTTTTATTGAGGTTTAATTGGTGTACAATATTATATGTTTCAGGCATACAACGTAGTGATTCACAATTTTTAAAGGTTATATTCTATTTATACTTATTATAAAATATCAGTTATATTCCCTGTGCTGTACAATATATCTTTGTAGCTTATTTATTTTATACATGGTAGTTTGAACCTCTTAACCCCCTACCCGTGTCTTGTCCCTGCCTCCTTCCCTTTCCCCACTGGTAACCACTATTTTGTTCTTTATATTTGTAAGTCAGTTTCTTTTTGTTATATTCACTAGTTTGTTTTATTTTTTAGATTCTATGTATAAGTGATACCATAGAGTATTTGTCTTTCTTTGACTTATTTCACTAAGCATTTTATCTTCCATGTCCATCCATGTTGTTGCAAATGGCAGAATTCCATTCTTTTTTTATGGCTGAGTAGCATTCCATTCTGCATGTGTATGTGTGTGTGTGTGTGTGTGTGTACCCCATCTTCTTTATCTATTCATCTGCTGATGGACACTTGGGTTGCTCCTATGTCTTGGCTATTATAGATAATGCTGCTCTGAACACTGGGTTGCATGTATTTTTTCAAATTAGTGTTTTCATTTTCTTCAGATCTATACCCAGAAGTGGAATTTCTGGATCATACAGTAGCTCTATATAGCTTTTAATTTTTTAAGGAATCTCCATACCAGTTGCACCAATTTACATTCCTACCAATAGCGTAAAAGGGTTCCCTTTTCTCCACATCCTCACCTATGAAGTAGCCCACTCTTAAGTTTCTTGCGTGTGATTCCAGAAAAATTGTGTGTGGGGGGAAATATAATTCCACCCTATATGAGCATACCTGTATAATTTCTTTAAAAATCAAAATCAAAATTTGCTGTGCTTATGGTTCTGCACATTCCAAAAAAAAAAGAAATTATGTCATGCATAGTATTCTGTGCTTTCCTACAAAAACTGTATTTTTACTAGTAATTGAGCCACGACTCAAAGCTAGGTCTCACAAACAGGACTCGTGACAACATCTTGCAGAGGCTTTTTTAAAACCCTAAGCCAAGATGCAGTCAGGACTATCTTCTAGCTAAAACCACCAAATGTAAGTAGTGAAACAAAGTGATATAACAAAAGAGAGGAATATAAACTCCCAAACCAGTGACCAGATTTAAAAAGGGAAAAATTCCAACCCAGACCCAATGAAAAAGTCCAAAGGAGAAGAGAATAAGGGACCACGCCCAGAGGGGACCGAGACACCGGCACCAGCTAGGATTTACAGACAAGTGCAAGCTGGTGCTATTTTTAAAGGAGACCAAAGAAGCAATGGCCACAAATAAAATTGGAACACGCTGAACTGCTGGGAAAGTGCTAAATTTGAAAAGAGAGAATCGTGTTTATGTTTAAGAAAATGCTCTAGAGACACTTTAAATTAGGAATTGATTTTAATCTGAAGTAGAACAGACAATGGAATAAACAGTGACTCAAGTGTAAATAAACACTAGTCTATTTAATGCAATGATTTAATTATCAGTTGCTAATTAATCTATGATTTAATCTAATAATCTAACACAGTGAGCTGTGCCATAAAAATATGTTAAAAGTTTTATATAAACTGATTGGAGCTATGGGATCATTGTATCATTTGTACTTTGATCCCATGTGATGCTTTTGGTCCCAGAAGAAGTCAGGTTCTTTTGTGTCCTGTGTGTGTGTGTGTGTGTGTGTGTGTGTGTAAGGGAGCAAGCATCTATGCCATTTTACCTAGATACAATGTTTCTCCTTTCCAACCTCCACCTTTTCTACTGTTGTCCTTGTTGAACTGTTCTCCATGTTGCCAAATGTGATTCCTCTCTGAAAGTCTAACTCCAAAGTCTCTTACGGCTTCTTAAGTCTTTCCAACTCATCTAGTCTTCAAAGCCAAAGTCCACCTCATATTGTAATCCTGGTGCCCTCAGCATGTTCCTGTTTCTCTTACTGCCCTTACTGGGCTGTAGTGTTATCATTTTACACACACATCTTTCGGGGGCAGAGATAACACATCTTTATGTCCCTAGCACCTAGCATAGCGCCTAGCACATAGAAGTTTTTAAATACTTAGTTAAATAAAAGTAAGTAACGTAGTAAATAACATAACATTAATTATAAACTATACATAAAATAAACATTAACAAATGAGATAATGGAAAATAAACACTAATACCCTTGGAGAGAAATGAGGTGGTAATGGCCCTATATTACAAAATTTGATAAAGCTTCTGCAATTAAAATCCTGTGGGACTGGTACATGAAGAGACTGACAGACCAATGGTAGAGAATATAAAGTCCAGAAATTGGCCCAAGTTGATTTGAAATTTAGGATAGATAGATAGATGTAAAAATAGAGATTATCTATACCTACCATGTCTATCTGTCTATTGATCTACATGTAAAATGGTAGCATTTCAAACTAGAGAGAATTCTTAATACTGTTAGAAAAGTTGCACAGTCATTTAAGGGAAATTAAATCTGAATCTGATAGCATACATGGGGATAAACTCCAAATCAATCAGAGATCTAACTGTAAGTAAATAAATAAATAAATAAAAAGATCACTACCTGCCTCCCCTCAAACCCCCCCCCCCCAAAAAAGGAAGCATGGTATAGATTTCTGTAGACTGGTCTATATATCCAAACAGCATCTGCATTAAAAAAAAAAAAAAAACACCTTAAACAAATCAAAAGATAAATGTCTAGTTAGGAAAAGATATTTTGCAATTTAAGCCTCAACTAGAGTATTGTCACTGATATAAGAGCACCTAAAAATGAAAAGAAAATTAAAATATAAAGAATAAAATAGAAAAATGGTGCATGCATGCATGCACACAGACACAAACACAGACACATACGCAAACACACGCACAAGCAAACCCCAGAGAATTCCGAGAAGGAAAGTCCAAACAGCTCTTCAGATATGAAGCTCTACTCAACATAACTTGAAATGCAAATTAAACCTTCACAAAGATAACACTGCTTGCCTACTAGATTATCAAAACACATAACTCATCTGCATGCTCTGTTATTGAAGTTGTATGGAAACAAGCATTTTCACACACTGTTGATAGGCTGTGTAATGCTATAGCTGCTACGGACTGGAATCCAGCAATATGTAGAAAAATTATATATCTGCCTTTTGACTCACCAACCCCACTACTGGGAGTCTGTTCCAAAGCTGTACAAAAACAGGACATGATTCATACATAATATTATTCATTTCAAAATTATTTATTATAAAAAGGATTGAAGGGAGGAGGGTATATAGCTCAATGGTAGAGTGCATACTTAGCAATCCCCAGTACCTCCATTAAAAAAATTGAAAAAAGAAAGAAATATATAAATAAGTCTAATTACCCTCTTCTCCAAGTTAAAAAAAAATTTTAATTAAAAGAAGATTGAAAATAATCGAATACCCATTAATAGGGGATTGACTGAATAAATGACAGAATGATATGCAATGTAGTTATAAAAGGAATTAGAGTGATCTCCATGAATGGATATAGTAACTGGAAAAAGCAAGGTGTAGAACTGTATAGTTTTGCATGCTACGTTTTATGCAAGAGAAAAACACTGGGAGGTTAAATCAAAACTATTCAAAATGTGTGGAAGGTGCAAGAATGGAACAGCTTTCTCTTAATAGCTTATTACACAGATTTGATTTTGAAAACTTAAAGGTTCTATTTAAAAGATAAAATTCACTAAGACATCCATCTCCAAAAATTGAAAACAAATGGAAAGAAATGAACCTACTGTATTTCAAATCAGTGATGTAACCACACAGAGGAAAGAATTATTCCAGTCTGAGCTTGGAACGTAACATTCCACTGAAGAGTGGGATATATTTTAAGGATAAATAAAGCTACAAATACATTTTAAACTGAAGTAATTTAAAATAGTGGTTTTGTTCTTTTGAAACTGCTTTGTATTACAGGACAATGCAAATCAGTAATTATATTAATATAGATAGATCAAAACTTCCAGCATAGGAAAAAAGAGTTATATGTGTAATGTTTTTTTAAAAGTTAAGTAAAAGTCCTGTAATGTTATATTTGAATTGAAAATATCAGTATGAACTCATGATGCTTTTTTTCTTCCTAAAATTATACATTTCCTGTCTCTGTGCGCTAAAAAGGCCTGGATGAAATCACAACCTGTATCAGTCAGCTTTTATGAAGTAACAAATAACCCCCAAATCTCAGTAGTTTGCAACTATACACATTGTTTTTTGCTTGCGTTCAATTTTGGTGGCTCCAGGTCTGCTGCACAGTCTCTGCTCTACATGTCTCCTTATTCCAGGACCCAGGTTGAAGAAATTAGCCCTGTTTGGGACAGATAATCCTTGTGGTCAAGGGAAATGCAAGGGACAGAGCTAAATTATGTAACGGCTCAAAGCATCCACTTAACATTGTGGATGTCCATTGATCAAAGCACATCACATGGCCATCCTGAAACAGAGTGAATTCTGTCTGGCATGCCCTGGAAATCAGTGATAGTAAGTGGGAAGGAAATGAGTAGTTGGGAATAATAATACAGTCTATCCTACAACCCCATAAAAGTGATCATACAGATTGTGATTGCTGGATACTATTCCACACTAGCAGTGACTAGAGATCTTTGGAGGAACATCTGATTCCATGTTTAGACTTAGACATGTATAAGATGAGTCTGGGACCTTTTATTGCACCAGAAAACAAGTTAGAATTCTCAAAGCTAATGAGATTGTGTCAAAAAGACACAGGAATCAACTTTAAAAAGCCCCCTTTGGCCAAATTAAAGGCAATTTGAGAATCAAAAAATATATTGAATGCAATCGATTTAAAGATTTTGAACATATTTTACGAAATGTACTACTTATACAGAGAGAGAAAAAGCCAGCTAAAAAAACTCCACAGTTACCACTCTTTGGTCACCATTAGAACTCAACAATTGTTTCTTACTCTGATATTTGGCAATCAAAATAAAGAAGTAAGCTTTACCCTGCTTTCCTGTCTGTTTGCATATGTAACCGTGTAGCCTTAATTGACAAGCAAAAGTTCTTTATCAAATTCAAGCTAATATATACACAAAGATAATAGAAAAAAATAATAGAATCGAGTCATCATTCTCCTGCTACATGTAATTGGCTTACAATATGATTATTAATGGGTAAAAACATTAGGGAAATGTTGATAGGGGACTGTACAATAGAAGGATTAATCTGTTTATTACCTGAAACCACTGATTAATCTTAGCATCAGTAAAAGGACATAGTGTTCCCTATGTAGTATTTTTGACCATCCCTCAAAAAAGAAAATTACTTCACTTGACTCAGTCTTCTAGGCAAGCTAACTTCTTTTTACAGGAGAGTAGATGCATGGATTACGTGACACACAGACAAACTCAGAAAGTCGGTTTTTCTATAGAGTAAGTGACTCGGTTTCTGCAACAAGTCAGTGGCATGGAAAAAGAAAATAAAAGGGAGGGAAAACAAGGTTAGCACTAGATTAAAACGAAATAAGGCAAAAAGCCTACAAAGCAAATGTAATGCCTGAGACATGGTTTGGATCGTGATTCAAATAAGACATCAAGGAATTCGACTGGGGCTGGATGTTAGATTATACCAAGGAATTATTTTTAATTGTGTTAGTTGTCCTAATGGTGTTGTAGCCATATGTCTTTAATTTGAATTGAGACCTCCTTAAATAATAAAGAAAACATTTTGATATATATGTAATTTGAAAATTCCTCAACACCTAAAAGGATAGATGAAGTAAATGTGGCCAAGTCTTTATAACTGTTGAATCCAAATAATGAGCATATCGGGTTTATTGTTCTGTTCTCTCCTCTTTTGTGTCTATTTGAAAACTTTTCATAATAAAAAACTACTTAAGCCCCGTCCCCCCCAAAAAACAGAAAAAAAAGAGAAGAATGTGATAAATATAGAGAGATTCTAATATTTTTCTTACCCCTCTGGATTTTCTTGTACCTTCTGCCTTAGAGTCCACTGGTTTAAGAAGATAAACAGACCATAGTGAGTCTATCAGAGACACCTGAAGTATCTGTTCTCTTAAACTCTACACGTTGACCAAGGTGGTGTC
Organism: Camelus bactrianus; assembly: GCF_048773025.1. Classification (NCBI taxonomy): domain Eukaryota; kingdom Metazoa; phylum Chordata; class Mammalia; order Artiodactyla; family Camelidae; genus Camelus; species Camelus bactrianus. The sequence continues at coordinate 16,390,691 of NC_133539.1, read as the reverse complement.
TATAAGAAACCCAAATTCTGTCTAATTAACCATCCTTCTAATTGATTTGGTGTATTTCACACTAATAAAATGCTTTCCAATAAACGAACACCCTGTCACTAACTGGAACTCCTGGGTTATACAGCAAAGTCTGTTAGTAAATCTACTGCATCACAGCTGTGTTTTTCTTCATGGGAAAGTGTGGACCTTTTAGTTCATTTCTTTTGAAAGGGACTTTAATATTTTATTCCCTAAAATGTAAAAGTTCCCATTAGATGAGTTCATGTCACATTCACAGACTGATGGCAAGAAAAGGTGAATATGAAAAAGAGAGTTGATTAAATTCCTAAATATTTAAAAATGTTCTCTTGCATTGATTTCATGTAGGCTGAGTCAATCAAGCCTCTCTCATCAAGCCTCTAAACAACAAAACAGAATAGTAGTAGCCTTGCTGTAGGGTAAGAGCGTATCCAGCCTTTGACATAGCAACTCAAACTCATTTCAGAGTTGCTCAGACTTTCTAAATTATTTATTTAATGTTCAAACCCATGTCATTAAAAACTTAATATCAAGTGGCAAGTGAGTTCCTTATGTGATTTAATTTCTCATAGCTCCTTGAACTCTGAAGACTCTCAAGCTCTAAGGATTCTCTAGAGAAGACTGGTCATGGGGAAAGAATGGAAGAAATAGAGACATTTGGAGGCAACCTAAAGCTGTGTCAGCAGCTTATGCATACTAGCAACGTAGTCCTTTATGTCAGAAGCTATTTTCAACACTTTCCCCAAATACACCGTGAATTCATGAGAAAGAGAACACAGATGTTAATTGAGGAAGGGGTCTTCCTTCCACTTCGCCTTCCATGCCACTGTTTCTTAGTCTTAGAGTGGAAGCAAGATTGCATCCCTGCCCTCTATCAGAATTTGTATGTAGAGTCCTAATTATTGGAACCAACAAATCATATCTCTCTTCCTTGTTCCATTTTACACTTCAACTATTTATCTTTAGCGATGAGATACCCAAACATGCTGAGCAATGATGAGACCAGTCAAAACTAGCTCATTACATAAGCTAGACTATCTGAGGAAATGCATTTCTAATTATGAGAAAATAAAAGGACAAATAATTTTGGAAGTGGGATACAAATGTACTTTTTTAAAATAAAGTTAAGTTACCTCACCAATGAGTGTGTTGAATATAAATGTTTCTTTTCAGAGGACCGTAGATTCCCATCTTTTACCTGAAAGAATATCTTCCCTGACAGGGTGACTCCAGGGCATGTTCACGCTTACTAGGATGGGGGACAGAATCACCTTCACTTTTTAAATTAATTTTATGAATTATTATATTTCTTTTTTATTGACATATAGTCAGTTTACAATGTTGTGTCAATTTCTGGTGTGCAGTATAATGTGTCAGTTATACATATACATCCATATATTCCTTTTCATATTCTATTTCATTATAGGTTACCACAAGATACTGAATATAGTTCCCTGTGCTATACAGAAGAAACTTGTTGTTTATCTGTTTTTATATATAGTATTTAGTATCTACAAATCTCGAACTCCCAGTTTATCTCTTCCCACCCTCTTTACCCCCTGGTAACCATAAGTTTGTTTTCTATGTCTCTGAGTTTGTTTTTGTTTTGTAAGTTAATTTATGTCTTTTAGATTCCACATATAAGTGATATCATAAGGTATTTTCTTTCTCTTTCTGACTTACTTCACTTAGAATGATGATCTCCAGGTCTATCCATGTTGCTGCAAAGTGCATTATTTTATTCTTTTTCATGGCTGACTAGTATCCCATTGTATAAATATATCACAACTTCTTTATCCAGTAATCTGTTGATGGACATTTAGGCTGTTTCCATGTCTTGGCTATTGTAAATAGTGCTGCTATCAACACTGGAGTGCACGTATCTTTTTGAATTGGAGTTCCCTCCAGATGTATGCCCAAGAATGGGATTGCTGGATCATAGGGTAAGTCTATTTTTAGTTTTTTTGAGGAACCTCCATACTGTTTTTCATAGTCTGCACCAAATTACATTCCAAACAGTGTTAAGAGTGTTCCCTTTTATGAATTATTTTTCTAATACATCTTTGGTAGTGATGCATTGTTGAAATCATAGGTTAAATATCCATGTGAAATGTCTCCACTGGATGTTCAAAGAACTTCCTTATATTTTAAACTGTAAATGTCAAGTGTTCAAGAGGAAGAAGCAAAAAAGTGTGATGTAAATGAAATGGAACTTGGCATCCAAGGAACCAAGATTGTGTCCGTTCTGCTCTTAGTAATGATATAGCTTTAGAAAACAGCTTAATTTTATTTAGATTTTATTTTCCCTATTTGTAAAATGAGGGGGTTTGATTTAATGATGATTTAGGTGTTCTTTATAACTTAACATCGTATATTTTTAAATGGGGGAAAACGTACCGTAGTTAGCCTGTGATGATAAAATTATTTTATGTGGAGTTGTGAACATGCTTTAATTCTAAACTGACTCTTTATTGGTTAGAACACACAGTTTGTTTTGAAAAGGAGCAAGACGTGGGCTCCAAAAGTGGCTTGGTATTCACGGAGTTTGTGTCTTCATGTATATTATGTTTAAAGTTTCTATTTGATGCAGTAGGCAACAGGAAGTTGCTGGAAGTTTCAACAAGTGAAACCATATGCCAAAAACATGGGATTGGAAGTAAACAATAATTTTGACCCTTACATGTGGGACAGACAGGAGGAGAGAGGTAACTTTAACCCAGGTATTATTAGGTAATAGGGTCCAGGATTAAAATGGCAGCTGTCAAAAAATTGTTTAGAAAGAGTTGAATCCAGAAGACATTTAGAATAGAAGTGGTAAGACTTAGTGGTTGATTAAATATAGAAGACATCAAAGAAATCAAAACAATACTTCCAAGTATTGTAAATGTGAAGAACCAGGGAAATCATAGCATTTAATTAAAAAAGGAATTATTATTTTCTATAGTTCAGGGGGCAAAAAAAAAAAATCCAACTAAAAGTATCTGTATAGACTATTGAAAAGAAAAAGAGTGAGAAGTGTAAATTTCCTGTACCTATCCTTTGTAATTAAGTGGTAAATAAAAATAGGAAGATAGATTCATTCTGGGAGAAAACATGGAGGGAGATTAGGGGCGAAGGACTGACCTCTGGAGGATGTGCTCAGTTATAGAACACAAAGGAGCAGAGACAATGAAGAAACGGTGCCCCAAGAAATGAGAGACAAGCAACAAACAGCATCATGGACGCAGGGAGGGATTTTCAGCTACTTTTTATGAGTTTAACTGGGGTAACTGGTGTCTCTTAAGTTTCCTTATCTCAAGAATAGTATGCCTAAAACGATTTCATCCCTTTTCAGGCAGGTACTAGCACACCTTTAAATGATCTTAAAGATCTCTGATCCAAATCTTCAATAAAAACCTTTCAAAAAGTAAGCATATCGTGACATCATAACCCAGTTTTCTCCACCTTCAAAGATATAACACAGAGACTCATATTAATTAAGCTATAAATGCGTGAAGCCTAATTAGGAATCCTGGACTCAACATATTAAAAGAGTCCCAAATATTTTCTGACTGATCCTGTTCCTATGGAAACTAAAGTTGGGAAGTAGTAAAACAACAAAACAAATTATGAAATGGTACCAAAGAAATCAGCTGAAAGAGTTATTATTTCAAACTTAAGGGAAAAACATCCTGTGTGCTACTGCCAGATAGCACATTGCAATTTAAAACAAAATACATGTACAAAACTTAGGAAATGCATGATATATAAAAATTTACCTTTGCTTAAGATGGCACTAATGTTTTTCTTTAAATGTAAACTTTTAGTAAAAAGGCCAGAAAATTATGGAGACTTTTTCTATTTCCTTTTTAAATGATCTGTGATGCTGTTAGGCTGACTAAATCATTTCTGGATATTTTTCCCATTTACTTAAACAATATTTTCAGATCATGAAATATTCATTGCAGGCTTATGAGTTACCCTTCAGGTTAATAGTGCCTTGAATTCAATTTGAGTGGTGAATGTGGAAGGCATTTATATATGCTGAGACTACCACACTGCAAATATACTAAATGTCAAAAAGTATTTTAATAACACATTCACATATTTAAACCATGAACTACATTATAAATTGAATATTCAGATTATTTTATTACGATAGAAACCATTTGCCATCCTTGCACTGCGCCTGCGGGATGGCATGTGCTGCTTCTACATCTGCACATAACAAGACAGAGGCTCCCTGTCTGCCCAACTTGTGCATCATATTGCTGAAGTGAGCACCAGAAAAGAGCATCTTCATTTCCCCTGAAATCTCCCCAGACTTCTACCTTTTCTGATACTTTGTCTCCCACAAAGGACAGAAATGAGATTTGGCGTCAGCAATTCCAACTTCTTCAAGTCCTTCCTCTATGTAGCCCTAAAAACATTTTAAGCCTCTGTCTCTCATTTTGAAACGTGATAAAAACAGTTCTAGGTACCACACAGGGACGTTAACATGAGAATTAAGTGCCATAATTCCCGTGAAAGTATTTTTTTCAATCCTAAAGTTCCATTCAAATGTTAATTTTGTTTTTCTTTACTTTTTAATCTCTCAGGTTGCCCATTACTTCACTCTGGTCTTTTCCTTCCTTCATCCTTCTTGGCTTCCAGAAAACAACTCAAAAAAAAAAAAAATTACTTCACTTGACTCAGTCTTCTAGGCAAGCTAACTTCTTTTTACAGGAGAATAGATGTATGGATTACATGACACACAGAGAAACTCAGAAAGTCGGTTTGTCTATAGAGTAAGTGACTCGGTTTCTGCAACAAGTTAGTGGCATGGAAAAAGAAAATAAAAGGGAGGAAAAACAAGGTTAGCACTAGATTAAAACGAAATAAGGCAAAAAGCCTACAAAGCAAATGTAATGCCTGAGACATGGTTTGGATCGTGATTCAAATAAGACATCAAGGAATTCGACTGGGGCTGGATATTAGATTATACCAAGGAATTATTTTTAATTTTGTAAGTTGTCCTAATGGTGTTGTAGCCATATATCTTTAATTGGAATTGAGACCTTCTTAAATAATAAAGAAAACATTTTGATATATATGTAATTTGAAAATTCCTCAACACCTAAAAGGATAGATGAAGTAAATGTGGCCAAGTCTATAACTGTTGAATCCAAATAATGAGCATATCGGGTTTATTGTTCTGTTCTCTCCACTTTTGTGTCTATTTGAAAACTTTTTATAATAAAAAACTGCTTAAGCCTGCCCCCCCCCAAAAAAAAAAACAGAAAACAAGAGAAGAACGTGATAAATATAGAGAGATTCTAATATTTTTCTTAACCCTCTGGATTTTCTTGTACCTTCTGCCTTGGAGTCCACACTGGTTTAAGAAGATAAACAGACCATAGTGACTCTACCTGGGACACCTGAAATATCTGTTCTCTTAAACTCTACACCTTGAGCAAGGTGGCGTGTGTAAGAAACCGAAATTCTGTCTAATTAACTGTCCTTTTAATTGATTTGGTCTATTTCACACTAATAAAATGTTTTCAAATAAACGAACACTAACTGGAACTCAAAATAAATGGTTCTTGTTCCCTTGGCTTCCTGAACACTAATCAAAGGAAACACGAAACAACAATAAACTGGGAGGGTTTCCCTTAGTTTTCAAATCTCTGTGGAAGCATTTACACTAGTAGAATTTAATGAATAACACATGTATGAAATGTACGGGCTAAACTTTTGATGAATCATGATCTGGCAGGAGAGTTGAAAACTAAAATGTATAAAGCTCTTCAGAGTTTTAGAATTGAAATTTGAGAAAGAGAGCACTATGGTTTTGGTCCTATAAAATCTTAGTGTTTTAAAGGTCGAACTGTCAGACAGTGGCCTCTGGAGACCACTTTATTGTGAGTGGTCAAATCTAGAAAGCCGCGTAAACTCGTAAATAAGGAGAAGTCTGTAATTGTGGGCAGGGATGGATTGTTAGAGCTCTCACTAAGAAAAATTGTACAAAAAAATCTTACTTTTGTACATTTTATAAAATATGCTCAAATTCCAAGGCTCTCTGCACCTCACCCGCAGGGCCTGAGGAGGAGTCCATGCAGGGGAGGACCCCAAAGCTTAAGCCTTATTAAACTCGTGGTCAGTCCGCCTCCCTTTATCTGGCTATTCGTTATATTTTATAAGTCTTCAAATTCAGAACATGATTGAAACATTAGCAGTGCTCTATCTTTGTTTGAGAAATACAAAGATAACTTCATTTGCAGATGGTAAATTTTTAAAAATTGCTGATAGTAGAGGATCTTTTTGGTACTTTCTATGCTAATCCCTGTGAAAAACAATTTGCATGTTCATGCTTTCAAAAAATGAAAAAAAATTTTTTTTATTGAGTTATAGTCAGTTTACAATGTTGCATCAATTTCCAGTGTAGAGCACAATTTTTCAGTCATACATGAATATACATATATTCATTTTCACATTCTTTTTCACAGTGAGCTACCACAAGCTCTTGTATATATTTCCCTGTGCTGTACAGTATAAACTTGTTTATCTATTCTATATACACCTGTCAGTATCTACAAATTTCGAACTCCCAGTCTGTCCCTTCCCAACCCCCTCCCCCCTTGGCAACCACAAGTTTGTATTCTATGTCTATGAGTCTGTTTCTGTTTTATGTTTGATTTCATTTGTCTTCTTTTTTTTTTAGATTCCACATATGAGTGATATCATATGGTATTTTCAAAAAATCAAAAATTTTGATGCAATAAACTGTTGTTAGTGATTCCTGAAATTCACTCGGTAAGGCAGAGAATAAAGCTCCTAAAGTATAAAGAAAGTTTGAAACAAACACCGTTATAGAGTTGGGGGTGGAGTGGCTTAGTTATAGAGTGGGGGAGGGAGAGGGCTTGGTAGATGATAGAAAGCTATCTTCTCACATATGTTGTTAAGTGGGTTTATGAATATCAAATGACTGTAGGTAACCATTTCATTATTCCCTGACCCAAACAGCCATTGACTCGTCTGTGCTGTCAGCTTTAGGAGTGCGTTAGGACTTCTGTGCAGGTTTGCACAGCTTGGAGATTCAGAACCAGAGTTCAGAACCCAGATTTAGAAACTTGGTTTTGGCTATTTGCTCAGAGCTGATCAAAATTCTGGAGAAATGATTTACAATGCCTGCTCTCAAAAATTATTTATTTGGCAATTACATTAGTATACTCATTGCTGCTGAAAAATGCAGGTGGTGGCTCTGGACTTAATCTTGAAAAATTATATCAAAGTTTAGGAGTTAGCAACCATAATTTTAGATTAAAAGGTAGTGAATAATCTTAAAGTGTCACCAGGCTCTCAAAGCTTGATGCACCATCTGTACTTAAAGACGTGCCTGAGACACAACCCAGAGCACGAGTCAGTTAGTGAAGAGAGACACGCGGGCTTGTTATGATCCACCTGTCCCACCGTACTGCTCTTGGCCATCACCCCATGTGTCTATTTTGATATCTGACATCTTTAGTAACAGTTTCTTATTTTACACTATCAAAGTGTTGGGACCATTGTTTCCTGGCACCTGAACCTGACCCTGAACCAATGAGAGCATGGAGTGGTTAGTATCCATGCCTTCCATTGAGTATGTGATTCTCATTAGCATCAATTTTGGAAGATGACATTTCTTCATCTTGTCTTGAGAGTCTGCTGGATTTGAGTTGACTGTTGTTCTCTATCTAAACTCTGGAGTTAATGCCACTGGTGAACGAATTGTGTCTGGCTGAGGTCGTCACTTGTCGAACACCAAAGAAAGATCTCAGAATGCTAAAATGGCTTCTTTCACGTCCTAGTGGGGAGTACCTGGTGAGAAGTTAGCCACTGATGGCTTTCTGATGCTATTGACCACCATTAATTCCTTGAAGATATGCTTGAAGGACATTTCTCTGAAAATTTTGAGAATTGATCTTACTGGAAGAAGTTAATTTATTTACTTCATTTTGAATATCACCTGAAAAATTTAATCATCCAGTTGTTTGGGTAACGGAATGCCCTGAAACTTTCCCTACATTTACTAACGCATATAGTTTCATGAAAACAACTTATACTCAGTTCCAAAATACCAGTTTTCCTCCTTACATTCAAATGATTAAAAAAACAGAAAAGAGGAGGAGGCATAAAGCTTTTGTGCAGTAGATGATAAATACACAAGGCTTATTCAAGTTAATTCACTCACCATAAACATTTGCCCATTAACACTTTCTCTGTTAAAATGGCTATTTGTTATATACTCCCTGAATAATATTCTTGCAACCCTAAATATTGATAATGGATGTGAAGTTCTTTGCCGAGTGTCTGAGAGTACCATGTGTGACACTGCTTTCTCACGACGCCTTGCGCTGACTTGAGAATGGGGGGCTGCGGGGGAAGTGCAGGGTGGGAGGAGGACTAAACTAGCTATAGATCGGTGCACATCGTGGCTTCCCTGCTTTGGAACGTTGTGACCTTGAGCAAGGTACTTAACCACTCTCGATCGTCACATCTGTCAAATAAGGATATTAACAGAGTGGAGTCTCATCTTTGTTGGATGCCAGGTTCCTTAAGGGAAAATTTATTCATTGTCAAAATCACCCTGAAGTTCTTTAGGGCATCATGAACTCACATCATGATGATGTGTAACTCATCAGGAACTCACATCAGCCGCGGGTAGCTCCAAAGTCAAGCACATCTTTTATTCCCCCTTGCACTTTGGTGAGGCTTCCCTTTCTCTGAAAATAGGATGTCAATGTCTCGTTAAAAGGAAGGGCTAGAATGGCCAGTGGCTAGAAGGACCTGTCTGACTGTGTGTCTGTCTCTCTCTCTCCCTTTCCCACACTCTTTCTCCCTCCTTCAGCCCTCCCCCGCCCCCCGCTATTCTAGACCTACTGTTGCTGAATGACAAGAGAGTTAGACTGATGAGTACATTATCCAGCATATCCTAACTTCTACCTCATTTGGGTTACTTCTATCCATATAAATACTTATCCATAATAAGTCCCAGATGGTATTATTTTGTTACTGCTAGCCTTGTGGGTCTTCTAAATATTTTTTTACTATAATAATTGTACATAAGTGATTATCAAAACCATATGGCTATTAAGTTTTATTTTTGAAAACTAATGAAGTAATTTGTATCCACTGTCTTTATAACTTGTTTTTATGCATAATATTCTCTGTCATATACTTTTAAAACAAACAGAAAACCTCTATAACATGTCAATCTTTCCTAGTCATGTTTTCAATTAAAAATATTAACTTAAATAACACTTTTATAGTAAATTTTTATATTGTGGTAGTGTGAATACATATTTATTCTTAGACAAGCCAAATTATTTTAGATGTATGATCGACCATATAAGAACTTTTATTCTTATGGGGGATGGGGAAAGGAAACATAAAGGTTTTATTTGACAAGGAATTACTTGACTTGGAGTTTTAGCAGTCATGGAAATAATAATCTCTTAACCTCATTTTATGAACTTCTGCCAGAGATTTTGGAACACATCTATAACTATGAAAGATGTTTCGTAGCTAACCTTAAAACAGTTGTTGACCTCAACCAGTGGACCTACATGACAATTTTTTGTTTATTTTTCTATTTAACTTACTCTGGAAAAGTGAAGGGAAAAAAAAAATCAGTTCAAGAAAGCAGCCGACAGAGACTGTTTCTGACATCTGCTCGTGAAATGTTGATACAAAATCCAACATTTTGTTTTCATAAAAAGAGTTACTGGGCACAAGTTAGAAAAATAAAACTGAATTCTAAGACTTAAAAAGGCTGAAACAGTAGAAATCTTACACATTTTTTTTTAAGATCTGGAAATTTATGTTTAAATAAGTTCAACATAAATGACCACACTTTAAAAAATGTTTTTACTTAGTTAAAGGCAAACTTTGAAGTAAATAGAATTAGAGGAAGCAAGGTAGGTAGGAGAAGATGCTAAAAATCACAGAAAGAAATATTTAGCTACCAAGACATGCTATCTACGTCTTGACTTAATACAACTAACCCCTGTTACAACTTTTTTGCCTTCTTAATTTTCCTAATTCAACCAATCCTCTCTTTCTTTGTGTCTGGGACATGTTTTTTGTTTTTTGTTTTTTTCCTTTTCAAATATATGCATGTAACAGTTATGAGGGAATTAATAAAATGCCTGAAGTTAACAGCTGTAATTTTTCCATAGAACTTTAAAAGCGATTTTTGAAAATTTAAGAAATCTCTCAAGGGCAGTTTTAGCAAGTAGAAGACTGGAACTGACAAAGGCGGAAAATGGCTCAACCCAGTCGTGAATCTTCCAGCCTCAGACTGGACCAACATTTGCCTCAAATGAAAGAAGGCCCAAGTCTCCTAAAGAAAATAAACATTCTCCGCAGGCCGTGCGGTGCTGGGAAGGTTCAAAGCTATGAAGTGAAGGGAACAAAGATGAGCTTTTCCTATTTTGCCAAGGCTGTCTCCCCTACTGGTTTCTAAGGGATTTGAATCTTCACTGTTTTGTCTAAAAAGTGTACTACAATAGTTCAAAAATCACAAGAAATGCCTGTCATAATTGGAAAGTCTCTGAAGGCACTAATTTACACATCATTAAAGGAGAAGAGAGACTTTTTCAAAGTGTACTTCAAAAGTGTCACAGAAAAATCATTTAGTATTGGAATCATTGGCAAAAACATTCAGCAACTGTGTCATTTAAATGTTGGTATAATTCAACAAGGACTCATGAGGCCCAGACTTTCCTCCAGCTCATTTAAGAGGATTCTGGCTTGGCTAACTTAGTCTCTTCCCTTCCTCTGCTCTCTAAAAATCCAAACCCTCCCTCTGGACTCTATGAAATAAAATTGTGGAAGGAGAGGAGAAGCTGGAAAAGAAAGGCATGAGGTGGTCAGGGAGGGGTTCAGAGGGCCATGGGTCATATGCTAGAATATGACAGAAGGATATGGAAAAGGGAGAATATAGTATGTTAAAAGACGTCTTTAAAAGATTTCATGGGTTTTGAAATACACAAGCCAAAGAGCTATTGTGAAATTACTCTTTGGTGGCCCTGGTACTTCTCAAAGGCTGAGCCACATGGGTTTCTGCTTTATTCGAATATATTGAAAGTGTCAATAAAAAATACCAGTTCAGCTCTACATTCTTCACATAGATACAAGATTTGCCAGTTTCCTTTATGCAGATGTTTGCACTTGAGAGATATGTGGAACCTAAATAGTTTAACAAGGTTGAATGTTGGAGCTAGACATTTGAGGTTTGTAGATTTTTCAGATTTTTAATTTCACAATTAGATTTGCTATCCAGGCTTCCAAGGGAGAGAGAAGAGAGGGAAAAATTATCAAGAATAGCATGTTTTCTTCAGGAGAGATGTAATCTAGCACAGTGGGAAACTAATTTACATGTCACTGTCCACATAGATGAGTGATTCAAAGATGCCATGTCATATGAAAGATTTTTCTCTCCTTCCCAGAAGTGCAATAAATTATTTGATAATAAAGAGATTCTGATCTCATAGGAACTTTCAAAATCCTTCAGCTCATGGTTCCTTGCCCTCCTTAAGTCTATTTGTTTATTTCTATTCCTAGGTCTTCCAACCAACCTAGCTGTAAGTCTAGAGCAGTGGTTCTCAACCAGGTATGAGCTCCCCATCCCATTCTCAGGGGACATTTGGCAAAATCTAGGAACAGTTTTGGTTGTCATGACTTGAGGTAGGTGGGTAAGGATGCTACTGGCATCTAGTGAGTGGAAGCCAGCAATACTGGAAAGCATCCTGCAATGCACAGGACAGCCTCGCACAACAAAGAATGATCCAGTCCCAAATTTCAGTAGTGCCAACACTGACAAACCCTTGTCTAGAGCCTTCCCTCTGAGATTTGCTTCATGTCCTACCCTTCCAGTCACAGTCTGTTAGCTTCCACCTTCCTGTTATGCTTCTGAGCCAGTCCTTTGCCTTCACTGGACCAAGGCTTTCCACCTGGCCTCTTTGTCCATCTGCAGTCCTTCCTCATAGTTCAGCTTGGGGGGATCGTGATTTGGGGCCCAGTATAGTATAATAATAAACAATGTGGGCTTTGGGTATAATTTGGATAAGTTCAAGTCCCAACTCCACCACTTACTACTTATATAACCTTGGCTAAGTTTCTTACCCTCTCTGTGCCTCAGTTTCCTCACCTGAAAAAATGTGGATTAAAAATGGTACCCTACCACAGAGAGCTGTTGTGACAGTTAAATGTGCTAGTATTTGTAAACCTTTGGGAACGTTGCCTAACACCCAAGTGCTTAATAAATGTTAGCTGCTTGCTTTCTTTCTCGAAAGCCCACTAAGTTCCACGTCCTCCAACTCACTTCCTCCTCTCTACCCCGAGTCCAGGAAGAAAGTATATTTCACTCATGATGGTTTCTCTCAAATGTTTGCCGAAGCTGTGAGTCATTTCCATTTTCCTCATGGCCAGGATTTCTAAATGTGGAAAGGCAGGAAGTACTCTGCTCTTCTCTCTCTGGTTTTGGCTACCCACATCCCCTCCCTGAGGCAAAGAACACTTGGCAACATGAAGGTGGGCAGGGCAAAGAAGAGAAAGGGCAAATATTTCAAAACCTTGTCCTGGATGACACACAATTCTCAGTCTGTAGGTGGAAACTGATGAGTAAATGGATGAGAGAATAGGTACCTCATGGCCGATGCCTGATTCCCTAGCATGGGTGACCACGTGGATTGTGGTGCCTTTCACAGTATTGGGAATTGCAGAAAGAAAACAAAGTTTGGGGACGAGCAAAGTTCGGTGTTGCCCATGAGTTTTTTGGTGCTTATAGGAAATGGAGATACAGAAACCCAAGAGAAAGAGGAGTTTATGGATCCAATCTCAGGAGAAAGATTAGAACTAGAAGTACAGATTTAGGGCTTTTCAGCAAATAAATAGTAGTTGAATCGATAAGAATATAAAAGATTATATAAAAAGGAGTTAGCTGAGTCAGGAAAGCACTTTCTGGATGAATGGATGAAAGGATAAACAGATGGATGCATGGATGAGCAGAACAAGGAGGAAGATAACACAGAGGCCGAATGAGGACCAGGAAAGAATTATGTCACAGAACCCAAGGGAGTCAACAGAGTCAGATGTTACAGAGATCAAGTAAGATAAAAACTAAAAGTGTCCGTTGAATATGGCAATAGAGACGTCATTTTTGCCTTGGTGAAAACAGGGTCATTAAATTATATGAAGACAGAAGACAGAGGTAGCGTGAGAAGAGAACTAGTGTTTCTAGTAAACTGCAGAAATATATCTTCAAGAAATAACCTTCTTTACAGTTTTATGATGAGTTTAATTTGGTCTTAGGTTATTTTATATATGATTTTTTTGGGTGGACAGTGGTTGGATTATTCTTTTCCTAAATTGTTTCCTCAAATGATCAGCAAGAATGCTTTACATTAAAATAATTAACACCAATCCAGTATGGTTTACCTGTGACACCTTCCCCAAAGAGTTGCTTGCCTCCTGGAACTCTTCATTAGCAGCATTTTGCTCTGAGCCCCACTTCCTGGATTCTTCTCATTAGTAGACAGTAAGGAGTGGTCTCAGTCATTGGCTCAACAAATGTGTATTGTGCCTTGCTTTAGGCCAGGCACTGTTCTAGGTGTTTGGACTCCATCAGAGAATACAATACAAAACCTTGCCTTTATAGCATTTATATTTCAGAGGTGCACACTAATAGGAAGTGACTTAAATTATTTTTAAACATCGTCATTCACTGGACCATCGAATGACATCCGTGAAGTGAAATAACACAAAATGATACACATCAAAGATGGAATGAGAAAGTTTTAATTCCTGCTACTTTATCGTTTAAGTCTTAATCCTGCCTATCACACCAAGCCGTTTTGATATTGAATTTTATCAAATTTTTTTTGAAAGTACATGAAAGCACTTTTTAAAATGAAAACTTCTGTATAAGTCTAGGAGAGTGATGATAATATTGTCACCATCATCATCATATTAGACCCCATTACCCACCATAGTCTGTTAGTCATTTCAATCCTATAGACCAACCCTGGAAAAACATTGAAATGTTTTGGTGGGGGGGGGGAACCTAAAGATGTTCTGTTTGCATTTTTCATCATAATGTTATGTACAAAGTTTATAAACATTATATATTATGTGTACATTTCATAGTCAAACATATGTTAAATGACTCATTTCTATGTGATACAGAGATAGGGATAAGTTTGCTAAGCAGCTTATATTAATATATAAGGCACTAAAATAATGAGCTTTTATTTGCAGGGAGCTATATTGATGACACTAATAAATTACATATTAGGCTGAATGATGGATATAACCTCTTGTTCCTGCTTGTGACAATGCAGTGTCTGTAGGGGCGGGGAGGGGGTGAAAGAGATTCATGAGTTCTGCTTTGGGAAATGCTTGAAGGGCAAAACTACAATATAGAAGATGGAAAAAAAAAACCATAGTTTGTCCTGGCTCGTCCTATTTAGATACTTTAAAACTTATGGGGTATGAGTTGTGTGAAACTGTTACGCAGCTTCAGGCCTGTTTTCTCTAATCTTGCATCCCATTCAAACATTCGAAAATGCCCTTTTGCACTGTTTTAATTATCCTATCTGTTTGAATCTTTCAGATCATAAGGCCTGTGGATTCTCTGCCCCAAAAGATCATCAAGTAGTCACAGCGGTAGAGTACCAAGGTAGAGTACCTTACTGATCTTCATGGGCTGTGTTGTTTAAAGACCTCACCGGGGTGGCATGTGTGTCTGTTTGTGAGAAACCTCCACCTCCCTTCACACTGACTCCTCTGCCTCAAAGGCTGCTTGCTCCCTGCTGCGGTTTCCACCTGAGAACTCTCTCTCCACCTCCTCAGTGGAAATTCTGGATATTCCACGAAAGACCTGCTGTACAAAGAAGGTCTCTTATTACATAAAGTACCTGCAACAAAGCCAGTCTAATTTGTAAAACTGGGAGGCGAAGATCTCGCAGTTTCCAGCCAGCTAGATTTGGCAAAGGGAAATTAGCATTGCAAACCCTTTGTATTTAAGATACAAAACTCTATGTATTTAAGGTAACATTGATATATCCTATTTGGAGGTAACATTTTGTTATTTATTTTAGCTGCTTAAAATATTTATAAGGGATGAGTTGGTATTTAATGGGTATAAAGTATCAATTTTGCAAGATGCAGAAGTTCTGGAGTTTGATCGCACAATAATGTGAATATATTTAATGCTACTGAACTGTATAGTTAAAATCATTAAGATGGTAAATTTTAAGTGATGTGTATTTTATTACAATTTAAAAAATCTTGTAAAGCTCTAATAACCAAAAAGAATTATAAGCTTTTATAAATTTACTTCAAATATTGACAGACTACTACTTTTCTGAAGGATCTTTTACCTAGAACACGTTAATAATAGTGGACAACCAGAATTACTGTTTGTTAAATATGATGCTTCTTTAGATCGTAAGCATTTAAGAAACAGGTTTCAAATGTCCAATCCCTCTTCTTCAGGCATGCCTTAGGTTCTGGAGTTGGAGAGAGAGAGGTTTGGAGTAAAGAGACCAAGATTAAAAAAGAGGGCTGGGGTGAGGAGGAATTAAATGAACTGCTATTTAACCAGTGCTTTCAGTAGTGCCTGGCATCTAGTAAGTTGTTCTCTGTGCTTGTTAAGTAAAAATATGCTGTAATAAGAACCAGCCTGTCATTCACTTTAAATAAGTATTTAGGTTAATCAGTTTCTTTTAAGTCCTAATATTTTACATGTTTAAGCTAAGAAAACATTTACTCTTCATCAGGAATTAGTCTGAAATGGGGAGAGGCGGGGAAAAGGAATTAATGATTGGAAGTAATTTGGGAGAATGGAGTGCTTATAGGGAAGACAAACAGGGCTGGGTGAGGTGCCCAAAAGGAGACTGGAAGAGCCAATGACTGAGCACAGTGCGAGGAAAAGGTAGGTCAGGATGTCCACGTGGGACAAAGGAAACGAAGTTAATTTCTCCTACTTTTATTTTCCGGGAGGTTCTTATTGTTGGGTCCAGCTGGATACTGTGCATATTCGTCCCTGGATCCCCAGGCCCTATGCCAAGATACCTGAATTAGGATGCCAAAAGTATACTCTTGAGTCTTAACATTACTTTAAAAAAAATGTATTAAGGAGAAATTCACATAACAAAATCCATCATGTTAAAGTGAACAATTCAGTGGCATTTATTACAATCGCAGTGTTGTGTGAGCACCACCTCTATCTCATTCCAAAATGTTTCCATTACTTTAAATGAAAATCCTGTACCTTTTATATCACTTTAAAATGTGTGTTTTATTTTTAATATAGAAAATCCTTCTATATTTATTGCCATCAAACATTGGTCTTTTTTACTCCCAAATAAGTGTTTTCTATTTTTTTGGTTTCACCTCTGCTCCTTTTAATTAAAAATTACATTTTGATTCTATTTTATATGTGCTCCAATCATTCCAACGTGGCTTCCCAGAAAGCAAAATTAATTTCTATCTTCTTCCACATTTCAGGTCTAGGATATTTTACACAGTAACTTAATTTTACTTAAAGTCTGAAGTATTTTATGATTTATGTATCTGCAGATGTGTGTTCCCCCCAATTCATTCAATTTTTTTGTCTCTTGTCTCTCTGATGCCAGTAAATCATAAATTAATTAATTCCTTCTTTTCAGTATGGCTTTTCTCTATCACTTCCCACAGTGATGCCAAAAGCAAATCGAGTAAAATGAGGTCTGCTCTGCTAGGCTTATAAATAACATGAGTCGCCTTACGCAGAGGGTGTTCAACCCTGAGAGCGATAAATCAGAATTTAACAGCGTGCTTTTCTTCACAGAGGTAATTTATGCTAATTCTTCAGAGCTACTTTGGTAGTCTCCATTGTCTTCTTGCATTATGTAAGATTTTTGATGATTTTTAACCTGAGCACAGAGAATAAAATCAAATGAAAAAAAAAGAACATTTGAAAAAAATCAAATGATAGTCAGCAATACAGAATCTTAGAAAAATTAAAATCCCTAATGATTCTATGTGACTCCTCAAAGTGATTCTTTTGCTGCATGTTGAGAAAATGCGTTTTCTAAACAAAGAATTCTCTCTTCTCAATCCAGACTGAAACAGATATTTTTGGCAATGTAATGATCATCTTAAGAGAAAAACTTAGCGCATTTTTTTTGTGTTAATATGCCTGCTTGGAGAAAGTATGACTTATGTCTGTATTATTTTCTTTGTCTCAAACACAGGCAACATTTTAGTTCAGATTTGAGTAATTTGGGGGGGAAATTTGTGATGGTATTAAGTATGGATTTCTATCATGTCAAGACAAGCTTACAACTCTAAGTAAGAGAAGTGCCTCATGGGTGAGAGTGATACTGACCATTTACAGAGCATGTACTTTCTACAAAGTACCATGTGCACAATCTTTACACAACTTTGTGGGATGTGTACTGTTGTTCTAATTTTACAGCTGTGAACATAATCATGTCTTTTTTAAAAAACTTAAACAATTTGCTCAAAATTACTCATCTAGTTTATGACAGAGGTCTAACTCCAAAACCCATGCCTTAAACTCTATTATGAATATGGTATAGTAACCCTGGGGGCTAGATACAGAAATTCTGCTGGCCAGAACGTTGAATTTTGGCTGAAATAGAAAGGAGAGTCCATGGTAGCTGGCTCTAAGTTCACTTAGTTCTTTTTTTGAGATGTTGACCCTATGATTCCAGTAGATTTACTATTTCTCACAGTTTTGAAGGTCAAGGTAGTCCCCTGCTTGGAACACTCCCAAAGAACCACATGGAAAATTCTAAATTCAAATTCCTTCTTTTAAAGTCATTGGTCAAATGTCACCTTATAAATGAGCTGCACTTTGACTATTCTGTTTTTTTAAATCGCACCCCCGTCCCCCAGCATTCCCGAACTTCCTGTACTCTGACCTACTCTACGGTATTTCCATAGCCCTCATGACCTTTTAACATACTGTACAATTCACTTTATGTTGTTTCTTCTGTGTCTGACCCCCTGCAAATTGTAAGGTCCCAAAGGGCAGGGAACTTTGGTTTGCTCCCTGTTCTAGCTGGAGGACAGTGTCAGACACACAGCAAGTACCCAATATATTTTGGACAAACTGAGTAGACCATTTCTCCACATTTTATATGGTCAATGAGACTGAGGCTGGAGGGGAGTGACTGCACTCAAGAAAACCATTGGTTACATTTTGTAATATAATTTCTGCAGAGGTTTTCCACAGAGCAATGAGGATAGGAATCAGGAAGAATTCACAAAAAGGAGTGTGTGTGTCTAGGTAAATATATGAAACAATGTGATTATTTGATAAATTTATTCCTAAGACCTAGGAGTATGGGCTAAATAATGAGTGTGGGTGTGTGTTTAATTGTTGGAAACTCAACAAAATACGGGAAGGAAACCTATCTAAAACTCAAGACTCCGGAAAACCACCGCCCATTCTCCTTAATCAACAGAACAGAACTCTGTTTCCTCAGACAAGTCCCTCAGCACGCATTTGTCCATGCGGCATAATTGTAAACATGACTGTAAAATGATGTCTGTTTGTAATGTAAAGCCTGCTTTCAAACTTTAGGCCTCCTTGAAAGCAACTTTTGGATTTTTTTCCCTTGCCTTTCTTTTCTCTGTCTTACTTTCTGCATTCCATTACTTATTATTCGATTTCTATATTTCTAGCAATATGTGTGGAACTAAAAATAAAATTCGAAACTACATGTAACAGAAAAAATCGTAATTCTGCCCACAGAAATTACCTCTGGGTTGATATTTTCATACATATTCCTACAGGCTTTTGGTCTATGTCTATATATATTTTTTTAATAAAACCTGGGATAAATATTTATAAGTATTGCTCTTCACTCAACTATATCATGTAATATCCTGAATTATTTTTTTAAATGGCATTAAATCTGCTTCACATCAAAATCAGAGATATGGAAAGAATTTTTACATAATTTCTCTTCTCGTAAAAGATACTGGGTTTTTTAGGTCAAACTGTACGCATTTTAGAGGGAAAAAAAAGTCTTAGAAATAGGAAGGTGACACTCTAGAGAGCCTGGCTGAAAGGTATTTTTAACAGATTTAGGACTAGAGGCTTCTATGTGGCACCTTGAAGCAGCTGGCAGACAGGTCCCGGGCTCCTCCTCCCTCAGTCATCTTGTTTGGACAGTTAAGAGAAGGGGTTCGTTCCTTGGGTGGTTCCAGGAATTCTTCAACAATGCAACTGCAGTAAATTTCCTGTGGTAAAGGGACCTTGGGGAGCTATACTGAGGCAGTTAAACTTGATGCCAAGATTAGACCTTTTAATAACTTTTCTGGACTGAGGAGAGGAGTAGGAGTCAGTCATTTATTAGAAGACCATACTGGGGGAGCATGCAGCTTAGTGGTAGAGTGTGTGCTGAGGAAGCACAAGGTCCTGGGTTCAATCCCCAGTACCTCCATTTAAAAAAAAAAGACCATATTGGGTTTGTATTAATGTATTTGCAGAGTTATTATCAAAGAAGGGATCTGATGGAGAATGTAGCGTGTTGAAGGGACGTTTGGGGTGGGTTCCACAGTGTGGCCTGGGCTAGACTAAATGCCTTTCCTCGGCACTAGGTGTGAAGCCCCCTCTTCTCACCTCCGTCCTGGCCCTCATCACATTGGACTGAAATGACATTATCTTATTTATCTCTTCTACCAAACTATAAACTTGAAGACTGAGACTGGGAAGAAAAAGATAAATAATTAATCATAGCTGCCATTTGTCAAGGACCTACGGTGGGTAGGCTTGGCATATATTATTGTATATGAAGACTCACACCAACTCTGTGACATACTTTCTTATTTTACAGATGGTCACTGAGGCTCAAGAGCTAGGGAAAGTAGTGGTGTCACAGATAATTATGTGCAAGAGTCATAACGCTTTCAGTTCATCTTTGAATTAAGCCAGCCTGGTAACTGGTGAGGTAACTTGTGAATGAATGAATGAACGAATTGAAATATCAAAGGATAATTTAAGGATGTTAAAAGTTTATTAAATAAGTAAAAT
This sequence comes from Camelus bactrianus, assembly GCF_048773025.1. Classification (NCBI taxonomy): domain Eukaryota; kingdom Metazoa; phylum Chordata; class Mammalia; order Artiodactyla; family Camelidae; genus Camelus; species Camelus bactrianus. The sequence goes on along the minus strand of NC_133539.1, from coordinate 16,370,623 downwards.
GTAACTTCACAGGGACAATTAGAAAACAAGTATTTTTGTTGTTGTCCCTAGAGGCTATTTTAGCCTGTAAATACCCAAAGAAGACCGTCTCCTCCAGACTAGAGTGGAAGAAACTGGGGCGGAGTGTCTCCTTTGTTTATTATCAACAGGCTCTTCAAGGTAAGAAGCTGGGGACCTGACGAGGTGAGAATAAGAGAAGGCTGAGTACCCCAGATCCTTTCTTTAACCAGCGAGAGCAGGATGTGGCTGCTGACTGAAAACGTGTCTCTGTAAGTGTGAGATGAAACTAACAGGGACTGAGACCCAAATCACAGCAACCACCACAACAGAGGACAGGGAACAGAAGCGGGTGGACTCCATGGTGGCCCTGGACCCCTCATTTCTCAGCTCATTCCTAGAGTATATAAGGTGTAATTGTTCTCGCTGGCGCAGTAGGTTAAACTCTTGAGAGCAAAGAAGAAAAGATGGTGTCGGGTTGGGATGGAAGGTCACTGCTTAGCTGTGATAATTTACCCTGTTTCCGTATCACCACCGAGAAAGCCATCACTGAGAAGCCTAGGGAGGTAGGACTTAGTGGAGGGTAAATACAATTAACTTTATCCGGCACTTTCTTTTTAAAATTGTTTATTTGTTAGACATTTCTTTACACTCCTACTCTTCTTGTTGGATATATGAGCTTTTAATTTAAAGTGTTGATAATGATGAATGAAATACAATGATGTCTGAGATTGGCTTAAAATAATCCAGAGGTTAAAGGCACCAATAAAATAAGATAGGCCATGCATTGATGACTGTTATAGCTGGGTGATGGGAACACTGAGGTTTATTTTACTATACTCCCTAATTTTGTGTATACTTGAAATTCTCCATTATAAATATTTCAAAAGTTGGTGCTATAACTCAATAACTGTTATGAATGTGTTATTATTTTAAAATACCATGTGTTACTTTCATTTTAGAGAATTAAACAAGTGAACAAATGTTTAAAGTTCATAGAAAATTTAAAATATCCCTCTGGTTCTTATCTGTCAAGATAGACCACAGACAGCAGGGAGATAATAGAACAGCTGTCTTTTCTTGAATTTTCTATAATTGTCAGTCTGGCACCTGAACGTCATACAAAACACGATTTGAATTCCACATACACGGCTATCAAAAACCAACCAAAAGAAGGTGATAAAAGAACCCTCTCACCTCTTCTGTGGCAGCATGGTGTGAGCCACCACACGTAAAGTTACCATCCCAGCTAATTGAACTAGGCTCTGCAGCATCTTTTGAAGATACGAGTATTTTTATAAGCATCCTAGAAAGGGGAGGGGGGAGGACTGAGGACTGAATTCCTTAAAGTAAAATATGGGAATATGGAACTGAACGTTCTTTTGTGAACAGTATGACGTTATAAAAAAAAGAAATTTGAAATAGCACTCATATATAATTTTTAAGTTTTTCAGTTGAGCTAATAGGAAAATAAATGTGTTGGTTACTGAGAGATGAAAGGAAGGTAGCGGACAGAATGTTATTGCATCGTTATTAATGTCATTGTCTTCTTTTTCTAAAAGGTGATTTTAAAGATCGAGCTGAGATGATTGATTTTAGCATCCGGATCAAAAATGTTACAAGAAAGGATGCCGGGAAATACCGTTGTGAAGTCAGTGCCCCATCTGAACAAGGTCAAAACCTGGAAGAGGATACGGTCACTCTAGAAGTATTAGGTGATGTGCTTGTATCTGTGTGATTACTGTTCCCCACCCTCGTCCCCCTCACCCAGCCCTGGGGCAGGGACACAGTTGGGGCCAGGAAGGTAAAGTTATAAAAGCGGACCACCAGCACCACCTTTCCTGAAAAAAATCTTGGCTATTTTTCCTCTTCACCTCATTGGCTGCTGAAATGTTACTGTTATTAATTAATTAGGACAAAATCTCTTTTCACTTACAATTGAAATAAATCTTAGTGGTCCTACACTGTATGTAGAAGCATTTTCCCCAAGGGTTTATCTTTCGGTCGCTTTCAGCATATGTCGTAATTCTTTTGCCATATAAAATGTCTCAAGTGAGATGATAGAAAAGCAATAAAATCAAAAAGTAGACCAGAGAAGGACAGAAGTCTTTTTGGTAAAGAAAGGAAACTAGCATTTACTGTGCAGCTGGTATGTGTTGGGCTCTTTCGTGTATGTGATTTTACTTAATCTTCATTGACAACCTGATTTTTACAGATGAGGAAATAGATGCTAAGTGGTTCTCCCAAGGCTGCACAGCTAGTTAAGTGTCTGGACCAGGCTTTGGATCCTGATGGGGTTAACTCCAAAGCTAATACATTTAGTTACTCTAAAAATCACTGATACAGAAAAACAAAAGAAAGGGGAAAAGAAAAAAGAAAAAAAAGAACTTCCCAGTGTGACAATTGGTGGAGGAACATGATCTGTTCTGCTCCACAGGTGTTGGTATTAACTGCCAAGCAAAGAGAATAAATAACTCCTTTTCCTTTTTGTACATAGTCCAGGCTCGTTCTCAAATACTAGCACTACACTAGTAGAGAAGAAATTTAAATCAGTAGAACTTGCAGAAGATTCAGCTGGCGTCTTCTGTTGCTCTAGAACAAATGATCAGAAACTTGGAGCTTAGAACATGGCTGGGTTCTCTGCCCAGGGTATCTCGGGGCACAGAGATCAAGGAGTCAGCTGGGCTGCATTCTTGGCTGGAGGCTCTGAGGGGACAATCTGCTGCCAATGTCAAGCGCATTCTTGCTGTTGGCAGATTTCAGTTCCTTGGTTGCAGAACCAAGGTCCCCATTCCAGGCTGGCTATCAGCTGGGGGCCACACTCAGTTCCTAGAGCCACCACATTCCTTGCCACGTGGTCCTCCCCATCTACAGTCTAACAAAAGCATGTTGCATCCTTCTTGTGTTTTGAATCTCTGCATTTCCCTTCTGTTACCAACCAGAGAAAACTCCTTTGAAAGAGGTCATGGGATTAGATCAGACCCATGTAAGTAATCTTTGTATCTTAAAGACAATAGATTTGGGACTTTAATTACAACTCTAAAATCCCTTCAGAGTACAATCTTTAGATTAGTGTTTGACTAAATAACTGAGAGAAACTGTATAAACACCAGGGCTGGGGAACTTGGGGGCCCAACTGTGTTAGAATTCTGCCTACCACAGACATGTCTGGGGCATCCTGGATTTAAGTAAAGTCTGGTTTACAAATCCCTGGGACAGGAATAACCCTAACACAGCTATTCTCTGTGCTGGCCTGAACAGGATTTTAGTTTTGAGTACTGGTCCTGAAAATATCCTCAAGATTGACTTATTTAAATATAGTTGGTAATAATACATTAAAACCATTGGGGAGGGGAGAAGTAGAGATTGTTTATCTAACAAAGAATAGATGTTGTAGTAGCTAATATAATGTTTGCTAATTATAACACGTCAGCCCTGAGTGGCTTACATAATAGAAGTTTCTTTCTCATGTAAGCAAAGTCTAAGTAGTTGGGCCAGAGATAGGTAGTGGTGGAATTACATTGATCTACTTCACGAAATCATTAGAGACCCAAGCTAATGTAAATCTGGCGTCTTTACTACATAGCTTTCTGGGGTCACCACACCTCCTTGGTAGTGGAGTGGTGAGGAGAATGAGTGATGGAGAATTATACTCAGGCCGGGGAATAGCATGTATCTCTTTTCCCCACGTTCCATTGGCCAGAAGTCATGCGGGTGACCCCATCTGGCTGCAGAGGGGCTAGCAAATGTGCTCTAGCTGTGTGCCTATGAAGAAAGGAGACAGGCCTCTATCACAGATATCCAATAAGTCCACCTTCACTTGGCTGTTAAAACCCGTGTTTAGATTGTCAATAACCAGTACCATCTGCCGTCCATCCTTCAGTGGCTCCAGCAGTTCCGTCATGTGAAGTACCCAACTCTGCGCTGAGTGGAACTGTGGTAGAGCTGCGATGTCAAGACAAAGAAGGCAATCCAGCTCCTGAATACACGTGGTTTAAGGATGGCATCCGTTTGTTGGGGAATCCCAAACTCGGCTCCCAAGGCACCAACAGCTCATATACAGTGAACACAAAATCTGGAACTCTGGTAAGGTCATTTCAAGCATTGACCTAATAACTGTCTTGCATTTGGAAAAAGAAATTATTAGAACTGCAGTGATGGAGAACAGAAGGCTGATACCATTGCTTGTTAAGTAGAGAAAGGAGGGGGTAGCAGGAAAGATAACGGCGCTCGCACAGAGAAGTGATGGGAAAAGCTGCCCCAGGAGATGGGAAGACAAGACAGAGACCTAGGGAGCCGGGCACACCGAGGCCTGTGCCAGGGACCTGAAACAGGCTGGCATGGATTCATGGTGATGGATCAGGCCAGGGAAGGTACTAAGCGCGTTCATTTTTATAATATCAGGGAAGTTCACGAACACTCTCTTAGGGACACGCTGACCTCAGTGCCAGCCACGTGAGAATAGTGACTGTTGCTAACCTATGATAGGATGTCTGTGTCATTAAACTCTGCCATGGCTAGTTCGTCAGCAACAGACTCTGTGACTTGAGTATCTGTTGCTTTGGATTTAGGCAGATTGTCTGATGACTGAAAAGCCTTTCTAAGGAATCCTACTGGAAATCTAGAAATAAACTCTTTAAAGTTAATGACATTTACAAATAAGAGTATTTTTACTGTTTTGTCCCTGACTTTTTAGGGTAGAGATGAGGAGTTTACAAAAAAGATCATTAAATTTGAACCTTTCTATGTTTTAAAAAAAAAATTTGAGGCTTTTTTTTTCATTCAAAATAATATGTCAATTTAAACATGTCTGACTTCCAGCGATGCAGACTCACTAGCATCACTATAATCAAAGAATCTTAAAGGCATGGTAATAAAAATTTTAATGAATTTTATAAGGATGGTCTAATGTTTCCTTTCATTCCTTCAGTCTCCAAGTGCACAATGATATTTAGAAACTAGATCCCCTGGTAACTAATCAAGTGTATTGATAAAGTGACTTAAAAAATCAGCATCTCGGCTACTCCTTAAGGAAGGAGGCCCTGCCCTGGCCCTGCCCAGTCAGCAGGCTCAGTCAGCAGCTCCGAGTGATTTTTACATCGAGAAATTGGGCAGAAAACCTGCAGTCACACTTGGCTATATTTACTTTTCAAATTTAGTTTTTCTCAGACCAGGTGCTAAAAAGCCCCAAGGCAGGTCTGAGATGAAATAGATTCACTTTCCTCAGTCAACCTCAACCCTTGAAATATCTGTGATGTCAAAGGGAGGCACCAGGGCACCAGCTCCTGAATACACGTGGTTTAAGGATGGCATCCGTTTGTTGGGGAATCCCAAACTCGGCTCCCAAAATATCCCAAAATAACCAGGATGGGTTATTTTCTGAGAAACTTGCCAAAGACTCAGTGTGTGGATGACAGTGGCTCCCTTTTAATCACCAGTTATGTGCTGGGAGATCATTTCCCGTTTGAGTCTAGCTTGTGGTTTATACATAACCTTGGCTCTGAGTTCATGGTGAATGGTTTGTAAAGAAGTCTGGCTTTGAGGATTGATTCCATGTGGTGAGAATACACAAGGAGAAGCTTTCTGCTGCACCATGCTGAGGTACACAGGAGGAAGAGGGGTGTCAGTAGTGGGTAAGGAGAAGAGGAGAAGGCTGTTTTCAGGAACATACCTCGTGTGTGGGTACCAGACAGTGAGGATGTGCTCCTTAGAGGATCATGGCCTCTCAAGGATGCAGACAGTGGTGACCACTGCGGTTTTGAGGGTGTGACTGGAGGGTGCTGGAAGGATGATTCTCACCCTCTGTGCTGGTCCTGGCAGGATCCTTTAAAGTGGCCAGGACACACTGCATTTCCTCCCTCCTAACTAACTAACTTCTGGCCTTCCATCCATCTATCCATCCATCCCTTCTACCCACCCTTCTTTCCTTCCTTCCAGAAATTTTCCAAGATGCTAACACTGCTAGTAACAATTATGAAGCTTATTGTATCAAAGTCTTACCTTTCAGCTGCTTTGGCAGGGAATAGATTGAGCAAGGGTTACACTTGATCTTCTCAGAATTTTCAAAAATTCAACAGCTGATGGAATTTATAATCCAGTAAACAGCATTGATTAAGGCTTTCCTAGGCCCTAAACTACTGTCTTTAGAGGAAGTGTTCGTTGTTTACTGCTGCCATAAACTTACTTGTGACTTAGAAAACTGTCCTTTAAGGCCAGCAAGGCCTTCATTTATAAATGGTGTTTCCTAGGAATTAGAAATACCTAGAATACTGAACACTACCATGTGCTGTAAACTTTAAAAAATGCCTACTGCCTTCCTAACGTACTGCTTTCTCAGTATCACACACACAAAAAGACACTTACCCATATCTGTTTAAGTCTTTCTCTGTCAAATTAGACAGGTGGCCTAGCTAATTACTCCTTGGAGGAGTGGCAGGTTTTTAAATTCTCAGCAAAGGTATAATAAAGTCCTAAGTCATTAAAAAAAAAAAGACTAACAATGCTAAATTTAAGGAAAACGGTTCTTTTAGGAGTCTATTGATAGATGTATTGCTTAAAAACATACTTATTTTTCTTCCCCAAATAGCAATTTAATACTGTTTCAAAACTGGACAGTGGCGAATACGCCTGCGAAGCCCGTAATTCCGTTGGACACCGCAGGTGTCGTGGGAAACGAATGCAAGTAGGTAAGCACGAAATAGTGGGAGGGACGAATGGTTTGCAGTTAGAACATGCAAATACCATATTCGAGGGTGGAAGGAGCAAGGGATAGGTAAGGACTGAGTGATTTGAAGGATGAACAGGATAAATGTTTAAAATCAGCTTGACATAACGTGTTACCAAGAGCAAAGATGCTGTTTCAATCCAGCTTCCAAACAAGCCAAGGATACTTATCATTATATTTTACAGATTTTTAAAATTTTTCAAGTATTATTTTTAAAATATGCTCATCTGAGAAATCCTCCTTCAAACAAAAACTAAGAGTCTTGTAAATTGCCCGGGGTCAAGGATTTGGAGCAGGGGTTCAAATCCCAGTTCTGCTTTTTCACTATATGCTCTTGGGCAAGTTAATTACATAGTAATATACCATCCTCATAGAGTTGGTATGGAGATTCAAATAATTAATATTCAAAAGTGTTAGGAGAATGGCATTGGCATACTGTGAGCTCTAAGTATTGGCTGTTTTAACTGTTAATTTTCTCAACCCCCTGAAATACTACGCTTGTACTTATCTAAGAGTAATCACCCCAAAAAGACATGTTAAATATGGTTATGGATCTAGTTTGCTATAAAACATAGCTGCCATATATTATATTTCACAAAACAAGCTTCTTAATGTCCAATAAAATTTGGGCCCAAGAATCTCTTCCGATTAGATGAGTTTCAGAGCAAACTTTTCTCATTTTATTTTTAGTAATTTGGTTGAATTCTCTCTTGTATGAAAGCTGTGTGTTTTGAAAACGATTGTGTAATAGAGAGGGGTGAGCTGGAGGTGGCACCGAGGGGTGAAAGATCACTCAGGGAGGCTGTGTCCTGAAGCAGAAGACTGAGGGCGCCCCTCAGTTCAGGAGCCTGTCCTCAGCTTGGTGGAGTCAGAAATTCGTTTTTTCCCAATGCGTTTTGATATGTGGGCATAGTTTGTATTGTCTGTGCACAGTTAAATTCTCAGCATAATTTTTTTAAAGAAAACATAATCCTGTTAGACTTCAGGATCTCCTAAAGTAAAAGATATTCAATCGTATACTCTCATTTCCACAAGTAAGTTTGAATTTCAGGTCTTCTTAAAATTCAGGGATACCTACCATTAACCAGACTCATTCAAGTGCTGACATTTATAGTCAAACATAAGCATTTGCTTAAATTATCAGAAAAAAATCTCTCAATGCTGCTTTGGAGTTAATAGAAAAATTCATATTACTTTTTAGTTTTTCTTTAAATGATTGTGTTTAATTTCAATGCCTGATTTAGCCTCATCTTAAGAAATATTATTTGTGAAGTCATGGTTTTGACATACTAGTTACATTTTCGTAGCATGCAGTAAACAAATACATGACAAAATTTAGAAGCCTGTGTTTCACTAATAGTGTCATTTTAATTTGAACATGATTTCCACATATCTACCCTTTCTGGTATAATTGGCTTCAGAGTCAAAATTACTTTGTTTAAAGCTCATCCATTGATCCTAGGTGTTCACACACTTGGTTTGGAATTCACATCTTTGGAAATACATAATTCATGAGGTCGCATTTCCAGTTTTCTGAATTATCACCAATAACTTGTAACCAAAACCAGATCTGTTAACCATTCTAACTAAATCCTTTTTGAAATGTAGGAAGAGATAAAATCATGGATTTGCTGATTGTTCCCGAGCCGCTTCATTATACAACTCCAGAAGATTCTACTCACACGCAGCATTTTAGCATTTGGTTCCTTTCCTTTCAATTAGAATAATGATACCTTCCTTTTATCGTGATTTTTAAGAAAGAACAGTATTTTCGTATTTGTTATTAAATTTTCTCTTTATGAGGCATAAGGTGGGCGTATGACTTGCTCAAAAACTCAAAGTAAACGGGTAAATGGGATGAACACGGTTTACCTCTAGCTTAGAAGTCTTCCATCTTCTATTGAAAAAAGTAAAATAACATTTATACCACGACTTAGTACTGACAGGGTAAGAGCTTTTTTGGTTAGAATTTGCCTTTAGCTTGAAACCTGCATAGATGTCAAATTCATTGACTATTACAAAGAAAACAGTAGGCACACAGTTTGGTTCTCAGGAGTTTTATTCAGTTATTAATTTCATTTTGCCTTAGACTATGACTACTGTGGATTTTTCCCCCTCTCTGTTACTTTTTTATCCAAGTGAATAAATAGCTGAATCTCAACCTCCCAATACCCAAGCAAATATGAACTGAGTTTATACCAAGCAATAATAATTAATGTCTTTTATTCTAGTCAAATTACTCAGACTTTCAAAGGATTTATCCCTTTTTTAAAAAAAAAAAATCAGTTAATATTTGAGAGGTAGCTGAAAAAATTAGTAGCATTTGGCATTTGGAAAAAATTTAAGACCAGAAAGTTTTATGATAAGCAGACTCACTTAAGTAATATTTCTTAAAAAATCTTTCCCCAAATGTACACTGCTTTAAAATATCTAAAATTACTATTGAGAAAATGCTATCTAATATTTTCTCCAACTTATTTAATTTTATGTTAATAAATACTTGCTTTTTAAAAAAGAACCCTTTTGTTCCTTTAAAAAGTGTAGGCTATTTGCATATTAATAAATAAGAAGTGTTTAAATGATGGAAGAGTGTGGCTTATATGAAATCCTTATGGACAAGATGGAAAAATGGGACCCAAATTAAATGTCTAGATGGATTCACACGTAGTTGGATCCCTCACCCAGAGTATGCTAGTAAATTTTGTTATATGAAGAGAGATGTCTAATAGCCTGTTAAATAGTTCTTCCTCAAAGTCATGTTTATCATTTTATTAATGACTTGAATGAGAGTATTTCTGATGCATTTCCCAGCTGCAGAAATGTTAACCTCAGAAGGTTAATCATCTCATTCTTGGGCAACTGAATCAGTAACTGGAAAAACCTCACAAGTTGATAATGTGGTAGTGATTTCAAACTTAGGTCCAAAAAAGTACAGTTATGGTCGGTTAGAGGAAAGCTGACTTAGTAGCAACAGGAAAAAGCCTTGGGGAGTTTAAGTAATTTTTAACTTAATGGGATAACAGTTTAACAGCATATATGTATGTGGGTGTGTATGTGTTCATGTGTGGACACACGCACACCCCCACATAAATTCAAGAAAGATGTTTCTGACATGTAGTTTTATAGAACAGCAGTGGCGCGGGCTTTCTTTGGGGCTGAATGAGTTTTCCGTATTTGGGAAATTGACACAGATGATGATGTAGAGGAATTTTAAGAAAAATTTGAGGGGAGTGAGGCAGTAGAATTCTTGAACTCACTGAACTTCAAAGCTCACTTCCAACCTGATATTTAATCGTATAGGATTACATCTCCACATGAATGCAAGAGAATGCCATACATTTTTTTTTCTTCTGGATCATAGAACTTTTTAAAATTTAAGATTCTTGCAAAAATTGTTAAATTTTTAATCAATTTTGTACCACGTCCTGGGAATGAGTGAGTTTAACAGGCTTCAAAAGCATGAAACTATCCACATTTATGGTATAGCTCCGAAAGGGAGCTTTTCAGAGCTTTTTCAGTTTAATGACTCCATCTGTCCATCTCTGTGACACGAATTCACACATGGTTTATTCTGCATTCCAGATGATCTCAACATAAGTGGCATCATAGCAGCCGTAGTGGTTGGGGCCTTAGTGATTTCTGTCTGTGGCCTCGGCGTGTGCTATGCTCAGAGGAAAGGCTACTTTTCAAGTAAGTGAATTTCACTCTTTGCTAGACAGCTTCCTGTGGATATAGAGTTTTCTTATGAGACACTGTTTCCCCTAAGAAGTTCTCACAAACTCTGGAGAGTATTTTTCACTGATTTTTCTGCGGTAGAAAATGTTCCAGATGACACACAGGTGAGTCATGAAGCACCTTGGCAGACAGGGAGGAAAGGCAGCGCTGTCTCATCTCAGCATTCCGGGAAACACCACGGCATCCGTGAGAGGCGCCCTGGTGCAGCGATACTGAGAGATGCTCAACGTGGTTGGTTATTTATAGTATATGTACACATATTTAAGATCCTTTTAGTTTAAGTTACGAATTGTACATCTCAAGATGTAAATTAATTTCTAGTTTTATGATAAGAAATTTCATTGAAATAAATCTGTGAAATGTTTCATCAGTGCAGAACAGTGGAGTGTTGAATGTCAAATTTAGCACAAATGTATTTAGAAGAGAATTGTTCAATAAAAACTAGAAACCAATTGTATTACAGTTGCTTCTGAGGTTTTTAATTCTTCAAGCTTAGCTGTCTTGTAACTCCCATTTGGGGATACAACAGGTTTGATGTAAATGCGTGAGATTTTAAAATAATGTTTTAGTCTCTTAATGCATTTCTTTACTCCCCGTCTTTAAATTTACCTGAGACCTTAAAAGGTGCAGAACTCCATCAGGTCCATTAGGAATCGTGAATAAAGTAGAATTTTTTAATGAAATAATAAGTTGATAGCATGGACCAGTTTTAGACCCACTGTTTTATAAGTGAACATTAATTTTGGAATTTAGGTTTAAGAAATATTTTATACCAAAATAAAACTTAAATTTAAGAGGGGTTTCTAATAATATCTATAAGTAGGCATTAAGTATTATAAAAAAGTTTCCATGAACATGGCTTCAGGGGTATTTCTCTATAATTAAAAATAACTGCTCTGTGAATTAACAGTAGCTGTTTTTTTATATGGTGCGCTGGTCTAGTCCCGAGTAATGTAATCTGGCCGGGTCCCCCTGCTGGTCACCAGTGAAAGTACACTGGTGTCTTTGTCTCTACTTGCAAAGAATATCTGAGTATTTTTACTGAAGACTTGGTAAATTTTTCTTAAAATCCTCAATCAATTAAAGATTTGATGTGAAAATTAGTAGTTCATTAGCTAAAAATGTTACTCCCATTTACATCTAGCAGAAAACCGTCTGCCAGCTGATTTTCTATGGCTCACGAGCTAAGAATGGTGTTTACAGATGAACACTGCAATCTGTTTGATAATAGAGAACACTAACTTTGAACCCCAATTAAGAGAAATGTTATCCCCTCTCCCAAAAGAACTCCATTCTTTGAATTACTAGACATGTGTTGTAAGACTTTGATTACTATTATTGTATTTTGAATCCATTGATAAAATCTTTGGGAAATTTGTTTTCTCTTTGTTATATAGGTATCTACTTAATATCCTCAATTTTTACCTCTGCCTGCAAAGCCTAAAACATTTGCTTTGTGGTCCCTTACAGAAAAAGTTTGCCAACCCTTGATTTAGAAGGTATAAATGTCAGCAAGTAAAAATCAAAATTGAGAAAAATAAATTACGGCAAAACTCACTTTTTATGAATCTGTATACTATGTAAATTCTTGTATTAATGATATATACTTATTCTTTTGCAGAAGAAACTTCCTTCCAGTAAGTATACTTTCTTAATGCATGCTTTCTCCCATATCAACTACTTTTTTGTTAATCATCCATTTTAAGTCAAAAGTGAGAAGTTGAGTTATTTGTATGGGTTTAATTCTATGGGAAGTGATTCAGATTCATCAGGAAACACATCCTACCTCATGCCTACTTGTTATTTATGTTTAATTACCTACAGAATAAATACAGTCGCTCCTTTGACTTCGTAGGCATTTCTGTAGTACTACTTAAAAATGTTTTTTTCTGTATTTTGCTAAATTTAAAATGTTCAAATAAAATTTTCCCTAACAGTCATTTTTACATTTAATTGAATACCAATTATGTGCCCAACACTGTCCCAGGGACTGACAACACTGCAGTGAATAAAATAGGCCAGAGAAAGCCCTCTGCCTCATGGAGCTTACAATCTACTAGCGAGAGGCAGAAAGCTAACACATACGTGAACTCTACAGGATGTCAGATTGTGATAAGTACTATGGAGAAAAGCAGGTAAGAGAATAGAGAATGCACTGGGAGGAGTGGAGACTGTCCTTTTAAATAGGGTAGTTAGGCAGAAATAGACTAACGGACATAGAAAACAATCTGTTGTTACCAGCCGGGCAGAGGGGGTAGGGATGGATTAGGAGCTTGGGATTAATAGATACACATTACTGTATGTAGAACAGATAAACAAGAGACCTACTGTGTAGCACAGGGAACTATGTTCAATTTCTTGTAATGAGCTATAATGGAAAAGAATCTGAAAAAATATTTATATATCTTTATAACTGGATCGTTGCTGTACACGTGAAAATAACATTGTGAATCGACTGCACTTGAATAAAAAATAAGAATTAAAAGGAAAAAAAACAGATATGGCTTATGTAAGAAGAGAACATGTGTTTCAGTCTTAGTCGCTAGCATAAATGCAAAATTCTAAGCACAGCATTAGCAAACCGAGTATATTAGCATAGGGACTATATCATCTTTGTACATAGTTAGCTGACCGCTATAATCAAATGTGCAGATTAAAATAGAATAGATTTTAATAAAATTGACACATTTTACCAGAAAAAAAAAAGTTTTTTAAATAGAGTGGTTAGGGAGGGTCTCGCAGATGAGGGGACTTTGAGAAAGGTCTTGAGGCAGGAACACCAAGGGGGCCGTGTGGTTGGAACAGAGTGAGGACAAGGCAAAGCGGAGATAAATGTGCACAAGCAGTGTAGGGGGGCCAGGTTACATGGAGCCTCTTCCAGGCAGTTGTCAGGAGTTCGGCTTTGGTTCTGAGTGAGGTGGGAAGTCACTGGAGACCCTTGAGCAGAGTATCTCTAACCCAGACAATAATCTGGAGGTAGAATCTGTATGCCTAGACACACCTCCCATTTGTCAAATCCATGCCCCTCAAAACCTGTTGGATAATGAATTGGATGTTGCATTAGTTTGTTAGGGTTGCCTTAAAAGTGCCACAGACTGGTGGTTTAAACAACAGAAATTTATTTCTCCTTGTTCTGTTCTGGAGACTAGAAGTCCAGGATCAAGATAGCAGCAGAATCGGTTACTTCTGAGGGTGTCTTTTAAAGTTGGCCTTCTCCGTCTTCACATGGCCTTCCCTCTCCTGTTTGTATCTCCTCTTCTCATAAGGACACCAGTCATGTTGGATTAAGGCCCACCCTAATTACTTCATTTTAATTTAATTATCTCTTTAAAGACCCTGTCTGCTAATTCGGTCACATTCTGAGGTACTGGAGGAGGGGGTGGGTTGGGACTTGAACAGATGACTATTTGGTGCGGGCACAGTTCAGCCCATTAACAGATAGCTAGAACCATAGTCACCCTGTAAAACTTTCTTTCCATAGAAATAAAAATGAAATTTGAGATTATAATGATAACGATTTCAAAATGATAAACGTTAATGAGTTGATGAGCTAAAAGTAAAGTTTCTGGTTTGCATACTCCACAAAAGTTGTTAGTATCAAGCCCTAGGCTATAAATAGACACAGGGTTCACACATACTGATATTTTGTTGCATGGTTTTCTCTGTGAATATTGTCTATAAATAGAAGAAATTCAGTTAGGCTTGCTGGGCGGGGAGGGGGGTTGTACCTGGCTAAGACAAATGTTCATCCTCCTGTTGAGAAAATAGATGGAAGTAGCGTTAACCAAAAGCGGGTATGTGTTTCAGAATTGGCCATGATAATGTAGTAAATATTGTCTTTTCTGTTCCATAAACAGGAAGAGCAGTTCTGCATCTAAAGCCGCGACAATGAGCGAAAATGTGAGTATTTGTTGAGCATATTTATAGAACGAATGTGTTTAGGGAATTGGGCAGGAAAAAAGTAATTGTACGGAAGTGATGAATTTTCACTTTTAATATATTTTGTACTAGTGGTTACCGCTGGTCTTTAGAAGGAGCTAAATAAATGTCAGCCTCCAGCCCCCGTCTGGGAGGGACGATAAAGCTGCCCAGCACGTGTAGAACAATGGCGCTTTACTGCGCTATTATAATCTCTCATGGTGTTTTCTATTATTAGTCAGCCTCCTTGGTATCATTAGATCTGGCATTATCAGCTCCACTTTATAGATGAGGTGATTAAGACACAAGTGCTCACAGGAGTACAGTGGCCGAGCTGGGACCCAGGTACCTTGATTTCTTGTCAGGCTGACCAAGCAGATCGCTTCCAGCACATCTGTGGTTCCAGGACTCTTCTGTGGTTATTCAGAGCACTTAGATGTTTTAGGGAAGTGGAATACCCTGTGCCTTTGTTGAAAGGAGCATTTCAGAAATCCTTGAAAAGATGCAAGGATGATCTAATTCGGATGGGTAAGGGACCGTAATTTAGACATCCAGACCATCCTGAACTTTTGCATTTGTAAGCTCTACAGGGAAGCAGTTAAGTACCATTGTTGCTCAGATTTTGTAGCTCTTTGGATGGATATTCAGCCTTCTGGACTATGTTTCAGGGATACACTTGGGGGAGAGAGTTTTTATGTTTTTAGAAGCTAAGTCCTTTCTTGAGAAATGGGGCGCTGGCTCCCCGAATTCCGTGGTCCTCTACAATAGGGATCTCTTAGCTTTCCTTTCAGTAGAGCTTGGGGTGGGGTGTGGACGTCAATATTTTAAACACTGAAGTGACTCTAATGGACACTAACGTGTAAGACCTATGTACTGCTCCACAGAGGATTTTCTGTCAAAAATTGTTAAAATTGTCGACTCCAGAATCTATCACGGAAGGCACTTTATTTCATAGTTTACAGTACTGAACGCATGTTATTCTTTAATTAGCAGCTAAGCAGTATGTAACTCCACATTTGCTCCTACAATTTGTGGAAAATACTCCTTGAGTGTGGAATAAAATAACCTCATCCCATCAAACAGGAAGAGACACTTTGTGGCTGAGCTGGAAGAACAAAAGCCTCTTTCTTTTTCCTTGTCTTCCTCTCGGTTGCCCTGGTCATCAGCTGAGAGCTAGTCCCAGTGCTAGTTCGGCCCAAGAGCAGGGTTTCTCGAACTTGGCACTAAGGACATTTTCTTATAGTTCTCATGTAAAATTTATATAAGAAATGACAATTTCTTACAATTCTTATATAATGAGTTCTTATAATTTCATATAGTTCTTTGTTGTGACGATTATAGAATGCTTAGCAGCACCTGACCTCTATCCATTAGATGTGAGCAGCATCACCCCCAGCAAACAAGATTTCTCCTGCTCTAATTCCCTCTCCTACTTCTTTACTCTTTAGGCAATGTTTCAAAGATTCGTCTTCTAGCATTTAGTTATTTTATCCCCCATAAAAACGATTTAATTATGTGTACACTGGTTTGTACCTGTGAAAGTCACAGAGTGGATGTAGTTTTATACTCATAAGACATATACTTCTTTAAAGATGAACTAATGCATGATATTTAAACTCAGTTTTTCTTTCTTTTCCTAGGATTTCAAGCATACAAAATCCTTTATAATTTAAAAGAACCCCACCTTTGAGATACACCAAAACCACAGCTGTTGCCCAAGTTATTAAAAGATTATAAAACTCTGCTTTGTCTTACATTTGCAAAGAGATCCATGAGGAGATGAAATGGGTATTTCATTATAATCTTTATGACTGCTAAATCACTTGAAATTTTTATTTTACACAAATAGTTCTGTCAGCACCTAAAATACAGTCTGGTTTCTTATGTCTGGACGAAGTTTTAAAGAATCAAAATACTTTGTAATATTGCGGGACTTGTGAAACGTTAAATATCCTAACTCCTAGAGGAAGTTACTAAAATATATCATGTTGGTTGTGAAATTAATCCCCAAAGCCTGAAAATATAAACTGCATGACCCTCTGTGTGAGATTTAGAGGGTTCAGAAAATATTCTGACAGATCCAAAAGGAACCTCTGGTCTCATATCTACCAGGATCCTCTTTTCTCCCCTAATATAATCCTGACTCCACTGCTCCTTTATCACTAATATATCCACAGAAGGGAGATGGCGGGACTGGGTCTTACACCCAAGGATTTGCACTCTGGGTTTAGTTTCTGAGAACTGAAAGCAACATGAAGAAGAACATCTAATGACCAGAGCTCACTCACCAGTGTGTGTCAATGATTTCTTCATTAAACATTGTTTTGAGTCACACACAAACCCAAGCGTCTTATTTCACCCCCAGAGCTTCCTGTCATTACTTCCTTCCCCTAAGGCCCCCTTGAAGAGCAACAGTGACCTTGACGTCAGAACTCACCACTGGAGCCAACACACAGGACCCTGCAGGTACCTGTCCCTGTGTGATGGTGACTTCACATCTCTCTGTCTCTCAAAATCACGCAGTGAATTCTGTGTTGGCCTGAGTCCCTTGCTCTTTGGCTAGTGGTCTGCCGATCCTGCTTACGGCCAAGTCAGGGATACAGAGGGGAGGAGTGGCTGTCGCACAAGAAAAATGAGATGAAGCAGCTCGGTGTGGCTCCCCCAACCTGGAGCCCTGCTTGAGACTTAGAAGACACAGGAGAAATGAAGTGAAAACTGGGCCTGATCATCTGGCTTCTCAACTGATATGTCACAAAGACCTCCAGCTAGTGTTACAACGTGAAAACTCCAGTGACCCACGTACTAGGGAGAGCAGTTAGGCTGTGTTCAGTTAGGAATGATCATCTATAACTTATGCTGATTATTCAATTCATATTAAAAACAAAGCATGGCTAGGGCATTTCCAATTCTAGGCAAATCTGGAAGACAAGGTCCCTCACTACCTTTGACAACTTTGAACACGGTTACGCTGCTTTGAAAGGAGCCCTGCTTTTTTCCCAATTGGCAAAGCAAATCCCCAGGATTCACTGGACAACTGGATTAAGTCCTCACCAGGTGCCTAACATATGCCAGGACAGCAGGTCACTGGGAAGATGCCTGTTGTCAGATTGCCTGCCCCCACCCTCCATCCCTGCCCCACTTACCCGTGACATTCAATGCTTTTAAGCAGACCCCTTCCAGCATTTTCTGTAAAGGGCCAGACGGTAGATACTATAAGCCATACAGGCCTTACGGTCCCTGTTACGGCTGCCTGGACTCCTTAGCTCTGTCACTGTGGTATGAAAGCAGCCACAGACAACAAGCAGATGGTCGGGTTTGTGTTATTTACAAGAACAGCAGGCACAGCCAGGATCTGGCCCACACGTGTGGTTTCCCAACTCTTGATGGTGGAGCATGAAACAAAGCACCCATCTAACACCTTCTGTCAGAAATTAAGCTAAATGTTGTCCATGCTTTGATTTGCTTTGGCTTGGGGAATGCCGTCCTCTGGCATCGCCGAGTACCAAGGGGATACGTGAGGCTCCAAGATGCCTCTTCAGGCATCCCTACCTGCACACGAGATCAACTTCTTCAGCGTAAATGATGCAGATCCCTATTGTGGGGGAAAAAATAAGCGGTGCCTTAGCTTTCCTAACAGAAGAAAAGCCATATAAGCTAGAGGATTCACTGTATGCAGTGTCAACGTCTAGTCTCTTATGTCAAACACACATACGTTACCTTAGAATATTGTAAACAGCTAAATAAATCACTGTGCAAAGAATGCTTTCTCCCACATGTAGGATATAGTGTTGAGCACTCATTTTCCAATTATTAAAAGTATATCCACCTGGGTCTGGACTTGTGTTTCTCTTTGCTTTTA
Organism: Camelus bactrianus; assembly: GCF_048773025.1. Classification (NCBI taxonomy): domain Eukaryota; kingdom Metazoa; phylum Chordata; class Mammalia; order Artiodactyla; family Camelidae; genus Camelus; species Camelus bactrianus. The sequence goes on along the minus strand of NC_133539.1, from coordinate 16,352,390 downwards.
TTTGAGGGGCTTGCACACTGACAACTGGTAGAATCCCATTATAACTCTTAAGAGCATTTTTATTTTGTTTTTGTGCAGTGAAGTTGTGTTGTGTAAGGGTGAGGGCTCCCGAATCTTTAATAGCAGGTTTTGTTTTGTTTTGTTTTGTTTTGTTTTAATTATTATCGTTGCTGTCGTAACTAGACTTAATTTATTTTCAGTTGGAGGTTTAACCTAACTAAATCTGGAACAACTGATTGTTTTTCCATACAGCTTTGCGAAGAACTTCCTTCATCTCACAGGTGGTTTTGTTTGATTGCAGGCTACGTTAGTAAAAATAGCTGAACTTGTTCCACTTTTCACCCCACTGACTGGTGCAGGGGAAGGCATCCACCTATTGTTCAGTAAAACCCAGGAAACACTCCCTCTTACCGTCCGTGGCTACAGGGCTAGCACGTTAGCGGCTTGAGATGAGAAGCTCCTAGAACACCTCCCCTTCAACCTCAGTAATCTCTGGCCCGTCCACCCCTCCCTAATCTCACAGCCTGTCATGTTCTCTGTCTTCCCTTTTCCCTCGCCCAGTCTAAATGCCACGGTGGGCCATTTCATCCCTTCACCACAGATGCCCGAATCTTTCATCTTATTTTTGTCAAGATTGAAGCTAACCACGATGAATACATTTAAATTCTATCACTACCACTACACCCTCCCTATCTCTAAACTCCATTTTTAACCTCCCGTTTATTCATGACACATTTGATGACTGTCACTACTTTTATCTCACCTGTCTTCTAGGAACTTCCTTCCTCAAGTACCCTCTCTCAGCAATTTTTTTTTCTTTGAGTTTTAGAAATAATTCCTATCATACTTAAATCCACAAATTCTATAAAAGCAGTATATTGGTAATACCATATTTTTTTAATTTTAAAAATACATATATATTTTAAAACTTTTTTAAATTTTTATACAATTTTAAAGGTTACTTTCCATTTACAGTCATTACAAAATATTAGCTATATTCCCCATGTTGTACTAACATCCTCGAGCCTTTCTTACTTTGTACCTCCCACTCCTCCACCTCTGCATTGTCCCCCACCCACAACTGATAACCACTAGTTTGTTCTCTGTATCTGTGAGTCTGCTTTTTTGTTATATTCATAGTCTGTTGTGTTTTTTTAAATTCTACATATATCAAATAGTATTTGTCTTTCTCAGTCTTATTTCACTTAGCAGAATGCCAAGTCCATCCATGTTGCTACAAATGGCAAAATTTCATTTTTATGGCTGAGTAGTATTCCACTGTGTGAGTGCGTGCACGTATGTGTGTGTATACAAACACACACATACCTTTATCCAGTCATCTGTTGGTAGACACTTAGGTGGCTTCCATGTCTTGGTAACTATAAATTATGCTGTTGTGAACACTGGGGCACATCTATCTTTCTGAATAAAAGGAAAAACAAATGAATGGAACCTAATTAAACTTAAAAGATTTTGCACAAAAAGGAAACCATCAAAAAACCAAAAAGACACCCTACTGAATGTGAGAAAATATTTGCAAATCAAATGACTGATAAGGGATTAATATCCAATACATAAAAACAGCTCAAACAACTCAACAGCAAAAAACCAAACAACCCAAATTAAAAAATGGGCAGAACTGAATATACATTTTTCCAAAGAAGAAATGAAGATGGCCAATAGGCACATGAAAAGATGTTCAACATTGCTAATTATCAGGGAAATACAAATCAAAACCACAGTGATATATCACCTTACCCCTGTCAAAGTGGCTATCATGAAAAAGTCTACAAATAACAAGCACTGGTGAGGATGTAGAGAAAAGGGAACCCTTGTACTGTTGGCAGGGATGTAAATTGGTGCAGCCACTGTGGAAAACAGCATGGAGGTTTCTCAAAAAACCAAAAATACAACTACCAGATGACCCAGCAATTCCACTCCTGGATATATATCCAAAAAGACCAAAACCAATCATTCTTACTAGCAATTTTAATCTCTCCTGTTCTAAAGGCTCCTTTCCCCCTCAGCCTCTCCCTCTCCCATGCCATCAGTCCAACAGTTACTGCGGGGTTACTCTCTTGATCATCATCAACTCCCTTCTCTTTCTCTCCCATCCCCTTGCTAAAAATCTTTCACTCTTTTCTTTTACATGACCCCTCACAGAGGTCTAAACATTTTAGTCTGAAATTCAGGGCCTCCCCCGACTCCCACACATACGGATCTGGTCATATTGTCACATCTACATGTTCCGCTACTCTTAGTTGCCTTATGCACCCATCAAACTGAACTAAGTTCACTCCATCTCAACAACCCTTTTTACCTCCTCCTCTACCTGGAACACAGACTCCTAATCACAGGATATGTAAATTCTAGTTCCTCTTCATGGCTCAGCTGGAATTCCATCTTCTCTATGAAGCCTTCCCTGGTGCTCCCCACTAAAAGAAGTTTCTTTCTTTGAATTTCCATAGCACTTGATTGGTTTTCTCATGGCACTTTTGGTTTTATTTCACAATACAGTTATGTATATACATCTCCAGCATCACTACCTATCTAGAAGTACTTTGAGAAAAGAATCATGTTTTTATGTACATCTTTAGAAGCCCCGAAGTATTTAACTGTATCTAATGTGTAGTCAGTGTCTAATAAATGCTGAATTTTTAAAGATCAAAATAGCACTTGTGAAAGGGTCATTTAAAGACTATTTATTGATAGTTTTTCCAGATTTAGAATATTAATAAAATGTTATATTCTGCAGTGTTATAATCTAGTTTATTTATTATGCAAAGTTACACAAATTATTGTTCCATGAATTAAGGCTGAAGAGAAATTATTTTCCTCTTATCTTACTCCTTTTAGTTATTAGGCATCAATTTCCACATAGTTCTTAAAAAGATCTTAAAATATTTCTCCACTCTAAAGTTTTAAAATACAACTTTCTATCTTGTTTCTTATTATATTATGAGCTTGGGACATTTTGGGTAGTAGTAATTGGTCAGGAAATTTAAGATAAACTGTAAAATTTTATATACTTGTACTTTTATTGTTGATCCTAAGTTCGTGTGCCCCAAGCACAGTGAGGTCAGAGCAAAATATGAAAGTTTGGAGCAGAGAAAGGTTTACTGCAAAGGCCATGCAGAGAGATGGCTTGTGCTCAAAAGGCCCAAACTCCCTGAGGATTTTCAGTTTTTCAAAGGAAAAATTTGGGGTGAGGGCTTCAGGATGTGTGACTCTTATGACCGGTTGTGGTGAGGTAACAGGGTGATGTCTCTGGAATCTCACAACCTTCTGGTTCCAACCAGTCTGAGGTCTGTGTGCTTGTGGTCAGCAGGTAGCCTCCATCCTCCACCGAGGTGGGGGCTTAGCTTCTGCAGAACAATTCAGACCCGCATCAGCCTGTTCCCTGTGTCCCTCAGGAGGGGCCAGGAGTCCTGGGACTCTGCTCTCCTACCAACTGTTGAGCCTGCTCTTTGGAACTCGGGGAAGGCCTAGGAGGGAGACTAAAGCCGTTTTTTTCTCCTACAAACAAGAAACAGGGGAAGTGAAAGGGTTTTTGTGCCAGGGAGTGCCCTACAGGGTCCTGTTTGGTTTCACCTTCTATTTAATCTTATGTATTACTTTTTAGTATGTCATATTTTTATTAACCAAGTTTGAAAAAAAAATGTACTAATTAAGACATACTAGAGTATAATGTCCTTATACTTTCTACTAAGAATATTCTCTCAAATGAATAGTTGTGTCAACCAAGGATTTGTTAAAATACTCTAAGATCACAGGCAGATGGTTTTAAAGTTCCATTTTACAATGTTTTCAACACTGAATGTGCTTCTTAAAGATGGCATAAAAATTGAGATTTTTCTTAAGATCTGTAGTTGGATTCCTAAAGTTGCCCCTGTCATTTAACTTTTCAAGTTTCTGTTCCTTCCAAATATTTAACTACCATGAATTATACTGAAGTTGCTGTAGGTCAAAAAATTTATTTTTCTCAATTTTAGGATAACATATAGCAAAGAGAATGAAAAAAGTTTTATACATAAAGATATGATATATTCATGAAACACATTGTTGATTGGGACTTCTATTGCTGGAAGGCTGAAGATAAATACCTCACTTTCTAAAGAAACCCGTAAGTGATCTGGGTATAAATACCTGCTTTGATGTTTAGGAAGAGACAGTGGTGCTACCCTGAAATTATTACCCTGGTCCTCTCCCCTTCATCCCACCACACAAAGTCCATGAACTTTTATATATTGATACCTTCATTATGTACAGGGCTGAACTGGGGCTGGGGGGTGAGGAATGGACAGACACAGAGAACAAAGTGTCCAAATTGTGTTAGTTTGTCAAGTTGTGAGTTCTATTCCCCAACTCATCCCCAAGGCTAGTAATGAGAATTTTAAAGAGAATCACCAGCAAAAATTGAAGGCACCTGCCAAGAAGCAACTAGCTATTTGAGCAGTGAAGGAGAGTTGGAAAAAGATATCCAGGGAGAGAGCAGGGGAAATGGTGAGGCGCCTATCTTCCCACAATGTCTCAGGGCAAAGATGTAGGCATCTTTGAAAGTAGTTGACCTTGAGCTTTCTTGTCATGTCTGGGAGCAAACATCTGAAACAAAGAGACTGCAGCCTGTACCACTGGGGTGGGAGCTAAGGGGAGTCTGGAAGAGGTGGACTGGACTCTACCTCCCATTTAAGGTAATCTGTATAATATGGAGACTTTCTAGCCCAAAGAGCCCTCCAAGAACTCACACATTAACCCAACCAAAGAGAGCCAGTACTTATACAGGCCTGCTCCACCAAGGGCACCGACAATCAGAGAAACAGTAATAGTCAAAAACAAAAAAGAATCCTACATTGAATGGATTTAAATAAGTAAAAATTGCCTAGAACAGAAGTCCTCTTTATTACCATTATTAAAGGTAGCACTGGATAGGCAACAGGCAGGGACCTGTCCACTTGCAGTTCTCTGTACCTTTCCCCAACTCAAATTCACTCTTCTTGTAAGTACAGTCTTCTTAGAACTCCAGTCAGACTGGATTCAAGCTCACCCTAACAACCTCATTTTAACTCAATCCCCTTTAAAGGTCCTACCCTCAAATACAATCACAGTGTTAAGTTCTGAGACTTGGGGCTTCAACGTCTGAATTTTAAAGGAACACAATTCAGCCCACACCACCAGGCAAGGGAGAAAAATGCCATTTAAACAGCTTAAAGCCTAGAAGGTTGAGGTTACTTGTAGTAACACATAAGGTGGCCCCAAATGGTAAGTGCAGGATGAGCAGCACACTGACAGGCTGAAGTGACAGAAAGGCTAGAGGTTGCATATTTGGGGCAACCTCACCAGAAAGAGGAAGGCGCTCTGAAGATGAGGCCTTGGTTAACATGCATGACTTGAAGCACCACTATAGCATTCCGTTGGAAAAAACAGAGCATTTCTTGGGCCCAAATCAACTATAGACACATAACCCTATGATGCAGTGCACAAGAGGAGGGTGCTTAACACAGTATTCTCGCAGTCAGCCACGAATCGAGTCCTTCTGCTGACATAAAGAAGAGACTGTGATGTTCAAGCAAACTTCCAACAGTTTTGAGACAGATTAAAAAAAAGATGTGAAGAAATACATATGAGATGATAAAAGGTAAAATTCAACCAAACTCTTCAGTAGGAGAGGGCTGCATGCGTGGAAAGGGTCGGTCCCTTCTCTACCTCGACTGGCAGGGGCACTGCTGACCCCAGGCTGCTGGCCGGCCACAGCGAGGTGGAGAAGAGCCATTTCAGGGCAGGTCAGAGAAAGGACCTGAGCTAGACCTCCTCAGGTACCTTTCATGGTGCCGGAACCCAACACGGAATTCCATGTCATCGCCTACAGGGACTTAAGTAAAAGTAGTTCCGCTGACCCTCACTGCTTAGCGTCTTTTGAAGAAAACTGGGTGGTTTCCTCCTACTACTTTACCGTCCCCAACTCCACTGCTTCACATCTTACTGTTTAACCACACTCACATTATTAGGAAATATTTGTGGATCTTTTGAGAAAGGTATTCCTCACCAGGTTTGACTTCAGCTAATATGGCACACCAGACTGAAATATACTCTTTTTTTTTTAAATGGAGGTACTGGGGATTGAACCCAGGACCTCATGCATGCTAAGCATATGCTCTGCCACTGAGCTACCCCACCTCCCCTCTTCTGAAGTGAGCTAACCTCACAAGGAAGGCTGCTTTTCAGACTTGACAGTTTTAAAGAAAATCTCTAAAGCTTTATTAAAGACCCATATTTACTGACCCAAGTCAGAGACTGTCAGATACAAAAAGGCACAGCTGTTTTCCCCCTTTAAAAAAAATTATTAAAAATAATTTCCGAGAGAGCCACCTAAATTTTGATGTGCCTGGTACGCCACTTACCTGGCACATTATCTGCTGGATCTTCCATCACTTGGGCAAAACACCACCTTTCAGCTTAATCTTTTAAAGGAAGTTCCTTGTAGAACCCTTTTCTCCCCTGCCCCCAGCTTCCCACTATCCACACGGCACTCAAACAGACTCTATGACCAAACGCTGCAAAGGAAGAGGAGGGATCTGGGTTACTGGGAAAATAACAGCATTTAACATACAAGGAGGTGGAAATTAAAACACAACGGACGTTCCTGTACACATTCACAGTCACACCAGAGCTTCCTGAAATATCAGCCCTCCCCAGCGAACATTCCTAAAGTCAGGGTGGCTCCCCTCAGGCAATCAGTCTCCACAACAGAAAGGATACCCGGCACACTGAGAAGAGTCTGGCAAGTTACCGGCAAGTTGTAACCAATTACTCCAAGGTCTCCACCTGCTTTGTTATAACAAATGGGAGGATCTAAAAACCCAGAATTCAATACACTCAAGCATACATCCAACATCACCAAATAATTTACTTGGAATCAGAATTAAAAGAACATTTGATAATTGTGAAATGTATGTTTATTCTGATACTTCTGATCAGCTGTATAATTAATCTAAGACAAATTACCAAAAAATTTTACATTCTCTCTTCAGGACTGTGGTTTTTCAACAGCTTCAAATTTGGGCTCTAAGAAGAAGGAAAAAAAAATGTTCAAGCTTAGCTACGCTGCAATAAAATGCATTTTCTAGAAAGATTCACTATTTAATTCATCAATCTTCTGATTAAAAAAAATCCACATGGAAATGTAACAACTGCTTAATATTTATTCAGGCTCTCTATTAATTAACTTTACATATATTATGTCATTTAACTACAACTACCATATGAGGAAGATAGTATAATTCTCTCCAATTGTCAGATGAGAAACAGGTACCAGGCAACTATTCAAAATCACACAGCTCATGACTGATAATGTCAGAATTCAAAATCAAGGAGTTTGATTTTAGATTCCCACCAATTAACCTCTATGTTATGTGATCTCCTATTCCAAAAGCGAACATTTATCCCAGAGCTTCCCATGCACAAGTCACTGCCTTATAAATTTACATATAATCGTCATTTAATCCTTTGAACAACCCAAGTAAGTAAAAATATTCTCCACTTAAAATCACCTCCCACAAGAATGAATCTGTGACTAAAAAGACTTACCTTCAAATGTGAAGTTGGGGAACGTATTCATGTCTGCTTTGCCATACATTTGCTTAAGCTTAAAAAGCTCCCTGTCCAGTTCTTGCTGATATTCTGCGCCAGTATCAACAGGTCCTGCAGATGTCCTGTTGTAGAAATGATCCAGTAAAAGCTTATTTTAAGCATTAGTTTACACAACCAAAATTACTTTTCATAATCAGGTTTCATAGATCTAAATGTAGAGAAAAACAGACTTTTCAAGTATTTCCACTTGAATTTCAATTCGAAATATTTTAAATATGATGAGGTCTCACATAAATGAGGCAGCTTTAAACAAACCTGTAACATTTAAGGTTTGTTAGTATCAAGGATACTTATTACTCTCTCAGGGCCTAAGGTGCAGTAAGGTGTAAAGGCTAAGTCTGCGGGCTCTGGGGTGAATGACAGCTCCATCTCGACGTCAGCTCTACAATTTAGTAAACTGCGTGAACTACAGCAAGGCATGACACACTCCAAACTTTAGTTCCTACACCTACAACTGCGAGTCTCACCTGACAGTGGTGTTGAGAGAATGAGAGATTCATCATGCACATATGCCACTCAGCTCAGTGCCTGGCACACAGGGGGCTCTCAGTTACCCACTTCCACTGTGACTTAAATCAACCACCACAGAACGGATTTCAAGAGATCTTAATACCTCTAAGTCTCTATAATGGGGGCCTAATAAAGAAGCAAATTATTCCATGTACTCAGAGGTTTTGCCACTTAGAAGAAAAAAAATAACATTTATAAACATTTACGCTGTAAGGGAGTTAGGTGAAAGCTTCAAAAACACGTTTTAACAAAAAGCTACTCGAGTTGAGGGAGTACTTGCCCTAAGCTAATCAGGAAAACTTCATTTTAAAAAGGTGGCACTGGTGGCAAAGCAGGCATTTGAGTCAGATTTAATTTGAGATGATCGAAGACTGAAAAACCAAGGATGAGGATGTGATAAAGCACTGGCGGTATGTGGAGAATACTAGGCAGTCTGGACGGAAAAGCCAGCAGGACCGAGACCACGGAAGGCCAGAAATGCTAAGCCTGGGAGTTTGTATTTTGTTTGCTAAGCAATAAAATGGCAAAATTAGAGTTGTACTTTGGGAAGATCAATACAGCATCACAGACCAGCCGTGGGGCCAATTAATCTAATTATTTGCACAAATTCTTCTGTTTGTCATAATGTTACTGCCCACTTATCAATGAACAATGTAGTAAATAAAAAATTTACAAGTGCAAACTCCATCAAGGGTAAGTATTTTCACACATATCTATGATAAAAGTATAGGGTCCTATTTATTCATACAAAATTTTCACAAAAAAATACCCAGCCAGCTCTAATTTAAGAACTTGTTAATGATGTTTCTTGTCATGGATCCAATTTTCTTCTACGTCAGTATGTGCACTAGAACTTTCCACGATAACAGAAATGCTCTGCATTTGTGCTGTCTAATACAGCAGCCGCTAGCCAGAAAGCCAGTGAGCACTAGAAACGTGGCTTAGGAGGCCACGAAACTGAATTTTTATTTATACTGAATTAGAATTTGAATAGCCACGTGTGGATAATAGCTACTGAGATATACAGCAAAGTTCCAACTGAGCCTTCAACCAGATACTTTAATGACTGTCACCCAGCTCTAGTATCCACAAGCTTCTAGAAACATTCACTCTTCTAAGCTGCCTTCCAAAAGGCACCAGCTAGAAAGGAACATTCCTTCCTATGAACTCCCAAACATTGAATGTGTCACCAGCCTAGCTTCTAACTTATTTTACCTTACTCTGTATTTACTTGCTTACAAACTTTCTACCCCATCAGACTTTAAGAATACTGTGGAAACACAACGTGGCATCTTTCTTCGTGGCCCACCACTGTTAATATTCCAGTGCTTTGCACGTGGTAGACAACTAAATAAAAGCAAATGAAACTCTGAATTGATCTATTATCACTTTCCAAAGACTTGGGGGTTGAACCGATGATGCCTAAGGTTATTATTCATCTCCAAAACTGTGTGGTTCTATAATCATGTTTTTCCTGGACTTGCTTTATGCCATTTTAGTCTTCTGCTATTCCCAGAAATATATAACTATGGAAATAACATTAAAGGAAAAATACTGTGTTTATAAGTTTCCCCAAAATCATGATGTCACAGAAAAGACACTAAACTGAGTTAGAATATTTGCTTTAGAATATTTGCTTTACCCACAATTAATTTTATGACCTTAGTCTAATCAATGTCTAAGGGGCTTAGTTTTCTCATATATAGTTCCCAAATGATTTCCAAGAGACCATGTACTTGTATAAATTGATTCTAGTTTATAATAAATGATTTTATATAAATTTTGAAACTCAAAAAGACCCTCATCTTCTCTTAGCGCACCTACCAAATCTTTATCAGGAATCAGCTCAATGAAGGTCTTAGACACTTGCAAACACCAAGTAACTTTTTATTACCATCTCAAAACTTACATACTTTGAATACTCATGTTTACATCATGGTTGATTATCTAACCACTTACTGTCGCTTATTTCTATATTCTCTAATCTTGTCCACGAAGAGCTTCTGAACAGGATCAAGTTCCTTATTAAATGCCACTGCTGTAACACCAATGTTCCTCCTCAAAGAGACCGAGACTGCGGCCTGAAGGACAGAGGAGAGCCTGAAGAGCCTCTGAAGGATCATGGTGATTCTGTTACTGGAAACAAGCACCAGAAACTTAAGAAACTCTGAAATACATATAACTGTAAGACACCTCTAAATATGCTATAATGGGCATTTCATTCTACTGACTGCTACAGAACTTAAGTCAGACCACAACCCAGTGAATACCCAGAACAGTCACCCCACCATAGCTCCCTTCCCCTCTCTACTCCCCAGTGCAAGTTTTTTGCTTCTTAACCAAAAGGCCCAGGGACCCAAGCAGCAGTTATGAAGCACTCAGGCCTGTGTGCAGCTCCACTAGAATTAGATGCAGAAAGAAAGCTTGAAACCTGGGTCGGAGTGTTTCTTCTCCATGACTTTAGTCTTGAAACAGAGGAAACAGTCGAGTTAAGATGTTAGAAAACTGTCTACCCTCAGCAGAAAAAGAACAATACTGATTAACCAAATTAAAGAACCAGGTTTCTCTAACTCCCTCAAAAGGCAAAATGGGGCTGGGCAGGGAGACTGGAGATAGTTGCCTCAACCTCATTTTCTACTTCATAGGCCCACAGAAAGGGAAACAGCTCTGCCTGTTACAATTGTAGGATTCCAGGCATTCAAGAATACTGTAACAATCAAATCCAAGTCCCACAGAACCAGCAACTAGTCCAAAGGAGCTCACCAATAACAGAGGGAAAATCAAGCAGTACAACCTAATCAGTGAAATAGAATTTGTGAAGAAAGTCTGAATTTTTAAAATAAGGACTTAAAGACTTCCAAGTCCTTAGACTTACCGAAGCTAAAATACGTGATTTTCTAACTAAAAAAATTCAGTAGATAAATTAGACAATCTCAGTTGAGATCTCATTTACTGTCTTGAAAGATCAAATGCAAAAAACACAATTATATGTAGAAAGGAATTCCAAAAAAGGAATAAGGAGACCATAAATAATTAGAAGAAATTTCCCCAGATTAAGAAAGACTGAGTTTATTAAACTGAAAGGGATTACTAAACCCTATGTAGGGAAAAAAATTTTTTTAATTAAAAAAAAAATATGGAAACTCTGTACTCTCCACTTAATGTCTCTTAAACTTAAAACTGCTTTAAAAAATAAAGCCCATTAAATAAAGAAATAAAGACATAAAGAAATAAATCCTATGTTGGAATGATGATAAAGATTCACACCTCAATATAGCCTGGTAAAATTTCTGAACCTTAAAGATAAAGTGAAAACCTGACATGCTAACATGATTCTCCTGGCTTCCCCCAATTACCTAAAAGCAATAAAATGATAACCACTGTCATACTAACATAGGGCTGCTATTAAATTACAATACTACTGCTCAAGATGCGGTCTGTGGACCAAAGGTCGTACTGTTACTGGTTTATAGGAATACCAAAATGGGAATGAGCATTTAGAAACTTTTACAGCAATGTGACACATTAATTTATATCTGCTGAACTTAATAATAAAAATTAGAGTTCATATTTTGTGTGTCTTCATTAACCTTAGAAGATATCTGGCAACGTCTGAAGACGTCTGGGATATGGGTGAGTATTACTGGCCTCTAGGGGGTAAAAACTGAGATGCTGCAAAACATCCTGTAACAGTTACAGTAATAGTAACAGCCTACCTACAACAAAGAACTATCTGATCGAAAATGTCAACAGGGCCAAGGTTGAGAAGCCCTGAAATGGCACATAAAAACCACCAAAAGAAATCCTACAATCAACAAAATATCCTTCCCCTGCCAGGATGAAAGCAAAGTATCTGAAGAAATTAAAGAACTCATCATACATCACTCTTACACCCCATCAGAGAAAAATACTTGAGAAAGACTCCAAGCAAAAAACTAAAGACCTTAAGATGCTACTTAATCATTCCCATTTTACATATACAGAAACTGAGGCTTGGAGGTTAGTACTTGTTCCCAGTTAACACAATAGAAATCCGACTGGACACAAATATATTTTTGAAATTGTTCAACTCAATGTATATTTTCCCTTTTGGCAACTTAAAGACACATTTAACACTCAGCAATAAGATCACCTAACATTTGCTCAGCTCTAGGTATTCTGTAAAGTACTTCCATACATATTCTCTCCTGTACCCTTATGGCAATATTGTTAAGAAACACAGGAAGGTGTTATCCCTCCTTTACAGATAATAAAGCAATGTTTAAGAAAGGTTATTAACTACCCATATTTCCACAGTTAATTTACTCTAAGTCTAGATGATGGCAAAGACCATGTTATTCCTACTGCAACATGAGTACAATCCATCTTCTTGTTTTCTAAGTATTAGATGATTCCCAAATCACACCTCGACTTTTGGTCTTTTTCCTGAACTTCAAACCTATACCTTCAACATCTCTCATCCTTTCATAAGTCTTTACAGGGACCTAAAATTTAACTTACCTAAAAAAATGAATGCATAACCTATCAAAACTTGTTCCTTTTCCTTTATTCCCTTCCATTATTTCCCCCACTGATTAAATATCTAATCAGTAAGACACTTGCTATTACACCATTAGATATAAAATACCAACCGTGATTAAGTTCCCTATTCCATTACTCTGGGAGGCCGCGCCAGCCTATGACAAGAAATTTGATACAGAAAAACAGGGGAAAGCAACAAAACGGCACGGCATGCGCAGAGGCCTGGTGGTGAGTGAGAGTATGCATCCTGCTTACGGTGATGACTGACCAAAGGTTAGTCCTTTCGCTGCCTCTTCTACACATAATCCTGAAGTCAATCCAAAATGCACCTAACTATGCCCCCGCTCTTTTTCCGTTTTGGAAGCCGTGTTGTGTTCGCATGCGCAATCTGGCCTCTCTCCCAATTCAAGCAGTCAGCCACTCTACCCCAGCTAGGGTCCCGTTCGTTAGGGCTTCCGAGGGGTGTGATTGTGCAGGGCAAGTGAGATTGGCTGGGATGCAAACTTTTAAGATTACTATTACCCTTTCCCCTCTTTCTGCCTTAAGTTCAGAACAATCTCCCGCGAGCCCCTGTTTGGCAGGCCTGGCTGCACACCTGCCCCGTGGGCATGACCTTGGGCTGCCCTAGCCCGGCCGCGCGGGTCCAAGAAACGCCGGCCTCGCCGCCTCCCGCGCCACCTCGTTTGCCCTCAGAGCGGCATTACCACGGCTGTCTACTGAGTCCGCCGCAAAACTTCAAGGCCTAAAAACGCCGCGGTCAGCAATGACCAGGGGCCAGGCCGCGAAAGTGCCCCGGACAAAAGGCTGCCCTCCCTTCCTGAAGGACAGAGTTAATGGACATCCCAGACCCCGAGAACAAATCCAGAATCCGAGTCCCAAGAGGCCAAGTTAGTCCAGCTACCCTCCCAGTCACCTTGCACGAAGTCCCGAGCTGCCAGAGCCGCCGCCGCCGTTCTACTTCCGGCCCTGGCTCCGCCCCCACCCGCCATCGCAATGCATTATGGGCCGCCGTTTCAGTCGGTCGACACTCACCGGACAGGAAGCGTCTCGGAGACAGTCTGCGACCGGACGGCTGTAGGTGAGACAGAAACCAAACAGGAGGAGGAAGTGGAGGGTAAGTGCTTCCGGGTCCCCTGGCGACGCCTCCGCCATCTTTCCTTTGCCCATCTTGACCCGCTGTTTTTCCCTCTCGGAAACCTTGTTGTGTACGCATGCGCACTCGGACTGGCCTTTCCCCTAGTTCAGTTACTCTCCCACAGCCCTCCCGGAATCAGCGTCCTACTTCTTGGGGTGGTGAAGTGCACGCTTTGTGCAGACAAAGTGACAAGAGTGTGAAACAAAGCGGATTGAGGCGTTGTGCTCCCTTGTGCCTCGCGAGCCTCCGTTGCCTCGGGCTTCGTTTCGCGCAACCTGCTGGGAGTTGTAGTCCCGGACCCGGGGGTGCCTGGGAGGCGGGAGGGGGGGTTGGAGTTTCTCAGCGCCGTTTTCGCGGGAAGGGCCCAGCGGCCTCCCACTTCGAGTCGCGGGAGCTGCGGGTCTTACCGGGAGAGGCGCTGCACGTGGAGCCCGCGCCGCTGTCGTTCTCAGCCGGCTCTGGAGCGCGGGCGGGGGCGACGGGGCCGAATCCGGAGCGGGTGAGTGCGGCCGCGGGGGAGGAGGGGAGCGCGGGCCCGCGCGGGCCGGCTTCGTTCCGGGGCCTTCTCCCCCACCGCGGCCCCCCCGCGGCCGCCTCTGTGTTTTGTTTCCGCTGGTCCCCGGCGCTGTGACTCCCATTTCCGTTCGTGGAGACTTGAGGGAGCCGGGTGGGGAGGGGCGGAGGAGGCTGTGCGGGGAGCTGAGGGGAGGGGCGGGGGGCGCGCGGCGCGGGGCTCTGCGGAGCCGCACGCCCCCGGGTCCCAGGTCGTTCGTGTCACCTTTCGCCGCCCTCTTCCCGCACTGTCCCCCACCCGACTGTCCGCGGTGGTCCACAGTCGCCGCGGTCGGCATCTGATCCTGATGCCCCCGGGATTTCAGAGGAAGATACAAACCCTGTGTCCTTGCCAGCTCAGCGATTCGCTCTCACTTCAAATCCAGTTGTCTTTCTAGAATTGTCTTACAGTTGCATCAAAGCCATCTACTAATGTATATGGTGTCTGTTGGGTTTCTTTTAAAAACGAGGAAGTAAGACATGAGGAAAATGATGGGTTAACGTAGCTTGTCAGCTTTTTTAGGGTTTTTTTTTTTTTTTTGGTGGACCGAAAAGTAAGCGAGCGCGTGTTTGTGTTTAGGAAGCCTACTCTGATTAGATTAACGGCTGGGAGGACTACGCCTAACATTGCATTGCAAGATGATGACTAGTAATTTAGAAATACACGCAGTAGGTCTGAGTCGTGGGCGGAGCAAAGATTTGGGAGGGTCCGCTTGAGCAAAGTGAAGAACTGGGCAGTGATAATATTCTTGGGTACTGTGTTGTCTTAAATACCAAAGGAAACTGGTCAACTCGTTCGAAACTTCTTTAAAGAAATAATGAAATCTTTCTTAGATTTGATTCAGGCTTTCCAAGCTTATTTATTTTGAAACATATCCCGACACTAGGTGGACTTAAATTAATTTTACCTGGATTGCACCTACAGGACCAAATGCCATGAGGGATATATAGTCTTGAAGTAAGAAAATAGTGAGCTAGATGTTAAATTGGGGCAAGTCATGAGAGCATATGGAGGCTGAATACTAAATTAGAACTGTTGACTTTAATCTCCCTCCAGCTTTTATTTATAAAACTTCCAAGTCTACAGGAAAATTGACAAAAAATTATGCAGTGAAATTATACAAGCAACACTTTCACCCTCAAGGGTCACTAAGTGTTAACCTTTCTCCACACTTGCTTTCTCTCTCCACAGGTACACACACACCCACACACGTATATGCTTTACTTTTCTTTCCGTATTGATTTTATCTTTGAAGAACAGAAATGTGTTTTAATTTCTTCAGGTATTTAAAAGTATTTTTTAGCACGAGGAAACGTACAGTTGATCAGGCTTATACTTGTATTTATTTATCCTTTATTTATGTATTTAGCTTTCCTGGGAAAAATTACCCTAAACTGTGTAAACTAATAATGTTTTCCAATAAAGAAGAATGACCCTCAAGTTATCTCTGGCTCTAAAAGAGAATGTTAAACATAACTGTATTTTAAAGAATACTAGCCTTTCCTGGAATTTTTAGTTAAATTTAAGTTTAGTTTGTATTCATTTTGTGAAGCGTTTTGAATCCAGATTAAATTTAATCTAGGAGAAACCAGGGTGTCAAGGGGCACCTTTCCCTAGGTGGAAAGGCTCCAAGTACTGTTCTCTTCTCCATATGTTAAGTATTGGCATAGAATTCTGGGGAATTGGTTCCAGAAAAAGAGCTAAGACCCACTCAAGCAGCGATATCAAAGATTCGGATGACTTCCCAAATCTCTCCGTTGCTTTTTTAGACTAAATTTAGAGAACTTGAGAAAGAAAGAGGAAGATGAATTCAGAGACTGTGAAGTAACATTTTTTTTTTCCAGAATTACATGGGATTCTTTTTTTTTTTTTTTTTTCTTTATTTGGCACCTTCTTGAAACTGATCTCTTAACTTTTTTGGAAGATCATAGGATAAATTTTTTTTAACAACCCCGTATTAGTGCTTATATTAACGGGTGCCACAGGTATCCCTGCTGATAAGACCTTAGGGCCATTTCTCAGGCTCTGGTTTTGTTACCTGAAAGCAGTTTTCAGGTGAATGTCAAGTCAGAAGACATGATGGAGCCAAAGATCAGGAGAAGGAAGGATTTATTACTTGTATCAAATAAGGAGAACACCAGGGATCTTTCCCTAAATCAGGAAAGTATTAAGCTAAGGGTATATGCATATTCATGAAAGGGTTTAGATGGTATATGCATATTCATGAAGGGGCTTGAACAGGAGAATGCAGCATAGAATAGGGGCAGGGTGGGCGGGTGGGGAGTTGACAGAGTCTAAGCTTTAGTTGATTGAAGACATGAGGGTCAGAAAGGTCAACATCATCATCCCTTAGGTTCCAGTTGATCTGGTAGTTGAGTGCTTGAAGGGGGTTAGATTCTGCAAAACTGTTCAAGAAAGTGCTTCAGGTTAATCTTTGCCTTTGGAACACAACTGGGAGTCTGCAGCGGACTTAATGATCTTCACTGTTGTTACTCTTTAAAATCTTTATTACTGAGGCCTGTTCAAGGACAAGTGCTGTGGCCAGGCTAAGATCCCAAAATGGCTTAGGCCGAAAATGGCTTCTCTTATGTCAGGAAGGCCATGCCTGGACACCTGATCACTCAGGAGACCGGCACCCAGGACTCGGGGCTGCACACCTGGCTGTCTGTGGCCTGATGGAAGGGAAACAGCCCCAGGAACACCAGCCTCTGACAGGTTCACCTCACCCAGCCCTGCACTTGCCAACAGCCCAAGCCACTCTCAGCGGGCTGCAAATTCCTGCTGCGTTTGTCTTGAGTTTGAAAAAAAGAAAGAAAGCTGTGCCTGGTTCTCTTTCTCCAGAGAACTCCCCTACCCTGTCTCCTTACAGTTAGTGTCTCAGAATGCTTTCTATTTCGCCAAGTTCCCAGAAAATTCACTTGCTTTCTAATCTTTTTTTAAAAGTTGGTTGTGGAGGTGGGAGTGGGCTTCCCTGTAGGCCCTGAAAATGAAACGTAAATGATCCTTTTAAGTGCTGACCTACTATATAAACCTTGTTCTGTTTCTCACTTTCTGTACAGAACAGTTTTTATGATTTTGCCTCTGCGTGTGTGTACATTAGAGCCTTGTTTCTAACTGCTGTGAAAGTTCCATAGTGTGTTTGCTTCTTTCACATTTTCTTGTATCACAGTACTCCCTTACATGGATGCTTGTATTGGCTCCAGCTTCCAGCTGTCTCCAGCAAAGCTCCCCTTAGCATCCTCAGTCAGTATGAGAATGTCTCTGGAATGCTCATCCACGGGCAAGATTGCTGGATCATAGGTATAAGTGTATTTTATTTGAGCAAGTGCTAGCAGATTTTTCTCCAGAATTGTCAGACCTCTCTGTACTCTTACCAGCAGAGGCAGGACTCTTACACCTCCATGTCCCTCTTCTGATCTGACTCTCTTCTAATCTTTGCCATGTACACATGGTATCAAGTGGTAGCTGCATTTTTGAATGGTCTGAATGTGAGCATTTCTTCATGTCCTTAGCCGTTTTGGTTTCCCTTTATGTGAGTTTCCTTTTCCTGTACTTTGCCTACTTTTCTGATTTGCCCTGGTTTTTTTGAGATTGTTATCAACTTGCAGGAGTTCACTGTCTATTCCAGTTATTAGTCCCTATACACGTTTGGATATGAGAAATATCTTTTCTCCTCTGTAGCCTATCAGGTGAACATAAATCTTAATTTTTATGTGTTCAAATCTGTCTGCTTTTTTTCCTCAAAATTTATGTTTTTGGAATTTTATTTAAGAAATAAATCCTTACCTCTCTTTAGATCACAAAAAAATTCCCACCATTTTCTTCTATTTGCTTTATAGTTTTACCTTTCATATTTAAGCCTTTTAGGCTTCTGGAGTTAATTTATGTCATGTGTAATAGTTCTTATAACATTAATTTATTCAACACATTTTAATACCTTGTATACATCTGTAAACAAATCACCTTTCCCAGGAGGAGGTTATGTTGTTCTACGGGGTTGGTCCCTGCTGGGTCATCACCACCTGTTTTGCTGTAGTGTTCAGGATGGATTCCACAGTTTTACACATAGTATCAATTAAGAAATAGGCTTTATGGGGGAAGGGAAGTCTTAGACCAGGATCAGCAAGAAAACAAAATCCCTTCATTCTTTAATCATCTCAAACAGAATTTTCTGGGGTCTAGGCATTCTGCTAGATGTTCATGAGGTGTATCTATTCCAGTGGAGAGCCCCACGCTTTTATTGTTCTTTCTTCTTATAGGGGAAATGTGTTGAAAATCATCATTTTTGTACCAGGCATTCTAGATTCGGATGCCAGCAATTTGTGGACCAAGTTGTCAGAACCAGCTCTGGAGCAGCTGGAGGTGTTCGGCCCTGTGGAGAGTTACAGCCATTTCTGAAGTGGGAAAGAAGCCTGTGTTGTTTCCTAGTGCTGCTGTGACATATTGCTACTGACCTAGGGGCTTAAAAACACCAATTTATCACCATACAGTTCTTGAAGTCAAAAGTGAAATCAGATGTTGGCAGAGCTGTGTTTCTTCTGGAGGCTGTGAGGGAGGACCTGTTTCTTTTCTTTTCCCACTTCTAGAGGCTGTGTGCATTCCTTGGCTTGTGGCCACTTACTTTCATCCTCAAAACTAGTCACAGCCGGCTAGTCAAGCCCTTCTCACTTTGAATCACTCGACCTCTTCAGTTTAAGAAAGTGATTTCATTGGACTCATGTGGATAATCTAGGCTACTCTCTTTATGTTCAGGTCAGCTGATTAGTAACCTTAATTCTTCTTTGCCATATGATAGAATGTAATCACAAGTTCTGGGTCATTATTGTGCCTACCGCAGAGATCTTGGTTCCTGGAAAAGTTGAGAGCTGGTACAGCCTGTCCCACTTCTAGGAGCTAGGGGAAGTCCCCAGTCCAGAGAAACCAACTTAAGTTCCTGGGGTCACGTTTGGACAGTTTTGCTCTTCGCACTTTGATAATGAGCCAACAGAAAAAGAAAGACTATAGTAAATGAATGCTGTAGTAGGTTAGAGGATGAATGCTGGGACAAGAAGAACGAACAAAGCTAGGACAAGCAAGGAGGCCAGTGTGGGCGAGGGAGTCAGTAGTAATGGAATGGGGAGTAGCTCACATAGGGCCTTGCTGGCCATCGGAAAGTCTTTAGGTTTCACTGTGATTGGTATCAATCAAAGGAGTGCTATGATGTAACTGCACTTTTAAAAAAGGTCACTGCTGTGTACTGACTGAGACCACATTGTAGGGGGACAAGGGCAGCAGCACAGGGAAACATGTTAGGAAGAGGCTGTTGGAGCATTCCAGTGAGAGATGGTGGTGGCTCTTGTACTGGTGATGGTGTGTATTT
Organism: Camelus bactrianus; assembly: GCF_048773025.1. Lineage (NCBI taxonomy): Eukaryota > Metazoa > Chordata > Mammalia > Artiodactyla > Camelidae > Camelus > Camelus bactrianus. The sequence goes on along the minus strand of NC_133539.1, from coordinate 16,332,665 downwards.
AGGCAGTAATGCAAATATCTATAGTGATTTTGTTATTTTATTTTGCTGTTTGAGATTATTACACTGGCATTTATAAGATATGTAATTTGTAACAAAAATCATAGCCAGGATTAACTTTGTATTACTCTGTTAGTTCAGTGGTTTGCAGTAAATTCTGCTAATAAGGTACAGTTTTTAGCTGAACAGTTGTAAATGGTTCATCTCCATGTTGATTTTTAAGCTGCAGGTTTGAGTCTTTTATTAAGACTGAATTGCTTTAATATAGTTGACATACTTGTCACTTGATTTTGGAGTAACTTAAATTAATTTACTGAGCTAAGATTGGGTGAAAAACATCCCAGAACATCCAGTGGAGTGATGATGATGTCATGTCTGGTTAATAAATATCATTAAACAAAAACTAGTTTGTAAATATCTATAAATTATGGATTTTCCTTTACATGTGAAGGTTACTTCCTCCTGCTTACCTCTGATTTTATTTGAATTGAGTTTTTGCTTCTTATATAGCATTTCTGTTTATGCAGATAATTTCAGAATGTCTTAAAATTTAACTCTTATAGGGCTGAGCTTTTGAAATACTTCAACCATGACGAAGAGAGAAGCAGAGGAGCTGATAGAAATTGAGATTGATGGAACAGAGAAACCAGAGTGCACAGAAGAAAGGTTAGTATTTTTTGAATTGACCACTTTTATATTATCAGCATGCCGAATTAAAATTAAGGATCAAGCCAGAGTTCTTTGGGGCCCTTTTCCTTTTTTTCAACTGACCTCAGCATTTGGGGGGATAATGTATTGCCTTTTTTCTCTAACTTAATGGGTTTGTAGCTGGGAGGAAAAGGTAGTTTTAAACCGAAGATAGTAATAAGCGTAGGTGATAATGATCAAGCAATTGATTGTGATGGTTTTTTATCCTTGGGCACTGTTTGATTCTTTCTCTTCTTGTCTGTGCTGATTATCTTTATTTCAGGAAGAGTTTTAATTCACAACCTGAACGAATTTAACAACTAGTACCTATCAGGAGTACATGAATCAGTGAGACTATAACCTGCCCTTGTAGGGACCACCATGTATTTGAGGAGATACAGCTGGGAGCCACCACATTACTAAGCATGCAGAGTCGTGGAAGGTGTTCGTTTTTGAAACAGTAATAGAATATTACTTTCTCTGTTAAGGAAGGAGGGCAGTTGTAGTGAGTTCAGAATCCAAGGAGAGAATGTGGGTAAAAATAGAGATTTGGGAGTCAAAAAGGTTGAGGAAGGTAATGGCTAATGATTCTGCTTTACTCTGTAAAGCCGGAGGTGAGATATTTTAATATGCCGAAGGTAAAAGGGGCTAAAGAGTAGTCGAAAACTTCTGTAGAGTTACAGAGCTTTAGAACAGCTACAGTGGGAACGGACAAGATTACTAAGGATAAAATAAGGATGATTTTATTGTGGAAAGAATACTTAACATGCAGTCTACCCTCAACAAATTTTTAAGTGTACAGTATGATATTGTCAACTGTAGGCACAGTGTTGTACAACAGATCTCAACAACTTATTTGTCTTGCATAATTGAGATTTTATGCCAGTTAATGATTAGCTCCCCCATTCCCCCATTTTTTTTGCCCTCAGGCCATGGTTACCCAACCACACCACCTTTTCTGCTCAAAGGAGACGCCTGACTCTAGCTCAAAAGACAAACCTCATTTTAGTTGTCCTCAGTCCTGTCCTCTCTCACCATGTCCTGACATAGGAACATTTTCCTCACAGAAAAGGTCTAAAATACCTTGACATGACTGCCTGGGAGATCTTAAATTTTTAATGGACCTTTTCAACATGTTTGATTATGAAATTTTCCCCAGCCAAAGAAACAACAGACTACATGCCTTTTAAAATTTTCATACACACACACACACACACACAAACACACACACACACACACACACACATACATACATACATACATACATACATACATACATACATACATTTATTTCTTTATGTAGCAAATTACCCCAAAACTTGGCGGCTTGAAACACCCAACTGTTGTTATTGCACAGTTTCTCAGAGTCAGGAACCTAGAAGTTTAGCTGGATAGTTCTGGCTCAGAGTATTTCATGAGCTTGCAGTTAAGCTGTCAGTCTGGACTGCAGTCATCTGAAGAGTTGACTGGGGCTGGTATGTCTGTTGCCGAGATCACTCATGAGATTGGTGGCAGGACCACTCACTTCCTCATCACGTGGGCTTCTGTGTAGGGCTGCGCGTGACATGGCAGCCAGCTTTCCCGAAAACAAGTAGTCTGAGAGAGCATTCGCGTCGGTATCTTTTTAAATAACTTAATCTAAGAAGCGACACATATGTCACAGCCTTAGTCCTTTGGTCACACAGTCCAACCTTGGTACAGTTTGGGAGGGAAGTATAATATTAGGAGGTGAGGATCTTTGGGCCATCTTGAAGCCTCACGTACATGTATTTATTTTTATATACACATTCATGGTCTACAGAATCTAAAGTTTTTACTGTTTGCCCCCTTTCGAAAACCTTTGTCCATGTCTCACGTGAGAGATTGGTAGTTACCGCTGTTGGTAGTTACTGCTCGCCTGGCGGGTAGCAGCAGGTTACTGGCGAAGGGGGCAGTGGTGGCCATCTGGCTGTAGCAGGAATTTAGATCTAGTTATGGGAGATCATCCACACTTTTTTTTTGAGAGAAGTTGATACTCAGATTTTTGTATGAAGTTTCCCAAGGTGTAAATAGTGGCAACAGAATATTAAAAATGTTTTAAATGTTGAGCTTATGTAAAGTAGGTCCTTAAAAATCTGTCTCAAAGTGATATCTGACTCTTTTAAAGAATTACTGTTACAAAGAAAGGAAAAAATATAGCCCACTGCACTACAGCTGAAGTATTTGGTAAAAATACTTAACCAAAAACCCCAATTATTTTACCCTCACAAATAAGCATAATAATAGTTCACTATTATTTTAAAATCTTGTTTTCTTCAGTTATGAGTCATCTATTTTGTAAATGTTAAAAGTTTTAGAAGGAATTTAAGCTAAATACAATCAATGAATATGCTATATAAATTGCATTAGGCTTGGAATTTATGTGAAATGGAACTTGACAAGTTTTTAAGGACATACTGTTTTTGACAACTGCAAGTGAGTTTTAAATCATATTTAAATTAAACATGTGAAACATAATTGAATTCTAGATTTACCAATTCAGCAAATATTACTGTCTTCTGTTTGGCCTCAAATAAGGATTCACAAAAGATATATAGGATTGCTTACCAAAGATTTTACCCTTAAGGAGCTATGGTTCCATAGAATTCAGAGTATGAACTAACAATGCAAAAGAGCCCTTAGAGAGTTTTAAAGGAATAATATAATATTATTTATGGTGGATCTGTGGTGATTATAACCAGTAGATTAAATGGGAACTATTTTATAATTTATATTATTAAATTGTATTTATGTTGGGAAGGGAAATTGACTAGTAGAGATGGCATACAAATTTTGAGACTTTTTATATTCTTTTTTGAGTCTAAAATAACTTAGAAATATATAAACGTAAAGATCTCCCCTTAAATGTTGTATGTGCAATATTTGTATATATACACAAACACACACACATATATATATACGTAACAAGGCATATTTGCAAGGTTGCTTTAAATTGCAAGCTGGCGTTTCTCTGTGATTCACTGTTCAGTTTGGCAACGCTGATTGGTGATGAGCCTACCACTATGAAAGATGTCCTTTGCAGAAATGAGCTTCAAAGACCAGAAATATGTTTTGGTGTTGAATTTTATATTGAACACATTGTTACATTAACATCCAGGGTAGAAATGTAATTCTTAACTGCTATATCCTTTAACATTATATTCGTTAGCATTGTGGAACAAACCTACACCCCAGCCGAATGTGTAAGCCAGGCCATAGACATCAATGAGCCAATAGGCAATTTAAAGAAACTACTGGAACCACGACTACAGTGTTCTTTGGATGCTCATGAAATTTGCCTGCAAGATATCCAGGTATTCTCTTTTTCTTTTTTGAGATTTCTATTTCAGCACTTATGTCTGCATTAGAATTCTTTTGTTGTTGGCCTTTTATTTCTATAGCTCTAGCCTTTCTCTCTGAACCTAGATTTGACCTATATTATTATAAAATTTAAGCATTTAGAAATAAAAAGAATTCTTTCAACAGAATTTCCTTTATTTAAATTTATTTTTAAAATATTGAGTAATCAAGCGTTCTTTTTTTTTTTTTTTACTTTCACATATAGAAAATGAGAAGTTTAAATCTATTTGAATCAGAGCTTAAATTTAGAGCTGTGGGAAGCACATTGACCTTGGAAGCTGAAGGAGTGTGTCCTCCTCGTACCCTGTTTCTAAATAGCTTTTAACTTCTTAGTGCATCAGTTTCCTCATCTTTATAAAGAGATGATTTGACTGAATGATTTTACATTCCCTTCAATCTTTATTTGCTCCAGCAGTATATTTTAGATAAAAATTTAAATATCTATGTATACACATAGATATTTATAATAATATATATGATAATAATATTTTATGTTTGTGGCATATGTATAGTCATGTTCTATGGTGTTCTTTCAAGCAAGGGAGTATTTTTATGTATAAAAGGCAGTAGCCTAGACAGGATTGCTCAAATAGTTTCTCCAGGCCTTCCTGGAGCGTGTGAGTAAATACTAGGGGTTTATTCTGTTTTTTAATACTAACTCATGCTAAAGTATAGTATGTCATTTTTTGGATCATTTGGTTTGCTTTATTCTTTACTCCTCCCCCGCCCCCGCCTTGTGATATAGCTATTCCATGTATTACAGAACGTTTGCCATACTTTTAAAAAATTCAGATCATTGTTATGTCTACTATTTTAAAATAAGATATTGATGTAGAACAAATTGAAATGTTTTAATGAAATTTTTGAATTTTAGTTGCCATTTAACCATACTTCTTTCTTTTCGGTAAGTCTAATAAATATTGGGGGAAGGGAAGTTGCTCTTCTAAAACTAGAGAATATAAGTGCATCTAATAATAGTATAATTTTAGGATTTAAGGTTTTTCTTCTCTCAATACTGAAAGGATAAATTAGCACAGTCTTTCTGGAAGGTAATATAGCATTTAGTGTCTGTTAATGTTGAATGTGGAGTATCTAGCAGTTCCACCTCAAGGAATTGTTCTTAAAGACATGCTCACCTGGGTGAACAAAGGTGTACCTCTGAAATGTACATTGCATGGTTGTGCAGAAGCTATCTCAAATGATCCAAAAACAGAGAGTTAGATAAATAAACTCTATAGATTGGAATTCAGGGCAACCATTAAAATTTGGTGAACTAAAGCTATATGGGCAGTTTACACTGAATAGAAAATTTTCTGCAGAACATTTCTAAATTGTTGCATTTATTCTTCACTTCAGTCTTTGAAGTCACCATATTCTTAATCATATTCTGCAGACGTGGAGACTGAGATTTAAAGAAATTAAGTAATTTACCTAATGCATAGCTACAAAGGGGTGCATTGAAATTTGCACCCAGGCCTGTGTGACTCCAAAACTCTCTTCACTTGTTTGAAGCTGACTTTTTAAGAAAGTTTTTATTGACTAACTCAGTGTCACTGGACTTGACCTGATTTTTTTTCATGTGTAAAATTGTGGGGAATCTGGACTCAATCTCTTCCTTGTCTTTCAGCTCTGACATTTGTTATTGCTCTTACAATACCTGACCTAACCAAAATGAAAATATGACCTGCACAGCACCCAATATATCATAGGTCCTCGATAAATATTAGTTGAGTAAAAGAAAATATGCAAAATTTATAGTATCATAGAATTCAGAGCTAGTCTTGGATCTAGGGCATTTTGCATTTCTTCCTGTCCCCCTTCCTCTCCTCAAAAGGGTGGGAGGATAGCATCTTCTGTTTTCCATGTCAAGACACGAATGCAGAAACGCAGTTGGAGTCACAGTGCTTGTGGTAATGCTCTTGTATTTTCAGATGAATCTTGGCCTGAAAGCTGCTGAACAGCAGTTGAGTTGCACTTCTCTAAGGAATATGACCCAAGATCTAATACCGTGATTGAGTTTTGTCGTTGGGCCGGCTCCTACTGAACTAGCTAGTGTATTTAGCACCTAAGAGCCCTCTTCCAGAGGTACACAGGCTTCAGCTTCTGGTAGACAATACCAGTGTCCACTAGAGAGGGGGGAAATCTCAAAATGAGAATTTTTTAACAAAATATCAGGCAGAGACTATTGTATTAAGGAGTGAAGCTGCCACGTTTGATCTGTCTGCAGGGTGACACAGCTTTTCCCATCTCTGCTTAAGTTAGATGCATAGCCACGTAAGGTTTTAGGCTTTATGTATGTGATGCTTTTAATATTAGAAAATGTGTTTGTACCATGACTAGAGTGCTGGCTGAATTCTTGAGAATGAGAGTGGGAGGAGCTTTGTCCATCCAGCTGTATGATACGCAGACACACAGAGATATACATTAGTCAAAAGGATTAATAGTGGAAGCCTATTTTTAAACTGGTGACAGAATGTCTGGAAGTCAGAGTTACTTTTGTCATCAATTTGCCATTTGTGTGAAATGCATTCAGAAGCACTGATACTGAAAGATCCTGAAAGGATATATAATTATGATAAAACATATTCATAGCTAGGTCGGATAATAGGTTGTAAGTCCTGTAACTTTATGATCAGAAATTCAGAGTTAACCTTGCTCTTGAATGTGTATTGTTGTTTACAAGTGAGATATATATGGCAAGAATTATGTAAATTAATTTGTATAAATTGTCCCCCCTAATAAAATACCTCTGCTTATTCATGGCAGATAAAGTGCATTCTCTTCTACTTTAAATACTTTTACAGAAATCGTTGCCTTTTGGCATCATTTAACATTCTAAACTAGACTCCGGGGCTAGAGGAGACCCCCACTTAAATCCTGTTGCTTGTCTTGTCCTTAATTGCTACCACAGTGGTTAAATTATTCTCAGTTTTGGCAAAGAATTAAATGGTATGACAACTTGAATAATTAAATGTGTTTTTATAATTTAATTAGTATGCTTCAGTAATTAAGTCCTGTTTGACATATCCATTTATACTAAACGAGATGACTGAGCTAAAATAATCTTACTCATTTTACCCATCTTCAGCTGGATCCAGAACGAAGTTTATTTGACCAAGGAGTAAAAACAGATGGAACTGTACAGCTTAGTGTACAGGTAATTTCTTACCAAGGTAAGTTACTTTTAATGTTATTTAAAAATTTCAGCTCATGTTTTTCTAATACGGGAACTCAGTTTTAGATGGTTGTCAATTACTTAATGTAATGTTATAGCCAAATATTCATATTTTTGATTTAATTGTTTTACCTGTTGGGGTGAAACAGATAGTATAACACATTGTCCCTTCTTTATCAGGAAAGGATATATTGTAGGGTAGTAAATAGCAGGACCACAGGGAGGACTAGAAGAACAGGTCTGGGGGACTTTCTAAGAATGCCGCAGCCCCACCACAGAACTGCACTGCCAAGGAAGCTGCTGCTCTGCCAGGATGTGGAAAATGCCGGATCTGAAAGCCGCCACTGTAGCTGTCAACCTGGAACCATGCTGCCTTTTCAGTGATCCACATCAGCCAAAACGTGGATGCCATGTGCATGCTTGTGTCCTCTACTCATTTCCAAATAGAAGGCTCATGCTCGTGATTCTAGAACCTAAATCACACCTGGAAACCCTAGCTGCAAGGGAACCTAGTCTCTACAGCTTAACACAGACAGAGGAATTTGCAAAGAATGTGGGTGACCCAGTCAGCCAGATCCATCACAGTATTTTATTAATCTGTGTTAAGTACACAAGTTAGAAAATTAGGAAAATTTTGGTGGGTTGAATCTTAGTCTTTTTAAATGTGGCCTGTTGGGTTTTCTAACCAGAGTTTTAGACTAATTTTAATCTTTGAACATGTTTTATTGCTTACAATTCTGTTTCACAATCCAAAGTTTTCTTCAGATTATAAAAATGGTAATTACTTACTTCTGATCCTTAATTTCTCCAGGATTTACTATTGTTGGGAATAGAAAAGAAAATCAGTTTTTGTTTTTATTTTTAAAAGCATGGTTATCTCTCAGTGCAGGCGTGTTTAAGAAGTTGACTTCATAAAATTTGAATGGAAGATTAGGGGATAAATTTAAGGAAAAATTCTTTTCAAAAATTATGATTTTCTTCTCATGTATATTTGAAAAAGTGACTTCTGTTTATACCACCTAATGGGTGATAGCAGTGTATTTTCTTATAATACTGGTTTTCATGATTGAATTGGTTTCACGATAGAATTTCACGATACTGAAATTGAGTTTTGTTTTTTCTTTCAAATGTACTTTGATTGAATTTTGATATAGATTGTAACTGAACAGTAAACAGTAGCTGTTAAGTAGTCTGATAGTTCCTTAGAGCTGTCATTTAACATAAGTATCTGAGATTATTTCATAAAGGGCTGTTACGTTTTGAATATCTTAAGTATTTAGGTTTTTCTTTATTCAGTTGAAAATGAAAATCAGAATTTAATGATGTGAATTTAACACACTCAGTGTCTGTTTATTTTTAAAACATATACTTTGTCTTCTAAAAGCAGTCAGTAAACAATTTGCTTAGAAAGACTTAAAGTTCTGAGGATGGATAGCTACTCATTTGTACTCTCCCTAGTTTAGTTAAATATTTGTACGTAGGGTGTATGTGTGAGGGTGGGAGGGGGTGGTGGTGGTGGTGGTGGTCTTAAATTATTTTAGACTTGTGGAAAAGTTGCAAGTGTAGTAAAAATTCCTGGATATTCTTTACCCAGATTCTACAAATGTAAAATTTTATTACTTTTGTTTTATTCTCTCTCTCCCTCATCCCCACATTGTTTTTGACCTGTTTAAGAGTAAGATGTAGACATGATTCCTTTCTATCTTTAAATACATTAGTATGTGTGTTTTCCAAAAACAAGAATTCTTTTTACATGACCACAGTTCAGTTATCAAAATCAGGAAATTAATATTGATACAGTAATTTTTTTAATCTACCAAAGTTCTGTTGAATTTTTGTTTTTATCATTTAATAGAAATTTGTTAAGTTCTCTAGACATAATGCTAAAAAATATTTAAAATTGAGTTTTGCTCTACCATTAGAGAACATATAAAGTAAACTAAATTTTAATTTGTTAGTGACTTTCATGTTTTTGCTTTTCTTATCCTTTTGGTAAATCACTGTTAAGGAATTGAACCAAAGCTAAACATCCTGGAAATTGTTAAACCTGCGGAAACAGTTGAAGTGGTTATTGATCCAGATGCCCACCATGCTGAAGCAGAAGCACATCTTGTTGAGGAAGCTCAAGTGATAACTCTTGATGGCACAAAGCACATTACAACCATTTCCGATGAAACCTCAGAACAGGTGACGAGATGGGCTGCCGCCCTGGAAGGTTACAGGAAAGAGCAGGAGCGTCTTGGGATACCCTACGGTAATCAAATGCAAAATAATGATGTTAGGTAGGATAAACAGAATTAAGCTTCACATAGAAGACACTAGGGTGAGTGAGTTATCTCTTTTAAATGTAGAATTTTTAGGAAATATGTTAATTTTTCATGTATCTTTTTTTTTTTTTTTGGACTGTAACACATAATGGTGCTGGAAATACAAATGTATTAAGAAATTATTTCAGTATCTGCTTCATATCCTCCCTGATCTGATGTGTTCCTAGTGTCCACATGTAGGGGATGCTTCCATTCAGTTGGCTCCTGAGAATGAAGGAGAGGCCCTGGGGTTTCTAACCACACTGTAGACTTTAAATTAGTCTCGTTCTCCACTTAAACCTCCTACAACCTGGAACCACCGTGACCTGAGTCAGTAGAAGCTCCAGAGGCAGGAACGCTCTCGCTCCTTACTGGTTTCCTCCGTGATGGCTATTAGGTCATAGCTGCTTTTATTCCACTTGATTTTTTTACTTTGCTTATTGTCTTCCAAAAAGCTGCTTGCCGTCTCATCCATTTCTGTCATTTCCCACTCATGTTCCTATGAGTTTACATTTTTCAGAAATGTCTTTACTGTCATTTTACTAGGGACTTAGAGCAAAGAGTCAGGGACAACATGCATGGCAATTAGTTACGTTAAACCAGAACTCCTGATACTACGTAAGAAAGTAAACAGATGAGTACTATTTTCCCCTAACTTTTTGATCTTGATACTTCTTTGTTTATGTAAATAAACGCACTGACTTGAACTTTGAAGTGTGGTTCAGGATAGGTAGCTTTGCTTTTTTTTCTTTTTTTTTTTCTTTAATTTCTTTTTATAAGTTTTTAATTTGTTTATTTTGTGGGGAGGAGGTAATTAGGTTTATTTTTAGAGGAGGTACTGGGGATTGAACACAGGACCTTGTGCATGTTAAGCATTGCTCTACCACTTGAGCTCTACCCTCCCTGCCGGATGGACGCTTTTCTAACTTTCCAGAACTCCTTCTGCTGTTTCTGACTTGTATTAAAAAGTAGAGCCTCTTGCTTTCTCGGTTCCTGCCTGTCCCTTACTCCACTTGTATCTGGACCTCCTCTTTCCCTGTCCCTTTCCCAGGTGTTCCTATACTGCTCAACTTCGATTTCCCTCCCACCAGTTTCTGCTAATTGTGTTCCCCTCTCCTGGAAGTGATCTTGGCTTAGTTTGAAAAGCTCACAAGTACATGGTTCCAGCCCCTTTACAGCTACTATGGACTCAGTACTCCACTGCTGCTGTGTTGGGCTAACCTACTTTGAGCTGCTCCTTTCAGCTTGGCCTGTTGTGCTTTCAAGCAATACTTCCTGGCTGTGTTGAGGTTTCCCAGGCCCAGGATGGAGAATGCGTCAGATGTCCCTTTGTTTTCCTCTTCGCTCTCTCCTGTTTAGATGCTGATACTCACAGCTCTTGTGGCTGTTACTGCTGTGTCTTTACCTGTGTGTATTTTGGGTTCCATGGAGATCCCACATCACCTGATTTATTGTAAATGTCCATGGATTTCTGGTTTTGCTCTCTAGTTGTTGTTAGTGTTTTGTTTTTTTTAATGTGTGCATTCAGGGAAATTAAAAAAAAATTGCTGCCATCTTCAGAATCCTCCCCCCTTAACTTCTTTGTGAAAAAAAATCAAATAAAAAAATCAGTTCTGTGGCTGTCAATTCTGTCTTCTTATATTTGATTCATTTTTCCTGTAAATTGGCTCTTGATAAGTACCTGAAAGTTATTTTTCCCACCTGTTTTCTTACTGAATAACATGTATCTTGGGAGTGTATAACCAGTTATTTGGACAGATTATCTTCTCCAAGCAGAAGTACCTATACCAAAATGAATTCAGTTAGTATTTATTAAAGTTCTGTGAGTAGAATGCACTCTTAGGTTCCAGGGACACAATAATATTTATACATGTTGGCCATCTTTTTCGTTTGTGAATTCATTTGATAGTAAAAAAAATAATGAAGAAAATGAAACTATTTGGATTCATCTTTTATATATTCAACAAATGTATGCACTGTGGTAAGCTCTGAAGATACAATCCTCATATTTAAAACAGTCCTTATAATCCACAGGCTTATAAGACACAGTCCTTGTATTTAAGACCTAAAGATTTTATAGGGGAAAGACAGTTGAGTAAATGTACGATTAGCTTATTGTAAGTGCCACCAAACAGGTAAGTGAAGGAGCAACTAGCTTTTTATAAGAAGCAGAAGTGAGGAAAGGTTACATTGTTTATATTCTGGAATAAGTCTAGCTCCTCAGAAACCCCTTATAGTTTTTTTCAGTGCATCATATATACAGTACCACAAAATAATTTTTAAAACTTGAATAACTTATTCCATTTTCTCTAGGATTAATTATGTATTTTATTCTTGCATTTGGCCCACTGGAGGGCAGTTTTGCATTTTGTTTTTCTTGATAAAATTCTAGACTAACTGATAGAAACAAATGAATCCATCAAAAATTTAGATTAAGAAATTGAAAAGGAGCTAAGGAGAAAATAGAGCATAAAAATCTTTTTAGTTCATATAATGAATTTATTTACTTCACTTACTTGGGAGTTAAAAAAACCTGTTGGGTTTTATCTATGTGTGTGTGTTGACAACTGTAAGTTTATATAATATTTAAGATGCAATTGGACCAATCATAGTATTTTTCTCTTTATAGATCCCATACAGTGGTCCACAGACCAAGTCCTGCATTGGGTGGTTTGGGTAATGAAGGAATTCAGCATGACTGACATCGACCTCGCTACGCTGAATATTTCTGGAAGAGAACTATGTAGCCTCAACCAAGAAGATTTTTTTCAGCGGGTCCCTCGGGGAGAAATTCTCTGGAGTCATCTGGAACTTCTTCGAAAATGTACAAAATTGAAATTATTATCTATTTGCATTGTAACTTAAGTGTAATTGAATTTCTTTATAACTTTGTTTTCATCTTGTTCATTGATAATAGCAATAATAACTAACATGTATTGACTGTGTGAGGCTGTGCTGAGAGCTTTGTATGTATTATTTAGTCCTGTACTAATGCCACAGAGCATTACTTCCCTTATTTTTTTAGATAAGAAACTGAGGCTTAGAAAGCCCTCACAGTGTTATAGGACTAGGGAGTGGCAGAGCCGGGATTCAAACCCAAGCTGACCAACACTGGAATCCGAGTTCTTAAGTAAGATTCTGTGCCCCTGCACTTATACTCTGCTTGTTGACTTTTGTTTCATCAGCCAGTTCTTCCATTTATGCTCATCTTCTAGAAATTTAAGATTATCTATTCACGGATGGCTTCCCTCTCATTGTCTTCATTACTGGGGTTAATTCTTTTAAAATATCTTTTAATTGAATGGATCTTAAGGGAAAAGGGGAAAGTGTAAGTATGCAGCCGACCATCTTGAATTGGAGGTTATCATGTTCCCGTGTTGCTCCACAGACATTCTTAAAATGATTAAGTGACTAGAGAAATTAGAAACCACTTGACTGTCCAACAGAAAGAGTTCAAATATAAGTTATTTTCTTTGAGTTTTAATCTGTCTTAAATTTCAATGACTGTTAAAGTATCCTAGCAGTGACCCACTTCCTAACACTATTACATAAATCAGCTGTGCTAGCCAAGTTCGCATGTTTTTAAGAAAGTGTAAACAGGACACTGTTCTTCTAATGGTTATGGATAAAGATGTAACTGGTAGCGTTTTCTCTGCTGTGTACCGATGAGGGGACAGCTCTGGTGGAGGGATTTTTCACAGTCGTTGATCCAGGGTGCATTCTCTGCTGTTGAGTAAGAAATGAGCTCTGTGGAGAGGCTTTACTTCATTGTTTTTATTGGTAGTATCTCTCTTGTGTTGGTTCTCTGAAATATTAGGAGGGAAGAAGTATCTGAAAAAATTATTACAATCATTCCATTTACAGGGTTTATTTCCAGTTTCAGTTCCTGTTAGATAGCAGGTTGAATGTTGTGGTTGAAGGTTGGTTTGTCCTTGGCTTCACAGGTTTTCTTCTCTGCAGAACTTCTCAGATGAGGAATGTAAACTGAATTGTTTCAGATTCTTAACATCAGTCACGTTTACTAAAACATTTTCTTATAGGAACTCTCAAGAATAGAACAAGGACAGTGTTTAGACTACAGTTCAGTTTTTCTCAAATCCATGGTATTCTCTGTCTCTCCCAGGCCAGCAGTTTGTCGGTTGTCTCTTTCTGGTTCTCCTGGTGCTTCTCAAGCGTTAAAGCTCATTCAGAGACCTTTCCTGCACAGGGGGCGGAGGAACCTTGTGTATCGTTCCACGTCCTTGCAGTAGAATGGGTCTTCTTCAAGAATGCTCTGCCCTGGAATTGTCTTGTGTTCAGAAGTAACAAAGCCCCAGAGCTAGATGAGTATCTCCGGGAGCTCCTTGCTTATCTGACCGTGGGTCTTTGCTCTGCCTGGCAAGGAAGTCCCATCTGGTGTGGGAATCCAGTGCTCAGTTCAGACTTTGGGAGCGGGTAGGCTGGTGTGTAAGGCTGTTTCTGACAGACTTTCTCTAATTCTCAAGTCTTAACTTTCTCAGACAGGCTCCTATGAGCACAGTCTGCGTCTCTGGCCCCTCTTGTAGAATGAAGTCTACAACATATTTCTGAAAGTCATTTATTAAGCCAGCATCTGTTGTCTGTTCCTCAGTGATCTAGCAGGGAGAAGCAGTCCTAAGCAGATAGTGCTCTATCTCTAGGTATCTCCCAGGGCTTTGCCTCTTGGGTTCTGCTGCCCTTGTGCGTGGCTGGGCTGTGAGGGCTACAAAGGAGCATGATGTTTAGAGGGGCCTATATGGTCTTGGGCCAACCTTTCAAAAAGCCCTCTCATTCTGTGTTCTGCCTTCCATCTGGAGAGTTCCCAGGAAACAAACCAAACTCCATTCTGAAAATCAGGGCTGAGAAGCTGATCTTACAGGTTGGTAACACCTGTGCTGTGTGGTGAGGACTTGCTCTTGCCTCTTTTTTGGCTAGGGCACTGTGTTCATTTACAGTCACGAATGGAACAGTTTCATTTTCAATAGCACTTTGCCTCTTCAGGACACTCTTATAAAATTTTGGGAGAAATGTGTCACAAATATAAAGCATGGATTTTTTCTTCAAGAGGGAGAAGTGTTCTTGGGAAGACTGCTCAGAACTAGGAATCTGGGTAAAAGAGTAGTGTCTTTAATATACTGGAAAGTTAACTGTGTTTTAGGCATTGTGCCTCTTAAAAACATTTTCCTTTAATCCTCACAACAATCTCGTGAAGTGGTAGATGAGGGTATCTCATTTAAAAATGAGGAAATCAGTGTTCAAGTTGGTTGAATAGTTTTCCTTAGTCAGCACAGCCAGTGAGTGCTAAGATCATAACCCAGATCTGTCTGAGGGTAGTCCTATACAGTTGTTTAAATTCCTAAACTCAAGACCCCCAGGTAGAACTGTGGTGGGAGCCCAGGCCCCAGGACTCACTCAGTACACAGATGACTGCTGGGTACAGTTTCAGTTCAAGAGAGAAGCATCCAGTCTGTGATGGGCACTAAACAGACTGAAGGATATAGACTGGGAAGTGTAACTTGTCCAAGAGGTAAAGAGTAGGGAACAGCAACAGATGAGTAATGAAAGGTTCTCCGAAGAGTTGTTAGGGCCTTTTACACTGTAACTCTTATGCTGAGAGCTGTATTTGTAGACTTGTTAACTTATTTAGTTCAGATGTGACATTGAGGACAGCTAGTTTTAATGAAAATTTAGCTATCTTTTAGAAGAAGCATTATAAAGTTCAAACAGTTTTATTCAAAAACATGTTAGATCAGTAAATTATGATGATCTCTCCAATCATTTTGAGGGAGACTTTTTGATGAAGAATGTATATCTAAATAATTTCAGTGTGGTGTATATTCTCATCTTTGATCTGATCTTGAAGGTTTCCTGTTTTACATGATTTTGTGTAGATAAAAAATAGATTTAGATATAGATATTTACATTTAGTTCTTTGAATAACTTTCCTGAACCTTAAAAGAAATTGGAGCTTTCCCTCTGTTACTTCTCTTAAAAATATCTTTTCTGTATAAAATGACTATCAAGTATTTTTTAGGTTATTATGCCAATAAGTTTCAATTGTTTGATATTTTGGGTTTTTTTATTTGTTTGGTTTTTAATTGTGATATTTCTTTTATTAAGTTAAATTTTACTGGATTGGGGTTTGCATTTCTGGTTTTAAATGAAAATAAAAGTTTTTATGTTTGTTCTTCAGATGTATTGGCAAGCCAAGAACAACAGATGAATGAGATAGTTACAATTGATCAACGTGAGTATTCTTGTGCCCATAATATATGGCTCTTTTATCAATAAGAAATGTTTTCTTTATTTAGTACTGCAAGATAGTAAAAAAAAAAAAAGATTTTTAAATTTTATATGAAGTACTTTAGATACACAAAGAAATAAAGTATAGCCAACATCTATGTACACTATAAGAGAGAAAACTTTATATATCTTCCTGTTGTAGATCCATTTTAAATGTCCTGAACTTGATGTTTATTATTCTGTGCATATTTTATATTTTTACCAACTGTGTAACCATGAACACTTTATAGCATTGTTTAACATATTTTTATATTTTTGGGGTAAAATAATAATTGCATATCCTTTTATAACTTGCTTTTTTGTTTAACATTTATGAGACCCATGTTAATACATACAGCTCGATTCTATTCATTTTTACTGCTGTGTATACTATTCTTAAAACTTTGTGAATGTCATTAAATGAGTACTTGTAAGAATGTGTGTAAGATTCTCTGGTTGTAATATCATAGAGTTTCTACCCTTTCGACCTTACTAGATATTACCAAAGTTTTTCTCAAGTGGTGTATTTGTACTCTTATCAACAGTGGAATATGAATTCTCATTTGTCCACATTCTCCAAAATTTGATAGACCATTTTTTATGAACAAGTATTTTTTAAAAATAAATGTTTTTATAACTTTATCAAATATATATTCATCACTAAGTTTTTCTAAAATAAGGAGACCACCTTTTATTCACTGAGTTAAGGTTCATAAACTGTAATGCAAACATTATACCTTATCCCCTAAACTTTTGTTGAGGTAATTAGAAGGGCATTAGTTAAACTAATTGTGTTTTATTTCTTTCAGCAATTTCTTTTCACTGCTTGTATTGGAAGGAGAAAAAATGATTTTTTTCCCTTGTCTTTCTTTGCAGCTGTGCAAATTATTCCAGCATCAGTGCAGTCGGCTACACCAACTGCCATTAAAGCTATAAACAGTAGTGCAAAGGCAGCTAAAGTACAGAGAGCTCCAAGGATTTCAGGGGAAGATCGAAGTTCTCCTGGGAACAGGACAGGTATTTGTGCATTATCATCTGATATTTGTTACATATGTTTTGTTTTATTTTGCTGCATAAAAAAATGTAAATATGGACTGTTACTCTGGCAGTGCTTACATGGCATTTGTAACAAACATCTGTGTTTTGAGTGTGGCTGAGAGATGACCCAGAGACCCTGTGTTTGCCTTTGACCTTCTGTTCATCCATAGCACTGTGGTCAGTACCTGTCATTCTTGTCAATTGTTTAGGGAACAACGGCCAAATCCAGCTGTGGCAGTTTTTGCTAGAACTTCTTACTGACAAGGATGCTCGAGACTGCATTTCTTGGGTTGGTGATGAAGGAGAATTTAAGCTAAATCAGCCTGAACTGGTTGCACAAAAATGGGGACAACGTAAAAATAAACCTACAATGAACTATGAGAAACTTAGTCGTGCGTTAAGGTAAGCATTTATTACTTTCTTTTTTCAAGTATCATACGTTCGTTAAAATGGCTTCTTTTTCTAGGCATAATCGTTGTTCTGGAATGATGTTAAAATATTTGACTTGTTTATAAATGTTGTTTCCAACATTTTTTTTGCTAAAATTTTTTACACTTATGTTAAAAATTACTTCTTCAAAAGATTTTTAGTAGTAATTTGAAGTACACAAAATCTTTTTAATGATTCTAAGATTACTTGTTTTTATCTGATTTAAAAGCTTATACTACCATGTTTAAAGCCAACATATTTAATCTTTGAGGTTTGTGTTATGTACGTAACAGAAATGCTGTCATTTGGCACAGGTGAATTGAGTGAGTGTAAATTCTAGCAAATACACAGATTTTGTCAGTTTTTATAATTGCAAAATATTAACCCATTTCCCTGTTTTTTCTTCTTCTACAATCTGCCTAAATTTGAATATCCAACCTTTATATCGGTTGAGTTGGAATAGAATAATTATTGGTAATTTCTCATAGTGGTGTGAAATTTTTTGACATAATTACTGTCAGAAGTTATGCCTACTATAGTGATGGAAATTCAGTATGTGCACTTAAGCTTCTGAGAAGTAGAATATATAGGAATTGTGTCTATTTTTTTTGGAAGAGTTTGATAAGATTTCATAAGACAGTTCTGTACTGTATTTCTAAATAACATGCTTTTACTGCTGCCTCGTGTTTCACTTGAGGAAATTCATTGTGAATTTCACACTGAGAGATCATGATTTACCTCTCATCATGACACACACAAACACACTTTCCATCTCTTCATCCCAGTTTAATTATATAATTATATAGTTATGCAGAAGTGTTGGTTAGAACAGTGTTCACTGTTACAGGATCATGGCCGTGTAAGTACGATAACAGTTTATCATGATCATTTTCCTTTTCCAGAGTGACCATGTGTTTTTCTTAGCATACATAAATAACTAATGCTTTATTTTCAATGTGCTTATCACTTATTCAATCTCAAACACTTTGCCAGCTGTCTAAAGATCCTTTCAATATAATCAGAATTAAAACTGTCATTTTTGACAGTTGATGTAATTGTGTACATTCAAGCCCCCTCAAAATTACAGATGAATTATTAGAGTTAATAATTAAGATGTCACTTTTCCCTAGATTGGCCTAAATTTCAGTGCAGTAAGTTCCTGAATAAGTTTTTTCATAGAACTTGACAAGATAATTATAAAATTTATAGAGGAATATAAAGTATCACAATAACCAGGACACCTGAAGAAGATAAAGTGGGAAGACTTGCTTTACAGGATATTGAAACTCACTGTAAAGCTACTACAGTAAGACAGTGTGCTATTTGCTTAGGATGGACAAATAGACCACAGATTAGATAGTCCAAATAGAACCAAGAATATAGGGACATTTGACTTAAAGATGGCAGTGGGGAGAAGACCTACTTTTCAATCAGTAGTGCTGGGACAGTTGACTGTCCATATTGACCCCTTCCTCATAGCATACTAAGAATCGTCCCATGTAGCTTATGTGAAAAGTGGTAACAGGAAAGCTTCTAGAGATACCTGCATGACTTTGGTAGGTGAGAAGAAGACTTTAAACTGAAGCAAAAGCACTAACCTAATGGAAAAGATAAATAAACTGGACTACATTTAAATTAAAAACTTCTGGTCATCAGAAGCAGCCATCAAGAGATTGAAAGGCAAGCCATACATACCGGACGTAAGACTGATCTGGGATATCTAAAGAACTCTTACAGAGCCGTAGGAGAATTAGAAAAGATGGGCAAGAGACACTTAGTAGACAATTTTAGAGATCATCTAAATGACCAGTGGATATATGCACTAGTGCACAATCTCATTAGTGATCAGGGAAATGAATTTTAAAACCACAATGTAATGGCACAGTACACATCCCAGAATGGATAAAATCAAAGTAATTGCCGGTACCAAGTGTTGGTGACATGGAGCAGTTCGAATGCTTCTACACTTTTGATAGGAATGTAATCTGTGACCAGTAATCCAGGTTTTTCTCTTCTGAGTGTTAGCAAACAAAAATGTACACATATGTCCACATGCATGCTCATAGCAGCATTATCTGTAACATCCCCAAAGTGGAAACTACCCAAATGTCTATCAAGAGTAGAGTGAATAAATAAACTGTGCTATACAGGAGAATACAGTGTACCCATGAACGTGGACTTATGTGGGTGAACCTCACAATCATAATGTTCAGTGAAAAATTCCAGAGACAAAAGAGTGTAACTGTATGAATGCATTTATATAGTGGAGTTAAAAAACCAAGACTAGATTACAGCATTTATGGATGCATATTTGGGTGATAAGAGTATGAAAAAGAGCAATGAACTCATTATCATGAAAGGATCGTGTTAACGTTTTAGAGCAAGGGAGGGGTGATGATTGGGAGGGGCCGTGGAGGGGTTCTGGGGTGCTGGCAGTGTTCTGTTTCCTGACCTCAGTCATAGTTAACAGGTGAATATTCACTTTGTAATAAATCACTGAGCTGTTCACTTTATGTCCTTTCTGTTTGTGATTTTGCAATTTAAAAGGTTTTTAAAAATACAGGTTTTTTTTAAAAAAGAGGGAAGAAATCATGTTCATGAAAACATAGGTATTGTGGACCTTTCTACTTTCTTCATTTTAGAGGGGACAGTTGCAGTGAGTGCTGTTACATGCTGTCGTATGATACATCTGCTAGATTGAAGGAAGGATTAAGTAAACTTGTGTTAATCAAAATTAAAACTTAGGTGTGTGTGTTTTTTATAACATCTTACCAAAAAACAAGATTATACCAATTCCATTCTCCTCCTAGAAATATGAAACCACTTTCCTTCTTCATTTTCCCTTTTTCCCAAGTGTCTGTAACAGCCTTACATATTATGTAGAAATTTTCCTAAGAAATTGAAATGCCTGCAGCATTTTTACCGGATGACAAGCAGTTGGTGGTTTGTGGGTTGAGATCTAAATTCTGTATTAATGTAATTGTCAAAAAAGGAGACACAAGACTATGTTACATCTCTTACTGGGAAGGTGAGCATAACCATTATACTTCAGTTGTTCTAGAATTAAGGAAAGGTGGCATAATTTCTTACATGTAGTCTTTTCATTAATGGATTTTGGGTTAAAATGAGTGACTTTTATAATAAAAGTCTGCTAAATGTGGTAGGTTATATTACTGGTACTTTTGAAAATAGTTGTTTCTTTTGTAACAGCACTTTGTCAAATGGGTGCAAATGGGCAGTGCAGTTTTACAATAAAAGCTTCACAATCTGCCAGCCCAGAAAGGTATCTTTTTTTCCCTACTTTTGGAATTGGCCATGCGTAGAGGTAAATAAAGTCTGTTTTCCAGAGTAAGTATAAATCCAGTTCCGTTTCTATCGCCATAGAAAGCAGCAGTAAACCAGACGTCTGTGGAGTGCTTTCCTCAGATGAACCTGTGTAGGTTTAGAAGCATTGTTTCTTTATGATGTCTTCTCTCCTGTTTTTCCTCTCTCTCTCTCTTTTTTTTTTTTTTTTTAAGCCCTTTTGCTTATACTTTTGAGGCTCCCTATTGGTTTGGAGAATTTCTCTGGAAGGAAAGTCTTTACATATTAAAATGATAAAGGTGAAGGCATGGCTACATAATAAAGGATTTTGTACAAGACAGAGAAGAAGTGGACATTCCAACAACCTAAAGAATATGTGTATTAAATTTTTCTTCATATCTATGTGGATTCTTAGTTACCAACATGGTTTCTATTTTGTAGAGGGCTATATGTGCCAGTCATTGTGTGCTAATATGCACTTTACAAAGATAATCCTTTTAATCTTCAGCAATTCTATGAGGGTTAGTACTGTTTTAACCTCACCTTTTAAATGAGAAATAAAAGCTTAGAGAAAATGTGGCTTTCCCATGGTCACAAAGGGTGGTAAGTTGAGATGTTAGGTTTTGAATCTTGGCTTTCTGATTCAAAGCTTGTATTCTCAGATTCTATTACTACTTGCAGGGTTTTTTGTTTTGCTTAATGGTGTTTATTTTTAAATCAACGTTTTATCATAGTTGTTGAAGATAAACTTTGAAGATTTAGCATATAAAATTTTTGGAGTACTTAGCATTGAGAGTTTAGCTAATAATGCTTTGAAGTTTCCTCTGGTAGTAACACTGAAGTTATGTAGAAACATTTAATGTTAATTGCCCTTGTGATAGCTTTCATACTCTCCTAGGCTTCTGCTTATGGAATAGTCTAACACAAACAAATACTGCAAGAAGCCCACATATTTTTATATAGTCCTAGTGTGTTTTTCTCTTTTTAAAGGTACTATTACGATGGGGACATGATTTGTAAAGTTCAAGGCAAGAGATTTGTGTACAAGTTTGTCTGTGACTTGAAGACTCTTATTGGATACAGTGCAGCAGAGTTGAACCGTTTGGTCACAGAATGTGAACAGAAGAAACTTGCGAAGATGCAGCTCCATGGGATTGCCCAGCCAGTCACAGCAGTGGCCCTGGCTACTGCGTCTCTACAAACAGAAAAGGATAACTGAGCCCAGGACGTTCTGGGAGTCCAAGGTTTTTCTTAAATATTAGAGCAAGTATTGCTCTTACCTTTATTACTGAATTTGAATCTTCTTTTATTTCTAGACTGTACATGCATGATTTTTTTATAAATATTTCATACTCTTGTGAATTTGGATCTTTTTACTTTGAGCATATATTTTAGAAAATGTGTACATGTTAAAGGATCCCCACAGTGTCTTTAGGCAGGTTCATTGTGGGATAGTTTGTTAACAGTCAGGAAAGCTACAGTGGTCAGTATTAATGTCTAGCCCTACCAAAAACAGCCAGTAGCGTCGAGGATGGAAAATAAATGAAGTATCTCCAGGAAACAGTCTGGCTTAACTACTTTTGAAAATGTAACTGTTTCCCCTCTCTGCTGCTTTAGATGTTGCTTTACATAGAACCAGAAAATGGAATTTTTCACCGCTAAAGCATGTATGCCTATTTCATCTAATTAAGCAGGGCTAAAGTAGTCATATCAAATAAAATTATAATATTAATAAATTACTAAACTAAGAGTATCACGTTATTAAAGTAATTTATATATTTGCAAGCAAAGGACAATAAACACACTGGCAGAAGAGCAGTGCCGAAGAAGGAGATCCAGGTTTAAGTATGGCTTTACTCAAGCCAATTTTAAGGACTTACTGTATAGATTATTCATAATGTCAGGCCAAGAATTTAAATTATTATAAGAGAGGCATTAAATTCTAATAAACCAACTACTACAAAAATCCTGAAATGATCTCTGTTTTTCCTGTCAGAGATTTAAAAAACTGAAAAAGTACACCTCAACCAGAAAATAAAAGTTTAGTTTGGTTTGATACGGCTTCCTTTTTTTTTTTTTTTTTTTAATTACGCTGTAGTGCTGGTTTGTTGTACCAAACAGCTTATACAGTCTTGTGTTTCTAATGAAATGAAGACTTTAAATCAGTCAGCAGTAGTTTACCTTTCAAGACATTTGTGAATTACTTGCACATAGTTTTAAAAGGAGATTTTGACCTCCAGTATAGGCAGTTCTCTCTTAAAACAAAATTTTCCATTTGATTTTTCCTTATGAATATTATATATGTATGAGTGTATGGATATGTATGTACATGTCCAGTTGACCATCTTATATGTATATACATGTACACACATATAAATGAAGACATAATGATATTCAAAAGGAAAGATATTTCAAAAGATAATAATTCATGTCAAAAATTCTTTAAAAAGTAAATAATTCTTAAAAACATGAAACTCTTCACTTAACCACCAGCCAACGCTAAACAGGAATGGCTAGATGCCTTTCTTTTTCGCTTGCTTGCTTTGCTTGGTTTCCTTGCTTCCTTTTTTTTCTTTTCGTTTTTAAGGTGTTATGCATGAATCATGATATGAGATACTGACAAATAGCTTTTAATCCTCTTATAGCAGAAGATTGATTCTCAAGTATTACTTTATGTACCTTCTCCCTCATCAAATCCATCCCCCTAAACAGCTTTATGAGAAGAGCTCATTTAATGCTTTTGACTAACGAGGAGGAAAGGGCTGTGGTGATGCAGGCAGAGTGGCGTTGTTCGTAGTTGCTGCCGCCAGGACTAAGTAGTGGTTTGGAAGGAACCTTAGGAGGCAGGGATCTCAGGAGTGAGGAGGAGAGGAAGGAATCTGTGCCCTCCTTTTCTGGTCACCTCGTCATAATATTAAGTGTTACGGTGTAGGACTGCAACCACGTGTAATGTCAGCCCATTTCTATTACTGTGTTAAGACTAACTCTTTTAAGACCTTGCAGTAGAATCCAAAAAGAAAAAAAATGTATAATTTCCATTTTTACCGTTATATAAACACATACAGAATAAACTGACAAAGTATTAGTTTAAGTTGGATGCTATGATTGCAAGAGTATCTGAGTAGAATAGCAGTACGAAGTAATATATAGAAGTTCTAGTTTCAGATAACAAATAGGTAGCTAAAAAGAAGGTTTTACACCATCCTCTTATGGCCTGGGAAGTTGACAAGTTACTTATACTTTAAAAAAAAAAAAGTCTACTGGTGTATTATCAAGAACTTAAAATTGTTGACTTTTGGATTTAAAATGCTTTGGGGGAGACATTATGTTAAAGTTTTAGCCAAGATGACATACCTCTGTTTTGTCTCAACTACATGTATGTGTATTTTTAAGGCAAGAAACATCCAGATTTGTTTTTGATCCCTAAAATCAAACTGTTATGTCTTTTTTCCTTTAAGCATTCCTCAGACACCTTTTTTAAAAAAACACATTCTATCCATTTTCTTCCTTTTGCAGTTTTAATTTTATTCCTCATTATCATTTGAACAGAGACAGTTCTCATACATGATCAAGTGCTGTTTCTTTTTTCTTCTTTGCCTCTCATCATTATTTTATGCACCATAATACAGGTAAAGTAATGAGATCAGTTTCTCTAAATTGTTTCAAGAAACTTCTGTTACTTTGCCTCAACTTACATATAAACTATTTCCATTGTCCTTACTGAGATTACAATGATCAGGAAGCCAGGGAGTCTTCTTTTATTAAAAGATAACTTGGGTTGTGAAAGAAAATATAGTTCATGCTTTTCATTCTTTGCTCTGTTTTTATGAATGAATTTTCATAAGAGAATTTGTAGTATATTCAAAGGAAGAATAAAATTATTGGTCATATTTCTATACCATATAAGTACAATAATAATGAACTGTTCATTTTTGCTTTAAAATTTTTTTTCCCCACACAAGAGTCTCAAGTGAGCCAACTTTCATACCTGTCTTGCTAGCCTTACGTTTGGAAATTCGTGTTGGCATCAGAAGATCAAACGAATTAGGCAGAATTGCTGTGTGGTTTATCATCACATGAATCGACTCATCACATTCATCTTTGTAACGATCCATGTCAGTGAACTAGGAAAAACTGTTGAGTTGTTTTTCTCCCCTGATAAATGGTGAAACTCAAGTACAGTATTTCTTTAAAGGTTGTGCCTCTGAGTATTTTTGATGAGGTCTGCTGTTTTTCATATTCATCATTTATGCTACTGCCTTTTAAAACTAATGTATCTTTGAAATAGCACAAAAAATGTTTTAAAATTCATAATTTCAAAACAACCTGTGACTAACTTAATGTCTTCATATCTAGAGGATATAAAAATATTGATATTTCAGTAATATTTCACTTGCTGCCAGAAAAAAATATTCTCAATCTTTTGTAAGAGGGAGGAGGATTTTTGCATACATTTTTACTCTTTAAATAAAGACACTTATACTGTCATAATAACAATTACGTATTTCTTTGTGGTTTTTATTTTTTTTGTAATTTTACATAAAAGTTATTTTCTATTTTTACTCAGATAAAAAATATTTGTGCATAAAATGTAAAAATAGTAAAATAAGAAAAATAAAACTATTATACAGTATATTTTGGTGTTTTTTAGAAATTTTTCCCTGTATGCAAATGGTCTCAAATTCCTGGGATAGTAGGTTGGATAAAAATTTGACAGTCCACATCTGATGTGTTATACATGTGTTTCCTATATACTTAGAAGCTATCAATTTGAGAAGAACAGATTTCACTGGAGTAAAATTAGGTATTAGTTTAGTCTTTTTAAGAAATGAAATCCCATCCACAAAGTTGAAGTGTTTCAGAATAGCCACAGAAAAAATGGTAACACTGAGTACTTGTCAAAAAGCAAGTCCATGATTGTTAAAATAAAAATTCTTAAAACTTTTTTTTTTAATTACAAAAAATTACCTGTCCACGTTGGCTGAGTAATAGTAGGATGCGTCGGCCAGGACCAGAGTATAGAGGAGTCAAAGCGGACAGGAAGAAAACCCTGACTTAGGCTTTTGTTTATGGTCAAGCAGTGATCAAATTTGACTGACAAGCTTTGAAACGAAATAGTTTGTGTGAAAAGCATCAATCTAATTTTATCCAGTTTGAAGTGATGAAAATCATCATTTAGGGAATCAGGAGTCATATTTGTTCTCCTAAGACACATATTTTTGTGTACAACTTTAAAGCTTAATTTGCTAGCTAATAAGCACATGTTTAAAAGGCATTTTACTACTAGCAAACTGATTTCGAACAATACTTTTAAAACTTTATGTAGTGAAGGACCATTTCTTTATTTCCATCGTTACAGAGTGAAACTCTTATAAAATAAAAAGTGAATTAATGAGGGAAAGGGGAGATGAGGAGTTGTTTAATGGATAGAAAGTTTCAGTTTTACAAGGTGAAAAAGTTCTGACGATTGGTCACAGCAATGAATATGCTTAACACCACTAAACTGTATACTTAAGCATGGCTAAGGTGGTACATTTTATGTGTATTTTACCACAATTAAAACTTTAAAAAAAAATGAGTTACTAGAACAGTTTAAAAATTCAGTGTAATTCACCAAATTACACCAGAATACACAGGGGGAAAAAATATCATCTCAATAGATGGAGGAAAAGTGTACAATAAAATTCGACATCCGTGATAAAATCTCTGAGCAAGCTAGAATTAGAAGGGAGCTTTCTTAACTTGATGAAGACTATGAACAACTACAGCTAACATCATACACAATGGTTTGTTTTTCCTCTTAAGATTTGGGGGAAAAAAGATACCTTGTCACCATTTCTAGTCAACACTATACTGAAGACCCTACCTGCAGATAAGGAAAGGAAAAGCCTGAATATTGGAGGAAATAAAATCTGCAGAAGACATCAAACATAATGAAAATCCTAAAGAGTAGATTTTTTAAAAAAAAACCTAGAATTACCTTAGTGAGGTCAGGTACAAGGTCAATATATAAAATTCAATGTAATTTCTACATGCTAGCAACAAATAATTGGAAATTGAAATTTAAAAGCTACCATCTACAGTAGTATTTTTAAAAATGAAGTTATTAGAGGAAAATTAATCAAAATTTGTGTGAGACTTGTCCAATGAAAAGTACAGAAATTGCTAAGAAATCAAAAAAATCCAGTGGGGAGATAAACCGTAACTGTGAATTGGAAAACTCAATTTTTTTGCAAATGTAAATTGTCCCTAAATTGACGTAAAATCAACTCAAAATTCTGGCAGTCTTTTTTGTAAACTAGCTGATTATAAAACGTGTATGTAAATGCAAATAACCTAGAATAGCCAAAACAATTTGAAAAAAATTAGAGAACTTGCACTATTTATATAAAAAGCTTCGTATTCTTAGGCAACAAGGTGTTACATTGTGATAAGGGTAGACATGGACCATTGGACACAGTAGAGTCCAGAAGTAGACACACACATATGGCTAACTGATTTTTGACAAAGATGCCAAGGTAATTGAATAGGGAAAGGATAATCTTTTCAACCAATGTTAGGACAACTGCATATATTTGTGGCAAAAAGTGAACCTCAATTCTTATCTTATATCACATAAAAATTGGATGGCTAAAAATGGACCATCAACCTAAACATAAAAGCTAAGCATAAAAGTCTCAAACTTCTGGTGACAAATACAACATTATAAATCAACTATACATTAATTTAAAAATAAAAATTTTTTAAACCTCTCAAACTTAGGACGAAACAAAAGAAAATATTCATGACCTTGGGGTAGACAAAGATTTAAGTTCTTATTTTCTTATATGGGCAAAGGATTTCAACAGGCACTTTGCAGAAGATATACAAATAGTTGATAAGTATATGAAAAGTTTCTCGGCAGCATCAGTCATCAGGAAACACAAAGTCACAATTCAGTACCACTAAATACTCATTACAATGCTAAAAGTTAAAAGCCTCGCAATACCAGGTGTTGGCAATGAAATGGGCCAAATGGAAATCACACACATAGCTGATAAAAATGTAAAATAATACACACTACTTTGGAAAAGTTAAAGACATTTTTGTCACAACTCAGCAATTCCAATCCAAGGCTTTTACCCAAGGGAAATAAAATACATCCATGGAAAAACTTAAACACTGATGGTACAGCAGCTTTATTCATAATGGCCCCAAACTGTAAACAATCCAAATGTTCACACGCAAGTCACTGCACAAATTGTGGAACACCTATACACTGGAAATACACTCAGCAATCAACATCTCTAGAAAAGGTGTATCTAATCTGTAAGCACAGATGGCAGATCCATGGTCACCTAGGGCTGGGGATGGGGGATGACTTTCTGCATTGGGCACAACAAAACTCTGCAGAGTGATGAGCATACCGTACATTATGCCTTTGTTCATGGTTAAAGGGTGGACAAATCTACCAAAACCAATTTAAATGTATGTGTAAAATGAGAGCATGACACTATGTCAATTATACCTCAATAAAGTTAAAAATTGTATTAATACAATAATGAAACAAAAAAGATAAAAAT
The DNA here is from genome assembly GCF_048773025.1 of Camelus bactrianus. Taxonomy (NCBI): domain Eukaryota; kingdom Metazoa; phylum Chordata; class Mammalia; order Artiodactyla; family Camelidae; genus Camelus; species Camelus bactrianus. The sequence continues at coordinate 16,304,511 of NC_133539.1, read as the reverse complement.
ACCCACTTTTTAAAACTTACTAGGCTCCACAGACAGATTACTCTGTCAAATTTGTTTCAGTGTCTGTCCTTATCTCCCTGTGGACAAACTGTTTACTGACACTCATCTGCAGACCACAATGATTTAGAATATTTTGTTGCTCAATGATGAGCATCAATTTTTAACTGAATGATTATGGTGATGTCAGTGGTGTATGAAAATTTCTCTGTAATCTGAGAAAAGTATTTTCTCATATCTGCTAACAAGGTTATTGATCTTGGGGTCTGTATTTCCTGACGTAAATAACCCCCAGTTAACAACTAGGCTATTTTTATAGGTAATGTAACAGTAACTAGAAATGAATGGAATAGAAAGACACTTAAAAATAATAAATTATTGAGCATATCTATGAGCAGCTCTTCATTTCACTTGCATAGAAATTTATTCATGCAAAAACATTGCTCTAATATTCTCTATTCTAAAAGGAAAAGTCTATGTCTAAGGTTGGTTTCACTTTATGGATAAAAGGGTATGATACACATTCCATTAATACATAGATCAACTTAACAGCATTGTGTAGTTGAACCAGAATGTTCACTTGACTTAATGGTTAAAGGCAAAAGCTATGCATTAAGAAGCCCATAGTAATATTTTTCAGCTCTTGGATTATAAAATGGAGAGAATATTTAATTCAAAGAAAAGTGCAAAAATCTACCTTGTTGGCCTGAAATGTATTGATTAATTGACTAAACAAATACAGAGCACCTAACTGCACAGGATATGCAAGGCAGATTGTCAAGGAAAGAGCCAGAAGGACTAGGTTATAGTCCCAGCTTTGCTACTGACTACATATGAAATTGAGGGCAAGTCGATTAGCTACTTGGCTCCCCCATAACCTCCTGTCTAAACTAGAATGGTTGATACATTTCCCTACAGTGCAGGTCTAGGGAGAGGATTAAATCATGCAGGTGGAAGCATCTTACAACTACGTAACACTAAACCAGCGCAGAGATCTGGAAAAATAAAATCTACCCTGCAAAGAATCCTGTTCTCTATTGTTGAAATTAGTGCTCATCTCATTTAATGATAAAATGATACAATATTGTAAAATGACAAGATTTTGTTGAATGGCTGAATGAATGACTAAATGAATAATGACTAATTCTGAACACAGCACAATGCCTTCTAGGTCCATCCATGTTGTTGCAAATGACAAGATTTCACTCTTTGTTGTGGCTGAGTAATATTCCACTGTATATATACACCACATCTTCTTTATCCATTCATCTATCAATGGGCACTTAGGTTGTTTCCATATCTTTGCTATTGTAAATAATACTGCAATGAACATGGGATGCAGATATCTTTTAGAATTAGTATTTTTATTTTCTTCAGAAAAACACCCAGAAGTAGAATTGCTGGATTGTATGGTAGTTCTATTTTTAATTTTGTAAGGAACGCCCATACTGTTTTCCATAGTGGCTGCAGCAATTTACATTCCCACCAGCAGTCCACGAGGGTTCCCTTTTCTCCCCATCTTTTCCAACCCCTGTGATTGTTTTTTTCTGAGGGGGGCGGGAACTAGATTTCTTCTTTCTTCCTTCCTTTCTTTTAAATGGAGGCACTGGGGATTGAACACAGGGCCTCCTGCATGCTAAGCATGTGCTCTGCCACTTGGGCTATATACCCTCCCCTCTGCTGTCTTTTTGATAATGACCATTCTGACAGGTGTGAGATATCTCACTGAGGTTTTGAATTGAATTCATGGTGAAAGGCATCTTAAACCACTTATTTTATAAAGAATAAGTCTTGTACTAGACAATTGCTTTTTTTCCTATGATTATTGAGGTTATAATTGAAATTTGGATCTGCTGAAACACATTAGTGGCAGCATCAATATTGCATAAGGAAACAGATAAGAAATTGAAAATATCGGAGATATCTTATTGATTACATATGTTTATCCACTTGATAGGGTAATTATGTCTATTTGTTGAGTCTAAAAATACATTAATATTGAGATATTTTATCTTTCTGACATGAAAATAATAAAATTGGTGTGGAAAAAATTTTTAGAAGAATGCCATAGTAGTCAACTGCATGCTTATATTTGGGTAAATAGGAAACACAAGAAAAAATCTGTGATTTTACCACTTCAAGGCTTAGTTCTTTTCCATAATATATTTGATTTTATATCCCTTTTAAAATTAATCTGATAAGCAACATTGTAGAAACTATTTTACATTTAAGTATCTTCTTCCAAATAGAAATTTCAGGTTGTTGCATTGACTGACTTCAAATCTCATTATGAAAATACATTAACTGAGATCAGTGTTTTAGGTTTGAAAAAGTGGTATCTATGGCATTTTATTTTTTTAAGTCAAGATTTTTGGTGCAGTTCCAGAAATGGTAGGATTACCCTCCAGTTAAGATATTATTCAAGGATTCAAAATTCATACTAACCTTTCTTGTTCCATAAGCTGAAAAAAAGCAGCTGCCAAGCAGAATTCTCACGACAAGTTCTTGTCAAATTCTCAGTGCTGAAGCAAAGCTATGATCTATTTAAGAGCAGTAAGCTTTGGAAGAATTCAGCAAACAGGAAGTCAGAAAGTTTGCAGAGATGGGATCATTCACCTGGGTAGATTTAGAGTTGAAATATTCCATGGTATGTATTTGATAAACTTGGGTGCTGCTGGGGAAAAAAAAAATTCTTCCTCATATTTATTTCTTGTGAAGAAAATTAGCTTATTTCACCCCGTTGAGAATAATACGTATCTTTGCCAGGATAAATCAAAGCGAGGTTGTTTTCTCCTTTTTCACTTTGTCTGTGAAGATGCCAGAATTTCCTGTGGCTGTTTGGTTTTCACAGCGGTGATATCTTTGAAATAGAATGATCCCAAGTGTTCTTTCTCAGATGAGAAATAGTTGAACTTATATCAGTCTGTGGGACCTATTGAGAGTAAATGAGATGTTGAGGGACATGGCGGGCCAGTGTCACAGGCAGTAAAAGAATTTACCAAAGACGAAAGAAAGTTTAGGAAACAAAGGAAAAGTTTAATAGATACACTATTTCAGGAAACAGCAGGATACAGAGACAAGAAGTGCCTGTGTGAGCACCCAGGGTGATGTGCAAGGTCTTCTACTGGGGGAAGGGGCTGTGGACACAAGGGGGAGGGGGCTGCATGATCAATTCATGCTCAGGTACCTGACTGGTTGTAAGACTTGTCAGGAGATACCCTGGGTAATGGGATTTATGACTCTGATGAGGGCAGGATGTGCCCTGAGACCTGGCCACCTAGGGTATTGTGAGATTAGCCACTTCCTGGGGGCGGTTAGTTTTGTTAGCGTAAACACACATCAAGGTAAGATGTTTTTATCTTGCAGAAATGCATGTATGTGGAGGGTCCTGAAGTGGGGAGTGGGGGTTAAGGTGTCAATTGGCTCCAGACACACGGAGAGCCTTGGAGTGGGGGTTTTATGGCTTTAGAGCTGCTCCAGAGATCGCCTGCCAGGTCCACATTAGACACATACTGGAAGCTGCATATACTCCTATGAAAGTCAGTGGTTATCTCAGCTTACTACATAGCGTCCTAGAAATCTGATGGAGTTGTTGTGCTTTGGAAATCTTTACTCTAGAGACAGGATATTGTTTTCCTGAAGTGAATCTATATTTTCTCCCATTTCATTTCCCAAAAATTGATCGCTAGATCAGTTTAGTGTCTTTTTGTGGTGGATTGTGATTTGGGGCTGGTTTCTTCATTCTGCTTCCTCTGATTAAAACACTTTTTCTCTTTATCCTTCCTTTCCTTGCCACTTCTCTGCCCATCCCAAATCTTCTCATCCTTTATTGTCCTGAATCGAGCAGCCCCTCCGCCTAAAACAGACTATCCTTGAAATTACACACACCTGATCTTCCCACCTCACTGGTCCCTCCTTTCTGGGTTCAATACTGAGCCCCTTCCTTCCTCCAACCTCACATTTGGTGACTACAATTTTATGAACCATCTATGTGATTACAAATCTTAATATTTAGCTTTGACCTTACCCAGGATCCAAGAAGGACATCGTCAGCTGCTTAAAGATGTATATTAGGACGTTTCAATCTAAAAATGTAAAAGATGGTTCTTTTAATTTTCCACCCACGTTTGCTCTTCCTAGTTTTCCCTCCTCAGTAACTAGCTCCCCATCCACCCAATTGCTCAAAAGAAAGGACTTAAAATTTTTCCTTGATTACTCCATTTCCCCATCCTTACACCCAATCTTTCAGTAAATATTCTGTCACTAATATCTATCATAAATCCAACCCTGCTCTTCCATCTCCACTACTACTGACCCATTGTCATGCCCCGAATACTCATGAGGACTTCTGGAAGCTCCTCTTTTAATAAGCTGTGCTATATTGATTAATTTTAATGTTAAACAAACCCTGCTTTCCTGGAGTTAGCCCCACGTGGTCCTGATGTATTATTATTTTAGTATGTTGCTGTATTTGGTTTACTAGTATTTTATTGAAGGGTTTTTTTTCCCCTGTGTTTATAGACATTGGCTTGTAACATTCTTTTCTTGTCAGTCTTTTATATCAGGTTATGCTGAACTCATAAAATTTCTGGATGTATTGGTGTATTTCTTCCTTAAATATTTGGTAGAATTCACCAGTGAAACCATCTAGGTCTGGAGTTTTCTTTGTGAGAAGACTATTTTTTTTTTTAAATAACAAATTCAATTTTGCTAAATAGATATAAGAACATTAAGATTTTTTTATATCATTTTAAGTCAGTTTGGACAAGTTTTTTTTTCCCCAAGAAATCTGTCCATTTCATCTGAGTTGCCATATTTGTTGATATAAAGTTGCTTTTATCCTTTGAATGTCTGTAGAATCTACAGCAATACCTTGCTGTCATTTTTGATTTTGATAACTTGAGTTTTTCTCATCTTCCTTGATTGGTCTTGCTAGTTATCTATCAACTTTTTAATCTTTTCCAAGAATCAATTTTTGGCTTGGTTAATTTTTTCTACTATTTATTTTCTATGTTATTGATTCATACTTAACTTTATTGCTTTCCTTCTTGTTTGAGTTTAATATTTAAGTGAAAACTTATGTCACTGATTCACACATTTAAAATTTTTTACTACAAAGATTTAAAGCTGAGCATTTCTCCTAAACACAGCTTTAGCCACATCACACAAATTTCAGAATGCTGTATTTTCATTATAATTCAATCAAAATACTTTTTAAGTTCTCTTATGAACCCTCTTCTCTTTTGCACCCTTGGGTTATTTCAAAATATTAATTTTAATATTAATCACAGTGCTTTATATATGTGTAAAAAGTTACAAATAACCCAAATTTTTCACAAGAAGGTATTGAGTTTATTATGGAAACCCATAAAAATTCAACCTGTTAAAAACAATGTTGCTCGGTAAGCAACAGAACACAGTAACAACATTTTATTAAGGGGAAAACAGATTATGCCATAGGATCCAAATATTTCACTTTGAGGCGTGCATACATCTACGTCTGTACGTGTAAATCACACATATGTACATACATGTAGTATTCACACTACAGCTAACTGTTAAGAGACGTGGATGCTGTTCCTTAACAGACTTTCTTATCCTCTTCAGACTCTTCATGACTTTGGGTATGTATCTGCGGATGACTTTTAAAGAGTTAGAAGCCTAGGACTGAGGTTAATGTGAGGGTTTGAGGAGAACTCAGGGGTTCTGTATAAGAAAATAAGATGTTGTTGTTACTGTTTTTGACCCAGAAAGTAAGAGAGGAGAGTTGAGAAATGTGTCTGTAAAGCCTGAGTTGCAGAATAGTTTAGCAAAATTAATACCAAATGTGGAATTTAAAGATGTTGGCATTGCTGTAACATAGATGATAGATAGATAGATAGATAGATAGATAGATAGATAGATAGATAGATAGGGACCTATATCTCTATATATCTCCCTCTCTATCCCCTCCCTGCACCAGCACAATCTCTGCCTCACGTACAAATGAATAGGTGGATTTGGAAGCAATTAACTGAGAAACATGACTAAACCTTAAGGAATAAAAAGCCTCCCGGCTGGCACTGTGTTTGTGTGTGTACACATTTGAGTGTATCTGGGGATGACTTTTAAAGAGTTAGAAGGTAATTCACTAAAATATAAACATATGTTATTGCCAGGTGATAAAATTATGACTTTGAGGTTTGTAAAATTGTATATTCCAAATTTTCTCTATGACTGTGGTCACACTTCCAGTTCTGGTCAAGATGGAATAACAAGGTGCTATGGTCTGAATGATCATGTCCCCCCCAAAATTCGCACGTTGAAATTCTAATCCTCAAGGTGACAGTGTTAGGAGGTGGGGCCTTCAGGAGGTGAGTAGGTCATGGGGGACAGAGCCTTCACAAATGAGATTAATGCCCTTTTGTTGTAATAAGAGAGCTGAGGGAGCTCCCTGCCCCTTCTCCCATTTGAGATACAACAAGAAGTCTGCTGCTCAGAAGAGGTCCTCACTCGGCCACGCTGGCACCCTGCGCTCGGACTTCCAGCCTCCAGAGCTGTGGGAGTCAATCTCTGTTGTGTGTAAGCCACCCAGTGTGTGGTATTTGGTGACGGCAGCCTGAACAGGCTAAGACACAGGGACTGGATTTACTCTCCCTCCTTAGACAAATGTAACCAAAAAAAAAGAGAGAGAGAGAGAGAGACAGAGAGAACATTTTCTAGACCTTGGACATCAGGCAGCAGAGGACAGGGATCATAAGTGGGGGAAACAAATGAGGGAAGCCGGGTGATGGCCCGAGCTTCTGGCCTGGAGTGAGATTCCTGCGGGCAGCACGGGGTGAGGACCTCGGGGAGACAGCACTGGAGAGCCAAGGCAGGTCGAGTTTGCAGAGTAGAGTCCCAGAGGGAAGAGAGCTGGGCAGAGACAGAGCCTGGGAGCCTGGCAGGGGTTCCCTGGGAGCCTTCAGCTGAGTGCTGATCTGTACAGATAAGTCAGGACACAACCCAAGGCTGAGGAAAGAACCACCTGACATGAGGACAGGGCACAGTGCTCGGTGCTCCCTGGGGTGGGGTTAGCTGTGCTTCCAGCAACCGTTAAGGAAAACCTTGCAATCCACAAGGTACTGAGTATAGTACTCAGAATACTAGCAGCCAAAGGCTGCCTTGGTCCCACCTGACAAAGCTTAAAAAACAAGCGTAGTCCCAGAACAAAGCTTTAGATTCCTTATAGAAACAAAAAATAATTTAGTATTGCTTATTTGCATTATTAAAAAAACTCTTACTTATCCTTCCAATTCTAGCGAAGATGCTGATTTCCTTCATCTAAACTCTTGCAGCATTCTTTTAGGACAATTAACGCAGCCTCTGTTGTATGAGTTTTGTCCAATTGCATTGTAAATGAGTTTCCTCTTGTTGTACTGTAAATTTCCAGACGGTGGATCACCCAAGAATTATGCATGTTTGTAGCTGTCTTGCATTGTTGAGGCCTTACATGCCATCTGATTTCAAAAGACATATTTGCCTAATAAATGAATGACTCTTCCAAGAAATTTTATCCAAAAGTATTAAGTACTAATTGGCTATTCATTTGTATGATGAATTTATTTATAAATCAACTTTTTCTAAACTGTGAAGGAAAGGAATATGGAAAATGATTAATTTGGGGGTTTCTGTGATGCTTAGAGTTTCCAGTTCCAACTTTTTCCAGGTGATGTCACTATGGTAAAGATATCTCAAACATCTGGCATGAAGAGCAGAGGGAGGAGGAGAATATGGCTGAATCAAGAGGAAGCATGTATTTGGAAGGATGCTGCTCAGATGTGGATGGGGAACAAGACAAAACATCAGAATTCAATTCTTGAAATCAGTGGATGAGTGAATGCATTTATCTGATCTTACACGAGTTGGCAAAAAAGTAAACAAACAAATCTGTAATGAGCCTGGAAGCTGATGAAACTGCTGTTCTTTGCAAAGACACAGCAGGTAAACCTTCCCATGATCTGAACTGCACTGAGGCAGCCGATTACAGCCTTTAGTCTGGCTTCCAGGCTCTTTGGAAAGTAGTAAATGGGCCCCTTATGGCTAAATTTCTGGCCATGGGCAGGTGTACTGTCTCTCTCCCCACAGGAAGTCAGGACAAATAATAGAGGAAGTCCAAAGCCACGACAGTGTTATTTATTAAAAGGCGTTGTAATGGCTCAAGAGTAGTCTGAAAATTAACAGAAGTTGAAATTAAAATGTCTGCCTGGGTACTTTAGGCTTCAAAGTAAATAATATAGCTTTGAGTTTTAGCAGGTTTTTTAGAGGCTCCTCTGTCTTGTAGTGTTGTTAGTTTAAACGTCAAGGTAAAGGAACGGACGTAACTAAACACTTCATCCACAAGCATTTACTGGGTGTCTTTCCGGAAGGAGAAAACGGGTCTGTTTTCCGGTATTTCTCAGCTATGCAGGGAGGCAGGCAGATGTGTGCATTAGCACTCCCCACAGAGCTGCTTGTGATGATCACAAGGGCTAGTGCTCGAGCTGAGGTTACACAGATGCTTTCTGTTGTGAAACCCGCCTCCACGGGACCATGATCTTCAAGGAGACGCTCCTTTCAGACCATTTCCTGTTGTCACCTTTGAGGTGAAAGGCGATTTTTCTAAGTAAGATAGTAATAAGCTGCATTTTACTCTTGGGTTTTTTTTTTTTTTTTTTGTCATTGTTTTGTTTTTGGTTTTGGTTCTGCCTAACCTGTTTAAAATTTAATTTTCCATATCAAGATACTGGATGTCCCCAGGGAAGAGAAAGTTTTTGCAAAGTTGGAGGAAATTCAAGGCAAGATGATGAGATATCATCGATATTCAAGCTGTAACTAAGCACATCAACCAAGAATTACTGTTTCTGTTTTAAACCTATGAACCGATAATGAGTGTGAGGGAGATTTATTTGGAATTCTGCTGGAGACAGTCGTCATTGTGCAGCCCTTCATGGCCGTGAACAGCTTTGGATGCTGAAGTGTTGCGTAGAATAGGTTTCTGCACATGCAGGAAAGAATTCAACAGTGAGGCATCGTAAAGTGAAAGCAAGTTTGTTTAGAGAGATACACACTCCATAGACAGAGTGCTGGCCATCTCAGAAGGCAAGACAGAGAGTGACCACGACATGTGGGGTTGTTAGTTTCTAATGGACTCAGTAATTTCATATGCTAACAAGTAGGAGGATTATTCCAACTATTTGGGAAAGGGGCAGGGATTTCCAGAAATGGGCTCTGCCCACTTTTTGACCTTTTATGGTCAGTCTAGGAACTATCATGGCACCTGTGGCTGCGCCATGAGGCTCAAGGTCTACTGGAAGGTGAACCTTCCGTCATCTTGGTTCTAACCAGTGTGTCCTGTCCTCAATGGCTGTGTCATTCCTTCAGTGGCTGTGCCCTGCCCCTTCCCTACTGTCTCAGAAGTACTCCATTGGTGAGGGCCAGTATGCCCAGGGAGAGGCCACAGGCTGAGTTTTATGGGGAAGGTTCTCAGGCTTTAGATGGAGAAATGGGGAATTTAGTCTCGATGCTCTCATAAATGTTTCAAAAATAGATACTAAAGAAGTGAAATAAGTTTTAAAGGTGCAGAGAGGACCTGGGCTTCCACGGCCGTGACCAGGACTTGATTATAAATGAGGCTGGAATGAGTTTCCTTGACTAGGTGGCTAAAAAGTCACAGTCCGTTCCTAGAAAGTATCAGGGAAGTAACCTGACCCCACAGAGGAGGCAGAGTGACATCCCCTAAAATGTGATGCTAGTAATGAGGGTAAAATGGAGACTGGAAAAAAGAGAGAGGGGAAATTTTGATTCCTGTTCACAGAATAAAATCTATAAAGGAAAACAGTCTTTGGGAAGCAAATCCTGTCAAAATAAATCTTGTTTTCAAATCTGAGTTTCATATTAACAGCAAGACAGTTGCCAGTTTGTCTGGAGTGTGCGGGTTGAAGCATTTTCCTAACCTAAGTTTTCCCCAGAGATCTGTCTGGGATTTTTTTCTGTACCCCAAGTTTTCAACAAACATTGATTAAATGTCTACCCTGTGCTAGGATATACAAAAGAAGCATTTGTCGATCTTTGCAGGAGAAAACTGACCCATGGTAAATGGAGTTGAGATTCCTAATATTTGGGGATTTTGTGGAAGGGTAAAATCACATAAACAGTCCAAACAAGAATATATTATTTCCCCAGAGCTGCCATTGACAAGGTACCACAGAGTAGGGGGCTTAAACCACACAGAGTTATTTCCTCACAGTTCTGGATGCTGACGGTCCAAGGTCAGCAGAGCATGTTCCTTCTGCAGCCTCTCTCCTTGGCTGTCTTCTCCCCGTGTCTTCACGTGGTCTTCACTCTGTGTGTGTCTGTGCCCTAACCTCCTCTTCTTATAAGGACACCAGTCACGTTGCGTCAGAGCCCACCTTAATGACCTTATTTTAATTTAATGACCTTTTTAAAGACCCTGTGCTGAGGCACCAGGGGTTAGGACTTCAACCTATGAATATGGGGGGACCCAATTCAGCTCATAGCAAACAACAAAAGAACAAAGCCACAAACCAACTCTGGGTGGATGACACGCAGTTTCAAACTTTTTATTTTGCCAAATCAGGAGCATAAAAAAACCAACACATGGCACCATCATAATTTACTAAAAGAAATTATTTATTAACAGAAAAAAGAGTGATGATGATATAATCAAGGAAAGGAATTTCCTTTAAATTAAATGCATTTAGCTTCATAAACATCTTATAGACCTGTCCTCATTTTTAGGACCAGTGACTTGTTGAAGTATTTATTAGTGACGGGGGCTGATCTGCCAAAATAAGAGGACAAAGTTGTTGTAACATGATGCCCTAACCAAAATGTGGTTCTAACATTTTCAAAGCCTTAATCACCCTGCTGGAAACCTTGCAGGAATCTAACACCTGAATATATCCTGAAGCTTTTGTTCTGGGGAAACCATCAGAAGAGATTAGTTGGCTATGCATATATTAAGCAGATTCCTTAAACCAGAAGAGATCCGAAAGAGGTAGAAAGATAGCAATAATCGAGAGAAAAAGGGAGAGAGCAAGGAGTGAAGGCAGGGTGGCACTTGAAGAGGGTATCATATTTCTCTGTTTGAATGTGAACTGCTCTATGCCTATGAACTGCCACTCCCTTTAGTGGAGATGGCTGTGTGTGTGTGTGTGTGTGTGTGTGTGTGTGGTTGTTGTTGTTCTTCTTCTTTTGTTGCTTCTGTTACTTGAAAAGTTGATCACAAGTGATCTGGAGCTGAGACTTGATGTTTGTGGAAACCACGCGAATTTTCATCTCACACGAAGAGGGAACGAGGCTGCAGGTGGAATTCAGCCTGGACTATGCTGTGGGTCTATTAAAGCAGAGTCATCCATATTTGGAGAAAGGTTCTGATGTTGTACCAACGTGTTCTGATGTAGTTTCCTACTGAGGCTCTATGATACATTCAAAGTCCTGTGCGCAAGTCTTTTGTTGAACAAAAGGGGTATTCCCACCATCAAGTATCCCAGGAACAAATGCATTCAAAAAACGGAATTAAGACTGATCCTTCAGTCCTGAGACTGGCTTGGAATCTAAGCCAGTCAAGAGGAAAACTTAGGGAGAAGGTGGGTGGGTCCTGGTTCTGTTGTGTAGGTCTTCTGCTGGTAAGATAGGTCAGAAGTGTTAGCAGACAAGCTCAAGGGCACTCTCAGTGGAGGGTAAGGAATCTCCTATCCTCATGCAGGTTAGGTCAAGGTAACCAGTCAGGATGACTCTCGTCTGAAGAGCTCCGAGAGCAGAAGTATCCACTGAAAGCAAAAATAAAACTGCTTGTCTATTGCATTGAAATTACTTTCTGCAATCCCTGAACCTTGAGGAAAAAGCCTTATTAAAGACGGTAACTTGTCTCAGATGTGCTGTGAGCAAGTAAAGAGTTGGTTCCATGTTTGGCCCATGGATGAAGAATTTAGACAAGATAATATGTGGATCCTGATGTAATTTAAGACTTACATTTTGTTCATTATGGATTTTTTGCATACATTTAAAAATATTGCATTAAAATATTACTTACCTTAATCACTGGGTTTTTTGGTGCCTCTGTAGATTTTGTATCAGTTCTGATTCTTTCAACTCTAAAATTCCAGGGTCTGTTTTACAATGAGACAAGGAGTTTTAAGTTTCCAAGTTCACAGCAAATGAAACAAGGGAATATAATGATAAGGCTGTATGTCAGGGAAAAGCTTGACAAAACACATAAAAGTGTTTCATGACTGTGAGAGCTGTCAACATATATATATAAACTTTCTCAGTAAATGATATTCAACATTGGATATGGAAGAATGAAGAGAGAGGAGGGGAGAAACTGTAGCCTTGAGAGTAGTGGTGGCAAGTCTCAGTGTGACAATCACATCAACAAGTCACTGGTGGCACTTTAGGCCAAAACTCTTGGCCTAAAACTGTGCATTCGGATATGATGAGCTTATGCTTATTTTTGGATGTGGCACTAGGGCAAGTTGAAAATATCTCTACCCACACTTGGAATAAATCATTACTGTGGGAATGTTATGTCACAGTCACAGCATTTTCTTGAGTTTAGAAAAATATAAGGATTAAATTTAAATATCTGGAAGACTTCTGATTCTAGCTCTGACATGGAAAGAGGTGGGAAGTTGTCCTCACAATAAGAAAAAGCTGAACAAATTGAAAATCTACGACTATTCTTGGACCCGTCGGAGAGTTGAAGTTATAGGATGAACTGCCATCTGAAACCCGGGAAGACAACTGAGTTCAGAGAGTCACAGCCAATATCTGCTCAATGCTACTCAAATAGAAGTTAGTGGAGCTACACACTGGTAGGAACACACTTAACGGATAATTTTTCAAATTGCAGTATAGCCAGTTACAGTGTGTCAATCTCTGGTGTACAGCACAATGTCCCAGTCATGCATATACGTACACATATTCTTACCTGGTCATTTTGATGAACTGCTGGAGGCTGTGTGTGGACTAGCTTGAGAGTTTAAAACTCCTGGGATCCAGTCTAAGGGGAACTCCCACACTTTCATAAGTTTTACCTCCAGGAATCTCATCAGATTTCATAATGAAGAGCCAAGAAAGATCCTTTCCTGGCTCTGGTAGAGAAATAAAGAAAGAGTAACCCCTGGGAAACATGCTCAGAGCACTCTCCATCACAGAAGAGACTCTTTAGTGGAAAGTTTATCTCAACTGAGGAAGGGCCTTTCTCTCCCTTCAGCCCCCTTCACTTAAGAAGGCGGGCAAGATGAGAAACACCTGCAAAAGTCACAGCCCAGGGGCACAGGCCCACAGAAGTCCTGGGGTTTGATCATAAGAGTACAGACTGCTTCTCTTCCCTCGCACCTCACCACCACACAATGCTGCTCCATTATAGTAACAGTGGGCTGCTGTCACATTGCTCTTCATTCCTAGTATTTCCTTTGATTTCTTTCTTAGAAAATAGATAGGATGCGAGCTGCAGATTCTGAGGAGTTCTTAAGGATACCCAAAGTCAATAGGGGAGACAAAAAAGACATTAGAGGAATCTGAAGTCTTTGGCACCTGCAGTAAGACACAGCCCAATTCCTAGTCAGATTAACATACAAACTCACTCTAGAGTCCTATAACCTCAGTTCATGTTACCTGATACATCACGTTTGGCTTTCAAATAAAAAAAAAAAATTCCAAGCATGCTTAAAAAAAAAAAAAAAAAAAGAAGAAGAAGAGAGAAAAAAAGAAAGAAGAAAAAAGAAGAAAATCACAAAGCATAAAAGATAAAACAGATATCAGAATTAGACTCAGGTATCACACAATTTTTGGAATGGTCAGATAGGGAATTCAAAATAACCATGACTAATATGTTAAAGGCTCTAATGGAAAAAGCAGACAATATGCAATAACAGATGGGAAATATAGGCAGAGAGATGGAAACCTTAAGGATGAATCAACAGGAAATGCTAGAAGTCAAAAAAATTATAACAGAAATGCACAATGCTTTTGATGTGCTCATTAGTAGGCTAAAAATACTGAGGAAAGAGTCAGTGAGCTTGAAGATTTGTCAATAAAAAGTTTCCCAAACTGAAATACAAAGAGTAAAAAGAATGAATCAAATGGAACAGAACATCCAACAAAAGTGGAACGACTTCAAAAGATATAACATCCATAACTAGAATACCAGAAGGAGAAGAAAGAGGATAAAGCAGAAGAAATATTTGAAGTATTTATAGCTGAGAATTTTCCAAACTAAATGACAGACAAAACTACAGATCAAGGAAACTCAGATAACACCAGCTGGGTAAGTACCAGAAGATCTATACATAAGCATATCATATTCAAACTGGAGAAAACCAAACACAGAAAATCTGGAAAGAAGTTTGAGTGGGAAAGAAAAAATCCTTACACGTAGAGAAATAAAAATAAGAATTACAATGGACATCTCATCAGAAAACATGTAAACAAGAAGAGAGTGAAGTGAAATATTTAAAACATTGAAAGAAAAACCCCACAACCTAGAATTCTATGTCCCACAGAATTATCCTTTAAAAATGAAAGAGACATAAAGGCTTTCTCAGACAAACAATAATTGCGGGGATTCATTGCCAGCAGACATGTCCAACAAGAAAGACAAATATCATATGATGTCACCTATATGTGGAATCTAAAAAAAAATTATACAAATGAACTTATTTGCAAGCTGGAAATGGACTCACAGACATGGAAGGCAGACTGTGGTTGCAGGTGGGGGGGATGGGTTGGGAGTTTGGGATTGCTATGCACACTGCTATCTATGGGATGGATGGACAGTGTGGTCAGGGTTTTGTAGCGGCAACTAACACAAGGGTGTCTAGGGGAGGGGCAGATATATATATGTGTGTGTGTATAACTGCATCACTTTGCTGTGCACCCGAAACTGGCTCAGAACTGTAAATCACCTATACTTCAACAAAAATAAATTTGTTAAACACTTTTTATTGAGTTATAGTCATTTTACAGTAATGCGTCTAAATAAATTTTTTTAAGAAAGAAATGTTTAAAGAAGTTCTTCAAGGAGAAGAAAAATGATACAGGTCAGAAACTCAGATCTACATGAAGAAAGGAAGACTGTTGGAGAAGGAATAAATGAAAGTAAAATAAAATCTTTTATTTTTCTTATTCTCATTTGCGCTAAAAGAACTTATTTAAATAATAATAGTAACAACGTCACGAGTGATTATATGGACAAGTGAATTGAATGCCTGAAATGTCATAAGAGGTGAAGAGGAATGGGAATACTCTGTTTAAAAGTATTTGTGCTATATATTAAGTGGTATATAGTATTATCTGAAGGCTGACTTAGATTAGTTAAAAATGTATATTGCAAACTCAAGAACAATCACTAA
Organism: Camelus bactrianus; assembly: GCF_048773025.1. Classification (NCBI taxonomy): domain Eukaryota; kingdom Metazoa; phylum Chordata; class Mammalia; order Artiodactyla; family Camelidae; genus Camelus; species Camelus bactrianus. The sequence goes on along the minus strand of NC_133539.1, from coordinate 16,289,137 downwards.
AAAAAATTAGAAGTATAATTGATACGCTAAGAAAGGAAAAAGAATGGAATCAATTAAAACCAAAGGAGGCAGAAAAAGAGAGGAAAAAGAAAGAATAAAAGCAAAAAATAGAAAACATTTACAAACATGGTAGACATTAATCCAAGTATATAAATAGTGACTTTCAATGTGAATGGTCCAAGCATATGAAATAAAAGACAGAGACTGTCAAAGTAGATTAAAAAACAAGCCTCAGTTATATGTTGTCTACAAGAAACCCACTTTAAACATAAAGACTCATATTAAAAGTAAAAGGATGAAGAAAAATATACCATGGTACCATTAATTTTTAAAAAGGTGGAGTAACTATATTAATTTCAGACAAAACAGACTCTTCAGAGTAAGGAAAATTATCGGGGATAAAGAAGGGCATTACATAAAAATAAAAGAGTTGATTCTCCAAGGAAACAAAATAATCTTCAACATTTATGCACCTAGCAAGAAAGTGTCAAAATATATGTGGCAAAAAGGAACAGAACTACAAATAGACAAACTCACTACTGTGGTTGGAGACTTTAACAACCCTCTTTGAGTAATTGGCAGTTCAGCAGACAAAACTCAGTGACAATCAGTAAGGATGTATATAAGAATACAGTTGATCTGAATGGCTTCATCAGTCAACAGACTCTAATTGACAGTTACATAATTCTTCACCCAGAATGGCAGAATACACATTCTTCTCAGACCTACATGGAACATACACCAAGACAGACCATGGAACACACCTGAACACATTTTTTTTTAAAAAGATATCATACAAAGTGTGTTCTCAAATCACAAAGGAATTAAACTAGAAATAAAGAAGAGAAAGACAGCTGAAAGACTCCCAAATGTTGGGAAATAAAGCAACACAATCCTAAATAACTCATGGATCAGAGATAAAGCCTCAAGAGATGCTAAAACTGTTTTGGGAAAAAAAAGGCTAGCTCAGTGGTAGAGCTCACGCTTAGCATGCACAAGGTCCTGGGTTCAATCCCCAGTACCTCCGTTAAAGATAAATAAATAATAAATAAATAAATATTTTAGAAAGTGATTTGAGCTAAATGAAAATGAAAATACAGTTTATCAAAATTCTTGGGATGCAGTGAACTCAATGCCTAGAGGGAAATTTATAGCATTAAGTGCATCCATTAGAAAGAAGAAAGATCTAAAGCCTATGACATAAGCTCCCATCTTAGGAAACGAGAGAAAGAAGAACAATTTAAGGCTAAAGCAAGCAGAAAAAATAATATAAAATTTAGAATGGGAATCACGGAAACTGAAAACAGGAAATCAATAAGCAAAATGAATAAAGCTATTTGAATCTAACAAACAAAAAGCTGAACTTTTGTTAATAAAATTGTATCATTATTGGTTCAATAGTTATGACAAATGTAATACGTTAATAACAGAGGAAACTGGGTGTGGGGCACATGTATCTCGGAGTAACTTGTACTCTCTTGGCAATTATTCTGTAAATCCTAAACTGTTAACATAATTAAGTTTATTTTAAAAAATTAAATATCTGGCTTGAGAAGGTGGCCTCATGACTAAGCAAGTTGGCAGAATCTGCTTTCTTAAAGAGCTGAAAGAAAACACGAATACCCGTTATTTGGGATGGCTCAGCTCAGACCTGGTCAAGGCTCTCAGGCAAGGCATATTTTGGGTTCCTGAGTATGAAATTGTCTAAGATCTCTAAGTAGTCACTCTCACCCATTTCCAAATGCAGCAGGGTATAAATAAGTCTATAGCTTTAAAAAAAAAATCAGATGTAAAAGGATAAAAAATCAAGGACAGAGAGAAAAGACAGAAAGGTTATCTCTGGAAATAGCATTTAAAAAGTGAAAATTCAGCATGACCGTAGATTTGCAAAAACTGCTTAGGTTAACAAGAGCAGCTTTATTCATTTTTTTTTTTTCTTTTTAAACTAATTTTGAAAGAAAGAGGAACATCGACTCCGTAAAATCAGCCTTAGATTAGAAAAGATGAGGTATTATATTGCTTTATCTTCTAGTTTTGGCTTTAGGAACAGGAACACCCCAGTTAACAGGAACTAAAATAAGACAGAAAGCTCATTTCATTCTCTTATCAAATTTGGAGGCAGATTGACTAGGGCTTGATTTCCTCGTTTGTAAAATTGACAGTGGTACCTGGTTCATGGGCTGCTGAGATGATTGTTATCAACATTTTAACTTTTACTCAGACTTTAATGGGGAATGGGTTTGGGCATAAATGTGAGTGACAAAAGCAACTTTCATGGCCTGGGACAGATTAACTCTCAGCAGGATTGGGTTTATAGCCCTTCCCGTCCTGGGATACTGGTTAAAGTTTGAGAGCAAATTAGTTTGGGAGGTGATTCTGGAAGTTACCACAAGTTCCCCCTACATTAGGGCAGAGGGCAGACCACTGGTTCATCCACTGATTCATTCTCCTAATTCAGCTTCATCTTTCTTACAACTTGTGGTGTATCTTTGAGATTCAGGCAACTGGCTGGATGTCAGTGCTGGTTCTCAGTGTATTATGAGTTTTTACCGATGCCAGTGTTTGCAGAGATTTTTAATGAAAAGTTTTGCAGTAACTGCACTAGGAGCTGCTCTCCAGATAGCCTTTCAATTTGAAGCTCATTCTTATCGCTCCTAAAAGGATGCTTTGCTGTAGTTGCTAAAGGGATCCTAACACTGTAAAATTTGTTGATTTGCCACCTATGTTTCTTAATCTTCCGTCTAACAAATGTTGAAATAAGTGCTCCTTCCCTGATGCCAAGTCAGAGAGTATTTGAATAGAGAATTAATAATTTGTAGGAGTTTTAGTAGATTATATCCAGGAGGTCTTGAGAAATGGGAAACAATGGAAGAGTTCAGGAAACAAAACTTCATGACCAGTATCTGCCAGCTAAAGCTAAGTTCCATCAGATAGGACTGCTTTTCTTAGACAGGAAGATTGCAGCCCATGCACCTTCAGATTTCTCGCTTATATTTCATGCCACTTGCTTTGGAACATTATTTTCATATTCATGCATCTTCGTATTATCTTTTTCTAATAGCATCCCGGTCCTAGTTCTGGATGTGTCACTGGTCAAAGGGCATTGACATCACACAAGTGTTCAGGCCCAGAATCATCTCCACTTTACAGGTAAGGAAATGCATGGACAGAAGTTCAAAGTCAAGCTTATACTGTGAGTCAGTGGCAGAGATAGGGTCCAATCTAGATCCACCTGGCTCCAAATCCAGTGCTTTCTCCCTCACAACTTCCTTCCCAAAGTGCTACTTCGGCTTTCAATATGAGAGGTTTATGGGTTTCACTGCTTCTCTTTATGTTAAGCTAGCAACTTTATAGCTTTCTTTGCACAATTGGCAATTCAATTGCTAAAAACAGGGATGGAGCTTAGGAAGTTCATTTACAAGGCTCTCTCAAGGCAACATATGTATCGTGTATGTATGTGTATGTGTGTATATTTAGACTCACATGCAAGCACACAACATCCCCAAAACTCCCTTTCAAAAAAGTACCAAAGTTCTTTCTAATTGGCAACATATAGAAACATACAGTCTATTGTTTATAGAAGAAATAAAACTCTTAAACCCACTACAGGAAAATGAAAGAGTTTAAGATGATTCCAGCTTTTCAATAATTGACACCGATTGCCATGCAATGGTTTTATTCACCATTCCCTGTCTCCCGTTATTTGAATAGTAACTTGTCTAGTATAGTTAGACTAAACTCACACACCATCACCATCACTGATATGCTAATAAACTAGAAATCAACATGATGAGCTCCAGCCTGAAAATTCCTCAAATATAAGGCTTTGAGTTACGCACAAGCCATTTCTACTGTATTCGTGTTTTGAAATTTAGAACATTAACATTTCATTAAACTCAATGTAAGGAATGCATACTTTTAGAAAAGCTTCCACTTTGGCATACATTTTGTTGAAGAAAATGTCAGAAGCATCATACCCAGAGAGAATTAAAAACAGCATGAAGCTAAAATGAAAAGTATGTCTTTAGAAAAAATTTATTCCCTGTGGCATAGATTTTTTTTTTCCCTGCAGCCAATTGCTATACAGAAATTAGATTCATTCTAGCAACCTCCAAGGAATATCATTCTTCCAACAGGGAATGGAATTAGGAAATATAAAGTCACTCTTTGAGTTCTGATATTCTAGTTTTCTGCTGCTTTCTGTACCTGCCATTACTAGTTTGGCAAAATATTTGCCCCTTGAGGTTCTAATTTTCCTTAGTGGTTGTTGCAATTCTCAAGAAAGTATAAAGACTATAAACCTGGACATAAATTTGGAAAAAGTGCCAGTTTTCACAAAGAAAAACAATTGAAGACATTTACTAAAATGCTTAGTTGGTTGTTTGTACATAGAGTCTTTTAAAATGCCACCAAATAGCTACTGAAGAGAATTGTTACAAACTCTTATTTATCAGGGCACATGTTACTATGTCTTGTAACACTTCTGAAAAACTAAAATAAAATATTCTAACCATTGAAGCCATATTTTTCCTTTTCAGTCCTTTGACCTGGAATTAATACAGAAACTCCTGTTTAAGGGGGCCTTCTCTTCACTCTTTGGAACATCCTTTCTGTTCCAAACGTACAGCAGTAGGAGATAAAGTATTAAACAGAGAAATAAAAAGACATAGTTACTATGCTCAAAAAAAAAAATTTGGTATAAACTAGGAACCAGCAAGAGGTAAGTGAGCTGAGGACCCAGGAGGGAGGACCAGGAGTTTGGCTCTGATGAGGGAAATTGCTCCACAAAAGACAGAGGCCAGAGTTAGTTCATCGTTGAAATCAAGGCGAGTGTAGCACCTCTGCCTCTGAAATGTAATTCAGAATTTCTACTGCTGACTGTTACTTGACACTCAGGTTTCTGTGGCACTGAAGACCTAGAGAGAGAGGACACACACACAGTCGTGAGCCAGAGCTGCTTGAAACAAGCCTCCTAGCCGCTCAGTGACTGACGGCCGTATTTTCAGTGGCACCTCCCTGCAGTGAGTTGGCTCTGCCTTGGAGTTCAGCAGTGGTCAAACCACCAGATAATGCGAGGTGAGCCCACTGAGGGAGAGAAAGCAGAAGCAAAACCAACATCCAACAGGGAACTATATTCAATATCTTGTAATAACCGATGGTGAAAAAGGATATGAAAAAGAATAAATATATGTATAACTGCATCACCATGCTGTACACCAGAAACTAACACAATATTGTAAATCAATTATACTTCAATTAAAAAAAAAAGAGAAAACAAAAAACCACAATATCCAAAGAGCGTACAAACCAAATACTCAAAATGCGCACAGAAACACAATGCCAAGAAAGACAACTGGCAAAATCATGAAATAAATGTGGTTAGAATAAATTTAAAATAATTAAGACCATCTGAAAAAAAAGTTTAAAATAAATGTTCTAAGATCCTTAAAGAGAAAATGGAGGGAAATATCTTCCTCAAAAAAAAAAAAAAAAAAAAGTAAAGGGAAGAGAAAATATTATGAAACAAAACAGGCATAAATGAATCAAAAAAAAAAAAGAAGAAAAAAGACAGTGAACTTAATAAAAATTAAAAACGTCTGTTCTTTGAACAACTGTGTTAAGAAATTGAAAAGGCAAGCCACAGTTGAGAGTGGGGGGAAATTGCAACACATTTTTCTGACCGAGAATTTGTATCCATTAATTATTTTTAAATTTTTCTTTCTAAAAAAGTCTGATAGTTTGTGAACTATGGTTTAGAGTAAATTGGAATTCTCAAAGGAGTTTTCATTATTCAGGTTTGGGACTGTTCAATAATGGTCATTGAAGAACAATGGTCATTCTAAAGAGAGAGTTTGGAACCACACCTGTACATCAAAGGATTTGTTTATCCAGTCTCTTAAAGATGAGGTTATTTCTTAAGAAGGACCATAATTATCTGAAAAAGATGGACATTTAAAAAGTCAAGCATAGTGAACGTGAAAAAAGAAGGCTACTTTCTTCGAACCCGGCTTTGTGTAGACCTCCCTGGGAAAAATCAACCTCCAGGAATCGTTGCTGCCGGTGCCCTTGCCTCTCTCACCATTTGCAAAGCTGAGTTGAGTGGAGCTTCTGTGTGACGTCTAATCTCTCTGGCTGACAGCATCTGCCTCATTACCTGCCTGGCGCTGTTGCAGACCGGTCCCTGGAGACAGACATTCACACACCATTTCTTCAAGGCTCTTGCTGTAGGTTGTCTCTAGGAAGTAATGAAAGTGCCAAATGTTCTCCATGGGCGGGCCTCGGACCTGCAGCCCCCTGCCTTGAGCCCTCAGCGCTAGCGGTGGGGTCAAAGCCATTATCCAACAAGCTGGAGGAGTTCACCTCTATTCAGGACCGTCGACTTTTGGAAGGTTTGCTGGAGTTCGCTAAGATGTTTTTATCTGAAAATACTTTCTGTCTTATAATTCTGCTTCCTGAAGATTCTAAAAACAGCAAAAACTAACAAATTATGTTTTTATTGTTGTCTACCTTCCTTTAATTGGCTAAAGAGTATTTTGGGCTCTACCTGAGACTGTATCTTAACAGCTGTGTTCTCCAGTGCAGCTTCATCCTGGTGTTTAGGGTATTCTTCTGGCCTTTGATACGGAATCCTATTCTTAAACTGCTTTATCATGACAGGTGATCATTTGCCCAGGACTTGTTAGTCAGTTTAGGTGAGCGTCAGCCAGAAACGCTGCTCTCTTCAAAGTGAAATTTTAGAACAGAATGAGAATGAGGAATACCACCTTGCCAGAGCCTTTTTTTTTTTTTGTATTTTTATTTATTTATTATTGTATTATTATTTTATTTTGGCAAGGGGGGAGGTAATTAGGTTTACTTATTTTTAGAGGACGTACTGGGGATTGAACCCAGGACCTCATGAATGCTAACCATGCGTTCTACCACGTGAGCGATACCCTCCCCACCCCTGCCCCCGACCAGAGCCTTTTTAAAAAAAGAATTCTATTGTGTTACTGTAAATTGTTTGGTGACTTTGAGAGAGAACTGAGTGCCGAAATAGATTATTCAGAGGTGACCTTGTTTTTCTAATTAATAATCAGTTTGTTAAAGAAACAGTTTCAAAGCCCTTGGTCTTAGTAAGCTTTGGATTACAAATCTTATTATTCTACTTATATGTCTAGCAATTTTTTTAATTGAAGTATAGTCGATTTACAATGTTATGTTAATTTCCGATATATAGCATTGTGATTCAGTTATATGTATATATATTTCTTTTCATATTCTTTTTTGTTATAGGCTATTGCAAAATATTGAATATAGTTTGCTGTGCTATACAGTAAGACCTGGTTGTTTATCTGAGTAAAGGGGGCATAAGGGTAGGGGATTAAGAGGTACAAACTATTAAGTATAAAACAAGCTACAAGGATATATTGTACAACATGGGGAATATAGCCAACAAGTTATAAAAACTATAAATGGAGTATAACCTTTAAAAATTGTGAATTACTATATTGTCTACCTGTAACTTTTATTACTGTACATCAACTATGCTTCAATAAAAAATTAAAAATAAAAAATTTGTTAATATGGTATATCCTAAACCTTCTTACAATTTCAATGCCATAAATTCATTAAGAATTTTTCTCATTCTTTTCTAGTAAAATCATAAGTTCGGATCAATTAATCAATAATATGTTTCAAGTTGAAATCACAGGCTGAACTGTTTCTGTAATAGGCCAAATTTCCTAAATCATGACAGGTTTTAAGTACCAGTTGCTATATTATGTATTTTTCTTAAGCACAATACAAAAATATTAAAACCATCAGTTTGATTCTCTTAAACATCTTGACTTAATTCGAAAACTTCCCAGAAAACAGCCAATTGAGGTGGCATAACCAGTGGAAATATTGACTAGAATGCCAACCAGATTGATTTTTCCCAATCCCACTGCTAAGCCAAGCACAGTCACTGTATCATGGTTTCCAAAGTTAGAGAAGGCAGTTGGCATTTCCCTGGTGTATTAGAGTTCTCCAGAGACACAGAACCAATAAGATATACATATATATCTATAAATCTTTATATATGAATATACATATGTATATACATGTATGTGTATATATTTATTTACCATGAGGAATTGGCCTATGCAGTTATGGAGGGTAAGTCTCATGATCTGCCATATGCAAACTGGAGACCCAGGAAAGCTGTGCTATAGATCAGTTTAAATCCAAAGGCCTGAGTACCAGGAGAGCCAACAGGGTAAGTCTCTGTCCAAGGACAGAAAAGACTGAAGTCTGAGATCAAGCAGTAAGGCCAAAATGGGAAGAATTCTCCCTTCTCCATCTTTTGTCTATTCAGGTCCTAATGGACTGGAAGATGCCCACCCACACTGAGTAGGGCAATGTAATTTACCGATTTAAATGCTTAGCTCATCTGAAACCCTCCCACAGACACACCCAGAAATAGTGTTTAGCCAGTTATGTGGGCATCCCTGATCCAGTCAAGGTGACACATAAAGTGAACCATCACACCTGAGCTTGCCTGGTGTCATTACCTTTTTCTTCCATCTCTTAATAAAAGATTGCAAGCCAGACCCAGGACAGTACTTTACTTAATTGAATTTTACATTTCTTGGTGCTTAAAAATATTTAGATGTTTTCCCAGATAGATTCAAAACACTTTGAATTTTAGGGAATTCTGCATCCTCTTCCTAATTTTCCTTATCTTGTAAGGTCACAACTCCTATTAGATAACTAAAATGACATCTAATTGGATACTAGATATTCCTTCTTGGCCTTGTTCGATCATTCGGTCTCAACTTCTAAGATCATTCTAGCGTCATTTGAAAGGAAAAGCATAGACGATATTCAGGAACAGCGACCGTTGGAGGATGTTACAGAGCTGGTCTAGAGTGAAGGACTAGAAAACAGGTTTCAGCACAACAGCTGCCAGTGATCAGAGGGTTGGGGGTAGAAACCAAGAAAATTCAGTTTGAGAAGTTCCCTGGGGTGTGGAGGGGGTGGGAACAGAACTCACACTATATCTCAAGGCCAACAGTAAGGTGAAATTGACACAAACCTCAAGACTGTGCTTTGGTAATTCTCGGTAACCGAGATGACCAGCCCGGCCCACGATAATCTAATTGGCTTTTCTCAAAATAGAGTTTGGGTTGCTTGTCATGTGAAGAACTGAACGTATGATTGTATAGTCTTATGCCCAGACCCTTCCTCTCTGCTTCCATCATAGTCTTTGGGTACAAATGGAGTGCTGTCACATTCATCACCCTAATTTTCTGACTTTTTCACCTTACCCTTCTCACTGCCATCTCACAAAATCTCCTCTTACTTTGGAAAAAGCCCACTCTTTTCTTTGCCTCTGGCATCTTCACTGAAGTTGGCTGCCCAGCCTCCACAGGGTATAACTCATGTCTGCCCTGAGGAAGCACACAGCACTCCTGCTAGAAGCTTCCTTGTCGTTTTCTCATCAGTTTCCAGTCTTTCTCTGGCATTCCACACAGGAATGAGTGTGCCTCTCTTCCCACTACAGGGCTCCATTTTATCATTTGAACCCCAGAGCAGAGCAGCTTACAGTGCCCATCTCTGAAAATCCCTGCTGGAAATCATTCCCTTTAGAAATGTTCTAGAGGGCATCAGACATACCCCTGGGGCCACGTTAACCAAGTGGACCACCAGCAATAAGATGTATTATCAACATACTATACCACCTGATATGATGCAGTGAGAAAGAAGACTACCACTGTGGTATACTTCTCCAAAATGCGGATCTTTAATCTCACCGTGAGAAAATATCAGCCAAACTCAAACTGAGGGATACTCTGCGACTAACTCACTACTCCTGACTACTATTACTACTAATACTCCTCATCAAAAATGTCAAGGTCGTGGAAAGCAAAAGAAGACCAAGAAACTGGCACAGATTAGAAGAGACAAGGAGGCATGACCATAAATGCAACATGGAATCCTGGAATGGATCCTGGAATAGAAAAAGGACGTTGATGGAAAAACTGGTGAAATCCAAATGGGAACTGTAGTTTACAGTCTTGTACCCAAGTTAATTTCCTGGTTTTGATTCATGTCCCATCACCACGTGAGATGTTAGCATTAGGGGAAGCTAGGTGGAGAGTATATGGAGAATCTCTGTACCATTTTCTGCAGTTCTTCTCTAGTTCTATAATTATTTCACAATTAAAATGTTAAGACAATTTGTGACTATGAAAGCACATTAGAATTAAAAGTAGTATCTTCTTGCTGCTGTGTTGGTACCTAAGTAGAAAAGTGTTATGATTAGGCTTATTATAGAACAGCACAGTGGTTCTCCGTAGTGAGCGTCAGAATCACCTGGAGGTCTTGTTTAAACACAGATTACTGGGCTTCACCCGGAGGATCTGATTCACTAGATCTGGGGTGGGGCCTGAAAAATGTGCATTTCTAGCAAGATTCCAGATGATCCTGCTGCTGCTGGTTAGGGGAACCACACTTTGTGGACCACTGGGATAGCATTAACTATGTGCATCAGGTGTATAAATGTAGGTGTGACATTGACAATTGCTGGTTCCTTAAGACCCTTCCCAGGGGGTGAGATATTGACAGGGGATGAGCCAGTGAGGTAGAACCTGTATCCATGCCCTAACAGATAGCCCTGAATCACAGGGCTGGACGAGCAGAAACTGGTCTTGCCTGGGAGAACAGAGACATGCTCACAAGATCTTTCTTTTCTACAAGACAGCATCACATGTATTTAACTCTGGAGACAAATATGCCTTATTCCAGAATCCATCTAAAAGATAGCTGTGTATGTCTTATTAAGCTAAGTCACTGAGTGATTTTTCTGTGCTCCAAAGCTATGCAGATGGATTTTTTTTTCTTCTTTTTTGAGGGCTTCTATTTTGATGAAGGGGAACATAATAACTATGGATTTATACCTCTAGTCATGGTATGGCTTGAATTTCTGAACTTTGACAAGGGCAGTTAGCAAAAAACCAAGGCCTTTGACATTTTAAAATAGCACATGAACATTACATTTTTTCCCCTTTCAATTTAAAAAGACAAAACCCATTACAGACAGCTAGAAAGATAGGAAGTGTCATAATTTCTTCACCCTGATACAGTCAGGACCGCCTTTGATTTTTTTGTGACCTTCTCGTCTTTGGTGCCCCCATATTCATTTAATTATAGTTCACGTAGTTTTAAATTCTATTTTTTCCCCAGTTTCTTCAAGTCACAAATTATGTTTCTCCACGGTCTTTATATATTATCATATATTATAATGGTAACATTTTTAGGTAGTTTTCTATTATCATTTAGTGAATGCCTAAATTTCAAATGATTGTGTTTGACTTTAATTAGCCGTTTTTTCTATTTTGAACACTTCTGTTGCTTCCATCTTTTGAAATCATAAAAACATAAGAAAATGATGTTAATCGTAACCTAACACTTTGCACATTTCCCCCAAGAGGTAGACTCTGCCATTGAAACTAATAGCATTTGAATTGGTCCAGTAAGCTTGGTTGATGAGAACACAGTGCTGATGACACAATGGTAGTGATTAGCTTTAATGAGGGAAAAACTGCCTCTCCTTGTCCAGATAAGAACTCTTGATCCACTAAATATTTTACCAGCCTGTAGACACACCCGTCCACCATCATTGCTCCAGAATAAAATTCAGTGTATCAGTTCGAATCTCTGATGGTATAAAATTCGTTTTCTTGCAGAAAACATTTTTTACAATGACATCTGAAAATGGCTGAAATTTCGTTCAGTCGTCGATCTTGTATGAGACGTTCTTCCCCAAAATGGGAAGACCAAGACTTAAAGACATGTCCTCACAGGGCAGTGGCAGAAAGAGATACAGAATGAATTCTTAACATCCTAAGTCTGGGAGACAATTCCTGTATCTTTAATTGACTACTCTTTTTTGAGGACTGAAGCCACCTGCCTAATAACGCATCTTTTGGATCTGCCCTTCACCAAAGAACTGTTCAAGGCATTATCTGTAATCCCTGGACCCACTGCTTGAAATGAATCACTGGTATAACTTGCGGTCAGAGACTTCAGATTGGTTTGAAGTTACACATTCAATTATAGTGAGACGATGGAAGTCCTCTTTTAAACTCTCTGTGCCTCAGTTTCCTCGTCTCTAAATTGGAGATAATAACAGAACCTACTTTATATGTTTACTATAAGAGAATGCTTAGAACAACCCTGTTGCTATCAGCACTAAGTAAATGTTAGCTATTACTTCTTTAAGACTGTTGGCAGGGAACATAACTTTTTTGTGGACCATCAGTGCCAAACTACAGTGTCTGGCAAATAGTGGGGCTCAGTGAATGTTTGCGAGTGACTTAATAGCAATTAAAATGAATACTCAGAGTGACTGGCGACAAGGCTTTTGCTTTGCCTTCTTGCCCTGTTTATTTCTTGTTTTCCTTACACTCTGTAATTTAGGGATTAGGAGCAACTGGTTGCTTATGTTCATAAGCCAAACACAAAAAGTACTCAGCGGGTCTTAGAGGGAGAGCAGCGAGGTCTTGTAACCACCATAGCTTAGATGGTGGAAGTTTATTTCCACATCAGCTGTTTTCATCAATGAAAACTGCCTACGTTATTTTTGGAGTGTTAGACATTGAAAAGATTGACTGTAAATCCATAATTTTCACAGCCATGTCCTTCAGAATTTCCTTTCCTACTCTTACAACTGAAAAATGGAAACAAAACCAGAAATATATCTGTACGGGTATAAGAAGCCCTCTACATTTGAGAAGCCTTCAGTTAAGGTTTCAATTTGTTACGTAACTTATGATTCCCTTCTCAGAGTTAATTTCCTGTTTCCCCTAAATATCAGGCACACTTGCAAGGTGGAAGGAGAGGTCGGTGGAGCTAAGCTCTCACCCTGATCAATGGTCCCAGTTCTCCTTGCTGGGCTGGATGCACTTGGTTCCGAAAGCTCAGCTGCTAGCCAGTGGTTTAACTTGCAGTGTATTTTCTCAGAGTGGCAATGTTAGGTGTTAGGTTCTACAACCAGTGTAAGGAACCATATTAATCTTACCCAGAAGGGTAATTTGATATGGATAGGACTAGAAAACCCAGCCACCATTTGTAATGATTGCTGCATGGGATATTTTTAGACTCTCCATTTAAGGAGACAGAAATGCATCTTTCTTAAAAGTGAAATTAGGGTCCACACTTCTCTCCACCCTCCACTTGCTGTCTTTGAAAGTAATGATACTTCCGGTCTCCATCTAAGCAGGACGTAGCTCCTCTGGACCAAACAGAGAATGAGACTGAGAAGTCAGGGGGCAACAAGGAGCCGTGGAAGATATGTACCATCTGCAGGGCAGCCTCTGAACTCAACCTGGTTTTTCTGTAGCTCCCAGGACTTTATCTACAACGTGCTACAAACTCTGCCATTATCATCCTTTATTTCCAATTAGATCAACAACTTATTAAAGATGAGTTCATAGAAGATTGATCCTTGATAAACCCTTAATCATGACTGTCTCACCACGTTTTCACATATGAAGGGCCATATAATTGTTGAAATGAAATCCCTCCATTCCCTACCCCTTAAGGAGAACTATATAATCTGACAGTTTCTCCTCTACGTCTCATGTAGAACTCAAATTCTACTATCACTCAAGTAAGAACCCAGCTTTTTTGACACATCTTGTGAATTTCATTGCAAGACGTTAAATAAAAATCGGACATCTATTTCCATCCAGACCCTGTAGGGAAAGACAATAAGCCTTTATTCTTCTACGATGATGCGCTGGCTACGTTTCACTGTGCTAGTCTGTGCGAACCTTGCCCCTGTAAGGGGAAGAACAGCCTTATTTACCAAGAGATTCCCCAGCCTGTAGCTGATTGGACCACAGACCGGCCAATCAGGTGACTCCCAGTGGTGGCGCCCTGTTAGGGTCCAGGGTACCCTGATGTTAGACTGTGTACTTCCTGCCTTGGTTTACGTGAGGTTCTTCTGTGTCTTTTCAGTTACTACTCCAATTCTTATCTCTTTTTTTGAGCTATCATGACTGGAACTCAGTTTCTTGAGACCAAACCCTTTCACCGAGACAATGCAGCACAATCTTTAAGAATAAAAACAAAAAACTAAAGCAAAACAAAACAAAACAAAAAAACACACCAAAAATCCCAACCCAAGCCCTGTCTTCTACATGTCAGGGGAACCTTTACAGGAGCTGAGGAGGAGAGCAGGGCTCTGAGGTTTATAGATACACATATGAAATGTAGCGTGGTGGGTAGCAGAAGGGGGGAAAACCCGTTTTATGGTGTTTGCCAATTTTTGAGTATAAAACACTCCAATCATGATGATTTAAAGTTATTAATACTTTAACAACCAATTTACAAAATTTATGCAAATTTAACAACAAATTCTCGCGAGCAAGCCAAGAAGCACTTGCTCGAGTGTACCACAGACGGACTAGGGGTTGGGGAAAGAGCCTTAACGCCCCCACCCCCTTTTTTTACCCCTTCACGTTTTGACCTGAGTGGTGAGACGTGGAATCTCAGCCGGAGGAGACTGAGTTTTCTAAAAAGCAGTGAGGAGGAAAGAGCAAGGTGGATAACTACGGATGGAGAGCAGCAGTGTCCTGCCAGTTGAGAAGGTGAATAAAGCATTCATGAGTCAAGACAAGAGGTGGAGGGAGCAGATGCATCGTTATTCTATTCTATTATTCTATTCTGGGTAGACTCACTGGAGAAATAAACATGGTGCACCGTGGCCCCCTACTTAAATCCCGCCTGTACATTTTACCTGCTTAAAGCTTAACTGGGTTGATAATTTCTACTTGTAGTATGTAAACAGGCCAGCAGTTAGAACAAATCCAGAGATAGTCACAGGAGTTCAACACCTGCTGCTCCAAAGTATGACTCTTTGCTGTATTGATTATTTTGAGCTGCAGACACTCAAGAAACAGCAAACGCAGGTAGAGGCTTTCTCTCAACAACCCTTATCTGAGTAAAGACAGACCCTCCAAAAGGAATGCAGTTGTCATAAACCCCCTCTCTGGGAATTTCTTCAACCAGGGAAGTTCTGCTCTTACCACTGGAGGGGAGATTAGAAGTGGACAGCACGCCTAGACAAGTTTCATCACAAACCATTGTGTCTCCTGTCTGTTCTTCTAAGGGCCTATTCATTCTTTCCTAAAGACCATTTACTTTCCTTGAAGTGACCTACATCACTCCCTCCATCTATTGAGATAGTGTATGAGCTCTCATATATCATTCTTTTTGGGGATATTCTTTTTATTTTTTTTTCCTGTGATGTCTCCATACATGTAACACTAAGTTAATAAATTTGTAAACCTTTTCTCCTGTTAATCTACTGTTGTCAATTTATTTCATAGACCCAACTATTGGATCTAGAGGAGTAGAGGGGAAGTCTTTCCTCCCCTACAGTCCTACAGAAATGATTTTCTTTCGTTCCCACTTTGTGTGAATAGAACCCTCTGGAATTGTACAGCAAGGGAGCCCTGTGTGTAGACAATATAGAAGAACTAAACCTATTGATTATTTACACCTTGGTGTCAATTATTTGATTAACTTTCTCATCTAAGTGGTGTTAACCTGTGTGGAATAGAGTTTTGATTGATAGACTAGGTGGTCAGGCTTTAGAGGGAGTGCAAAGAACAATAGCATAGATCAGTTTTCTCTGTCTTGACTCCCATTTTAAACATTTAAAAAATGAATTTATATTGTTAGAAGAGGTTTGAATTTACAGAAAAGCTGTGCAAGTAGAACAGAGAGTTTTCATTATTTCCCCACCCAGCTTCCTCTGTTATTAGCACTTTACATTAATACAGTTCACTTGTCGCAATTAGTGACCCAATGTTAATATATTATTATTAACTGAAATCTGTACTTTCTTTAGATTGATTTATTTTTCCCTAAGGCCTTTTTTTTTTTTTTTCTGTCCCAAGACTCCAACTAGAAAACCACATTACATTCAGTCATCATGTCTCCTCTAGGATTAAGAGGAGTCATGAAGGCTCCTGTTGGCTGTGACAGTTCTCAGATTTTCCTTGTTTTTGATGACCTTGACAGTTTTGAGGAGTATTGGTCAGGATTTTGTAGAATGTCCCTCAACTGAGATTTGTCTGGGGGCCTTTTTCATCAAATCACATCAAGGTACATACTATCAGCATAGTTTATCTCTGTTGATGTTAACTTTGATCACCTGGCTGAGGAAGTATCTGTCAGGTTACTCCACTGTAAAGTTACCCTTATTTTTTATTCTGGGGAATGATGACTACAAAGGTGATAATATGTGGAATGTCCAATAGTTTAATCCATATATTGAAGCTACTTTACTCTGGATGTGGTTTTTAAGCCTAGCTGGCCATGAAAGTTGAATTGCTATTTTAAAAAGGCACATTTGGGGGGTCCTTTCCTGAAGATTCTGATTCACATGGACAGGGAGGCCTTGGATGGGAACCCACATTTGTAACAAACATGGGTTATTCTAATACAGTGGTCTCTAGACTACGTACACTTTGAGAAAACAGACCTAAACTAAAGGAAAATTAAGAAATTCCAGATATACTCAGAAGGTGCCACTTCCATTTCTGTGATGCTGGAGCAGAGGAAAATTTCATTTTGAGTTGCCCCTTTGGGCGTCATCCCAGGGCAGAGCATGTGATTAGGATCTAACCCAATGCTTCCCCCCTTTTAAAAGCACTTTTGTACCCCCCGCTGGATGGGCAGGGCCACTTTCCAACATGCTGCGATAGCATTTTGTTAAAACCACTATGTTAATGCAACTATTTGTGGGTTTATGCTACAAAAATAGATGAAGAAATACATCCTATATTTCAGTGGGAAAGAAAATATTATTATTAAAGAAAAACCTCAACTGACTAATCACATTTTTATTCCGTAGGGACAGCAGAAGTCTCTTCATGGAAAATCATGTGCTTTTCTTTAGAAAAACTACTTAGTGGGCCCTTTGGTTATAAAACAAAAAAGCCTGAGCTAGTCTGGACTAGAGAGGACGTAACAGAGGGGACACAACTGCTTTTTGTGACCAAAAAAAAGCGCCCCCCCCCCCAGGGGGATGGAGAGATGGACCTAAGATGGCAGCTGCTGTGCGGGCTTCCAGAAGGAGCAGACGTCAGATCCCTGGAGCTTAGGGAAGATGGGGAGGGAATGGGCTGCAGTGACAGGATGGAAGAATGGGAGGTTAGAAAGACTGTCAGCGAGAGGTTCTCTGGGGCAGGGAATGGCGGGTCAATTTTAGGATCGAGGCTGTCTGATTCTGTCTGCTGCAAATTGTTCTCTTTTGATCCGATAAAAGTTAAATGGAGACATATGAAAATGTTTAAGAGTTCGATGGAGTAAAAGTCAGTTCGAATCGGGCAGCATCCACTGCAGCAGACAGAAAGGAGCTCCGAGGAGCTGGACAAAGTGAGAGACGTTTGCTGACAGGAGGGAGAGGGAGCCAGGAGGTTTGACTAGGCAGCAAGCAGGTGGGGTATTGTAAGGTCACGTTCCTTCAGACGATGACAGGGGTCCATCAGGCCAATGACCAACTAGTGCTGTTCAGGCCATTCCTGATGGACCAGTTTAAGATTCCATTTCTGGGAGAGCTGAAATGTTAATTAAGTCTTGATTTGGTGACATGGGGCTTAGCATAAATGACTCTACAGCCTCATGTTAGTAGGTCACCTTTTTGGGGCTCAGGAACAAGGCAGATCAGAGAGACCCACAGCAGCATTAGGAGATAGATTCAGAGGACCTGACAGGATGGAGGAGCAGGTAAGAGCAGGAGTCTGAGTGTGCTGGGATCCCCGCACTTACACATGGGCTTTGAGTTCTTTGACGTGGACCCGTGTGATGACTGCAACACTTAAAAATATTAAGGACTTGCAGTTACATTAGTAAGAGATCCCCTAGAGATTCTCCAGTCTTCCTACAAATCTGAAGGAGGAATCTTGAAGGAAACTTTGATAACAGATGACTATCGCCTTACCATTTTTCCCCGATTATGTTTTCCTAGTTCTCTGTGATTCTTATTGTCAGCACTGGGCTAAATTTTCAAATAAACTCTTGGTCATGAAGTGGATAGTATTTCATCATTTATGACTTTGTTCGGCTTCATCTAGTCTAAATACAAAGTGGGTAGAATTCTTCTGTTGCTGCCAGCAAAATTGTCTTGCAGGCACATATTTCCTTACACAGAAAAGTGATGTTGAGCAAGGCCTGGCAGTTCAAGTACATCGCAATTGAGAGGGACAGATAGAGTGACTTCTGTAACATAAGTAAGAAACGAAGATAAAGTGTAAGGCAGAAGAAACCAATCTACAAGCTAGTAAAAATAAGATATAAATGTGAAAATAAAAAGATATTTCTTCCCTTAGCCTTAGTGACAATATTATTTGACCAGATTAAATAGCAGGAGAGGGAAACTTGTTTTTAATCCTTTGGGAAATTTTTGTGTATGTTTGCATGTGGGGAGAATATCACATTAGAATAATTTCTTATAAACAGACTTGTAGACATAGAATACAAACTTGTGTTTGCCAAGGGGACAGGGGGTGGGAAGGGACAGATTGGGATTTCAAAATGTAGACTAGATAAACAGGATTATACTGTATAGCACAGGAAAATATATACAAGATCTTGTGGTAGCTCACAGCAAAAAAAAAAAATGTGACAATGAATATATGTATGTTCATGTATAACTGAAAAATTGTGCTCTATGCTGGAATTTGACACAACATTGTAAAATAACTATAATTCAATAAAAAAAAGTTTAAAAAAAAGAATAATTTCTTATAAACTTGTTACTCTATTACTTCTAATGTTTAATAGCTGACAAGGAAGTGATGCAGGAAAAACATGGGGCGTGAGGAGGGCCGTGTCCTGGGTCTCTGTTGAGCCCCTGGGATGTGCCCCGCCTAGTGTAGGTCCTTGGCTTTGTGCAAGAAAGAATTTAAGAGCGAGCCACTGTTGAGTAAAAGTAGATTTATTTAGAGAGATACATACTTACTGCCTAGAGTGTAAGGCAAGAGAAAGGGCACAAGTTGTGGAGGTTGGGTGCTCAGGTTAAAGAAAAAGTATAGGCTGAGTAGACAGAGTGCGGGCCGTCTCCAAAGGGGAGGGAGCAAGTGAGGCGGCCACGAGGCGCCATGTTGCCAGTTTTTATGGGCTCAGTAGCTTCCTGCCTACAAGTGGGAGGACTATTCCAGCTACCCTGGAAAAGGGGCTGGGTTTCCCAGAAATTTGGCCACCACCGACTCTTTGACCTTCTGTGGTTAGCCTTGGGACTGTCATGGTGTCTGTGGGTATGTTATTTATCATTCTAATATGTTACATTAAGCATATAATGAAGCTCAAGTTCTACTAGAAGTCATCTTAATCCTCAAGGCCTTCTGGGAGTTGAATCTTCCACCATTTTGTTGTTAATTGCCGTCATTTCTTGAATGGCTGTATCCTGCCCCCTCCCTCCTGTCTCAGAAGCTGGTGAGAATTTTGCCAGGGTAAAAGTTTTATAGATAACAGTATCCTCAAAATTCAATGTTTTCATTACTGTTTTAATGTTTATCTCTTTGGATTGTATACTAGTTTCTTATGGCTTAAAACAACCCAAATTTGTTACAGTTTTGGTGGTTTGGAAGTGTGACACAGGTCACACTGGGCTAAAATGAGGGCGTCAAGAGCGTTGTGTTCCTTCTTGGTGGCACTCAGAAAGAATCTATTTCCTTGCATTTTACCAGATTCAAGAGACCACACACATTCCTTGGCTTATGGCCCCTTCCTCCATCTTCAAAGGCAGTAATGTTGCATCACTTGGTCCTTTTATTCTGTAGGCACAGCTCCCTCCAATTCCAGCTGGGAAAAATTCTCTGCCTTAAGGATGTATGAGATTATATTGGACCCACTCAAATAATGCAGGATAATCTCCTAACCTCAAAGTCATTGAGTTAATCATACCTGTAAAATTCCTTTGCCATATACTGCAACATATTAACAGGTTCTAGGAAATAGAACATTGGCGTCTTTCGGGGGTGGAGTTACTCTGCCTACCACAAGTTGGCTACAGATTTCATAGTCCGTCTCATCCATTTTCTCACCAGTGTCACTGAAAAAAATTTTTTAATGTGAAGCCATGGAGAAGCTTGTAGCAAATTAGAATTTCATGATCCCTTGCATTGATGAAAAAAAAAGATTCAGAATTAAGTAAATGATTAAGTTAAATTGGAATTCCCCTTCCAGATGTTATTTAAATCATCTCGTCTGATAGCCTCAGGGTATTACTGATGTTGAATCATTTGATTCCTCATTTTAATCTTTCCTTGAATTAATTTTTTTTTATAATTAATAATTTCTATAATTTTTTTCTTCTCTACTTCGGCTTGGAATATATACAATTGTCTTGGCTAATAGGAGGATTTGGGTTTTCAGTCCATTACTGGAAGACACTTTTTTGAATTATCAGACCAAAAAGATTAGGGAAGATACACTTCTGGTAAGATCTTCCCAGGTTTAGAAAACCATGACCCTCAGGAGAGGAAAAGGTGGTTAAGAGGGGAGGGTACAGCTCAGTGGTAGAGTGCATGCTTAGCATGCAGGAGGTCCTGGGTTCAATTCCTAGTACTTCCACTAAGTAAATAAATAAACCTAATTACTTCCCCTCCCCAAACCCTGAGAAAAAAAAGATGGTTAGAGGCAGGAAATTAGGGACTCTCTTTAGAGAAAGAAAGGGTCATTCAATCAAAATTGTAGAATAGATAAACAAGATTATACTGTATAGCACAGGGAAATATATACATGATCTTATGGTAGCTCACAGCGAAAAAAATGTGACAATGAATATATGTATGTTCACGTATAACTGAAAAATTGTGCTCTACACTGGAATTTGACACAACATTGTAAAATGATTATAAATCAATAAAAAATGTTAAATAAAAAAAAGGGTCATTCAATAATCTAGAGCAACACTATCCGATAGAAATATAATGCAGCACACAGGTAGTTTAAAACTCTTTAGCAGCTGAATTAAAATAAAAAGGAATAGGTGAAATCAATTTTATTATATATCTAAATTATCATTTCAACATGTAATCAATGTAAGAAATTTTTGACGAGATTTTTAAATTCTTTTCTTCATATAAGACATTTGGGATCTGCTGTGCATGTTACATGTGTAGCACACCTGAAGGCAGACTAGCTGTAATTCTTTTTTTTTTTTTTTAGACTAGCTATATTTCAAGTGCTCACCAGCCATATGTGACTGCTAGATTCTACTGCACTGGACAGAGCCAAGTAGGAGCTTCTCTTATTTAAGAAGCACCTTTGAGGAACCTTGTTCACTGAGTCATTCAAGCATTCTCTACTCTTACTCAGAAACATTCAAATACTTGACCCCCTTAGAGCATATGGCGATCACTACTGTCTCTCTCTCTCTCCCACAGCCTTCTCCCTTGCCAACATCCTCTAGAGAAGCAGGAAGACAAGCACTCACTCTCCTAGTCTTCTCTGCCCCTGGAGGTGGCGATTTGACACTCTTCTGGTGCATGAGATGTCAGAATAATTATGATCAAGGGTCTCTGGAAGCTGGTGCTGCCCCTTCTTCCTTCTGGATGCTCTGAATGCAGTCCCTAGAACTGTAACATCCCGGAGAATCTTCAAGACACATCCCCTGACACCATTAAATACCTGAACGAATGCTCACAGCCACCAACCCCCACTCCATTTCTTTCAATTGAAACAAACAAACAAAATCAATCCTTATTTATTTAAGGCATTGCTGGTGGATTTCTCTTTGACATGCATCTTATTTCATCCCTAAGTGATGGAAACCACTCTCTGGCTTCTGCTTGGCACAGACTGCTCTTCTCCTTTGCCCCTGGCTTCCTGCTAGTTCTGACAATGAGGGCACTAGAAGAGGACTGAGAAGTGAGGAGAAGGAAAAAAGGCTCCCTTTTTCTTTCTTTCTTTTTTTTTTTTTGCTCCAATTAGGATCATCCTGAAATGCCTTGGGTGGTTTTTATTTCCTGACTGAACACTGATGTATAAAACCTCTGCTGTCTCTTCTCCATGTGGCAGGCAGAATAATAATTTTAAAACATAAGTCAGATCATATCTACAATGGCTTCTGGTGCCAGTAAAAATAAAATTCAGAGTCCCTGCTCCAGCCTCCGAGGTCCTGCATCGTGTGCCTTCGTGCTCCCTCCCTGACCTTGCACGCTACCATCCTCCCCTGGCGTACTCAGTCCAACCACTCAGGTCTCCTTTGTCTTTCAAGTCAAGCCAGCCTGACGTGTGCCGCCCTCACCAGCCCTGCCCTGGCTTCTTCCTCTGCCTGGAACTGTCTTCTCCCAGCTCCTCACCTGGCTCCAGTCCTCACTTGCTTCAGTTCTCTGCTCAAATGTCATCTTATTAGCAAGGACTTCCCTCAGCCCCCTTTTACAGCACACCTCTCTGTCACTCTTGATCTGCTCCATTTTCTCCCACCAGCGCTTCCTCCCCCCTGATGTTTCCTGTGCTTAGTAGTTTATTTATTACTTGTCCTTCCCAACTAGAACAAAACTCCATAAGGGCAGAGCTTTGACTATTTCATTAATTGCTTTAACCCATGATTTGGAACAGTTCTTGAGGTAGGCATCACAGGAACAGGATCAGGTGGGAAGTGAAGGGAGATAATATTAGTTTTGAATATGGTGAGTTTCCAGTTGCTTGTTGGATAGTCCTGTGGACATGCCCTGCTGACAGCTGAGGACGTATGGGACGTATGACTCTGGAGATAATGAAGATGAAGTTAGCTGAATTAGATTTGATTCAAGCCATGAGTTTAGAGAACAGAACGTCAAGGAAGGGTTTATAGAAAGATAAGAGAGTCAAGATTAAATTGCCCAAGACACAAATATCAAAGAAAGATACAAGACGGGCTTGGCAAGGAGATTAAGAATGAGGGTCAAAATGGAGGGAAGTGGTGACTCTGAATGCATGAGAGGAGAAATTGTCTAGGGGAAAATGACAAAATGCCTCAGTGAGGTCAAGAGAGATCCCAACTAACACTGTCCTTTGGGTTTGGTGTCTAAGAGACTCGGTCAATGCTGGTGGGAGGGGAGATTTTGTGGAATGAGTGAATGAGAGTTTTTGGAGAGCCACGTTGCCATGGATTGAGGAGTAAACAAAAGATGGGGGACTACGGGCTTCTCTTTCAAGAAGAATCTCTTTGAAAGGAGGAGAGAGATTTTCTAAGTAAAGGAGAGATTGGGCTGAAAGAAAATTGCACTTTTTTTTCCCCTTCAAGATGAGAGCTCTTTGGACATGTCAACAGCACTGGAAATGAGCAAGTGTTGCTGAGGGCAGAGGTCAGGGCGACTCCAGAGGCCCCTGCAATCTGCTTGGGGACCATTTCCAGGCTCAGTGTTGAGCAAATCTGGGTCCACAGAGGCATCTTTGCTGTGTCTTTGGCACCAGTGATGGTGGAATAATCCTACTGAGGAAATGTTCTTTTGAGACATGTGTTCAAAGAGCCTTTGGACCCTCCTGTTGTTTTTTGAGGCAGGGCTGACCCCTGAGCCCTTTGTTTCTGGGTAGAGCCCATCCCTCTCTCCAATTTTGCAGATACGGTGTCTAAATTATTTGCAAACACTCATATATTCCTCTTTTTATGTCCTCCCTCTAAGCTCCAGGCCGCATGATCAAATAAGATCCTTGGAACGAACAGATTGCTGTAACCCAGAATCCTCCAAGATAAATATGCAAACCAAGTTCAAATAACTATCAGAGTGGAGGTTAATAAAAATTTTTTAAAGGGTGAACCTTGTTTTGTTTTAAACTATTGGATATCCTTATCCAATTTGAAACTTGATAACTGTCTTACCCTTTTTAGTGAATATTGCTGATATGCACTGATACATAGTACGCCATGAGTGCATAATAATTTCACAAATCCATAGTGGTGAGAGAAGTCTCTGTAGAACGTATTGTTCACTGGTGACCTGAGGCCGAAGGACTGGTGAGTGTGGTAAAAATCGGTCTGTTGGAGGGGTCGGTTGGCCCCCACTTTTTCTTTGGGCTCCTGCAACCACATTTTTGTGTGTGTTGGCATAAAAACAGAGAGGGTATATGCATGAGCTTACTGATTTGTCAGTAATTACATAAGAGAGCTCTACTTTTCATGAGAGTAATAACAATTCCTTCTGAGAACTCTGATGGGAATGAAAACCAGCTTAAAGGAAAAAGCAAACAAACAAAAAACAAACAAAAAAACAAAACCCAGACATCAAATTTTGAAGCAATGCCTAGTAGAAAGTGTATTCGTTTGCTAGATATGCTGTAACAAATTACCACAGACGGGGTAGCTTAGAGGAACAGAAATGTTTTCTCTTACAATGATGGAGGCTGGAAGTCCAAAACCAAGATGTCAGCAAGGTTGTTCTCTTTGGAGGCTCTGAAGGAGAATCTATCCCTTGCCTTGCTCCCAGCTTCTGATGGTTGCCATCAAGCCCTGGTGTTCCTTGGCGTGTAACTTGATCACCCCAGACTCTGCCTATGGTATCTCATTGTGTTCTCCCTGCATGTCTCTGTGTCTCTGTGTCTTCACATGGCCTTCTTATAAGGAGACCTGTCATTGGAATTAGGGCCCACCTTAATCCAATGTGACCTCATCTCAGCTTGATGACATGTACAGGCTCTATTTCCAGATAGATTTGCATCCACTTGTACCAGAGGCTGGGACTTTGACATATCTTGTTTGGAGACTCAATTCAACCAACAACAGATGGCTATCGGGAAGTAGGTATTTAGATGAGCTCAGCGGGAGCGTCCACACTTAGCGTGCAAAGAATGAACTCTGCATACTAAGTAACAAATTATGACGTTTGTGCGTTCAAGCTTTGGCCAAAGGTGGGATCTCTCTGGGAAAATTAAAAAATCCTACATATTTCTTAGATCCTGAAATTTTTGGTGATAGGAAACAGATTTGCCCCCTTTGTCTAGCACCAAGAGCACTCACTTTTCCCTTAAGATTGGGCAAGTATGGCCTGGAAACTGGAAAGCCCAGTGGAAATCACTCTTAAAATTCCACAGACCACTTAAAATAAGTCAAAATTGTAGCTATTTTCAATACACTGTACCTTGAGAGAGTAGCATCTCCTGAATCAGAATATCTAGCTCTCAGATTGCCTGATTTTTTATGTGCACTGGGGCTACAGAGGCATATTCTTAATGGACCACCCCAACCCCATGGTACCTGGGATTCTTTATATTTCGTATAGCTTATTTCAGGAAATTTGCATTTGTGTGACTTACATGATGAATAGTATTCTGAGTATTAAGGTCTTTCAAAATAAACCGAATATTTCTTCTTTCCTCACAATTAGGATGATTTGGCTCTCAGAGTTATGCATTATAGGTTTCCTGTGGGTGCATCTTATTCTATGATTTTTAAATTTTTGCATTATCATGTATCTGTGTTATTATTTTCCTTGAGTTCAAAGATGTCACAGCAGACAGAACCCTTTCCTGAACTGAATTTCTGTCACTGGGGACCTGCCTGTTTTGAAGCTAGCTAGGACTAACCATTTTCACCATACCAACTGTCACAAACAAATTCAATTTCCTAAATTCCAACAGATTGGCAGATCGGGGGAGCAGTCCCTTGAAAGGAGATTTCTCAGTATCAGTCTTTTCCCCTTATGTCTGTGCTCAGAAATTCCAATTAAAACATTTTGGGAAGCAGAGAAAATCGGTAAGTAAAGGAATTAAATTGTGCTTCTCACGTTCCCCTTTCAATCTGATCTGTATTCTGATGAAAGTTAGGACTTGGTCCCTATTACCTTAAGGCTCTGTGTGTGCAGAGCAGTGAGCTAGGCTCTGAAGTGTCCTGTCCTCAGGGACCTTATCTCAGTTCCCAAGAATAAACCAGTGGCAGGAACAGCAGAATGTTGGGGAGTGTGTTAGTTTCCTTTTGCTGCTGTAAAAATACCACAAATTTGGTGGATTAAAAATAATTACTTTAATTATCAGATATGCACTATCATATATAAAATGGAAAAAAAACCCAAGGATTTACTGTATAGCACAGGGAAATATATTCAGTATCTTGTAATGACCTATATTGGAAAAGAATCTGAAAAAGGATAAAAGGGTATATATAAATACATATAAATCTAAATCACTTTGCTGTACCCCTGAAACTAACAACTATTGTAAATCAACTATGCTTCAGTAAAAAAATATTTTACAGTTCTGGATATGGGTCTTATTGGCTTTTAATAGAGGATTGGCATGACTGGATTCTCTCTGGAAGGTTCTAGAGGAGAGTTGGTTTTCTTGCCCTTTCCAGCTCTGGAGACTGACTGCCCCACATTCCTTGGCTCATGTTCGACTTTCCTCTTCAAAGCCATTAAATGCTGGTCAAGTCTTTCTCACGTCTCATCTTTTTCTGCCTCCTTCTTCCATTTTTGTGATTACCTGGACCCACCCAGGTAATCCAGGGTAGCTCTATTTTAAGGCCAGCTGTTTAGCAACCTTAATTCCATTTGCCATCTTAATTCCCTTTCTGTGACTTAACCTAACATGTCCGTAGGTTCTGGGGATTTGAACGTGGACATCTTTGGGGGCAAATATATGCCAGGGTCAGTTATGTGTCCTCTTCAAATCAAAAAGATAGGAGTCTTTGTCCAGAACTGCCCTGCTTAGTAAATACATTTTACTGAGTTATTCTGGTGCTAGGTGGAGTGAGAGACAACTCAAATCTCAAGCTGTGCACAGTTGTCCTCTTATTGTTCATCTCCACCACCCTCCCCTAAATCTGAGTGTGGAATTGTAAGTCTTTTCCTTTAGCTGATCAAGCTTTGATTTTAATTAGCAAACCTAAAAATATTGAGGGTGTCAAGTGGAAATCTGATTAATTCTTAGAAGTAGTTTTGACCCATTCAGATAGAAACGGACAGTGGAAAAAAAGTCCTTTCAAATGCATTGCAGGAGAATATGGGAGTGCAGTAATCACATCCTTTGTATGTGTAATACTCTTTTTGTAAAGATCGCCAATTGTTTTCTTATATATAATTTGATTTCTCTTTCTGTGGTAGGTCCCCTGTAGACATACCTGCCCAGCACATATCCTGCCTGTTGTGTACGTGGCCGTGGACACACTCTTACCTCCCAGAACCCGTTCTCAGCCCTGCTAAGTGGCCGCACACCCCATGGTCTCACCCTCTGTGGTGGTGGACACCTACTCCATGAAGCCCATTAGATTTTCAATTTAGGAACTTGAAATTGAGATTCAAAAACTCTGTCTATCCAACACAAAGAGCAAGGCTTAACGTAAACTATGGATTTTGGTTGATAATAATGTATGTCCATCAATGGTAACAAGAGCGCCACGCCAGGGCAAGATGGTCGTAATGGGGGAACCGTGTGGGGGGAGGGGCCGGGGTGCGCGAGGGATATGGGAACTCTCTGTACTTTCTGCTCAATTCCTCTGTAAACCTACAACTGCTCTTAAAAAAATAAAATCCATTCATTAAAAAACCCTAAAAACACTGTCAAGCCAGCTTCTCTTGAGGCTCCGGGTATGGGAGTGACTTAAATTAGGGGCTATGTGACAAATGAAAGGTGTGAGAAGCATGAAGACTGTCAGCTGTAGCAAAACATGCTTCGTGGGCAGGAGCAGATCCAATTTCTGAAGCACATGCAACGCAGGGTCCTTTTCAGGGAAAACCAACCAACCAACCCGAAAGGGAGTGTGAAGTAGAATATTTATTTGGAAGAGGCCCCGCGAGTGAGAGATCCTGAAGCTTGAGCTTCGTGAACGTTACGATAAGTCTTCCTGGGCTTATGCGTGTGGGGCGGGGGCAGGGGGTGCAAAGAAAGGAGGTCTGGAGAGGGAGGACGGAATGGATAAACACCAAGAGAGAGGCAGAGGTCAGCCTCCCAGAGAGGAGGGAGAAAGCATTTGAGCTCCTCACTCCCCATTTCTACGTTTTATTCTCTAGTGAAGCCCAGATTTGTTACCTGTGACTGTTATCAACCGCTCACCTTTTTTGAGTTTAGGTTAGCTTGTTGGAACCAACCAACCGGCAGACCCAGCATCCCCTGGGAAGAGGGGAGAAGGCTGTGGAAGTGGTTCCATTTTGTAGATGGCACAACCGAGACAGAAAGCAAAGTGGAGGCTTGCCCAAGGCACGCAGCTCACCCGGAGCCTGCTTCTTTGACTCCCCATCCCGGGCTCCCTCCTCTCTCTTCTGAGTGGAGTTAGCGCCTCCTGAGAGAGCCAGTGCCCTGGGATCTCATTACTCACTCCCTGCTCACACAACTCGTTCAGAGAGCCTTTGCAATTCCATCCTGTCACCACTGGAGACTGAGAAATAATGAACTGAGAGTGAACAGGGCTAAGTGTCATCAGAAGATGACACTTCTGACAGCATGTCCAGAGGCCACTGTTCATTACAGTGGCTAATTGAGACCCTCTCTTACCTTCTACCGGAGTGATTTGCAATGAGGGTGTTTTTGAAACGTTTCCTCCGGGAAGTTCCTTTCACACTTTGATGTGATAAAGGAAGCGAACAGCCTTAATTTAAGCAGAATTTGATTGTAGGTACCTTAAGCCCCAGAGTTAGGATGCAATTGGACAGTGTGGCAAAAGCCACGTTAACACACATCGGAGACTTGTTAGAAAGAGTGGTGGCCAATTTATTCTGGCGTCACCCTGGCTGGCGTGTTGTTTAATGCTGTGGTATTATCGCTAGTGCTGGCCACTGCGTATGTGCTGCTCAAATCCATGAAGGTAGTTTAATCCCATTTCACTATGTGTGTCTTGGCAGCTGCTAGCTACAGACTAAGAACAGAATCTCCACGGGGAGAGAGAGAAACAAGTTACATGATCTTTTTCTGTGTTCTCAATGCACTGTATTTAATAGTACAAATTTAATAAATTTGAATAATAATTACATTTGAATAAAATCTCACTTTTTTTTTTTAAAGCAATCACAGTGCTTTCAGGTCAGTGTACTCACTAGCACAGAAGTCCTGAAAACAACTCTGCAAAGGAGGAAAGGGAGATGAAAGCAATGAGCGTCCAGCTGGGAAGTCGCAGACCTAGAACTTGAACTCCGGTTTCTCTGACTCTGGGTGCCTGTTGCCCATTCTCTGTTCAGCCCTCCAGCAGAGCACCAACCAGTGCCTTCCCAAATGGGGCCCTTGAGCCCCTCGACTGCGTCACTCATCTTTGCACCTGTGATCATCTCAGTGCCTAACAGGCCAATAAATGCTTCTTAAATGAATTGAACGAATGAATGAATTTTAACCCCCGCTTTGGTTGAGTTGCTCAGGCTGGCATAAAAAGTGGCCATCGGGGCATTTTGGTGTCCTCTTTTGTGCTGGAGATGCTTCTAGAAAATCAGTGCATCTCTGCACGGAGCCCCGAGTAGCCTTGGGGTTTGTATCCTCCTTGGCAAGGGCCCATCTGCAGGAATCAATGTGCGGCCTATCTAGGGGACGAAGTAGTCCAATGTCGCTGCCCCCTTTGAGGGACAGGCTGTCGGCTCCTTGTCAAGAGTGAGTAATTTGCTCTTCAGATTCCCTGCTTTGGTGCCGAGTGGTTTGGGTTTGTGGCTGAGTGAGTCAGCACTGGTTAATCAACCCTTCTCCCTGGCATCGGTGTTGTTGAATTCTTAAAATACTTTTTGTGGCTTCTTCCCTGCTTCTCTCCCATTTAGCACCTCCTACACCTTGGTAACTTCGTCTTCGGGCGCTGGTCCTTCTTCAATTTCTCCTCCACGTTCCCTTTCTGCCGCCTGATCAGTCTCTGGGGGAAAACCGCTTCTCAAGATTTCTCTGTCAAATGTTCTCCGGCAATGAGAATCTAGCTGAGTTTTCAGGTCGTTGCTATGGAGAAAGTGTGTTTTCTCCTTGTTCTATTACATGTAGGCATGTTCCTAGTCTAAAATTGAAGGATGACACTAAATTTGCTCCCCCTAAAAGAAGTCTTTCGATTATGTCAGCAAGTGTAAGTGGCTTCAGTGTGCTTTTGGGGGGCTTTATTTTTATCAGTTTTCATGTCCCCCTTTTGTTGTCCAGTATAGCAGGTGGCCTCGCATCCGTGACTGAGATACGGGACCTAATTTCCCTCTTGTGCCCACACTGCCTGTATCCTGCTGCCTTTTATGTGGGAAGATGACACTCCAGCTTTAGAGTTATTCACATAACACAGAAACGACCACTGTGTGAAGATCACTGGTTCCTTCCATACCCCTCACTGTCTTCTTCTTCTACTTCCAACTAGTCTTTATTGAATTAACAGCATTGAATGTTCTGACATCGGTAGACGCAAGAGCCTGACTTCTTTTTTTTTTCCCAGCAGAATCCTTTCTTCAATTATATTTCTCCCATGATATTTTATACTTGGGTCAGGAAGAAGCAAGCATCTGTGCTTTTCCTTCTTTCATTTAGGTGGGCAAGTTCGGAAGATGACAGGAAGCTAAATTATTAGACACCATTGTACCTAATTAAGGTTTCTTTAAAAATACATATTTCATATTTATGGTAAAGAAACCTAAAAGGAGGATCAAATAACTGAGGTGGGAGAGAGGAGCTCCGAGCACTGCATTTCTCTCCTTCCCTGTGGGGGTCCCTCAGGCACACCCAGACAGCCTCTAGGGCTTGCAGAGTGCAGATGGAAACCTGCTTTGAAAGTCACCAAAAAAATGAGCAGCCTGCACATTCCGTCCCCTTTGGGAGCCCACAGTTGAGTGGGGAAAATGTTGTGTGTTTAATGCACACCTAGCTGTCACACAACTTGACAGTTTCTGTGAAAGGTAAGGTGGACCCGGGGAGGTAGCCCAGTACCGTGGGTGAGACAGTGGGCATCGGAGATGGAGTCGCAATCTTGGTTCTTCAACTCTTTCTGTGATCTTGAGAGTAAATTTGAGAACCTCTCTAAATCCCAATTTCAGATCTCTAAAATGAAAATAATTCTAGCTACTTACTTTTCCCAGTGTTCTTAAAAGGTATGGGAAAAGAGAATAAGCCATAATGACTGTAAAGTACTTAACTCAGTGCCTGGCATATGGCAGGTGAGACAGGACTCTTGAAAATAATAGGTAATGTTGAGTGATCTCTATGCAGTAGTCACAGTGCTGGACAGAACTAGTTTCACATGAGTCATCTCAGTGTCTTTACTAAACTCGTTTGTGGGGTCTCTTATGGATAAAGACACTCAAAAACTTGCTTAATTCATTTGCGTTTCTACTCATTTATTCAACAAAGATTTGTTGAGTATCTCTCTTTTTTAAATTGAAGTACAGTCAGTTCCAATGTGTCAATTTCTGGTGTACAACACAATGTCCCAATCATGTTAAGCAACTCTTAAACACCACACACCAGTCTAGTTCTGGGGGACATGTCAGTGATCTCTGCCCTCATACACCTGGTGCTCTGATGGAGGAAACAGATCATAAACAGGTGTATTCGTTGGAGGGCAGACCAGACAGAAGTGAGCATCAGAGATGATGCTTAGGTTTTAATGTTGATGCTTTTTTACCTGATCGTGAAGATCTGACCTGGGCTCCAGGAATCACTCCTTCTCTATCCTCTGAGTGCCAAGATGATTAATTTTTCCTGGAGTCTTTGGCTCTGTCACATACGCCATATTTATCAAGAGCTACAATTTGAGGTCCCCACTTTGACTCTTCCAAAAGGACTTGCTTGGAGATTCTGTGCTTGTTCATGCCTCACAGATTTGGTTTATCCATCTAAGCCATTGTCAAGTGGCTTGTCCTCTGGGAAACCGCCCTAACTCCTCCAGGTCTCCCCTGCACCTTGTAATTAATCTTTGACCTTGTAATTATATGCTCACATGTCTCCTTTACTATTTTCTGTGCTCCTTGAGGGCGAGGATTATCTTCATTTATTCATGTTTATACTCTCAGAATTTAGCACACACAACACTGAGTTGTTTTAAGCTAACAAAGAAAAACACCAATAGAAGATCTATAGATATATGTCAATATATATATGTCTATAGATACATGTATCTACAGATGTCCATACTAGGGGGGAAATTACAGCTAAATCTTTCCGTATATATTTAAAAATCTTATTTCTCCCTCCACCTCCCCACACCCTCTGCCTCTGGCAAACACCAATCTGTTCTCTATCTATAAGCTTTTTTTTCTTTAGGTTTCACATATAAGAGAGATCATAGAATATATATAAATATATGTGTGTGTGTGTGTGTGTGTGTGTGTGTGTGTGTATATATATATATATGTAGTTCTTTCTCTGTGTGACTTATTTCATTTAGCATAATTTCCTCAGAATCCAACCACATGGCAAATGACAAGATTTCATTCTTTTTAATGGCTGAATAATATTCCATTATATATATATATACATATATATATACACACACACACATATACATACACACACAATTTTTTTATCCATTCATCCATCAGTGGACCCTTAGATTGTTTCCAGATCTGGGCTGTGGTAAATGATGCTGCAATGAACATGGGGGCATATATCTTTTCCAGTTGGTGTTATTATTGTTTTCTTCAGATAAATACCCAGAAGTGGAACTGCTTGATCATATGGTAGTTTTACTTTTAATTTTTTTAGAAACCTCCATATTGTTTTCCATAGTGGCTTTACCAATTTACAGTTCCACAAACAGTGCACAAAGCTTCCCCTTTTTCCTTATCATCGCCAACATGCGTCATTTGTTTTTGTTCTGTAATAGCCATTCTAACAGATGTGAGGTGATATCCCATTGTGGTTTTGATTTCCATTTCCCTGATGATGTTGAGCATCTTTGCATGTACCTTTTGGCCATCTGTATGTCTTCTTTGGAAAAGTGTCTGTTCAGACCTTCTGTCCATTTTTTAATTGGGTTGTTTGTCTTGGTTTTTTGGTATAAAGTTGTATGAGTTCTTTGTATATTTTGGATATTAGCCTCTTATCAGATATAAGATTTGCAAATACTTTCTCCCACTCAGTAAGTTGCCTTTTCATTTTGTTGCTCATTTCCTTAGCTGTGCAGATGCTTTTTAGCATGAAAAAAACTTATTTATTTTTGCTTTTGTCACTTTTGCTTTTGGTGTCAGATTAAAAAATCATCACCAAGACCTATGTCAATGACCTTACTGCTTGTTTTTTTTTTTTTTTTTTTTTTTTCCCTAGGAGTTTCATGGTTTCAGGTCTTACATTCAAGTTTTTAATCCATTTTGAGATAATTTTTGTGTATGGTGTTAAGATAGTGGTTGAGTTTTATTCTTTTGCATGTGGCCATTTTCCCAACAATGTTTACTACAGAGGGTCCTTTTCTCATCATCTATTCTTGGCTCTTTTGTCATAAATTAATTAACCATATGTGCATGGGTTTATTTCTGAGTTTCTATTTTGCTATATTGATTTACTTATTTATTTTTACACCAATGCCACACTGTTTTGATTACTGTAGCTTTGTAATATAGTTTGAATTCAGGGAGCAGAAACTAGTTACATGATCCCAGAGCAGCAGGAGTGTGGGCTGTGGCTACAAGGCCATGGGGACCATACTGCATAGGGAAAATATGAGGCTGATAGTGTAGTGAAATATAGAAGAGGCCAAAGGAGGATGAATGCTGTCTGCTGTGTTTCAGAGTTGGAGGTTCATGAGCCAACTGAAGACAATGTATAGGATATTCAGGATTTCAGGACAAAGGCACCAAGTACTCTTATATGCTGGCTGGTTTATGATGATCTCAACTGGGAAAAGTGGGACTGCTGGGATGTCTGAAGTCTCCCTCCATGTGGTCTGTCCTCCAGTAATGGCTAGCTTGGGCTTGTTCACATGTAATTTGAAGACTTCCAAAAGCAACAGAAGTAGCATTTCAAGCTCTTGCGGTCTAGGCTTGGAACTCACTTGCTCATCACATCTACCATACTGTCTGGATCAAAGCAAGTCATAACCCTAGCTCAGATTTAAGGAGTGAGAAAATGAATTCCACCTCTTGATAGAAGGAGACGCAAAATATTGTGACCAACTTTGCTATATACCATAAGGACCTTTTAATTCACCGACCCTTTGTCTTTATCACTTCCTGGTTCTACTTTCCTCCCTTCTCAGCTTAGATATTTAAATTCATCATGATAATCACTTCTTTGAATTTACACCCATATGACTTATTCCTCTGTCCAGTACAGCCAGTTTCATGAATTTACAGCCCTAGAAAACCTTTCCTCTTTCCCTTGCCTGCATACATGTTGCTGAATATTCCTGGGTGGGGTAGTGGGAACCATGTAACTGGGCTAAATATAGTATTTGTGGACGGAGATTTGAGTTGCTTTAATATTCACTCTTCTTATTTTCTTAAATTATCCCTGGCCTAGAGGGCCTGACCTTTGGCTCTCTCTCTCTCCCTGTTCTCCTCTATTGTAATAAAGTCTTTGGCAGCATGAAAGAAAGATGAACTCCTTTCTCTTGTATCTATTCCATGTTGCCACGCAAGTTTCTCCAGAGGCTGTGTTGTAATTATGTTTGATTGGTTGATAATTTCTGAAAGGCAAAATAAACTTTACATCTGTCTAGATAAGCTTAAAAAAAAAAAAAAAACCTCCAAAATTTGATATGCATAGGGCATGCCTTGGACCTATGATTTTCCTTGGAGCTGATCCAATGAGCAATGACCCTCATGGTGTGAGTTTGCCACCATCAACAAACAAATCATTCTTCTCTGTCCTGGGCCTTCAGTGTGATGTTTCATTCTAATGGAGAGCAAGAACATCTCGTCCCAAAGCCTATGGAAGTTGGTGGTTGCCTGGCAACATCATTCCCAGCACAACTTTGTGGCTTTCTAAGCAGAGGAGAGAGGGAACTTCCCTTCTCTCTCTGCTCCCTGTAAGCCTCTTGTATTATGATGTTGTATTATGTTGAGCTCTGGCTGATTGAAAGCACGTAAGATGATATGAGTAAAAATCCTTTCAGACAGTCAAATGTGAATACAAGATTGGATTATTACCTCTCATTAAGTCCTATTCTAATCTCCGACTCCTTAGTGCGTTATCTTTGCAGCCAGGATGTGAATCACTGGTCTTTAATTTCTGGTATATTCTTCTGCTGCAGACAGAACTGCAAGCGTCAGCCCCAACAAGCACATGAACCACCCTCTAAATTCTTTCGCTCTTCTGTACATAAGTAGTATCTGTTTCTTGGTCTGTCCTTGATCCCCAGTCTCTCACTTCCCAAAGCACTGCAAGGTTGGCGTGTTGGCATCTGTATCTGTGAATGCCCCTGTTTCCCAGTGAGTTTGATCTACCTAGTTGGTTTGTTTCAGTTATTACTACACATTCTATCTGCTGAACCACATTACTTCTTTCTCCTTATGTTGCATACTTTGAAAGCTTTTGTATCATGCATTTGCCAAGCCAAAGCCAAGAGTTCTACAAAGTCATCTGAAAATTATAGAAACATCTAATTGTTGGGAGCCAAATCTTCACAGAGCTCTCACATTTCTATATGTCTTGGGAGAAGAGCTGCCTTTGTTCCAGGCTCTCTTTTCAAGGTTATTTGTCTTGCAAGCTAGAGATAGTGTCTCTCTCCAGAGCAGAGCACAGTCTTGCTTAACACTCATAGTAAAATATATAGGTTCCCTTTGCTTGGGGTTCTTCTCCTTTAATACACTCATTGCTTATATAGGTATGATCTGGCTGTCTTCACTTTGTGGGAACTGGGTCTCGGGGATGGACGCAAATGCTGATAGTCTGGCTGCTGCTGTGGCTCTGAGTGATAACAGTCCTTTGCCGCTGACCCAGGACTCTTGGGTCTATTGCCTGCATCTATGAGATGACAGCTGGATAACTTGTGGCTGAAAAGTGGGCTAAAATATCAGACCCTTCGCAGCTCTGGTCAGGTTCTCAGTAGATTGATGCTCACCAGTTTAGGAGATATGTGTGTTGGAACATATTTAAAGTTGGACTCAAGATGTATTGCTTTTAAGGAACATGTTAGAGATTTTAGAGGCCTGAGCTACCACGAGTTTCTACCAAGGGAGGACCAAATTTGGGATTTTCTTTCAACGCAATTATAATCACAGCATTTTTATTAAAAGCTTTTTTTCTGAGATCCTGATTTCCAATAAAATTGAAAATTCCTTAGCTGGCATTCAGTAACCAAGAAAATATGGACTTGGCTTATCTTACACTTCTACGTATGCTCCAGAATTCAAATGTGAAATCAACTAGTCTACTGCATTAGACAAATATTTCCATCAGCAGATGACATGCTGACTTACTGGCCATCCCCCCAAACCCTGGTAGTCCATTACTCTTCCCTGTCCTTCATCATCCACATCCAGTCATTAGGGTTACAATATCTCTAATCTCTTAAATACTTTCATTATTTTCAACTTCATCAGAACTCTACTAGTTCATTAAATTATTGTAATAGCTTCCTAGTTGGTTTCTCCAATTCCTATTTGTATATTTAAAATCCATCCTCCAAACTGGGCTCAGGCCATTGTGGACTATACAAAATACAAAACTGACACTGTTCAAAATGCTTTAGCGTTCCCCCTTCCTACTAAAAAGAAGGTCTTGCACCTTAAGATGGCCTCCATGACCTGATCCTTTCATATCTCTTTCGGGGGTGGTGTGGCTAGTGACTAAGTGCAGGGGCTCTGGAGGGGAAGTGTCTGTATGTGTATCCTGGTTGCTTCATCTGTGAACTGACTGACCCCAGGCAAATTTAATTAATATTCTGTGACTTAGTTTCCCATCTGTAAAATGGGAATAAAAAGATTACCTACAAATAAAAAGTAAAACAATTTTTATAAAACACTCGGTAATGTGTCTGGTACAGAACAGATGTTCTATAACTGGACTGCTGTTCTCTGTCATGTGCTGTGTTATTTGTCAACCCTTTGTCTTGTTCTATTGTTTTCTTTTGCCTGAAATGCCCTCTCCTTCCTCATGTACGGCAGAGTGGTTGAAAGCACAGGCTTTGGGATGAGATTGAACTAGGTTTGGATTCAGGACACCTTCGTGTATGAACTGTGTGACGTTGTAAAGAACTCAGCATGGTGACCGAAAATTGATTATTATCCTCCTTACCCTCTGAAATCCCACTCGGGGGAAATCATCTGTTTGCCCATTATCTTGCTCAGTCTTTTAGCTCCACACTCTCTCTCTTCTCAAGTTGGCTTTGTGATGCTGGGTCCCAGTCTCTGCCACCTGCATTTCTGCTTTGTCTGCAGGCTCCCTGTTGGACTCTTCCTCTAGGGGGCGCGCATGAGAGAGACCGCAGGGCTGGAGGAGGAACAAGGGATGGCTCCTACCTGTTTGTTTCTTGGGTGCTTCCCTCGGGCTGTCTGCTCCTGTGAGCCGGCAACCCTTCTTCACCTTGGCTGTGAGACCTGAGAATTCTCCTGAGGCAGTTGCCTCAGACATAGAATTCAAAGGGGAACCAAAATTCTCAGGAATCCGGGTAAATTATATTTCTTTTTTTTTTCTCTTTGGAAGGGGAGGTAATTAGGTTTGTTTGTTTGTTTGTTTGTTTGTTTGCTTATTCATTCGTTCATTTATTTATTCATTTATTTCATGGAGGTACTGGGGATTGAACCCAGGACCTCATGCATGCTATATGTGCTCTATCACTGAGCTATACTGTTCCCCCCGCAACCAGGTGAATTATATTCCAATGCAATATTTTTAAAAATATCAAAATTAAATGTGCAAAACCATGATGAACAAAATATCAGAATTTCAGAGACCACTGCCGTGCTGAGGCACCTCAGAGCCTGAGGCAAATGGAAAAATGTGCTCCACTGGCTTTAATGGAAACAAACTCATCAACAGTATTTTTTTAAAATGCTATTTTTGCTTATTTCATTTTTAATTGAGAGAATTACTATGTTTAACTGTTTCCCCTGTCCAAGGGATGATATTGAATAATTTTGAATTAGCTTTTTATACTGATGTAAATTATAACAAATTAGGTTTGGGTATAAATAAAACATTGAAACTTAATGTTGTGGATATTAGTACACTGACTTTTCAATTTTTCAATATTTTTTCCAACAATTATTCTGGAAAAATTCACCATTTAAAAAGTACATAAAATCATATGTATAAGGGTGCACAAGGTTTCATTTCCTCTTGCCTCAGGCTTCAATATAGCTCAGCACAGCACTGTTTTTTACTTACTTAGTTCAGAATTCTATATTAGTTAACTCTTCTTGATATTAACATCTCTCTGTTTAAATAGCTGATGTGATTTCTTTCTCCTAGATGGACCCTGAGTGTCCAAATTCCAAGTGTGAAATGGATTCCCTCCCTTTTATGAGCACTTTTCCACATTTGTGCTTTGCTCATTTTTCTGTGTCACGTGAAATATAGTCCTCCCTTTCCTGCACGTGCATTCATCTCTTCTTGTCCAGATTCAATCCATTCTTCAGGATCAGTTCACATGCCATGAAGTTATTCTTCATCCCCCTGCAAATGAATGTGTTTTCTCATTCCATCAGATCTTGGGCTGTCGGGGAGTTCATGCCATCAAATTCTGCCTTCTTTTGTTGTTATTAGTGCATATTTCTTATTCCTCTACCATTGAGCATCTGAATTTAAAATCTTTGAGGATCAGGGACTGATCTCCTTCCGGTCTTCCTCATCTTTGAGCTTTGGTGCATGAGGCATGTAAAGAATGGGAGACACAGTTGGGTCATAAAATGCTGAGCTTCTGGACAGAAGTGGGAGGCCACATTCTGTAGGGGAGCAAAATTTGCCCCCTCTTCACCAAAATGTGTCTCTTTGGCCTGAAGATTAATTTGGGGTTGATTATCTTTAAGGTCCAAAGGACTCAGGAAGAATTTTTGACCTTCTGTTAGAGCAGGCAGATAGCTAGATATGAATACCAGAAAGGGGAACCCCAGCCAAATGGCAGGAATTTGGCAAAAGGTGGGGGCACAGGCCAAATGCAGGAAAACATACATCATGTAAACAACAAGCGTCCTTGGGCAGACAGAGAAAAACAGGAACCTCAAGACTGATAAGAGATCACAGATTTGGGGGTGGCTAGTGTTCTGGAGGCTGACAGAGAAAGGTGGGAATCTCCAGTGTCTGAATGTAACTTTTGCTCATTATGCCCTCATTTCAATAAAATTAGCCTTGCAGACTAGAAATACCCATCGTGCACTATTGCCATGACACCCGATCCAGACTAAATAAGGACAAGAATCCCTCCTCCTTTGGGAAAGTGCAGCTGGGATGAAAATCAGGGACTATGATCCCAAACCCTTCCTTCCCCGGTGAATATTCTACCCATTCATTTTAACACTCTATATAACCAGCTTGCCAAAGAAACTCAGTGCAGCTGCTCACCTGAGCCTGCCTGCTCTCATCCTGGGAGTGTACTATCTATCCCTTAATAAATTCTCATTTTACTTTTTGACCTCCGTGTCTCATCTCTAAATTCTGCGATGAAACTTAAGTGCCCGCAACACTTCCCCCTAACTGCCTGAAAAGATGTAGGTAGAGGACCTGTTAGAAAACTTGGTGTGTAGACGGGAGGAACTCGGCAAAGTTTGTTAGAATTCCTCTCTCTGTCCTAGTGTCTCTGCGTGGCCCAGCAAACCAACATCAGTGTACCAAGCATTTGCTTCTCCATCTCCATGTGAATTGCCTTCCTCCCCTTTGAAGTCCCAACCCCCCCCCCCACATTCTCATTTGTCCTTAGCTGATGACTGGTATTTAAGGTGATGGCTCCAGTCATCTGGGCCAGATACTCAGTTTTCCTGGGTCTCTGCCATGTACACATGTTATTACACTTTTGTTTGATTTTTCTCCTGGTGATCTGTATCATGCTAATTTAAACCTTAGCCCAGCCAGAAGAACCTAAAAAGGAAGAAGTAAATTTCTTTCTCTCCATCCACTATTAGATGTTTAATCTTTTTTTTTTTTTTTTTAAGCATTCCCAATGCTCTAAAAGCTTTCTTCCTTTTGTTGCCATCTCTGCCTAGGTGCTCGAGTTTGATCCTTAAAAGGGGTGATTAACTGCTCTTCTTTGTTTAGCCTGCTGAGCACAGGGTGCCATTTAAAACAGTCAGGAACAATTTCTCCCTTGAGTTACAAAAAGAGTGATTTCCAGGAGGCAGAAGAGCCCTATGAGACATCTGTCTGTGGGAGCCAAACAGTCTTTCCATGAATGGCCTCATGAACAAGTCATTTTCCTCACAGAAGAGATGGGCCGTGGAGGGACTTCTTAATGAAGGGGTCACAGCAATTGGGACCAGTGGGGATATTCTGCTTCCTTCTATGGTAACAAAAATACCTCCCACAAAATTGAAACAGTAGGAGCTGCCCATCCTCTGCCTTCCATAGGCCCCAGTTTTGTTCTTTCAGAAAAGTCAGAGCCCACTGACACTGGGGCTATGGTGTCAGAAGTTGGTTTATTTATACAGTATAAAGATGATAACTTCAAATTGGAAACCAACTGATTGCAGACTGCAAAAAGAATTTTCCAAAAACAAATCTACAAGGTCAAGTTTCAGAGTCACAGAAGGGGTAATTTAGACAAACTTGGCCAACCACAATAGAAGATGGCATATTAAATTACTGCTGTGGAAAAGGAATTTGCGTTTATAGACCTCAGGCAGGCCTGGAACCTTGAGTGTTATTTGAGCTGAGAGCTTGCCCTGGGAAGCTTGCATCTTTATAATACTGACTGCTGACCCACTTTAAGCTCTTTTCTCCCAAACAGCGGAGGGAAGAAACAGAGTAATGCAGATGGTGAAAGGGACTCTAACACCTTGGTGTATTTATGTATCTCCTCTTGTGCATTACTTTCCCTGACCGGGCTGATTTAATTCTCATCCTGGGAGCATTATTTATTGCAGAATGGATGAAAGACCCAAAGTATCACAGCGGGGTTCTGGTCCTTTAAAGTACCACTCCAGAAGCTCAGTGGGATTTTCTTTTAGAGTCACACACTTTATCTCTCCTTTGTCACTAGGATGCTCTTTGCAGCACCCTGGTGTAGTGTAGGTAAAGAGACAGCCAGAGACAGTAAATCTGTATTGCCTTACATTGATTTCTTTCTTATTTCAGTGTTTCATCCACCCACCCAACCGTCCATCCATTCATCCATTCATCCATCCATTCATTAAAGGACTTATACATGATGCCAGCACCTTGCCAGGAGCTGTTACCTAGCACAAATAGGAAATTCATAATCTCTGTCCCAAGGAACAGCGCTCTGTTCTCTAAACCTTCAAGCCTGGTGTAATGAGCATGTTCCCAGAAGAAGGCTCTCTTAAAGTGATAGGCCCTCAAATGGGAAGCTTCAGATGTTCTCCATGAGCTAAGTCAAAGCATCAAGAATTTGGACCTGAAACTTTCACACAAAAACTTAAGTGCTTTTAAGTGGTTTTTTATCTTAACAACAACAAAAAAGTGGTTTCAACCCGGGACAATTTTGCCCTTCAGGGCACATTTTCCAGTGTTTGAAGACTGGGGAAGGGGTGCTATTATCATCTCATGGAAACAGACCAGGAACAAAGGTAACATGTGACAGTGCCCAGAACAGTACCTCCAACATAGAGTCATCTGGTCCAAAATCCAGCAGTGCTGTTGAAGAAGTTGTCTTTTTAACCAATACAGCCATAATAATTTTCAACCAAGGTGGATAACCTTATTTTGAAAAACAATGTTACATTTGCTGGGTTTACAAATTAACATTTCACATTCACAATGACAAACTGTAACTGGAATTTACATTTACCTTGATGACAGAGCTTTGTTTTTCTAACAATCTTTCACTCATCACATCGGATGTCGGAAAAAAAGCGCATGTCTTTGGGTCCATAGCTCTGCCTGGCTTTAGCTGTGAGCAGGCAGTGCCTTTTGATCAGCAACTTCCTGCCCCTAATGGCCTCGGCAGACATTCTGTGCTTGTGCCCCCATCACCTCTCTGCCTCTTTCTCAGGAGAGTCCTGGGAGTTGAGTTTCCCTACTTGAGAAATACGGAACCTGAAACCAAAGGTAGGGCTTAATCAAGGTCGCCCAGCAGGGCTTTCTGGCTCCCCTCCACTGGCTCTTTGCACACTGGCCCCTTCAGGGGGAACGCAGAATATAAATCAGAAAAGCCGGTCACCTTCAGTCCGCTCTGTGCCTGAAGGCTAATTTAGTCAGGCGGGTAATTCACACTTTTTTTCCTTTAAAACGTCTATGGAGTGTGAAGAGGGCTTTCAGCCAGGACGACAGGCAAGGAAGTGGAATTTGTTTTTAAGCTCTGTTGTTGTTATTCTTCTCCAATTATGAAAATATTCTTCGTTTGAAAAGTCTGTGTGCCCAGGAAAGCTTGGATCAATGTCAGTTTTCTTGAAGTCATTAACTCATCACAATTCGATCAAACCAAAGAGTCTGGCGTTACAGCTGCTAGGGATCTCCCAAGAGCCAAAGGCCCGTCCCAGCCAAAGAAACTGGACACCATAAACAAGGGCTGGTCAGTCTAATGAGGAATGTAATGGATGGACTATTAGGCAGTTTGTAAAAAAATGACATGAAAGG
The DNA here is from genome assembly GCF_048773025.1 of Camelus bactrianus. NCBI lineage: Eukaryota > Metazoa > Chordata > Mammalia > Artiodactyla > Camelidae > Camelus > Camelus bactrianus. Next base: position 16,246,624 of record NC_133539.1, on the reverse strand, counting down.
ACTTGGTTTTGGTTATAAGGATCATAGATTTAAGTGACAGTTATTATAAAAGTAATAAAGTTCCCAGCTTAGTCGGGCTAGTTCCTTCCTTTTCTTACTCAGGAGGGAAGAGGTTGTAACTGACAGTATATATTCATCAGGACGCATCCTCCCCTCCCCCCTCCTTTCCTCTTTACTTATCTTCCTTTCTACTGATTTTTCTTCTTCTTCTTTTTCCTTTATTTTTAACCGTGACCACCACAGTTCAGATGATACTTGATCTCAAAGACAAATTTAATCAACACTTCCTAAAGCTTTATTTATTCTGTTCAAAACTTGACCCAAGTAGCAGTGACTTTTATGTCAGGGACCCCACTGAGAAATGGAGATTGGGGTGGTTGACTTTTTTGCAAAGCCATTTTTTTGTTGAGCATACTTGCAGCTACTGCCGTAAAAGATGGTTTGCAGACTAGTTTAAAATTCAGTAGCTTAGTCTTTGAGGATCCTCACCCTCTCCACATCCCCACCCACCTGCCCTTGGCACCTGGGATGGACTTGTGTTCTCATCAAAGGAAACGGACTCAGGATTAAGTTACGTAGTCTTTCCAGATCACCCGTTTTTCTCTGCATCACTTTAAAATGTAAATGGCTGCTTAGTGGTGAATAAATTTGATTTAGTGGTAAATAAATTTCTTTCTCCAGGGTTAGGGAAATCTGAGAGCCTCATTTCATGACACAACAACTCAGCAACCAAGCATGTTTCTTAATTGTCCTTTCGTCTGAATGTGGCTTGTCCTCATTTCTTACGCTAAAAATGACATATTTAGTAACTCGAAGACAGGCCTTCTAAACATGGTTCCTCTGAAAGCTAAATAACTTAATGAGGCGTTTTCTTCTTTTGGTTGAAGCTAGTGCTCTCTTGGTGCAATTCATAATTGCTTTCCATTAAAAAGCATGGCTTTGTGTATTAGAATAGAATTTAACCCAGTTTGAAAGGCCAAGGCATGGATGATCGATGGGAAATCCCCAATGATTCAGTACTATGACTCAAAGAAAACAAAGGCCACTGGGTTTCTGTCATTATAAATCATACATAAACATTAACATCCCAGAAGATGGCTCTGTGGTTCTTTGAAATAATCTAGAATTAGCAAATGTAGCCCAATTTTTATCTGTCCACATCTTGTTCTAATAAATCTATGAATTACAGGTTCAAACAACAGAGGAAAACCTCTGAAATCTCAGAGGTTGTGGTAACGATAGTAACAGTTGATATTGAAAGATTGTATGTATACATTCACACATTTTTCTTTCTTTTTATTTATTTATTTTTTAAAGAAGAGAAAGCCTATAGTTTTCAACACATTCTCAAGTGGTCCATGAATTAAAAGAAATTTAGAGCCCCTGCTCAGAACATCTATGTGGTAACGTATTTACCATCCTAACACCAGAATGTAAAGTCCGTGAGAGCAGGCGTTCTGTCAGTTTTGTTCACTGCTGTCTCTCCAGTTCCTGGAACATAGTAGGCACTCAATAAATACGTGTTAAATGAAGGAACGAATTACACAAAAGCAGGGTAACATCTCAGTGTTCTCTTAAATAGCTAAACAAACACCAGAGTTTATTCAGTAAGAGTTAAGTGTTGCTGATTTCTTTTTTTTTTATTTGAGCAGGTGATCCAGATCTGATTAAGGTCAATGAAGCAGAATATTCAAAGAGCTAGAAACTCTAATTTTGCAAATACTTGGCTGACTGTCACTTTCTCTACTTTTAATTTCATTCATTGGCTCCTGTTGTCTAAGAAAATCTGTGGGTTTTGGTAGAAGGTAACTGCTAGTCACAAGGAGCAGACTCTTATTTAATTATTTGAGTGCTTTTCTAAGTCTGCGAAGATGCAAGAATTGGGGTTTATAAAATCTTCTCCCAAAAATATCTAACTCCCTGAAGGCCTGTTCTGCCAGTTTTTTCCCAGAGCACAGAGCACCTCATTCCTGATCTCCACCCTGAACTCTTTTCAGGGTGTGCTGAAGGTCAGTGACTGCAGTGGCCTGTGACTTCATTCTTGTAGAACCAAATGGTAAATGACATTTTTTCGTTGTCAGAAGTATAGTGGACCAAAGATATCCATTTCCTTCCATTTTTGCCACATTTATTCCCCCTTACAAGCTGCTAATAAAATACACGCTGACAGTGAATTTAACTTTTCTCTCTCAATCTCTGAGTTACCTGGTAAATTTCATTGTTCTCCATTAACTGCTTCTTCCTTACTTTACGTTTTTGTGTCATTTCAGCCTAAATTGAGTCAAACTGGGACACCTTTAGGTTATCATTGGCAATAGCTATTGAGTCCCCTTGAGAGTATTTAGCTTTTTATAAATAGTGACAGTGGCCACAAGGATTATCTTGATAATCATCTAAAAAAAAGACAAGAGCATAGAGACTCTGGACTTTCGCACATCTCAGCTAAATTCTTTTTAAAAACCTCGTACCATCTAACACTATTTTTTAATCTTTTACTTTGAAATAATTTCAGACCTACAAAAAGCTGCATAAATGGAAAAGGCACTCCATACACCCTTCATCCAGCTTCCCCTAATGCTCACATCATGTAATCACAGCACAGTTATAAAAATCAGGAATACAGTACTGTTTCGATTTAAAATGCTGTATCCCTGCTGATGGTGTGGTGCCATTGTTACGCTTTTCGCTCTCATCTTATTAGAGCTTCACTTTGCCACCTCAGAAAAGGTAAAACCAAATTCTGGAGAGGGAGCCACTCATCACAGGCAGTCTTGGGAGATGGACTCAATCTCTAACCCTGTGCTCTCTGAGCTGGATTCTGCTTTCTCATTAGCGCTGGGCTCTGTGATGCCAAATGCCATTGTTTTAGCCCGGAGCTCAGAATCTTGGCTTGCTGTTTCTGTATTAAGAGAAACTTCTCATCAGGGGGCTCATGTTAATCAACCTAAATCTCCATCTCATGTCCGTGCATATGCTCTACTTAATAAGAGATTTAAGTGGGGAGGGTATAGCTCAGTGGTAGAGTGCATGCCTAGCATGCATGAGGTCCTGGGTTCAATCCCCAGTACGTCCATTAAATAAATAAATAAGCCTAACTACCTCCCCTACAAGAAAAAAGAAAAGCAAAACAAAGAAAAATATGAGATGGTGGCTCATATGTGGAATCTTTAAAAAAAAAAAAAAAAAAAAAGAACATAAATGCAAAACAGAAACAGACTCATAGACATAGAATACAAACTTGTGGTTGCCAAGGGGGAGGGAGGTGGGAAGGGACAGAGGACAGACAGGGAGTTCAAAATTTGTAGATACTGATAGGTATATATAGAATAGATAAACAAGATTATACTGTATAGCACAGGGAAATATATACAAGATCTTGTGGTAGCTCACAGAGAGAAAAAACGTGGCAATGAATATGTGTATGTTCATGTATAACTGAAAAATTGTGCTCTACACTGGAATTTGACACAACAAAATGACTAAAACTCAATAAAAAATGTTTAAAAAAATAAGAAATTTACCTCCTTTATAGTTAGTACCATTCCTTTATAATAAAAAAAATACACACACACACACACACACATATAATGGAGATAATATGTTCAGCTGGGACATTTATTTCAAGGTGGTTCCAAACTCTAGTCTCTTGTTTGTTTCAGCAATTTTCATAATGCATAGATATGGTGACTATTTCAAACTAAAGGCAATGAGAAATGTAAATATTTCTTTATAAAACGAAAAAATTCCAAGAAGATGCATTTGAAGGGTTACATTCCGGCTCATGAGTTCTTGTCAGCCGATTCTCCAGCTTTGTGTTGCTGTGTGTGTGTGTGTGTGTGTGTGTGTTGGGAATGTATGTGGCATCTTACAGGGAGCTGTCGGTTTGGGGTCAGTGCCATCCATCCCTGCTATCTCCCAAATCAGTGGCAAACAGACTGGTTTCATGTTCTCCACGACAATAGACAAGTCCCTCCTGGGATGTTCTTCACTCGGCGCGGAGGGGGGGGGGGGGCGGGGGGGCGGTGTACAAGAAAAATCCATTAAAAGTTTTGTGTTAAGCTTTCTTGCTTGTTGGCAGGAAGTGCCTTGGTTTTCTTGATTGAAGAAATGAAGGAAAAAACCTAAGGTGAAAAGTTCAAGGATCAATTTGCTATTCAGGTTGGAAAAGATTTATTTACAAGCATCACTTATGGCATCTCTAAGATTTTTCTGCTTATCTTACCATACTACTCATCTTACCATACTACTCTCTCCTCATTCCAAAAAATAAGGAGAGAAACCCTTTGCAGACTGATGTCTGGGTAGTTTAGATACCCACTGGAGCCCCACTGCCAGCAAAATGATTGGGAATCACCGGGTCGTGTATGGCTGGGGCAGTGTGAGACTCCGGCCAATCAGAATTGAATCTCGGGGCGGGGGGAGGGTATAGCTCAGTGGTGGAGGGGGTGCCCAGCATGCACAAGGTCCTAGGTTCAACCCCTGGTACCACCATTAATAAATAAATACACCTAATTACCTCCCCCAACAAAAAACAAAACAAAGCAAAACAAAAGAATTGAATCTGAAAGGACTCCATGCTGGTAGTTGAGAACAGATAATTCCTTTTTGGAAGGCCTGTAGTGTTTGTGAAGCTTTCTGAAGACTCCACTCTGCCAAAGGGAGAGTAAAGACAACAACTACCCTAGCCATCCGTGTCTGCCAGGTTTCTCTTTCTTTCCACGACAGGAAACATTATATTGGTTGTGGGTAAATTTCAGTAGTTTATCACAGTAAGGTGAGGAGACTCACCCACTGGGCTGCCAGAAGAAACATTCTCCAGCCTTGGTCTGTAAGTCCAGAACCTTCATTCTATTCCTCTCAAAACTTTGCCACTTTTAACCAAGAATTAGTTGTATCAGTGTTATGCTATTTTCTTTCCTTTAAATGAATCCACTCTTACATATGAACATTAAATGGATTTTTGTTTAGCGAACCATTTGCCAGACTTAGCTGTAATTTTAGGAAATTTTAGGAAAGATTTAGAGGATGGTTCAGAGAATAAAATGTTATGCAAGAGACATTAGATTGTTCGGGATAAGTCTCCGTGGAACTGAGGTCTATTATTGTCAAAATGATTAAACCAGCAACGGAAACATACATTAAAACAAAAAAATCATGTAGTTCTGTGTCTGAAACCGCAAACAGCAAGGTGCTTTGTCATCCACTGCTGTCACGGGAATGTTTTCATGTTTTGCCGCTGGGCATTGAAATGCAAGTAATCCACCACCCACAAAACCCATTAGCATAAGCAATAAAAAATGAATGGTCAGATGACACAGTGATAGCATTGAAATTAGTTTAGTAAAATGTAGATATGATGAGACCCTTGGGGTCAGAGCAGTTTGCATCATAATGGACTGAACTGTTTTGGACTTTAATTCTGGGTTCTTTTATAGATGGTTATTGTGCCTTTCTTTTTTTTTTTTAATAAAACATCTGTGTTCTGTTACTTTTTTGTTTTTTGGTTTTTTCCTCAAAGTTTTCTGATGTTAAAGTTTTGCCTACTGGCTATTACAGGGCAAAGAAAAAAAAACCCTCTAGCTCTCTTTTGAGTGAGTGAGAGAATTCTAATTGTTTCTCCTCTGCAACAGTAAAGGCTGCGGGAAAATGCTCCTCCATCAGAGGCGTTAGGTCTTCTGTTGCCTTGACTTTGTCCCCATCCTTCTAGATAACTGCTGCGACGCACGCGCTTGCAGTCCTGACACGCAAAAGCTAAACTGAGAATGTGCGCGCACCTCAGAGAGGCAGGGACAGCCACGGCGTCCTTCTGGCCAGCCGCTGAGATCCATGGTGCACCTGCAGCTCAACTGAGACCACAACTTCTTCCTTTAAAAAAGTGGAGGGAGAATCTCACTATAATGTATATTTTCTTTCCTTATCTGCTTGTTCCTGAGTTTTTCCCTTTTAGACAAAAAAAACAGTTAGAGCCAGAGTATTTTTAAAAAATTCCTTCCAGTAAAGTATTATTAGCGACTTCCAGTCCCAAGGTGGCCTTCTTGACCTCTTCAACAATCTCACACTCTGCTAAACATCACAGTGAAAACTGGGAACAAGAAACTCATTCTCTTGGCCCAGGGCAGGCATATTGGGGATGGAGTGGGGAATTTCATAGCGTGAAGATAACATAGGATAATTATCTCAGTCCCTACCCGTGTGGCCTATTGAGAGGTGATTTTTTAAAACTTATTAGCACCTTGAAGTTACTCTTTTTTGATATAATTTGAAAATAACACATAATGTATTTAATGCAACTTGGTGGTGATTTAAGATAAAGTTGGCCTTGGCAGCCTAACACTTAACCATTGTGTAGAGTAACGCACACCTTATTCCATACAGTACCTGGGGACAAAACCAAATGATGCTTTTCAGCTCCCTCTCCCCCAGGGGTCATCTGGTGAGCTCCTCTAGGTGCTGTTGGGGAGGTTCCCTGACCCCCCACCCCGGGGGATGCTCTGCACTGTACCCCTGCGGGGGGAGCAGGGAAGCAGCAGCTGGGAGCTGTGTGCAGGAGACAGGGTAGAGTTTGGGGGAGTCCAGACTTTCTTTGAAGGGAAGATGTTACAAGCTCTACTATGGAGTCTTGAGGGAGAAAAAGACATGGGTGTCCTTGAGAGCTGGTGGTGAGAGGTGGGAGGAACTGGACAGAGTCTTGGTTGTCTCACCATGAGCTGCAGGTAAGTCACCTCACATCGTTGGGCCTCAGTTTCCTGCTCAGAAAAATAAAGGGGGTTCATGTAAACAATCTCTAACATCCCTCACCTTTTTTTTTCCTTTGTCTTATGTTTGGGCAAAACTTTGGTGACCAGGGTAAGACATATATCTTGGGGACCTGAGAACAAGATTTTCATTTGTTTTTTTAAAGACAGCCAGAAAATCGAGTGGAATTCATTCCTTTTCTCTTGGAGTTAAAGATTCAAAATCTTTAGCCAGAAACATTTTTAGAAGCTCATGGAAGATTCCCTGGGGCAGGCCCTGCGTGCATGTTGGCCTCTGTCAAGGAATGCCCAGAAGGGACAGTGCTGACGTCTCTGCTGGGAGTCCAGCAGAGATTTGGGATTATCTTTGGGTTTGCAGAAGATTCTTCTTCCGTATATGCAGTTTTTATGAGTAATCTAAGTTTGAAATGAGCCAAGAGACACCAGACATGTGATTATAAATCTACGCTGAAATTGGCCAGGTGTGGTCTCCAGGAACCCATCATTCTGAGGCTGATTTCCTTGTAGACAATTTTGCTTTCTCAATTCTTAAAGCTTATTAAAGATTCTATACGGTACATGCCTTTGGTTGGATCCTCCCAAGGAGTTTCTGTTTCTCTGAGTTTGTCATTTTCCTCTCTCCTATTAAGTAGTTATATTTCATGGAGCAATTCACCGAAGCTTTTATAATAATTACTAAGCTGAAGCAAAATTCTTCAATAATAGGTGTAATTTTCATCAAACGATTGCTTTCCTTTTCTTATTGCTGGAGTTCTATCACTTGATGTGAGAGAATTGCTGGCCAGAGATAAAACCTGCTGGTTTGGAAAAACCAATAAAAATGATGGAGGCAGCCAAGGAGCTTGCTTTTTGATTCACAAGCTGACGAGAAGCCTATCTTCTCTGCCTGGCCCTCCCAGCCCATGTCCCCCAGACCCTCAGGGAGGAAACCTCCACGGGAAACAGACACAAGGATACAGATTTTATTTAAGCCCAGCCGATATGATGCAGGAAAAACGGATGTGGGCGTGAGGAGGGCCATGTCCTAGGGTTAGGTTGAGTCCATGGGATGTGCCCCCCCAAGTGTGGGTCCTTGTCTTCGCGCAGGAAAGAATTCAAGAGTGAGCCACAGTTGAGTGAAGGTAGATTTATCCAGAGAGACACATTGAAAGGCAAGAGAAAGGCCACGAGGTGGGGGGTTGGGTGCTCAGATTAGAGTAAAAGTAGGTACACACTCCATAGACAGAGTGCAGGCGGTCTCCGAAGGGGGGTGGGGGTGGGGTGGCAGTGGCAGCTACACTGTGTTGCCAGTTTTTATGGGCTTGGTGGCTTCATCTGCTAATAAGTGGAAGGACCAGTCTAACTAGCCTGGGGAAGGGGCTGGGTTTCCCAGTAAACTGGCCATTTCCCACTCTTTGACCTTTTGTGGCTAGCCTTGGGACAGCCGTGGTGCCTGTGGGCACGTTATTCACTATGCTAATGTTACAGTGAGCATATAATGGAGCTCAAGGAAGTCAAATCTCCCACCGTCTTGGGCCTCAAGGCCTACTGTGGGTTGAATCTTTTGCCATTCTGGTGTTAATTGTTGCGCTGTTCCTTGAATGGCTGTGCCCTGCCCCCTTCCCGTCTCAAACGTACTATGAAGACTATTTAAAACTATTTAGTCTACAAGTAGATCTTGAGAAAGGAAAATGAGATACACAGCTCTGTTTGTTCTCTCTAGTTCTATATAGTATTTGAGGAGGTGATTCCCCTTCCTCCCAGTTCTCCTCCTCTGTGTTAGTTGTCAAAGTGTGATGACTCAAATCCCTGCATTTACTTAATAAATACTCATTGAACAATCATCACGTGTGAGACACTCGTCTAGGCACTAAGGATTCATCAGTGAACAAGACAGACAAAAGTCCTGCCTTTAGGGTGTTTACACTGAGAAAAGGACAATAAGCAAATAGAGGCATAAAACGTATGAGCCAGGACGTGCCAAGAAGAAAAACGGCGGAGGGAAGGGGTGAAGGAAATGCTAGAGACAGCAAGGGAGTTTATGCTGAACTGGCTCGGCTAGGCACAACATCATCCAAACTGTGACATTTGATCAAAGACCTAAAGGAGACAAAGAAGTAAGATGGATGGTTAACCAGTGGCTCGTGACTTTTGACCTAAGCCATTAGAACAATGGACTTGTCATCTGCTGAGAAGGGAAACTCAAAAGTAGGAGCAAGATGCCTGTAGTTTGATGTTGAAGGTGTCGTGTGAGATGTCTGTTAAATATTGAAATGGAGACGTCAGTAAGCAACAGGGAATCTGGAGTTCAGGGGACAGGTCCAGATCGGAAAATATAAAAAGCTGCCCTACCTGAAGGAATTCAGCCACATCCTCTTCTGCCCCGAACAGTCTTTTGTTGCTAGTTAATTACACAAGGCAGATCAAAGCAGGAAGATGGGCATTACCTCTACTTATTCCAATAGAATATATAAATTTTTTTTTTGAACGTAGTGGTTTTAAAACACGTCCACAGTTCTTTAATGTACTTCTCATCAAGAGATCGGGTTTACCTCCCCTCTCCTTGATCTGGGCAGGACCTGGGACTGCCTTGATGAATTGGCTGTGACAGAACTGATGTCATGGAACTTCTGAGACTAAAGCATAAAATGCAGTACAGTTTCTACTCTCTTATTTTGGTTGTTCACCCTTGGAACCCTGCCTCTGAGAAAGCCCAGGCTACCTGAAGAGGCACATGTGGAGATTAACTGAGGCTTCTGGTCGACCTCCAAACTGACAGCCAGCACCAGCTTGCCAGCCATGTGAATGCGCCATCTTGGAAGCAGATCGTCCAGCCTTCAGTTGAGCTGGCCCTGTTGATGCCGTGTGGAGCAGAGCCCTACCCGAAGTGCAGATCTGTGGCAAAATAAAAATTGTTAGTGTACAAGCCACTGTCTGGGGTGGTAATGATTACAGTCTTGAGAGTAGGACCACATCTTTTTTATTTTTAAAACATCGTATCCCCTTTGGCATTGGGTAAGTGCACACAATAGGCATCCAATAACTCTTTTACGTGAAAGAATGACCCAAGATGAAGCAGCTATAACCATCTCAAAAGAAAGGGAGGACAGTTTAGGATCCCTACGAAAGATTCCCAGTTTGGAGAAACAAAGTTCAGCTTTCAGAAAAACACAGTTCAGCGTAGTTAAAAGATTATAGTAGCTCTGGGGTAGGTAAAACACGTTATCCAAGAATGCTTAGCCATCTGAGTAAATCTACTGACTATTAACGTGACTTAGTTTGGAAATTACTCTAAAAGCTGTGTGATATTAGAAATGAGGCATTGCCAGCTGGCTACAGGAAGAAGTTTTGTTGCTTTAATAGTTACAGTGGAGCATCATAGTCTGACTTGATCTATAAATGTATTCTACAAAGTAAATATATATAATCAAAGCAAGGATTAAATTAGTGATTTGTGCTCCAATTTTTCCTACATGCAGAAAATCTTAGCATGGTAGGGCCTTCGTGCTGGTGAGCAGGAGACAGGGAATAAGAGCATGGCTTCAGGGACCTTTCTTTTTTTTTAAAAGTTTTTTAAATAATAGACTTTAGTTTTTAGAGAAGTTGGAAGGTTCACAGCAGAATTGAGCAAAAAATACTGACAGTTCGCACATAGCCCTCCCCACTCACGCATATATACTCCCTACCCTCAACATCCCTCATCAGTGTGGCGTATTTGGTACAATCGATGAAACAACATGGACACATTACTGTCAACCAAAGTCCATAGTTTACATTCGGGTTCACTCTTGATGTTGTACATTCTATGGGTTTTGACAAATGCATAATGACATATAACCACCACTATAGCATCATACAGAATAATTTCATTGCCCTAAAAATCCCTTGTGCTCAATCTATTCATTTATTTTTAAAAAATATTTTTATGGAGGGAGGTCATTAGGTCTATTTATTTATTATTAATTATTATTTATTATTAGTTTAAAAAAAATGAATCCAGGACCTTGTGCATGCTAAGCATGCACTCTACCATTTGAGCTGTACCCTCCCTCCTCCTCAGGGACCTTTAGAGAGTCCTCTGCTAGAGAATTATTCCAGAGTGGCCAGCCTCATAGGGAGCTGATATGTGTACTGAGGTCCAAATTAGTCTCTCTTCGTTTGATTGGCAATACACGATATTACCCAAGACCCTCAGCTGTGTACTTCCAGAGGCACTCAACGTATATCGCTACACGGCATTAAGACTTCCTTTTTTTGGCACGCAACTTGGTATTATGAATAAAGAGAGAAGAATTAAAAAAAACCCTTCTACTTCTTGGACACTCTCCTGAGTAGTTAATCTTGGCCACTTACTACATATCAGACAGAGTTTTAAACACCTTACATCTATTAACAAGTCGAATCCTCATGACCCATCTATGAAGCACTATTATTATCTTACTTTACAAACGAAGAAACCAATGTAGAGACTGGCTCAAATCTGCATTCTTGAAGCAGATGCTAAACTGGCTTTTATTAAAAACAAAAACTAAGCAAAACATTAATTTGTAGTCAAAGATTATTTATAATAGTAAAATATTTCCAGAAGATGATGAATTAAATATCCTTATGCAGTCATTAAAATGGTTATTTTAAGAGTTTTTAAAACGACATGAGACAATGCACCTATTAAAGCAAGGAAAAGCAGGATATGGGCTCCAAGTTATGAAAGCAAAAGGCAAGGGAGGTAATTGCATGTTATTTAAAAATACTAAAAGTATATATGCAAAATATTAACAGTACTTCTCTGTGGATGGTGGGATTACGAGTGAATCCTTTTTCTTCCTATATTCTGTATTTTCTGCAAGTAGCATGCATTGCATTTATAGTCACAATGCTTGTTATTAAAGCAAAAATAGGAATCTGAGTCTGGAACTCAGGGAAAGGGTCTGGGTTTAAGCTATTGCTTTGTACACAAGTAATACTGAAATTTTCCAGGTGGCTGAGATTACACAGAGACAGTGTATAGAGGAGACACCTGAAGGCAGAGCCTTGGGGTCCACAAACACCCAAAGCAGTGTTTCGTATGACCTTTCCTGGCTTATGTAATCATTGGGGTGGGGGTGGAAGTTCTCACTCAAAATGCGGAGTCTGAATTTGGCCTCGTATTTCTCAGAATTAAGATACAAAACAAGGAAAGAGTGGTGCAGCATTTTAAAGAAACTTAAGGATAAACAAGTTGCATTTCAAGTTCCAAGGTCATCAAAATCCAGTTTTGTATCTGCTGGAACTCCAGGATGCTGTGCACACATGCTCTTACTGAGGAACTTACTGGAGGGTGAGCTTCACCCAATGCAAAGATGTCTGGGAACAAAGGACTGCCAGAGAGATTCCTCATATTCAACTGCAGGGCTAAGGCGCGAGAGGGTGAAGTTGTAGGTTGAAGAAAAACATTATGGACTGATAACGCAGAACAAACGCAACTGAAAAAATGAGAGAAGAGAGAGAAAAAAGGAGGAAAGAAGAGCAAGACTGTTGATTGTTGTATAGGTGATGGGTGGTGGGCAAAAAAATCATCTAGAAAAGGCAGATAGCAAGAGGCTAAGAAAAAAGGGATTAAGAGCACCACACACATAAAAATAGTTCAATAGTAACCACTAGAATAAAAATACAAAGCTTCCTATGAAACATGCACACTCACACACAAAACTCACACACCCTCATATGCATGCCAAGAGTCCTTCCCTCATAGAGACACAGTAAATATAATACACTCAGTCAGTCATAACATGAGATATGGAAGAACTAAAAGCCAGCGTAGCAGTCAGATCATAAAACTGAGTGGGTCCAACTTGTCTATTACAAGATTTTCAAATTGGCTCACATAGCAGAAACTCACTTCTGCGCTGTACGTGAGACATACACTTAAAACGCAGCAATTGGAAAAGCTATAAATAAAAAGCTCGGACAAAGATTTACTGAGCAAATGGAAACAGTAAGACAGCAGGGGTTGCAGTCCTGATAGCAAAGTAGACTTCAAGCCCAAAACAAAAGACAAACAGAAAAAACCACAGAGCTGTAAAATGACCCTTGAACAGATAAAGGAATCTCCAACTTCACTACTAAGAAGTAAGTGAATTAAAACTATATTGGCCTTTTAATGATGGCCATTCTGACCAGTGTGAGGTGATACCTCATTGTAGTTTTGATTTGCATTTCTCTGCTAATTAGCGATATTGAGCATTTTTTCATGTGCCTATTGGCCATTTGTGTGTCTTCAGTGGAGAACTGCTTGTTTAGGTCTTCTGCCCATTTTTGGATTGGGTTGTTTGTTGTGTTTTTTTTTGTGTGTGTTGTTGTTACTGAGTTGTATGAGCTGTTTGTACATTCTGGAAATTAAGCCCTTGTCAACTGCATCATCTGCAAATATTTTCTCCCATTCAGTACATTGTCTTTTCGTTTTATATATGGTTTCCTTTGCTGTGCAAAAGCGTATACATTTAATTACATCCCATTTATTTATTTTTGTTTTTATTTCTGTTGCCTCAGTAGACTGCCCTTAGAGAACATTGCTGAGATTTATATCAGAGAATATTTTGCCTGTGTTCTCTTCTAGGAGATTTATGGTGTCTTGTCTTACACGTAGTCTCAGGCATAGAAAACAAACTTATGGTTACCAGGGAGGAGAGAGGGGAGGGATAAATTGGGAGTTTGGGATTTGCAGATACTATTATAATAAAATAGATAAACAACAAGTTCCTCTGTACAGCACAGGGAACTATATTCAATATCTTATAGTATCCTATAATGAAAAAGAACATGAAAAGGAATATACATATATGTATAACTGAATCACTGTGCTGTACACAGAAATGAACACAACATTGTAAACCGACTGTACTTCAATTAAGAAAAAAAAATTATACTGGGATGCCATTCCTCACCCACGAGGCTGGCCAGGCCAAATTCTCTCAAAATCTCGTTTAACTTTGGTCTGGGTACTATTACTATAATTCTATTTGGTAATTCTTAAATTTTGTGTTCATTATTTATTGATCAATCCCTGGACTATCTGGAGAATTCTTTCATCATACCTTAATTTTAGAATACGATTATAAGGCATTATTCTTTCCCCCCATAATTATATATATGTATATATAATTTACATATATATGTGTCTGTGTTTAATTTTTTTCATTAGTTCTGAAATGATCAAAGCTAAAACTTGCAGCTCCTGGCCTTAAAGGCTGGCCTGGGAGTAACATCCTGTATGTGTGAGAAGGTTTGGTTTCATTTCATTAGTCATTTCATTACTTATATGAAGGCTTATTTCCCCCATTAGTTACCTCTCTTTGGGTGAAAGCAAACGGAACTGTTGCTTATACACGTAAACTGTCACGTTTCGCATCTTCCTAGAGCAGTCATGTCTAATTGCCCTTAACAGGGCAAGGGAGACAAGCATTTTGTTCTCTTGAAAATAACACATCCAGATGAGTTTTATTGAGTCTGTGCATACTGCACAGTGACCTGAAGAAATGATTTTGATGAATTTTCTGTGCTTTGTGTTTTAGTTTGAAAGTTGTGATCTAAGGCTAAAAGGTGCTGGTCGGTTCTCCTGTTCACCTGTTACCTAGCACAGGACAGCAGAAACACCAGGGTCAGGGGGTTCTTAGATCTTTGGAATGCCCAGGCTTCTCTAGCTAAAAATCATGTACACATAACACTGTTTTGGAATACAGAGCAAAGGTTCTCAAATGGGGATGATTTTGCCCCCTCTAAGGGACATCAGGCAATGTCTCGATGTCTTTATCGTAACTGGGGAGTACTATTGGCATGAAAAGGGTGGAGACCAGGGATGCTGTGGGACACCTTACAATGCTCGGGACAGCCGGTCAAACAAGGAACTACTCCTACAAAACAGCAACAGGGTTGAGAAACCCTGCTTATTGATGACTGTCCACTGATCATAATTTTTATTCCTCTGGAACTTCTCTCTTTGTACTTATCTGGGACTGTTAGACAGTCTGTATGTCTGTGTCCCCCCAAACTTCACATGTTGAAATCCTAAGGCCCAATGTAATGGCACTAGGAGGTGGGGCCGTCGGGTGATGAGCAGTCATGAGGGTGGAGGCCTCAGACACGGGATTAGTGCAGTCCTCAGTGAGGTGCCGGAGAGGTCCCCGGCCCCTTCCACCACGTGAGGGTACCAGGAGAAGAGGGCCCCCACCTGACTGTGCCAGCACCCCGATCTCAGACTTCCAGCCTCCAAAACTGTGAGAAGTAAATGTCTGTTGTTTATCAGCCACTCAGTCTGAGACATTTTATTACCGTAACCAGAATGGACAAAGACAGGGTCAAACTTGAGGACCAAGATACGGCCGCCAAATAGTTTGGATGGAGTGAAAACTGAATTAGGTCTATGAAGCACTCTACTTGCACTGGGAGGTGACTGTTGGCCCCAATTTCATCCCCAACTTGTAAGTGAGACACCATATAGGTGTGGGTGTTCAACATTAGGTACGTTAAAGGTTCTCACTCATCTTCGATGACTCAATGATCAGAAGGTTGTTACCATGGAATCATGCACACCAGCACAATGGCGCTCCTCCAACAATGCCTTTATTTACATGAAAACACCATTTTATACAAAGGGAAGTCAAATCTTGAAGGGTTTGTCCAGGCTTGTCTTCCCCATTCCCTGATTTTGTCCCTTCCACTTTCATCCTTTTTTGGTATCATAAATAAAGAGTTTTATTGCTCTCTTTTTCTCTTTTCCCCCCTTACTGGAGGCACTGGGGGTTGAACCCAGGACCTCATGCATGCCAGGCACATGCTCTACCACTGAGCTATATATCCAGCACATAAAGTGTTTTTTAGACTGAAACTGGAAAAGAAACTGAGTCTGCCTCTGTTTCCCCACCCTAAATTGCACTGAATATTTCATGTCTGTAACCATCTTTCAAAGAACACTCTTGCCCAGCGTCATTTTATTTAATTTATTTATGGAATACAGTGTAGAAAGCTATCATGGTCATAAGCAATGATTCTGTACAGTCATCCTGAAGAAAGTTTTTTTGGGGAGAATTCTTGGTTAATTTGAGACCAGCAGAGCACTCCCCCCACCCCCCGCCCGTAAAAGTGCTTACAATGAACAGGGAATTCTTTTCTTTATCAAAGATCCGAAGATACATGGACAAAAAAAAGTTTCAATTCTCAATGCCTAATGTGTGCACATAAAACAGGCACAAAGAAATAAACGTGTATCCTCATAATTCCTATATCACAAATATAGCGGAAGCAGCAATTTGTACAGTAAAATGCAATCGTGGAAAAAAAAATCCTCTAACTCATTTGGAATACATAAAAATGTTTAACTTTAAAATGCATAGTGATCAAGAAAAGAATACTTAGGCAAGAGAAGCAGCTAAAGTCCCACGTTCACATGAAGCATCCCCCATGGAGTCTTAAAGCATATTTCAAAGTAGGACTGAATTGGGTCACAAACCACAAGAATAATATACAACTGGCTAAGGGCTTACGTGATAAATAATCAGGAGGGAATCTATTCATGCACTAGTTTGATACAGCTAAACTCTTTACAGGACACAAAACCCATTAATAATGTAGTGTAGAGACCAAAATGTAAAGAGAGAGAATACATTACTGATTTGTATATTAATTCAAGTTCAGGCATCTACTTGTGTTACAGCACAGCTGTCGAAAGGCGATAATGAGTAAATAATAAAACAGAAGGGTTGCTTTCTTTCCACGTTATTCTGTAAATGAACACCGATGTGTAGTGAAGCAATGGTTTTGCTGTCCAACTTCAGAGGCTGCTGTGGCGGTGGTCTAGTTCTGCATCTGCTCGAAGAACTTGTAAGTCGGGTTTTCGTAGCCGTTCTGCTGCATCTTGGAGAGGTGGCGCTCCTCCGGGGTCACAGCGGCGTCGACCTGAAAAAGCAAGAACGAGGACATGTGAGTTTAAAAAAAAAGCAATCTTTTAGGAGTGATGCAATAAAAAGATAAGGTGCACTGTACTCTTCTTTTCCCAAGACTGCAGAACACCCACGATTTTCTCCTCTTTCTTCCCCACTCCGACGGCGAGCAGGACGCCTGTGCCCACCAGTTACGCAGATGCTCCATCCAGCCACCAGGTGGCGCCTAAAACCTGGCCGTGCTGGATGGGCAGGCCAAGGGCTCGTTGGTTGCTTCCCTAACTTAACAGTAACTGGGATACAGGTAGGGCAATACATATTTTCTTCTTCCCCTGTTGGCTCAAAAAAGGACAAAAGGCTCCCATGGAAGGCTGTTTTACTTGAATGTGTGGTGGTAAAATAGAAAAAAAAAAAAAAAATCCCAGAGTATCATGGAGAGAGATTCAGCAGAGTGGAATGGGTGACACTCAAACCTGAACCACTGGGTGTTTTCCCATGCTTGCTTTAGTCTGTCCTCGTTTTCATTAAATATGCTAAAGAGACTCTTTTAATTAAAATAATGACATAACCATATCAAAGGGGTATTATTAAAAGATATAGAAAGAATATACTGTTCTAGATTACAGATTATCTTTTTTTTTAAACTGAGCACTAAGAGGTAAACTAGAAGTATGTCCAGCTAAAGGCTTGAACAGACCCCCTCTGCTGATACGGTGGCTCCTAGATCAGGCAGCAGTTGGAAACTTGTGTTCTCCCCCAGAGGGTCCTGCTAGGACCCAGCTTATCCCCCGGGAGGTGGGAAGTGGCTATTCAGGTTTCTAGTATGTTTGCTGTACCTCAGTCTACAGAAGAGTGGAAGTACTTGATTCTTTGCTGAGTAAATGAAAGCTTAGCTTTGTTATTGTAAGATTTCTCTTCTGTAAAACCACTGGAAGTAAAGAGAATCAACACAAATTTAATCAGAATGCAGCCACATCTTTTCCATAAAGCAGTTTAGATGTGCTGTCCAGAAGATGGTTTTTCCTTCAAATGGATGTCTTCTCTTCTGTACATGAGGAGATCGGGCTTCCTACATCATTTCTAGGAGAATACAGCAGGTCTGTTCCCCACTGCTGAGTGCTGCAAAGTGACGTTCAGTTCTTTAAGCAGCTTTCCCCACCAAACCCAACAATGCAAAAACACCAGAGAGCGGGTGTGTTGGTGCTAAGACACCAGGGCCAGGGATGGAGGGCAATTGATACACCAGGACTAGATCACACTGGCTAATAATTTAAACTGAAAGACTGGTGCAGTCACTATGGAAAACAGTCTGGAGGTTCCTCAATAAACTAAAAATAGAGTTACCATAGGACCCAGAAATTCCACTCCTGAGTATGTGTCCAAAGGAAACAAAATCACTGTCTTGAAAAGACACCTGCACTGCCATGTTCAGTTCAACCTTACGTTCAAGGGCCAAGGCATGGAGGCAGCCTAAGTGCCCATCAAGAGATGAATGGATAAAGGAAATGTGATACACACAGACACATACACACACTGGAATGTTATTCAGCCATAAAAAGAAGAAAATTCTGCCATTTGTGACAACACATGGATGAACCTTGAGGGCACTGTGCTAAGTAAAATAAGTCAGATGTAGAAAAAGACAAATACTGTAGGATTTCACTTATATGTGGAATCTAAACAAACCAAACTCACAGACACAGAGAGCAGAGTGGTGGTTGCAGGGTTGGTGAAATGGGTGAAGGGGGTCAAAAGATACAAACTTCCAGCTATAATACAAGTAAGTCCTGGCATGGATGTCATGTACAGCAGGGTGACTATAGTTAGCAATACTGTATTGTATACTTAAACACTGTTAAGAGAATGAATCTTAAAAGTTCTCTTAACGAGAAAAAAACTAAGAATGTGCAATTATCTCAAGTGATGAATGTTAACTAAATTTATCATGGTGATCATTTTGCAACATATCAAATCATCATGTTGCCAACTTAAAACAAATACAATGTTACCTGTCAGTTATACCTCAATGAAACTAGAATTATCTGGTTCCCCTAGGGTCACTTTGTATGACTCCACCTCATGGACTGATTGACTCCTTTGAATCTGGGCGTGGATTGGAATGACAACCTTGGCTAATTACAAAGCAGCTGAAATAGGAAGATGTAAAATTCCCTCACGCTGCCTGCTATGTGCCGATTCAATTTTTTTTAGGGGGGGAGTGGGGTGTAATTAGGTTTATATTTATTTATTAATGGAGGTGCTGGGGATTGAACCCAGGACCTTGTGTATGCTAGGCATGCACTATACCACTGAGCTCTACCCCCCCTTCAATGCCCTGATTCTTAAGTCCCCATCCACCATCTGGTCAGAGCTGCCCGCGTTCTCCTGCAGCAAGTCCTCAGGTTATTCCAATGACACGCCTGAGCCTTTCCCCATAGAACAAAGCCACCAGCAAGCTCTTGCCAAGAGTTGGTCCTCAGAGGACACAGCACAAAGGGATGCTCAGCACCGCTGTCCCTGGGGGAATAGTCACAGATGTCTCCCCATCCCTTCCTCTTCCTTTGATCCACTCTGTTGTCAACAAATGAGGTCACCTTGCTTTAACTGGCAGTTGTGTCATCAGCCAGGCACTGATAAGTTAAAATGCCACCATTAATGACTGGCGCCAATAACGAGAAATTTCATTCCCTCTCCAAATTTGCTTTTGAGAAGCAGCCTGTGGGCAGCCATCTGGCATTCAAACTTGGGCATCTTTCATTCTGTGCCACCTCTTCACTGAGATTTCAAAGAATGTACAGCTTAAAAACAAAACAAAACACCCAAAGGGCTGGTCCCTCTGGTCCTAACACAGCCTGGAGTAGAACTTTCGACCCCTCTTTGGCTAATGCCCTCTTCCTACCCCTTTCTCCCTAAACTTGACTCTTCAGAACCATTCATTCTTTCACTACATCCAGAGGAACTTACAGCTCAACCAGTAGACTGCAGAGATAAAATTCTACTTGGGTCTTTCAGTTTTTAGCTCCCCCATCATGTCGTCTCTAGCGTGGGTACTTCAGGCTTGCAGCAGGGCCACTGAACACCGCATTTCAATTCTACGATATATGGTAACCAGCAGGGTGTGTGCTGATGAATGTCCCTTTATACGTGGCCCTGGGTTAGGCTCCACAACTGAATCCCAGCCCCTAAGATTTTCCAATCCAGGTCCTTTAAGTGGACAAAGAATGGAGAATAAGATAAACTAAATATGCAAAACAAGCTGAGAGTGCAAGAACATCAAAAACACCAGTGACACGGGACGGAAAGTACTGACAGAGGGACCAGCAGTGAAGTTGTCCAGCCACCCCCCCACTCCTCCCAGTAAGCGCGCGGTGTTGGTTCTCTCCTCTGCTGTACACGTGTGCATTTCCTCAATTATATTTCCGTCTCTTTATAAATAGTTCAGTTATATGTATTGCCTACCACCAAGTAAGTCTTCAGGCAAGCTCTGGAACTCCTTGGACCTTTCAGTTTCTCCTCCTGCTGTGCCTCCACTAAAAGCTGACTTTTTGCGAGGAAGAAAGGACCCGTAAGGACATATGTTCATAATGCCACCCGTCTTGACAGCATCTTCATTAGAAAGAGTCCTCTGCCCTATCTCCATGAAAAGCTAAACAAGCAACTCTCTTCTTATTTGGATCATAAATGAGATGACTGGGGTGGGGTGGGGTGGGTGGGAGACCCCTGGTGTTCCAGCTCTCATATCTGTGAAAGAAAAATTTTTAATATCCTTCAATGAAGAGAATTTGTGCCCTCCCCTTCTTATGAAGGGTGATGTCTCCAGCTGGAAGGAGGTGTGGAAAGAGCTCCAATATATATTTTCAAATAGTGTCAACTGACATCAGTGTAGGAAAGGCCTGACTGCTACTGAACAGAACCTGGGGTCAGTGGGCTGTGCAGAACCGTATTCCCGCAGGAGCAGAGGTGGGGAATTCAGTGGCGGCGGGACCCTCAGCCGGCAGAGATGGGCACATGCGGGAAACAGTTACAAAGGGCCCTCGTGTCACTGATTCAGGCACAAATAAAGCCACGTTGTCTTCTTGGGAAGCCGTGGCTGATGACATACAGAGAGAATCTCTGGCCTTGTAACTAAGCATAGCATTACATCCATAGGTATTGCTTATTTCTTAAAAATAAAAACTAGCAACTGCTCATTCCCAGCTGGTAACAGTTCTCTCAATAACAGTCCTGGCTTGCTTTCACTTCCACATCTCTGTGATCTTCTGCAGGAATCTTCCCCTCTAAGAAGAACAGACTTCCTGGAGACCAAAGCTTTGGTCGTAAGTTCTCCTTCATGCACTGATAGTGTGAAGTATGACTGTATTCTGTCCTGAAGACTCGGGCCAGTCCCTCTGGAAATATCCACTTACTCATTTTTGTTCTTAGTGAAATAAACTGACTCATGAATGAAGCGGGTTCACCAGAGTTGGAAAGAAACTTACTTCCACATCCATGAATGTGAGAGCCTGCTGAGACAAGCAAGGATGTGTGTGGGAGGGGCCCCTGCACTCAGCACGGACTCTGAGAGGAAGGGTGTTAAAACCCTGCGACACCCTACATCCTCCAGGCCAGGTGACCCAGCCGAGGTGCCGAGGCTGGGCTGCAGCTCTTTGGGTCCGAGATGGACCACCCCAGTTAGACTATAACCTTCCTGAGGGCAGGGATGGTGACGGTAATCCTTCACAGATGAAGCTCTGTCTCAACACAGCTCAACGCGGAGCTTGACAAAGCTTTACCTACTGACTGGAGAGAGAGGAAGGCCTCTCCCGGGAGAAAGGGATGGCTTCCAGGTTAAAGTAACATCCTTACTTTGAGGAAGAAGGAAGTGAGAGGAAATAAAGAAAAGAGACACAGAAGTTGGTGGGGCAGCCACTCTGCAGGTCCCGAGTTGTTCTCAAGTAGCTAACAAAATAAATCAAAAACTGCACCTCCTGGGAGTGATGGAAATGTGAGCTATCTTGTTTGTGGTGGCGGTTTCATGGGTGTACACATCTATCAAAATGCACCAAAGTGTACGTCTGAAATATGTGTAGCTTTCTGTACAGGAACCACACCACAATGACGGTGTAAAAAAAAAAGAGAGAGAGAGAGATAGACTGACAGCTGCCCTCCCTACAATTTTGCTCCTTCCAGGATGCCTTCTGGCTTAAAAATCAGTTTATTTATTCATTTTTTTTTTAGAATGTGTGTTAAAGCGTCAACTTCTCTAATATTCCAGAACCAAGGGGACTTTTCTGGTTAACTAACCAAAAGAAACACTGAACCTAGGCAGCTGCAAGGAGGCTTAAAAGGCAAGTTATCTTGGAGACCAGAGGTACCGTTTCCTACTCCCTAAGGTTTGCTCAGAAAACTGAAGGGACAGAGCGCTAACCCTGCACATCAGTGATTCTCAAAACTGACTGCTTGTCTGAATCTGCTGTGAAGATTTTCTACACTCAGCTTTCCAGCCTCCTATTCAGAAATTCTGTTTCCCGGGTGTGGGGTAGGAACTAGGGATGTGGTCCTTTTCAATCAGTTCCTGGTAAGTCTTAGGCACCGACCCAGCGGAGAGCCCCCGAGGTGCCTTGCTATACGGCCCAGCTTCCCTGGGCTCTGTCATGGGCTGAGCTGTGTCCCCCCCAAATTCCTCTGCTGAAGTCCCAATCTGTGTACCTCACAGTACGACAGTGTTTGGAGAAAGGGTCTTTAAAGAGGTCATTAAGGTTAGATGAGGTCATCAGGGTAGACCCTAATCCAATTAATTCTGGGGTCCTTACAAGAAGAGGAGATTAGGATGCAAATCTGTGCAGAGGTAAGACGATGTGAAGGCAGGGAAGCCAAGGAGAATGGCGGCCTCAGAAGAAACCAAACTGACCGACACCTTGGTCTCAGACTTCAGAATTGGGAGGAAACGAATTTCTGTGGTTGAAGCCACCCAGTCTGTGTTACGGCAGCCCCAGCAAAACAGCACTAGCTCTTGGTCCTTTGGCACCAAAATCAGGCACTTTGATAAAAAAGCAGCTGCCTCCTGGGTAGATTCACTAGTTCAAGGCAATGACAACACACGATTATATTAAAGAACCTGAAACAGGCTTCTATTCTGAATTATTCTGAAAACAATTTTATTTGCCCAAACACGGCATCCAAATGAAAAAAAAAATGTTTTGAGTAGAAATGAGATGAATGATAACAGTAGTAATAATACACCTTATATTGTTTGAAAGGACAGAAGCTCAGAAATACAATTACGAAAGCAAATACCCCACACTCGCTGACGTCACCGCTCATTTACATGCTAGCCCTCCAGCCTGCCAGTCGTCTTCTTTCACATCTTGCCACCTGTTTCCCGGCTTCATTCCTGTCACTGCTCTAAAGCTCAGCCTCACCAGGACGGACATGGGAAATAAGACTCAAAACCAATTTCCACCAGCAGCTCCTGCAATCAAGCAGCCTGGAAGTTCTAAGTGCGGAACTAAATCAGGTTTCTGGCTTTGCCACAAATTTAATTTATTTAAACTGTTCCTGTCCTTCTATAACCAACAACGGTTTGAAGCACATTTCCTTGGGGCTAGTGAGACGTTTAACTCCCTGGAAACATCTGAACTTTTCTCTGATGGAAAAAAAGCAATGGACAGGAGGTGGGGGAATCTGAACTCTGACCCCCAGTGCTACTGAATTTGACATGCACACTTCTTCTGTCTGGGTCTGTTTTCTCCTCTACAAAATGAGAAGAGCAATTAATTGATCATTGAGCTCTCAAACTTCTAGACCTCTTAAGATGTGTTAATTCACTTCCTCTAACAGTCCCCTGGAAACTACATATACTGTGAGGATCCCCACGACCAACGCTTCATTTTAAATGCGTGTAAGGATCTTATTTGCACATTTAATTTTACTTTTTAAATATTTTGCATCGTGGGTTTCAGGGGTCCCACTGAATCTTGCTGCTTGCTCTGTTCTGTTGGTGTAACTCACTCCCTCTGCTGTACACACTCCTGTTTCTCACTGGCTGGGCCGCAGGGAGAAAGTCTCAAGGAAGTGTGATCGTCACTCTGCGGGTCTTCCCTCCACCCGCGGTGCCACTGCGCTCACAACTTGGAACTAAGGTATTTCAGGTGGAAGTGCAGGGTAACAGGTTAAACATCTTTTTAAAAAACGAAAGTACAGTTGACTTACAATGTTGTGTTAGTTTCTGGTGTACAGCGTAGTGACTCAGTTTATATATATATATATATATATAGTATATTTTTCATTCTAGGTTATTACAAGCTATTGAATACAGTTCCCTGTGCTTTTAACATCTTGAATAACCTTGCATGTTTGGCTCAGCCCTTTGGCACAATGTGATTTTCTGTGAAACTCTTTACTGAAAATTGTTTATTATTACCCGGCTGGAGCTAGAAGTCAGATTATTTAAGATGAAAAAAAAAAAAGTCCAGGAATAAATGTGTTTAAATTTTTTTTTTAAAAGCAGCCTTCCACTTCCTTTTCCATTTGTAACTTCTGCTGTTGTTTTTTCTTTTAAATGTTTGATGGTGATCACAGTATCTTTAAGTCAGGCGTTATTATTAGTATTATTTTGATATTTCAGTACGAATTATAAGAAGTTAAGACAGCAGCTTATATCTCCAGTGCCTTAATCAGAGTTATTTATAAGTCGGAATGAATAAAAAAAACCCAAAGCTAAGAAAACAGCTGCAATTTGAGCACCATGCAGGAACACAGATTGTTTTTTTAAAAGAAAAAATATTTGTATGTGATTAGTCTAACACCAAGCAAGATTTCCTTCGTAGTCTTTAATTCCCACTTGCAAACATGCAGCCATATTTCCTTACCTCCACCACACCATGATGGATGGACGTGTACTGTTTCTTCTTCAGCATCACCAAGGTGATGACGATCACTGTTGCTATGACAACACCGCCCACCATGAGTCCAATGATTGCACCTTTGTTTGAACCCACATCTTCTGCAAAGAACACCTTGAAAAGGAATCAAGAAAAAGAACTGTAATTGCTGGAGATCTCTGACTGAGGTATGTGAAAAGTTTCAGTATATTCAGTATAGATTTTACACCATATGTTTGAGTTGTTGGTCGCTCAATTATCTGGTGTGTACTTGAAAAAAAAACCCCACATTCTACTCACTAAGAATGACATTTGTAGTCTATAGAATGATGCACAATACGTGGCTTCTGTGGAATATGTGGCTTCCCCAGTTCTAGAAAGTCTACTTTCCCCCCTCGTATCTCTAGAAAGGCAAAACAGAAACCTGCAGGAACCTGAAACCCTTTAACAGGTGTGACATTTGGTAAGAGGGGGACCACAGCTCTCAGGTCTAACAAAAACTGGAAAGGAATGGATCATGACTATGAAAGGAGGTCGCAGCAGGTTTCAAAGGAGACCTGACACATGACAGCTATGCTTTTCAAGCCTGCAGATGCCCTCCTTTCCTTAGAGGGATATTTTTAATACACAGTAGCAAGCATCCTGAAACAAAGAGTTAAAATTAAACAGAAGAAAAAAGGCATCTTGTTACCTACTTTCAGCCACATGAATTCAGCAGGACACTAATTAACCTTGAGAAGCATAATGCTTAAAAGGCACTTCTTTCAAAGAGAAGAAGTTAGGAGGCAACAAGATAAGAATTTTAATAGCCACACATTAACACATGCTTTTCTACAACCTTGTTTCTAGAAACCCAACTCAAAATGTTGTTGTATCCCACTGTTTATTTGGGTTAAACATGAAAAGAATTTGGAGAACACTGTAAAGAAGAAATTTATTCAGTGATAAATTTATTGCAGTATGTTCCTTCATACTGTTTATGAAAGCAAGTCATTATTTTTCAACTTAATAGTTGAATGGAATTATAAAGGTGCACTGCAACTTTTATCATCTTGTTATGTAAGGAGATGATCTTATACCGGATCATCTGGCCTAACTACTACTGAACATAGACCACATCTGTTTGTATAAATGAATACAAATAGCTCTCTAAATAATTCTTTTAATATAATCTCAAGATAGTAAAATGACAGACTAACATTGCTAAAACTAACATCCTAGCAATCTGAAAAGGCAAGATGAAATACAGCAAATGAAACACATTTCTAAAAGAGTTTTTACCGATGGTATCTGCCACAAAATTAGAAACTGTTCATAATTACTCCCCATTCTAAACAAATATGCTAGCTCAACTGCATTTATAAAAAGCAAATTATTAATCAGCTAATGACACAAGTACGAGGTAGTCAGAAATGAAGGCAAGCCTGGGCATCTTCCTCTGACTTTAAGAAAATACTGTAATTTTGTAATATTCATCGCACTAATTATAGTACATTATCTTATCAGCTTGTTCAGTAGAGGGAGCGGATTCTCTTAATTGCTGCCGCTGCCATCAGTCACTGTCGCGTTAGAGGAGTCAGTGGAATTGCGGAGATGGGGCTTTTATGACACAGGCACCAGAAAATGCAAAGCCACACGTTAATCTTGGGCTCTCTGCTCCCCCAGCTCCCAGTTCTTCAGCAGATGCCCCAGGTTTTTTTTTTTTTTTTTTTTTATTCCTCTTTGGCATCAACCAGATCAAGAGGGCCCTTGATTCTGTAATAACTGACACTGGATTAACTTGCCAGTGAAAACCATGCTTCAAAAAGCTCAACGTGCATTTACAAAAAAGATTATCGGGGGCTAAAATGCAAATCTGAATCTCAAGTCCATTTTGGATTTGCCTCAATTGTTTGGAGTGAAAAGAGGCATACACTAGGCTTTCCAGGAATCTCTTTTGGAGTTTACCACTTGGATTTATAAATTTTAATTATGAATATTGGAAAAATAGTTTCCTCCGGAAAAAGGAGTTCACACACATAAAAACAAAGCAGTTGCCCGGGAGAGTCCTTCTCAAGTATTACTGCTTTCAGAATTCTGTTATCATTTTTGTTCACTACTCCATGTGCCAATAAAATTGTCTTCTTTATTGATTTAAGCCACTTACCCTAACATAATGCAGGATTGCTTTATCTGAAGGTTTAGGTAAAGGATTTTATGTAACTACTGGAGCTACCTTTAAGGAGATGGGTGCGTTTTGATTTACTCCCATTCTAATATTTGGCGGGAGAAAGGGCGATTGTTTCTGAAAAGGAAGCTGCTGTCTTTCTTGCCCAAGCCTTCTGCTGAACAGCACTGCTGGGAACATCTTGCAGTGTAGCTCACCTACTGCCTTCCACCCACCTCCAGAGAGTCCCAAACATCCCACCCTTGTGGGGGGAATTTAAAAGGCAGGGAGGGGACGGGAGGGAGGGGCGAGGGAGAGGTGAGGAAGCCCAGGGGGAAGGTTACAAATGTGAATTTAACCAAAGGGCCATAAAAGCTGTTTTGTGAACCCAAGCAGTGTTAGCATCTGTTTATTAGAGATTTTGATTCCTTCACACAAACCTATTATAAACCTGATTGCCTAGAAAAACAGACTGGAAGTTAATTAAAATGGCTGCTAGAATACAAATTAATTCCACTTTAAACCCTGCGTGGGCTTCGCTGCTTTCTAGACACAAAGAACTCCTATATAAAGAACCTGTTTTTGTATTTTCTTCATGTTGGCGTGATGATCCTATAGGCCAGGGTTTTATTTTTGTTTCAATCTTTTCCTTAACTGGACTTCTGACCCAGGAGGAGCCAGAGTCACTTTGCAAGACGGAGTGGCAGGAAGAGGTGGAATATGTCACGTACCAGTTTTTGGTGATGAACTTCATATCCTGAATCGTGTCGGAACTCTGCATCCATCTTCACCTCAGAGATCTCTTCCGTCTTGATATTTGTCAACCCTGAACCTGCATTATACCATAAGCATTACATTGTAATTAAAATATGCAGGACAGTCAATCTGTTTTCTCCATAGACAATACCGCTACAGCACAAAGCCTACCAGAAACTTCCTTCCAGGACTGAAGTTAGAGAAAAATAGATTAATGACTTTCTCCAAGAAAAATGACACCCTGTATTTAAATCCTTAACCACTACTTATTTTAAACTAAAAGGAATTAAAGATTAGAGAAATCTGAACTCCAGGCTTCTATTGCCTTTAAACACATGCTAAATTTTTTTTTTTTAATGGGAAAACACAGAGATTAAATGCTAGAGGCTGGCAAGGATCTGTTCCTAGAATATGCTGGCTTGGTTTAGGGGCTTATTGTTCAGCCTATTTAATGTCTTTTTCCATGTGCTCTCCTGCCATCAGAAAAAAAATAATAAAAGGCTTTAAAAGTGAGCATTAATTACCTGGCAGAACAAAACTGCTACTTTGGGACTCTGTTCCAACTGCAGATAAATTATGTTTGTGCATCTAGGCAGTGAAGCACCGTAAAAATCATATCATTTATTTAGTTAAGCGATCTGGTTATAGATACAGAATCCGCGGAATTAAGTTCGTAATTTTTGAAAGTGCTTCTGTGGCACCCACAGAATTTCTAACTCACTGACTCTTCTTTCCCCATGAATTGTTACAGGATTCTTACACTAAGTGTTACAATGAATTTCATTTTTCAGATACTCATTTGAAGCTTAAAAACAAAACACAAAGTACTTTATAGAACAAAAAGTGGAAGTACAAGGTATAGATGTCTGTTTTCATGCAGCAGCACTTAAATATCAAAAGTCAGAGCTTTAGGATGAGAAAGGCCTTTAACATCTCTCTTCTCTGGTGTTCCCACCCAGGGGCAAACTCTCAGCTCCTGCCTGAACAGAGAAGAATGTATCATTTTGCCTCCATCATGGACAGCTTGGTCTACTAGAACGGCTTTTCTTACATTAAGCCCAAATCAGTTTCCCCATTAACTTCCACTCTTCGACTGTTCAGCACAGAGAAGGCCTAAATGTCCCTTCTGCACTCCACCCTTGAACAGATCAGGCACCCAAGGGAGGCACCATGCTCCTGCTGACTCTCCTCCTACTCAGGCTGCATGTTACCAAGCTCCTTCAGCTCCCACGGGACCTCATTCCTTGCTTTTGGTTTAGTCACTTTTACATACTTGTCTACCAGGTGCTGTGAAACTTGCCACACATCTTGCCGATGAAAAGCAGTGTCCACAGCGTACGACGTGCTAGTTGTATATCACAGCCAATACAAAGAGAAAAGAGGATGATTTCACAAGACCCAGGGAACCCATGCTGGTTGTGACAGATCACTGATTCCTTGGCCAATTGCTCAAAAAGCTTCCATTTAATAACCTATCTGAAAATGGACCCAAGATCAATGTCAATCTCCACCTGGCTTGTGGCTTGTGAAGCTGTCTTCTCTCCATTACTTGTCAGAAATATGTTGTTGTTTTTTTCCTTTTCCTATCTTCCCAGCTCTGCATGGTTCCACAAAGATGGCAGAGAATGGTTCTACGATTTCACCCTGAAGTTCTCTTAGCCCAGGGTCGTAAAGACTTCAACTTGGACAAAGAAGTGTGGTAGTTTTAAAATATATCCACAAATTTGTATATACTCCTCCCTTCAAGGGACTTTATTCCCTTTCCTTGGGTGTAGACTGGATGTAGTGAGTTGCTTCTAGTCTACAGGTACATGGCACAAGTGATGGTGTATGCCTGCTGGGGCTGGGTCATAGAAGGCAGCTTCATTCTTAGTCTCCTGGATCCCTTGGTTGGGAGAAAGCCAGCAGCCATGTTGTGAGGACACTCAAGCAGTCCTATGAAAAGGTTCACGTGGTGAGGAACTGAGGTCTCCGGCCAACAGCCGTGTGACTGAGCCATCTTGGAAAGAGTCACCAGCCCACGCCAAACTTCAAGCCCCCGGATGACTGCAGCTCTAGCAGATGTCTTGACTGCAACCTCCTGAGAGACCCTGAGCTTGAAGCATCCAGCTAAACCGTGCTTGAAATCCTTAGCATTACAGCAACTATAAGAAACTAAAAGCTTGTTGCTTTAAGTTGCTGATTTATGGGGTTATTTATTACATAGGAATAGAGAACACACACAAGGGACTAGTGCTTTCTTTCCTCATCTTGATCTACCTTGGGCTTTAATTTCCTTTAAAGATCATTCTCTTTAATATACACAGGAAAGACAGAAATGCAGTCAAAATGGGACAGTTTTCCCTTCTCTCTTCTCTTTTAACTGGTCCTCTCATTGACTGTCCCCTGATCTCCCTAACCCCACCCCAAGAGCTGCAGGGTTCTCTAGTCTTATTATTTCCTGCCTTTAAAATTATTAGCATTTTCTCCTAAGTGTCATCTCATTCTGACCTCTAATCTTCCTGACACAGATTTTTACTGGGCTGTGACACTAACAGTCTTCCATTTCTCGTCAGTTATATATTTTTATCTTTCTACAAGCCCCTTTAAATCTGCGATCCTTATAGAACCAAAGTGATTTCTTTACACCTCACCTCTTTTTCTGTCATCAGGATCTAACAATGCAATAGTTGAAATTGTATTTCTGAGATTTTAGGAAAACTCTATTGAATAGTCTTTCCTTTTAGATTTGTGGGACCAAATCATTACATTAAAAAAAAAAAAAAAGTAAAGAATGAGCTCTCCACTCAAAATTTTAAAAACCCACACTATTTCTGAAAGGATACCAAGGGTATTTTTGACGGTCAAAAAAAAAAGTCAAATTCATGTAGCAAGTGAGAACAACAGATAATTACAGCTCAATTGTCCGCAAGATTCTCGGCAAAAAGAGCTCTTGCTGGTTCATTTTTGTACAGCACGTTCAGCCATTCACTGAAAAGACTTTCTATATATTGAGCAAATCTCATTAAAGGGGGGAAGTTAATAAGCCTGCACCTGAGAAAACATCCCTGATAACAAGCTGATACTGCCTAGAATGAAATGTGATGAGAAGATTTAAGTAAACCTCCGGGACCTTTGTTTACAGTTTCACAAGATGCTTTTTCTGATTTGTGCCGATTCCATTCTAAGCTCTGGTGTGAGTCTCTTTGTTAAAATCACGATGAGTGAGGACAGCCTGCTATTCACTTGAAGAAGGGAAGCAGGTCCTTCAGGAAACCTTTCACAAAGCATCTGGTTTCCTTTATTAGGACTGGAGAGGGCTGGTTAAAGTACAGTGGAAAGAGTAAGCTTTCTACCCTGTGAAGAGCCTGCTAACATACAGACGCATCTCAGAGATACTGCGGGTTTAGTTCCAGACCACCCAGTAGAGTGACTATTGCAATAAAGTCATGCAAATTTTGGGGGTTCCCTTTCTGGATGCACATAAAAGTTATATTTGCACTATACTGTAGTCTAGTTTTTAAAAAGGAGCATATGGACCTGAATTAAAAATCATTTACTGCTAAAAAATGCTAACCATCATCTAAGCCTTCAGTGGGTTGTAATCTTTTTGCAATAGTACATCAAAGATCACCGAGCACCATAATACAGCAGTAATAATACATAAGTGTGAAACCATGAGACAATCACCAAACTGTGACACAGAGACATGAGTAAGCAAATGCTCTTGGAAAAGTGGCACCGATAGACTTACTCGCCTCAGAGTTGCCACAAACCTTCAATTTGCAAAACTCGCAGCATCTGGGAAGTGCAATAAAACGAGGTATGCCTGTATTTTTCTTCCTTATTCTGGTCAAATGGTAACTGGTAACTTGTCCTTCAGAGTCTATTTCTCTCTGGGAATAAGCCTAGGGGAGCAGCTGTCATGGCCACTGTCCCCAGAAATCACCTATGATAGTGTGGTGTTCCCTTCTTAACACTAGAAGTTACCAAGCCCTGGTATTTCAGATATGAAAGTCAAGGAGAAGTCATCTTCCTCAGTCGTGATTATACAAAAGCCCTTTCTTTACTTGTTTCAGAGGGACAACAGTGATTATTCAAAAAACAATGCCATCAATTCAATGACACGATTTGACAATTCTGGAAAGGGTTTCTAGGTATGGAAAAACTAAAGACATAATTCAGTACATTAGACTCACGCAGGTGGTCTCATAAAAGTGTGATGACAAAGAATCAAAACTAACGCTAGAAAATTGGGGGGGGAATTGGTCCAAATGCTCGAAAGACTCACTACAAGCACAAGAATACAGAGCACATGTATGTCTTAACACACATCCAGCAAATAGAGCTATTCATATACATAATTTAACCAGAATCTCCCTCACTTCCTACCTGAGCATTCTTTTCCATCTATGGCCCTTTTCTACTGGGGGGTTCCAAGCCTCACAATGGTGTAAGAAAGCAAACTTGGCCCAGGCCATACTTTCATCTGTATAGAATTGCTCCCCTCATCTTTGCCAATGGGGTGGACCTAGCACCTCTCAAAACCTGTCCTGAAGCTCACCCCCAGCAAATCCCTGACTGACACACACCTTGGTTACGGCCCCGTCTGCTCACGCCCCAAACAAACGCCACGAGGTGCTTTGCACTTTACGTCGCTTTGCTCTTTCCAGCCTTTCTGACTCCTTCTCATCTTTCTAATTATGCAAAGTGTGGCCCTTCTATTACACTTCAAACTCCTGAGAGTGGGGACCTTCTCACTTAGTTTCTTTCAACCCTCCAGAGCAGTTGCAGGGTCTTTGTGAAGTATCGAAATGAGATATTCCTACTGTTACAGCGAAGCTTTTAGAAGGGGCTCCTTCCCATCTATATATTACCTCTAACTGTTCTCTGGTTCTTCCCCTAAAAAGCCCTTTCTTTACTTGTTTCAAAGTGACTACAATGATTATTCAAAAAAAACAATGCCATCAGTTGAATGACATGATGTGACAATCCTGGAAAGGGTTTCTAAGTTTGGAAAATCGAATGATATAATTCAGCACATTGTAAGGAAAAGTCCTTATTGTGTTAAGATTTTTTTTTTTTTTAAAAAGAACAAAAAACCCCCCAAAACAAAAAACCCCAACTTTGGTGGTGTTACCTCTTCCTGGGTATTTCAGGAGGAACATAATAGCCCAGTGTTCCCAATGTAGCAACTTAATAATAAAATTGGTTGAATGAGTGCTTCTAATGCACATTTTATGCTGGCAAACGAAAAGCATCTCTTCCTTTAAAAATAAAGCAGGAAGCACCATGAAATAAAGGCCCAAGCTGGTCTCGGCTGCAGTTAGAATGTAACTGACTTTCAGCCTTGGGCCCCACCCGTGGGCTGAGCAGGACAGGGACGTGCCAATTGCTGGTTCCCTGAAATTCACTTGTGTGACACTGGCAATAAGGAAGATGTTAGGAGAGCTAAGACTGTGTCTGACTTACTATCATTTAAACTCTTCTGAAAAGCCCTACAGAAAGAGACATAAAATCAAGGAGATCGGCTGTCAAGATGTGTCACTCCATTGTCCCTGCTGCCCTGTTAATTACAGCGTAGAGGCATGAAGACGCCACAAGGCAGACTCTGAATTTCTCGCCAGTGATTGTGGTTGGAGGCAGATGTAACATGAGCCTTTGCTGGCAGAGAGAAGGGCAGGGTCTGCTGGGCCCCGCTGCTGACTGTATCTGACCCAGGGAGCAAAGGTCGACCTCCACGTGGTAGCATCTCCAAATGAGGTTAGCTCCCTGTTCCTTGATTACTGCGCGGGGACATTACAACGATAAAGAGGAAAACAAACATGGGTAGGTTTGCACTGTTAAGAGTAAAATCTCCCCAGAACATACATATTTTTAATTCAGTAACTTTTCTCCTCTTTTTGATTCACTGAAAGCAACTATCAGTTGGGTGAGGTTGTGCACAGAGTCAAAACCAGGCATGTATATGCTTCTGCTGTGGTTTGACATTATTCTTAAAACTGAGTTTGAGAAATGGGATCAATACAGAACAAAGGTGAAAATGCATTTCTTCTTAATGCCTGGGAAACTACAAAAAAAGAAGCATCCGTCCATACCGGTGTGAATGGGAATTTTAAGTAGCATTAAAAAATAAAGGACTTCTTTGTAAAATTAGGCATGTACATCAGTTGTGTTTTAGCCACCCATCAAGAATAAATACATTCAACCCGTAAAAGATAAAATGTAAATAGTTCTGGGCTCTAGAGATACTCCAATTCTGATATTTTTAGGGAGTCATGGCTACTTGAGGAACTGACTGAAGTTTGAGCCCAGTTCAGTTAGAAACTGACCATCCAGACACCAAACAAGAAAGGCAGGATAAGGTGTGTTCACAGCAGTAACCAGGTCGCCACCAGACAGAGTCTGCATCTGTGCAGGTTTCCATTTTTGAGGCCAGACAGGCTCTATATAACCCTCTCCACTTGAAAAAAGAAAAAACTAAAAGTTGGACGGGCTCTCTTTTACTGTTTCCAAAGGAACGCTCGGAAAGAAAAAAACAGATCACCTAATTAGGAACTTGGGAAATGAAGTGTAAGGAAAAGCAAAGGGGTCTTTAAAAAAAAAGTGCGGTTTCCATGGCCATTTCAAATCCTACTTGTCTATAGTTGCGATTCAGAGAGGCTGGTCCTGAAGCAAGGGGCTGCGTCTGCGCAAGCATGAGATGCGGAGGGGTGGAGGGCACCCGGGCTGTACCTGGTCGAGTGGTCAGTCCTCGGTCGGCAGCAGGGCGGGCGTCAACAGGCTCGACTGGGCACAGGAAGCAAGATACACGGAAAGCAAACAAGACAAATTGAGACGGTAAGTCGTGGCTCCTGAACACAGTGCAGGGAAAAGCATGTGCAATACACAAGTTATAAAAACGGAGCAGCTGGAAAAGAACCACAGTGAGTTAATCCCGAGCACCAAGGATGGGAGGGGTACCACTTCAAATGGCTTATCGCTACCGATGTGCCAGCCCTGCTCCTCAGTCTTCTAATGAAAGCACTCACCAGGATACGCGGCAACATCAAAGAAGAGGGGCTGGGGCGGGTGGGTTTCCTCTCAGCGAGTTTAGAGATAGTTTCTTGGCTTTTGATTAGAAGTGAAATACGTTATGCCCAGCCCAGTGGAAAATCTTAAAGATACTTCCCTTTACAACTGTCCAAGCTTATCTTATTTTACAGTTAATTAACTACAAAAGGACTCCGTTAAATCCCCAGGGGAAATGCAAATATGAATTTATCAGGAGAGGAGAGTTTCACCACATAATCTGCCATTTAGCGAATCAAATTTGTTCCTCTTTTGAGGGTAGAAGAGGTAAACCAGAAAGTTCTTCTCTCTCTATTTTTTAAAGGCTGGTTTCTGTTTCATAGATGACACACAGTTTACAGTTGAAATATGCAAGGTGTGACTATTTCCTTCCGCATCGGTCACCTTTCACAATTTTTCCTTGGTGAGTGTGCTGGGTCTGACCCAAAGAAAACACTGCGGGCAGCACAAGAATGCCCACCATTGTTTTCCATTATTTCCAAAGTGCTTCTGGTTCTCAGGAAATATTACCTTGAACTTACCCTGGTCTTTGAAGAAACAGGCAAGGGAGACACAGAAAGCTTTTAGGATTAATACATGGACAAGTGGCCCGTGAAGCCAGGAGGGAGGGAAAAAGCCCGGGGAAGGCCTGGGAAGGACAGAGGTGAGAAGGTAGGGAAAAGTGTGCAGAGGTGTCCGCAAGAAGAGAAGGGGCGCTGGATGGGATGGCATCTGGATCAGCAATTTCAGTAAGACCGGCCAGCTTACTGATGCACACAGCCCAGGCATTCCAAGATGGGATTATAAGTCCAAATCGATTTTGAATGACACACGCTGGCAGAACAGTGAGGGAGAACCAAGCGGCAGCAAGCAAAGTCTTCAAAATAGGAGAACACGATGTTGCTGAGAATACCAAGACATTTGGATGCATCAAAAGAGAAAAGTGGGCTGGTCCGTTATCATGCAGACTGGCAGCACGGTGGAGAAAGAAAGACCGAGGCATGTACTAAACCCAACATACATGATGGAAGCGACGTTGGGCAAATGACCATTTCTAAGGCTGTTTCTTCTTGGGTAAAACAGAAATAATAATGACTGTGTCTTATAATTGTAATGAGGAACAAACATTTTTTTAAACCTACTTCTGAAACTCTCAAATACTATACAACTGCATTTATTAAACATCCCACTTATGAAATATCCTAATGACTTATCTCTAAGGCTCTATTCCTGTATCAGATTAAGACATCCTTCCTTCAGCAACTCCCAAATACACCTGAACAGTAACTGCTTCTTTATATTCCATCTTTTCCCCCGTCCACAACAACACAGCGCGAGGGACTTTTTTACTCCTTGTAAAATGTGTTAACTGGAGGATTATCATACTTTTGGAGAACTTTCTGATGACAAAAGCCCCAAATGGTGCTTCAGTTGAAGGTAAGAATGGACCAAAGCCAAGTCACAGAGCAAAAAAGTAACTTTAAGTGGTGATCACCTTCAACAGTTAAGTCACTAGACACGGTCTCTGACTCACAGAGAAGCAGCTGAACCTGTGGTTTCAATGTAGGCTGAAGACTTGGTAGTCAGTCCCAGGGACTGAAAAGCCATCACTATCCACCACTAAAACTCTCAGCGAAAACTACATTCTTTCTGAGCCTCGGTTTTGTCACAGGGAAGCTGGGTTTTTCCAGGGCTCATTTGCACACATATGCCAAAGAACCTGACAAATGATAAAGCCCTCTTCCATCATTATTCAAGAGAATATTGAAAAGTATCAAATATGCCTAGGAAAAAGTCTGAAAGGTATGACCACAAAAAGCTATCATCAGTTTATTCTGGATCAGAAGATCATTCCTCTGAATTTCTCTGCCTCCTTGTTTCAAGGTGCATGTATTATTTGAAAACAGTAATAAAATCTTTTTTATTTTTTAGGAAGATAAAGAATAACAGTTTTAGGGACTTAAACTTTAGTTTGCTTTAACAGAGTGAGGCTGATTTAGTAGGAATTAATATTCAAAAAATAAATAAACTTGTGTGTTCAGTGATCGGACATCCATACATTTTAAAAAAGATAATTACATCATCGCAAAAAAAAAAAAAAAAAAGAATATACATTGTCAGGATAAAGTAGTGCATTATTTCCCAAAACAAAATCAATACTTCCTAATTTTCAAATGGACCATTACTTGTTGAACTGGAAAGAAACTTGAATATAGTCTTCAAAACATGTTACTTTGGCTGTTTAGTAAATGGGAAATAAGAAACAGATCACCTTACAGAGGTAAAATAAAGCTTAAGCAGGAATGTGTTATTCCACTGCCTTCAGCAGCTCTGAATCAATGGTCCATTATGAAAAGAAAGACAGAGAATGATGGAAACTCGAGGACTTTTGAGTTTGTTAGTTCTGGCATTCCCTGTAAGAGACCAAGTCTAAGCTAGATGCTGCCTAGCCTAAATTCCCCTCCCCACCATGCCTAAGTTAGTGATGGAGGAGTCGGCAGGAAACCGGTTTTACTGTAGATAAGAGAGGCCTGAAAAGGACTGCCTGGCAAGTCTGATGAAGGACATTAATCTCAGTTTCCCCATTTAAGTGATTTGTTCATTGCTGCTTTACAGCTAAGTGGGAATCTACCAGAGGGCAACTTCACGATGCAACCACACACGTCCAGTCTTACAAGACCCGCTGCACCTCTTGAAAAATATTACAGCATTTTATGTATGTTTTACACATAGGGGAGCTGACTGTTGGCCACAACGAGTTTCTGGTGGCCACTGCATCCCATGTTGACCTTCGGGCTGGCCTGCTCAGGCGATCAGGAAAATGCAGAACAAACAAAACGCTATCAACACAAAAGTTTCAGTTGGATGATTTCACCACCCATGAGAACAACCGTTTTATAAACAACGGCTTCACTTGAGTTTAGCCATTTCAGTTTTGTGGATCAGAAAAACCACAGAATAAAAATGCCTGAAGGCAAATCGCAGCTGGCCAAAGAGCCTAAAAATACTGGAAAACTGTGTTCCTGATACGCTTATTTTTTCAGTGTAAATTAAAAGAATGTCTGGGTGTCTGATCCTCTCTGTGGATCTGACTGATTGTTCTTGAGAAAAACAACAAAGTTTTTGGTCGGCACTTGAAGCTCGGATGATAAGGGCTGCAGGAACAATGAGAGGAAATTCTTTGAGGATTTTAGATATTTTATTTTATTTTTTTGAGGTAATTGGGTTTATTTATTTATTTTGTAAGGGAGTCAACAGAGGATTGAACCCAGGACCTTATGCATGCTAGGCATGCACTCTACCACTGAGCTATACCCACCCTGCCGAGAACTTAACATATTTTCAGTAGCCCTGTGTGCAAGCACATGTCTGTAAGAGTCACGAGAAACAAGGAGAAGAGGGAGATGGGGAGAAAGGATAAGATTTGGGGACTATTATAGGGCTTGCTATATACATTAATTTTAAGGATATACTGTTTGGGGCACAGAGTATCTCTCCTTGAGACAAGCTGGTAAAACCTCTCTAATGAGATCCTGGTTCTATTAAAAAAAAAAACAAAAAAAACTACCACTGAACATTTACTATGTTCCAGGGGCTTTGCTAAGAGGTCTTCATACCATCTCAACTAATGTGCACATCCTATCTTTAAGTTAGGAATTGTTATCAGCTTTATTTCACAGACTGGGAAATAGCCTGAGAGGCTCTGTGAGTTGCCCAAAATGACACAGCAGAAATGGAATTTAAACTCTGATCCACATCATTCCAGAATGTGGGATGGTGAGGAAAGTGGAGGTGACTTTGGTTGTCACTATGACTGGAGAAGGAGGGAAGACACTCGTGGCTTTTAGTGGGGATCTGGGATGCTAGATGACATGCATGGGGCAGTCCCACACAAATAAAAATTGTTCCACACTCTATGCAGCTTCCTAAATTCCTGCTGGACATTTATGTATTTATGACAATGTGAGTCCAAAACTTAAGTCAGCTTTATATATAAACACCAAGCATTTCTGCAACAATTCCTACTGTAGGCTGGATCTCCCTGGAGCTCCCCAATGGATAAAATGAAGAAAGGATGTTTAATTCAGAGCCCCCTTAGCAGTCTGCACCTGTATTTGTCACATCCATTTGGGGGCAGACACCCGACTGCCATTGTTTCCATGGGAGTCAAGCCTGAACACTCACATGTTAAAACACTTACTATAAATCACGCCCATTATATTGACTTTCCCCTCTAAACTGTGTCAGTTCATTTTGTTTTAAGATTCATCATTAAGGAGTCCTCTCAAAATATGATAAAAGGAGTGTTGGTCTGATAATGGTGAAAACCAGAATTCAAACTCTCTGAGATCTTAAATATTATTGCCTCCAATACTGTCATGTACGAGTTTGCTGTTTATCAGTAACATCCTTTTTTAAACAAGAATAGTAGCTCTTTTGATGAGACTCAGTCAATGTAATGACTGTACGCTGGTCAACGATCTAGACGCGCTCAGTCACGGACTCTGCCCAACCGGGCATCTACCCTGGCTGTACCCAAGGGCCCTGTGTGTGTGTGTGTGTGTGTGTGTGTGTGTGTGTATGTGTGTGTGTGCGTGTGTGTGTGTGTGTGTGTGTGTCTGCCTGCAGACTGTCTCGCAGGACCAGCTCTACCATGTGTGCTGTTAGGAACGTGAGCCCAATGGCCACAAGCCACCTGCCACTCTCAGAGCCCACTTCCGAGCAGAAGTGGTGGTCCACGGTGTTGTGGGGTCTCTCCAAATTGGTTTTGTTCTTCACCTTCAAAAAGCAGATGACTTTGGGGAAAGCACAATATAGTTAATCCAGTCTTCTTTGGATTATTTGGCAAGTTGGGGGAGGGAAAAAAAATCACAGCTTGCCTCCTAACTTGGACCAAGACTTCTTTACTTCTTAAGTGATGTGGGGGAATTGTTAAGGGGCAGAAGGATAAGAAAACAGGGGCAGTGTTCTGTTGACGATGGCATCAGGATTTGGATTTCAAGAAGCGGCTTTAGTGAAATAAAATCGTTTCTTTCTATATTTCTACATAAAACAAACAATCAATATTCCTTCCATTTTTTCCCAAGACGAAATGGATCTGTTTGGCTAACATAAACAGCTTGTTTAATGGAATGCATATAATATTTAATGGAGACCATATATATGTATGCATATGAATAAATTCAGAGGCAAGATAAAATGCTTAGGGCATAAAAGGGCAGATTCATTTAACTGTTGGTATTATATATACCATTAACATGATAACTGCAAAGTTAAATATACCTCATTAAAGGCAGCAAGGAAACATGCACGCTGATATTCATATATAAAGCAGCTAAGCTCTCAAGATTTCATTGAGTGAGAAAGGGAAATTTTGAAATTCAGGAAATGCAGCAGCTTTGGGGAAGATACATAATGTTTTCCTATTGTCTTTTGTGCTCCGTGGCACCAAGCTCATTGCATTTCACTGTATTCACTAAATGTGAAGAGTTAACATGAACAGGGCTGGACTGTCTTTTATGTCTGTGAATTCCACACAGTCCACATTTCTAAGAGTCATAACATGTAAGAGAAATACCAAGTATTACAACAAACTACGTATTAAGGTCTGTAAATTAATTTTACACTGCTGCTAACTTAGCTTATGCTGTTAACGCTCGGAATCTCTTTCCATAAACTTTGTCATAAATTACAATTTGTAGTCCCTATTATTTGTGTGTGTGTTCATAAAAATGACTTAGGTAAACTCTAAAGTATGTTTTATTCTACTTTTCCAAAATGAATAAATAATAATACATATGAAATAAGAACACTGCATTTATAGAAACTATATATTTGTAAGAGATGTGAAAAGGTCTTAAATTATAAGAAAAGGATAGGCAATTCTCTAGAAATTGTAATTTTAGAATCACATTGCAGATAACTTCTCAATGGCAAAGGCAATTTTTAAGAAAAAATAGGGTATAATCTATATATTTAACTTTTTAAATAAAAAGCTAAGATTTGGACATAAATGACAAACTACACACTTAACATTATTTGGTATAAAAAGGGCAGTGAGGACTGTAATTTCCTATGAAACGAAGTTTGGTAGACTTCAGACATGTTACCTTTTCCTCCATCAATTAAACAACAGCATCCTAAAGGAAAAGAGGAAATCTTGTGTGCAGCATTCCATTTACAAGCTGAGATTGGACATTTTTCACAAACAACTCTCATTAGAGGCTAAATGATGAAGATTTTAAATCTATCTACCAGAATCTATCTACCTAAAAAAATAACACAACTAGCATTCCAGTATAATACAATTTAATAAGGAAGTTACCCAGGTCTTTGATAACTAAATATCCTTAAATTTTTCCCTCTATGTAAGAATTAGTTTTATAAATGGAAAAGTCTGGATTATTTTTGTATCATAAATAACACTGCTGTTTGTATCTGATATTACTAAAAGGTACCTTTTTTTTTTTTTCCAATTAATGGAACCAATTTGTGGTGATTACTCATGTTCTGAAAATAGTCTACACAAAAATTTTCAACCATCAAAAGTTGCTACTTTAACAAAGAAAGTTACAGATAAAATCCTATGTGCTCTTGAAAAACATACTAATTAGTGTCTAGAAATCAAGGTGTTCCTATGCTTCAAAATTTATACTTCTGAACATGTAAAAAGATATGGAATAAGAAAAACTAAAGAATTCTCTCTTATAAATAGATATTTGGAAGTTTCTGCTAAGAAATCCCTATGAAAGAAGGTACATAATCCATTGTGCAAATTTGTTGACAAAGAAAACCTTGCTTTTCTGAATTATCACAGGAAGAAACGTTTAGATCAATGTGCTTCTTAATTTTGACAGCTGCCTTGTATTTAACCTAAACACAAAATTGTGTAACTCTTAAGCAAAATTACATTTCATTACATAAGTGGTTCTCTATCGTTGCCTTTAACATTTAATGCCATCTGAAATTTAACGCACTAGAATAAATAACCAATGCAGATTATTCTGGTGCCTTTCAAACCTCCATTTATGCAGGCCCCATTAAAATTTCTCTCTCCACTGAGTGAACTGTGATTTCCATAATTTCACCACCTGTCTGTTTCCTTTGAAGGTGGGAATTCTAGGCCACGGGCTCATAAACCCTAACTGAATATTGTGCTTTTGGAATGAAAGCCACAATATACCCCTCGGTGAGAAAGGAGTTTTAAAGCTTCATAAAAAAAGTCATTCCTTAAGAGCATGAGAGAGCTAATATACACCAGAACGTTCTGGTTCCCTCCTGGGCTTCTTACCTTCGTTTTCCGTGTTGGCAGGCACAGAGTCAACTCCAAAAGGGTGCCAGGGCTGGAGATCATCCAGGCTGAACTCTCCATTCACAGGAAGAAGCTCCACAGTGGTCTTTGTTTCAGTCAAAGACGGCATGAGTGCGTCATTGCCATAACTGATCCTTGGCTCACTGATCATGTTGGCCAAGACGTCATCCGAGTAGTTTTGCTCTTTCTGCAGCAGCTCATCTAAACAAAACAAAGCCGTGTCTTTGATGAGTAACAACGATCATAACAGTACCATGTGCTGTCTGCGGGCACGAATGCAACCACTCAACATGCATGATCTTATTTACAGCCACCAGGTGGGTACCATCATCAGCTCCATCTTACAGAGGTGAAAACTGAGGCACACGGTAGTCAAGTCACTCGCACAAAACCACAGCTAGCAAGCGCCCCTGGTGGGATCTGAGCCCAGGGAGAATGGCTTAGACCTTGGCAGATGCTCTGAAGCGCTGCACCACTCCCCCTAGTGGTGAAAGACCTGGAGAGGTACCTGGCCATTCCCTTCACCACAAGGCTCTCCTAGGAAACTGCGGTCACAGAGGAATGGGCAACGTGCTTTGATGGGGCATTTGCAGTGGAATGGGGGCAGTGCACAAGGTACAATTTCTTCTAGGCTGGAGGGCACATCCAGCGAATCCTTAGTCTCTCCCCGAACATGTGTGAGGACAAGAAAGGTGTAAGTGATGGGCAGCCTGCTCCACAGTTGCACAGTTCTCATCATTTTGCTTTGAGAAAAAAAAAATCTGTCTTCTTCAAAAGGCTCCCCTGGTGCTACAGGATGTATGCTCTGAGGCAACAAAGAAAAGCCCCTTGAGCTCAGCTCCAGCCTGGTCTTCTGTGGGATAAACAGCCCCGCCTCCCGACATTTCTCCTGGGATCTCAGACCAGGCATCCTGCCCTCCCCCTCTGCTGGGACTCCTTTCAAAAAATACTACCAGTCACTCCTCTTTAAAACTGACTAAACAAAATTAACTTCCTGGAGCATAATCGACATACCTTAAGTTCTTCTAGTGAAAATTCCCCTATTATACTTGTCATTACTGAAATGCATTTTTTACCGGAAAAAAGAGCTTGTATCAAGTGCAACTGCCCTTTTAAAAACAGTATCACAAGATTCGAGAATCTCCTATTACGTTGCCAAAGACTCACCGGGTTTTTCTGTGTGATGTATTTTTTAAAGCTGACTCAGAAATAGCCTATGTGCTATTAACAATAATATTCAACAGAATTTTTCACTTTCCAATCACACCTGTCACGAGCTGACTGTGTTATACCTTTCAAATCAATGACTGGTGGTTAGTATTATTGATGTAGAAAACGAAAAAAATAAAATCAGGATGTAAATTTAATTTCTAACATGTTACTATCATCCTTCACATTCTCTTTTAACTCAACAACACAGAATTTATCTGAAAAGTTAAAATTCTGTTCAAATATACCTATTAAAGCAATTTCACAGAATAGCATTAAAGTATGAGATTAATATCCATCCATGGAGTTGGTTTTATTGCAAGATATTCTTTTAAATGATAAAATCTCAAGCAAATCAGTCCTCTTGAAGTCTAATTTGAGTTATAATATATATCTATTCGCTGTAGCACCATTCTAAGATTCAATTATTTGATGCTTGCAGTGACCTTCCCCGTACAGATAAAAGGCCCCCATTAGATTTCTTCCAACTTTTTCACGTCTTACGGAGTCATAGGTAATGGCTAATAACTTAGCAATGTCTGCTTTAATAAATTAAGTGGGCATTTCTTTTATATAAATCTTATGCTTGTGACTGTTAAGTTCTTACAATATAAAGAGAGGATCTTCTGGAATAATTATTGGTGCTTACATGTTCGTTCATCTTGAGGGAATAACGTTTGCCAGTGGGAAGTGGGATCTGCTCTCGGCCCCACCTGGCACCATGCTGTTCTTGGTGTCTTTGCGGTATTTACCGTCACTTAACCTCCTCCTCCATCGGGAAATATTTGCTCTTTGTCTTGCATACACAGAACTTGAGCTTGTTCCCGTGACTTCTCTCAATAGCTCTCTGCTCCTTTTTTCCTATTCTCTTGGTCCCTACCATTTTCTTCTTGTATCTCTTTCTGTCTCTTTCTGCAATTCTTCATTGGGAAATCCCAACCACTCTTGAAACTCTATAGAAGGACCTCCTACTTTTGGATGAATCTGAAATGTATTTCCCCAGCCCTGACTTCTCCCTCCTGCTCTAGTGTATGTATTTCTAACAGTCTGCAGGAACC
Source organism: Camelus bactrianus (assembly GCF_048773025.1). Taxonomy (NCBI): domain Eukaryota; kingdom Metazoa; phylum Chordata; class Mammalia; order Artiodactyla; family Camelidae; genus Camelus; species Camelus bactrianus. The sequence goes on along the minus strand of NC_133539.1, from coordinate 16,202,604 downwards.
GTCATGAACTTGGATCTTCCATGAGCTTAGTGGGTACCAGACTGAGCCCCTCGCTCTCCTGCCGGCCGTCCTGTTTTCTAACTGTGGCAGAACTGTTCTCCCAGCCACAGGCTTGGAACCTTCAGAACCATCTGTGACTCTGTCTTTGTGTCCTGTACTTGAATAACCGACAACTCCTTTTAAATTCCATTTTGGATTCTCTCTTATCCCCTCCCGCCCCCTGCCCACTGCCCACCTCCCTTCAGCCAGCACTACTTTCAGCCTGGATAACTGTGATAGCTGTCTCCTCATTGCTCTCCCTAGTTTAATTTTTATCCCTCTGTTCCCCAGATCTTTACCTGATACTGAGGAATGGCTCTGTCCCATTTCGGTGGTTCCTCATTTTCTACTGAATTAATCCCAAACTCCTTTGCTAGATATTAAAGGCCCTCTGTGATCTGCCCTGCCCTGCATCTTTCCAGCCATGAGATTCACAGCTCTTTGCTGTATACACCTCTGATATGGTGATTTATAATAAATATTTGACTTTCATGTAGACACAGAGCTATTAAAACCCTGGGAACCTCCCAGGTGATGAAAGCTTTAAAGGTGTCTTGTTACATTAATGAGGTGTCTTCTGAAAAGCCCCTAGGTTACCTAAGGATAGGCGCTGGTGATCAGGGGAACTAACCACATGATTAGAGGGCTGGAACTTTCAGCCCCACCCTAACGGCCAATGATTTAATCAAGCATGCCTATGTAAGGAAGCCTCTGTAAAACCCCAAAAGAATAGGGTTTGCATTATTTACAAAAGCCAAGATATGGAAGCAACCTAAGTGCCCACCAATGGATGAATAAATAAAGAAGATGTGGTGTATATACACAATGGAATATTACTCATCCATGAAAATGAGTGAAGTCTTGCCATTTGCAACAACAGGGATAGACTTGGAAAGTATTATACTAAGTGAAATAAGTCAGTCAGAGAAAGACAAATACTGTATAATATCGCTTACATGTGGAAGCTAAAGAAGAAAACAAGCTAGTGAATATAACAAAAAAGAAACAGACTTACAGATGTAGAGAACAAACTGATGGTTATCAGTGGGGAGAGGGAAGAGAGGAGGGATAAGACGGGAACTGGATTAAGAAGTACAAACTACCATGAATAAAATTTATTTAATAAGCTACAAGGATATATTGTACAACATAAAGAACATAGCCAACACTTTATGATAACTATAAATGGAGTATAACCTTTATAAATTGTGCATCACTGTGTTGTACAGTTGAAACTTACATAATCGTGTACAACTATACCTCAAAAAGGGAAGAAAAAAGTGAATTTAGCAAGGCTTCTGAATACACAGTCAATATAAAAAAAATCAGCTGTGTTATATACTCACAATAAACAATTAGAAAATAAACATTAAAAAAAATAAGCTATGTTAAAAAAAAAAAGGGTTGGGAGAGCTTCAGGGTTGGTGAGCAGGTGGCAGGGAGATGTGGGAGAGGGCATGAGAGCTCCAAGCCCCTTCCCACGTACCCTGCCCCGTCCTGCTCTTCCATCTCTTAGTCCTGAGTTACATCCTTTTGTAATAAACCAGCAGTGTAGTAAGTAAAATATTTTCCTGTGTTCTGTGAGCCATTCTGGGAAATTAACAGACCCTAAGGAGGAGGTGGTTAGAATCTCTGATTTATAGCCGGTCATCAGAAGCCCAGCTGACATCTAGGACTTGCAATTGGCTGCAGAATCTGAATGCTACCTTCAGGTCGTAGTATGAGAACTGGGTTGAACTGTAAGACACACTGCTGAGGTTGGAGAATAGCGTGGTGGTGTGGGGAACACCCTACATATTAACACCACATCTGAATTGGTGGGGTTACCCCCAGAGGGGACCATGTGTTCCTCTCAGGATGCCTTTTCCCTCTGTTCCTGCTCCCTGGGAAGCCCATCTCTGCTTATCTGAGCTATATGAACTCTTTAGAGCCCAGCTTTAATGACCCGTCCTCTACGACTCTCGTCTCAACAACTTTCCGAGGCAGGCACGATTTACCTTTATGGGACAGGCAACTGAGGTGGGCAGAGATGACTGGATCCCTTCAAGATTCCCTGGCCAGTAAGCATCAGTGCTGAAATCCAGGTCCTGGGCTGCATCACCCCAACCTCCCTGACTCAACCCCTCCCTATCCAGGCTCCCTCTTTCAGCGCTGGATAGCTCATGTGCAGAGCCAATGGAGAAAGCCCGTACTATAAGCGTGACTGTTCCATAATGTCTTCCACATTGATGGGGTTGTAAGCTCACCTACGCATCATTAACCCTAAGAAATCGTTATTGCTTTTGTCCCTTCAAATAGGCATTTCCCAGGCACAGGAGCTGGGGGGGATCCTGTACCATCTCAGCCACGGCAGTAAAAAAGACAGACTATGGAACTGTCATACTGGAAAATCTCACATCTGCACGTCATCAAATATGCAGCACATGTCAGGCTGCAGCATATCCTGCTCTCCCTCCCCTTTCTCTTTTATCTCTTACACTGTTGGCAGGAAAATTCCTCCAAATGGCCACTAAAATGTGGAGTCCCATGGTGGTTAATTTTCCTGGTTTATTATATTCATTTTCAGAAAATGAGAGAACGAAATTTTCAAGAAACATTACCTTTTTAGCAGAGTGAAAAGCAATTAGGCTTAAAAATTTTTTTTTGGTACCAAAGCAGAAATCCACGTTCTTGTCTCAGTTTAACGTTGGAGATTTAGAAACAACCACCTTTGGTGAGATTCATTTGGAATAATGAAGTCAGTATGGTTTTTAAGGGACGAAAAGAGGGTGAAAATGGTGGATTACGGTTAGCTGGAGGAGGATTCAATTTTGTGATCGTAAAATGTCTAAGGCGGCCACCTACTTCTTGAAATTATTAAGGGCTCAGGATTTTACCAACTGTGAAAACAACTGGCACCAGGCAATTCCTCCTATGAGTAAAACAACAACAAAACCCTCCCCCCAAAACCCCCCAAAACCCCAGAGCCAAATGTGATTATCTCATCGTTCATTCTGAGAGAGATTTCATCTTTGAATTTAGTGGTCAGACTCATCACACAGGAAACCACACTTCTACTATATTGGTGGCTCTAGTGGATTATCTTTTTATCTGAATTAATTTAATATTTCATTACAATGCTTTGATGGCATATATTGGGATTTCAAAGCTTTTAAGCATCTACATTTGCCAACTGCTGTATTAAACTAAAAGACTAGGCATGTTTCCCCCCAAGACTCTTTATTTTCCTAAAAGCTATTTGTTATTGCCCCAAATTGCAGTGGTTACCTCTGGAGTCAAATATCTTCTCTAATACCCAAGCACAGGAAGTCTTGAAGTTAAAAGTGGAAATAAGTAACTGAGTTCAATGATGGTAATATTTAACCTGGAGTTTAAACAATAACAGTGATATTTAATTTCAAATATTAAACATGCAGCGAACCCCACTGTATGTACACTGCCCTTTTAAAAATGTTTTAAACACGTGTATTTATAATAAAAAAGTGTCTTGAGGGTGTCTATTATAGTAAATAGGAAAAATAAAACAAAATATCTCATTGTTTTCCTATGATTGACAATATTTAAAGTATTTTAAAGGAAGCAACATCCAAAGAGACACCCAATAGTGATTTCATCTTCAAATGACTAAAATATTTTGTTTTTGTAGCAGCAAGAGACTTCCATAAGTCATTTTGAGAGAAATGGCCTCATTAAAGGACTACTGAATGGGAAACGGATGAATCCTAGATAATTCATCTAATATTCTTCTTTTGATTATTAATCCACTAGCCAGACTTCTAAAAATTTACCTGCCACATTTTAGGGTTTGAGAAAATTAAGTTTTTATACATTAAATCAGTTCTTTTACAAGCTTCAGTTGTAATTATTGAACTACGTCTCCCATCCTGTAAATAAATGCACTTGGGGTGGGGAGGAAGCTTCCTTCATATAAAGGAGGTCCACCCTCAGTCTTTTCCCCGGAAAACACGGCGATTAAAGGTCTGATTTGGAGACTGGGGAACATGCCTAGATGTGCTGGGTTTTCTTTTTGTATAGAATTGAACCTGCATTAGTATTATCATTTTTTCCCTGTTTTCTGATTCTTCTGGTTCCTGGTGGAAAAATACACATGGAAATTTCCTTTCAATTTCGTCTAACAAGAGATTCTCCCATGACCAATTCTTATATTTTAATAGATAATTACTTACGCATCTGAAAATACTGAGGATTACATCTCTGAACAATGCATCCCCCACAAATGATACAGCTGCACTGGACTTATTTATAAAAGGGATGTGCCTTTTTCCCTATCAAGCAGTTCTCCCATAAATCAGCTGTCATCCATTCTAGGCATGCTGTCCACAGTGGGACTATGAGATCAGATTTCATTTTTCCATCGCAGTTCTGTGCGTGTCGGATTCACGCCTCCGTGTGTAACTGCCACGCTGTTCATTATACTTAACATCACCATGGCCTCTGGAGCTCCCTAAGCCTTGTGCCTTCATCCATACAATTAGGGGAAATTGGATGGACGGTCTCTGTACTTCCTCCCTGAATCCTGGTGTCTATAACTCTTCTATGTGGGCATCCCCTGAGAGCTTGCTGAAATGTATAATCTCAGGTCCCACCCAGACTTGAGAAACAGAATTTGCACGTTTACCGCGACCAGCAGGTGATTCTTAAGCACATGACAGTCTGACCACTGCTACAAGCTGTACAAAGGCATCACTCCACCATGGCCTCCAGTATCCCCTTCATAAGACTAGCCTCAAAACAGAACAAGGTGTGAAAGGTGAGTGTGGCCAGGAAACCGTATTGCCAGAAGAAACTTTGCTCCAAACACCTCAAAGGCATGTCCTTAGAACCCAACCCACCCTGTTGCCTTGAAGCTATTATTCATGATAAGGCTTCTGAACTAGAAAGCCATAGGAAAGGAAAGACTAGTTATGAATTTCCTTATGTGCCAGACCATTTGTCAGGCAGGAAATTACACAGGAGCCAGAGCAGGAAAAGTGTTCAGGAAAACAGGTCAGTGTTTTTCAGACCGTAGAAAAAAAATGTGCTTAAATATACAGAGGGCACCAGAGGACATACTTCACTGCTGTGCGCTCCCCTGTGAAGCGTGAATTTCCTTCTAAGCATGGACCCGCCTATGGTTCAATGGAGCAGAAGTTGTCTGAAATGCTGATTTGGGCGAGAACCTATGTTGGGGTGTTTTGATCAGTGTGTGACTCGTGGGACAGCCAGACTGTGATGCCATCGTGTCATGCTGTGATATCTCGATAGCGTGAGATCAACTGCACCAGTGACATCCTTTACATGTCCATTAGCTCATGTGACACCCACGGCAATCTTCAAGTGGGATCATTACTCCCACTGACAGTTGAGCAAACAGGGACACCCATCCTGAGAAATGTACTTAAGGTTATCAAGTACCAGAACTGGGCTCTACACCCAAGGATCCTGATATGTGGTACAACCTTCTGTTTCAGGAAAAAACCCACTTTATGGAGGTCATGGCTACTTCGCTTTGCTTAGTAACTAACATTATAAAAATACACACATGTCTATCATCACAAGCATCTTGTTTGTTTTGCATACATTGTGATAGATTTGGTAAGTGATGAATTCAATGGTATCTTTTTCTCCTATGAAGAAACCAAGGTAATCACAGAGCTGCCTGGAGCCCAAGGTCACAGAGCTTCCTGATGGTGGAGCAGAGCTGGAAGGCCATGTGGTTCTCAGATGCACAACCAGGAACTGGTCCCTTCTCTAAGTGAGACTTTCCCCGTCACTTCCGTTTTGATGGTCCACCCTCAACAGAAGTTTCCCCTCTGAACACCTGTCTCCTATGTCCTTAGATTTCCCTTTTTTCTTGTAGACTGGCATAAATACGAGAGCTACATGAACTGTTACCAGGTTTCACAAATTCTGAGTCAAATTTAAGATAATTTAGGCTCCTTTGGATTTTGAGCTATTTATGTATGTATTTATTTTTTTAAATGGAGGTCCTGGCGGTTGAGTCCAGGACCTCCTGCATGCTAAGCATGTGCTCTACCACTGAGCTCTACCCCCTTTGCCATGAGCTATTTAAAAGGCTGAATGGTGGACTGACTACACATGCAGTCACCCCAAATATCCCTTTTTCATCAATGGTGCAGGGACTGGAATCGTCAGTGACCAAGACTGAAACAGCACTGTATGATGCTGCTCTGTTTTCCAACATGAGGAAAACATGAGGCATACTATCACCAAGCAATACTGTTCCACAAATCTAGTTTTAATCTTGACCTCCAGGAAACTGGGTCAGTCGTCTTATTTTCGTCAACACTATCAATCTCGAAAATCTCTCACAGTCCCAAAATTCAGACTCCACGTCTGAATCTGGCTTTATTTTTCTTTACTAAGTTTCTCGGACATGGATTTTAAATGGGACACGCTTTGTCCACTTATGGCAACGAACTCCCCCCCGGAGGGGACACAAACATGGCTACACATCCCTTGGGAGAACATTCCTTACTGCGTGTGACATTTTCCTGAAGCATCACTTGTCTCGCTTAAGACTGAGGGCATGAAGAAGTGCCTCTTCATTCAAGATGAATTTCCTTTTGACTTTCAAACAATGTAGATCAAACAACTTAGATCTACCAACGGCCATCAGAAATCCAAATAAAACTCAGCCAGGCTCCCTGGCTTCTAAAAAAAAAAAAACAGAGTCAAGAGTTCCTTCTTCGTATTTACTTGTGGAACTTGTGCTCATGTCCCGATCTTGTTTCCAACTACATCAGGAGTTCTGGTCCCACCTGGGTAATCGGAAGCCTGAGCAATCCCGAGGGAAAAAAATCTTCTGAAGTTTAGACTACAAACCACGTTTACCTATTACAGAAAGAACCCCCAGGTATGCTGTGCTGAGGCTATAATTCGCGCACATGAAAATAAACGTCTTTGTTTTGAGGAAACACGGTGAAGCATTTAGGTGTAAAGACCAGTATGTCTCCAAGTTACTTTAAAAAAAAAGGCATTTTGTGTGGTAATTTCAGAACTTTCTCTAAGTCTGGAATTACACTGAAATAAAAAGTTCAGTACTGTGACACTAAAACTGTAGTCCCGGTTTTAACCCATCTATCTGGCTAATATATATAATGAAAATGCACGTATGTCTAGTAATGTTGGCAGATACAGACTACACGTCCTCTGCAAACCAACATAAAAATGAATGTGATTTTTATGTTGTGTATTCCTTAAATATAGGTCAGTGATTTCATGTGGCCTCTTCCACCCAGGAAACAGTTGTTGCTAGAGGAAAAACTAGCTGTCCTGGGCTAGTTAAACGATACATACTTTTATGGCTAAGCTCAAGGAGTTTCAAAGTAATTACGATTATGTAGAATGAATGTTCTCTGTAAACCTGTCTAAGAACTTGACCCCTGCAGCGTGAGCTAGGATTCCACCGTGATTCCTCCTTTACATAAAAACGTAGTTGTGTATGAATGATGAGAGTAACATAAATTCAGTTGCAAAAAACGTAGAAAACACAAGAAATGATAATCCACTTGCCACCCCACCACCAGAGATAACCAAGAGTAATTTTTTAAAAATAGTTTTATCCTTTATGGAACTGATTATTTAATCCCGTCCCACGATCACCTGGTTACTGTTACGACTGTGGTCAATGAGAATGAATTTTTCAAGATTACTGAAGCACGCAGGAAGCTCCTGGAACGGGAGTTATCAGGTTTGAGGATAGAGATGGAACCACGAGGATTAATTTCCCCCCAGGTCCATTCCACACTATGTATTTCTCAATTTTCTAATAGACTGTTCTGCACAGTTGGTACAGTTTTTTGTTCATTTGTTTTTACTTCTAAGTTCTGAGATACACAGTAAATTGGAAACATGCAATCAGTCCTGGGTTTGCACTGAGTCAGTATCACGTTTCATTCTCTAAAAATTGCTGATGCTTTTAGTGAGCGCAGAAAGCAAAATAAGAAAGGCTCTTTAAAAAGAATACTCGAATGACAGTTTCACTGCTCTTGCGTACATTTTCAGAAATGCAAAGTCATTCCGGCGACTGTATACAATCTGAGCTCAGATGCCCCGGGAACCTTCACTGCTGGTGCTAGGGTGTTCTGGGCACCAACCCACAACGTCCCCTTCTCTCCACCTGCGCTCTGAACCAACCAAGAGAGAGCAGCTAGACATTAATGCATCACCTTTACTTCTGATGAAGGCCAGGCCCATGCCAGCCCACTGGGGGCTTTCTTTTTGGAGAGTGAGTCACACACAGGGCACGTGGCTTGTCAAGCTGTGTGCAGACGGACTGCAGCTCCACCTTGTACTCCCAGCTGCACCTGACAAGGGAGGGCGTCTGCGGGATGGGTCCTGTCCGACCTGCACGCTGGAAGCAGTGGTCCTGTCTGATCAGCACCCTTGAAGGAGTAGAAAACTAACAAGGTGGCCATTGAGTCATTCAGGCCTGTGCTTTCAGCTAAACTGATCTTATGACTAACAGGCTCCCCTCCCTGTGCTCTCTTTTCTTAGAATAACTTAATCCCTTTTTACCCTGGAGGTCTTGAAAGAAGGTCATGGACTGAACCTCAGAAAAACGGGCAGACCCTCCTCATAACAACCTCCTTATAACAACAGCAAGTTCTTACCAAGATGAAGAGAAGGTAACACCCTGTAAAACGCCCTGATTGTTGTCACCTTTTCTGTTCCCTCCAGTTTTTCTACAAAACCTCAAGACCTCAACCCCAAGATGGGCTCACAGCCTTTAAGGCATGAGCCGGCTCTGACTCCCTTTGCCCGGCAAAGCAATAAAGCTGTTCTTTTCTGTCTTCCTGAAACTCTGCCTCTCACTCTCAACTTGGCTCTCAGGTACAGAGGCCGGTTTTTCGGCAACACCCTCTCCCAAGCTCCTGACAGGTCTTTCTTACCTGGGTAAGAGACACCCTGGGGGGACGGAAGGAATCCAAAGGAATGGACAGCAGTTCCCCTCCCAGCAGCCTGCCCTCATTCTCTGCTACGCTATGAAGACAGTGCATGCTAATTGATTCATATCTGACAAATGCCTAATTGATGGAAATCCATTCAGGCAGACCTCGTTTTATTGTGCTTTGCCTTACTGTACTTTGCAGACTGCGGTTTTTACAGGTGAAGGTTTGTGGCAACCCTGTGTCAAGCAAATATATAGGCACCATTTTCCCGGAAGCATTTGCTCCCTCTGTGTCTCTGTGTTACATTTTGGTAACTGTTGCAATATTTCAAACTTTTTCATTAGTATTATATCTGTATGGTGATGTGATCGGTGCTCTTGTTACTACTGCAAAAAGATTACAACTTGCTGAAGGCTCAGAGGATGGTTACCATTTTTAGCAATCAGGTATTTTTTAACTAAGGTGTGTACATAGTTTTTAGAGACATAGTGCCATTGCACCCTTAATAGACTACAGAAGAGTGTAAACAAACTTTTACATGCACTGGGAAACCAAAAAATTCATGCGACTTGCTTTATTTTGGAAACAAACCCTCAATATCTCGTAGGTATGCCTCTGTCTTGAAGGACGTAAAGCACTGGTTAGCAAGATGGGTTAGCTCATGGCAGGAAGTAAAATTTTCAACATCCATACATAGGTGATTGCACTCAAAGAGACTGAGATTTATGCTAGTAAGTATACAGGTATGAACAAAAAATACTGCAGACCACATTAGCAAACAAAGAATGCTGAAAGCATCAAGTCATCAGCCACTGCCACCACCCCCCAGTGAAGACAAGCCTGCAGCCCGGCCTCTGCAGCCACTCACAATGGTGCACCCTGAGGGGACTCAGAATAAGAAAGGACAGGATACTGGCCCTAGATAGCTAGGTGCTTGTCAAAGGAATGAATTCAATGAGCCCAAATATCTGCTTCCTCCCATATATAGAAAAGCGCTAAATTCTTTAACTTGAGATGCCGGATTTTCTTTAGATAACAAGTAATCTTTTATTGTTCCAACTACCTGGTCTTTGTTGTAAAGCTCCTATATATCCTGGCTCCTCCCCACCTCTTCGGAGCAGTCCCTCAGAGCGATCTGAGAGGCTGTCATCCCGGCTTGAGTCTTCCTGCCAAATAAAACTTAACTCTCAACTTTCAGGCTGCGCGTTTATTTCAGTCGACACGGGGAATAGGCAAGTGTGGGTAAGATCAACGCACATCACGAGGGAGGACGCTTCCGTTCCTACAGACAGCACATCGTGCTTGTAGACGTGACAGCTCGTTTGAGATGTTTCTTCATACAGATTTAAAAAACACACAGCAACCCTCTTTTCTCTTCTGCACACTGGCCTATTCGGGTTTTCTTTAACACAAAACTCATTCTGCAGTGGACATTTTTAGGACAGCAATGGTCCTTTCTCTTCTGCATTGGCAGACCTGCAGGACCCCTTAACAATGTAGGAACCAAGCCCGGCGACGGAAGGTGCTTGGTGTCTGGGGCTTGGCGATGGATGGAAGTGTCTGTTTTTGGGGAGGCATTAACAGAGCAGAAGTGGAGAGGCTGAAAGGACTCACTTTAAGAAAATTAATTTGGAGCCAAGAAAATTAAAATAATTTTATCATCCATTAGTGAGCTCTTTCACTTATTTGTTCATTTATTCAACTGTTGAGCAATCAATCCTACCGTCTTGCCGGCCAGTGCAGGAAATGATGAAGGCAGTTTCTTTCTACTCAATGCTCAAGGCCCCAGAGGAAAGATGGGCCCAAATGTAATTCCCCTGTAAATGCTCGGGTCAGGGGAATAGGCAGAGTGAGGAAGAAACACACTGGGACTTCGGGGCTGGGGATAGTGATAGTACACATTGGCTAAGGAAGAGAGACGGCTGCCCTGGTACATGCACGCGCCATGCACAAGGCACAGAAGACGGGATGCCCAAACGCTGGGACTTTTCTCGTTGTTGGAGCACAAGGGAGGCGAAAGGGGAAGCAGCTTAGACAGAAGCCAGGGGCTTTACATTTGTGGGGCACACACAGGGCAGAGGAAGACGCTGACCGGCACGAAGTCCATGCCGTTAGCAGAAGTCAGACTATGGGGATTCTGTGGGTTGAGTGGCCTGCAGTTCATTAATAGGTAAATTATAAAGAAAAAAGGGGCAGAGGGGAAACCTGGGGATTATAAAATACTAGTTAGGTCAACATTAAAAAATGGGGAAGAAGACAGTGGGCAAGGAATGCACATTAGCATGAGAAAGCCAGAAAGATGTTTAAGGAAGTGATACAAAGAACACTGTTACTTTGGTGGTGGTGGGAGGTGTGGGGGCAGGTGTGATGGGAGAGAGCACAGGTGGCTGGTAATATTTTTATTCTTGACCTCAGTTTTGTCCAACAAAAGAGCAGAGAGGGAGAAAGACAGGTTCTATTTAGGTATGTTGAGTTTGTGATAATTCCAACACATCGTGGTGGAGAGCTCTGGAGCCACTGGAAATATGGGCCCAAAGAGCTCACGTCTATGCTGAAACAGTCCAAAGGGAAGAACCAGAATGAAAATGGGAGTTTTCCCATTTTCCCAGGTATTTTGGGAAAAAAAGCCCACATCAGATTCCCCAAAAGGGATTTACTGTATATTGAATTCTACTAGATAATTCCACCCAGACTGTAGTTCCGCCCACAATGAAGTGCCAGGTCCTCACTGAAAATTCTTTACAGCATCTAACTGTCCTGCGCTTGGTGGTTACTGTTAACCTCAAGGAGCAAAGTATCCTGTCTCCAAATCAAGAGCTACAGGTCTTTCCCCTCCATTCACTCCTTAATCAAATCATTTTAGTATGAGTGCCCATGAGATGATTAAAACAAACAAAAAAACCCTTTTTTTTTAATGCTGTAAAGGAAAAGCGAGAAAACTGTGTAGGAGGTAAAAAATAAAGTTGCCTCCATCCCTTTTCCACTTTCCCTTTGAACATGCTCTCCCTTCAGACGACGAAGTGAAATGCAGGTGGTGTCACTGAGGCCAGCTCTGCTTGAATACATTATAGAAGATGGTCATGTTTTAACACTGCATAGTCAGAGAAAGGTAGTTATATTTTTTAATCTGATCATGTAAAAAGGGGAAAGTGTAACAATGACCTGCGAACCAGGAATCCTGGTGCCAGAGATGTGTTGGAAAATTAGCCCAGATGACCACTTCCTCACCGAGAATGGGGAACCCATGCTGCTGCCTGACACAACTGCTTCCATCATATACTGCTTCCCGCCCCCTAAGGGGCATCCAGCCCAGTCCTTCCTTCCAAACTCATCTCCACCCTTCCCAGTCTCAGCATTGGACCTCATCCAAGCCCCCAATGCTTTTCTGTCAGAAATTCACATGGTAGTCTATTGATTTCCTTTCTCAAAAAAAGCTGCTTAAAAATGTTATTTTCATCTCAGCCGAGTGACCCTTTTCTCTCCTCCACTCTGCTCTGGAAAAGTCTCAACTTAGAAATTAAAAACAAAAACAAAAACCAGAATCTCAAATTATGATACACTATAAAAAGAGTTAGCAACTTCCTCTGAGATTTCTACTCTTCCCCTCTTTTACATAATCAGATTAAAAAAAAAAACTACCTTTCTCTGAATATAAAGTATTAAAAGATGATCATCTTCTATAATGTAATTAATTCACCTCAAAATTTAGAGTCTTCTACACTAATTACCACAGAGCTCCAATAGCCTTTTATTTAGTGTGAGGTACACAGTCTTAATTCAAATATACTTTAAGCTTCAACAACAAATTAAAAAATGATTCACAGGATGGTGCATTTATACATGTCTTTTCATCTTCCAAGTGCAGTAAGCATTAATTAACCCTGGCTAATTAAAACAACCGTGGTTTACAAATTTACTCATTAATCTGCTTCAAGCAAATGCAAAGCATTTAAAGCCTTTCACAATTTGAACCAATTAAACATGGAACTTATTAATTTTTTGTAAAGGAAGAGGTCATAAATTCAAGGCATGCAGTCTTTTGACTTAAATTTGATAGCATTTTTGAAAGAAACTTGGACAATTTTTTGGATCCACAGAAGTTAAGGCAAATTAAAAATAAAACTGATGTGGGTTGAATTGTGTCCCCTCCCCACAAAATATACTGAAGTCCTAACCCCTGGTACCTACGAATATGACGTTATTTGGAAATAGGGTATTTACGGATGCAATCAAGTAAAGATGAGATCATACTAGAATAAAGACAGGCCCTCAATCTAGTATGGAGTCGGGTGGACACTACTAGAGTGAGGCGGGCTCTTGACCACACTGGACAGAGACGATGCGGAGAACACTACGTGAGGACAGGGGCAGAGGCTGGAGCGGTGCACCTGTAAGTCAAAGGAATGTCAGGGATTGCTGGCAACAGCAGAAGCAAGAAAAAGGAAGGAAACAGATACTCCCCTGGGGCCTTTGCAGGGAGCCTGGCCCCGTGGACACCTTCATTTCAGACTTCTAGCCTCCAGAATGGTGAGAGAATACATTTCTGTTGTTTTAGGCCACCCAGTTGATGGTCATTTGTTACGGCAGTCCCAGGAAACTACTGGACTACCCATATAAGCAAGTATTACCTGTTTGTTAGTAAGATAACCATTTCTAGCCATTAACAAACATACTGGAGTAGAATGTGGATTCTTAGTGAGCCCTCTGTTCAAGGCCGGGATAGACAGACTGGAGAGAAGAAAAAAGAGTTCTATAATCTAATGGTCTAATTTAGCCCCATCAGTGCGGAGATGTTGCCCCTCTGAGCGCCAGCAGGTGCTTTCAGTGGAGACTAAAAGCTTCTCTGCTTCACCTCTCAGCTCCCCGCCTCCCTTCTACAGGGAACACTGTCCATGTCCTTTTCTTGCCCATCACCAGCTGCAGGTCTTAACCATGGGGATTCTGGGTACCAGGGAGGGCACAAGCTCAGCAAGGCAGGGGCACGGCCTCAGTTCCAAACACCCTGTAAACACAGATGTTCCGTCACGTCCTTCCTGAGAAGCCAGCAGCTCAGCCGTCCCTGGCAGCACGATGCGTGGCAAACTTGGTCAAAGAATTTACCAGAGGTTAAGTATAAAAATCGAAAGGAGTTTATCAGGGTGCGCTGTCATAGACAGCAGTGGGCCACACAGGCGAGGGGTGCCTGCGTGAGCACCAAGGGCCGGTTATTGGGGTCTTTATAAGGTAGGGTCTCAAGGTGCCTGATCGGCTTGTGTGCAAGTCTCTGCTTGGTTGTAGGTGAGGTAAGAGGTTTAGGGTCCGTGAAGGGCGGCAGGGTTTGGCTCTGCTAAGGTGGGCTGAAACAAGCCAGCCTGAGCTGTTGTGAGATTAAGCATTACCTGGGGTTATTCACTTGTTAGGGGAAACACACCCAGTAAAGAATGTAGTTTATCTGTTGAGGGATCACAGGCATATCTGAGAGCCCAGAAATGGGGTCATTGGACTTTGAAGGATGTCAGTGGGCCCAGCTAAACTGAGCGACGGACGTTGGGGCAGCTGGAGTCATCCGTAACATTCAGCATATCAATTTTAACTTGAGTTCACTCTCCACAAGCTGGATCTTAACTCAAAAGTTCTCCAGGAGCCTAAAATTCTTCTTTTTATTCTTGTATGAAAGATGGATGATTAGAACAGAATACTTAATAGAATGAATGTTTAATACAACTTCTAGGTTATTGGCTCAAGATATGAGAAGACATGGCTCCAATACCTGCTTATTGGTTTATCCTGCTAAACTATGTTATATTATCTGGTCTGTCCTTATGCTTTAACACTGGGAATGCTTGGCTTTAGTCCCTCAGAGACAAAGAGAAGACTGTGGAGAAATCAGTAAGAGAACAGCATTTAAGAATCCATCAAACCTCTCCGATGTCAAGTGCATGCTTTCTATATACCAAAGAGGTCTTACATTTGAAATTCATCGAGAGAGTGGAAGATGGTGGATGTGAAAACTGGTTTCAGTGACTTCGGGTAGAGAAGCAAGAAAAGTGTCTTGCATGGCCTCCCTTGAGTTTTTGAGGATGAAAGAACCCAAGCGCACTGAACAGATGATGGTTGAGAAACACGGAAGACGGGGTACACTGGCTCTGTCCCAAAGCAGGATGTAGCCAACTGTTAGGGACTGAACTATTTCCCCCCAAACTCATATGTTAAAGTCCTAACCCCCAATATGATTGCATTTGGAGATGGGGAGCTTTAAGGAGGTAATTAAGGTTCAATGAAGTCACAGGGTGGGGATCTATTTCAACAAGACTGGAAGAGAAAGGGCCCCCGGAGATTTCTCACTCGCGCACAGAGAAAAGGCCATGCGAGGACACAGCAAGAAGGCAGCCGTCTACACGCCAAGGAGAGAGGACTTGGGAGAAGTCAAACTTGCAGAGACGTGATCCTGGACTTCCAGCCTCCAAAACTGTGAGAAAAAAATTTCTGTTGCTTAAGCCCACAATCTATGGTGTTTTATTACGGTAGCCCGAGTAGACCAGAACACCCACCGAGTCAAACCCAGATAAAAGGAAGATCAAAGGGCAGAACAGCTTTGTCTGAGGGATTTTGCTTTCTTCGTCTTCTTGATTGTTTGTTTGTTTGTTTTGGAAAAGGTGATAGCTGAAGATCAGAAAAGGCATGTAAATTACCAGTGGGTCACCAGGGACCTGCAGTGAACTTCGTGTCCTGCCTGCCCCTTTCATAAAAATGATAAGGAAGTGAGCCCCTTCCATTATGACTCAGTTGAAGGGTAGAAAGGATACATGACCTTTGGTGCTTTTGATTTTCTTTCCTTGTGATGGCCACTTGCCAAGAGAGTTCTCAGTGCTCTCCTTTGCTCCCTGCCTTCACCCTGGGCAGAGGGAAAAATCCGAATGACAATTTCCTCATGTGTCTGGGGCATGTCCAGTTAGTAGTCTGTTCACTTTGGGGATCAAGAACAAAAACAAAAACAAAAAAACAGGAGACGGTGTAGGATTTCTATGCCACGTTCCCATAGGAGAGACTTTGAGAAATGAATATAATTTGCATTCCTGTATGATCCCCAAATACACTCACTCCTGCTTAACAGAGAGAGCTGCTCCCAGGTCCAGCACCTGGAGTTGGTAGCCAGCGTGCCCTGTCTTGGTAATTTTTCTGCCAATTCTCCAAGAAGACACACACTTCCTGAGCTAATGTTAGGCTCCCTGACAGTCCTCCAAGATCAAGCTTTTACCGTGTGTCATTCCCCATGTTGACAAGTCCAGGTGTATTTTGTCAATTTTCCCCTTCATCTCATTAAAATAATATCACTTTAGATTTGAAGAGAGCTTAAATGAGTCATTTCTTTAAGTAAAATGTCAGTATCAGTATTAGAAAGTGAAGATTAAAGAGGGAAGAAAAGACTCTGGCAGGCAGAGGAGTGGATGCACAATTTCTGAAAGGGCAAGTAAAAACGCCAAGGGGGAAAACGTTAGGAAAGATAGCCCTTTTCTGACTGAAGCCTGCCCTACACCTGGACTGCTCATTCCTCCTTTTAGATATAGTTAATCGAAGTTAATAAGCAGTTTATGAAATCCCTTTTCATAATAAGAAGTCTTAACTTGGATAAATAAAATTAGCCATCAACGCAGTCACATCTAAACAAATTCTCAATGAATTTGAACTTGAAAGTTAATAACGCTTCACTTTAATATATTACACAATCACAGCTTTGGAAATAAGCACCACCAGAAATCCACAGGGCTAATTTACCAGGGCATGTTAGTTTTCAATGACAACAACTGCTATTCTTCTATGTTCAAGATCAGCATAGATATAATCTAAGTGGGTAAGAATCCTTGTATTTTTGCTATTTCATATAAGCAGGAGTTTTTAAACTTTTGAGTATTTAAGAATCACCTGGGGAGGCCAGGAAAATGAAGATTTCTACAAAACAGAGGTGGAGTCCAGGAATCTGCCTTTTTAACAAGAATGCCTCCAAATTATTGGGCTTCCCTTGGCCCCAAGAGCACATTAAGAATCAATGGCTTCCAGAATAACAATTTCCATAGGAAGGGCGTTGGATGAGCTCACAGGTGCCTTTCACATCCAAGGACGTACAGTAACCAAACTGAAGACAGCAAATGCCAGAGACTGTTCTCTGTCCACGGCTGATGCATAAAGGCACAGAAATCACCCAGAGCAGTGAAGAAGGTTCAGGCTGAGGGATGAGCTCATCGCACTAGCCTGTCTTCTCAGTGGGTTCCAAGGACCTCTGGTCCAGATTAACAAGGCCGTACAGAAAACTAGAGCAGCCAGACTCAGACTCCCACAGAGGGCTCCCAGGTCTGCTCTACTATGCCCTCTCTGTTGTCTGTTTGTTTGTTTTAAAGAAAAAGGGTTTCGTTTTTTCACATCCAAGTATCTGAAGACCCGCTTTGATCTCTGAAGGGCTTTGGCAAGACATGGTGAACCCCCTGGGCCTTGACCACTTTTATTGCACATTTAGTCTCTGATTTTGATCAAACCACTTAATCACCTAGAACCCTTAATCTGAAAACGGAGAGGCTTGATTCCACGTTGCTGCTCCCTTGAAGAAGTGTGGGCAGAAGCATGGGTGCAGGTGCACACTGAATGCGGGGAGGCACCCCTCTCTTTATTTCACATCAAAGAGATCTAGAAAGCAAGCAAGATCTCTCGCATATATTCACACAATGTTTGACTTACAAACGGACACGTGTTAATCAATAGACAGGATATTTAGGTCTTTTTTTTTCCCCCTAGATAATTTTGTTTTAGTAATAACTCTGTAGACAGTCTCACCTTGACTTCTCCTCTTATACCCAAAAGAGATACGTCAGGTATAAGAAAGTTTCTCCCTCAAGATGGAGAGAAGGCGCTCAGTGTTGAGCAATTGGTTTCCTGCCAAAAGGAAGGTGAGAGAAATAAAGCAGACTTAGCCCGTAAACTTGAAATACATCGTGGCAGGGCCTGAGTACCGGACTAAAAAGGCACCTCCCCCGCACCCCACCTACTCCTCCTTTTCTTGTAACAGCTTCTTTCTGCTGTTTTACTCATGATAAGTGACACTGCCAACAGCAGTTTGGAAACTTTTCAGACTGACTCTTAGCAGGAAAGGGAGGGATCGTTTCTGTAATTATTGTGATTACCCTCAAAACTCTTAAATTGGGTTGGTTTGCTCCAAGTGTTCATTTTTGGTATTAAAAAATTTTTTTGTTGTTGCCAAGTCCTTGTTTTGACAGACGACAACTATCCTAAAAAACAGGAAGGGAGGGCAGCAATAGTGCATTAGGAAGGAGTTTTGTTTTGTTTTGTTTTGTTTTTTTAACAGAATTACGTAGAAATTGAGAGCTCTACGGTTATCACAGGCTCTAAAACCTTGGAAGAAGAAACCAGAGATGGTCTAACACTTCCACTGATCACTTAGACTGAGGGCTTAAACCATTTCCACCTGAAGTTCCTTGAAATGTTCCGTTTCCAGCCAACATCACATGTAATTTCCCTATAATTTTAGGGGCACTGAACCTCAAATTGAGAGAAAAAGAAACTGAAGAGTCTGAGAAGACGAAGCCAAGTCTGCTGCCTGTCATTTGTCCTTTCTTTGCAGTGATATTAAAAGTAGTGATGCTTATCAAAAGATATAAATGGTACTGAGGGAAATCAAGTCACAGGGGAGGTGCCCCTCCCCTCTCCACAGGTGGGCCAGGGTATCTGGGGGAATATGGTGTCAAATTAGAAAGGGCTGTGCTTTTAATGTATTTGGTAGTCAAGTAGTCTCATAAGGTTACACCCTTCTACTGCTTTTGAGTCTCCTTTTCACTTACCCATGTTATGACAAGGTATGATAGATTTTCAAAATTACCAGTTTGACAGTTTGAGAAATAAGCTTTTGATTGGTACTATTTAATCATGCATGAGAATCGTGCGTCTTTTTACCTGAACTATTCTGCAATTACGTATCTTCTTCTGTGGAGCAACACTGCTGTATTTTACAAATTAATCAAACACATTATTAATCAAATGGTTAAGGTTTTCGCCTTAACCATTTTTTTGGTGGCATATAGTTTTTACCCTGTGGATGTTGGACAGAAGAGTATGGGTAAATCTAACTGGCTTATTGGTATGCTAGAATCGAGCCTCACCTATTTATTTACGTTTTGGAAGTTGAATACATTCTAAATCAGTCATTCTCAAAGTTTCGCACGCATCAGAGTCACTTGGGCAGCTTGTTAAAAGCTAGATCACTGATCTCTCAACCCAATATTGCTGATTCAGGAGGTCAGGGGTGGGGCCAGAGAATGTGAATTTCTAGCAAGTTTCCAGGGGACACTGAGCTGCAGGTCCAAGAACCACAGTTCTTCTAACTGAAGAATCTCTTGAAGACAGGTATTGCAATACTTACTTGTACCTAGTAATTTGTTTCAGGAGAAACAAAGGCACAAGAAATTTGATTCACACCCTCCAAGTGCTTATAATTTGTACGCTTTATAATTTAAAGTCAGAGGTGACATGAGAGTTGGGGTTTTGGAAGCTCAATAAAATCTCAGTAGGCGAGACTGGGCAGGGGCTTGCAGGGAGATGGAACAACACACATAAAGGTACCCAGGGCTGTGGACATGAGATCAGCTTCTGGGAAAGCTAGGCTCATGAAGGAGAAGACAGGGAGAAACCATTTGCTTTGGCTGCCCAGGATCATTCTGAGGATCAAATGACTCTTAAAAAAGAAGAAAGAAGAGAAATAAAGCAAAGCTAGTCATCAAAAAGACAACAGAGTAATGATACAAACTTAGAAAAAAATATCCACAAACCCTTTCATCAAATTCTTTTTCTTTCCTCTTCTATTCTCTTTTCTAAATATATCTGAGTGAAAACACATGAACTGTGTCTGCACAGCCATGAAAACGACTCCTTCCCCTGGCTCAGGAGATGACCTAATAATGTGCGCAATTTGAAGGGTTTCAGCCAGCGACATTCACAGGGCTGAACTCATAAAGCCTGATCTCTCACAAATGGGTAAGACCTGGCTGAGGATTACTGCCTTGTGTTTTCAGAGGAATTTATGCTTGTCCTGCCCAGAAACACCTCATGGCAATCATGCAGAAGGCACACTTGTTGTCATTTTTTGTGAGTTCACGTATGACTTCTAAGTAAACGCAGAACACAAATGTAACCAAAAATCCTGGAACATGTGCAATGTTGCTGACGCTACCGTCCTTAAAAATACCTTTGCGTTGTCTTAAGCATTCAAGGGTGCTGAGTCTTTCCCTTAGGAAGAGTCTTATTACTGAGTCATATACGCGAAAAAAGGGACATTTCTTGCGCCTGTATTATTTTAAAAGAACAGGTGCTGAAGCTGAATAAATAGCTTCCAGAATCCAGCTGTGTTTAACTTGGCATCAGCAGGGATGCAGAGCAAACACCACTGGATACAGAGGCAGCAGAAGAGATTTGGCCTTTGGTCTCACTAATCAGATGCACGACCTTGGGCATGTCACAGTTTCTTGGAGCCAGTGAAATGATGGGGCTGAGCCGGCTGAAAACTAGGTTCCCTTCTCCTCTAATTATCTTCAGTGAGTGATGGCGGAAGTGAGGAATGGCTGCCAGATGATACGGCCTGATGCCAAGAGACACCGCGATCAGCGTCCCTCACCTTAATGAGAGCGGCAGCTCTCTCACCTGTTTTTATGCAGAGTCTCCCCAAGCAGATTCTAAGTTATTTGAGTAGGAAAGACTGTGCCCTATACCTGCAAAATACCTGGGGATGAGCACAGAATCTGGAATATGGTGGGCAATGAACAGACACACACTACTGTACAGAAAACAGAGAAACAACAAGGACCTACTTTATAGCACAGGGGACTATATTCATATCTTGCAATTACCTAAATGGAAAAGAATCTGAAAAAGAATATATATATATATATATATGTGTATATATATATATATATGCATAACTGAATCACTTTGCTGTACACCTGAAGCTAACACAGCACTGTAAATCAGCTATACTCCAGTGAAAAAATAACAAACACTTATTGAGGATCCAACATCCTCGGTCAATTCCTGAATGCCCTTGCTATTCGCAATGGCAAATGATACGAACGTACATACACATATATACTCTTCTTTTATTGTGATAAAATATATATAACACAAACGTTGCTATTTTAACCATTTCAAGTGGGGCATTACGTACATTCACACTGTCGTGAAACCATTACCATCATCCATCTCTAGAACTTTTTCATCTTCCAAAACTGAAACCGTCTTCTCATTACAGACTAACTCTTCATTCCCTTCTCCTCCCAGGCCCTGACCATATCTTGGCAGTCGTAAATAATGCTGCTATGAACACTGGGGTGCACGTATCTATTCAAATGAGTGTTCTTGTACCACCATTTTATCTTCAGTCTCTATAAATTTATTACTCTAGACACTTAAGTCAAATTAAAATACGGAACATTTCACAAATTTGCATCTCATACTTGTACGGGAGCCAAATTAACCTTTTCTGTATTGTTCCAATTTTAGTGTATGTGCTGCTGAAGTGAGCACTGTATGTATACACTTTTGAAACCCTCTAAGACGTCCTTCAAATTATTTGAGTGGGGACTAAGAACCAAGACGTTTACCTAGTGATATCTGTTAGTTTTCTTTTTATTTGACAAAAGCTGTTTGATCAGAAAGCTGTAACAATTTAACAATTATAGCTCTTACTGAAGTTTCACATATGAAAACTTCAGAAAACTCCTTTTTGGTATCATTTTGCAACCTTATAAATAGCAAGAAGCATATGTTATCTGGTCATAGTCATGAGGTAAAGAAAAAGTTTTTTTTTAATTGAAGTATAGTTGATACACAATGTTGTGTTAGTTTCAGGTGTACAGCAAGGTGACTCAGTTATACATATACATATTCTTTTTCATTATAGGATATTACAAAATACTGAATATAGCTCCCTGCGCCATACAGTAGGTCCTTGTTGTTTATTTTATACAGAGTAGTGTGAAAAAAAAGTTTTAATGTAATAAAGGTCCCATTATGAATGACTATGCTTTCAAGTCTGGCTAACATACATGATACTTTTCTTATGGTATATGTCACATCAAAAGGGGCATGATTGGCAACTTTCCTTTCTATCAAACATGTTCACTATGATTTGAGCATAAACCGATTTTAATTATTTCAGGCCTCAGTAATCATCAACAAAATGAAGGCAGGTTTTGACAAGAGTAATTTAGAATTTCAAACAGCAGTTTCCTCTCAACATCTCCTACCTCCTGCCTAAAACCTAGAAGGTGAAATTTGGTTTGCCTCTAGGGTTCCTTAAATAAAAATAGTGTAAAACGCTAACAGGCTTAATCATGTTAATATGATACGTTCCCTTTTGCACTCCCAGCTCTCCGTTCTTCATGCCCCAGGAAGTTCCTTTCTAACTTGGCAAAGCTTCAGAAGCAGCTCGCTGCAGCTTCAGAGCTCCCCTTCACTAAGCCAGCCTCTGGAGGAGAAGGAGTGACTCGTTTGCCAAGGCCAGGCTGGCTCAGGCTCTCGCTTCTGAGAGGCACGGGGCCTGCAGCTGGCCCTTCTTCCTTCTCTAACATGGCAAGGTCTGCCTGGTCTCCACGGGCCTGAGGGGCAGCTTTATGAAGTTCAGTGTTTAAAGAGGAAGCAGAGGAACACAGAGTTCCTCTATCTGCTCTCAGGGGATGGGCAGACTCTCTAAATACCATCCAGGCCAAAGGCAAAGATACAGAGACGTGCAGGAGACAATACAAGTAGTCACCGTTTGCGGTTTCAAAGAAGTAAGATTTAACTCATGCTTTCATGAGCACATGTAAATAAATATATTTATTAAAGAAGTAAACACATTAAATAGGCTATTTTAAATTCACCACCTTAGGTCAACAGCTCTATCAACAGTGGCTGAAATTAAACAACACCCTAACCTTGGCTTTTGGAGCATGTTTCTCACCCCAAATCCAAAAGACTTTTTCTGAATAGTGCTTTTTTTTTTTTTAAACTGAAATATAGTTAGTTACAGTGTGTCAATTTCCAGTGTACAGCACAATGTCCCATCATGCATATATATATACATATATTCATTTTCGTATTTTTTTTCATTAAAGGTTATTCCAAGATATTGAATATAGTTCCGTGTGCTATACAGAAGAAATTTGTTTTTTATCTATTTTTTGATTAGGTGAATCAACATTCTTTTGGACACATGCCTTGTAATCTGGAATGGGTTAACAGACTGATGTCCTATTTTGGATGAGACATGATAGCCCACTGGCTGGCACTGCCTTTCTAAAGCAGGCTCTAAGTGCACATGGCAGGAGAAGTTAACAAAGAGTAATGGAGCTTATTCGACAGGGACTGCACTGCAAAATTTGTTTCTGACTTGCAGAGCAAGAGGCAAGTGAACCTTCCTTCCCAACTCTTTCTCATGTGCAAACACACTCATCTCTTTCCCAGTTAGACTTTGTGGAAATAGATTTCAAAATTAATCTCAATTTGAACACATCTCTATATCCAGGTGGCAAATATCACTACAATTATTCCCCCTCTTTTAAAATATGAACCTTGAAGGCAGCTGCTTGTGAAAAACAAAATAACCAACCCTCATTCACTGTAAAATCATTGGTTGCTCTCCAGACTATGCTAAAAAAAAAAAAAAAAAAAAAAAAAATCAGGACACATCTGCTGTAGAGTTTCCTGCCAGAAGTGGTCTAGGAGCCACCACTGTGGTCTGACTTCACGCCCCAGTCATTTTAGTTAGGACTTCTTTTTGGATTTTGATTCAAATCGCAGGGCCCTGCGTAAGAACTGGTGAGTTAAGAAGAAACCTGGAAGCACACTGGGGCCTCACAGGCACCTGCAGAGCTTGGTGTCGGGGGCAATGCCTCCATGCCCCGGGGCCCCCACCCATCAGAGAATGGCATAAAGACAGACCCAAACCACCAGTGTGTCACAGTAATCACGATTTAAGGTAAAGTTCACAAAATTCGGAGTAAAAGGTGACAATGTGCTACATCAATTTTCCTGTTGTTTTTGAACCTTGACACTCCTGAATGGGGTCAAAGTGGAATCATCTTGTAGTATCTCTTCAAGTAGTGACAGGGCTTTAAAAACTTCATTTAATAAATTACAATAGGAATACTCCTGGAATTGGTCTATAGACTCAATGAAATCCCTATTAAAATTTCAACTATCTTTTTTTTTTTTTTTTTTTTGCAGATACGCGGAAAAAAGACTTTAAAATTCATATGGAAAAGCAAGGGACTCTGAATAGGCAAAACAATCTCGAAAAAGAACAAAGGTGGAAGACTCACATTTCCTGATTCCAAAACTTTCTACAGAGCTACACTAATCAAATGGTGGGAGGCTGTAATAAGGATGGACATACAGATCAAACGGATAGAACGGACAGCAAGAAATAAAACCCATATCTCTGGTCAACTGACATTTTACAAGGGTTTCAAGACCATTCAAGGCAGAAAGAATAGTTTTTTCAGCAAATGGTGCTGGGATACTGGAAATCCACATGCAAAAGAATGAAGTTGGATCCTTACTTCACCTTATATAAAAGTTAACTCAAAATGAATCAAAGATCTAACTGTAAGAGCTAAACTAGAAAACTCTTAGAAAAAAACATAGATATAAATATTTTGACCTTGGACTGGCAATGGATCATAGATATAATACTAAAGCACAACCAACAGTAACCAAAAAATTGATAAAACAGACTTCACCAAAGTTTTACAATTTTGCATGTTCAGAGGATATCAAGAAAGTAGAAAGAAAACCTACAGAAAGGGAGATAATATTTTCAAATCATATATTTGATAGCTTAGTATCCAGAATCTATAAAGGACTTTTACAACTCCATAATAAAAAGGCAAACAGCCCAATTCAAAACTAGGCAAAGGATTTTTAATAGACACCACTTATTTATTCAGACCGAAAACATAATCCAGAGTAAGCCAGTGCAATGGCATGAGGTGAACAATGTGGTTTGTATTTAAGTCATCTAAGGACTGCCAGTGTCCACCTGGATTGCAAGAAACAAGATCAATGTACCATCTTGAATTATACATATTAGTGTCTATAATCCATCTGCTAGAACAGCAGAGATTATGTTTATTTGTTTTAAATTAAACCTTTTGACATTCATTCTTCCTAGGAAGTACATTCTTTTTTAATATTGCTAAAGCATTGGCTTCCCCTTTAAAATTATGGATTAGAAATACAGAAAATAGCTGTTTGCCAGAGGGGAATATTATAAAAATTATTCAGTGAAATTGATGTTGTTTTCCTGAATAATTTCCACGTCAATAATTTCCATATGTCAAGTTACATATGTCAGCTTTTAAAGGACCTTATCAATGACTTCTGTAGATCATCTGAATGACACAAACATTAGATTTATATATATGTGATTAAACTCCTAAGAAAAAGGTAACTTACATAGCATATTCAGAAAAGGTATAGAGAGCTAAATGTCTACAAAGCACTAAACTAACCACTATGGTTGAGTTAAATGCTTAAGGGCTTTTACAGACCAGTTGGGTCTAAGGTATGAACTCACTGGCATTGACGTGTCCTATATTTTGCTATTTTAAGACATTTCAACATGGCGGTCAAAGCGTCAGAAAACCAGGGTGCTATCATTATAGTATACTTTCCCATTTTGAGGATTAGTACACTTATACGTAGGTTCACTTGACAACGTTTTTCATTTTCTTGTTTATAAAATGAGTGGTTCTATTTTGGAAGAGTAACTGTCTTGCTAAGAGAGTGACAAAGATACACACTTAGAGGTAGGCAAATAAACCCTGGTCATACCTGTAATTCAGGTAATAATATTGGAGAAAATGTGAATAAGGAGCTCTAAGACTATTGTAAAATTAAAGGAAGAACATGATTTTGGAAATTTATGATACAAATACATGTCCTTATTTCCAAATACTTAAATCAGCTGTAAAATATAAAATCTACATATACTTAAGTCATTCTTATGAAAAACAATAAGAACGGAAAAAGTTAACCGTTCTCTCATTTTATTTACTTTTCCAATTTTTTTCTCCCTGATGCCCTTCCTTGACTAACAATTATACACAAGATACTTAAAATTCTCAGTAGTAATGGATGTTCCATTTTTTGTTTTTGGTCTGGCAAGCGCTACAAATATTCTATTTTAAACCTAGACAACGTTGGATTCATTAAATCCCAAAATTAATAGGTTTATTAGGAACAGAGAATGGAAACACTGTCCTTGAAATAAACATGCTATATTTTCCCCAAAGAGGAGAAGATTTTATCAAGAGGACACAGTCAAATTGTAATAAGAAATTATAAGCATTCTTTCATTAACTTGAGTTTTTTGATCTCTGGACACATTTTTCAGTCCCACCCCATTCACTGGATTTGCTCAGCCAGAGACCCTTCCAACATCTGGTTTATAATAATTCATGTTTGGACTAATTTTCTGAATGTTAAAAGAGCTGCTCCCCCAGGGTATGAAACAAGTATGCCTTTCTCAGAAATTGGTTATTATAGCATTCTGCGAAACAGCCGTCTCCGAGTTGAGAGTTGCCATTTTTAGCCTTGAGGTAGCTGCAAAATGAAACACTTTGATAAATAACCCCAGTGCTGACAGAAGACTAGAATCCTTTTAGCAGAGATTTAAGAAAGATTACAAAGGGTAAAAAAAATCCCAATCATTTTAAACAGCATATTGCCAAAGCAAAGGTGCGAAGGAACAATAGTAGAGATGAAGGCATTCTGCCTTTTTGAAGGGTTAGAAGATGAGTAAAACACATATGGACATTGAAAAAGAGGCATATTTTCCTTAAATTAATGATTCTATCATTTGCTGAATGGAAAAAAATAAAATCCTAAACAGCTATTTAAAATGAATAACAGGATTTTTTTTTCCCCACCTCTACAAACAACGCCTTAAGCCTTTCTTTGCAGAAAATTTGTAGGCAAACACTTTTTTTTTTTTAAAGGAAAACATTAAGTAATAAATGACTGTGCCTAGGAACCTGGACATAATAATAAGTCAAACTGAACTGAAAAATCATTACAAAGTAATAAAAGACAAACTTTTATAAAACTAATAGAGTAGTTTTGATAATTCATATTTCTTGGTGGAGCACATCAAACAAACAGCCTCAGATGCCGCTTGATGGGAGAGTCAAACCAGACAATATACATAATTAGTCAGGTGTCAAGGTATCTGAATTGGGCAGATCATCAAATAGCAGAGGGGCATGCAAACCATAGAGGACAACAGTGTAACATGTAATTCATTAGGACCTGAGACCTCTGCTTTCTTCTTTATTTTGATACCTTTGCCAACTGCACCCACTTTGCTGGCTTGATCAATTACAGCTTTGGAGAATGCTGTGACTGAGGAAAGAGATCTGTTCTGTGCAACGCTACGCTAGGTGCTGAGGAGGGTGCTCAGGGTGGGTCTTCAGGGTTCTGGAGGAGTCCACCTGATCAACCTAACCTAAGGAGCATCTACCGTGTAGCCTGGGGATTCGCTTCAACCTAGTCTATGCTCACTGACACCTACAGAGTACCAGGCCCTCTGTTGGATCCCGAAGATACAAGCATGACCATGACATGTTTTGGAAAAGCTCACAGGAAAGGGGGTGGTGGTGGACATGTAAACAAACAATGAATACAAAGCAGAGTACAGTACTGGAGGTGGATACATGGTGCTTTAGACCCTGAGGTTCAGTAGAAGAAAATTCTGCCTGGGAGAGGAGAATGGGTAGCAGAGAGAGCATGAATTTTGGACTCGTGCAGACCCTGGCTCCAATTCCACTTTCATCACTTCACTGTCTGTTAAGGGCAAGTTAGTGACCTCTCTCTAAGGTTCAGTTTCTTCAGCTGTAACTCGGGGGCGCTGTTGCTGAATTCACCAGTTGTCACTAGATCATATGCTGCATTTGTGTGAATTACAGGAAAGCCCCACAAGGCTCTAGTCAGTCACACTTCACGGTTCTTAACAGATTTGATGCCAATTCCCACATTCACCCTTTTCTTTCTGGTGTGGCTAGGTTCTTAATGGTTTTTACCCATAACAGAGAATTCTACCCTCGTGGGAGCATAAATCAACGGAAGCAAGCAGACCCGTGTCATGAAAGATCCCGGCAGTTCCTTGGGACTAGTGAAAACCGTTCCTCTCCTGAACAACTATTACCCTTATTTAACAAAATTATTGTATTTCTCTCCAGATGTTTACTGCATTAAACATACCCTAGTTGCCTGCATTTATAAGCACAAACTTTCATATAAAAAACATACATCTGTAGGTTCTTTTGGATCTTGTCCTTTTACCAGCAGCTCTGAATTTTAGTATCCTTCTTATTGACACTGAACTAACTCCAAATCTAAAGTCTGATTACAAACAGAATAGGCAGATGTTGCAAATCAGACTGATGACAAAGCATTTCATCAGAAACCATTAAATGTACCAGATACACACTGGAAGAAGTCTGTGAAGAGCCTCTATAGAAAGGAAGCTAAGAAAACAACAACTTCTATTATGGAAAATTTCAAGTGTATGAAAAAGTAAAGAGGATTGAAAAAGAATATGGAAAGTAATATATGTATGTATATGTAGGACTGAAATATTATGTTGTACACCAGAAATTGACACAGCATTGTAAACTGATTATACTTCAATTTAAAAACGTAATAAATAAATGAAGCTTAAAAAAAAGTAGAAGATACCACAGAGAACTTCCACTCAGCTTAAACAAAAATGAATATATGTATGTATATGCATGACTGGGACACTGCTGTACACCAGAAACTGACACATTGTAACTGACTGTACTTCAATTAGAACAAAAAAACAAAAAAACAAAAAAAACCCCCCAGCACTCAGCTTAAACAATTAGCACCCATGGCCAATCTTGTTTCATCCGGATTCCTACTTTAAAAGTAAATTATTTTAAAATGTTCCTTCAAATGAAGAACTATGTAAGACAACTAAACTCAGCCCAGAAAAGCCATTCTCCCTAGGGGACGCTCTTCTTTTGCTTTGATGTTAGGGTCCCAAATGCTCCACAGACCTATTTAATTGAAGTTCATTTATGCAAGCTTCTCTTCCCCCAGGAAACAGCCATTTAAAAAGGGAGGCAAAAAAATAAAAATTGTAAAAATTATCTTTCAGGATTTGGTGTTCAGTATATTTAGAATGGCAACCTATTTTTTAAAGTAACATGCTCTTAATTCGACTGAATAGTTTTTCTACAGAAAAAACTCTGTGACTCTAATTATCTGAATAGTCTCCCTGTCACTGAGATTTGATGTTTTGTGCGTGGCCCCATTCTGGGGCATTTTGTAACACTCAGGATATCTGAATCACCATCTGTTCTGTGGAACTGTGACTCATTAGTGGCCACTGTTTTCAGCAGTATTTTGCTCAATAAAAAGTTCTGATAATTTAATTAGAGTCGAATGTAATTACTGGGTGAGAGTGAAATATTCTAGTCCTTGGCAATGGCGTGCTCCTCTACAGTTTCGTATTACTGGCAACACCTCAGTTGAAGTTGCTTATGAAAATAAGCTTGTTAAGATGGCTATAAGGCAAAAAACACATTCTGCTAGAAGATGTGA
This sequence comes from Camelus bactrianus, assembly GCF_048773025.1. NCBI lineage: Eukaryota > Metazoa > Chordata > Mammalia > Artiodactyla > Camelidae > Camelus > Camelus bactrianus. Next base: position 16,173,007 of record NC_133539.1, on the reverse strand, counting down.
GCTTCAGTTCCTAATAATGTGATGATTTCTTTGATTTTGTCTCTTCTACAACTTATTGGAGAACTTTCTTATACTTATTTAATACACAGTCTTTTAAAGTTTCCTTACAAATATCTATCCGATAAACATCTAACAAGAACATTCATTTCTTATAGAAATGATTCCATACACTAATACTCAATACTGAACAGACCATTATCATCTGATAAGTGCCAAATACTTGATAGTAATACAACCAACACTTGCAAGGCATTACTAAGTTCGGAAAAAAAGAGCAGAATGGTATTGGCATGAAATGTAAAAATCAGGCCAAGTGGTATTTTGGGCACTTCAAAGCAGGAATTCTTGCCTCAGCACACCCATCTACACCATCCTGGGTGTTCTGATTTCAGATAACCCACGTCTACCTCCAAGCCAGTTAACAAAGGGCAGGACTCATTATGGAGAGTCCTGTGCTCCCCGGGATATATGTGACATAGGCAAGTTTCTAAGGTTGTTAAGCTTGAGTTTCTTTACCTGAAAAATAGGACTATCATACCACTCATAAGCTTGTGATAATAAAGAATTAAGAGATGGAGAAAGGGTTGTTTTTAGTAAACTGTAAAGTACGAAAGCATCATAAGGTGATACTTAGAAGACTGTCTAAATTAGAGGATTGTTGACAAGTATAATCCAGTAACAAGTTGCTCATTATCCCACAAACAGACCAAAAGTCAAGTACATTCTCCCGCCTTTGTAAGTCTGCATAGTTAAGACCTGATGTGATAGTTAAGATGAAAGCTAGTTCTGCCCTCGAGAATTTCACTGTAAAAGGTAATCTACTCTTTCCTTCCACGTATTAGGTAACACTGGTGGATCCTGATGCAGACGAACTCAGTTCCCTGGTACCTTCCTCCAGGAGGAAGATATGTTTATATACATAGCATCAAAAGAAGAGCTCACTCACCAACTTCATCCTGAATTTCCTCGGCCACGGCAGGAACATTGTAGAGCAGGGAGAGAGACTGGTTCATGCGCTCATAAATCACACGGAGGTGTGTCATGACCTGCAGCAAAGGATGACAGCTCCAAGTAAACCATCTCTGGAGTAAGAAATAGTTACTTTCCTTACCAAGCACTGAAGACAGATACAAACTTCCCCAATAGAACTGACAAAATGCTTCTGGAACTTTGAACCTGTAAGAGCATCTTTATTTTTCTTGTGTTCTCATTTTTTGTTCTTTAACTTTGGAGCTGCTTTAAACTTCCCATTATATTGTATGCTTGTAAACATACAATATAAAACCAATTGAAAAGGTAATTTTTGTCCAACTCTGATTCCTTATATTGAAATTCCTAAATAATCTCTGATGCCCTAAATATATGTCTTCGCAAATTTTCCAATAGATAGGATCACATCTTACTTAATTTGACTGGATATTTCATGAGAGATATTTGAAAAATTCTTCTGTTTAAGGAAGTGTAAAATTTCAGATTTTCAGAAATAGATCCCAGTTGTCAAGCTTTAAAAATGGGGAAGTGTAACACTTAGCACTACAAAGCTTCATTTAGTCTCACGTTACATCCAAGCATTACAATCTAAATAGAGTTTATAGGTTGTCCTCAGTTTAGTGTGAACCAGATTTTAGCGGTTTCGGTTTACACAATTTTCGTTTTCTTCATTTTAGTCATCAGAGTGTGAAATGGCTCCTTAAGAATCAGTAGCAGCAGACACTTAAGATTTTTATATTCTTTGTTATTTTCATAACTCAGAGAGTGCCAAACCACACGGTGTCCTAACATTAGCCTTCAGAATTCACCAGGTACTGAAGAATTCTCACTTTAGAGGTCCAACACCATAGCTACTCTGGGAATAGCTAAAGATGAAAAGAGCAAGAACACTAGCTTTTCCAAGCTGCGTGATGACCGCACTCTGCTTACCTGGGACCGGATCTGGGCAGCTTTCTTTGGATCCACCATGCGAACATGTTCAAAATGCTTTAGGGTGTGCTGCCTGTCTTTCTGTTCAGCACGGACATATTTCTTTAGCATGTTGAACACGTGACGGGGCTGGAGGGGAAAAAACATGAAAAAATGTACAGGTTTGTCCAAAATATCGTGTCTTCTGTTAGCTTTGGGTCAGAGCTAACAGAATTCCATTCCTGCTAATTCATTGCATGATGTGAAAGAACTATTGGGTCATCTTTTTGCAATGCTCCCTTCCAAACAATTCTCCATCCACTTCTTCCTAGGTAATGCCTTACCCCATTGGCCACTTTTCATCTCTATAAGGGCATTTAGCATTTGATACATATGATGATGACTGTCCTTCTAAACATTTGCTTTTAGAATAGTGTATTCTGCTATAGAAGGAGCATTGATTTTGAATCTGTCAGATTTAAGTTAGGTCCTTCTCGTTTTCCCACCCAAATGAACAGGGGCACATATGAGACCACATTTCTATCTGCACAGTCTTAATGGTTATCTCACCAGTAATTGCTCCACAAATAATCTCACCAGCAGCAACATATAATAACCAAAGTGAGAAAAATAATAGACCATTTAACCACTACTAATTTGCAGGTCAAGGAATAGCTGATAAACAACAAGAGATATCATTTTCATAGGAGAAAGGCCAATGTGTTATTTATTTTTTTTTAGAGTTTAATTAAATTCTTTCTACGCCATCAGATTAGAATTCTTTCAGCAACAATTAAGTTTCTTAAGTGCTTCTATTTTTTTTCTAATTTCATTTCATTTTTATTCGTCTTACTTGAAAGTATTCATCCTAATAAAAAAAGGGCAAAGTCTCCTTTCTCTGTCTTTAACAATTCTATTGCTAAATGCATTCTACTATATAATTCATGTAAAAAGATTTCCAAAGATACACATTTCTTCTTTGTTAAAACAACAAAAATTACCTATGCAAGTTCATACCAGGAATAGAAATTTGGCCATTTGGGTCTAGCTAGTTATTATTAACTTGAGTCCTGGGTACCCTGAAAACAAGTTGGAAGGTGCTGAATTTATTTGCAGAGACGGTGTGTGTGTTTTCCAATACTTAAGGGAATGTGCCTCCCCTTCTCTTTTTGCTTAATGTAGGGGCCACCTTCCTGACCCCCAGGTGGAAGTGGTGTGATTTCTCTGTGCTCCCTTGAAATGCTATGCAAATCCTCATTACTGCACTTCACATATTCTATTAAATTGTGTATGTTTCTGACCACCCTCTTCAACTGTGAGAGCCTCAAGGGCCAGATTTGGTTTTTCTTTACCAGAAATCACACAACACACAGTGCCTGACTCCCGAAGGGTGCTCTGTGCTTGCCTCCTTTATGTCTTCCACAGGCCCCCTTCCTATACTTAAGAAAACAAACAAATACATACAGTGAAAAGCAAGTAAACCTAAGCTGATCTGTTTCTTTCTTTTATCCTAAAAGCACGTGCTTCTTCCTAACCCCCAAAAGGGCAGACATCACAGCTTGAAACATAGCTTTCTGCAGCACATCATTACAACTCCTATTTGTACTGCGAAATCCTGTTGACCTTGCAAATCAGAGAAAGGTCTTTTAAATCTTGACAGGAGAAAAGTAGTAAGAGAGGTAACAACTGACAAACTCCATCAATTAAATATATAGGTAAAAGATAGTAAGTTTAAACAAATTCATTTGGAAAAGGTAATTTTGGGGTCAGAAATCAAAGGCTTTCGAGATTTGCAAATTTAACTACTATATAAAAAAACAGATTAAAACCCCAAATTTCTTCTGTATAGCACAGGGAACTACATTTGGTATCTTGTAATTAATGGAAAAGAATATGACAATGAATACATGTATATGTATGACTGGGACAATCTGCTGTACCCTAGAGATTGACACATTGTAATTGACTGTACTTCAATAAAAAAAATAAAGAAAAAAAACCAAAGGCCAAGTGTCATTGAATGTGATGGGTATTTTATATGCAGGATTACACAGAGTATTACATACCCTTGATGCGTGTGCCTGATTCAACACCAAAGCCTAAAAAACTCCCTCTAATTCTACTGCAATTACACGTCCAAGGTTAGAGACAGAAAGGATTGCAGCTAATTGCATTTATCCAGTGCGATCACCTGTATAGCTGATGGGCTGCATGTGCTTTCTCCATTGTACTATTTCATTTTTTTCCCTCTTGAAAAAGCTTTGCTGTTTTGAAGAAAATGGAACTTTTTCTTTAAGAGCTCATATAAGAAAAAAGACTTCAAATGAACATAAGGATTGTTTGTCATCATAATTTTTTTCCTCTTTTTTTTTTTTTTTTGTAGCTGGCCACCTATAAATGTTTCTGCAAGGCACGTTGTCCTCAGAGGACCGTCACCTCCAAGCATGTGAGCTGCGACATATTGGCTCCAAACTGGCTCTGGAATTGTTAAAGCCAGTCAATTTAAAAACAAACATGAGTCTCAAAATATCGAAGCCTGTTTCCTCATTTGTGCCATTCAGATAACAAACTTTTGCATAGCATACACGGGGATTAGAAATGTGTGTTAGTTACCCAGCATAATGCTGAGCCCATCGCAGCTACTTAGTACACATTTATTTCTTCTACTCAGTCCTTGCCTCCATCCCCTCCTCATTTTCCTGTCCTCTAAACAATAATCATTCAATACTTATTGACTGCTTATATGAATGAGACAGTGTTTCAGGTGCTTTTTTGCATAGTAACCCATCAAATCTTCCTATTAACCCCATGACAGAGGTACAGCTGCTTCCCCCACTTCAGCGGTGAAGCAAACAAGGCACAAAGTAGGTTAAGGGTCACATAGCTTTGTTACAGAGCTGGTCAGGGGGAGAGCAGGAACGAGCAGCCCCACTCCGGCTCCACAGTCCGTTCTCCTGATCACTATGTGAGCCCGCCTTTCAAGCAAACTCTAAAATGGACCATGCTAAAGACTCGTTCTACGAAGTAACCTACAGAGTTTGAAAATGGAGAGGAACAGTAGAATGGTTAGCAGCGAGAATCTGTTCCAGAAGTCCTCGCCTGGATTTCTGGTTATTATAAGCTCAGATAATATTCTTCTAGGACATACTAATATCCACTCTTTTAATTGTGCTGAAAATCATCCAGATTTAGCTTACTCAATCTCCGAAATACTGTCCTTGGTTTTTGGCATCACGCGATGCTTTAGCTAATGCCTCAGATGTCGGGAGTAGAAATAGCAAGATAGGCAGGTCCTGGGTCAGCCTGCTTGGGATTACTGGAAAAAGATTAAAGGTATTAATAAAAAGTTAGGCTTTTGTGACATTCACGGATTCTCGTTCTAAATCCATCCTTATCTTCTACTAAGATGGATAATTAAATGGTGAATGTGTTCACATGTTTAAAGTTGCTTATCTCATTTAATACCAACATTTCTTTATATGCCTCAGAAATATATTCAGAAATATATTCCTAACTCTCCCCATCCCCCACTCCCAAATCCATAGAGCTTGACAATGAACCCGGTAGCACACTGGCCTTTCACAATGGCCCAGACCCCTGGAACAAAGCTCCTGGAGGAATAACGAGCCCTAACAGCCCAGGCTAAGCGCTGACCTCATCACTGTCCATGTGAACTCAGATACACACTGTGTGCGCATCCGTATAAACACCGGCCTTTCCTTCCTAGTGCCGGCGCCTCAGGACACGAGAATTCAGGAGGACATTCAGAAAGACATTCTGCCATCCCTCATTAAACGAATTACAAGGTTCTGTTTGGTTGATTTATTCGTATAAACGTATTTCTAAGAATCATGCTTAGAAATGAAAGATATAAAAATCAGATTAGTTTTTATGTTGGAGCAGATAAATCATACCAAATAAAACGGCAGTTAGGTCGACACTTCACCAACAAATGCTATTTTAGTTAAGAAAGAAAAATAGATAACATTTCTCTGTACTTTTATATTTTCATTTGCTTTAGTTAAAAAAAAAAGGAGTTCTGCCTTTGGTATATGATTCATGCATATTTCATTTGAATACAGAAATAATTGCCTTTATCATTTTTAGCCAGAGCACAGAATTTCCAAGGCTTAAAACTAGTTACTCCTAGAGCTATCTCCTGGATTGCAGAATAACAAGGAACCTCAACTGTTTAGGGAATTTTATTTCATTATGCGAGGAGAAAGATGAATTTCTTAAAATTTTAATTAAAAACACAGAAACATTCATACAGAAATGATTGAAAAAAATACCTGGTATCTCCATAGAAATATATTCTCTTAAAGTAACTGCTATTTCTATTGTTATAATCCCTACATTTAAGACAGGATTATTCATTTGATTAGAAAAACAAGCTTAAGAATTCAGCGGCTCATAAGGACATTGACAGTAAGTAGAGATTTTAAGAAGCGTGTTTTTAACCTCTATGCATATAATTTCAACCATTCTCAAGTCTTTACATCTTCTGTAACTAGTAATAACATTTTTGTTCTGCCAAATTCCCCCAATTTCACAATATAGATATTCTACGTATTAAGACTGCAGTCTGGTTATATTGTCATTGAATGGCTAATCTTATTATTAAAATTTACAGCAAAGAACAGAGATAATAAAAGGAAAAGATCTGCCCCAGGGGGACTAATTATAGCCAATCCTTTTTTATTGTCGTGACTGTCTCTGAAAGAGTGTTTAGCCCATAATTACAAAGTATCTATTTGCATCAGATGTGGCACTTTTCAATTTGTATTAAATTCACTTCACAATCACACTGCATTTAAAAAAAGTCATTTCAAAGAGACGTTTCTTAAGGGATGAAGAGTAGACCTACTAAAATGGATTACACTTGACCTGAAAATAGAAGATTTACATTTTGGAACATTAACCATTTCCCTTTCTTGGAACAAGAGCATAACAGCTCTCTAGCTCTTGGCACAGCTCCTGGCACAATTTGGTTGCTCAAAAGTGTTAATTAAATTAATGAATAATCTAGAGTTAAATGTAACTGCACAAGGAGTTCCAGGAGCAAAATATAACATTCACGATATCTGAGCTGAAAACAAGCATCTCTCAAGCAAGAAGAAACGCATTCCCAGTCTTTGTGGTATCCACTGACCTACCCACCCAGTGTGCTGGGGTCCTTCAGGGAGCTATTTTAATGGCGAGCTCTTCCCAGAAAACATTTAATAGACTCTACCGCAGGCTCAGACTAGCAATGACAAGGTTCATTCATTCATTTCAAAAGATGTCATGACTTGTCTTCCTGTGACTTGGGTTTTGATGTCAGAATGATGAAGGTAATTTTGAAGGAAATTTCCTGGCCTTACTCTATAAAAGGTAATCAAAAAAATAAAACAAAATTCACGTGCCCACTTCTCAGCTGCACCGTCCTTTTCACTTGGCTCTTTTATGCAATTTCATAAATTTGGTGTCTTTGGATCGACCACACCCATGTGACTGACTGGATGCCAATCATGTCTGAATGGGTAGCTTTCCACTCCACAGGTCATGCAGGAGGTATATTAAAACATGAGTGTTCAGCCCCGGTGTGTCCCCATCCGTAGCTTTATGCTTGACATAGAAACCTGGCATCTTGTAACAGACACCTGTGCCTGAAACCATCTCCTAATGAGATGGAATGATCTGTCAAGAGCCTTTAAAAGCCCTATGGCATAATCCTGCCAAGAAGAAAGAAGTAAATGAGTCACTTTAGGGGGAGCACCCTAACCTTTCCAGGTCACAAGGGATTTATTCAGAAAACCTTTTCCTGGAGCAGTAAATTGCAGAGTGGTTTCCAACCCTGTGGCTGGGGAAGTTAATCACCCACCAAGAAAAAGCAATTCTCTTGTTTTCACAAGGAGATTCAGGGTCCTTATATTCACAGTTCTCCACCTTGGATTTTGAGAAATCTAGAGCACATCAATTTAAATTGTACAAAAATCTCTGTCCGCAGATTAAAAAAAAAAATTTAAAGAGAGCGAAACCTCTTTCTGCTTGAGATGGTCTCAGTTGAGCTGATTTTTCCACAGTGGACCTCCCTCACCATTTCACATGCATGCTCATCTTTGCAAGAAAAATTTGCAACAAGCACACAAACCAAACCCCCAACATCTGGGGAAGCTTCCATGGAACCTTTGGATCACCTCTGTGCTGGTCTTTAAAGCTAGGAGTTGAGCTACATTTTTAAAGTCCACTGCAAAATTCACGCATATGCCTTTCTTCGGAAAAGCACATCAATGATTTTTGTAGTTTAATATGAGTATAAGAAGGCAAATGATAAATAATCCTATGCCAAGTTGAACACAGAAGTCTTGAAGAAGCAACAGAGGAAATGGGGGGAGATTTACATGCCGGCCCCTTTTCAGTGTTTCTCAGGGTTTGGGGATATGGAAGCATTAGATACAGCCCTTCTCAGCATATCCAGATTCCTGTATGGCTCTGACTCTGTGCCGTACATAGTGGTACCCAGACAAAGCCATCTCCCATCCCTTCCGTCCTCCACAAGGAAGCAGATGACCTCCTAACAGGGACATGGCACCAAAGCCTCCATATAGTCTGTCCTGACAATCTCTCTCTTCTTTGGGAGAAAGATGTCTTCCTATTTCACAATCTCATCTCAACCTTCAATTAGTCCATTTGTTTTTCTAATTATGGCTAACAAAAAGCTAGAACAATGTTAATTGTAAAAGAGTAGAACAATTAACCCCCAATTTGCAAGTGGACGAGAAAGAATCCTTCTAATTAAATCACTCGTTCCAAGTTACAAGATGGCAAACCTGCGAATTACAGACAGGTGTTTTCACACTGGTATAAAATAGAGGAAAACCCTTAATGGTTTTAATCCTTTCATTCACAAATGAGGGGCCTCTGGACTTTTTGTCAAATCTGGTAGGTTTCACAGTTTTTTTCCTGAGATATTTTGCTAGTTCCCAGAAACAATTTATTTTGGTTACTGGGACATAATAAGAGATACAAGTTTGGTCTCTGCCCCGAGGCCCTGATACAGAGCTAAAACTTGTAAAATTCGGTGGCAGAAGCATCTGTTGTTATAATATATGGTCTTAGTCTTTGGTTCCAGACACAAGAGCTTATTAGACCCTTGGAGTGATAAGAATATCTTTTTTTAGAATATGAATACAAATACATGTATGTATATGCAGACTGGGACATTGTGCTGTGCACCAGAAATTGACATATTGTAACTGACTATACTTCAATTAAAAAAAAGGAAAACATCTTTTTTGTATGCTGACGAGGTGACTTTGGAGGATGGGAACTGGTTGCTACAGGAACCAACTTTGGGATTAGAGGCTTAGAACTTTCAGCCCCATTATCTGACCTCCAGGGAGAGGAGAGGGGCTGGAGACTGAGTTTAATCACCACCAGTGGCCAATGATCTAATCATTCATGGCTACCTAATGGAACCTCTATAAAAAAACCCAAAAACAATCTGGCTTCCATTGGCTGTTCTCCAGTTTTATCCTTTACAATAAACAGTAAGTAAAGCCTTCACCCTGTGAGTTGTTCTAGTAAATTATCAAAGCTGAAGAGGGGGGTCATGGGAAGTCCTGATTTATAGCTGTTCCATCAGAAAATATAATTTTTGACTGGCTTCTACAGCAGGGGGCAGTCTTGTGGGACTGAACCTTTAACTAGTGGTGGTGGTGGGGTCTATGCTAACTCTAGGTAGTTAGTGTCAGATTTGTTTAATGTGAGGGAACACCCTACATACACTTGGTGTCGGAGTACTCAGAGTAGAGGAAATAGTTCTTCCTTCAGTTACAAAGACCACAGCGATCCATCAGTGAAGACAGCCTGCAGAACTCTGGACCTGGCCCAAACCCCAGGATGTATGCTTCTGGACCAGCTTTACCATCTGTTAGACACATAGCTTGGATCTGCTGACCAGAGAGCAAAGAGGGGCCAGAAATTGTTGGCACTTGTATGTCTTCAATGCTAGTTTAGTCAAGCAGTGAAACATACGGAAGTCCTTAACGATGAACTGGATTATTAACGCAACCCAGAAGGCAAAGCCCACAGGGATGAGGAAGAAATGGTAAACAAAAGATGTTTTAAAATACCACAGACTATTGGAAAGATTTGTCAAATGGTCTGATCATCTGACAAATGCCAACGGTGACATACTCTTGACTTAAGAGAGAGTTACAACAATATGCTTCACTTTTGTATATTCATACTTAGGTTTTGGCATTTTTGCTTCATGAATTCCCTAAGTGGCTACATCATTTTCAAAGATAGGCACGTGTATATTTCTTTTAATTTCACCTGCTTCTCACACTCTACCTAATCACAGTGCCTTGACCTACTAGAAACATTAATAGAAGAAAACTCAGGATAAAGCTTGTGCCGGGAAGGAATAAATTTTCTTCTACCCTTCCGGGTTCCTCTGACTTGTCTAAGGATTAAATTGACATGAGACAGATTAACAGAAGAAAATCAAAGTTGAATCATATGTATGCATGTGAGAGACCCAGAAAAACTGAATAACTCACCAAAATGGCTGAAACTCTCAACTTAAATACCATCTTCAGCTAAAGACAAAAGAGGATGTTAAGGGGTAGCAGTTTGGGACTTCAAAGGGGAGGAAGGCAGTTGACATGGAAAGAGAAAAGGAAATGCTTGCTGGGCCACACGGACACAATGGGACACAGAGAGGAATTTTAACAGACTTTGCTAGATTCCTCCCTGTCTACATGCCTAGTTCATACTGTAGTTACTATGGTGACAGCTCCCTTCCTGGAACAGGTCCTCTATGTTCTTTTAGGCAGTTATGGGGAAGGCCAAAGGTTCTGTCAGTTAGGTAGTTAGATAAGTGGGGGCACCGGGCAGATAGGTGGAGGAGAGGGAGGATGGTCTGGAATACAGCGTTATGCTGGCCTCCAGCATAAAGGGACTTTACTTCTAAATGAGGGCGAGCAAGAAACCGGTTAGAACCCGACAGGCACGACTGCGCAGTAGCAGAAAGGACTTAACCGGACACGACCCAGTGCCCATTGTATTATAATTAACACTGTGGTTTAGGCCCCCATGGAGTTTTTCTGTGTACACCATGGGTAAGGACATGCGCAAAAGGGGCCAAACATGACTAAGCACTCCAGGGACAAGAGCTGTCAATCAAAAGACCAACTCTCAGCGAGAGTGTAAGAGAAAGGGGAGGAAAAAACCACTGCTTTCCCTCCCTTGGATCAGCCAGCCTCCCATTCCTGGAGGCGTACTTTTCCTTTTCTAAATAAATCTTTCAAAATCTTTAGCTACACAATGTCAGCACCATCTCCCGACTGTAAACTTACCTTTTGGGTATGTTAAGAACTGAGGTCTTTACCTTTTGGGGTAACAGTTCTTTCTGAGTCTTTTGGGCCTTAAAAATTATCAGCCTAAATTAATCTTCAAGCCAAGGGGACATTTTTGGGGTGGCAAATTTTGCTCCCCTACACTTACAAAAATTCAATTATAACCCAGGATCTTTTAACTGATCCATGGATGAACTTCATAAAATGAGTGAATTCCTTGACGCCCATGTGTAACTTTGCACATGCATACATGTTTCCAGGGAGAAGACCCTTGTTGCTGCCTGTTCTGTAGGACAGATTTTATAAGGCCAGACAGTTAAGTAACCACTGGATCATCAAATAAAGTGCTATGCATTTGTCTAAAAAACTAAATATTTATGTCTTCATAATGGGTTTTCATTTTCAAGAATGAACGAAAATAGGTATTGACATACAAATGTGTATATGCAACTTTCACTAGAATGAAATATGACATGCCAGGGCTGTAGGTCTGACAGCATTGGGTGAAGGGCTATTTAGACTTTGAAGACAGTGCCTAAGTGGGGCTCCGGCGTGGAGGGAATCTGGGTGATGCATATGGTCTCAGAGGAACAGGGCAGCTTTCAAGCTGGTGCCTTTCCTACATACTTCTTACTCTTCTTTTCACTTAATTCAATAAAAAACAGAAAATGCTAAGTGTCTCTGGTTTCTTATACCCCACTGGTCTTTAGTGAGATCTGTCTATCCAGCTTGGTAAAGATTCAAAGCAAGGTAAGAGGTAATACTGAGAGCCTTTTCTGAAATAGCAAGCAAACCACACAGCTTAGTTTGTTCAACAAATGCTGATTCTCCCGTTTGTCTTTCCGCCCACTGTTTGATACTATCTGTCCTTAAAAACTCTCAGATTAATGAGTCCTCTCGTGCTCACCAATTTTTACAAAGCTCAACTAAAACTAAATGAATGATGAATGAATGAATACTAAAAACATAAGGTACAGAATAATTATTTATATTTCTCAAAGATGATTTTCAACCTGGCAGTCTTTTAAGTACATTCCAAAACGGCTTGACAAAATTTTGATTATATTAAAAACTTGACAGTAGACTGTCTTAAACATCTTAGTATTTCTCTCTCTCAGTGCCATCACATATTAAGATGTCAGCAAATAATTTTTATTTTATTTACTATCCATTATATTGAGGTGGAGTTGTAGCATATTTACCTTGGAGATATATGCTATCTAAATATGTTCTACAAATGCTTCTTATTTCTTGCAACCAAAAGTGATTAGCAGAAAATTAAGGGTTGCAGGGAGAAGGGCAGTTAGCAATTACCATATAAAAACAAAAACAGGGTTAGGATCTCAATTTCTTTTACTTTAGAAAACTTATAGTTATGGTAATATTCAGGTTGGCTACAGATTGATTTAGTTGGTACCTCCTCATGCTGTCACTGGTTTGCCTACCACAACACACCAATTAACTGCTGTCTTTTATTTTTCTCCAATGATTACTGCTTCTAATTGAAAATGTATTGCCCTGCTGTTAAAGTTCACCAAATAGCATTGAGCAAAATCTCACGTTAGGGATAAAATCATACTCCTTAATGGCAAGTCTCACAAATGATTCTACTAACGAATTAAATGAAGACATTTTCAGGAATATCAAGAAAATATAACATTCTGCTGAATGTATCTAATACACTGTTCATGGGAATGTAAATGGGTGCAGCCACTATGGGAAACAACGTGGAGGTTCCTTAAAAAATTAAAAATAGAACTAGCATACAACCAGGAATTCCACTCCTGGGTATTTATCTGAAGATAACAAAGATGTTAACTCAGAAAGATATATGCATTCCAATGTTCAAAGCATTATTTATAAAAGTCAAGATATGGAAGCAACCAAAGTGTCAACTGCAGATAATTGGATAGAGAAGATGTGGTACACACACACACACACACACACACACACACACACACACGCTGGAATATTAGCCATAAAAAGAACGAAATTTTGTCATTTGTGACAACATGGATGGACCTGGCGGGTATTATGATTAGTGAAATAAATCAGACAAAGACAAACATTGTATGTTTTCACTTACTTGGGGAATCCAAAAAACAAAACAAACGAACAAATATAACAAAAAAGAAACAGACTCACAGATACAGAGAACAAACAAATGGTCACTAGCAGAGGAAGGGAAGGGGAGGGAAGGAAGGGAAATCTGTGAGGGGATTAAAAGGCAGAAATTTCCAGTTATAAAATAAACAAGTCACAGGGATGTAATGTACAACATGGGGAATGTCGTCAATAGTATTATAATAACTTTGTATGGTATGCAATCTATCAAATTATTGAATCACTATGTTTTAGACCGGAAACTAATATTAAAGTCAACTAAAAAAAAAAAAAAAAAAAGAAAAAGAAATGAGAAAGGAAAGGGTGCAGGTGCTAAAGAAACTGCCTTTTTTTTTTGACTCAATTAAATGTTGAGAGTCTGTGTGAAGCATCAGATAAAAGCATGAAATTAATTTTGGTATTGATAAGATGGCTGCAATTCAGTAATCAGTATCTACATTCAGTCTGGATAAGATGTCTCCTAAGACACTAGAAAAAAACACAAGACCACACTCCTGGGACACAGACACACAGACAGAGAGAAAGACAGACATGAACATGTTTCTAAATTCTGACTTCTGCACAGAAAATACTGAAAAGTTGTTGAAGTCAGGATGATAATTAGGATGGTGTCTAATGGAAGAGTATCTGTAAAAAAAACACCAAAAATCTTAGAATCGCAAAGAAAGCTTTGGTTTTTCATCCCTCATCTTTAAAACATTTCAGTTCTTACTAACTGGCTCCTAAGTTTTTCCAGACCTAAGCCTACAATGGAAAGTTTAAACAGAAATTCCTCTGCAGCCTTCAGTTTCTCTGTACAGGATCCCACTTAGGTCTAATTTCTCTTCAGATCATAGAGGATGCTGAACAGTCGGGCAATAGCATCATCATGACATCATCGTCATTTCTCCATCTATGACGTAGACCCTGCCATTTACAAGAGGGAAGGCTCAGATATGATTTAACTCATTATTTCATGAAGCTTGAATCTGAGCTCTGTGAAAGCAGGAAGCCAGAGTCCTGTGCTTGATGATAATAATTTAGTTTAAAAGCAATACTTGTATTTGGTAGTTTAAAGGCCTCCAACAGTGAGGGAACTTTAACCATGTGTGCTGCAACTCTGGGGAAGAATTTATCTTTTCTGGGGGAAAAAAGTACAATTCCTTGATTTTTTTCAAGGAAACTTTGAGAAAAGTGAAAAAATTGAAGAGCTTGTCCTCAGAAGAGTCACTAGCTCTCTATAAATTACAGATTAAGAGTTTGTCCTGAGGGCAAACATACAACTGCCTTAATCAAAACTGCAATGAGGTATTACCTTACACCAGACAGAATGACCACCATTAAAAAGTCCACAAATGATAAATGCTGGAGAGGTGTGGGGAAAAGGGAACTCTCTTACACTGTTGACGGAAATGTAATTTGGTATAGCCATTATGGAAAACAGTATGGAGATTCCTCAAAAAAACTAAAAATAGACTTACCATATGATCCAGCAATCCCATTCCTGGGCATATATCTGAAGGGAGTTCTAACTCAAAAAGATACATGCATCCCAATGTTCATAGCTGCACTAATTACAATAGCCAAGACATGGAAGCAACCTAACTGTCCATTGACAGATGACTGGATAAAGAAGTTGTGGTATATTTATACAATGGAATACTACTCAGCCATAGAAAGAGTAAAATAAAGCTATTTGTAGCAACATGGATGGACGTAGAGATCATTATTTTAAGTGAAGTAAGCCAGAAAGAGAAAGAAAAAATACCATATGATATCACTCATATGTGGAATTAAAAAAAAAAAAAAAAAAAGGACACAAATGAACAAAACAGAAACAGACTCACAGACAGAAAACAAACTTATGGTTACAGGGTGGAAAGGGGGTGGGAAGGGATAAATTGGGGTTCAAGATTTGCAAATACTAACTACTATATATAAAATAAATAAAGAACAAAAATACATAAATAACAAGTTTCTTCTGTATAGCACAGAGAACTATATTCAAATTTATCTTGTAGAAACCTATAATGAAAAAGAATATGAAAACAAGTATGTGTATGTATATGTATGACTGAAACATTATGCGGTACACCAGAAACTGATACAACATTGAAAATTGACTATACTTCAGTTAAAAAGAAAAGAGATACACCTAACTGCCTTATAGTTTTTCTTATTCCTGGGAAGGGTGGCAAGGCAGACATGCACAGTTTTAGCTATAGCAATATTTGAAATATATTTATGTATAGATACATACACACATAAATTCTAAGTATGATTCAAACACTGCACTTCCAGGCTGGCCATTCAGTATACCAGTCAGTAGGCAAGTAATTAATCAAAAAGGAAACCTGGAACCAAGAGCACATACAGACATGGACACTCACAAATGAAATTCATGGTAGAGCAAGGAATTCTAGCTGCACAAAAACATCATCACATCATACTTTCATGCTCAGGTTGAAAAAAAAGTGACCGTATGGATTAAACCTAAGCTTCAAAGCTTTGTGAAAACAATCCACATTATTTCAGATTCCCATTGGCGAAGTCTGGGACTCTTTGGTAGAACGTGGTCAGGGTTAAGTTGGTAATTATTCTGAAGGTGATATCAGCTAGAATCTGTAGAAAAAAACACTTGACTAATTCATTTTCTTATATTCAACTAACATTTACTAAATATTCCATATTTTCCAGGCCCTGGGTTAAGAATGAGGGAGATTTCAGAAATATTTATTTATGGCTCCAGTGTAAGACATGACCTTCCTCAGACAGTTAAAGGCAAGCTCTAGATTTATGTCTTTCAACAGCAATATATAATAAAATCCCTTGAGAAGGGATTTAGAATTTTCGCCCATTTTTCAAAGTGCAGAGCTACGTGCCATGTCAAGCTGTATGTTAAAACTCAAACAAAACACTCAAAGACAGTAACTCAACAAAAATGGCAGATCATGCCAAGATTGCAGGTCTGTGACTACCTGGCCCCAGTTTTCATTACATGAGAGAGTTTTATTCATTTCTAGGCAAGAATTCAACAGGAATCCTTGGATAAATCAGCAATAATCTGATTTTTTTGACAGTAAAATCGTTCTTCTTAATCCAGTTTTTAATTTTTATTTCAAATAAACATACTGTCTAACTCTACATGGAGTGATCAACAGACTCAGGGCAAGCACGATTATGACCAATCTGAAATTACCCCTTTGGTGACACGTGAAGCTTTGGCAGACATTCTTCTTGTCACCGTCTTTCCCGTGATGGCTGATGGGACTGAACTGAAAGATCTGGAATGTGCATTTGTTAAAGACTCCATTTAGTCCTCATCTTATTTTTAGCTCCATCAATGACCAGTTTGGCAAAGATCTTACTTCAGAGATTGGACTTTCAGCCGAACACTTCACTAAATGACAGCTATTAAGATTCTCAACGCCCACCACCCTGCCACGTTCTGGGCAAATGATGCTGACGGCTCCGCCCCCCAAATCACATCCTCTAGAAAAAGAGAGTAAGCAGGGAACTCATTCTCCAAAGAGACATAAACAGAATTTTACCGAGCAGTGCTGGGACAGAGATTTTTTTCTGAATAGAAAATCAAAATGCTAATGTGAACATTCTTTTTCAAAAGCTTTTTGTTCAGAGAGGAAGCCTGGTCTGGTAAGACGGCACTGCAGTGGTCAACTGTGACTCACAGCTCCACCCTGCCCATTACGGGTGGTGTCACCCTGGACCAGACACTCAATTGCAGTGATGTCATGAAAAGAATAGGCTCAGTACTATTCCGCTGTCTGGAAGAGCACCAGAAGCTTTTTTATGGTTCCTCAGAGCTTTCTGCACTGAACCTTAGTATAGAAAGAAAAATCAGAGTGATGAGGAGAATCAGTGCATGTGGGTGACTTTTTGATTTAGTTATATCATGTACACACAGATGCCACTATCAGCCAATGTCGAACAGTGGGAACCAGATTTACTTTGCTGCCAGCAAGAACCAAAAAGTGGACACCATATATAGAACTGTATATATATATGTATATATATTTCTGCAAGATGTAAGACATCAGGCGAAGGACAGAGACCACTGAAACATATGCAGTGAGCTCTATGATTGGCCAAGCTTACTGTCTTGAGTCTCTAGGCTGTGGCTCCAGGCGTAGGAACCCAGGCAGAGAGAGCCTGGTAGATTCCAGAGAGCTGAAGATATGGCTTGAGAATATGGAAAGATGAAGGTGGCTGGTGGTCACAGGAAAGAGTACTGGAGAGAAAGGAGTTGCTTGGAGAGAGAACCCAGAGATTTTCAGATAATGCCCTATGAGGGTGTAGCTAATAACCAATGCATGCTCCTGAAAGAAACTGAGGCCACAAGAAAAAAATTATCCAAAAAGATTTGAGGTAACAGGATCTGGTGTTCATACAGAGTCAAGAATAGTACCTGTTCCCACCATTCAAACATCCAAACAGAGTAACTCAACACTCACGGTAGATTACTCAGAAGCATCTTCCTTCAGTATTGGGGAACAACTAGCCACAGGCTGGTAACTGCTTTGTTTCCACATTATTTAACTGCATTACAGCACAAAGCTCAAGCACAGTTACAGGTATAATGTACAACAATATCCAGTGCTCAACACTGTCTGACAGCCAGTAAAAAAATTCCAAAGGTT